>NC_134569.1:232073326-233283326 GCF_050947875.1 Dermacentor variabilis | reverse complement strand
AATTAACTGGCTTAATAAGCGTATAAACGTATCGCTTGAGAATTCCGCATGTTGTGAAAAGCTCGCTGCTCAACGTCATGCATCAGGCGGCGAAATGCTCAAAAATATGGAAGTCCACGCACACGGATTGCAGCTAAGACAGGTTAAAATACGTAATGCAGTATCAATTGCTACACGCATTCAACTATGCAAAACTTATAAATTGCCCAGTATCTTTTTATTGAGGTCATAAGGTTCACCGGAAATCAACCCGACCCACTTGACCCTTAAT
Source organism: Dermacentor variabilis (assembly GCF_050947875.1). Classification (NCBI taxonomy): domain Eukaryota; kingdom Metazoa; phylum Arthropoda; class Arachnida; order Ixodida; family Ixodidae; genus Dermacentor; species Dermacentor variabilis. The sequence goes on along the minus strand of NC_134569.1, from coordinate 233,283,055 downwards.
GTAAGCAACTACCGAAGGCGTAATGTCCGATGGGAAAAAGCTTTAAAAAGTGATTGCTGGCGTAGGAGTACCAAGACCTAGCCAACCTTTAATAATTTTTTCATATATTGAGCTTCGCTCGCAACGTGAGTACTAGGTCCTTAAGTTCTATTAGCTTTTGAGACCTTTTCACTACCGTATTGTACACCTTTTCCACACCTCTCAAGCTGCGTTGCGTTGTAAATACCTGGGTGTATCATTACTTGTTCTTCGCTGCTTTAGTAGACGCTTTTTTTTGTGAGTCTGCCGATGAGTTTGATTCGTGGTTTCTTACACATTGAGGTAGCGTCTTCCTTATTTGCAGTTTTTGGAGAAAAAGAACAGCTTTTACACATGTTTTAAGGATCATAACAATGTGTGCAATTTTCATGCCTTCATTGCGAGTTTTTGTACGTCAAATAAAGTAACCACAACAGGACGTACTGCAGGCGCGATATCTGATTTCTGCTTTCCTAATCTGCACAAATCATAACGCGAAAATCTTTCTCCTCCGTTCCGATCGTCATTACCATCCGTCGCGTCTTCTTCGACGTCATAGCTCGAGCTCGGAGACAAAAACAATAACGCTTCCTTAGAAGTGGAGAAGGCGCTGGGTACCCCTGTACCCTTCGCGTAAGTTCAAGTGAATATGTGACTTCGCGGAATGCGAAAGCTGTGGGTTCGGTTTCGACCTGCGGCAAGTTTTTTTTTCATCCACTTTAATTTCCATTAATGTATCGCTGTTTCATTTTATTAAGCACAAGTAATTTCCCCTATGTTGTCCTTGGTGTCAGTGTTTGTTAGCGTCACATGATATGAGTTATAATAATCGGGCCCCTCGGTTAACCCCCTTTCTTCTCGTTTATTACATAACGAGGGCCTCGAATCCGGCAACAATGATGCCTTCAGGTAGCATATGTGGGTTTATTGGCCAGTTGCCTTCACCCAAAAAGACCACGTTCTCGTGACGCCCGCGGCAAGAAGGACGTTCCACGTCCGCTGCCAAGGTCTGTGAGTGATGGCGCTGGTTAACACTCCCAGGGTTCTACTAGCACACATAAATACCCAAGAAAGTGGATGGGGAAACGCCGCCGCGGTAGCTCAATTGGTAGAGCATCGCACGCGAAATGCGAAGGCTGTGGGTTCGGTTCCCACCTGCGGCAAGTTGTTTTTTCGTCCACTTTAATTTCCATTAATGGATCGTTGTTTCATTTTATTGAGCACAAGTGACTTCCCCTATGTTGTGCGGAGAAATACCAACTCTTTACCACATAACATGGGAATGTAAGCATAACTACACATTCCATAAACATAAAAACCCGAGTGCGGAGCAATGGGAGGGCCTGCTCACCAGTAGCGAGCTCACCGCCCAAAGGGCAATGGTGCAGCACGCGTGCGAAGTGGCCAGGCTCAGTGGAGCCCTGGAATAGGGGCACACCCGTGCTAAAGAGCCAGGGATCAAGCGCAAGACGGATCACCGCTAAAACCCTTGATAGAATCGATAAAGTTTTTCTCTCTCTCTCTCTCCCCTATGTTGTCCTTGGTGTCAGTGTTTGTTGGCTTCTCATGATATGAATTATGATAATCGGGCCCCTCGGTTAACCCCCTCTCTTCTCGTTCTTTTTTTTAAGTCGCTTGCGATTAGCTATGACGCCCTGAACGGTAAAGTGGCTTTTTCTATGAAGGGCAAGAAATGCGACAGTGTGTATGCATTTGAGTCCGGGGCATATCCAGTCGCATCGAGACATGACGGATTTCACGGAATTGTATATTGAAAAGGTATCCTCAAGTGGAATACACGTAATTGGATACGCTCTACAAGTTGTTCCGGAAAAAAACCGCGCGAATTGTGCGGGTGCCAAAATTTGACGAAGCTGTTGCATGAATGTCGCTTAGTTTACAAAATCAAACTCATAATTCAACATCCAGGCTTTCGTGGTACTGGAGAAATATGAAGGGACGCTCCACAGTTTCTGATATCTATCCAGCAGTTGAAGTCAGATGACTGGGTCGATGCTCTCGAGCCGTTCGTCCTCGATTTCAGCCCCGCGAAGACTAGCGAAAGCTTACGGTTTGTGTTGACAGCTGCTGATTCTCCACACTAAAGGAAATGCCCGCACAGAGGCGGCAGCGTTGGACGTACCAGGATGAAGCAACGGTTCTCACCCAGTCAGACCCGCAGGCTGTGTACGCGTTCCAGAAGCGCGTGGATTTAATCTGGAAGGAAGGATGAACCGGTCAGCAGTCGCGATAAGCAAGAGACGTTTAGAGTATTGGTGGAAACAAACAGGGAGGAGATTGATACGACCGGGTTCCTTCCAGACGCAGGTAGCGACACAAAGAAGATTAAGAAGTTTTGCGGAAAAGAAAATTATTAGGGAGGCGTATACAAAAATGTTAGGATAAGAGGGACAGAGAAACTAAGTGGGAAGGGTAGAGAGGTTAAGCAATGACGTGCCCGGTTGGCCACCATGCATTTCGGCAAGGGAAATGGGGAAGAATACATAAGAAGGAAATAGAAGAAAAAAAAGTTGTAAACACGTTCGAAGAGGGATGTATGTATAGCATACCTGGATAACTCAAACAGGCTCGGTGACTATTTGTCACCACCCCGTTTCAAAGGGGATGTTAGTAAATCATCACCATCATAATGCTCTTGAGTGTACACGGCCGGCGGTGCTATGTAGCGACCACAGCGGAGCTCCAGAGTGGAAGTGAGGGAGGACTTGGACGTCTAGAAGCACCTTACTTAGAAGCTTTACTATTGCCAAGCTAGAGCTATGACGACTAAGAAGACGCGACACGTGTTGATAATGATCTATACAGATAAAGAAAGCAAAAGTCACATATTGTACCTACAGTATTCTCTTCCACAAAAATACAGAAGAATATTACAACACAACACTCATCTTAAAAATTGATATATTGGCGTATTTATGCAAGGCATCGCAATGTGATCAATATTCTTTAGCGGCGGATTTAATCTTCGGCTGTTGTCAATTTATGAAGCAGGAATAAACGATTGCAAACGAGCGGAACAAACGAGCGCTGGGCTTCTAGCGCGTGCGTAATAATCCGAGAGGCTCATATTGGAGTTCGTGCGAAAGAAAAAAAAACACGTGGTTCACCATGAACTAGCGACACGTATTTCAAAACGACATCAGTCTCTGTGTGCTGAAAGTATTTTCGAAAAGCACGCCATATTCTTGACGACGTCTAAATGAACGGCGCGAGCCCGAGGGTAGCTGTACCGATATTGGACGAGCGACGTCGCGCCATAGCAGCGTTTGAAGAAGTGAGGAGCTGGGATATGGATTTGGCAATCGTTCCTAGTGCCTACACATCTACACCTCAGCCAGACAATTTTGCTGGGTCTCTAATGGCCTCGTTTGCAGCTATGCTGAGGAGACATATTTGATGAGAGTAACAATGTGTAAAATCTCGCGCTGCAGTTGTATATGTTACGCAGAGGAAGTGTAATGTAGATTGTGCCCCGCTTGACTTCGAAAAAGAGTAAATGGCATGAACGCTGATGAAGGTGCGCTAAAAATGCAGTGCTGGTATGCTTTTTTTTTTCGAACGCTGATTTCCGAGGGAACAAAAGATTACCACGAAGGATAGAGCGAAAAGCTGACATTTCCACCGACCAACTTTCTCTTCTAAACAGGCAGGTGTGTATTTTTGTGTGGCAGATTTTTTATGTTTGCAGAATCAGGATCTGGAAATGAAAATTTTACATATATCCCTGGTTTCCCCCACCAACCAAAACTTAAAACATACGGCCACGCAGATTTAACACTCATTTAAACAAACAAGAATGATTACATATTCAAGGTATATGCGTGTGAGGTGCTAGATTTTTGGTCACATTATTTAATCCGGCTCTTCTATATCAACACGCAAAAGTGTGAGCACTGTAAGTAACGCTATTAACAAAACCACGAAATTTAGATGGGTTCGGCAAATCAAAGCATTAAACGTTTGCTCTTTTTTTTTCTTTTTTTGAAAGGCGCTTCTAAGTTACTATTCTGGCACCCTGGGCGGCTTTCTACGTGCGCCGGTGAATGTGTGTGGTTGTGTGCTTCCTTCTGGTCCTGCAACTTGGTTTTCACTGGTTGGTTGTCTTTATCGCTTTAAACATGAACTGGCCCAGCAATTCACGCTTCTACGGAGGGTGGTCCACGTCGATAATACGTTTGGTTTCAAAAAGTTTTGATTGAGACGGGACATTTACCTAAACCTATGCGCGTGTATCCGAATTTTCAGGCACCTAATAATTGCAACTGTCCCTACGATGTTGTGATTATTGCGTTTGCAAGGCGGTCATTCATCTCGCAATATCTCGTGGCGGGAAAGCTGCCCTCCAGCAGGTGATGGGGACCCCCGGCTTTTTTAGACAACGACCAAATGGTGAGGCAGTAATGCGAATAGAGACTGCGCCATAGTTGCAGCATTTAGTTGTAGTATTATTAGTAGTAGTTTCTTAGTTCTAGTAAAAGTAGTAGCAGCAGCAGTAGTAGTAGTAGTGGCAGTAGCAGTAGTAGTAGTAGTAGTAGTAGTAGTAGTAGTAGTAGTAGTAGTAGTAGTAGTAGTAGTAGTAGTAGTAGTAGTAGTAGTAGTAGTAGTAGTAGTCGCAACAATAGCATTGTGGTTCTATTTTTCATACAAGAAGGGAACAGAGCCACTGAGTGCCTCAACGTAACTGTCCAGCTATTTCTGCTCACACCTGAACGGCGGTCGGCGGTCGGTAGTGGAGAGGAGGGTGGAGAAGTAAAAAGACACGGAGAAGTGAATCGAAAGAAAGGCAATTCCTGCGCCTGAGCCTCCTATGACTGGACATCAGGGGTGCGTTACCAGGTGTCGATGAGCCCCATATCTCGGAGGAATGCAAGCAGCAGTTGGTGCACTCTCTTCCTGATATACGGCATGCTGACCCCGCCTGTTGCAACATCGACACCACCACCACTACCAATAGGAAGAAAGGATGGAGTAGGGGGAAGAGAACTATTTACATTTGAATGTAGAGCAAAATAAAGTTGTTATGTCTTCGTGAAAACCATAGTTCACTTGCACTCTCACTACGTGGAAGTTTTCCTCACTCCGCCTCGCACGCCTGCGTTGTTTTCAGAAGGTGCGCCGCTTCTTGGCGTTCTTTTTCCGCATCAACGGAGTCCCCATTTTTCACCGGCAGGCGCTATTGTCACATGCATTCCGACCTAACGTACGCACTTCGAGGAAAACTCGGTTACCGCAGCTGCCGGGGGAGCTCGAAATATTAGCGGCAAACGTAATTAATGCTTTCCGATTACACGTGTTGCTGTCGACTTTTAACCACGCAGTGCTTGTCCAGCTCGAGCGACAACTTGTGCGCTGAAATGCCATTGCAAACTACGGTTGGCAATATGGAGAGCGAACAGTAAGAGCAATAACTTCCTTGATGAAGTCCTTTCCCTGAATAAGAACCGACGCATGTATGGTGAGAGGAATATATTGGCAAATGGTTAGCATAGCAGATTACGAAGGAATACCCAGCACGGACAAAAGTGCATGTCCAATGGATATAGCTGCATAAACCAATAATAAAATAAGCTACAAGGACTTCACACATTTCATTCCACCAGCCAGCAATAATTTTTACTGCCACAGAATTAGCCGTAGAAATTGTTATTCTGATGCTTGTGTACAGTTTGGCAGAATGTTCGCTTACAGTTCTAGTGATTGCATTGTACAAATGAAAGAACGCATTTAGATGATTTACGGAATGCCTTTATCCTTTTCCCGGGAGAATTCACTGTGTTTTATCGAGCGAAACTTTCATGATAGCTAAGCAGGGGCGCAATAACACAAAGCCAATTGAAACTGTTTCTACTCCACTTCTGCAAACAGCCCTCCACGGTTGGCAAAAATTTTCGGGCTAACCCCAATTTGCGTGTCTCTGTCGAGATGTCACGAAAACCCAAAAAATATCCCTATCTCATATGACGCGTAAACACTTATTATGCATGATTTGACCAAATAATACAAAAGAATGAATTCAGCCCTCTGCTACTGGCAAAAAGTTTTCGGGCTGCGTCAATTTCGCATTTCTGTCACGCGAGGTCACAAGACCGCGAAAACTCATTGCGTCAAAGTGATGTTCACGCAATAAGCATGCATGAATATGCAGAAAAGAATTATTTTTTTCGCAGTAGTGGAAGATTACTCGGTTCCCTACGGAATAAAGCTGTCCTCCCACCGACCTCTCAGGAACTGTGTACACTGAGGTGCCAAGGAGAGAGAATTTATTTGCGTATAATAAACATTATCACGAGGCAAAACAAAGTTGTTGAGGCGTTTCGGCACGCATGAAACATCGCTCTGCGAATAGTTCTTCGCTGAGTCTTCGAGGCATATTTAAACTTCCCTTGCACGCGGCCATGATTTTCGAACAGCAACCGCAAGCTAAGCAAGCGGAAGCGGCGCCGGCGTCGCCATCTTGTTCCGGATATGTGATTTCACAGCACTAAGTCGGCCCCACCGAAAACGTTTGGACTTCTGTGTGTTCCTCGCCTCTTGTCAAGCAATTAGATAATAAAACTTTATCACGGTAGGCAATGCTATTAGCTTTTAAAACAAACAAAACTGACCTCCTATAAACGAGGAGAGCGTTTCATTGGGGGGTTCAAACAACGCTGCGGGACACCACTGATTGATTACGTAGGCGATGACGCAAATTGAACCTTTGGAAATTAGAGTGAAAGCACATTGGAAAAGTTTCACATTATGGTGCCCCAGTTTACCTAAGCAATCAATGCCATTTTCTAGCGATGCTGACAAGTTAGTGGGTACATTTTTCGGTCTTTATCAGTGTCAGATTTACGTAAATATAGACACTCCAAAGGGAACTAGATTGCAATGCTGTTTTTACAAAATTTCTTAGAGGAGAAGAAATGATAGGAGAAAGGAAAGGGAAATAACAAGAATGTTAATCAGGATAATGTCTCGTTGGCGTTACATTCACAGCGCTCCGGCCGCTTGGTAAAAAAAATTACACAGCATCTTTTAAAGAAAAATGCCTTATAGTAAAGGAGCTATAAAAACCTAAATGTGTACTTTTCCCAAACCCCCTCAAAGTAATGTTTCCAAAAGGTTTTCGAAGAAGCTTGCTATTTGTAGAAATCTCTGCCTCGCATTGTCAGCAGAGTGGATGCACCTCTACGTTATCGCATTGTGAAGGAGTGCATAGATAGCCTGATAAATGCACCAGGGAAATTTTAGAGGCTCGTGAGATTAACCATCTAAGTGTTCATCGCGTCTCTAAAGCTGTCAAAGAAAGAAACTGGCTTTTTAGCTACTGCATTGTAACACGAATACGTAGGGCGGGGTTTTTTTTCCTTCTTTTCCTTTCGTCCTTTGTGTGTTTTCTTTTCATGGTATTGTTGGTACTGCCTAAGTTCTTTGTTTACAAGGCCCTGCACAATAATGAGTAATGCATTTGTTAGGGAGGTCTATGTGTGTATGGTTCTCCCTTTGTGTCCCGTCTTGACGAGCTGTTTTCGGTGTGTTTCTCATCAGCTACGGCAGCACCAATAGCAATGCCCTGCGTATTGCTTCTTTATTACCTCTTATTAGTTGCGCCATGCTAGTCGTGACGGCCTTTCAGGCTTGGCGTCTGACAAAGATTCCTGGAGAGCGACAAAGGAGCGCTGGTGGGATGGGTGAAAAGACGCGGTAACAACCGCCGCTTTCCCGTTTGCTAGATGGCAGCTGTGCGCATGCACGCGCGAAGGGCTCTCGCTTGCGAGTAACTCGCGATCACGAGCAATCGTCACGTGACCGACGCCTTACTGTCTGTGGTGTGCCTATGATGGCGTAGGGGGTGGATATTAGAGGGCGGCTGGAATTCCGAAGGCACATTTTCTGCTAGAATTGGGGCCCCCGGCTGCTTGCGGCGGAGTAAGATATCGGCGGTTGGCACCAAGTACAGTTTCTTACACTCTTTAGCGCGGTATTTTGTCTCATGGCTAGCACCGTTACCCTTAAGGCTGCATATATATATATATATACATACATATATATTGCACATGACCGCGACCTTAAACTACACCTGCCATGAGAGAAGCAACAATGAAAAACCGTACTTATTGAGACAGGGTTGTGCATATCGAAATGTTTGACACGAATGCTTTTGGCAGTGATTGCTACAAAAATTCATTCGATGCATTTTTCGTGTTGTCTGCTTTCGTGTTGTTGTCTGCTTGCCGAGAAACGCCGCACAACCAAAAACTTGCTTTGTTGACATTCACAATATAATTTTACGCCCTTAGGTTAGGAATGTGTGTAGTTTATTATATATGTAACCCTATAGTGTGAAATAAATAAAGTGTGCCGATGAGGCGTGTCTGTTGAGCAGGCTATTACTCCTCGCATTGCTTTTTGTTGCAATTAAGGGCAACATTGGATACGATGTACGTAGAGAGCAAACAAGATAGCTTTGAGCCCAAGTAATGAAACCACTGAGGATAACATCACTGAGATATGAGGTCATCGCGCGTCGCGAAAAAAATTCCAATGAAAGCTGTTATTATGACTCAGCTCTAACACTTTACGATTGCGAACCTATCAAAACGCTATGTAGCCTAAATTAGGCGCATAGGAGTGGAGAGGCAGATGCTATCTGCGTTGGGGGGTGCGGTCTCGAGCGAGAAAGAAAAGCGTAAGACGAAAGGAGAAAAAGAACCGATTAAGCAACAGATCTTCGCCTCTGTCCGTTGTTTTGATTGCGGAAAGAGGCAAGACTGTGCCGGCTGGGAATTCAGCGAGTTAGTAACAACTTTATTATTCCAAGGGGTGAGGGGAAAGAGAGTGAAAGATATGTAGGTTGCCAGGCTGTGCTTCGCGATGACGCCTTCAGCTCGTGCCAGGACCCGTGTCTGAATGTCTCGGTCGATACGGGAGAGAAGGGCGATCCATTTTTCCGTGGTGGGAGGTGGCGAGACAAGGTCGGTGGGCGGAAAATCCTTTCGGCAGCCCTAGAGGATGTGGTTCAGAGGCAACGTCACGACGCAGGCAGCAGCGTGGATCGGTGACATCTTGGTGGAGGTGCGAGTACTTGAGGAAGCACGGTAAAGTGCTGGTCTGGAGGCGACGACAGGTGATCTCGGACCGCTTGGGAAGATTACTGTGAGGGGTGGGTCAGCGCATAGTTCGAGGCGATAATGCTGGGCAATATCGTGGTTGCTGACCAGGGGCTCCTGCACCGGAGCGTCTGACGTGGAGGGGCCCACCGCTCGGTCGACCAGTCCTCGAGCATGTTGGTGAGTCGACTCCTTTCCGAGGTGGCCCGAGTAGGCGGGGACGCAGTCCACTTCAGTGTGACGCGGCTCATCTGACAGTAGCAGCGAGCGAAGGAGCCGTACGGTGGTAAGCGAGACGACACCTCGAGCGAAATCGGAGATGGCGTGCTTAGAGTCGAAAAGTGTGACGCTAGCGTCTGCCGAGGTGGCGGCCAATGCGATGGCCATCTCCTCCACCTCGACGCGTAGGGCGTTCGAACGGTGGAGGCAGTGAATGTTGTCCCCTATGGCGCCCAGGAGGGCGAAACCGCGGGCGCGTTTTTCGTGACGATGCCAGGCGTGACCCTAAGAGTGATGTCGTCTGCGTACAGGGTGTGTTTGAGATCAGGGATGTGTTCGAGCTTGCCGGGAAGCTAGCGAAAGGCGAGATTGGAGACAAAAGGCGACAAGGCGGCACCCTGAGTGGCACTGAAAGATACGAGCGTGTACGTCGGAGACGGAGGTCTCGTACGACAATTTCGGCCGTGCGGGCGCTGTCGGCCGGGAAATAGTGAACAAAAGCACCGGCAAGCGAGAATCTGGCTAATAATAGCTGCTCATTGCAGTGTGCAAAGGTCATATAAATAAGCACGCGTAGAAATAGCTGATATTGTACCAGCGCATAAGTGGGGTGGGGCTCAGAAACAGACAGGTGTTTACAATATTACTTGCATGAGGATGACATTGAAGGAAGACACGTGCTGCAATATCACCGATTCAAGAGGCTTCTCATTCATATGGGCTCATTTCTCAAGAGTGGGTGGTCACTGAGTTACTTAAGGTGAGTGTGAATGGAGGCAATTGCTCCTGAATTACAATAAGTGTAAGGGCCACAAATGAGTGCCCCTGAGTGGCAGCTGACAAGGTGGGCCGATCAGTCATTTCCGGCAATTTGCGGAAATGTGACTGTGAAATGAAACATAAGCCCAAGCAGATTTAGTTGATTTTGAAGGGACCAAGTAAATGTGAAATGTGTTTGTGCATAACATGGAAGGCGCAACTGAACGTACTTTGCTCTAGTAAGATCTTGATGTGGGCTAGTTGGTTCATATATAGAATTGAGGTTGAACAGCACGAATAAAGCAAGGACACGAGGAAACAAATACCACAGGCAAGCGCTTACCGCACACTTGAAGTTTATTTGACACAACTGTAACCTAAAGAACGGCTATGGGATTTATTTAGCAGGAGATCGTAACAAGTGTCCCTGTACACCCATATTTAAAAAATAATATTTATAGAGAAAGGGAAACGTAATAGGAAAAGGGAAATAACAGAGGATTATTACATTAGGAAGGAGATAAATATGTAACTGGTCCCTCTCTTGCATTGTCGGAAAAAGAAATCGCTTTTCTACATGAAAGATTATGTTGCTGATTTGCAGATGCATTTGCGACTGGTGTAGGCATGCCTATGCTGAAAAAGGTATAAAATGGCTGGAGAATTTCAAATAGACTTCCAGTTGGCAGTCAGCGCTTCTCACTGGTACTTGATTTCTCGCGTCCTTGATATATTCGCGCTGTTCAACCACAGTTCTAATTATTTTGCTCACTTTTGAAGCTTGCCCAGAGCATTACGTCTGTATGTCTTAATTGTCATGATTCGATTACTTTGGGTGCACTACGTATGTCCTTACTGCATTCAGATCAAGGAAGGAGAGACTATAACGCCAATAAATGCAATATACAATGCTGTACGTTCAAGGGTTAGATATCATTGCTATATCATTGTTCACTATCTCCTATGAGTTATACACATGTGAAATCGATGGGCAAAACGAGAACAAGGTAAAAGCGGGAGCCCACGTTTCAACAAGTGGACCTGTCGTTTCCAAGGCGACATACGCTTTTCTTGGCGCAAGGCATATGTCGCCTTGAATAAGACAAGGAGGGAGAGGAGGAAAACATTTATTAAAAAAGAAACCGACAAGCTGGAATCATTCTGCTTCTGTGGGTAGGCGGCCTCAGTCCAGGGCTCCTGCGGCTCCTGCTGTCTCCCGGGCCCGCCAGATCAGTTGCTGCTGGTGACGAGGGTTCGTGCTAGTCAGCGCGGCCTCCCACTGCTCGATTGTAGGGTAGAGTATTTTCGGGGCTTCTTTAACGTTGGGGCATGTCCATGTGGTGTCATATAGGGAGGCGTAGTCGTTACAAAAGGGACATTTGTATGAGTATAGTGTAGGCTCTATTGCTTAAATGCGGTATATGTTGACTGCTGTTGACTGCTGACTGCATATGTAGACTGCTTAAATGGCGGTGTATGTTGGTTTGTAGTTGTCGCCATGTTACAGCGTCTTCACGTGAGAGGGTCTTGTGTGGAGGGGAGTATTGCCGGCTGTTAAATCTGTGGTGAGGTGTCGCAATATCGCGCTGTATTGTCAAGGCACGGGGTCCATAGATGCGACCGTATCCGTCTCTTGTGGCGCCCGGGAGGCATGAGCTCGGGCTACAGCGCGCAAACGCTGATTTCCACGGAGGGACCCGTGTCCTGCAGTCCATACTATTTCAACATCAGGAATTTGGGAGGCTTGTTTGAGGGGTCGGTGGGTGATGGAAGGTAGTCTGCTTCCCGCGTAACTACGGCAAACTGCATGGGAGTCCGCATTAATTTCGACGTGCTCTTTGGTTAGACTAGAGGTGATGGCCAAGGCGATTGCTGTCTCCTCCGCTTTGAGGGCGCTGGCACTGCGCACCGTCATCGTGACCACCTCTTGAAGGTTATGGTTCACAACGCTGGCCGTCATGGCTGCTTTTCAGGGCTACTGCGCGCCGTCTGTGCATTTTGTGGTGGGGAGACTGCTATATCCTGCCTGGAAGGTCTTTGCGCGAGCTTGGCGACGACAGCCATGATGTTCCGGGTGCATGCATCTGGGTATAGGGGCTACCTTCATGTGTTCCCGGATGTTGGGCGTCGGATAGACTGCTTGTTCGTGGCCTTTGCCGTGTGTGCGGTAGCCTAGGCGCGCTAGGACTATCCACTTGTCGAAATGGTTGTCACCCCCTTTTACCTTGTTCTCATTTTGCTAATCATCTTCAATTTTCATCTCCCGCCTTCCCCGTGTTTTCCACACAAGTGACGTGTGTTATATGCGATCGTCTGCTTTCTCGAAGAAATAATCGGCGCCCAGCTTTATTACGCTTAGACGTGCCCATAGAGGAAGGAGAAAGAAAGAAAGGAAGACAAGAGGGATAGCTCATGTAAATAAACTTGGCTTAGTGCACTAGGCAAGAAGGATGAAAGGAATGAAAGGAAGCATGAGAGCTAAGATATAAAAAAAACTAAAGGAATGTGTGCACGTCAATGCATGTCGAGTAGCTGGGAACATAAAGCAGTTTACCTCAGTCTGGGTCATGGTGTTCCCCCCAGCAAACTGCAATTCATCGCAGTCGAGATTGCCTTTCAGGTCACACTACAATGAGCACATCACATAGGAGATCTCGGATCGTTATCTCGCAGCCTCAGAAGTTTACGGTTACATTTAGACAGGTTTTGTGAAATTCATTTTTCCTTCGAGGTGTTAGCCATTGCGCAACTAGCCACTTATGTATTTCGCCTTAATGAACACCGAACCGCTAACTACAATGGAGCCGCATAAAACATACGTTTTGCGAGTGTTTTTCCTCTGAATTACCCATACTCACAAAAATTCTATATGTTATTTTTACGGACAGAGATTCCCTGATGCGGTCAGTGGAAGTTAATAAAAATATTTGTCGGTGAAACAAAGTTAGACGTGCGGGCCACACCTCGTTCGCTTTTTCGAAGTTTCAGGATAGCGGAGTCGTATTTCCATCAACGCCGAGGCAGCTCAACTTTGCAGCAGCGCTGCCGTTAACGATAATTCCAGGTGCGCATCTTCGCGGCGAACCATTTTTACCTGAACCTTGCGAACGGGGTTGAAAGTTTCTCAGACAAAGCCAAGCTCCCGGTCAAACCGTGATTGCTGCGAACAATCGGCAGAGTAGCGAATAAAGAGCAAAACATTTATGCATAAGAATCGCGTAGCGAAGCAGCTTTTATTTGTGCACAGCTGCCATGCTCCATACTCTTACCCGTTTTAACCTTTCTGGCACACATGTCAGCTGTTGAAAGCGGTAGTCGTACGCTGCTACTCATTTCAATACATCTTTACTATCTCCGACACCGTAAGCATCGGCAACAGTTACACGTACTACGTATGCCCCACACGCTCACCCACGGTGAACAATCGACATAAAACGAGCCTTGGAATCATAAATGCATTACAAATAGCTATGCAAATTCCGTGTGCGAACGTGGTGATCTGGTGTAGTGGTTAGAGTGCTTCGTTATCACGCAATGTACCCGGGTTCAATTCCGAGGTTTCACATGGTTTTGTGATCTGTCTTATCAATATCTTTAATATGGCTCTGTGGTGTGCGCAATTTTTTCCGATGAGAAATGTCTCATTGGGCAGCATAATATTCGAGCCCCTTATCAAGCAGGAAAGGCTTGATTAGAAATACCTCATGAAAATTTGGCGCTATGCGGGCCAATTCCTAAGCAGCCCTGCTCTGCAACGGATGGGGTCATTGCATATGATAAAATTGGATGAGGCCGCATAAAGTAGGCTGCACACGCAGTAGCCCAACTGCAGTGAGACATTTATAAGCGTGAAAATGCTGATCTACTTTCGACCTTCTATGGGCTGCTTTAAGCCTGTATTGACTAAAGCGACACGCTTTCATGGGAACAAATGACCCTCCCGCCGAGTTTCCAAGTTTCCTGCTCAGCTGCCATCTTGCTTGGGAAGTAAAAGTCGCCTGCATCCTTCCTGATTATCGTTGTCTTCACGAAGCTGTTTTCCTTTACGGAATTGGCAGAATTGAACTCAGGCTTTTAAAGGCCAGTGCCCGCTTAGTCTACTACTTCGCCGCCTATACGGCAAGTATTGGAACACAACCATTAGTCTCCAGTAACTAAAACACTTGCTATTACACCTGCAGGCGTGTAATCACCTCATAACAACCCCACTTCAATTTTTACAAAGTTGAAGACCTCCTCACTTGGAATTTATCCAAGCCGGATGCAAGAAAAAAGAAATACGAAAGGCACTTATTTTTTCCAACGATAACATAACTTCAGAGTATGTGAATGGACATGGTTCTAATGTGCTATTTTACATGCGATTCAGGATAGCTTCGTGCAGTGGGATTGCGTACTTTTGTTCGCAGTAAAAAATTCATCACTAAGTGCACTTTGATTTCTTCTTACGAATAAGAATATTTCTTTAATTACTAGGTTAGGCAACTTATAGTGGTCAGGCGTGATAACTGAAGTAATGCCGAAAAGAGCGCGGAGAAGGTATTTTATTTCTGTATTACCCCGCTTCGTGGGCTCTCCGTTCAAGCACAGCCCCGCGTCCCAGACAGTAGTTTTACGAAGGTTGCAACAATAAACGCATTGCGAGTACAATTATGTGGAACGGAAAAGCAGTGAATATTGCACAAGTACGGGTGACCGCGTTCCAAATTAAAGGCATTCTTACTAGAATGATAGCTATTGTGGGCTCAGTTCACTGGTCGCGTTAATGTCTTTGATGGCATCTGCAACCATCCGCTTCAGCAATTTTAAAATTGTTTGCAAGAAAGCTGAAAACATAGCGATATACCGAGATCATTTGAACTTACTAGCAAGAGTTTGTGGGACCCGTATTATACATCTATGCCTTGTTTTATTTTTTCAGCGAAGCTATATATGGCTAGCCGATTCGTTCGTACGTCTGCCCGTCGATCTCTCGGTCACCTGCACGCCGAAAACTCCTCCTCAAACGCAAACCCATGCGCAGGCGCGAAAAAAAATATAGAGAGGAATCGCACGATTAGACTACATCACTTAGCACAATGCCT
Source organism: Dermacentor variabilis (assembly GCF_050947875.1). Classification (NCBI taxonomy): domain Eukaryota; kingdom Metazoa; phylum Arthropoda; class Arachnida; order Ixodida; family Ixodidae; genus Dermacentor; species Dermacentor variabilis. Next base: position 233,267,859 of record NC_134569.1, on the reverse strand, counting down.
GTTTACTCCGATTCATGAGGTCACGCTACCTGGCTCTAAATGTTCCATTACAAGGCTGGCCTGATGAAAGAAGGGACGCCACAATCACTGTTGCGTGCTCGCAAGCATTCACATTAGATTCTATGGCAGTCGGGCCAGGTAACATGACGTCATGGATTGGAGTGAAAAGGCCTTGTGCAACCTAGGTAGCGTGAAATTAGCTGCACCAGTGGTGATGTCTCTTCCGATGACTCTTCCGATATCAGCATATAATCTCTGAAATCGCAGTCCAACCTACCTACTCGTGCACTTCGTAGCCACATTGTTAGTTTATGCTTATTTCCTACATTATTTTATTCCAAGCTATCACAGGAACCCTACATCTGCCCTCCCCAACCACCTTTCTCTCTTCGCACCGGACATCAGCAGCAGGTATCTCGGCCAGAAGCACGCACAAAAACTTTTTCTTCGTCATTCTTTCCCCGGACTGCTAGCGACTGGAACGGCCTTTCCCAAGAACTTGCTGCTATGACATGCCTGTCTATGTTCCTTAACCAAATTACGCATGCGGTTGCACCACAATAATCATTTTTCTTTGTTTAACTCGTTCAATATTATTTTTCTGTATGCTGTTGTTAACCTATATGACCTATATGACCTTATGTAATAGCCTCACAAGAGGGTCTTTGAAGAAATAAATTGAAGTGATGTGAAGTGAAGTTATCAAAGACGGTGAATTTCTTAAGGAATGACAAGAAATTTCTCATTCAATATACAGATAGGGAATCAATGTTTAAGCAGAAAGTTTAGCTATAAGACGGCAATGAGAAACGCGATCTAAAACCTTAGCGAAATCTATAAAAATGGGATTTGTCTGTAGGCCCGTGTCCATGTTTAGGAAACTATCTGTAGTCAATTCGGTTAGTTGCGTTTCATATGATAGTCCTGTTCTAAAACCATGCTGATGTTTAAAGAAGAAGTTGTTAGTTTCGAATTGATTTGCTATGTTTGAAAAGATGATGTGTTCTAGTGGCTTACCGGGAACGGTTGTTAGTGATACAGGGCGGCAAGTGCTAACAGCGCTTTTATCGCCAGACTGGAAAAAAAGGTACGACTTTACCGACCTTCCTGCCATACGGAACTTCCCATGTTGAGACGGACTGTTGAAACAAGAGAGAAAGGACTTTGCTAAGGGTACTACTGCATATTTAAAAATTTTTGAGGTTATACCGTTCATGCCGGAAGAAGTTGACATCTTGAGGATGTTGATCAGCTCAGCAACACCAGCGGTTGTTATACTGATAGGGGCAATGTATGGATAATCGTGATCGATAGGTTTTGGTATTTTCAAATGGTCTTCTTTTGTAAATACGGCCGTGAAGTAATTGTTAAAGACGGATGCTGAAAGCTACCATGCAATTGGCAAGCTAAAACTATCAAGTAGTTGTGAAATGTCACAATTTTTAAGGGGAGAGATTGTTTTCCGTTTTTTGGGTTGTTTTGAAGCAGTGGTTGCAGATTAAAAGAGAAATACATTTGCTTGGCTTGATGCAAGGCATTGCAGTAGGCTACATCAGAAGACTTGTGTTTGCTACAAGATAGAGGTGTGTCCACACGTTTGGCAGTCGTGTAGAGACGCTTCTTTTTATTTTTTAGAGTACGAACAGCTTTACTGAACCATGGTTTCGAAGAGTTAACACGAAGTGAAAGCTTTGGTATATGCTATGCACATGTGCTAATTCCATTAGCTTTTCTTTGTATAGGCACCAATTCTCGTTCACTGCCTGCTCAGAAAAAGTTGCCAAGAATGACGGCGTGAAGCTTTCCAAGCCAGTGTTATAGCGCTGACGTTTGCTCTTTTGTAATGAAATATTTGTTCACTTTACAGGTGACGTGAGCATGAAGGTGTGTGAACTGTGAATTGTAATTACCGGTGGTCGCTCAACCCATCCGCAAAAGTGAGTGTTAACCTTTTCGGGCGCGGACGATAGAAAAAAATCCGAAGTGTTATTGATAAGAGTTGGTTGTTCGGTTCATTTCACAAGTAAAAAATCAAGTGTTAGCTGAACGAACTCACAAGATGCACGCGATTGGCCTCGCAAGTTTTGCCAGTCAATGTTTCGAAATTTAAATTCACCAAGAAGAAAAATGTCAGCTTTCTTATATTTGGATCGAATAGAGATAATGTTATCGTGTAATTCGGAAATTAAATTGTTGGAGCTACCGCGTGGTCCGTAGCATATACCATAAATTGTATTCGATTGCGGAACTAATACACACTCACAGAATTTCGAGACTCGAAGGCATCGGTACAAGAAATGACGTGATATGTTTCTTTTTTTACGGCGAACAATACCCCACCACCTCTTCCGTCATCCCTGTCTCTGCAATAGATAATGTAAACGTTAGAATCGGACAAAACTTCGTCATCCGCTATTTCAGAGCTGAGCCAAGTTTCCGTAAGTACCAATATGACGCATTCACAGTCATCTAAGTAGGAGGAAATTACATTGCGTTTAGGAAGAATGCTACGAATGTTAGTTAATAATATGGATAGGTGCATGGGCACGATAGGCTCGTGTCAATAGGCTCACGCAACACCTGGAGCGCCAGCATGGCCGGAGGTGTTCCCTTTCCCCCGCTCCTTCCCGTCGGGACGCGCACATGTCGTGACGCTCAGCGAAGGGGAAATTTAGGAGCCGTTTTCTGCCACAGACGCCGGCTTTTCGCTGAATGGGCCATTTGATGATTTCACATCAACTGGAATAAGAGCAGCGACATCATTTAACGAATAGTGGCCCCTGCCGAATCAATAGGCGGCCAATTACCAATGGTGCATAAAAGAGCTGATAAGACTCCACTAAGTAAGGTCCCTCGGGATTTGTGCTTACTTTAAGGGGAGGTCTCTAAAATTCTTTGATGAAATTCCTTCAGAGGTGGTCCTGAAACAGAAAGAGGTGGTCCTGAAACAGAAAGACAACATTAATGCAGCTAAATATTTGCAATCATAACTGAAGCGGCGCATCTTTAGTTGCGCAACCGTTCAGTGCTGTGGAGAATGTGCGAGTGACTACCCAGCCCATCTCTACTGCATAGCGCAGGTACAGATGAAGAGTCTCCGCTCGCCGGAAGTTACGCAAACAGTATTGCATTTCTATCTGGCCGATGATGCATACAGGCTGGCAATCTGAAAGACAGCTGTACGTCACTCTCGTACATCTTGCAGGCAATATAGCCCGCAGCGAACCAGTCCGCACACTCATACAGAACGCACGTGCCGACGAGCAAATAAGGAGCGCTTCACAGGCGAAAGAATTGCCAATGTATGGTCAGCCTTCTCGGTGAACTTAATTCCGCTCGCTATTCTAGAAGTTTGGTCAGAATTTGGTAAATAGCGGCAGAAAAGTGCAAAGTGGCTAAGGGTAATGCTCCATTGCGTCGTCCGAATCTTTCTTCGTTGTCAGTGGTCCTCGTCGGCAATCACACTCGCAGAATCATTAAAATTGTAGCCATGCTTCCCGCTCCTTTAGCGTCCCCTCCCTAAAGAAACACCCAAAGAAACTGAATACATAAAGCACATCGTAAAGCAGCGCTTTGTACAACGCAAACGATAAATTCTTCGCTTTTAAGGTACATGGCACATTACGCATATACAGGGTGTCCGAACTATCACGAACCAAAATTTCAAAATATGCCAATGCAACTTACCTGGATAGAACCAAGGTAATCTTGTTCGCCGTGGCTTGGGGAAATTCAGATTGTGCTTTTTCTGCATTCCGCCTAATTACATAATTACTTTTAATTTTTTAATCAACTTCTCAAATATTACAATTGCATCAAAAGTGTCACCGACAAATGTGCAGAGCAAGATGAAAATACCCGATACAGCTTTCTGTTGCTCAATACTTGCTACAGAAAAGTGTTTTTCCAAGCGTGAAAGAAGCTCGCGAATACACACAAAGTGCCTCGAGTGCCGAGTCGCGTGCTAATATGTACATGCCGAATAAGTTGTTCCTGATAATATGAGGATGTTTCCAGGAACAACTTTTAGGAAGTCCACGAATATCTATGGATTGGTAATTCCAAGTCATAAGTAATTCCTCAATCACGAATGTGCATGCAGTCAAAGTATTGCTCTTTACTTACTTTCTCGTGTCGCGTGACTCATATTGTCACATATACTTTGGCTGATTCTAGTATTTAGTAAAATGAAATGTATAATAACACTCTTAGTTACGCTCCCTCGTCAAGTTGTTAAAAGCTCAGGAATAGACGTCGTCTTCCCAGCGCCACAAAGTGAAAATAATGAAACCGCAAACGCTTTTTCGCGTCACTAATCACGACGACAAAATTAAACATACAGCGATTCAATAAAAGTGCCGTAATTCACCGACGGGTGATGAAAGACAGCCTCTACCGGGACGCACTGCACGACAAGGAGCCGAGTACGCGTGAGAGCAATAAGAGATGCAGTCCATTGACTGAGATGGAAAGGATTTCCCCACGGAATCTACGTTCCTTGCGATGTCTTGAAGAAAGCGGCAGTGCGCCATTTTATGTTTCAGCCTTCGCATAGGGGCACGCCAGGATCGTAGAGGACGGCAAATCTCGGTAAATGCACTCGAAAGCAGAGTTCTGGGGCGGTGGCCCCGCCACGGCCTCCTTCAGCGGTGCACTTCCCTCTTCCCACCTCTACCCGCCTGTTCGAGTTCATTTCGTGCGGATGGTCACAATGGAGAAGAGGTTCTAAGAATACTTATATAGGATGGGCAGGACCAAAGGTGCAGGCGGAGCGATGTCATTCTTGTCGCCGTCTCTGCCAGCACGTCGATCCAGCTGGGTGATCACTGACAGTAAAGCCCACTCGGCATGGTCGCGTGGCCTTCACTTTTGCGGCAATTATCTTTTCGACCTATCACGAGAGGGAAGCTGCCCGCGAATATCTTGTCCTTATTGTTAGCTGTCCTACGATACGATCTTCATGCGGAGATGTTTAGTACCTAAACTACAATCGGAAGGCTAATACCTGACCTATCAGCAGTTTTGGACGATTGCGTGATTGTTACGGTCAGGATTAAAAAAAATTAAATTCAGGGAACGGGGTTGCTCCGCTAAACAAAAATAAACTATTGATGCAGTAAAATTAAAAGGAAAAGAATATATCAAGGATATTCTTCTCAGGATTATACGATAATGCCGGATGCCGCTTAAAGGGCCCCTCACCAGGTCTAGCCATGTTGAGCTGACAAGCGCAGAGCATAGATTGCGCGATAACGATCGTGTCTGCAAAGTATTACATCGCTAAGCACCGCGGAAAGATATGAAATTTCAAACCGAACACCGTTTTTTGTTTTTGCGGCCGCCGTGCTCGAAGCCGGTGAATGACGTACTCGAGTCCCTGCGCCTACCTACTGGTGTCCGCAGTGTGACGTCGCTCGTGGTGACACATGACTTCGAGAACTATTCAAGACAACATCTGTTATCTGTGTGATCTGTTGCTTGAAATGACCAATCGAACTTTAGAGAAATAATGAAACGCACAAACGGAATGTCTGCATGGTTTTGTTTTACTTCGCACCGAAGCAAGAGAGACGTACTTCCGCTTCGTCTTCTTCTTCCCACGGTCGTGCGGTAACGTGCGCAGGTACCAAAACTATGCCATTTTCTACCGTGTTCCAGCGCCGTGATCACACTCTGCAATCCGCTTGTTCTACATTAATATTCGTGTAGCACTAAATTATACCGCTAGTCATGTGTCCGTGTGCACCGCGAGCAAAATCGTGCGTTGCGCGAAACGATAACAGCTCGCACGCAACGCCACCAGCGGAAATGCTCATCGTCGAAAACAAAAAGCGAGGAGAAAAAAAAGTGAGGGTGGGGCCCGTGACGTTTGCGTCACGCGATCCTCGAGGTCTGGTATAGGAGAATGCAGGCAAGGAATTTGGCTCGCGAAATCTAGACGGGGCGAGCGGAGAGCCTCCCGCTGTGAAGTGGATCTCGCGTGCTCAAATCATGGTTTTTCGGCACTGAAATATTTCTATGTAGGACTATAAATGACCCGATTTTAAAAAAAAATTGCGGCAGAACGCTCCCAAGAGGACACGTAAAACTTACAGCGTATAAGCAAAATTTTCCATGGGGCCTAGTGAGGGTCCCATTAAGAGGAAGATTTAGCTGGTGACTAACTCCGACGCGGCCTATTCAAATACACGTAAAACAGAGAAACGCTATCCCGAGACAACCACATGGCCGATTTTAATGAAATATGTTGCATTTTAGAGAGAAAGTTACATTCTAGTGACTGTTTTAAGGGGAATTTCCATTTAGTGCCTGAATCTTGTTACACACATCTTGAAATTTTTACAAGTTAGAAAAATATAGAAGCACGAGATTTACAAATTAATAGCTCTGCATCTTGAACAGATACCGCGGTTCTGTAAACGAAATTTATTTGAACATTCAAAGCACACAAATTAGATATGTCAATTTATATGCTACGTGGATTCATTACGTTATGTACAAGGGTTCTGCAAAAGTTGTATTTCCACCATACAAGATTTTTTTTAGATTCGTGTGTAACATATAAATTTTGTCCGCTTTAGGTGTACTATTATATGCAATTCACAGAATTGGGATATCATTTTTCTTGGCTGAGTTACATAGTTGTAAACTTGCTAGTTTTGTTTGCTAAAATTTAGGATTTTTGCCAATTTTTAATAAAAAATTGATAACCAAGAATGAGAGGTTCGAAACCATCAGTTCCTAGAACTTGCTTCTTTTAATGCAACAAACCTCGTTAAATTTGGTGCAGTGGTTGTCGAGAGAAATGAATCCTTTTTTCACATGTATTTAGGAGCCATCCTATGCCCTCTTCAAGGTATCTCACATACAGAATATCTACCTTGTCCAAACTTGGTGGGCTGCTATCATCAGAAGAAAGTAACGAAGCCCATACTAGTGCTGGTGAAGTGAAGTAGACTTCACGCGCTAAAATGGCATACTCCAGATGACAGGCCTATATGCTTCGCTTGTGGCCATATCAGCCATATTTCATGTCACCGCCGGTCTTCGTGGAATTCGACGCCCTGGCCCTACCGCCCATCCGATCGCCCTCATGCTGCTCCTCGGTTCGCCTCGCAAACGCAGCCAGCAAATTCTGGCGGCACTTCTCGTCCTACCCTCTCTAGCCGCTCTCCTTCGCCACCTCGCCGCTTCTCCAGATCGCCCCTATCTCGCCGATCACCGTCCCCTAGCTCCTTCCGGCGCACCCTTCCGGAAAACTAACGGGCACAACACCTGTATGTAATGCTGCCAAACCGACCTGAAGCTAAAATCATCTTTTGACCTTGCCTACACATCAGAACCTCCTTAACATGAGCTTGGATGGGGTACCTGTTACGGCTCTGATTGACACTGGCGCGCACGTATCTGTGATGAATGCTCAGCTTCGGAATCGTCTCAAGAAAGTCCTCACTCCTGCCCCTTCGCCTGTGGTCCAAGTCGCCGACGGTGGAACACCAGCCGTTAATGGCATATGTGTCAGTCTAGCGTGAGTGTCGCTGGACATCATGCTTCTGTTTTATTTTGTGTGCTAGAGCACTGCCCTCACGACCTCGTCCTGGCCTTTGACTTTCTGTGTACACATTCCGCTTTGATAGACTGTTCTACTGGTGTTGTGCAACTCGCTCTACCTGCTGCTATTGACCCTCCCGATAGTGCTCCGATACGGCTATGCTCCACAGAGCATATTCGCCTCACCCACCGTGCCGTTACCTACACAGGTGCCTCCCCCGTTCCGCCTGTACCAGACGGTGACTACATCGTATCCCCTGATCCGGATGTCCTGCTCTCGCATAACGTCGCTTTTCCTCACACCGTCTTTACCATTTCGGACAGCACGTCCTGCCTTCCACTTGTGAACTTCGGACTCTACACAAGTACTCCCGCGCGGAATATCCCTCGCGCAAATAATGCCAGCCAGAGACTACCACATTTCGGCTTTAGCTTGTGACAACTCCTCGTGTTCAACTCTTGTTTCGCCCCCTGTCCCTTCAGACTTCAATGCCCTAACAAAAATGTTGGCTCCCGACCATCCTCCCCAGCGTGCTCAAAAACCACGTTGCCTCCTTGCCTCATACTGGGACATATTGCACCTTGGAGAACGTCCTCTAGGGCACACATCTGTCGTAAAACATAGAATAAACACCGGTGATGCGAGCCCGATCCATCGACGACCCTACCGTGTCTCACCTACTGAGCGACATATCCAACACGAAGTTGACAAGATTCTTTCTCGAGCCATTATCGAACCTTCTTGCAGCCCATGGGCATCCCCGTTTGCACTAGTTAAAAAGAAGGAGAACAGTTGGCGATTTTGCGCCGATTATCGACACCTCAACAAGTCAACAAAGAAAGACGTCTATCCCCTACCACGCATTGACGATGCCCTGGATTGCCTTCATGGAGCACAATATTTTTCGTCCAACGACCTTCGCTCCGGCTACTGGCAAATTGCCGTCGTTGACATGGGCCGCGAGAAGACGGATTTTATTACTCCGAATGACCTGTATCAGTTCAAAGTGATGCCTTTTGGTTTATGTAATGCCCCGGCCACATTTGAACGAATGATCGAAGCCCTTCTACACGGTGTCAAGTTGTCCATCTGCCTCTGTTACCTGGAAGACGTGATCGTATTTTCTCCGATTTTGGCGACACACCTCGAGCGCCTGTCGACGGTCCTATCTGTATTCCGTCAGGCGGGGCTACAACTAAATTCGTCCAAGCGCCACTTCGTTCGTCGTGAAATTTCTGTGCTCGGGCACCTCGTCGATTCTTCAGGTGTACGCTCTGATCACGATAAAATACGGGCAGTCAAACACTTTCCCTTGACGACATGTTCCAAGGATGATCGCAACTTCTTGGGCCTTTGCTCATACTTCCGATAGTTTGTCCGAAATTTTGCGAACATTGCGCGCCCTCTCAAGCAGCTCCTCAAGAAAGACGCTGCATTCATTTGGGGCCCTGAGCAATCTGGTGCTTTCACGGTACTGATTGGGCTGCTTACGTCTCTGCGCATTCTCGCTCACTTTGATGCGTCAGCTCCAACAAAAATCCGTACCGATGCCTGTGGCCACGGTATTGGAGCTATCTTGGCACAGACACAACAAGGGCGAGAGCGTGTTATTGCTTACGCCAGCCGCCTTCCTTCCTCTGCGGAGAGCAATTATTCTATCACCGAACGCGAGCGTCTGGCTATCGGTTTGGCAGCAGGTAAATTCGGCCCCTATTTGTACGGCAGCCAATTCACAGTCATCACTGATCACCACGCTCTGTGTAGGCTTTCGTCCCTCAAAATCCTTCAGCACGCCATGGCCGCTGGGCTCTGCGCCTCCAAGAATACAACTATTCACTTGTATACAAGACCGGCCGGTTACATTAAGATGTGGACTGCTTCTCGCGCCATCCTGTCGACCCTCCTGACGTTTCTGCGGCCTGCATACCTGTCACCGTTCTCTCTCTGGCTGCTTTTCGCGACGAGACGAACAACGTCGGGATGCTTCCTTGCAACACCTTATTCAACAGCTCACTTCAACGACGCCCGATCTTTCCCTTCGCATGTTTGAACTTCAAGATGGTATATTGTGCCACTCTAACATGCGCTCGGACGGCCCTGCCCGATTCTTCGTTGTGCCTGAGCATCTGCGTCTGACTGTTCTCGCCCAGATTCATGATGTACCGACTGCAGCTCACCTTGGCGTGTCACGGACTTATGACCGCGTTCGTCGGCGCTTCTTCTGGCCTAGCCTATACCGTGACGTCTGCCGTTATGTCGCTGCGTGTGATCTTTGTAAACGACGCAAAAAGCCGACCATACACCCTGCTGGTTGCGTTGAACCACTTCACGTACCATGAGAACCATTCTTCCGTGTAGGTGTTGATCTTTTAGGCCCTTTTCCTACGTCTGCTTCGGGAAAGAAGTGGATTGCTGTAGCAACAGACTACGCCACCTGATATGCAATCACACTGCTCTTCTGACAAGCTGTGCAACCGATATCGCTGACTTCCTCCTAGAAAACGTCATCCTTCAGCACGGCGCCCCTCGACAGCTCCTCACCGACCAAGCCCGCTACTTTTTTTCGAAAGTTGTCAATGAAATTCTACCCTCGTGCGCGACTAAACACAAACTTGCTACTGCTTACCATCCACAAACGAACGGCCTAACTGAGCGCTTTAACCACACCCTTACTGACATGCTGTCCAAGTATGTCTCCGATGACCATCATGACTGGGACGTTGCGCTGCCCTTCGTTACTTCCGCCTATAATTCATCTCGCCATGATACCGCAGGCTTCTCTCCATTCTTCCTCTTGTTTGGACGCGACCCTGCGTTACCTTTCGACAACATTCTGACTGCTAGTCTGAATTCCACATCCGAGTACGCCCGTGAAAGCTATCCTCAAAGCACAAAAGCACGTCATATTGGTCGACGTCGACTCGTGGAGTCGCAGGACAATCAGCGGCGCTTATATGACGCCCGCCATCGTGACGTTCATTACACACCGGGCGCCCTGGTTCGCCTTTGGTCGCCGTCGTGACGCGTTGGCCTCTCGGAGATGTTACTTTCACGCTACTCCGGCCGTTACCGTGTCTTGCTTCCAGTAACTGACGTCACGTACGAAATCACCCCTCTTGAGCCAACCGTGGCTCAACATCGCTCGGACGTGGTCCATGTCGCGCGTCTTAACCTCTATCCTGACGAGCACCGAGCCGGTGCTTCAGCCGCCGGGGGTCATGTGACACGCTGACGAAGTAGATGTTTTAATCATCGTCGGAAGAAGATTATGTTCTGGTCTTCGCGCGCTGTCTACCATCTTGTGAGCTGCTATAATTATTGTAAATATTCTGTAAATACACGTCTGACTGTTTTTAACTCCCCATAACAGTTTATCAGCGCCATTGTCGAAGCTTATGGCAGTATCCCTGTCTCTATGTTGAACATCATTCTTTAATAACTAGCTCAATAACTCCTCTCTCTCGCGTGCTAGGGAAGTCGCTCGCCTTAGCCGTTTCCAAATTGAGTTCCAGAACGGATGTTGCCCACTAGTGTCTGATTTATCTTCTCTGATATTTCTATGCTTATTGAATTAAGTGTATAAAGTAGAAGCATGGGCGAATTGGTGATTCAATATCGGCATGCCGGCACAGCGGAAAAGACGAGGATAGAAGAATAAACACAACACATGCGCTGATTTCAAGTAAGCTTTCCTAAGGCGAAAGCCTTTCTAGGCTCACGGCGAAGTTTGTGTCAGCAGACCTGATCGCCGGAGTGTCCGCCGAAGCGTCATTACGACGTGTCAAGACACATTACACAGATTAAACTTTGAAAAATGGTTGATAGTGACAGTTAGTGAGTGATAACGTTTCATGAGAGATTGGTAAAGGTTATTTATGTCTAGTATTGACTAATAATAAGTACTTAATAAACCGAAAATCGGACATCCACCCGTTCCTAGCAATTGCTACAAAGGTGACCCAAACGGGTTCCTCGAAAGAAAAGCCTCAGAGTTGAATTCCTCATTTGTCAGCTTCTGTTCCTGGTGCAACACTTGGCAAATTAAAGTAAATTTTACTAAAACTGTAATAATGTCATTTTCTAGTGCCTCTCCTTCATTGGTGAATTACACTTTCAATGACTTAATATTGCACAGGGTCTCGAAATACAAGTATCTTGGCGTCATATTTACCTCTAATATGTCCTAGTCAAAACACATTAATTTGATTTTCACTAAATCACTCGGGAAGCTCGAGTATTTGAGGTGCAATTTCAACAATTCTCCAAAGGAAACTAAGTTACTAATGTAAAAATCTTTAGTTCGCCCAATCCTAGATAATGCTTCTCCTGTCTGGAACCCTCATAAGCAGTGCGACACTAACTCCATTGAGATCATACAACGAAAATCTATTCGGTTCACACTACTCTGCACAGGGATGGGGAATGGGATTAAAGGATTCCAGAAGAGACTGGGAGAAAAAGAGGAGAAAAATAAATATGAAATGTCCGAGTGGACCTGATACTAATATTTACAGGTGACATGGCGGGTAAATTTAGGCTTTTGTTATGAAGGATGAAATTTTTAAAGCTTTCTGATTAGATCAATTTCTGATAGGTATTTGAACAATAAATCCAAAACCCGTCGCTGTTTTGAAAGGCCGGGCATTAGCCTAAGATGCTCGGTAACGTCAACGGTTCGTGGCAAATCATGTCCATTTGTTGCTCAAAAAATTGTCTCTCGTCGCAGTACGCGGGGCATTCTAGTAATATGTGCTCAATTGTCTTTAGGTTGCGACAGTTGCCGGCAAAATTCTCTGTTTTTCTCATAAAGAGCTCTCTCTCTCTCTTTCTATTAGGTTCATATATCGTCGCTATGATCACTATTCTTCACCCTGTCGTGCCTTATCTACATTGAACCTAACCCCTTTATCCGTACGCGGTCACATTGAGTCGTTGAAGTTTCTGCATGGCATCGTGACTTTTTCTTATCGTTTCTCTCATCCCATATATATTCCTTCAGATATTTCTCGGTCAAGTAGGAGCCACCATAGCCTTAATATTAAGCCTTACTTTGTTCGATGTAATAAATTTCAATACAGCTTTTTTCCGCGTACTATCGAATTCTGAAACTTATTTCCCGGAACCATTAGGTCACTGCCATTAAACGCTTTTCTTTTAGAAGCTAACTACACCTGATTTTATGTATTTTCTTGTTGTTACAGTGCATTGACTCATTCTCGTTTTTGTACTGACTCTCAGTGTTGCTGTTATTTTGGGTTTCATTTGTGTCATCTGCCTTATTTCTTGTGAATTTTTAATATGTTATTGTTTACTTGTTTTTTTGTATGACTTCTTTTTGTCTAACCCACTCCTGCAATAGCCCCATAAAGGGGCTGAAGTATGTATGAATAAATAAATAAATAAAATAAATGACCAATATGTCTAACCACAATATGTAACGACTACAATTGATTAGAAATTGCTTAAAATCTTAGTAATGAGCAGTAATGCCTAATAATGACTTCAATTACCTTTAACGACTACTAATCACTACGAAATGTCCAATATGTCTAACGACGAATTGTAATGACTACAATTCGTTAGAAATCACTAAAATGCTTAGTAATGACAAGCAATGACTAATAATGACTGAAATGACGTTTAATGACTGGTGATGACTAGGATATGACCAACATGTCTAACGGCGGCTTGTAATAACCAAAATTGATTACAAATGACTAAAATGCCTACTAGTGAGCAGTAAGGACTAATAATGGCTTAAATGACTTGCAATGACTAGTAATGACAACGAAATGACCAATATGTCTAACGACAACTTGTAACGACTACAATTCATTAGAGACGACTAAAAATGATGAATAATGAGCAGTAATGACTAATAATGACTGAAATGACTTGTAATGACTACTAGTGACTAATATAAGACCAACATGTCTAACAACGGCTTGTAATGACCACAATTGACCACAACTGACTTAAAATGCTAGTAGTGAGCAGTAATGACTAATAAAGACAAATAATAATGAATAATAATAATGAAATAAGAATCAAATATGAATAGGTAAAGAAAAATGAGTAAAGATATAGAGACAAAGAGAAAGAGGCGAATGATAAGAACAGAGTAGGCTTTCGCGGTTCACCTCTGAAGAGAGATCTTAACAGACCCTTAACTTCTTTTGCTAAACCGTCAGAACTACATACCTTAGACACGCGTAAAAAACTAATAAAAACATTTGTATGATGTCACGCATCTCATTAACTCATTTCACAACACAGCTAGATACATGATTTTGTTATCCAAAAAAGAAAACTGTCTCGCTGTGATGCTACAGGGGTTTATGAGATGTGCGACGTAATGTAAATGTCGATTTTTTTTCTTTTTGCTCTAGTCTAAAGTATATTGGCCTGGCGGTTTCGCAAATAAAGCTCAGTTGAAGTCAATGCCTGTGTTATGTTCTTTCTTTTATCCTCGTCTTTCGCGCTGTGCAGGCATGCTTGTTGAATTAGTTATTCACAATGTATTGTTGATCAGTGTAATAATTCAGGCAAAACTGATCTCACGATGACTGTCGATTGTAGGGACAGACGATACTCCGAAAGTACTGTTTGGTTAACACGTGTTGTTTTAATTCTGAGACTCGTGATTTAAACTAAATGCCGCATACTGTGATATCGTGCCTCTTTTATATGGTACGCGCTTGCCACTGTTGCCCATGAGAATGGTGGGGTGACGACGGTTTTATGATGCTGACGCAGTGACGATGGAATGAGGAAGAAGGAATGATATTTATGGAACAACAAAGGCTTATAACGACGACGGTATCACGACAATCACATGTCGGTCCTTAAATTACGACAGTGGTGTAACAACGACAGCGTGACGACAGCGATACGAGGACGATGAGATGACGCCGGTTATGTGACGACGATGCTATGACGGAAACGGGAAGAAGAAACAAGAGTGACGGTGATCCCATTACAAATATGGCACGCAGACCGCGGCAAGACAACGGGTGCGTGATAGCAGCGGTGTGACGACGATGCAATGACGGCGATGGCACCGACGATGGCCTAATCACGGTTGAGTTACCAGCGCATGATTACGGTAGAGTGATCAACAAAGCATAACGTCGATGGATCGACGAAGGTGCTATGACGACGGCGGCGTAAGGAAAATGGGATTACGATACTGACGTGATGACGATAGGCTGATGAAAGAGTGACGCCGATGGCAGGGCGGCAACGGTATGATGACTACTGTAAGACGACGATGCAATTACGAAGATAGCAAGGCAATGGGATGGCATGAGGACACTGGGATGACGGCGAGGTCTTGATGGCAATGACATGACAATGATTGTATCTCCGAAACCTGTACGACGACAATTTTTCGACGACAAAGGCATGACAAATTTCTGTTGACATAGCTAGAGTGACGTTGATGGCACGGTCAGGACACCATCACGACGATGGTCTAACAATATAGGCATGATGATGACTGAATATGACAGAATGACAAAGATGTCATATTCGTGATTGAATGACGACAGTATGTTTAGAATACAATGGAGAATAAAGATTGCCCTCGATAGAAAGATGCAGGCGGTATGACGAGGTTGGAATGAAAACAATGGGATGACGATACTAAAGTGATCACGAAGCTGGAATGAGGACGATTCAACAAGCATGACGCCAAAGCTATGGCGGTGTTACAACGGATGGATGGCGACTTTGAGAAGGCGATGGTGCGACGATAACGGCATGATGAGTGTCGGGTAACAATGCTGGAATAGCGTTGATGCAATGACGACGACTACATCACTTAACCAGGCTGTACCTACTGACCCTAGCTATTGGTGAATTTCAATGACTGGGTCGGTATAGACGGCTTGACGATGGCGGCATGATGACAGTAGGGTCACGAGGCAAGAATGAGGAGTATTGAATGAACATGACGACATGACGACCAGGGGCACCTATATACCTAGTGGCCTAAGCAGGTAATCCTGGGCCAATGGGTCGGCGAAGAGGACGGACGGACGAACAGACAGACAGACAGACAGACAGACAGACAGACAGACAGACAGACAGACAGACAGACAGACAGACAGACAGACAGACAGACAGACAGACAGATAGATAGATAGATAGATAGATAGATAGATAGATAGATAGATAGATAGATAGATAGATAGATAGATAGATAGATAGATAGATAGATAGATAGATAGATAGATAGGCAGGCTCAAAACGGCTAAAGAATGCAAGGAATGCTTTTCGCGTTAAAAATGTTCTTCTTCGAAATCATGAATTTATTTCTTACCGATCACCGACCACCAACCCTGTCACTTTTATGATGTATGTTCCTGCGCAAAGGGATGTTTGTAGGGCGACCTCAGCAACGCATTGGCCGTAGTCAATCATAACCTAATGCTCGAGAACCTTGCGCACTACGGTATGAAAACTGCGTTTGTAGCTCTGCCACGTAGTTGTTTCTTCGGTAGGTTTTGCTTGATGAGCGTCTGTGGTCAACCTGGCTTTGTCTATTTGGTATCTAGTGATTTGGACCAAGGTTCTTGGTTACGTCGGCTTTTTCCTTAATTTTCATCAATGCCATTTGCTTTGCAATCACGAAGACGCCATATCTTTTTTAGAGCAATGGCATCAAAATACATCAAAAACGCAGTGTTGATCAGCGCCGCGCTCTGCAGTCCAACCTATCCGAATTCTCTCATTGGTGACAATTAAACGGGCTCTCTAAATACGTATAACACAATGTTTCTGTGATATTTGAGGAAACCTGATAATATACTCTTCCATTGTTTTTTTACACCTCCAAGGTTGATAAGGGTTGTTGTAATGAGCAAACTTAGTGTACTTTATGGTAGTATGTTAAGCTACTCCGCTCTCATTAAACATTGCCCCCAGAAAATGCACCTATGCTCGGTTCCGTTTCCAGACTTTCAAAAGATTTACGTACCCCATTTCTCTTCCTGAAATTTTTTCACATTCGTAGCATAATCATAGAAGGTGTGCGTAAAAACTTCATGCTTGTATATAAATATGGCTTTGTGACATCGCGCACCAAGAACTTTTCTTCAAGTTTCGCTATTTAAGCCACACGTCCATCACTTAGCCGCAGGCCTAGCCGTACCAACGCCCTGTTTATTTATTATTTATTTATCATTTAAAATATCATTCATCTAATCGATACATGCACATATGTAGTAGCGTCGGTTTCACTATGGGGATCAGTAGAAGACTGCCGGCGAACATATACCCTTTCACGTTATTGATTCTTTCAGCAGACACTCGCCTTTGCTAAGAACGCGTCTACAAAACGGTCATTTTCTCTAGTTTGATGCGATCAAAACATGCTTTCATCGTCATCTTCCGAGCTTCGCACTTTCTATTGCGCCTTATTTCTAGCTGCACTGCTCCTGTCTTCTCATGTTGTTCCTTTTTTCCGTATATGTAATCTGTCCCTCAATTTTGTGTTATTGCTGGATATTTGGTCATTAGGTACCTGTTAGTCTTTCTCTTATCTAAAGCGATGCTTTTACTTGTAAACATCGCTTGGTATTCGTATCCGCGGCTGTTCTCTAGCCTAATAGGCCGACCAATGCATCCTTTGTCCTACAACGCCCCTGTGCCGTCTTGGTAATGCGATCATCGTCATTCTTGCTTCTTTACGCCGGTTTCGTCATAGCGTCCTTGTAACATCACCACACATCCGCGGAGGCGGATACGCGGCGTGATTCTCTCGAGTAACGCCGAAGGGAACCGACGTACCCAATAGAAGTGGCGTCTCAACGCAGCCGGAACAGCGCGCCAAAGCGATTTTTTTTTCATTTGCCATTGTGCTCATTTGTCTGTTTCAAGTGTTATATATATCATTATCAAGTTATCATTAGTTATCAAGTGTTGTATATATATATATATATATATATATATATATAGAGAGAGAGAGAGAGAGGGAGAGAGAGAGAGATTTTCTCATGCTTTTTTGTTTGTTGGTCTTTTTGGGGAGATATAAGTAGGTAACGAATAATTGTATTTTTTTCTCTACAAGTAGACCTACTTTTGTACCACCCCTTGTTAGTACGAGATGATGGTCGGTACTGGAGGGAACCCACCCGTGCGTTGTTGTGAGTGCGAGTGTTCTATGCGTTGTAAGAAGCGTGGTTTGAATGAGTGCGCGAAGCAATAGAGGCAGTTTTTTTCTGTGCCATGTAAAATCAGACGAACCGTTCTCGTTAGTTCTACATTGCGCCAGTGACAAGTAGCGTATGAACCCTGACGCGGTACCTACTTGAAAAGGAGTTCGTAGAGCGGGTGTTCAAAATGCTCCTTTATAATTTTGTTTAAATTAGGCACTGTGATCCACGCGAAGATCACCCATGCAAATAACTTAGCTGTCCAGGTGGATACAAAGTGAGATGTAATTATCGCTGTTAGCAGTCCAATTAATTGAACAATTAACGTTTTATTGATAGCACTCATTGTGTTTGTTTGTATTAAAAAGTTAGGCACTCGCATTTCTAAAAAGTTTCGCTTGGAAGAATTCTTCTAGCATGTCTGTGCTCCGAGATATCCGACTCCCCATTTTAATTGTCGTTTGCAGGATTACACATGCAAGAGACTGAGGATCGTCGCAAAGCTCATCCCTGATGTGGTGCGGCTGTTCCATGCGGCGTTTAGTCTGAACACAGGGCGACGGCACAGGCAAAGATGATAACTGTTCCCCTCCAGCTCTCGGCTGGCAAAATCAAGGTATCACCGCGCGGTGTGCCGCCCTGTTGTTGCTCTTGATTTCAATAAACATACAATACTTGGAAATCAGCAGTCACTTCATTTGCGTAGCCCAGGCCAGGAGCATGCCCGCTCGTCTAGTCACCATTACACACTCGCGCTGCCCTCCTGATTCGCCGCTCGCGCCATTATGCCGGCATGGCAGCTGCCGCCATCGTTACAGGCTGCGCGGGCATGTGTTACGACAGTGGTAGCGGGTTCTTCGATTTTTCGAGTTCGCCAGCCGAGTGGGAAAGCGGGACAGTTATCATCTTTGCCAATTCGTCCGCCCCGTCGTCAGACTATTGGCCACACGCAAGCGCCGTGTCACATCAGGAAGGAGCTTTGCACCGATCCTAACTCCGTTGCATGCGTAGTCGTGCGAACGACAATAAAACTTTGGAGTCGTATGTCTCGGAGCATAGACACGCTAGAAGAATCCTTCCAACTGATACTGTGTAGAAACACAACTGCTTCTAAGTTTTCAATACAAACATACCCCCTTACTGCAGTGGACAAAAACTAATAATTCAATTTTAGTTAATTGGGCTGCTGACAGCGATAATTATCGCGTCCCTTTGTGTCCACCTGGCAACATAAGTTACTTGCCCAGGTGGTCCTCGTGCGCCTCCCAGTACCTAATTATGAGAATACCATAAACTTAATTTGAACACCCTATATATAACTTAGTATTAAAATTTCTGCCTAAGTTGCGAAATAACAAGTAGCTGACGGCAAAATTAAAGGACACCAACATATATCTTGCGCATGTGGTCTAAAGCGGTGGTTTGGGTTATGAGAAGCTTCGCACTGTTAAGATTCGTAGTGCAAATGATCATTTTTCCGTCATATACCAACAGTCCCAAGGCCACGTGATGCGAACATGGTTACAACGGTGACCATGCGAGGGAGAAGAGAATGACATAATTGCATCTTAGAGTGAAGCGCATAATAGACTGCTTAAGTGTTTTATCATGATCCCAACGCTTAGAATTGTGTGGGCAGTACTAGTAACGTTAGAGCTGTATTGTGTTACACTAATGTACTTTATTACACGCGGCATAAAGAAAACGTAGCACAGAAGGATCTTAAAGTGCTCGAAATAAAGGATTTCGACTGTGAATTTTGCACTTAAAGTGCGGTGTTGTTCGCAGCGTGCAGGTTTAGTGATGTAGACGAGATGCTATCTTCTCCGCTCGCTGCCACAGAACCATGCTCCGGTCGTTCGCACGACAACTCCAGAGGGCTGAATCATTTCAACGCAGAAATCATACGGGCAGCTGTAAAATTACCCTATGGCGAAAGCTCCACAAACGCCACCGGTATTCTTTGAAGGTCATTGACCTTCGCATAAAACAAGTTCCCGCCATGGCAGTGTTCGTGCTTAGCGGTGAGTCCTTTGACTAGGTTTATGCTGAAGAGAACTTTGTTCTCGCTTGTGGCTCTGTTACTAATTGCTTACAATGGTATTTTGCTCTTGCTTACTTTTTTTCCAATGCCTTTGTGGGTGAATGTACAATTTGGTGCTGTAGGCCTAGTCAGGCGACGTGTATAGTCTCTCGCATAACGACAATCCCGTATTGCCAAATACAAAAGAAGAAAACGAAGATGAAATGTCATATGCTTAAAGGCGTGATGACACGATCGTCCAAACAGTCTCTTTTTTGTTAATTATAACTGACAGTAGACGGGTTAATATGCCTATACACGTTAAAAAAGGGCTTCCTACGCGCACTTTGTCTCCGTATTTTAGCTTCAAACACCACCCCCCCTTCCCCAGCTACAATTACCCCCATTTTGGAAAATGCGGTGGGGCGTAAATAATTGTCGGCCCGCTACGGCATCGTCTGCTTCGAAACATTTCAAGACACCAGTGGACGTTTCGGCTTCTTCCGGAGCAACACGGGCGTCGCCGTTCACTTGCGCCACCATTTGCTTCGCTTGAGCGGTGAAAAGCAGCAGTATACCGCCCAGACACACATTTAAAATCAAAAATATTCATGGTGGTCCTGACGTATTTGCAGTTACTGCAGTCGCTTTCGGTGGCGTTTCAGATCGGCTTCTGTTACTTCGAGAAGCGCGTTTACTGGGGTGCGTTTCTGTTCGTTCCCACTACTTTTCACCAGACTGCTGTGGCGTTCAACTAAGACATAAAAGAATAATTGCAACTTTGCCTGCACCAAATGCCCTCAAATTCATCTAGCTTTCTGTGGAACGTGCATCGTTTAACATGCAATGCATGATTCAAGCTCCCAAATTTGTCGTCATGGACTCTTTAACGGTCAGTTTCAGTTTTATGTGACAATTTTATATCGCGCTGAGTTAGTGCCCTTATTCAGAATGAAAATAAGGCAAATGCCGTGGTTTTCACATTTTGTGCTCTGGAATAATTGCTGCATAAAGCTACGACCTCTCAACCACCATGCCTAACTTAGCTTAGAAAGTGTTTAGCTATTATGAAGAAAATTCATATTTCCCTCATACCAGCCGTAGGTTTTAGCTTGTTCACCAGCCAGTTTTAGCGGTGCAGCTACGAGCATCCCTCTAAACGAGCCGATTAGGTCGTCTTCGTTCAAATGGAACAAAATTTGTGAGCAATTCCTGAAGCGTTGCCGTTACCTCTGCCGATTTGTCAGGGTTCATGCTTGTGCTGTTCAGTTTAATGCCCTCACGAAAACTTTATCTCTATATTTTGCATCATCATCATCATCAGCCTGGTTACGCCCACTGCAGGGCAAAGGCCTCTCCCATACTTCTCCAGCTACCCCAGTCATGTACTAATCGTGGCCATGTTGTCCTTGCAAACTTCTTAATCTCATCCGCCCACCTAACTTTCTGCCACCCTCTGCTACGCTTCCCTTCCCTTGGAATCCAGTCCGTAACCATTAATGACCATCGGTTATCTTCCCTTCTGATTACATGTCCTGCCCATGCCCATTTCTTTCTTGATTTCAAGTAAGATATCATTAACTCGCGTTTGTTCCCTCACCCAATCTGCTCTTTTCTTATCCCTTAACGTTGCACCTATCATTCTTCTTTCCATAGCTCGTTGCGTAGTCCTCAATTTAAGTAGAACCCTTTTCGCAAGCCTCCAGGTTTCTACCCCGAGTACTGGTAAGACACAGCTGTTATATACTTTTCTCTTGAGGGATAACGGCAACCTGCTGTTCATGATTTATTTTGCATAGTATTGTACTATCTAGGAGACCCTCATTTGTGTGCAATAACTGCCTTAAAGTTTTGACTAAGGGTTAAAACTTTCCCCTCTTCTTCACTGCCCGGCTCGCTCACGAAGAATAATTATCCACTTTAGACATTCATTCTTCCGGAATGGCAGCTCTGGTATTTCGGCCGATCTTTCGAGAGCGTTCTGGCGGAATGAGTGATTTCGCATGGCGGCAAGTTGTTTCGGTTCGGGTGGTAGTTTTAAGTTTCCTCATGTCCCTCGCAGTTAATCTCGTCCCATAGCCGCTGATTGCTGACGTCCACACTATGAAAATTGTGCACTGGACAGCTCCTGCTAAAACATGGAAGCAAACTCTGACCAAAAGGTAGCATTGGCCCTCCCAATCTGCAAAGATCAGCGCGTTTATCGTGCGCGAGAAGGGCTGCCACATTATTCTTATCCCCGTTTCTGCCCCATAAAAGTGGGCTCAACACTGAGGTAAAGGCCGAATGTAACGAGCTGAAATTTTTGCAATGCTTCTTTGTGACATTTTTCTTTTTTTGTGAGTTTCGCGCGCAAGCATCGATTTGTTTTCCTCAGCGCTCAACGCATCGCCAAGAGCGCTGAAGCAGCTCATGGCAAACAGGGCGTCTGTTTGCCAGAGGTAAGCATTGTGACAAGGGGCTTATTCCTAAGCGTGCCCCGAGATGGAAGGGATGTTTATGGAAGCTTCAGCGTTCTTCGGCAGTGATTACGAAGGGCTTATGCTGTACCATCTCGGCACGGTTGTAATGAGCGAGACTGATTTGACAAGGGATCCCGCTTATTTCAGAAAACTTTGCAGACAGCACTTGAAATGATGGCGTTATTTATCGACAGAAACTGGGATATGGGAGTGGCTGAGTATGCCCTTTAGCAAGTAATCTCGTATGAGCACGTTAGTCGGAAAATCGATTTACGCTATACGGACTTGTATTTTATTTTACCTCGCGGTACTGTGCGCTCGAAGGATTGTGAAAATACAATTAGTCATGCTAAATGGCGCATTGTGACGCTACTTTCAAAAAACATTTAACAGGAAGAAAGGAACAACGTGACCCTTTCATAGTAAGCAAAACACATGAACTGTGAAAAAAAGAAATAACTACCACGTAATGTACGCATTACAATATGGAGAAGTATTGCCTTATCTCAAAGTAACAAATCGAGTATCTGTACTTCCTTCATTACTATACCTTAGCCGTCATAAAATATACCACTGCGCAGAAAACATCCTGAGGATGCCAGAGAATTAGATTATTTACGCTTCTTGGGAAATTTATTGCCAGCGAAGTAATATACGCTTTCTCCCAGCTACGAGTTTGCTGCCGCATCATCTTCACAGATACACAGCTAAATTGAATATGTTGCAATTATTCATCATGGTTCAAGCGAGAGTTCCTCGACTGCGGCACGCAAAGCTCCGATTTATTTCTGGCATGCTAGTTGCTACTTCACTGTCAGTTAAATATCTCGGTGAGCGATAGGCAAAAAAATATGAAAGCGCTTTTTTTTTCTTGCGCGAGCGACTCAAGAAAGCAGCAGAGTAATACTTTGAATCCCATATTTACCTGAACTGTGTCAGCGCGCACACTAGCTAACAAGGTCACCATACAGGGTGCGCGATCTAGCAAGGGCATAGTCTTTATGTAGGATACACCATTTTATGCATAAAAAGTGACTACTTATACCATGCCGTTAACTTGGCCATCTCGAGAAGTTTTCCATTTGTAAAATTCAAGCACCTATTGTTCATTCGATAGCTAACTCTTGTAATACAGTTCTACTGATAAGCAATCAAGAACTTGTGGACAATCAAGCAATATTTAACTAATCTTTCCAGGAAGATGCAGTATGCGCACCCTTTTCTTCTTTTTCGAGTAAACAGGAAACCCGCCGTGGTTGCTCAGTGGCTATGATGTTGGGCTGCTGAGCACGAGGTCGCGGGATCGAATCCCGGCCACGGCGGCCGCATTTCGATGGGGGCGAAATGCGAAAACACCCGTGTGCTTAGATTTAGGTGCACGTTAAAGAACCCCAGGTGGTCAAAATTTCCGGAGTCCTCCGCTACGGCGTGCCTCATAATCAGAAAGTGGTTTTGGCACGTAAAACCCCAAACATGATTATTATTATTATTAGTAGTAGTAGTAGTAAACAGGAAAGTCATTGGAACATGAGAAATGCCGCGTGACTATGGGAGCACTAGTGCCAGAAAGCAACGTTATCACAGTGGTTAACTATGAGCTGCGGTTCAAGATCTGCAGAAATGCAGATGTGCTGAAGTTGCGCAGCCTGTGCTTGTATATACGCATACAAGCATAAGATTTGCAGGAAATGGGACATTATGTAAGGCATACAGAAACAATTCTAAGGCTGGTGCGTGTTGGCACGATGCAAGCCTTATACGTCGTAAAAGTGAAGTAGGAGAGCGTCAGAAAAAAATACAATTGTATCAATAAGTGGGAATTCTCTGTTACGTCGAAATTCGCGATTCTATCAAGGTGAATAACCAGGCTCTATGCTTCTTCAAACAAGAAAGGACGTCGGTTGGCAAAACTACATTGATTAACCTTCATTGCGAATGTGATTACACTTGGAAACGTGCCTATACTGACCGAAGCCGAGCGCTGCATTGTGTATTGCCATGCCATCATCTGTTCACCCATCTATACCAATGCATACATGGCTGCTTAGTCATCTCATAGGCTGACATTGTGTCACATGAGTGCGATTTACGTTGAAGAAAGTGATGCTTACGAAGCAGTCCGTATAGTTTTCTCTGCGAACGACATAGAGTTTGGTTGTTTCTAGGATGTATGATTACACTCTTAAGGATATCACGTTTCACAAACACGTGCATATAATACCTCATCGCGGGCCGTCTTTTGAGAACTTTACAGCGAAGTTGTGAACGGGAATTGTCCAGCAGTTTTCGTGCGATGGTGAAGTCTGGCGCGCAACAGCGTGGCCGATATTGATGCAATCACAACGCAGTGTGGAAGTCACACATATGCTTTGAAACGTAATAAGATATTATTATTGTATAAGACTTACATCAAGCGTATGTCGATTGAATGGCCAACTTATATGCGCCCTTGTTAAGCACTTATCCGTTGTTGTTGCTTCTCATTTCTCATGTGACGTTGTACCCCCATTAGAGGTGAGATAGGAGTTTGTCCTGGTGTGGCTGTGAAAGCTGACGCCTTGAACTTCAACGTAGTCCGCATGGGGGCAATAACAAATTTGCTCTAATGAGACTTATTTATTATGGTAAAATAAAAGTTAACATGTGTAGGCGTGGCTTGCATGTACTATGTCCTTGGGCCATTTTTAGCCCAGTAATTGGCATAACTGTTTGTCCCGTCACGTTTTACCTTCGTTACCTTGTGGGCTAGCTAGGACTTTCTACGGCTGTAGCGGTGCAAGCTGAAGCTGGTGTCCAGCAACGTGGCTTACGTGAGTGCTCCAAAGTGGCCATGTGACCACTTCGGCAGCGATGAATGATCCCTAGAAACATCCAATCAGCGGTCGCTTAGCCTTCCCAAGAGTGCGAGAGGTCACCTATACAGTCCCGGCCACGCGGGAACACTAGCAGATAGAAGTGCTCAAGTTCCCATGTAGCCGTGATACAGCTTCGCTGAATTTCATGGATCAGTTGCTCACACTGGCACACGTCTGCAAAGAAATTTTTTTCTCGCCTTAAATAATTATCCCCATCATCATCAGCCTATCCTTTTGTCCACTGCAGGACGACTCTCACTCTCAGCAATCTCCAAAGCCCTGTCTCATGCGAGCCAACTTCAACTTGCGCCTGCAGATTTCACAATATCGTTACCCGACCTATTTTTCTGCCATACTCCACTCCGTTTGCCTTCCATGAGGGTTCCCCATTCTGTAACACCAATGGTCCGCCAGTTATGTGACATGCCGCGCTCCATGTTTTCTCTTAATGTGAACTAGAATATTGGCTATGCCTATTTGCTCTCTGATCCACGTCGCTCTCTTCCTGCCTCTAAACATTACTCCTAACATCTTTATTTCGCCGTTCTTTGCTCTGTTCTTAACTTCATCGTTAACCTCAATGTTCCTGCCCCATCTGTAAGCATTAATAGAATGCAATGATGGCACGCTTTTCTATTCAACGACACTCGTAAGCTCCCAGTCAGGATTTGATTTTGCCTGCTGTATGCATCGCAATTTATTTTTATTCTTCTGCAAAGTTCGTTCTCATGATGAGGGTCACCTATGAATATGTAACCCAGATAAACGTGCGCCAACACAGACTTAAAAACTGACTGGTCATCATGAGTCCTTGCGTTGCCAAGCTTTTGAATATTATCTTTGTCTTATGCATGCTAATGTTCAACCATATTCTTTGACTTTCTCGGTAAAGGTCCCCAATCATTTCCTGCAAATCATCCCCAGCGTTGGTGGACAGGACAGTGTCATCTGAAAAACAAGGGTGGTGCAAATATTCGGCTTTGACCCTTGCTCGTAAGCCTTGCTAGTCTATTAGTTTAAATAATTCTAAGCATGAAGTGAATATCATTGAAGAGATTGTGTGTCCTTGCCGGACTCCTTTCTTGATAGGTAATTTTATACTTTTATTGTAGAAAACCAAGGAAGCTGTGTATTATTTGTAAAGGTTTTCCAAATGTTCACGTATGCCCCTGTTTTGTTGATGATGCAATGTCTTCATGATTGCTGGTGTATTTGTTGTATGAAATGCTTTTCATAATCTGTGAAAGTCATATAGAGAGGTTGATTGTACCTACCAGTTTCTTGAGTTAAATGGTTGTCTACCCAGGCTGATTAATTGTGATTATATATACGTGCGTTAAGCCTCTTGATTCTCTTTGTTAACTGAAGTCAAGTGTTGCCCTGATTATTTTAGAAGTTGTCTAGGTGAATATTTATACAATACTGAAAAGAAGCTAACGGCCCTATAATTCATCAATTCTTTACCGTGATCTTTCTTACAGATTAGTGTAACGTTGTTATATTTCCAGTTCATGCACGTCAAGTTGTGATC
Organism: Dermacentor variabilis; assembly: GCF_050947875.1. NCBI lineage: Eukaryota > Metazoa > Arthropoda > Arachnida > Ixodida > Ixodidae > Dermacentor > Dermacentor variabilis. Next base: position 233,241,279 of record NC_134569.1, on the reverse strand, counting down.
CATTGCCTATAAAGGGCCGCAAGCTTTTCATGCATATTATATCCTCCATCCTTCAATAAATTGAATGGTATAGCATTTTCTCATGCCACTTTTCTCCGCGTCCAACCTTGCAAAGTCTCCTAACTTCAGCAGAGTTTAGGTACGGGATAGTTTGTATTCCATTGCAAACTTGACTTGGTCGCGGACGTACACAAGCACACCGAAAGAACGACGACTTCATCGCTAGTTATAGAAGGAGCGTCTGTACTCTGTTCATAACTACTTCGAATGAAGTAAGTGTGGCTGCTCTTGCACTTTGTACAGGTCAGGATAGAATTGTTCTAGTCGTCTCTGGTGCTGGTGGTGAGGTATACGATGGCGTGCAGAATAAGAAACACGCGAAGGAAAGGATATGAAGCGTCAGAACGGAGGCGGCTGATGAGGTCACGCATATATCGCGTTCTTGCTCCTCAGTGATGTGGTCGAAGGAGGAGAGCATGAATATTCCAGCATGTGCATCATAGGGGTCTGGAGTGTCGACGGGATGCCGAGACAAGCAATCTCTATCCTGGTCGCACCTACCGGACTTGTACGCCACGGTGTAGGTGATTTCTTGAAGACGTAGAGCCCAGCGACATAGAGGAGCCTTTGGATCTTTAAGTGTCGAGAGTCAACAGAGAGCGCGGTGGCCCATGGTGACAGTGAAAGGTCGGCCGTATAGATACGGCCAGAATTTACTCACTGCCCATACTAGTGAGATGCATTAGCGTTCTTTAATTGAGTAATTGCGTTCAGGGCCGGGGCGATAAGGGCGATAGTGGTGAATGCGCGACACGGTGCTACAATGGAAGCACATGGGCTTGCCGTCACGTGTTCGCGGTACAGCCGGATCTTGATAGCGTAGAAACGTCGGCGGGTGTCGATGAAGAGTGGCAGTAGGTCGAACAGAAAGGCGTGTTATGGAGAACACGGGTTGAATGCCCGCATTTGCCAGTTCTTCGCGGACAACTGCCTGAATGAGGGAGATCGTCGAATGAGTGTCCTCCGAACGGCGTACAAAAGAAGATTGCGACACAGTCTCAATGTCGCGCCGCGCGATTCGGACAACGCTATTTGTAGTGGATGACCGACGGGATGAACTAGCGTCTTAGCACGCCAATGTAGCGGCGCTCTTGAGAAGCCGCAAGAACTGTCAGGCGATGCGACAGCTCTTTGCGTCTTCGAAGCGCCTTCACTCATAGATTTTTTTCAGTCAGCCGTCGAGCAGTCTTTAAAAACGAGCAAGTTAAACGCATCACAGGCAATGCCTATCAGAATGTGCCTCAATTCGTCAGCCTTAGGCGTACGGGAATCAACGCGGCGGCAAACAGCTAGGACATCGAGGATGTATGCAACGTACGGCTCTGAAGCTCTCTGAGCGCGACAGGGTAGGTTTTTCGTAGCGGCGCACTTGCGGCCAGTAAGCTTGCCAAAAAAGTCGAGTAGTAGAAGTAGTAGTAGTAGTAGTACACGACTTTATTGGGGCCCTTAGGAGCTAAGAGGGGGCCTGCAGGTCCGTACCCAGCCGTTGGCTAGTCCCACGTCGGAATAGAGAGGCCATGCCTCTCCGCTCGTTCACGGGCCATCTGGACATCCAGGAGCTGGACGTCCTGTTTCGGGTCTGTGATGGTCTTCGTCCAGTCTTCTTCTCGGTTAAAATCTTGTAACACAGAGCACTGCCAGAGCGTGTGATTTATTGAGCTTGTGGCGAAGAAGATCGGCAGGCTAAAAAGCCCCGTTGCCATCGCGTGGCTCATGCCCAGTTCGTACACTGGCTGCGCCCTAGCTGCTGCTGCCGCGTTGGTCGCTGCTTCTCTAGGACCCGAATAAACCCCCTTTACAATTGGTGGAGCTGTTGGGTACAACAGAAATTCTGGAACTTCACAACCGGACACTGCAGCCTGTCTTCATTATGCCGGAAGAAGTACCACCGCAACCACAACAATGACTACCAGTGACTACCGTGGTCTGCCCCGGCCCGTTGCATCAACGCGACCCACCCATCTTCAGCGGTACCGAAGACCATGACGTAGAAGACTGGCTCGCTGACTACGATCGGGTGAGCATCCATAACCACTGGGACGACACCAAAAAACTGAATTACGTATCGTTTTATTTGAGTGGTGTCGCCAGCGTGTGGCACCGCAACCATGAACGTGATCTCACGACGTGGACAGCCTTCAAAACTCACCTGATGGAGGTACTCGGGAGCCCCGCCGTTCGCAAGCTTCGCGCCGAGCAACGTTTGCACAGTCGTGCGCAACAGTGCGGGGAGACATTTGCTAGTTATATAGAAGATGGTGTCGACCTCTGAAACCGCGTCGACGTCACAATGGCTGATGTCGAGAAGATCCGCCATATCTTAAAAGGCATTGAAGACGACGGCTTCCAGATGCTGTTGGCGAAAAATCCGGCGACAGTCTTTGAACTCGTCAGTCTCTGCCAAAGTTTCGACGAACTCCGCAAACAACGCATTCCCACCCGCCAATCTCCTCCTCAGGTGACTTCAATGTCGAGCTTGGGTGTCTCCTCGGATAACACGTCGCTGCTGCTGCAGATCAAGGACTTCGTCCGTGAAGAGGTGGCTCCTCAGATTTCTCTGATTCCCTTTACACACGACCAGTCGAATTCTCCGTTGGCGCCTGCTCTCCAATCTGTCATCAAGGAGCAGGTAGCGGACCACATTCCACCTTCTCTCCAGCAGGCTCCGGTTGCCGCTCCCCTGACGTACGCCGAAGTCGCTTCGGGGCCTGCACCACAGACCTACGGCCCCCTTCGCCCGCCCTTGCGCCCGCCCGTATCCGCTCCAGTCCGGCCACTGGTGCAGTATGCACGACCACAAGATCATTGGCGCCCGGAAGACAATCGTCCGTTTTGTTTTTATTGTGGCCGTGCTGGACACGTACCACGTCACTGTCGCCTGCTTACACCGAACGTCTCCAACAATGTGCGTCCATATGCGCCACGTTTCCAACAACGCCGCAACTATTCTGACACCTTTGATTCTCCTGCCGTCGAGGCCGCATTGTCCGGTCGCCGGTCACCTTCTCCTCCCCGCCGCTCCCTTTCCCCCATGCACCGTCGGCGGAGCCCTCTGCGCCAGGAAAACTAAATATCGCAGTTCAGGAGGCGAGAACTGCGGTGTCTGCGAAATGTATAAGGCCTCACACTTCCCCGAAAAACGTTATTGAAGTCGCAATAGAAGGAACATTGACGTTAGAACTTGTCGACACCGGCGCTGCACTTTCAGCGATAGATGCCCGTATTTCCGTATTTGCCTCTAGATAGGAAAAGTGACGACGCCACTTTCTGGATTGTCTCTTCGCACTGGCAACGCGCAGCACGTGGAGCCATCCGGCGCCTGCACCGCTCCTGTCGTCATTCAGAAGGTCCTCTATATCATAGAATTCACCGTGTTGCCATCTTGTTCACACGACGTCTTATTAGGTTGGGGCTTCACATCATGCGATCATTGACTGCGCCCGCGCCGCAATCGAGCTGTTTCAGTTTTCGGGCGATATTATCCCTGACCAGAGGGACCCTTGTCACAAAATCACCGCTTCTGAAGACACCGTCATACCTGCCTGGTCATCTGCCCTTGTCAGTATCTCTTGTGACTCTGTAGATGACAGAACAGCACTATTCGCTCTTTCTGAACCTTTTGTTCACCGCCGTTCACTACCACTGCCGTTCGCCATCCTCGAGTTCAAAACTGGCGCCTCTCTGATGTGCGTGTCGAACCCATCGGCCGAACCAATTATTTTACGTCGCCATGAAAGCCTTCGCAGAGCAGAACCCCTGGCCTCATCTTCAATATTTGACACGACGGACGACTCCACTTATCTTGCCGCTCTCGAGGCATCGCCTCCTCAGTCACTGCCGCGTTCTTTTACGCTAGCTATTGCCAGTGACCTTACGTCGACGCAGCGCGATGAACTTCTTCGCTTACTCGAAGGCTTCTCTTCTTCCTTTGACTGCCAAGCAGCATCCCTCGGCCGCACAACGACTGTCTCGCACACCATTGACACTGGGAGCCATGCGCCCATTCGGCAGCGTCCCTACCGAGTATCGGCGACTGATAAACGCGTTAACAATGACCAGGTGAACGATATGCTGAAACCCGGTGTCATCCAGCCTTCTAGTAGTCCCTGGGCATCACCAGTCGTCCTAGCTTAAAAAAAAGAAGGCACCATACCATTTTGCGTGGATTATCGAAGGCTTAACAAGATTACCCGAAAGGATGTATACCCATTGCCACGTATCAACGACGCCCTTGACTATTTGCAAGGTGCGGAGTTTTTTTTCCTCCTTAGATCTCCGCTCTGGCTACTGGCAGATGCCCATGGCTGACGCTGACTGTTCTAAAACTGCCTTTGTAGCACCAGACGGCTTGTATGAATTCACTGTAATGCCGTTCGGTCTGTGCAACGCACCCGCCACTTTTGAACGCATGATGGACGGCATCCTGCGCGGCCTGAAGTGCCGCGCAGGATACCGTGTCTCTGCTACCTCGACGACGTTGTAGTCTTTTCCCTTGATTTTCCGACCCATCTTCGCCGTTTACATCAAGTTTTGAGCTGTCTCCGGAATGCTGGGCTCCAGCTTAACTTAAAAAAGTGCCTATTTGCGGCTCGAAAATTGAATATATTAGGCCATATTGTCTGCAAAGAAGGCATCCTTCCTGATCCTGCTAAACTCCGCGCCGTAACCGAATTCCCGAAGCCCACTAACTTAAAAGCACTACGCAGCTTCATTGGCCTATGCTCCTATTTTCGACGTTTTCTTCGCAATTTCGCTACTGTGATCGCACCACAAAACCAACTCCTACATGGCGACAATGAACTTGCTGCTTGGTCGGAAGCCTCCGATGATGCCTTTACGACTCTTCGTCGCCTACTCACGTCTCCGCCGATCTTGTGCCATTTTGATTCAAGCGCACCTACAGAACTTCACACTGACGCCAGTTGTGTCGGCCTTGTGCCGTGATCGCACAGCGTCAGAACCCTAATGCCGAATACGTGGTCACTTATGCCAGTCGTACACTCACAAAAACTGAGGCCAATTACTCATTAACAGAAAAAGAGTGCCTGGCTATCGTACGGGCTCTTAAAAAATTTAGCCCATATTTCTATGGTCGACCCTTTGACGTGGTGACGGATCATCACGCTCTCTACTGGTTGTCTAACCTCAAAGACCCGTCGGGCCACCTCGCTCGGTGGGCCCTCCGAATTCAGGACTATGATATGCGTGTCGCCTATCGCTCTGGACGCAGGCACTCTGACGGCGATGCCCTCTCGCGCTTGCCAGTAACTTCCGGCAGCAGTACTTTTACCTACAGACCTGATATCTTACCGCTTGACATCCTGGACATGGCCTCAGAGCAACGTAAAGACCCATGGACCGTCATGATATCCTACTTTTTGTGAAATCCTCCGGCAGCTTTGGCACCTCGAGCGTTACGCCAACAGGCGCAGCATTTCACCATCCGCGACGCACTTTTATACCACCGCAGCTACCACAATGACAGCCGCACATGGCTCTTAGTAGTGCCCCGCCACCTTCGACAAGATTTATGCTCCGCTTTTCACTCTGATCCGCTGTGTGGTCACGGCGGAGTGTCGAAAACCTACGCACGGCTTCGCCTACGATATTATTGGCGAGGGATGTACAACTTCGTCCACAAACACGTACGCTCCTGCATTGCCTTCCAACGCCGTAAATGTGTCCTCCATTTCTCCACCGCACCTCTCCAGCCGCCTCCCTGCCCAGCTCAGCCATTCGACCGTCTCGGCATTGAATTATACGGGCCTCTTCCATTTACTGGCTCCGGCAACCGATGGATCGTTGTCGCCGTAGATAATTTGACACGATATGCCGAAACGGCCGCCTTGCCTGCCGCATCAGCAAAAGACGTCGCCTCATTCATTCTGAACAACTTTGTTCTCCGCCATGGCGCACCCAGTGAACTGCTGAGCGATCGGGGTCGCGTATTCCTCTCGGACGTCCTGCAGTCACTCCTATCTGAATGCCAAATTATTCATCGCACTACTACTGCTTATCATCCACAAACCAATGGCTGAACAGAAGGATTCAACAGAACTCTTGGTGACATGCTATCAATGTATGTTGCGTCTGACCACTCCAACTGGGATCTTGTACTTCCATTCGTCACATATGCCTATAACACTGCCTCTCAAGCCACTACCGGATTCTCACCATTCTTTCTGCTTTACGGTCGCCATCCCTCCAGCACCATTGATACGGTTCTCCCGTACCGGCCGGACCCTGCTGAGTGCTCACCTGTTTCTACGGTCGCTCAGTACGCCGAGAAATGCCGACAACTGGCCTGTGTTCTTTGACGCCTTCTCAACAGTACCGCCAAAAAGAGCGCCATGACCTAAGCCCACCCCCTCACCCCTTCCTTATAGACTCACCCGTGTGGCTTTGGGTACCGCCTGTTGCTGCCCCTGGCCTTTCGTCCAAGCTCCTCCCGAAGTACCACGGGCCCTACCCCGTGGTTGCGCAACCATCACCTGTTAAATACGTGGTCGAGCCCGTGTCGCCATCTCCCGATCTGCGTCGTCGGGGACGAGAGACTGTCCAAATTGACCGGCTGAAGCCATATTACGATCCGCTCACCTCTTCCTAGATTGCCAGGATGGCTACTCTTCAATTCCGGGGGTGATTGTGACGAAGAAGTTCGGCAGGCTAAAAAGCCCCGTTGCCATCGCGTGGCTCATACCCAGTTCGTTCACTGGCTGCGCCCTAGCTGCTACTGCCGCGTTGGTCGCTGCTTCTCTAGGACCCGAATAAACCCCCTTTACAAGCTAAATTCAGTGCCACAATCTGGGCAGAGTGGATCAATATCCGGATGGAGCATGTTCAGAAAGCCCCTAGAGGGGTAGGACTCCGTCTGGAGCATGCGGAGCGTGCTAGCTTGTGGCCTGTTGAGCTTATGATGGGGTAAAGGAAAACTTCATGAAAAGTAACTAGTGGATAACTGCGGACGAGCTCTCCCGAACTCACGCGAGATACCATCCCGTCGCGGCATACGAAACCTCGCGTACGGTCGTTGGCAATCTCACTGGGGTTCAGGTGACCCGGTAATAAGTCTGGTCCCATGTGAGCTGGGAACCAGACTATGTGGTGAACAATGTCAGAGGGGTGTTTGCCGTTCAGAATCCTGGCTGCTTCTTTGGCTTTCAATCCCGATGCGAACGCTCTAACGGCTGCTCGGGAGTCCGTGTACAACACAGTGCGTTTTGAGCTAAATAATGTGAGAGATATAGCAGCATGTTCCGCCACATCGACCGAGGAGGTCTTCAGCGAGGCTGCCGAGAGAAGTTCTCCCTTGTCATTGACTATGGCAACGCAGAACTTGTTGACACTGGCGTGTCGCGCCGCGTCAATAAAGGTCTCTGTTCCGGATATGTTCTTTAAGTTCTAGCCCTCGCCAACCTTCGACCTTTATTGTATTGGGGGTGGAAATTTCTTGGAAAAGGGTCTACACTAAGGGAGTTCCTTGTTTGAATATCAAGTTGCGTGGCATTTCCCTGATTGAAACTAGGACGAAGGCCTGCTTCATCCAGCAGTCTTCGGCGTGCTTTGAAGTTTGATAACCTTATAATTTGGGCTGATCTTTGTGCGTCTATTAATTCCGAAGTTGTGTTGTGTACTCCCGATGTCACGAGTTTCTCTGTGCTAGCCGTGATTGGCACGCCGATCGCCCTTTTGATACCTTTGCGCACAAGCGTGTCTAATTTATCCATTTCCGCTTTCGTCGAATTGAGGGCCGCGACTATGTAAATGACATGGCTGATGAGGAAAGCATGGTGAGCTTTAAGGAGTATATCCTCGCCTATGCCGCCTTTCTTGTTGGACACTCTCATAATTGATCTAATATTGTTTTCAGTTTTCGTGGTGAGTTGGGCTATGGTCTTAGCGTTGCATCCCTTGGAGTTTATTGAAAGTCCTAGTATTTTGATAGAGTCTACTCTCGGGGCAGTGTGTCCATCTCTGGTGCGAACGGTAATGGGCACCTGATCGAGTGGGATGATTCCCCTAGCACCTCGTCTAGCCTGTCTGTACAGAAGGAGTTCCTTCTTTCCAGGCGAGCATGCCAGTTCCGTACCTTCCAAGAAAGACTCTGTAACATACATAGCCTCCTGCAGAGCTTCTTCGACCGTAGCCTCCTATCCTCCAGGACACCAGATTGTAATATCGTCAGCATATAATGCATGACGTACGTAAGAGATTTCTGCAAGGCTTTCCGACAACTTGCGCATTGCTATACTAAACAGAAGGGTGAAATAACTCCCCCTTGGGGAGTAATCCTTCTTCCGAGTGTGAAATAATCCGAGACTGCTTGCCTCAACTTAATGGCCGCCGTCCTGCTCTCGAGGAAGGATGCAACGCAGCAGAAGAATTTAACTCCCAAGTTCAAGGCCGATATTTCCTGAAGGATATAGTCATATGCAATTGTATCGAATGCCTTGGATAGATCCAGTGCGAGGACCCCTTTTACATCTTTGTTTTGAGAGTCGATTATCTGTGTTTTGAGCAGGAGCATGACATCCTGCGTTGAAAGCAAGGGCCTGAAACCAACCACTTTACACGGGAACATATCGAACAGCGCTCGATATGTCTCGATATCCTGTTATGCACTGCATGTTCCGCTACTTTGATAATGCAAGAAGTAAGGGAGATAGGGCGGAGGTTCTCCAAGCTAGGTGATTTACCTCGCTTCGGGATTAGGACCACTGTGGCCTTCTTCCAACTTTCCAGTACAACGCCCTCTTCCCATACCTAATTTATCTCCTTCACTAAAGCTTGAATTGCTTTGTCGTCCGAATTTCTTAAGAGCCGGTTTGTAACTGCGTAGGGGCATGGGACAGACCTTCCGTTTGAATTGTGCAGCACTTCCCTGATCGTAGCTTCCGAGAAGGGGACGTCCAGATCTGAGGCAGGCGTGCCCTGATACTAAGTGAGGGGAGAACCTGGGCTTTGGCCAATTGTAAGGTATTTGTTGGCTTGTTTCCGAAATATGGAGGCTTCTGAGATGCCTTCCATTTCTTTCTTATTAATTAATCAGTCTATGACTAGTCTCTGATTACATTTGGATTGTCCATCATCTAAGAGATATTTGAAGAGGGTCCATTTGCCTCCTTTTCGCATTTTTCCATCCAATGCTGAGCAGGCGTCTCTCCATTGCTGTTTAGTAAGTTCGGAGCAGTGCTTCTCAATGAGTTTATTGAGCTCCGCAATCTTTTTCCATAGCCTGCGATTGAGTCTTTGTGTCTTCCATCTCTCGAGGAGAGAGCGTTTGCTTCAAAAATGTGCGCTAACCTTGCGTCCATCCCTGGGGTATCAAAATCTGTAACTATTTTCTTGATGGTCTTCTTGACATGATGGCCTTCTTGATGGCCGTCTTATACTGCCTCATCTTCACCTCTTATTTTTCTAAAGAGGTCCCAGTCTGTGTATTTATAGGTTTTGAGAGGAGCTGCTATTATTTCCATCCTGAGTTCTATTATGTAGTAGTCCCTCCCGAAGTTCTCCTGTAAGTTGGACCACGTGGCCACCGCATTTCTAGTGAAGCTGAGATCAGGCGTCGTGTCTCTTGCGACCATGTTTCCCAGCCTCGTGGGGAAACGGGGGTCCGAGACCAGCGTTAGGTTTAGGTCTGTACTCGCTGCAACTAGGTTGGCCCCTTTCTTTGTTCGTGTTACATAACCCCAAGCCGGGTGGAGAGCGTTGAAATCTCCTGCGACTATTAAGAGCTGCAATTTTGCAGTGGTTGCGACCCTATTCAGTAGTGAGCGGAGATTGTGCCTATAAGCGGAACGAGAGCTGTACAAGTTGAGAATGAAAATGTTGCACATTGTTACGTGGGATTTTTCTGTGAGGGATGATTTCAATTAACTGTGCCTCGAGACTGGGTTTCTTATCCGAGTTGCAAATTTTGACTTCGTGCTCCTGAAAAGAGGTGTCTTTCCTGACGAATGTGGCGATACCTCTGCCATTTTCTGCTTTTTGGCTAACCGAACGGTAGCCCGATAAATTTACCTTCTCAATAAGTGTTTCTTGCAAGAGCAGGACCTGCAGCATTATCGCTTGTGCTTTGATGAGCTGCAATAGAACAGCCTCGCGCCTTAAGAAATCGGCGCAATTCCACAGCCAGATAATTAGGTTTCCGGTTGGTCCTGCCATTTTGATTTCTATTGAACTAGCATGGCCTACAGGGAACTCGTGTTATCGGGATCCTGCTATACATTCTTGGCTTTTGCAATGGTGCTAGTGGTGATGCTTTTCATTTTGCTAGAGTCTATTATTTTCATTTTAGACTCGAGGATGCCAACTCTACGCGTTAGGTAGGAGATGTTACCGTCCATATGCCTGACAATGCTACATTGAATGGCTAAGGCCTCTCTCATCTGCGTGAGGGATTCCCCAATTACCTTCAAAGACGGGAGTATGTTTGGCTCTGGCTTAGTGTGCTGAGCGGGGGACTCGTCAGTTTGCATGGGCTCTCTTTCCCTGGCCGCGGGGGGGGGGGGGAGCGGATAGCTTTGCGCTTATTCGGTCCTTCTGCTTGAACTGGGATGGGTAAAGCTACTTCGCGGGGCTCATGCGAGTTATGAAAGAGCTCGAACTCAGACCTCAGCGTTCGTAGTGCCTCTTCTAGCTCTGCATTTTCTTTCTTAAGCATTAAAATCTCCGATTGATCTCTGTTATGCTCCCGCGAGATGCCCTGCGTTACCTTTTTGCCGCTTGGCATGTTCAACCTGGCCTTGTCCGCCCAGGACATTGGTTCCTAGATTCGGACCCTGGAACCCGATCTTCCTTTCGAACGGGAGCGTCTGCTGCTATTGTCGCGCCCTCTGGAGCGAGAGCGCGATCTGCTGCCGGGGAGCCCTCTGGATCGGGAGGGGGAGCGTCCTCCCGATGCCGATATGTGGCGGCAGCTGCAGTAGAAGGGTTTCTCTCCCGCCATTGCTTCTCCGCCGCTAGCTGTGTCGAAGCTACGTGGTCCTGCCGCCACCTGCCCGTGCTGTGCGCGCCTGGGGTGCCGCCGTCTTTGGCGCACGATGTATGGCACCTGGAAGAGCTGTTTGCACTTGCGGTCTGCCGTTTGGTGTGCCCCACCACCGATGACGCACATGGGATCACATAGATGATCCTCTGATCATGTGAGCATGTCACATCCACGGCATTCTTTCTGATCTTCGCCGTTCGGGCAAACGTCGGCCCTGTGGCCCAATTCTCCACACGCATAAAAAACATCTACTTACCTGCGATACAAGGAACAAGGGTAGCTAACACCATCACATACGACGTTTAGGGGGACCTTGTGTCCGTCGAACAACGCGATCACTGTTGGTGTCTTCTTGATTCTTCTAACCCCCAGTGAGCTAACATCATCACATACGACGTTTAGAGGGACCTTGCGTCCGTCGAACAACACGATCACTGTTGGTGTCTTCTTGATTCTTCGAACCCCCAGTGCGCCGGGGTTTCTCCGATTGACGATCATCTCCGTCAGTTCTGCGTCACTGATGTCCACGTTGATTCCGCGGATCACTCTTTTACATGTGTCGTTCAACGCAGCGACGTAGGCTGCCACTTCTATGACGACACTTGCCATACAAATCTGCTGAAACTTGGCGTAGGCGCGCGCGTTCGCCTCGAACGGCGTGGCAGCCACGAGAATGTTCAGGAAGGGGTTCGTGCACAACGTGTCGTCGAACACCTGCTCCGCTGTTAGGGAAGCCGCCTTGGTGAGCGCACGCTTGAAAATAATAAGGTGCGTCTTCTTAACATCCAACCCTTCACGAGGCCTTATAATGGTCTTAAAATGATTCCTAGGAAGGTTCGCGATTCTGGAAGCTTCCACGACTCGTCTCAATACATTCTCTGGTGCGGCAGTGCGGGCGCCGCCATTACCGCTTCCTTTCCCGGACGTGGACGCGTTAGGATCACACCGCTCTGCAAGTTTCTTCTTCTTGCTCACGACTTCAATCCAGCCTGAGCACTTCGCTTCCTCCGAATTGATTTCCACGCCCTCTACAAACGACCTATTGTGGTTGGAGGCCATTTTCTAGCTCGATGACGCGTTCGGCCTAGGCTCGACGCCTGGCCGACCGCCCCGTATGGTTCGGCTCGTTAGGCTTAGCTGCGCGCCAACGTGGAGTGCGGTGGAAAAGTCACGGAAAAGTCCAGAAAAAGCACCTACCGGTAAGATTTTGATAGCCGCTTGTTCCTTGGAGCAAACTGCGTCGATTGAGGCACAGGTCCTGTGGGTTGAGGCAAAAAATCTGGTCCAAAAGGTTTCTAGAGGCGGGAGCCGACGCGCTCGCACAAGTGCGTTCGAAATCGTCGTCGAATAGTTTTCGTTTACATAAGTACCAGCTGGTCAGCTGGTCTTCATGTTTTCGTAGCACAGGCGTGCTGTTACATGGAGGTGGAATTTTCTAGCATCACTCTCGGGCCCCATCGGCTTCATGCAGCGACGCGTTCGTATATGCCGCGCCACTCTTCAACATGGATGCTCTCGATGGGTATACCGGAGAAGGTGTCAGGGTCATAAGGGTTGGTCAAAGAGACTGACGGTTGAAGCGTCGCAGATACTGACGGCGCGGCTGGTGACGCCGTGCTTAACCGAGCGTCCTGGTTGTCTGTCAACATGGAAGGACGGCCGGGGACAAGCCCACTGCGGAGTTCCGTCTTGTGCAGCACCACGCACCTCCACAGAAAATGAAACGGGCAGAGACACAACGTTAAAGGGACCATGTTTACTATTCCGAAGATATGGCCGGTACAGCCATTGTAGCGGAGCCTTAGGCTAGCCCTACTATGTCGTCTGTTTCGTCTTGTTGGTGATCATCTTATGTGTTGCTCTCGTGACAGTGTGACAACATCATCAAAATTACGGATGACATTACGTTGCTCATCTTTCAATGCTTACATCTTGCCCTGTCCCATGCCATGTTTTCTTCTCACTGCATTCATGCTGCAATCATTTTTCTGCCTCCTCAATCTTTCTGACATTATAACTTCGACTATCGCTTAGCTTTTTTTCTGAATTCTGTCTGATCTTTTGAGTTGGACTTTTTCATGCATTTTTGTTTTCTTATTAGACCATTTGTTACTTCGAATACATTACATAGTGGTTGCCACGGTGCCTTACCTCCCACTTCAATAATTGCTTCTGAAGTCAGCCTAGTGACAGTTTAACTTATTGCATCAGTGTTACCTTCGTCTTCCTGCCCTAAAGCTGCATAATTGATTGCGAGCACCAGTGAACTTTTCTGTTTATATCCTTATTGGGTCTAGGTCGACCTGTTTCTTCTTCCCTAATTTTGCTCTTTCTATTTTCAAGTTGACAGCTATTCGAGACCTCACTAGCCTATGATCACTGCCCTTTACCTTACCTAACACCTCTACCTCTTGACTATGCTGAGATCGGCATAGAATACGAAATCTATTTCATTTCTTGTTTCTCCGTTATGCCTTCTCGAGGTCCATTTCCTGTTCCTGCGCTTCCTGAAAAAGGTTTTCATTATTGGTAGCCTATTCTTCTACGTGAAATCTAGTAACATTGCTCATCTACTGTTCCTAGAATCGCTGCTATGTTTGCGGATTTGTTGTTCTTCAGCCTGCTATATCCCCTCTCTTGCAGTGCGTAGCCCATGACTACACAATGCTGAGTTGGCGCCTTTCTTATTTCCAATTCAACCTTTTCGTAAAGCTGTTCTACTTCTTAATCACCATGACTGGAGGTTGGAGCTAGGGCTTTTACTACCTTTGTTCTATATCTCCTCTTTGACCTTATTACGACGACGTCCACCCTCATAATTGCTGTATAATTCATCAGTGCTGTCCACTACGTCCTTATGAAATCCTACCCCGTATTCCTTCTCATCTGGAAAACCTCTCCCTATTTACGATATACTTAACCCGACTGCATCATTTGTGTACTTGCTCAATGGATAAGACTAGGGTATTGTTCAGAATTGACGAGTGTTGTATAGCAATAGTAGCTAGCTTGACTCGACGAAGGCAGGTATCATAGGGGGCTTCTTTGTCTAATTAAGCTGAACACTCCAAGTTTCAGCTGTGGAGAGTTATAAAAGGAAAAAGCCTGACGCTGTGGAACACCAAATGAAAAGGCCTTGTCGAAAACTTCACTTTTCAAGGCATACGTATAAGGGCCGGTTGGTTTGAAAGCTGAGAAAGAAATACCAGGTCGTCAAGGCGGGCACAAACACCAATGGGGGCTGTGAATAACAGGGCGTTGCGGCTGTGCTACAAGAAATACGTGGAGATCCGCCAGTAAAAGAAGACAGCAATATAATGAAAACAAGACAATAAAACATGAAAAACAATGAAACTCGTGTCTGTGGCAACGAGGGCAACCTAAGGTGCGGTGTCGCAGAAACTGCCTTCCTGATGAATGGCATATGCATTGAAATATTTCTAACATTTTTCTAAGCGTATATAAATTTTATCCTATTTTATATTTTAGATTTCAATATGTTTATTTCAAGTTTCAAAGAAATTTCTTAAACGATATCATCTGCGAATAAGAAACTAGGTTTCTTTTAAAGCCTAATCTTCCTCACGCTCCACAAAACGGAAAACTGTTTGCATGCAAATCCCTTCTTCGAGCAAAACTAGAATATGCATCTGCCGACTGGAGCCCATCTCAAGCGTGTCTTATCAGCTCACATGAATCAGTTCAGAACTGTGCTACTAGGTTTATTCACTCGCAATATTCGTACGATGTCAGTATTTCGGAACTCAAAGCTGAATCCTGAATAATACTACTTTTTTTTTAATACAGTCTTTTTTTTTCAGCAACCTTCATCGTGCGCTATACATTGTTGCCGCAGCACGCATTTCTCACTGCACCAGTCATCCGCAACGAGTCGCACCCCCGTGTGACCGAGCCGCTCATTTTTCCTCCTTGTTCATTCCTCGAACAGCTAAAGACTGGAATGGCCCTCCTGCAGACATTGTAGGCATCGCGTGCCTGTTTTTGTTCCAACAGCGTGTGGTTCATCACTTCGCATATAGCTCATGATGCGCACATCACGTGGAACCTGAGTAGTACTCACCCCTTTTCTAACTCGGTGAGTCTTTAAGGACACTAAACTGAACTGAACCGAACTGAATACCTGACGCCTGGCCGTGGGGTATCGATGACAGGTCGTGAAACCGACAGGTCGTACTGCCTGGAAAAACAATTGTCCCGCGTGCAGGATCTTGTCCTTAGTGCAGTGACGTGCCTGCCATTAAACGGCGCCCACCGCATGTGTGTGCGCAATTTCGGTAATCACCTCAATTATGTAAAGCAGTATATTTTTATTTAAAAACTGGTTCACTGCGTGTTAGGCCCCTAGTGACACATTTTTCTACCATTTCTGACACCCAGAGAGTACGTTTGGCTAACTTTGTTGGGAGCAAAAAAAAAAAGAAGGAGAAAACGTTCTCGGAGGCTGAACTTCCGAAAAAGTAACGTACTGCATGCACCAAATACATCAAGAAGAGTGGAAGACGAGACTGGACCGGCGCTGTGCCCTGCCTCTTATGGCGCCTTTCTTCGCGTATACTGACCGTGTACTTGTTTGTCTTTCTTGATAGACTGCTTTTCACCGGCTAAGAAATGGTAAACGTTATCGGTCAGCGCAAGATGTTCCTGCATGTGTTCAAAATTTCTAGAATGTTATCGGTGGTTCTATTCAATGTATGGTGGTCACTGCACTTTGTGTAATGTGATTGCGCGACGCTAATTTTGTGGTGTTTCCTAGAAGACACGCGGGCACCAGCAGTCACTCTGGAACATTCGATGACTCATGCACAAAGGAGATGCCCTTGATCCGCAGATAAGATTTTTGACGATCACCGACTGTGTTTGCCGCTATCGTTGTACTTTTAGAGTAGCCAGTTTTTTGACAAAGGTTTGCCTAATAAAAACTTAGTTTCGTCCTTTACAGTTTCCTTATTGTTTTCTTCACCGTCACTACAACGTGACAATATTGCGCAGTACGTTACTTGTTCAGGATCAACCAAATGGTCCACAAAACGTACTTCTAAACTGTGAATGATTAAATTTTTGTGAAGCGTGTGGCAATATACCTTTAGGTAAAATTACATGAGCATCTGCAGCCCTTAATTGTTTCTGTGCTTCTGCACTTCAGCGCTATTGTGTAGAAAATGCAAAGATCATCCGAATATGTCCGACAAAGAAAGGTAAAATTCGTTAAGTGTTTTGTTCGAAGAACATTATATCTTCTGCCATTCACTTTCGCTGATACTGTATTTGCGATTCTGATTGACCGGCGTCTTGAACGAGTTGCTGCGGCGTACATAGTCACTTGTGAATACGCGCCGAACTTATTAAAAATAATAATAAACGAATATAAGCATACGTCCACCAGTCTGTATCTTCTGGCTGTTCAGCTTAATCACTAAGACGCGGCCATATTGCGTTTTTTCACGCAAACTGTCCCAACTTGCGTGCTCGACCATGTTCTGCTTCATTTATAAGGTGTGACAAATGGCACTACAGGAAAAGTCGTTGCTTAAAGTCTTTCAGGTGAAAAGAAAGTTTATAGCACTTCAAGGTGACTGTAATTTTCGCAAACGGCGGCAAACTAAGTGGGACAAATTTTTTCGCCATAAATCGAGTACTTTACTCGGTGTAACAAGCGTTACAATTATATTCTTAGTAGAAATGGCTTTTTGATATTAGGAAACAATGGACGTATCACGATATTTTATTTCAGATTATAACGTGCTAACAGCAAGCCAAAAATTCCTTTTTCTGGAAGTTTTCTGCGCATAACGGTCATTTGGGAAAGCCTAAAAATTATTTCATGCGGATGTCCAAAGAACATAATATCGCCAAAATTTCATGTGTGCCTCAGTGTTATTGAACAGTCTCGCAAAGCCACACTGCCCTAGGTAAATACAGCATTTCGGTCAATGTTTACGCATCAATGAGGCACTGTAATGATAATCGTAAAAATAATATGATGGACAAGCACTGGAACTATTCGTACAGGAGTCACTTAAAAAGCGATGCTTGTTTTAGGGCAGACATTTTTGGAATTGAGATCCAGCATCGCAATGCTAAGTTGTAAGGTGAGCTTCACTGTTCGTCTTTATAGCTCGAAATCGAAACCGGATTTACACACAGGGTACTGAAATTCCGGAGCTAGTTTTACTTTGTACGAAATAAGCGCAAGGATGCACGGTTGGGCAGCACAACATTGTTGCTCGCTTAAATTTACCACTTCCGGCGACCCTTGTGAATAGAAGGGGTTTGGTAAAATGGCATTTGTGACGGAGAAGATCGGCAGGCTAAATAAAGCCCCGTTGCAATCGCGTGGCTCATACGCAGTGCGCTCTCTGGCTGCGCCCTACCTACTGTTGCCGCGTTGGTCGCTGGTTCTCTATGACCCGAATAAACCCCCTTTACAGACTAAATATCCCACATACATACGGACGATATAAGTAAATTATTTTCTCGGCATCGCTTTTATAGTGTATTTTTCAAACTGAGCGCTGTTTGGCGGAGCTGATGTGTAATAATATAAAATTTTAGGCGATATGTTTTCTGTGTACTACCATGAAAATATTTTTCGCCAATTTTGAGCCATTCTTTTTCAACGTCACTCTAGAAAACACTCTTCTTCATTCAATTTACCAGCAAATAATGAGACGAGGAACAATAAAATAGAGCCTAAACAGCTTGCTCTAAATCAATAAAGCAGGTCTGCTAGCTATAATACTGTAAGTTTTCTTAACATAAAGGAGTAACCGAATTCTTGGTCAAAACGTATTTCCCATCTGTATTTGCACAATTTGAGAAAACGCAAGTGGCCTTCAAAAGTACAAGAACTTCTTCTCCCTTGAAATAGCTTGCGCGAAGTTTCATCCTGTTGCACCATTTATCACAAATATATTTAATGAAATCCGAGATGCTGAAGCGCACGGATTGGGTCTACTTGGGCAAAATGACCCAATTGTTACCCCTAAAAATAACCATAGGGCTAGCCCTGTATAAGTTGTGAAGCCATTCTATACTCCATTGCAATTATACACGAATGCACTCGTGATCAAACGGGAGCGTTTATCGAGTGTGTCATAATCTGGTACCATTATTGTATATTACTTACAAAGCGGCAAGATCGCA
Organism: Dermacentor variabilis; assembly: GCF_050947875.1. Taxonomy (NCBI): domain Eukaryota; kingdom Metazoa; phylum Arthropoda; class Arachnida; order Ixodida; family Ixodidae; genus Dermacentor; species Dermacentor variabilis. The sequence continues at coordinate 233,223,062 of NC_134569.1, read as the reverse complement.
TATTCTATTACATGTGTAATTCGGCAAGTGTGATCGCGTGTATCTATGTCCAGTTGATTATGCATCTTTAAACGCGGCGCATGGGGTTCTTCCGCCCTAATCTGTGCCCACACACAATGGATTACGGTTCAAATTAAAGTGCGGAAATCCCAAAGAAGCAATTATAAAATGCGTGCAGCTGTCGGGTGGCGCGACAGGAAAAGTGCATCAAAAATATATTAAGAGCTGCAGGTTTTTTCTTATTATTATAGGGCTTTACGTACCAAAACTTTTGATTATGAGGAACGCTGTAGTGGGGGACTGCGAATTGAATTTGACCATCTGGTGTTCTTTAACCGGCACCAATGCACAATACATGAATGTTTTCACATTTTGCCCGCATAGAAATGCAGTCTCCGTGGCCAGGATTCGATCCAGCACCATCAGGCTTAGCAGCGCAACGCTAAGTCCACTAAGTCTCCACCGTGGGCATGCGGGAGATGGAAATTCAAGACGATGAGCAAAACGTGAAAAAGGTGAAAGCAGGAGCCAACGTTTCGACAGGTGGACTTGTCTTCTTCAAGGCCTTTAAAATTTTCCTCTGTTTAATGCAGCTAGTGTAAGTTTTTAGGTGAAATCTGTAATTTGTTTGTTTGGCGACGCATTTGCGGGATTGGAGGAAAGGGCGAGATCTATTGTTGCGTGCGCTATGCCTAGTGTGTGGTAGTCATTTCTGTTTGGTTCGGGCAGACCTCCGGGGCGAAAAATCTTCAGGTGGTGTCTCCTTACGCTTAATTTTTTTCGTCGAGGCCTGCACCGATGTCTGTTTGCGTATCTGTCTGCGTATCGGTTTGCTTATTAGTGTGTGTAGCTGTTTGCGTGAAGGCTTCGCGGGTGGTTATGGGCTTCCGTATGAGCGGACGTTGTAAGGGTGGTGTTCGTTCTGCGTCCACCATCTGTGTAGATGCTTCTTGGGTTCTAGCTTTGGTGGAACGTGCGTGCGAGCTGGTGTTGAAAATTTCAGGCATGTGTTTCTGTGTTGAAGCTAACTTGGACGCATGATTTATTAGTGTTGTAGGTTGCGTCAATTTAAAAGAGTTCCTGAGCCGGTATTAGATGTTGTTAGCCATGACGGCAAAAAATTGGGGTGTAGTCCATCCCGGGCGAGCAGAATGTGAGGGTCCTGGTGTATTTCAGCCTGGTGGATGACATCGACGTTTTCGTGTTGGTTTCCAATGTCAAGAAGAAAATCATAGAGCTTACGTGTCCCTAGTGCGTGAGCTAGGAGTGTCGCTGATTGCTGAATAAGTGACCTGTGTTTGTTTGCAATCCTGGGAAGTAATGTTGTCAGGGTGGTCTCTACGTTTGGTCTGTTGGTGTGCAAATCGTTTATGAGCGTTTTCATGGCCTCAACTGAGTTGTCACCGGTGTCGTGGGTAAGGTCATTAGTCCCGCAATGAATGACGAAATGTGTGATGTGCTGTGGTGCTGCAGCAATGAGATCTAGGATGGCGTGCGTTGTGGCGCCGCTCTTAAAGCTAATGTGTGGTGAGTGTTGGCCTGGTGGGAAGTGTTCGTGCATGTACTTGTAGTGACTGTCTCCGATTAGTGCTACGTGTGACCCGGGACGCTATAACGTCAAACTATTCCAAACCTATCTATTCCAATTCTGCAATCAGCCCATCGCGATTGGTGAAAAACTTTTTGGACCACCCCCCCTACACCTCTGTGTCACCCGACGTCACGAAAAGCGCGATAGCTCCGCATCTGATATGACATATATACACTGATTATGCATAGTTTTACCGAACGAAACAAAAATAGTTCTTTCTGATTCGACGCCTTTTCGCCATTAGCGCTAGGCTATTGGTCAAAAGTTTTCGGGCTGCACCCACTTCACCTGCCTCTCACGCGACGACACAAAACCGCAAAACTTACCACGTCAAAGAGACGTGTATGCGTTAAAGATGCATTAATATGCCGAACGAAACGGAATTTTCTTCTGAATAGCCGCACGCTGTCCCGTTCCGAAAGGATTAAAAGATGGCTTCCGCCGATCGGTCCGGCACTGGCTACTCGCCCCTGCCGGAAAGCACCGGTTTATTTGCGTGTAATAAAACCTTTTGCGTGGCCGTGTAACGTTTTCGAGAACTTTAGGTGCATTTACGACTTCGTTCTGCCAACTGTTCTTTGCTGAGGATCCGTTTTAGCGTCATTCTTTGGCTTCCGTTGCATGCGGCCGCGATTTTCGACGAGCTACCGCAAGCTAAGTAAGAGCGGACCAATCGCAGACGGCGGCACCACCATCTTCAACCGGGTATCGATATTCAGTGCGGTGGCTCGGCCCCATGGAATTCCTCTGCACTTGAGCATGCTCCTCACCTCTTGTGAGCCAATTAGATAAGGCAAGCAGCTCCGTGCAGGAAGTGTTATTCGTTTTCAAGCAAACAAAAGTGACCTCCTATGAATGAGGGGAGCATTTGATTGGTTTGTTCAGACAACCCTGCGGGTGACTGCTCAATGCTTGCGTCGGCGGTTACGCAAAGTTGAAGTCAGGAGATTGGAATAAAAACACATTGGAGTAGTTTTACGTTATACGGCCCAAGGATAGCAGAGGGCGCTCACCTTGTTCCTTCATCTTCCGTCGGTAGAAATCCAGGGAAAACAAGGGGATTACGGAGATGGAAATTCAAGACGATGAGCAAAACGTTAACAAGTTGAAAGCAGGAGCCAACGTTTCGACAAGTGGACTTTACTTCTTCAAGGCCACTTGAAGAAGACAAGTCCACTTGTCGAAACGTTGGCTCCTGCTTTCACCTTGGTCACGTTTTGCTCATCACCGTGGGCATGGGGCTTGAGAGACAGGGACCAAAAAAAATCGTTCTTTTTTTCTCGACGAGAGCAACTTCACAAAGATCCCAGAATGGTTCCCTTCTCGGAACTTCTCGGCGTTCTAGTTTAACAGTAGTGGGTGTTTGTGTTTGGGATGTGTATAATAAAGGAACAAATAGTTAGGAACACAAATAGGAACAAATAGCCATTTTACTGAACTCTATTTTCTTCTCTTTCTGCACCCCAAGTATCGGTAGTCGTCTTTCTCACTTACACGGAGGTTCCGCTACAGGCACTTGACACTAACCACGGCTTTGATTGTCTTCCCTCCTGGAGTAATATGGAATCACGTTGCCGATGGTGCTGGATTCAATCTTCTACCCTGATGCTTTGTAATATATTGCCTTCAGAACGCCTAGTTGCTTTACTGTTTTTGTTACCATGTAGGGCAGGTGAATGGAGAATTCCAGCCGTCCAGTTCTTTGCGTACAAGGGCTAAGTGCCCTGGTTCGATGCCTGGTATTTTATACCGATATTTGGAGTCGTAACATTTCTTCATTGGTAGCTTGTACTGATGCTGTTGTTCTTGTGTCTGTAAAATTACCCTGCTTGCTACTCCCATGAGGTGATCCGCCGGTAGCCATGGGCTGGTTCCAGAAGCAGAAAAAATAAGTGTGCACCAAGGGCCAACGGTTGTGACGGAGCTGAGGAGCGGTTGTGGCGCTGCACAGCAGATTCCAGAGCGCATTTCCATCCGCCAGGAAAGTTTGGATGTAATGTTATCATCATCATCATCATCATCATCATCATCATCAGCCTGGTTACGCCCACTGCAGGGCAAAGGCCTCTCCCATACTTCTCCAACAACCCCGGTCATGTACTAATTGTGGCCATGCCGTCCCTGCAAACTTCTTAATCTCATCCGCCCACCTAACTTTCTGCCGCCCCCTGCTACGCTTCCCTTCCCTTGGGATCCAGTCCGTAACCCTTAATGACCATCGGTTATCTTCCCTCCTCATTACATGTCCTGCCCATGCCCATTTCCTTTTCTCGATTTCAACTAAGATGTCATTAACTCGCGTTTGTTCCCTCACCCAATCAGCTCTTTTCTTATCCCTTAACGTTACACCTATCATTCTTCTTTCCATAGCTCGTTGTGTCATCCTTAATTTGAGCAGAACCCTTTTCGTAAGCCTCCAGGTTTCTGCCGCGTAGGTGAGTACTGGTAAGACACAGCTATTATATACTTTTCTCTTGAGGGATAACGGCAACCTGCTGTTCATGATTTGGGAATGCCTGCCAAACGCACTCCAGCCCATTCTTATTCTTCTGATTATTTCCGTCTCATGATCCGGATCCGCCGTCACTACCTGCCCTAAGTAGATGTATTCCCTTACGACTTCCAGTGCCTCGCTGCCTATTGTAAATTGCTGTTCTCTCCCGAGACTGTTAAGCATTACTTTAGTTTTCTGCATATTCATTTTTAGACCCACTCTTCTGCTTTGCCTCTCCAGGTCAGTGAGCATGCATTGCAATTGGTCCCCTGAGTTACTAAGCAAGGCAATATCATCAGCGAATTGCAAGTTACTAAGGTATTCTCCATTAACTTTTATCCCCAATTCTTCCCAATCCAAGTCTCTGAATACCTGCTGTAAACACGCTGTGAATAGCATTGGAGATATCGTATCTCCCTGCCTGACGCCTTTCTTTATTGGGATTTTGTTGCTTGCTTTATGGAGGACTACGGTGGCTGTGGAGCCGCTATAGATATCTTCCAGTATTTTTACATATGGCTCATCTACACCCTGATTCCGTAATGCCTCCATGACTGCTGAGGTTTCGACTGAATCAAACGCTTTCTCGTAATCAAAGAAAGCTATATATAACGGTTGCTTATATTCTGCACATTTCTCTATCACTTGATTGATAGTGTGAATATGGTCTATTGTTGAGTAGGGTAACTATTGTAATGTTATGTATGCCTTCAAATAGCTGATCAATTGCTCGGCCAGAGCGTTATCCTCAGGATGGTATGGTGTAGTGAATCACAGGGTGACCCCACTTTTCCCTGCTCAAGCTCTTAGCCTTTCGCTTATGAATGCTGAACCTTCGCCGGTTACAATTACTTTAGTATTCTTAAACATTTTGCTTTGTATAAGCGAAATCACAGCGTTGGAGTCTTTGTTTCCTTGTTTCACAGCTGCCATTTGCGTACATTGCTCAATAGCAACCAAAAAACCTTGTGTCTTACGCACTCCTTCCCCTTTATTTTTAAGCTCGGCAAAGTCCCGGTGCACAATTTCAAACGGCACATTGGGGTAAACAGGCATGGTCATTTCTTTTCCTTTAGGCCTATATTTTGCTTTTCTCACTTGGCAATCATGGCATGTCTTTGAAATCGAGGGTTCGACGGAAGCCCGTCTGGTCGGGATGAAGCATGAAGCAATAAAACGATGGACACCGACCAACAGAAATGCTAAAAAATGACTAAATCTAAAAGACGTTTCGGCTTCCCTACGGAAGCCTTGTTCACAATGGGATGACGGAAGTTTCATGGAAGCTTATGTATACTTCAGAATGTGACGTAAGCAGCGCGTGTAGGACGGGGGGAGGGTTCCCTCATTGTTATTGAGCGTGTGAGGTGTTTTTTGTATCTTTAACGATTCCAGATAAAGCCGTGATTTTAGGTTTCTTTCTTGGCCGATAACTCTCGAGCGATCCCAGTCAATCTTGTGGCCCGTTACATCCGTGTGCTCGGCAAGGGCATTCGAAACCGTACCTTTCTTTTCGACATCTTTCTGATGCTGCCTCAGTCTCTGTTTGAAGTTGCCCGATTCACCGATGTATGCGCAGTCGCAATCTGCACATGGTATCTTATAGACTACGCCAGGAAACGATTCTCTCGGAAGCCTGTCCTTACAGCAAACGAGTGCTTGCCTCAGCTTACTCACGGGCGCGTGCGCCACCTCAACGTCATAACTGCGTAGTGTGCGAGACAAGGTTTCGCTTATCCCTGTAACGTAAGGTATGGCAGCACGCGTCCTTGGCCGGGGATTAGCCGGACGAGCTGGATTAGACAGATGGCTTTCCACAGCACTCAAAAAGAATGTGACATAGCCGCTTGCCGAGAGATCTCCTCGCACGTGGTCCAAGTCAGTGGAACGACTTTCTGCTGTGGTGTAAATGCGGTTCGTACGGTTGAGCAGTGAGGCAGCAACCAACCTTTTGTGTGCGTCAGGATGAACGGACCGAAAGTTCAGGTAGCGGCCAGTGTGTGTGTCCTTACGGTATACGCATTTCGCACCTCCAACCGCTCTGGTTCGTCCTGGAGCAACACAGGCGCAACAACGAAGCTCCCATTGCGAGCGCCATTCCCCTAATTAGACTATGGATAGAATCTGAACGTGCCATTCTGCAGCCGCAGCCGCTGTTTCGATTCAATCCAATCCGGCAGACGTGCCATGCGAAGCCGGTCTTGTAGCGAGTGCATGACCGCACAAACTGCGCACCTTTCGTCGCGTCATGCTCCAAGTGGAATGAGTGCTCAGCTTGAAAATTATTGATAGGAGCGTGTTATCTTTTTAACGCCATCAAAAACGTGGCCGCTCTCCGTGGCTGACGACGTCGGCGCGGCCCAGCCCAACCGCTCCCGGCGAAACTAAACGCACTCTCCAAACAACAATCGCCGATGGCGCCCCTGTATATCTCAGGCCGGCAGGGTGACTGTTTGTCAGCGTCCCATTTCAAAAGGAATGCCAATAAACCATCATCATCATCATAAGCATATCGCGCCATGATAAACGTGACGTGAGACGCGCACCGCGTCGTGTGGATACTTAGAAACTTTGCATTGCAGTTCCATTATATTCCCCCAGATTTCCCGACATGCAGCACTTGGATGGAGCAATTGCATGTTGCATGTAGCTGGACCTGCTTACCTCAAGCAGGCTAGGTGACTATTTGTCACTGCCCCGTTTCGAAGAGGATGGCATTAAACCATCATCATCATCATCGTCATCATCATCAGTAATAAGGTACCATGCCACGGGTCTAGGAATGTGGCATGTACGCCGCCTAGTCTGAATGTCCGTGTTTACTCTTCGGTACACCTTATGCCACTTCCTCGCAAGGTACGAAACCCTGCTGAACAAGCGGATCGCAGAGCTACGCGCCCGGATTGAACAAGGCAGCATCGGCCTCAGCAGACCACTGCGCAGAGAGCACGACAGGCCGCATCACATGTCACATGTCGCCGTCGACGTAGGACGGGCATTTCAGATCGTTCTGATGAAAACGACGCGAAGAGACTTCGCCGCGAAGACTATAGGGCGTGGGGTCGATAGTGGCGTTCCTATGGAGCCGCTCCCCCAGTCTACGCTGTGACGGTGCTGGGTGTGCCGCGCATGCCTGTTACTTTTAGGTGCCTCAACACACAAATCATTGAATTATATAGGTACCATAACAAACGCTTTCTTGCTTATAGGACCTTAAGCCAAGATTGGATAAGCACTCTGTTCCTTAAGCTTTAATAATGCGCCAATTGTCACGCTTTCATTTAACTCAGTTACGCTTCCCAGTTATATGATTCCTAAAATAAGTTCATCGTATAGGGTTACAAAATACAAGAACTGGTAGAGAAATTCTTCCACCAGAGCATTAGCGCGGACGCTGCTTCAAATAATTAGAATAATTTTAATATTAAAATATGACTTTTGTTTAAAATATGTTGAAGTGATGACGGAAATTCATTCGCGGACAGCTGACACTCGCGTAACTTAAGGCACACGAGAACAGGACACAAAATACTTGTCCTAATAAAACTTAGAAAACGATGTATCTTAACCATGCTACCTCCATTATCTACGTTTCAATCATCTTTTCATGGCGCAACTGGCTGATAATAACATTTGAACAATTCAAATGCCTCAAAGGCGATTAAATTGTTTGGTGATCAATTGAGGAAAGGAATTGAGGAAAGCGTAGATATCCTACATAAGGCGCGTCGATCCGTATTGTAATTCGTAATCGTGATCCGTTATTTGATACACTGCACTCACATTAAATGGAACATCAAAAGACGAGCGAAGTATGTATCATTTATCAGGAGTGTCATTTACCGAGTGATTGAGCTCAACGGTCATCACGCAGTAGCTGGCCAAGCAAAGATCACTACTAAAAATAGCGTTTCAATTGTGGGGAGAGACCGCAGGAGACCGGTACGAGAAATAAGGTAAGTGTTCCACATCAGAGAATTAGGCGCCCATTTATGTGTGAAGGAACGTTCGTGCCATCTCATTCATAAAGAATTGATATTTTTGCATTTGTCACGATATTCAAAGTATTGTGGCTCTTCTCTGGAAGGTGTGTGGCTTTGATAATATGTGGTACGCCGGAGTGGAAAATATAAATATATGAAGGCAGTGCGCCGTGCGGTGGCCACGATGACAGCGACTCTGTGCAAATACCCGCAAGAGGGCCATCATCATCATCGACACCAATTTGGGAGCGTCGGCAGTGGCGCCTCAAAAAAGCGTGGCGCGAGAGAGGGTGACCCGTGGTCCCGTGGCGTGAGCTGTGCCCGAGGTTCGGCGTTCGACGGAAAAGAGCTTCCTCGCTGGGCGTCTGGCCCATAGGAGCTATCGCCGCCTGCGCCACTGCGCCATACCCGAGCCAACGCTGTCGCCCGCTGAGAAGTTACCTCGCCCCGCTCTTCCGCTGGGCAACTGGCCCAGAAGGCTGGCGGTCCTGAACCGGGGCAATCGAGCGTTCGAGTGAGTGGACACAGAGCTACTCCGCCAGCTGCGGACGCGATCCGGTGACTGCGGCCGGCCACCTGAGCCCCGCGTGGCGGTCCGACCCGGCCGTCTTACCCGGCCCTCCGACGCGGCTGTCGAACCCGGCCGTCCGACCCGGCCGTCCGACCCGGCCGTCGAACCTGGCCGTCGAACCCGGCCGTCTGACGCGGCTGTCCGACCCGGCCGTCCGACGCGGCCGTCAGACGCGGCCGTCAGACGCGGCTGTCCAACCCGGCCGTCCGACCCGGCCGTCCGACCCGGCCGTCGAACCCGGCCGTCGAACCCGGCCGTCTGACGCGGCTGTCCTACCCGGCCGTCCGACGCGGCCGTCAGACGCGGCTGTCCAACCCGGCCGTCGAACCCGGCCGTCGAACCCGGCCGTCCGACGCGGCTGTCCGACCCGGCCGTCCGACCCGGCCGTCCGACCCGGCCGTCAGACGCGGCTGTCCAACCCGGCTCTCCGACCCGGCCGTCGAACCCGACCGTCAGACGCGGCTGTCCAACCCAGCCGTCCGACCCGGCCATCCGACCCGGCCGTCAGACGCGGCTGTCCAACCCGGCCGTCGAACCCGGCCGTCGAACCCGGCCGTCCGACGCGGCTGTCCGACCCGGCCGTCCGACCCGGCCGTCCGACCCGGCCGTCAGACGCGGCTGTCCAACCCGGCTCTCCGACCCGGCCGTCGAACCCGACCGTCAGACGCGGCTGTCCAACCCGGCCGTCGAACCCGGCCGTCGAACCCGGCCGTCCGACGCGGCTGTCCGACCCGGCCGTCCGACCCGGCCGTCCGACCCGGCCGTCAGACGCGGCTGTCCAACCCGGCCGTCGAACCCGGCCGTCGAACCCGGCCGTCCGACGCGGCTGTCCGACCCGGCCGTCCGACCCGGCCGTCCGACCCGGCCGTCCGACCCGGCCGTCAGACGCGGCTGTCCAACCCGGCTCTCCGACCCGGCCGTCGAACCCGACCGTCAGACGCGGCTGTCCAACCCAGCCGTCCGACCCGGCCATCCGACCCGGCCGTCAGACGCGGCTGTCCAACCCGGCCGTCGAACCCGGCCGTCGAACCCGGCCGTCCGACGCGGCTGTCCGACCCGGCCGTCCGACCCGGCCGTCCGACCCGGCCGTCAGACGCGGCTGTCCAACCCGGCTCTCCGACCCGGCCGTCGAACCCGACCGTCAGACGCGGCTGTCCAACCCGGCCGTCGAACCCGGCCGTCGAACCCGGCCGTCCGACGCGGCTGTCCGACCCGGCCGTCCGACCCGGCCGTCAGACGCGGCTGTCCAACCCGGCTCTCCGACCCGGCCGTCGAACCCGACCGTCAGACGCGGCTGTCCAACCCAGCCGTCCGACCCGGCCATCCGACCCGGCCGTCAGACGCGGCTGTCCACCCCGGCCGTCTGACGCGGCCGTCCGACGCGGCCGTCCGACGCGGCCGTGCGGCGCGGCTGTCCAACCCGGCCGTCCCACCCGGCCATCCGACCCGGCCGTCAGACGCGGCTGTCCAACCCGGCCGTCCGAGCCGGCGGTTCGACCCGGCCGTCCGACGCGGTCGTCCGACGCGGCTGTCCAACGCGGCCGTCCGACCCGGCCGTCCGACGCTGCTGTCCAACCCGGCTGTCCGACCCGGCCGTCCGACGCGGCCGTCCGACCTGGCTGTCCGACGCGGCTGTCCAACCCGGCAGTCCGACCCGGTTGTCCTACCCTGCGGGCCGACGCTGCTGTCCGACTCCACTGGCCGACATCGATTCCACAAGGTCTCCAACACGGCGACACGCGCTTCCGCCTGAACTGTAGGCCGATTTTAATTGACTGATACAAGTATATAGCTCTATGTCATCTGAGGTATTTTGGGGAAGAGTCACATGTGTGCGCCGTTTATATATGTTGTTTGCGTCAATACAAGTCTGATGTGTGTTGGTGCTTCTGCATGCTGCTTCTGCCTTTTGCTGGAGTGATCCTGCACCCAATAACATCACAAACTGACGAGCCTGCCAGGATTCACTCGTAAATACAGTGAAAGGGGGCAGTTTCGATTGAGCGCAGACACACATTAGTCGACGGCACCATGGATTTAGAGAAAATCAAGGCTATAGGACTCCAAATAGGATTGTCAGGCGCAGAACTTCGCAGATGGATTGAAGCCGAACAGGCAACACAAAGGGACGAGAGAGCTGCGGAGTGACAGGCAATCAAGGAAGCTGACGAGAGGCGGCGCGAGATCCTCCAACTAAAGCTTCAGCTTCAGGAAAGAGCTCGGAAAGTGCCGACAGCAGCTTCTGAAATTTTGACTGCGCCCAGCACCTCCTCGTCATCCCTCAATCCACACAAGTTACTTCCTTTGTTCGACGAGACGCGCGATGACTTGCACGCGTATTTACTGCGGTTTTAGCGCGTAGCAACAGGGCAGGCCTGGCCGCAAGAAAAATGGGCTCTTGCTGTGAGCATGTGTCTGATTGGGGAAGCTTTAACTGTGATCGGACGGATGACTGCCGCCGATTCATTAGATTACCCGAACGTAAAGAAAGCTTTGCTATAGAGGTTTCAATTCACGGCTCAAGGGTACCAAGAGAAGTTTCGGAAAGCACAAGCAGTAGATGGCGCAACTGGAAGACAGTTAGCCGCAAGAATTTCAGCCTATTTTGACCATTGGATTGAGATGGCTGATGTGCCTAAAACATATGAAGGCCTACGAGATCACATGATCTCTGAACAGTTTCTGAGTTGTTGTGAGCCAAAGCTAGTCATTTTCCTGAAGGAGCGAGAGTGCCTTCAGGAAAATGCCCTTGACGAACTTGCTAGTTGACGGATCGCTTTCTTGAAGCACACAACTGGACAAATCTAGTAAAGGGTCCCGATAACCCAAAAGATTCTGGTGGGGAAAACATTCAAGCTTCCAGGAAACCGCAACTGATGTGCACCCTCTGTCGCCGGTTTGGACATTTGGCTCCTGACTGCCGTGCCCCACCTAAGCGTATGCTGAAGTGTGAGTTGTGCGACAGAACGGGACGTACTGCTGAAAATTGCTGAACTCGGTACGGGGACAACAAACGAAGTTATGCGTGTGCACTCTCGGAATCTCAACCGGTCCGGACTCGTCCAGTGAAAGAATCAAAGCGTCCAGGAAAGAAGACTCGCCGATGAAGTGACATCGACGACAAGAACCCTGGGACTGCTGTAACTTTCCTCATCGATGGGATGCCAGTGGTTGAAGGCCGGCTGCTGGGAAGAAGTGTTCGTGCATTAAGAGACACCGGTTGTAATACCGCAATTGTCAGACGAGAAGTCGTTCCAGAGATGTATATGACGGGAAGAACGAGCAACGTTGTTCTTCTGGACGGCTCAACAAGTTACCTGCCTGAAGCTGTCGTACAAGTGAACACGCCGTATTTTACAGGCAAGTTAACAGTGGCATGTATACGACCTTGTTGTGGGAAATCTTCCAGGCGTCAGAGGACCATACGATCCGGACTGTGACTGGAAGCACCCCGCTGCTCCCAACGAGGAGTCGTCGTCGATAGGGATGAAGCTGACTCAGGCGCCTAGGAACTCTCAGCAGGTATCGAGCGTGGCTGAAGCAAAAATTGAAGAACAAGAACAAGGCAAGATTCGTCCCTTGTGTGTTGCGACAATTGTCTTAGGTGAAGTAACCAAAGAACAACTCATTGAAGAACAGTGCAAAGACCCGACGCTGAAACATAGTTTTGCCAAAGTGAGCAAGTCGTTTAAATCGGGAAAGAGTCACAGTTAGCAATTTGTCGAAGAAAAAGGATTGTTGTATCGCCTTTACCACAGGGCCACTGGCAGAACATTTAAGCAGGTGGTCATGCCAAAAATATTTAGACATGGCATATTAGAAGTGGCACATGAAAAAAATCATAGAAGGGCATAAAGGTATCAGGAAAACAACCAATCGTATCCTACAAGATTATTATTGGCCAGATGGACACAGAGACGTAAAATGCTTTGTGAAGTCGTGCGACAAGTGGGGGGGGGGGGCAAAAGACAACCGCTAAAGGGAAAGTACAGGCCGCTCCACTTCCTCATCACTGTGTGCTTGTGTGTGCGTGCAAGAATGCGACAAGTTTGTTCGGTCCTGAAATATTAAAAACACCGACACAAAGCCCGCCGAAGTTGAAAAAGCACAGGAGACCAGGCCAGCGAAACCAAGCCCACAGAGGAGCACGCCAAGAACGTCAGCAACAGAGTGTTGCGTTGGAGTCTCCTTTTGCAGTTGTATTCCTTTACAGTTCACCATATAAAAGGTTGTGACAATGTCGGAGCTCACTACTTGAGTCGCGCGTAATCACATGCTCATTTAACAAAACGCGATTGGACAATGCGACCACTCAAGTGTTTATTCTTTATTTGAAAGCGAACAGACTTGTGCGTTCGTACTTTAAATGGGCGCAACGCCCTGTGAACAATGTGTGTCGTGTGCTTACATGAAAAATTGGACAAGCGTACACGACAATTTTTTCTCCATCCCGCGTCCTTGTGTTAGACTAGTTGTGAACAACTTTCTCGAGAAGGGGGGGTATTGTGATAATATGTGGTAGTGTGCAGGAGTGGAAAGTATCAATATATGAAGACAGTGCGCCGTGCGGTGGCGAAGATGACAGCGACTCTTTGCAAATGCCCGCAAGAGGGCCATCATCATCATCGACACCAATTTGGGAGCGTCGGCAGTGGCGCCTCAAAAAAGCGTGGCGCGAGAGAGGGTGGCCCGTAGTCCCGTGGCGTTAGCAGTGCGCGAGGTTCGGCGTTCGACGGAAAAGAGCTTCCTCGCTGGGCGTCTGGTCCTTAGCAGCTATCGCCGCCCGCGCCACTGCGCCACACCCGAGCCAACGCTGTCGCTCGCTGAGAAGTTATCTCGCCCCGCTCTTCCACTGGGCAACTGGCCCAGGAGGGCTGGCGTACCTGAACCGGGGCGATCGAGCGTTCGAGCGAGTGGCCACAGGACTACTCCGCCAGCTGCGGACGCGACCCGGTGAGTGCGGCCGGCCACCTGAGCCCCGCGAGGCGGTCCGACCCGGCCGTCCGACGCGGCTGTGCGACGCGGCTGTCCGACCCGGCCACCCGACGCAGCCGTACAACCCGGCTGTACGACCCGGCCGGCCCACGTTGCTGTCTGGCTCCGCTGGCCGACATCGGTTCCACAAGGTATCCAACACGGCGACACGCTCTTCCGCTTGAACTGTAGGCCGATTATAATTGACTGATACAAGTATATAGCTGCATGTCATCTCAGGTATTTTGGGGAACTGTTGCGTGTGCGTGCCGTTTATATATGTTGTGTGCGTCAATACAAGTCTGATGAGTGTTTGTGCTTCTGCGTGCTTCTCCGACACTGTCGGTAGACAAGAGCAGTGATAGGTGCCTTAAAATACTTTATGTAAGGAATTTTTAGGGAAAGAAGTGAATGCTGGATGAAGTGAAAGTTCACCTAAATTGAATTAGTGGATTTATATTATCCATCATTGCGAAGACACGAAACGTAACAGTGCAATATAGGACGAAGGCATTATTCTAACAGCCAAGGACAAGCGCTGAGTTTCGACTGTCTTTGTCGTTTTGTGCTCATCTTTTTATGTTCTTTTCCCCTGTCTTGTTGTCACCTATTGAATAATGCAGAACAAACTAGCTCAATATTTGACATTACTATACTGTGAACGCAATTGTTATTCATTGCTCTAACATATATCTCATCCAACAACAATAATGCTACTGGTCGCTAAAGAGGTGTGTCAAGGAAATTCGATAACTCAGAATATTCATGAATTTCTTACGGTGCCTATACATCATTCTATGAAGGACAGTGTACTGGTTAACACTCTGTATAGTGCGTGTATAATCAAGCCCTTAATTTCACCTGAATTATTGTCGTCATAGTTCAGTGTAGCAGAGGTAGTTTAAAGGGGATCTATTTATGTCTACTTCTAGATAGCGTAAACAGTCCCTCTTTCCAAATTAATTAAGGATACCACCTCGAAGGTCCCATTAAGTTAGTGATAATTTAAAGAAATAAAATTTTGTGATCACTGGGTAGTCTGTGTGTCCCGGAATATGGGCCCAGAAGTTAACGTTTTCGGAATATTTAACTTCCATGACCGTTGCTGCATTAAGAATTTCATCGGTAATTCGACAGAGAATGCCACAAGTATTGCACGATTGTAATATTTACGTTTACATGTTAACTCTAGCGTAGTATTTTATTGTACCACCAGCTCTTTAGTTGCTTTCCTGGAAAGCCGATTGTTCTGCGCAGCAAAGGTCGAATGTCTGCTTATAATTTTGAAGCACAACGCCTCCAAAGCTGCTTCAGACTTTTTTTGATGATCTACGTGCCTGCTTGATTTTATTTGACTACGGTATATTTTTGTTCTGTGCGCGTGTGTTGAATAAATTTTCTGCCTCTCATTGGATATATCGTTCGTGATAAAACCCATTTATAATGCAAGCTTCCGAGAAAGCATGTTGTTCAATATACGTATGATGATACGTATGCGTATCATCATACTTCACATTTTGTCACGCACGGCGCACACGTTTCTCTATGGAATTTCTTTTTGCAACTTTATCGCAGTAGCGGCAAATAAGTAGGGAACTCTATTGCTGGACCAACTGAGTTGATGCCGACAATTTCACTTCAGTTTAGCTAAGACTGCAATGGATTGCTGCGCGCAGTCACTTTACTCGATGCACTATGTTGCACGTGCAGAGTTCGATTAGCAATGGGGAAGGATGTGCTTGTTCAATCATTGCGATGCCTGTAGATAATTTTTGCACATGTGGTTTAAGGATGTGAATGAAATGTTGTATTGAACAGCCGCTACAAAGTCCACTCTTTAGTAAATAAAACTTAATGCCCCTGTAATTACGACGAGTCACAATTATGTGCACAAATCATCACCTATCTTGATTTCCTTAGAATAGATTGTACGATAGTTTGGAATAAAATTATGCGTATTCCACAAAATTATTGCCAATGCATCATGATCCATCACTGCACGGCCTAATAAACGTCACTTCTATCACATGTGTTCTTATATTCCCATGCGCTCACTTGAACCGTCCTTGTGGACCTTCTTGGTTCGGAAAGGTTTGCATATTGCGCGACTGTGCAACTAAACTGGCGTGACAAAAACAGCAGAGACAAAATTAGTAAAAAACATGCTAGGATAACATTCGCCTCGAACATCATTCTTGAACGCTTCATTTTTATCTATTTCACCCACATGACACCAGATGACGGCCGTAGTGAGCAGCCCCATTGCTCTTGAAGAAGCGATAGTCCGGTGCCCGTAAGCCAACTTACGGACGGAAGCTGTTCATTTCAATGGTGGCGGCAGGTGCGGTCTCCAAACGTGCGTCAGCATCGGTGAAAACAAGGAAACGCACCTGCGGTATGGAGCTCACGGTGACTTATCGAGTGCCGTGCTCTCGGCTTTTATCGCGAGCTCCTGTGAGGCGCCTAATGTGGTGTCTTCCATTAGGGACAACGGATAGCGTTGTATGCGCTCCGGTGCGCTCGCCTTATAGCTCTTCCTTTCAGCCATAATGGCTCCCTCGCCTCCCGTACGGCCCTCTCTCCTGGAATGCGTAACTGTCTCTCCGAAGATTCTCAGAAGTGCAGCCCTTAATTCCCATGAGCTTTGGTATCGAAGACAAACGAGTACGCATGCAGAAGGCAAGGAACAAAAAAGCAAGTCCCGTGGCCTTTGGTTGCTTGGAAGCAAGTTCGAGACTAGCGCTTTTGTCTAAACACACGGCCCAAGGTGATCCACCCTACAACGCTAGCATCTCCCGGCGAATGAAATATTTAGGGCCTTAGGCAAGGCCATCAAATTAGGGGGGAGGCAGACGACTTTTGCTGGGCCGCGAAAAACTAAGCAACCATGTACTGCTTCACTGGTTTAACCATTTTCAGACGGTGAAATAACAGCGTTTCATTGCTTTGCATTTTTTCTGTTACCATATTCCAAATTACTCCGGCATTTGTAGTCGAAGGACCGTGCCCTAAAGTCCCACACCCGTAGCCGCAAGGTAAAATAATTATACCAGTGTTTCAAATTGAAATCAAAGGACAGAGGAAGGCCAAAGAGGGGAACGCTTTGTAACGTCTAGACCACTGCGGCTGCTTAGTGGTGAATAAATCTGTTTTACTTCTTTATTTCTTTAATTTCCTTCTTGCGCTTTTTGCGTAGCTGGCTTCTGAATACATTGTTATAGTGAAAAGTAATTCCTTAACGACGCTGCTCGGTTGTCTTCTTATCGTAAGTAATTGTTCAAGATGTAAAACAGATCAAAGTACTTCTAAGGAAGGTAAGGTCCAGGTTTGTTGGCTCACATTTTGATTGAAACTAGCTGCTGGGCACCAGCGATGCAGTGAGGGGACGATTTAAACAAAAGGACTGGATTCTTGTACGAATTATGCAGATCCCACGTTTTGCGGGAATCGATGTGCGCGAAGCTTTCTGTGCTATTTGCTTCGATTGAGGGTAATTAGCGGTGATGTTGGCGTCGAATGTTTAATTTCATCAATATTTGGTCCAGCACGAGAATGGTGAGTTGATTTCAACTTTACTTTGTTTGCACTACTGCTCTTTGTCTGCCTAGTACACAGAACACACAGGGAGAGGCGCTTACTTGAGGCATTGTTGTGCACCATATTTCAGAACCTCGGTGAGGGTTCAGCCTTCATTGCCTCACATGACACATCGGACTGTGGCAGCAGTATTAAATTTGATTACACAACCAATTACACAAACACTCGGATTACACAAACAATCGGATTACGAGGCACGCCATAGTGGCGGACGCCAGAAAAAAATTGACAGCGTGGTGTTCTCTGATCTGTCTCTGCATCTTAGTGCACGAGCATTTCTTTATTTGGCCCCCGTCGAAATGCGGCTTCCTCGATCGGGATGAAATCCGCGACCTGGAGCAATGCCATAGCACCAAAGCTACCGTGGCAGGC
Organism: Dermacentor variabilis; assembly: GCF_050947875.1. Taxonomy (NCBI): domain Eukaryota; kingdom Metazoa; phylum Arthropoda; class Arachnida; order Ixodida; family Ixodidae; genus Dermacentor; species Dermacentor variabilis. The sequence continues at coordinate 233,205,480 of NC_134569.1, read as the reverse complement.
ACAGAAGTGCTGATTTGACTTGCGACCGCTTACGTAGTGTCGTATAGATCCTGCCGTGCGCTTTTTTAAAGGCAGCTCTGCTTTTTCACGTCGTGCGGTAGTTGTGGGCTTGAGATATTAGCACGGTTTTTATTTTTCGGGAAGACCAGAAATGCACCGTGTCGTGCCTTCAAATCATATTGATCTCGTATGCCCGCAACCGCTGTGCTGTCTATAGTCGTAGTGTTTCGTTGCCTTCTCGCGTCATCTTTTTCCTATCGCCCCTCCTGCCCCACACATACGTTGTACGGCCGGGAACTTCGAGCAAAGCTTAAAAAGGCTGTTATGCAATGGTATCGCGACTGCGTCGATTCTATCACTTCTCGGTCTTTTTTCGCCTCTCCTTTCTACCATTGTATCTATAGTTCCCTTCGGGACTTGCACGTTAGTAAAAAGGTACGCGCTCTTGTTCGTGCAATGCTTTTGGGACGAGTCACCGACAATCACGGATGTCAGGAGGCTAACGTACCGACGTCCAGGGAGCTCTAGAGTGCATTGTGTACATTCGACGCCATTTAAAGGTTCGAATGAGTTTATTGCGTCTTCTTTTCGCTATGTGACGCCCATTCCTCGTATGTACACGCTCTGAACCACCCTCGACGCGGCGTGCAATACAGCCGCAGCAGCAACTGTACCAGAGTGAAAGTTGAAGGAAGAGGCAAAAAAAGCTTCACTGTAAAATAACCTTTGTGCACAATGATAATGGAACAAGCAGACCATACGCATTGGAAAAATAAGTTTGAGGCAAGGCAGCACGCAGCGTTCTCAGTATGTGAGAGACGACAGTGACTGTTATTAAAGATTGTTCCAATTTTGTTGACAATATTTTGTTTTCACAAACGACGAGGACTAGGCACCGCCTAAACGCGCCAGCTTGTCCTGTTCCTTCATGTCAATTAAGAAAAAACTCGCTGGAACAATAGTTGAGTGACAAACAAATACCTGACAGATGTTGTGTAATGCAAAGAAACTCGCAAGCTCCGTGTAAGCGTAATACTTAAGTTTCGTTTTAGCATTGATCATCTATATGTGGGGCATACTGACTATTGCATTATTCACAGAATATTTCGCCATATAGGATGGTTGCCCGGTGTGACATCGTCTACTATTTAAATTTACTATCGTCAGCGGAAGTTTCTGCTATATTTGCCGAGATAGAAGTTTATTGCAGGGATAGAAATCAAGTTATTGAGCTGTGGCATATGAATATTAGGGGTCGTTGATGCGTCAGCTATTTCTATTACCGACCGTGTTTTGGCAGCCTTTTGTTGCTCGGTGTCTTCTGTAGACATACGATAGGGTGAACCTGTTTATCTTATGCAATACCCGAACATTACTGGCACAGCAATCCGGAGTGCGCGGGTTAGTTTCATAGTTTGACAATAAATATCACAATATGTGGCTAGTAATTGTCAAAAAACTAACGCCATCAGTGTTGAAGAGCTTTTTAGTATGAGATATACCTGTTCAGTTGATTCACAAAAAGCAAAAATATGGCCCATTGAAATAATTCACCTTAAAAGATAGCAACTTCACCACAGTCAGGGCCAAACTCTTACTACTAGTAAATGTATGGTAAGAAAATCAAAACAATAAATTTACGCAAAAGCTTCCCTAGGAGTTGTGTAAGTATTCCTAAGTACTGTGCAAGTTGCTAATTTTCACGTAGGTTGGTGTCACTATCACTCTAACGAAACTTGATCGGGCCAGTATATACCCTTATCAAACCTCATCGGTCGTTATCAACCTTATCAAACAAGGTCCAACCATTTGTACTCTTATCGGACGTTATCAAACTTATCGGACTCTACGTGAGTATTATCAACACTGATTGGTTGGTATCAACTTGATCGCAACCGATCCAATCTTTATGAACACTTATTTATGGGTATCAACGGAATCAGGGTGTAGACGAGCCGTATGTAAAAATACTGAAAGATATCTATAGCGGCTCCACAGCCACCGTAGTCCTCCATAAAGCAAGCAACAAAATCCCAATAAAGAAAGGCGTCAGGCAGGGCGATACGATATCTCCAATGCTATTCACAGCGTGTTTACAGGAGGTATTCAGAGACCTGGATTGGGAAGAATCAGGGATAAAAGTTAGTGGAGAATACCTTAGTAACTTGCGATTCGCTGATGATATTGCCTTGCTTAGTAACTCAGGGGACCAATTGCAATGCATGCTCACTGACCTGGAGAGGCAAAGCAGAAGAGTGGGTCCAAAAATTAATCTGCAGAAAACTAAAGTAATGCTTAACAGTCTCGGAAGAGAACAGCAATTTACAATAGGCAGCGAGGCACTGGAAGTCGTAAGGGATTACATCTACTTAGGGCAGGTAGTGACGGCGGATTCGGATCATGAGACGGAAATAATCAGAATAAGAATGGGCTGGGGTGCGTTTGGCAGGCATTCTCAGATCATGAACAGCAGGTTGCCTTTATCCCTCAAGAGAAAAGTATATAATAGCTGTGTCTTACCAGTACTCACCTACGGGGCATAAACCTGGAGGCTTACGAAAAGGGTTCTACTCAAATTGAGGACGACGCAACGAGCTATGGAAAGAAGAATGATAGGTGTAACGTTAAGGGATAAGAAAAGAGCAGATTGGGTGAGGGAGCAAACGCGAGTTAATGACATCTTAGTTGAAATCAAGAAAAAGAAATGGGCATGGGCAGGACATGTAATGAGGAGGGAAGATAACCGATGGTCATTAAGGGTTACGGACTGGATCCCAAGGGAAGGGAAGCGTAGCAGGGGGCGGCAGAAAGTTAGGTGGGTGTTTGAGATTAAGGAGTTTGCAGGGACAACATGGCCACAATTAGTACATGACCGGGGTAGTTGGAGAAGTACGGGAGAGACCTTTGCCCTGCAGTGGGCGTAACCAGGCTGATAATGATGATGATGATGATGATGATCAACTTTATCGCAATCGATGCAATCCTTATAAAACACTTATCGGTACTTGTAAGTGTTTTCCAGCTTGATACTATCCTTATCAGTCGTTATCGGCGCTTACTAACCTTATCACAATGACACCGTCCATTATAAGCCCTTAGCGCTCATTGGCGACTTCTCAAACCAATCAAACCATTATCAACCACGATCAGACCCATGTAATCCCTCATCCCTGCTTACGATTCTTTTGAACTCGTTGAGCTAATTGGCCACCGCCAACGTATTTCCTTTCGAATTTATTCTGTATGATAGAATAATCTCCTCCTAGCAATATGTCTTACGTGACAGATGGACGGACGAGTGTTCTTGTTGAGTAGGCATAGGAACGCTTACGTACTTAAAGAGTAAAAATCGGCGCACCTGGACGGCGCCTGCTGCCGACAATTGCGAGTGGACGCGCGGCACGGTTTTGTGTTTAGAGCAGTGCTAAGCTCTTCGCTTGTGTCCCGATGCCTTAAAGCATTTGAGAAAGATGGGTGTTGTTGTACAGCGCTCGTGATCCAACTCGCACGGCTGTACTGCAATGATCACTGGCAGCACTGCAGAGATTTGCATCTGCATGCTCTTGTTAGATAAAGGTCCGTTCACTGGATATGTGGGGCCATATAAGCCGATATTTGAATGAATCTTTTTTACAGCGAAGCTGTTAGACTCTAGAAGGTAGGTATATTTGGCGGCGCATCCTCTCGGAACAAAAGTACCTTCGGCAATTACAAAAAGGTAACTTTCATCGATTGAAGCGAGAAAGGTATATATACCTTGGTATCCCGGATAAAACGTACGGCACAGCATTCGTTTCAATAAACATGCAGAAAACAAGCATCCCAACCATATCATTGATGATATGGCGCTCTTGATAACAATGTTAAGCAGGTAGCACTCCCCGCGTACATTTCCCTGTAAATATTACTGTTGCGTAAGCTGCCGCAGTGACGGCAGCTTGCGACATGGGGAGTGCCGTCACTAGCCTTTCACATGCAAATGAATTATTACCTAATTTCATTACTGTTGCAGCACTGCTATGTGTAGGCAGCGCATACTTAGGACACCCGAGGAGCAGCATGAATATGAGGAGCGGCAAAGGGGAAAAAGAAACGGCAATACGACTATTGCCGACGTGCTGCCAAAATTACCATTATTCCATAATTCAGTCCAACCTGCGTGCCTGTAAACAATACAGAAAGATCTCCAAAAGGTTATGCAATTGAGTACAGATCAACACAATATAAATGAGTCCAATATAGAATAGAAAACATGCAGAATTTCTTGTAGCTTGTGCTAAGACAATAAGACATCTTTGAAAGTCACATCTCTACAACTGCACGCGCAAACGCAATGCATTGCCGCCAAAATAAAAGAAATAGAAATTTTAGAAATGGCTTATAGCCACATATGTATTGGTCACAATATGGATTTAACGTGTCACATTAATGGCAGCATGAGATATTGTGAAACATTTTATTTCGTTAATTGCCTTGTAATGAGCAATGTATAATCTTCCGTACGCTGATTTGGATACTTCAATATTCTGGCATAAGCATGAAGCTTTATGCGTTGCTTATGAAGTTGCGTTCCTGATTCACTGGAGCGAGCTCTTAGTGGCAGACAGATGAACATACCAATTAGTAATTGTAAAAATTAGCTATGCACTAAAATATTATTTCTGGTTTTCTTAAGAAGTATTCCCTTTGTGGCAACAAACATATGTGAACAAGTTATTGTAATTTTCCTTATGTGAGTAAGCGGCCATTGTCCGATGAAAAATTAACGTAAGGGGTTTTACGTGCCAAACCACTTTCTGATTCGGGGGCACGCTATAGTGAGGGACTCTGGAAAATTTGACCACCTGGGCTTCTTTAACGTGCACCTAAATCTAAGCACACGGGTGTTTTCGCATTTCGCCCCCATCGAAATGCGGCCGCCGTGGCAGGGATTCGATCCCGCGGCCTCGTGCTTAGCAGCCCGGCCCATTGCCAGAATAAAATAAGTTTGAAATTTTTCGTAATATAAAGGGAATGATGATATATTTCCAGTTTACAAGTTCCATGAAGCAACGCGTGAAGAGCACTATTAGCCAGTTGCATGGCTTCTGAAATTTACGATGGCGTGCTCTAGGGTGCTTCAATGCTGAAGCCCACCCGAACCACTTCTATGGGAGCGTCTGAATGTACCTATTGTTTTGCGAATGATATTTACACTGAACTGTTCGACTAAAAGAATAAATTTTGCAGCGACTTTAATGTGTGGGTGCCTCCAAGCACAGCGCGCCTTGTAGTTTTAAAGCAATTCAACGGCCACCTAGATTTCAAAGGCCTCCTAGCGACACTACCGCTGCCTAGCAGCTGTGCAGAGCGATCGACCCCTTCTGTTCCGCGAGTTTCCCGACCGGTCCCTTACGTGCAAGCCAGCGCGTGGCGAGGGAGGCGGCGGTCGGGAAGCCGCGGGAGACGCCAATGTGGTTGGATCGTCAGCACGGCTTAGACGCGGATCGGCAGGCTGTGGTCGGCAGGCGAAGTTCTCCAATGCGGCGTCTTCGGCGAACAGAGCGGACACGCGGTTCGAGCCCGCCGTAGTCTTCGGCAGCGAAAAACGAAACAGCCAGAAACTGCTTCATATCTCAATCTCGACGAGCACTTCACAGATAAGCCGTGTTACAGCCTGCTTTTAGAACTTTCCGTCGGACTATCTTTTTAATCGCTCTTTATCGTCCGTTAATGTAATGATCGCGACTTTGTTTTTTGAATATTGGCTAACTGTAACGTTTATGCTGTTCATTGCCACGTGTTCGTTTTGTTTCATTTTATGAATTGTAAGTTATCACGCGCTTGGCTTGTATTGCACGTAATGGGAGAGTTTTGTGTGTTCACACCTTGCCTTCGGATAAGCCTTGCATGATTCTGTCTAGCTTATTTGCGAGGTTGTTCAAGCTTTATTCGTTATATGATTTTTAAACAAGCTATTTAGTGTTTTTACGTCCTACCTCGTCTCATGCCTCTTGTCCGCGGTTGATCAGGCATCACCTTATCGCCGATGAACAGTCAAGATATGCTTTAACCCTCGAGAGGTAGGCTGGGACCTCACTCCATCCCCTTCGCACAAGACAGTGTAAAAAATTACGGCTGAAATCATACTCGAAGATTAGGCGAGACGACTCGAAAAATCCCTAGCCTGCATGTGGCGCCAAGCCGGAAAGAAGTCTTGTCGTCCTATTGGAAACACTCACTCGAGGGCCGCCACCTGTGCTGGGCGTGGCACCCTGACGACGTACGATCGGAACCAGTAGGGCTCGCAGTCCTTTCACCCTCCGACAAGTTCGCTTTCCACAAAGTGCTTGATAAACTACGCCTCTGCGCCCGCCAGCAGACAAACAGGTCAGTCTAGGTAATGGTATTCGTTTTTAAAGCAAACAAAAGTGACCTCCTATAAACGAGGAGAGCGTTTGATTGGTCTGTTTAGACAACCCTGCGGGCCACCGCCCGATGCTTGCGTCGGCGGTTCCGCAAACTTGACGCCAGGAGATTGGAATAAAACATATTGGAATTGTTTTCGTCGTAGGACCCCTGATTCAGAATATCGCTTTTCTTTTTCGCAAACTGAACGTGCCTCGAAGCGTGATAGATGCGTGTTGCCTAGCCGCCCCAAAGCTCAGAGAGTTCGAGAAGATGCAGCAATCGCGGTACAGCTGCCACTGCTCCTCAAGGTAGACTGGTTGCTACTATGGGAGGCGCAAGATGAGTTGCTTATACGATGAGCTTTGAGGCGAGTCGGATAGGTATATCCAGAAAAAGGTGTGTGCGTGTAGGGAGCGGAGAAGGGTTTGCCAAACAGATATTATAGCATTTAGGAACAGCTAACGCCAATGAACTTGATATCCCCATTGTGAATACGCTCTGGGTGGCATAAGTAAGGACGTGTACATATTGGTATTGCTTGCTGAATTGTCTGCAAGGAAGCCCTAGAAATGGCGTATTATTGGGATTGACAAACTCGCGCGCTGCCGGAAGAGACAGGAGCAACAAACCTTTGCAGCTACTTCTGCGGGTGGCCTTAAGCAACTTAATGTATATGCGAACTACTTGCCGGCTACGCCCGGCATAAATGGCATTCGTGATCCCCGCTGGACGAAGTCCTTGTTCTTGTACGGGTGGCATAGTCATTTTGACTTCTGCGGTTCCCCGTGAACAACAAAGACGTTTCTTTATTTTTTTTATTTTTTTACAGAGGAATAGGCTAGGTTGTATCTGTGACTCAGATAAAGAGGGGTACGTGAAAACGTATTCGGCGTAATAGAAACGTTGCATGGGCACTGGTATACAGAAATGACGTAACCATAAACGCGTAACATATCTTCACGCAGTAAAAAACCTTACATGCCCTAGTTTATGTAATATCTGATGGGGGTCTTGCAGTCTAATTTTGCAATCATGCTCGGTTCCTATTTGTTCTGCGGCCCGCTGGTTTTCTAGCGAGTGTTTGCGCCCTACGGTACAGAAATTACGGCCCTGTTGATGGCGCCCGAACAGCCATCCGTCGCTCGAGCCCACCGCACTCGTAGATGGACGGGTCTCCTGCGTTTGCAGCCATTGCCGGCCCGTGGGCTCACTATGGAGACTGACGCGTTCCGATGTGGTCAAGCGGATATGTGTCCCTCTGCCCGAGTCTCTTCGCACTATTTGTCTTTCGTTCTTGGAAATACGAATGCTCTGCGGCACTATCAAAACCTACAACTGCTAAGAACCGAAACTAAAGGCAACTGTCAATATATTTTTACACGAGTATATGACCAATGAGCTTAACTTTGAGAACACGTTCTGAGCAACACGATAAATAAGTTGCTATTTTCATTATAAACGTTTTGAAATTATATTTAGAAGGTGTGTTGCCAGTTGTAGGTTTAAAGTCAGCCAGTAATAAAAACATCCTCTTACTCTTGCTATACAGGGTGTCTCAGCTAATTTTAGCCATAGTTTAAAAATATGCCGACGCACTCTAAGATGACGCGACCAAATTAATGTTGCTCACATTTGTGTGTAGTGTGTCACGAAATATTTTGTATTTCGCTTAATTAGATAATTAGTCCAGATTTAATAACCAAATTCTGAAGCAACGAAGCTAGGAAAAAATCCAAATAGTAAGTTGCAGAGCGGTTTCCAAAACATCCAAAAAAGCAGTTTCTGTCTTTCTATCGAATAATTACTAGCATTTTTCAACTTACTGCGGATGCCCTCGAAATAAAAGAAAAACACCACGTGACATGCCTGAAACTACAGCAACAGCCCGCGTGTCAGGAAGCAGGACAACGCAAAGGTGTTGAGCACAGCCTGGATAGTAGTTCTCTTCCCCAACAAGATGCAATTAAGTGCAGTCATATTTAGTTTTTGAGCCACACCACATGAGGGCAATCACATAAAAGACCTCGGATCCTTATTAACACTGAGACGTGTTTCGTGCAAGGACGCTACTACTTTGCCTTGAACAACTATTGAACAAAACATAGCCCTAACAGGGCCCAGGTGACACAGTTTCCAGAATTGTCTAAGAGGAATTTATTTTTCCTTTCAGGTACAACGATCGCGTAGGTCTTCAGGAGTCATCACGACAAATAGTTTTGAACAAATACGAAAGATATCTGACGTGTTTTAGATGACAAAGCAATGATGTCAAAATGAAGTACATATATGAAAAGCTTTTTTTTCTCCTGTTGGCAATGCATTCATCGCAAACGTCACTTGCATTTCTCGGCGTTCACCCAAACACTGCTCTGCAGGACAGAATAGTTTTGTCTTGCTGGACTCCCAGAAGAAATCTTGTATTCAAATACGTACATTTTCTTGGAGCACTTTCATTGTTTCTTTTCATTAGCTGCGAGCACTTCACGGTCTAAGTTCGCAATTAGATAACCCATCTATAGAAGATGGGACCTTACACTAAGTTCGGGACGTATGTGTCTTCTGTTCCTTATATTGTACTTATCTACTATTTTACATAATTCTGACTATAAACAAAACTTTCTTTAATTAGTAAGAAAGCCATGAACATAGAGGCCCAAATTTGTTGGTCACAACCACAAGTAGTTCATTCAAGTTCATGCGTTATGCTCGTTTCATATTTTAAAAGCTGTAGGTGCGAACAGTGCCTATCGGCTTCTGTATTTCTTGTTGCAGTTTGTCTTTTAATTTTTACTGCTAGAGCTTGGTATATAAGTCCTCATTATATGTCGGGAACTTGCAGTGAAACCATGCTGTGCGCTTTGTTGTAAATACGTCATTGTCCCTTGAAAAATGTGTTCTTTGTCTAAGTATGCATGAACATTTCTGCATGAATGTACAGCATGCTTTTAGATGGCGTGCACAGATAAAGTTTACATTCCGCTAAAGCATACTTCAGCTGTGAAGAGAAAGATTTATGCTTTCAATAACTGTGTATATAGGCCGCAGTTCATATAACAAATACAACGAAGGCACAGACAGTGAACTAATTGGCACAATAACTAAATCCGAATTAAATCTCTCCGAGTTAATTAGGTGTTCAAGCTTGCATTCCATCTCACCTGCTTGCAGCCACTTCTTGGCAGACATCACTCTGCCTGACGTACAGCACAATAGCGTCATGCCCGCGCAATACTGGGCGAGCCCTTCAATACAGTCGGCATGTTTCCTTTCTTCTTTTTTAATATTCACATAAGTAAACTAGTTTGTGCATGAATGCGACTCGTCTTCCGCACGGAGAACTGTTTTCATTCCAGATAACAAAGTGCTCATGGCGATGGTGTTGATAATACAAATGTAGTACAAGACGCAATCTGTAAATCGTGGTCATTCTAAGTTCGTTTTCCGTCGGAGCCATCAACTTGTTAGGCTAGGAATGGAGCCGTTGTCAGCTGCTTCCATACGACGGTAATCTCGCGCCTGGTTATACCATTTAAAACAGCCGAATCATTCTTTTGACGACAGTCGCCAAAGTAACCCAGTGGCTTTAACGCTTCGGCCCCGCCTGTCGTATTCCGATGGAAATGCAGCAACGCTTTTGCCAGCTTTTGGGTGTGCGGTAAGTAACCCCTGGTGGTCGCAATTATTCCCGAACTAACCAATACTGCGTCCCTCGTGATCCGCAGCAATCAGGGGATACTAAGTCTCACAACATAAGTTCTTTAACCACGGCTAGATTTCATTGCTCCCTCTCTTCTTTTAACCTCGACGGCACTGCAGCCATGCCACGGTAGCTAATTGCACTGTCACATGCACCCGGCAGGTAAATAGGTCAAAACAAAGTAGAGTTTGCAAAGCAGTGAAGCTACCGAAATTCGCAATACACTTAGGGTAGTCTAAGAAACGGAGATAGTGACGCGCCTTGCGGTTTCAAAATAAACACTCTCACTGTCTCAATAACTACGACGGAGCGGCATAGAAGGTGCGGTTCGAGAGAATTTTTCTCGTAGCCACAAAAGCCATATCTGCCATTATTAAGCGCGGGGCATCCCTTATGCTGTCAGCGAAAGTGACAAGCAATATTTATTGATTCAACAAACGTTGACATGCCGGCAATATCCCACCCGCTTATTCGACTCCTCAGAATACGCGAGCCGTACTGCCGTTGCACCGTCCACGCCGCGCAACAGCGAAGCATGTCCGGGTTTACAATCGGAACGCTCGCGTCTCCTACTACAAGCCGGCCTCCGCTACAGTGTGACAACCAGCTATGACCGCTGGATACATGACAACAGATTCCACAAAACACTGTTTCAATTCATACACAACACAGGTCTCACAGCACACATATAATACAGATATACGCTCTACGAATTATGCCTTAAAGGCAAGCCTTCATAGCAATAAAAAAAAAGTGCAGTTACCCATAGTTGCAAGTGCGCATTTTGGCGGCGGATCATGTTTGAATGAACCTTGCGAACAAGATTGAAAATTTCTCAGACGAAGCCCGGTTAAACAGCAACTGCAGCGAACTATCCGCAGCATAGCGAATAAAGGCGAAACGTTGAGGAACAACATTCACCTGGCGCAGCAGTTTTCGCGCCGCTCCCTTGCTCAGTAATCTTATCCTTTTTAGCATTTCCGCCGCGCATAAGAGCTGTTGAAAGCGGTAGTCATATACTACTATACTTATTTATGTATCTCTTTACTATCGTCAAGCACATATGCATCAGCAATGGTTACACAAACTATATCTATACCACACACGTTCGCCGGCGGTGAACAATCGACGTAAAACGACAGCCTCGGAAGCACAAATGCATGTAGAAATAGCTATGCGAATCCTCCGTGTAAGCGTAGTGGTGGGGTGTAGTGGTCACGGTTGTCACGTGGTCTACCGGGGTTCGATTTCCAGTGTGTACATGTTTGTGTGATAAGTGTTTCGATATTTGTGTGATGAGTGCTGCTTGTTTGCTATATTGTAGTTATAAACTATGTGCATGAGATCGCAAGCAAAAAAAACACTAGGCGTCACCTGTCTATACAAAAAATATCATTATAAATTCCCATTGGGCTGCATAATATTAGGTGACATAAACTTGGGCCCCTTACTAAGCCAGGGAGATTTGATGTGAAATACCGCATCAAGATTTGGCATTACGCGTGCCATTTCCAAGCGGCGCTTCTCTGCAACGGATGGGACCGTTTAAATGCTGGTCAGATATCCAAGAGCTGCATAAAATAGGCCACATACACCGTAGGCCACTTGGAGTGAGCCATTTATAAGCGTCAAGACTTTGATCTACTTTCCGCGTTATATGCGTTCTTTTAAGCCGGTATTGACTAAGAGTGCAAATACAGAGACCGGAATCACGACCAGGTGGCTCTCACGTCCGCGCATCCGCGACAGCTGCGGCACCATCCGGGTGGGGAAGAGAAAAAGAACCAGAAAGCTTTAGCCTTCGCCCCAAGCGTTTCCCGGTAAAGATTGCTGTTGCATAAGCTGCAGTTGCCGGGATGCGTTAACTGTGTGGCTGGTCTATTTAGTGTTGCACCGCGCGTCGCGGCTCTGCCAGGTGGTGCGGGGATCGCTGGGATGCCTAATTATATCGCGAAATGAAAACATGTACATAACTGCGGTCTAATGTCGCCTTAGGGAGTATTGTAATCGTCGGTGAATATTTTAGATAGGTCATACATTTTGTTAAACATTTCAAATGCAAGAAATGTAAGGAATGGAGTTTATACCTATGTAACTCTGCAATTATATATATATATATATATATATATATATATATATATATATATATATGTGTGTGTGTGTGTGTGTGTGTGTGTGTGTGTGTGTGTGTGCATGTGTGTGTGTGGGTGTGTGTATGTATGTATGTATGTATGTATGTATGTATGTATGTATGTATGTATGTATGTATGTATGTATGTATGTATGTATGTATGTATGTATGTATGTGTCTGTGTATATCGTAGTTTCATAAGCTGCACATAAATTTCGATATTTGTATTGCAGAGAAATTATGTATTCTACACGGCTTTATATTATACCACCACTTTTTTATTAGGACATTTGCGCAACCATCGTAAACATTGCAAAAAGCTCAAACAAAGTGCCAATGCATATATGATGCCTGTTTTCTTCAAAATGGTGCAGTTTGGGTGACTCTGATATACATTTTTGATGCAGAGTTATGAATTACTAAACATTGCGATTATGTTTTTGGAAGCAATGCTCGGCAATTTTGTAAAAAGTATGACGCTCTCAATAAAAATTGTACTTACTGCGTTTGGTAGAATTTAAATTCGTCCCTCAATAACAGCAGATTTCATCCGAATTGATTCAGCGGCAGCCTGACATTTCTACGTTGAACATGTACCTCGGGGTCGGCCCCGAGGTAATGCTCCCTCTTATCGGCTATATTGCGTTCTGTTGTACTAGAAAATGAGTTATTTGTTAATTGATCAAAATCGAAGTTAACGCAATCGGTTGGAAGGAGTTACCAAATTTGTAAGCTCGCAATTGATATACAGTCGCGTCTACAGTGGTATAATCTGTAATGGCTAATGTATTCAAGTATCTTAAGATGCAAATGGGAAGTGTCGTATCGGAAGTACTTAATCGTAGAGTATCTTGTATCCGTAGCTCAAACTGTTATCGCTTCACTATATTGCACCTGTATGCCGAAGTGTCTTGACCCAGCCATGTTGTGGACATAATATTGGAGGGCGACTGCCGCGAAACAATGAGCAGGTAGACTGTTGTGAGACCTGGTAAAGTAATCGCAAGTCCCACGATATTACTGGATGGGGAAAATCGCCGGCAAAAATAAACATGTGACGTCGACGCCAGAACACAGGAAAGCCTCTATTAAATGACGCAACGCTTCAAAAAAAGCCTGCCTTGTACTTAATATCCTAATTCCTGCTTCATTTTTTTAATTTTTTTTTTCGCTATGAATCTGTGGAAATACACAGAATAAAGGTTATTTGTTTCAGAGTCTTTTGTTCGACAATGACGTGAGACAGCGAGGAATCACTGAGTAAAAAGCGACACCGGGACAGCTATGAAGCCAACGCGGGATTGATAGTTTTGAAGTCTTCATCTTCGTAAACAAGACTCCTTGCCTTACAGAATTCGGCTATATGCAGAACTATATGCGAGCTTACTATATACTGTATTGAGACTATGGCGCAACGTGTCATGCGATGTGTGATGGATTCTATGAAACTTCGCAAAGAAAACGTTTAAGTGAACGTCTGGCCGGATTATTTGTCGAAGTTTTCTTTGTCGATGGAGACGAAGCTGAATACATGTTTGCTCACCGAAGACATGCTTCCTCACCACTCGGCTTAATTTGAGGGAATTAGAAACTTTTATGTTTTCTATCACATCACTCAATTGAAATAATAGATGCCCTGCATATAAAATGCAGTCGGGTGAAACGTGCGATGTCGAGAAAATCTTAAGCAAAGTTTCTGTCGAGCAATCCGAGAAACCACCCCTTCCTTTGGAAATTATCTTCGCCGGACGTGGTTGTAATATTTATGTCAGGTACGAACGTGCTTTGCCGCTTTGAGCGACGATTTCTTCGATATTGCAGTTTTCGCTTAGGCTGTATTCAATCTCACTACTGTATACGCTCAGTCTGTTCCAGGCCCATTCTGAGAAGAGGACCTGCTCCAGCATCTATAAAAGTGAGCTGCACAGTGAAGCGACAACAGAGCTTTGCTTTCTCTCTAGTTAGCTCCGGTCATGTTGTAGTTTCCTACAGATTTTATTGACTAATGTCGCTCGATAGCACACTGATAGTCTTATCGGTACTGCACGTCTTTGCGGAACGTTAACAATGAATCTCGTGCGCGAAGCCGCCATTGAGGACGTAGGCACATTATTTCTCTGCTTAATGGCAAACATTACGTCTTGCTGTGCTGTGGGTAAACATATTCGTGCTTCCCAGAGGAAGCACGAATACTTTCCTAAAGGAAGCTAATGACATACCGTAACTTCCATTCTTTATTCAAAGGCGGCTGTGGCAATGATGAAATCGTTTTGAGTTACCATACTGGGTGACGGCTTGTGACCCTTCATGCGCCAATCACTACAGCATCACAATATGTTCACTCGTGATTTCGGTCACGCTCAGTCTGCTTGAGCGCGTATTGCGTGAAACAAATCGAGAGATAGCACAACTTCTTAATGTGCCTGGATATAAAATGCAGTGTTTATAAGGAACATCAGCACGAAAATCAGCCAGTAAGCTTGTTGTCATTCCTTTGCAGTAGTTCCTGATTGTTGGCACTTTTCCTATATTCGTTTAACCATTTTAGCATTGCATTTTGTATGATTGGTCCTTCATAATGGAGCCCTGTATGCTAGACGTGCACTCGCGAACATTGTTAAAGGGCATTTTGATCTGATGGTATGAGGCTTTTACTTTATTGTATACCTAGAAGACTTCCATCTTGTACAATCAGACGTTTAGCTAATTTGGCTTCCTTAATTGACCCCGCCCACGTTGTAATCTTCAAAGATCTCATTTTTCTTTTCTCTGGCACCATGCAGGTTCTTCTTTTGCAGAAGACGTGTCTCACGTAAAGATCCCTAAAGCCATATTAAACGAAAAAACCTGTAAACTTTGTTACCCAAATGTGGCACTTGTCCTTTCGAGTGCACATAGTTCTCTTAACTTGAAAGATCTTTGTATTTATTTATGAACTTCTTGCTACTTTTTCTGAATTGACCAGATTCCATCAGATATCAAATTACAATGGTTGTGTACATCTTTTCTTTTTTTGCCGCAACTTTGGGTAATATATTCCAATTTGCACTATCGTTCCGGGAAAGCAAATCCGTACAAAATTGAACACTGACAAACAATAGCAGCGACTTCTGAGAGCAGGGCGCCTCAACAGACTGTAGCAATGAAACCTGTTCGAAGTGGGCGTAATGAGATTGGTTGCCCGAATGAAGTCTCCAAGAGAGGGCGTCCTGCACTTCCCATTAGTACGGTCTCGTTCTAATATGGCGTGGAGGAGACAGACTCATCCATCTATGTCGTGCCGCGAAGCCGAAAAGATTAACGGCGATGACAACGATGAGTGCCACTCGGCGACAGGTCGCGCTGAGTAGAGAACGCCTGCTGACCGCCGGCACTTTTGAACCATACTGAGGAATGTTGTTAGCTGCTAGCTGTAGGTGAGAAGAAACTGCGGGGCACTGCCAAGTGAGTCGGTCATATTGTCACGTGGAGTGACGTATGAAGAACACAGTAGCAATGCTGTGAAAGACGAAACTAACTTTTATTGGGCGAACCACAAGAACAGGCTACTCTTAAAGAACGGCGACAACGGCGAACACAGTCGGCGATCGTCAAAATGTGATCAGCGGGTGAAGCGCGTCGGCTTTTATAGATCAGTCGTCGAATGTTCCAGAGTAACCGCTGGGACCCGCGTGTCTTCCACCAAGTTGTACACTATTCGCGACGCGCATACATGCAATCAGATTACACAAGTTGCGGTGAATGACAGAGGACGGAACCATCGATAACGTTCCAGAAACTTATTTTACATGCAGGCGCGTCGTGCACTGTGCGATATCATTGGTTAGGCGGTGAGAAGTGGTCGCCCGATAAAGATAAAGAAGTACACATGTCATTACCCCCCTCTTAAAGGGCATCGTCTCGATGCTACAAATATAAGAGAGCGAAACACAAAAGGGCACTTCTTAAACAAAAGTAACAAAACAACGAAAAGAAACAAAGTCCAAAGGTCAGTTACGCGAAGTCCCAAAGTTCATTAACGCTGGTTGTACGGCTTGAGTCGCACAACGTGGACTGTTTCAGGTCGTGAGCGGCGCCGCTGTGATAGAGAAATGCCGTCTGGCACGACGTCATAGTCCAGTGCGCCAATACGTCGGATGATCTTGTATGGTCTGAAATAGCGACGCAAAAGCTTCTCGGTCAGTCCTCGTCGGCGTATAGGGGTCCAAATCCAAACACAGTCACCGGGCTGGTACTCGACGAAGGGTCGTCGGAGGTTGTAGTGTCGGCTATCGGTACGTTGCTGGTTCATTATCCGAAGGCGGGCGAGTTGTCGGGCTTCTTCGGGGCGCTGGAGAAAGGTAAAGATTCTCTTCGTCGGTGACGTGCGGCAGCATGGCGTCGAGCGTCGCCGTCGGGTTCCTGCCGTAAACCAGCTAAAACAGCGTGATATGTGTTGTTTCATGCGCCGTCGTGTTGTAGGCAAAGGTTACGTACGGCAGGACCGCGTGCCACGTCTTGTGCTCGACGTCGACGTACATTGATAGCATGTCGGCGAGGGCCTTGTTCAGGCGCTCCGTGAGACCATTCGTCTGCGGGCGGGTGGTAGGTAGTTGTCCTCCTGTGGCCTGTATGGCTGTACTGCAGAATGGCTTGGGTTAGCTCTGCTTTAAACGCTGTTCCACTGTCGGTGATGAGGACTTCTGGGGCACCGTGTCGCAGCAGAATGTTCCCGACGAAAAATTTCGCCACTTCGGCTGCGCTGCGTTTCGGTAGAACTTTAGTTTACGCGAAGCGGGTGAGATAGACCGTCGCCACGACGATCCATTTATTTCCTGATGTTGACGCCGGAAACTGTTCCAACAAATCCATCTCGATATGCTGAAATGGTCGACAAGGAGGTTTGATCGGCTGTTGTAATCCTGCTGGCCTTGTCGGTGGTGTCTTGCGTCGCTGACAGTCTCGGCATGTCTTGACGTACCGGGCGACGTCGGCGGTCAGACGCGGCCAGTAATACATTTCCTGTATCCTCGACAGCGTTCGGGAGAAACCGAGGTGCCCAGCGCTGCGTCCAGTACTTCTGGACGCAGCGCTGTCTGAACTACAAGAAGGTTGCTGGCGCAGACTGGTGAGTTCTTCTTTACGAGCAGGTTGTTTTGTAATATGAAGGAAGACAATCCGCGCTTAAATGTCCTAGGTACTACGTCGGTGTTCCCTTCCAAACACTCGACGAGGCCTTTTGGCTACGCGTCTGCTCGTTTCTGTTTAGTGAAGTCTTCTGCGCTTATTATTCCGAGGAAGGCGTCGTCATCCTCGTCGTCTTCCGGCAGGGGATCGATGGGGGCACGGGATAGGCAGTCGGCGTCTGAGTGTTTTCGTCCTGACTTGTAGATAAGCATGACGTCGTATTCTTGCAGTCTGAGGCTCCACCTCGCCAGTCGTCCTTAAGGGTCCTTTAATTTAGCTAGCCAACAGAACGCAGGATGGTCGCTGACGACTTTGAATACCCAGCACCTCCACGAGATGTCACGTGGAGTGACGTATGAAAAACACAGTAGCAATACTGTGAAAGACGAAACTAACTTTTATTGGGCGAACCTGTGCCCACAAAAACAGGCTACTTTTAAAGAACGGCGACAACGGCGAACGCAGTCGGCGATCGTCAAAATCTGATCAGCGGGTCAAGCATGTCGGCTTTTATAGATCAGTCGTCGAATGTTCCAGAGTAACCGCTAGGACCCGCGTGTCTTCCACAAAGTTCTACAATATTCGCGTCGCGCATACATGCAATCAGATAACACAAGTTGCGGTAAAAGCCAGTGGACGGAACCATCGATAACATTCCAGAAATTTCTTCGATATGCAGGCACGTACTGCGCTGTGCGATAACATTTGTTAGGCGGTGAGAAGTGGTCGCCCTATAGAGACGTACACATGTCATTATATTGATAAATATGCTGAGCAGGAAGAATTGTCGGAAAAAAGAAGATTTGTGAGATCTCGTGCCGCTTTTTCATCCGCTGCTTACCAGAAGACCGTATTCCTGATACTGGGTGTTGGCACCATGATTACAAACTAGGAGTCTGCACGTGTACTTTGGAAATAGACCGTAGGTTAAGCCATCGACAATAAATGGAGAGGTATGAAAATTATGTCGATGCGACGCGCATCCGAAGAAAGCAAATCCTGCCAAGAATATGGCTAAATATGTAACAAGATAGGCATAAGAAATGCGAGTGGTATTCTTTCCAAAGTTTTCTTATAACATCTTGTATTTATTGAAGTATGGCCGGAAAAAAAAACACGAAAGGATGGTCATCTTATTTTGTATTCAGAACTTTTAGTGAATATATACTGTGTTATAAAAAAGAACTTAGGTATTTCTGTGGTCTTAAGGACAGTTTTTCAACTATTTACGGTCAACAATCGTATCACTCTTCCTCTTTTTCTCAAGTCCGTGTGTACGTGGACACGTTTTCTCGCGTGCGCCTGTACGTGCCTCTATGTGCGAAATATTGCAGCAACCACGAAAAGTGCCTTCTTCACGCTTTTCCTAGCTTGCACTCACTGTTGGCTATCTTAAATTGTGGATCAGCCTAAATCGTAAGTAATAATATTTTTTTTATTTCAGGAAAGTTAAGAAAACCGCCCAATTCGTACTGGTTAGACCTCCTGCTATAAACTATAATATCCTTTGGTTCCTTCTCTTCACAAGCGCAAGGTACAGCTTGATTTGAGGTGGCGCACTTGAACCCAAACGTGACTTGGGAACATGAGCGGGTCAATTGCAAGCTCATGTAGTAAAAGGTAAAATGGCGTGTGATGAAGCCCTTGACTGAATTTCGCTGACTGAAATGAGCACTGTACATTTCGCGAAAATTCGACATAATTTTCTATTGAAATGATGGCATACGATTGTGGCGATTTGTACATTATGAACGACAATGCGAACTGCAGTACTCATTGTACGTAATTTGCAATCTTCAAATTTTGGACTCGTATATTTTCGCTACATGCTGTCTCCTGCATTAACCCTTCGTAGTTGAAAAATAAAGAATATATCGGAGGTCACGAATGTTTGATTTTCTTTCTATAGAAAACCAGTAATATATGAAGCCGCCGTGGTTGCTTAGTGGCGATGGTGTTCGGCTGCTTAACACGAGGTCATGGCCGCAAAACCCGGCCACGGCGGCTGCGCTTCGATGGGGGCCAAATGCGAAAACACCCGTGTGCTTATATTTAGGCGCACGTTAAAGAAACCCTAGTGGTCCAAATTATTTCGGAGACCCCACTACGGCGCGCTTCATAATGAGATCGTGGTTTCGGTGCGTAAAATCCCATAATTTATTAAATTTTTGTACCCTCTCATATATTTTATTTTAACAGATACGACGTGTCATTAAAATAGCTTTCATTTTAGTAATAAAATCAGATGCTCAAACAGGACACGTTTCTCTCGAATTACGACGTGACTGAAGTTCACCGAACGAAGACGACCGCATGTAGACATTTCCCTAGAAATAATATGCAATGTCATTTTGCGGCCCCTGCGGCCTCTTGTAGCCTCGCCGAATACCCATTTGTTTTTCTGGAGGTTTAACAGACTTCGAGAGGTGGGAATATATTGGGAAGGATGTAGAAGTCAGGAACATCCAACAGCCTGTAATAGCAATTCCCAGAAAGAGGGCGGAAGGCAGACGTATGCAATTACTGCCCGAAAGGAATGACGGGCGTAACTGAGGCGGCGCGTCGTTGAACATGCATGTTGGCTCAAATAGCGACAAAAAAGTCAAAATGTCGCGTCGAAAGCGCCAAAAAATGCGCAAATTCGTTTCATCCACTTTGCTTTATCACACAACGTGTGATCCTCACCGCATCAAAGAATAAATAAATAAATTAATAAATAAAAGGTAAACAATCACCTTCTGTAAATGCGCCTTGCCTAACTTATTTATTTTATTTGTTTATTTATGTTGCAACAATGTCAATTCCGAAAGGGATTCTTACAGGCGTCAGCACATGATCATCAAAAGGTTCAATGGGAGAAATATAGCAAACAAGAAATTAGCATAGAAAAACATGGCCACTTACACTCATTGAATAACACATTGGTCTTCACACAGCTGCTCTTGCGAAGTAGAAAAGCTAAGTTCTGGTCACGACTGTTTCTTCTTAATTATTTGTAAATCTTTCTAATGTAGGTAGTAGTAGGCAGGTAGTGGCAACACAAGGCAAATTGAAAAGTGCTTAAAGAACAACTTTATTTCTGCATCTGTGGCGTTTAGACACCTTCAAGCCATAATATGATATATTTAGAACAAACTTCTCCTGTATGGCCCGGAATATGAAGTAGGCGTTCATTAACATATTTCGAAAGGAAAGTGCGTCGTCAAGCATGTGTCTGAAAGTGCCAACATTTCAGTGTGTATTTTGTGCTCTACGCATGCATGAAATGATTACGAAACGTTCGCGCTATGATTTCTGCCTATCGCTGTCTATTTTTTCGTGCCTTTTCGACAAATAACGCGGAGTGTGTCAGGAACTTCATATTTCTTATATTTGTTCTTTAAAAAAGAGAATGACAACAAGAAGGTACCGACTAATATAGAGAAAACATATATGCGAGAAATAGTATAGTATGACGGAATGAATGCTCTCTCAAACAAAATTGAAATGTGGACGACGTTTTGGCAATACCGTGTCTTGGTGCAAGCGCGGTAGTACAAATATATATATCGGTGTTTTCTCCCTCCATTCTAGCACTTGTAAAAAAAAAAAATATGCGTTGTTGTGCTATCGCAAACACTTGAGACCAGCGGAGCTGGGGGACGGCCAGTAAAGTAGGGCCCAATCACGCGCTTCGTTTAACTTTTGCTGAGCTTCGCCAAGATCCGCTGCTCTCGGGTGTTTGAGACAGCAGAGCCACACAGATTTTTCTTCCCCTGCGAGAAGGAGGACTGACGAAGCGAGCGCGCAGTATTTATCGAAGAGCAATGACGTCACACCACCTGTGCCCCCGTCGCACCGCTCCTTCTGTTCTGCTAGACTCCACCCAACTTCGCCGCGTGGCTATGATGCGCGATGCTATTTTTATACTGGTTTCACTCATTCTCAACTCTCTACCCAAGCTTGGCGAAGCTGCGGACGTCGATGGAAATCGAGCGAGGTTCTAACAGGTCCACTGTAAAAATTAGCCTATAAAAATGTTACTGTGATGTTACTTCGTGAACACGGGTTAGGCACTAGCGTATGGACGCCGCGTCGAAGCAACAACAGAAAGGGCGCGAACGCGGTCGCCGATGCTACATTGACCTCGGCGCTGCGACGCCTGGTGTGCCGCAGGGAAAGCGCATACTGCTACACAGGCAAAGAAGGGACGCCGCGAACATGCACAGCGAACACCGCGGCGTCAAAGCTCAAATGGAAAGGGCGTAAATACGGCGATTCTCTTCACATCTAGGCACTTCCCCCCACCCCGGTACTCGCTTCCCTTGCGGCGACAAGCATAGTCTCCCCAATTTGACAGGCTGGGCATCTACGCTTGTGCGTAAGAACCTGGACCATCTCGTTCATATTTATCAACTTCCAAGGCAAAAGGAAACCAGCTACAAGCAAAGCAAATTTTCATTTCATTTCATTACTCTCAGGGGCCGTCAGGCTTTACAGAGAGGAGTGCTAAAAATACAATAAAAACAAGAACAGGAAAGGTTACAGCAGCTTACTAGTAACATCATCCTTAAGTTTCGCAGAATCATTGATGGTGACAACAGAAGATGGCAGGTGATCCCAGTACGAAGCAGTTTTTGGACGAAGGAGTTCAGGTACTGGTGTACCCGGCGCTTTGGGACATGTACCTTGAGCTGGTGATCTCTACAAGACAGTATGTACACCGCAACATTAAACAAAGATAGATTTAGGGTATCGTTAGTGTAATGTATTTGATGAAATGTGCACAGGCGAGATATGCGACGTCGTATGCAAAGATCTGGAAGATAAGGTGCGTTTTTTTCCTGAAACACTAGTATGAAGGGAGTAATTAGGCATTGTATATCTAGCCGAGCGATTGTGAACTGATTCCAACATTGCAATGAGAGAGTTAGTGTATGGATCCCATTCTCATGCAGCCTATTCAATCTTCGAACGCACTAGTGTTTTGTACAGCAGCAGTTTTAAAGGGATAGGGGCAAGGGAAAAGTTGCGACGAATGAAACCAAGCATGCGGTTGCCATCGTTAGTAATATATGCAATGTGTGCGTTCCAGGACAGATCATCTATAATTTGAGCACCAAGGTACTTATACTTGCTAACGCGGGTCAGTGGGGTGTCATTAAGAGAGCATGAGCACAGAGTGATTGGCTTAGTCATGCGTGTCATGCGCATCGATTTGCAGTTGTTGATGTTCAGTTTCATAAGCCAAGTATAACACCATGTTGCAATATTGTTCAGATTATGGTCAGGAACTTGACCACGAAGATGCAGCTCCCTCGAAAGCTGGCATGGACAGTTCCTAACAGCGCTGCCATCGCGAGATTAGAAACGGAAAATTTCAGTCGGAAGTCTCGCTCGCGACTATCTGTAAGAAACAGGCGTGGGAACCCATCACAACCTAGAAGCATGAGCACGCAGCCTTTCATTCCTGAGGTGCGATCAGGAATGAAACAGGTTCTAATCTGGCCGCGCATTGTAGAGTTCGCTCATGCAAATCCATGTTTGAACAAACGGAAATACTGTATAAAAATATGCATCAAACTAACCGCGAGATTGTAGAGGCCTACTTCACGCATGTGAACTCAGGCGCATGCGTCAGCCAGCCTTCTATCACTCTACAGGATAAAGAAGCTGATTTTTTGAATGGCAAGATAGGCTAACACCCTTGTAAACGTCATTTTACGCGTGTTTACGCTTTCTGTATATTATAGTCCGTTGCTTGAAATAATAAACCAGTTGTTAGTCTGCGCTCGTGTTGTGTACTTCCTCTCGTCCTTCGTCCGGGTTGCGCTGCCCACCCATAGGAACATGTTCAATCACCAACTAGCCCAGCTTGCCGTCTTAATCCATAACAAGTGTTCCTGAGTTGGCCTGGCCTCACAAAGCTTACATTCGTTTGACGAATAAAACTCTAGGTAACGTAGATTCAAGATCACCGGGTTGAGAAGCGTTCTTGTCGGCAGCTGTCGCCAAGCGAGCACTTGTCTCTTAATCATTGTCTGGTTCGGTCGCGGAAATTTGCACCTAGCCATTCTGTAGTGTTGTGTGATTTCTCTGTGTCTCGTCAGGCGATCCTCCCACTCCCACGCCTCGACCGATGTGGTGGCCGAGGCGGCGGCGGTCCGTAAGGCCTCGAGCAGCGCTGTGCGCTGCCTCGTTGCTGGTGAGCGAGGTGCTGTGGGCGGGCGCCCACACGATGCAAACTTCCTTATTGTCGGTTCTGCTCGCGAGTACACCTGGCGACAACTTTCTGTGGAAGTGCAGCCAAGGCTACGCAGCCGAGTCGTACCCGTTTTGTTACGCCACTGCAAGTAGTTCCCTACAGAAATAATATTTACGCTATACAGGTTAAATAAATGTTACAGTAACTTGCACTTTGTTAACGCAAGATAATTTAATAATCAAGAAAAACGCTGTCATGTCGAGGGAATTTCCTTTCACGCTATTCCATGCTTTGCGCTTTTCTGGCGTCCGTATCTCTTTTCCTTCTCCTCTAAACGAATACGACGTCCCCGGGTCGCAGCACCTCAGCGTCGCCTGCCGACCCACGTCCACAGCGTTCCGCGATGCCAGCAGCCGTGCATCTGCGGCAAGATTTGTCTAAAGAAAGGCTGTCCACGCAGGCCAAGAAAGTCGTGTACAATGCTTACGCAGAAGTGCGCAAAAGCGACCCACGTGCTGGCTAGCACAGACGCATGTCGCAAGGTGGTCGAGTTGACTGGTGTTAGCCAAAGCAGTGTATAACTGATAAGCGCAACGTACAGTGTGGTACCTTGAAGTCACAGAAGCGCAAATGGCCGCGTCTCCCAGCAGCATGCAGTAACGCCAAAACCGGAAGAACGAGAGTGGAACTTCACGACAGTTTCTACATCGCCGCTCTACAAATAAAAGTGCACCAGTATTCCTGCGAAATGAAATTACGACAGCCACGAAACTTGCTCAATATGCGACCTGTGTCAGTGACATAGATATGCCTAAAATATGTGTACGTACAATGCAAAGGCCACTCAAGGACACTGGGTTTTCTTTTAGCAAACGGAAGAGAAACTCTGCTCTCCTCGAGACATCATCTTGTGGTGGCGGCAGTACCTGAGCACCGACCGGGAACTTGGCATAAAAAGCGCTTTGTACGATAATCGACCCTTTTGCAGGTTCTATACTGCATGGACTAATAAGTGATTTTTTATCGTTCCGTAAACCTGAAAGTTTAATTGTGCCGTAAAAAGATTTTTTTTTCCGACACGCAAAAGACACGAACAGCGTTTGGCTGTAATTGTTTACATAAAAAGTGGTAACGCCCCATCTTTAGCTGCATACAGAAGCGCTGTGTGTACAAACGCAAGCGTTGTTGCTTGCCAGTTCGTAGCGTTTTTTATCCTCGCGAAACAGACATTAAGGTTGCAAGAGGCGGCGTTTTTCATGGCGCATATCGCACATCACTACATTTCGACGCAGTAAGAATTCGATGCCACGATCGATCGATTGATTCGTTGAAATTCATCCCCACCTTGGGCGTCCGAGACGCACCGTCAGAGACGGTCTGCACAGGTGGCTCAATGGATGACTTAGGCTCGAAGGACAAAGACGCTGCAGTAGCGAACGAACAAAAACTTGTATTTACAAATAAAATTACAAAGTTAGGTTACAAATAGTTAGACTGGTTTGGACCACATAGGCCGACCCTATTTCGGCAGAGCTGATGGTGCTTAGCACCCAAGCCAAGTCCAGAACTCCCGATCGGAGCGTTGCGGCCGCGTTTTCTAGACGCAACGCTCCGCCCAAAATTGTTACTGGCGAATTACCGCCGGGTTTCGTCCCAACTGGACAATCCGTTCACCAATCAGTGCGTTCAGCAGAACTTGCGTGCGTGATTGGCCAGTCGAATAACCATCCATCAAAAAACATCCTTTTTAGTACAGTTCACAGTGTAGAATCCTCCCCCAAAATACACAATATATAACAACAAAGAGATGAGGGTCACGCCAGCTGTACACGCCGCAAAATCCTGGAAACGGCCCGCGAGCATAGCTGGCGTAACAAGCAGTGACCAACAAAACACATTCGCAAAACCTAAAAGCCAGGAAACGTCGGGATCATGTTTTGAGTGATCGAACACGTGCGCGACGCGACCAGATTCCAAGAAACCGAAGGCCATGCGGCGCCATAAACAAGCAATTGTTTGCAAGCCAAACTGTCACAGAGGAGCACGCTATAATTGTCCACCCGCCAAGGTCGGCCCCGGGTCCGGGCCGTAAGCCGAAGAAGACGTTCCCACGGCGCCTTGGAACCGAGACAAAACCGTAGGCTCTTGTACGGTTCAAAGAATAGATACGCCGGTCAGCGCGCGGTGCAAAGCCATAAAAAGTAATGATGCTGGCGCGCCTGCTTGATGCCGCGCGATCCCTTTTGCCCGCGTCCAGACCCGAACCACGCATTCTCCAAGGGCACCCACCAGAGCACCGCGGAAGTCAGACGCGCACGCCCATTTCGGCGTTTGACGCACATTCAGGCAACCTCTAGCTGTGAATGTGTTCACACCCGCCAGCCGGCCGTGCGCAAGGAAAACGCCTGCGGGGATTCCGAGGAAGCGCAATGCGACTGGGGCCGAAGCTCCCTTTTTACTTTGTTACACGACCGCTACTGTGGCGCTGGTGGTTCTCTCCGCTCCCCGAACTGCGCGGCAGCCCTTGGCGCCGACAGCGTGGTTACTTTGCTTGCTTGCAAGGCCCCGCTCTGTGCCAACCGTTAACAGCCATTACTCAAGTGTGCCAGACAATCTCGTCGAGACGCGTGCCCCTGCCCAGATGGCCCGCGCCTTGTGTTTGGGTTTGCTTTGAAGCCGCCCGTAGAAGGGCTTACACCCCCATGCAAGACGAGACAAAAACTCGCTTGCAGTGTCGTCGAAGCAGAAACCAAAACAAAAACAGGCTGCGTGTGAAGTTGTACATACGCCGCATCTGGACATGACAAATAAAAATTACCAGGCAAGCTTAGGCAGCGCGTTTTAACGATGGTCTGAGTTCAGACACGTAGGAAATGCGTGAGCCGCACCTTGCTCATGACAGTAAGCAACGAAGAACAATGTACAGCGCTGGCTCGCTTACTGAAACAACACAACTAAATGCCAGCGATTTATGATTAGTGCTGTATGTGGCACATTCCGTAGAAAGTGTGAACACACGAATATATTTCACCGTAAAATAGGTACAACCAAGACACACACAAAGCAAATACACAAATGAAACAAATGGTAAGGCTTGCCTGATGCAACAGGGCTCGCTTCATGAAGCTCGTATGCCGCATCGTACAAATATGAGCCCCAAGGACCCTGCCAGCCTCTAGTTTGGGAGCAAAACATACAAACGTATATCATGCAGCTTACAAGACGACACTCACCAAAATAAACACACTAAAGGAACAAGGTACACACAGAAATACGGACGCATGAGTTCATTGTCCAAGGTCGTCGGTGTGGTTAGCGCAGTCGTATCACATCACACCACACTTGTTCCCTCGCCTCCACTGTCCGACACTGCGGGTTCCCTGTCTTCTACATCCTTTTCCCAGCAATGGTTCGTCAGAAGCGAAAGTGCGTCGGCGTTAGTATGTGCGATTCCCTTTCTGTGTCGCACCACTACATCATAGCGCTGTAGCGCTAAAGCCCAACGCGTCAGTTTTGCTCCCTGAGGCGCGGACTGAGTGAGGTACGCAAGAGGATTATGGTCGAATACTAGAAATATTTTCGTGCCAAGCACCCACGTGTCAAACTTTTTGAGATCCCAAATGGCGCCAAAGGCCTCGCGTTCAATCGTAGACCACCGCATCTGAGGGGGCGTGAAGCGGTGACTGGCAAAAGCAATGGGGCACTCTGTGCCATTGTCGGTCATCTGAGCTAGACATGCCCCCACAGCGATTGCGGAGGCATCGGTGAACAGCCCAAATGGCTTGCTTGAGTCTGGAGTGGCCAGCTCACACTGCACAGAGCACCTTTGAGACCTTCGAAAGCCTCGTTGGCCTCAAGAGACCACGGAATGCGATTGGGAATGTGCTTAGCAGCCATCTGCGTGAGCGGCTTCGCTATGGCCGCGAAATTTGAAATTTATCCCCTGTAATAACCACAGAGGCCAAGGACGCTTGTCAATTCGTTTTTAGTACGCGGCACCTTCAGTCCCTTGATGGCTGCGAGCTTAGTAGGGTCCGGACCATGCTTGCCGGATCCTACCACATGCCCAAGATTGCGGATAGATCCACGGGCCACTTGGCATTTTTCAAGGTTTGCTACCAATCCTACTGATGTCAGAGCTCAGAAAACAGAGTGAATGTGTCGGATATGTTCCTATAACGACCTGCTGAAAACAGCGATGTCGTCCAAATATGCGCAGGCGTAGTCCTCGTGCTGTGCTAACAGCTGATTCATGCTCCTCTGAAAGCTAGATGCAGCGTTTCTGAGACCGAATGGCATCACCCTCCAAGCGAATTGACCCAAGCGTGACACGAACGCCGCAGCCCGCTGCGAGTCGTCCGCTAAGGGCACCTGCCAATCACCACGACGGAGATCAATAAGGGTAATATGACTAGCCTGCCCGACGTTTATTATTAAATCCTGCGGGAATACCATAGGAAATGCGTCTGGCTGGGTCATTGCGTTTAAGCTTCTATAATCAACACACAGTCTCACTGTGTCGTCTTTCTTGGGGACGCACACCAACGGATGCGCAAAGGGGCTTTCACATCTATAGATCAGGCCTAATTTTAGTAGTTCCGATATTTGTTTGGGTACTTCGCTCTTCAGGGCGACCGGAATGCGATAGGGGTGGCAACGCTTTGGCGCGGCTCCTTCCATCAGTTTTACGCGGTGCTCATTCACCCGCGCTATGCCAATTTCGGCAGTAAACAAGGCGGCATGTGTCTGAAACACCTCATTCACTAACTCTCGCTCCGGCGGTTCCAAATGTGATATACTGTCTGCGGGCAGGAGGGCCGTAGTGCCGAGAACCCTGCCCGGAACCGGCGTGTGCTCCACCTCTCCAAACTCGCGGTCGTCGTGGAATATAACGCCTATGCTAGCTACGCGAGATGTGTACGGCCTCAAGTGATTCGCGTGAACGAGCATGCGCCTTCCTTCCGGGGTTTCGATATAAGAAAAGGGCTGCCTGTACTTCTCCTTGTCCGTGCAAAGTCCTAGCCACTTTGGGTACATCTTACCAAGGCGGTTACTATCGAACGCAAGCACCTGGTCCCCTACCTGATATGCCTTTTCTTTCGTGCGGAGATTGTACTGAGTGCCATATGCCCTCTGCTGGTTGGTCGTAGTCAAGTCGGCCGTCACAGCTGCTATCTGTAACGGCTTTTTCAGTTTCTACATGTACTGCGAGAGTCTCTCTGCGACCAAAGCGGGCACCTCCTGCTGCCCTGACCACGTTCGTTTTAATATGGCGAGCGGGCCGACTGGTTCTCTCCCATACATCATACGGAATGGCGACACGCCCTTAGTATCGTGCGAGACTTCTCTGTAGGCCCACAACAGGAAGGGGACAAATTTATCCCACTCCCTCCCCTGTTTCCTTATCACGTGAAACAGCATGTTTTTGAACACTCAGTTCCACCGCTCCACCGCTCCGTTGCTTTCCGGGTGGTCAGGTGTGGAAAAGCGAGGTGAACAGCCGAGGCGCGAGAGAAACTCATTGGTGACTGAAGCGGTAAAATTCGTTCCGCAATCGGAACAAACTACCTTTGGTATCCTAGTTCTGCTGAAAACTCCTAACATCGCGTCACAGGTTGCCTTAGCTGTTAATGATGTGAGGCACACGACCTCAGGCCAGCGGGAGCAAAGATCTGTAATGCAGAAGGCGTAGCGATGGCCGCGACTGCTCGGAGGATCGATCGGCCCTATAACGTCTAGGTTTACCTTCTGAAAAGGGTACTGCGGCCTTACTAGAGGTATGATGGGCACTCGATCTGATTGTCTTTTGTCTGCTCTGATTTGACACCCATGGCAACTGTTGCAGAATGCCTGAACGTGTTTTTCGACGCCTGGCCATAAGAAACTAAGCTTAATCCTCGTTCTCGTCTTGCGACAGCCAAGGTGGCCGCCCCAGCATGACTCGTGGGCGAGACTAAGTACCTCAGCGCGCCGCGTCGTAGGTAAAACTAGCTGTTTTCCCGGCTGTCCCAATACGTGATCGCGGTGGTAAAGCAGTCCATCAATCACGATCATGCCGCCCCTTCCTTCTTCTGAATTTTTCAAGGCCCTGCTGAAAGTCGCGTCACTTTTTTGCTCTTCACGTAACGTTCCGGCATCACGCTTCACTGCATCGAGCTACTATTGGATTCTTCTTGTGCCCCTTCCTCGTTCGGATGCTGCGCATCGGCCCTGTTCGCAGCGGTAACCGGGTTTTCGGGATTAGCCCGTCCCCCATCCACTCATACGGCTGTAATCAGCTCTTCGCTGCTTCTCGGTGGGTGTTTGTTGGCGGGCGGCTCGCAAGCCTCGTCCCGACTCTGCTGGAGCGCGCTCCAGTCCTCTGCTGAGAGCAGGCAGTCCGCGCTCACGCTCAGCCTATCCGTGAGTGCGCACAATACTGGCGTCGCCTCCTCTACTTTGGGAAACACGGGTTGGCCCTGTTTTAGTGTCAGTGGTAGCGCCACGAGTTTCGCTTCAACTCGTTCGCCAAAAGCTGCGCGGAGATTTACACTGCCATGCGACGGTGCTAATTCCTGTGGTGCAGCACTTTCGCGAACTACAGTGATCTCTGCACTCGTATCCACTATTGCCTTCATTGGTCGGCCCCTACAATTGAGAGCTACACACAACAAGCGGTCACCCACGGCTGGGTTCTCTAGCGCGACCCAAGCTGCGAGCCTGTCTGGCTGTTCCTGCTGGGCGGCCGTCTGCGCCAGCCTTTCGCGGATGCGCGGACAATTTGGTCTAATGTGCCCGGCCGACCCGCACTCAAAGCAAATTCTTGGCCTCTGCTGTCCTGCGGGTAGATACGAGATTTTGGTTTTGTCCTCTGTCCTTGGTGCGAAACCAAACCACTGCTGATGCGGTTCTCAGTTGTAATTTCTGGGCGCTTACTGCTGGCGCCGCGAGGTTGCCCCTTAGGTATGTCCACGCGGCCGTGAGCATCCTCAAAAGTTTGCAAAAGTCTATTAATTTCGGAGGCCTTGTACCACCCTGCACCCTCTCGCAGCCTGACGTACCTGAGCGCCTCTTCCGACAACACTGTCCTCAGCTGGTCAGCCACGAAGAGTTCTGGCAGCTCCGCAATATTTGACACGTCCCTAGATGCCACATAAAAATTTAAGTAACTGGCAAGACGAGTCGTGAAACTCTTCCACGTCTCGGTCTTCCGCTTCCGTACCCCGAAAAACCTTTTTTTATATTCAAGGGGAGACAACTGCAGCTCATCAAGGACGACTTCCTTTAAAGCTTCATAGTCACGGTGTTGTGCAGGAGTCAGATGTGTTGACAGGTACTCAATGCGCTCCGCTAGGAGCGGAAAAACTATCTAACCCCAACAACGTCGTGGCACCTTGTAGGCCTCCAAGGTGTGCTCCACAGATTCGAACCATATGGGGACCTCGGCGTCTGTGGGAAATTTGGGGAAAGCACCGACTAATACTTTTGAATATTTACGCCATTCCGTGCTTCTGTCATTCTCAAGTGCTCTGCCACTGCCGTCCCGACCACTCGACGGTGTCGCTGCACGTGCCCTGGCGAGCTCCAGTTCAAGGGCAAGACTCTTGCGACGTTCCTGAGCCATTTTTAGTCTGAACTCCATCACCCGCTCAGACAGAAAGGGCTCGCTTTCACTATCACTGCTAGCCCTCTCCCTCTGACCATCCTCATCGTCCCTACCGTTCTGCATCATGATTAGCTCCGCAGCCCCGCAGTGACTGAACAGCAAGAGGAAAGGAAACTCAGGTTTCAGACGAGGATCGCTGGCGGACGAGGGTCCAGAATTCCCACGTCGCTGTCGCTCGGGCCGCTTCCCTGCTGGGGTCCAGTCGGCGCCTCGACGTCTTACTCGCTGCGGTGCTTCGCCTTGCGATGTCTCGCTGCTGGGCTTCTTCCTCCAAGGCTTGAGCCGATTGCAGACACCGGAGGGGCTGCTAGCTCTTGGGATTCCACTCTGCCAGATGCACCGCTGACTTCTTAGGGTCTAGCTTGTCTTCCGAACCTATCCTGTCGACTGCGCCAGTAAGAATTCGATGCCACGATCGATCGAGTGATTCGTTGAAATACAGCCCCACCTTGGGCGTCCGAGACGCACCGTCAGGGACGGTCTGCACAGGTGGCCCAATGGGTGACTGAGGCTCGAAGGACAAAGACGCTGCAGTAGCGAACGAACAAAAACTTGTATTTACAAATAAAATTACAATGTTCGGTTAAAAGATTGCATAGTTTCCACAGTAAATCGGCTACAAATAGTTACACTGGTTTAGACCACATAGGGCGACCCTATTTCGGCAGAGCTGATGGTGCTTAGCACCGAAGCCAAGTCCAGAACTCCCGATCGGAGCGTTGCGGCCGCGTTTTCTAGACGCAACGCTCCGCCCAAAATTGTTACTGGCGAATTACCGCCGGGTTTCGTCCCAACTGGACAATCCGTTCACCAATCAGTGCGTTCAGCAGAACTTGCGTGCGTGATTGGCCAGTCTAACAACCATCCATCAAAGAACATCCTTTTTAGTACAGTTCACAGTGTAGAATCCTCACCCAAAATACACAATATATAACAACAAAGAGATGAGGGTCACGCCAGCTGTACACGTCGCAAAATGCGGGAATTGGCCCGCGAGCATAGCTCGCGTAACAACCAGTGACCAACAAAACACATTCGCAAAACCTAAAAGCCAGGAAACGTCGGGACCATGTTTTCAGTGTTCGAACACGTGCGCGACGCGACCAGATTCCAAAAAACCGAAGGTCATGCGGCGCCATAAGCAAGCAATCGTTTGCAAGCCAAACTGTCACAGAGGAGCACGGGATAATTGTCCAACCGCCAAGGTCGGCCCCGTGTCCGCACCGTAAGCCGAAGAAGACGTTCCTACGGCGCCTCGGAACCGAGACAAAACCGTAGGCTCTTGTGCGGTTCAAAGAATAGATACGCCGGTCAGCGCGCGGTGCAAAGCCATAAAAAGTAATGATGCTGGCGCGCCTGCTTGATGCCGCGCGATCCCTTTTGCCCGCGTCCAGACCCGAACCACGCATTCTCCAAGGGCACCCACCAGAGCACCGCGGAAGTCAGACGCGCACGCCCATTTCGGCGTTTGACGCACATTCAGGTAACCTCTAGCTGTGAATGTGTTCACACCCGCCAGCCGGCCGTGCGCAAGGAAAACGCCTGCGGGGATTCTGAGGAAGCGCAATGCGACGGGAGTCCGAAGCTTCCTTTTTACTTTGTTGCGCGACCACTACTGTGGCGTTTGTGGTCCCCTCCCCTCTCCGAGCTGTGCGGCAGCCCTTGGCGCCGACAGCGTGGTTACTTTGCTTGCTTGCAAGGCCCCGCTCTGTGTCAGCCGTTCAGAGCCATTATTCAAGTGTGCCAAACAGTCTCGTCGAGACGCATGCCCCTGCTCAGATGGCCCGCGCCGTGTTTTTGGGTTTGCTTTGCAGCCGCCCGTAGAGGGGCTTACAGACGCCCACTGTGCAGCTCATGCCAATAACCTGGCCAGCGTTTGCACGCAGCGCAGAATATGATGCTTCGCTTATTGCCTCTCACGAACATGCGGTGGCTGGATATTGCTTAATCATAATGGCTGAGCAGCGACAGTTCCCTCAATCCTTCGCCCGTCTTGAGAAATTGCGAGCATCGTATGCCTGGAAATATGCTTGGATTCTTTTCGTTGTTTGTTTCTTTTCTTCAAGCACGTATACCACCTTGACGAAACTTGGGTCAACGAAAAGGTCTGGGAGGGTTTGAACGTCGTTACACGTGAGGATGATTTTGACGAAGGTCTGACAACAGGCCTTTGCGTGACCAGTGGTAAAGGTGGCAGGCTGATCCTATCGCATGCCGATAGCGAAGATAGCTTCGTAGACGGTGCTTGCCTCATTTTCCGAGCCGCGAGAGGAGCTGGTGACTGCACAGAGAAATGTATGAGCCAAGGTTGGAGAAGTGGTTCTATGAGCAGCTTCTGCCGAACAGCAAGCCACGCAATGTTATAATAATGGGCACTGCACTCTACCAAAGTGTTCACCTCGCGAAAGCACCGACAGCATACTAACCGAGAAAGGCATCGCGTTTTTTCAGGGTCAAATAAAGCCAGAGTCGTTGGAGCTCGTCAACCAACACTAGAAGATGTTTTCGCCCCATCGTGTGGATGAGGTCGCTAAGGCTGCCGGTCAGGACGTCGCGAGGCTTCATCCATAACACTACGAGTTCAATCGGGTCGAACTGATTTGGAGCCATGTTACAGGTTTTGTAGCGGCTAAGAATACGCATTCACCCTTGCAGCTGTAGAAAAGTTGCTGCAGTAAAACATAAATTTTGTAATGGCCGACAAGTGGCTTAGGGCGTGTGCTCATATCCAGAGGATCGAAGAGGAGTTCTGCTATAGTTACGGCATCATTGACGCAAGCTTCGACATTCTTGCAGTTTCGCTCGTATCAAGTACGAGCAGCGAGTGATGCGAGTGATAGTGAGATGAGCGGAATGGAACAGCCGTTGTGAATGCAGGCACGGTCGTAGATGCACCGTAACATTGTGTTTTGCACTTGAGTTTCTGCCTCAAGCTTTTACTATTCACTTGACACAATAAATAATTGAATGTGAGGTTTCACGGGACCAAACCATAGAATGATACGAAGGGACAGCGTAGAGGTCCCCCGTGGAACAATGTGTGCCACTTTATGTTTTTTTACTTTTAATTGTGAACGCTTCCTTTTAGAATTAACCAAGAGGGTGTGAAAAATATGGTAACAACTGAGTTTCTTGACGTGCACCAAAATTTAATGTACGGGCGCTTTTACATCGTGCCCACATGAAAATTTGGCCGCAGTGATCGAACCCGCAAGGTTGTGCTTAGCAGCGCGTACCTGCTAAGCAGTCATGGCCACTTGCTTTGTTTTGTCAGGTGGTGTCTCTGAGGTCTCTCGTTAGCGAACCAGATGTGGGTCAAGTATTACTGCTTGCACTCGCAACTGCAAGGCATTACAGAATCCTCTACACTTTTTCGGATTATATGCCTTGTTTTAATAAGCATTGGATTTTAAAAAATGAGTCTAGCCAATGCTTATAAAACCAAGGCATGTTCGCAAATCTAGAAGATGAGGGATGATTTCGGAAGACTAAGCTCCTGTTTCTGCTTCTATTTCATGAGCGGTTTTTTGCGTCATTTCTGATGTGGTAGGTATTGTTCTTGTTTATTTAGGGGGAGAGAGAGGGGAGGGTAATACGCATTGCATGATGATGAATGTGCTTTAAAAAGCTTCTCCGCAATACTAGTATGTACTGCGGTAAAATTGTTCACCAAGCGGAAGGAAAAATAATATTTGCAGCCGAAGGTCTCTGGATGCTATTGGGTACAGTATCACTCTAGAAAGGGATAGAAGCAGCACGCAAAAGCACAAACACACATCAGACTTGGGCGAGCTTAACACATTCGAAACGGCACACACACGTGACAGTCCCCCAAAATCCATTCTAGAAGACATGCAGTTCTATATATATATATAGAACTGCATGTCTTCTAGAATGGATTTATATTTATATATTTACAGATTATATTTGCCCAATCCATACATGTATATATATATATATACATATATATATATATATATATATATATATATATATATATATATATATATATATATATATATATATATATATATATATATATATATATATATATATATATATATATATATATATGTATATATATATATATGTATATATATATATATGTATATATATATCTATGGATTGGTCAAATATAATCTGCTTACAGTTCGGGCAGAATCGCGTGTCGTGTCGGAGACGGCGTGGAAGCGGTGTCGACAGCAGGGTCAGACTCGTGGGGCTCAGGTGGCCCTGCGCCACAGTCGATGTACCGGAGCCTCCGCATGCCCGGTTTCCCGCCGGTGAGGTTTGCCCTCAGGAGCACACAGCAGCGGCCACCGGGTCACGTCCACAGCTGGCGGGGTAGCCCTGTGCCCGCTCACCCGAACGCTCGTTCAGCCAGGTTCAGGACCGCCAGCCCTCTTGGACCAGTTGTCCAGCGGAAGAACGGGGCGAGGTAGCCTCTCAGCTGGTGACAGCGTTTATTCGGGTGCAGACGTAGCGAGGGCGCGGCAATAGCTCATATGGGACGGACGCCCAGCGAGGAAGCTCTTCTTCCCTCTAGCGCCGAATCTCGCGCACTGCTCACGCCACGGGCCACGCTTTTCGAGGCACCACCGGCGACGCTCACAAATCGGTGTCGATGATGGTGATGAGGGTTTTTTCGCAGATACGACTATTTGCCAAGAGTCGGTGTCCCCTTCGCCACCGCACGGCGCATTGCTTTCATATGTTTATTTTTGCTATTTCCGCGTACCATATACTATCACAGTCTCAGGTGCACATCTGAGATAATAATAGACAACAACCGTGGCCCAGTGGGCTTTCAAGTTTTTATAATATGTTGCTTACACTTATTACACGCGCAAATTCTAAATACTCTCTTCGCTTCACTGCAACACACCGTATGCTTCAGCGCGGAGGCCTCAGCTGAGCATCTGAAATAATAAAGGCTAGGAGCGTGGCCAAGTGAGGTTTACAGTTTTTATAAACGCGTTGCTTACACTGCGTTAACGCGGAAATTCTTACTCGCTTCAGTGGAACACATTAAATGGTTCGCCGCATTAGAGAGATGCGGTGCGTTGAAGCAATCAAATTGCTGTTTTCCTCTTTTTTCATAGCTGAAAAATCATAGCAAGCTCGGTGTTTTAGTATAATTTCCCGCGTGATCTACGCTTTATTCCAATAAGAGACGAGACACTTACGTGCTGGCACCACGCTTCTTTTTCACGCATTGCAGGTAGAAAATCCTATCCCACGAAGAATGGGTGGTCACAGCTAAGCCGCACGCGCGGCAGCAGGAAAGTGCTTATGGTTCGAAGCATGCTTTGAAGACTTATGGCCGCACATCTATATACGTATACATACGTATACATTACGTACACATATGTATACGTATGTGTTACCTGATTGTACTAGCGTTCTCGACAATACGTACTTTAAACTGCAACCAAAATTTACCGTGTCCTCGTTATCATTGCGGCGTCAACACATGGTGATGAGGATGATGAACAAGCCTAAATTAATGGGACAAACCCACTACGGAAGATAGTCCATGAATCGGGTGGTAATCTGACTGAAAAATAAAATAAATTAGTTAATAAACAAATAACATCATAGAGGAAAACAAATGAATAATTTAAATGAGAAATAAAGTATTCATACATGAGATAAAGTGGTGTTTAATCGATAGTTAGCCTTGCGTTGCTAGGAGTAGTAACAAGGACTTGTTACCGAAATGTGCAAGTTATATTTTGAAAAATAATAATATTTTAACTGCGAATTCGTGTTTTTACTTTTCGAATTTTCTAAAATGGAAGTAGAAGTAAATGAAATATGGAAACTACGAAATATTAATAAGGCAGTCTTTTTGTGTTGCATAGGAATTTAAAAAAATGGCTGTGGCTTAGCTAAGGTTAAGCCCAGGATGCGAAGCATACTAGCCTTTATTTTAACGCGACAGCGTTAAGGAGCTCGTGTCGCAGAAAAGCCGGTGTCATCGGCGTCGGCTCAGGCGTGTGTCGCTTGCTCATGCGCACATTTCGTTGTCGCGCCGAATGCTGCGTTGCTCGACGCTCACCGCGTCCGATGCGGGGCACGTAGTCGCTGCGCCGTAGCCCATTGTCTTACACCCCTTGGCGGGTCGACGGGAACGCTGTCGCGTTCCACTCTTGAAAGCGAAGCTTAAGCGTCCGCTTTGCAGCTGTTATGACGTCATACGGTAGCTACGCGGCCGCGCGTGGCACAGCAAGGAAGAGGGTGGTTGTGCGGCTAGTATGCTTCGCATAAAATGCCTTGGCAAACGATCCTGTGGCTGTATTCTAATACCGTTGCTCCAAGGGAGAGTATAACAGTACTGCTTAGAGGCAGTCATAGATTTATAAGCGGAATTTCTAGACATCGTGTTCGATGAGTAGAAAACCGCCGACACGATAATGAAAAATGATCGATGGATTCCGACTCATTGCTGAGCTAGCATAAAGGGGATACCGCCAGACCAAATCTGTGTAAGTAAAAATTATGTGTTGCAATACGTTAACGCGGATTTGTATATAATACTTCGAATTGCCTGTTAGCACACGATTGTCGGTTCCAAGAATAATTTAGATGCATGAAATCTGTAGGTTTTGTAATGACCGGCCTTTTTTTCTTCGGTCAAAGAAAACTACCCATACCTGGGTGCAGTGATGTGCGCAGTTGAATGAATGAATGAATGAATGAATATGTGTGGTTTAGTGGAGCAAGGGTCAGATATGGCCAAAGAGCGCCAAGACATTCTTAGTGATTTCGCGGTGGAATGATGATTTCTGCGAAAAAGAGGTGACTTGGCTGTAAAGTGGCCTAAAAATAGTCTTTGTAAAGTGCGTAAAATCTACGTGCTATAAAATTATGGCGATGACTAATGACGAGTACTATGAACATTAAAATCCATCGTAGAAAAATGATGCAAAATGGAAAATATATAGGATGGTAAAATTACTTGGAGCACTGCTGCGTCGCCAGAGCCTTTGAAACACAAGGGCCTAGAGGCATGTGCTATACGAAAGAGCTATCACAGCGGCATCCTCTGAAGAGAGGACCCGCTACGAACATGTGGGGCTAACAACATGCAAGGCAACATCTTTCAGAAAACTTAGGACTGCGTTGGTGTCAAATAAAGGTTGCCGAGTAGCATTACGGGATGTAGGGAGATGTGCTACCGGTATGCTAGAGAAAAATGTTGCCTTCTCACAGATTCGGCTGCCCGACACTCCAGGAAGACGTGGAGGATGGTCAACCTCTCCCCGCATCTACCGCAGGTTGGAGGATCATTTTCAGTGAGTAAAAAGTTATGCGTGCCACATGTGTGTCCTATCCTGAGGCGAAAGAATAGGACATCTGTTCGCCGTGATTTTGTTACGGAGGGCCAAGAACCTAACTGTGGCTTTATCGCGTGCAGTTTCTTATTTACTTCTGCGTCGCATATACGTTGCCAGTGGTTTCGCAGTTTCCTTCTTAAGAAAGGCTTCAGGTCTGTGACAGGGGCCGAAGCAGTAGGATTAACTGCATGCAACGAAATTGATGTGGCCATCTGGTCCACTAGAACGTTACCCTGGATGCCCTTACGTCCCGGCACCCAGCATATAGTCACGTGCTGGTTAGATACATATGCTTTACATCAGACTTCACAACAATTAGGGAGTCCGTATATATAGCTGTTTTTTTAGTTTTGATTTCCCTATATGCTTCATGGTCGACAATATTGCGGAGGCCTCAGCCGTATAGATACTAGTTTCCGGATGCAGTACGTCGGATTCCGAGAAGGATGGACCGACGGCTGCATAGGACACCCCGTCGTGTGACTTCGATGTGTCTGTGTAGAACTCCGTGAAGGAGTGTTTGTGCTGGAGTTCCCGGAAATGCATTTGGATTTCGATCTCCGGAGCGTGCTTTGTAACTTGAGTGAAAGATGTGTCGCATTGTATCAGCTGCCACTCCCAAGGAGGTAGCAGTTTGGCTGGATGCATTATGGGAAGCTCGAGGAGTGGAACATGCATTTCTTCACTAAGCTCCCTCACACGCAGCGAGAAAGGCTGTATTGTGGAGGGACGATTGCGAAAGAGTGTAGCATGTGTCATGTCATTAACGGTATTAAAACACGGATGTTGAGGATTTCAGTGGACTTTCAGAAAATATGTTTGGCTGATGTATGTTATCTGCTGCTGAAGTGACCACTCATTCGATTCTACATATAAACTTTGTATGGGACTCGTTCTGAAAGCGCCAGTGGCCAGTCGGATTCCTAGATGGTGGACTTGGTCTAACATCTTTAGCGCGATTGGGGCGGCAGAGTGATAAATCGCGGCACCATAGTCTAGTCGTGATCGAATGAGGCATTTATAGAGGTTCATTAAACACTTCCTGTCACTACCCCATGTAGTCTGGGATAGAAGTTTCATTATGTTCATTGTTTTTAGACATTTTTCTTTAAGATGTTTAATGTGGGGTACGAAAGTGAGTCTGTAGTCAAGTATAACACCTAGAAATTTGTGTTCTTTGTTTACAGGTATCTGTTGTCCACGCAGTTCTATGCAAGGGTCTGGGATAAGTCCTCTCTTTCTTGTAAAAAGAACACAAGAGCTTTTGCTGGGATTGATCTTAAATCCATTCTTCTCTGCCCAAATTGACACTTTGTTCAGGCCATGCTGTACCTGTTTCTCGCACACTGCGAGCTTACAGGATTTGAAAGCTATTTGCATGTCGTCCACGTAGACAGAATAAAAGATGGCCGGTGGGAAGCGCGAAGCGTGTTCATCTTCACGATGAAGAGCGTGCAGCTGAGCACACCTCCTTGGGGAACACCCGTTTCTTGCGTAAATGGACGTGAAAGTTCATTGCCGACTTTTACCCGCAAGGTAAGATCGGACAGATAGCTTTCTATTAGGTTAAGCATATTTCCATGGATACCCATTTTTAACAAGTCGCTTAGGATTCCGTAACGCCACGTTGTATCGTACGCCTTCTTGAGCATTTCATACATGATTCTATCAGATCCCGGTGCAGAGCTCTTGCATGCGCTCAAGGCAGCTCTGAACTCGGCAGCACTAAAAGGATAGTTGTACGGTTCATTCTGTCGACATTTTCTGATGAGTGGCTTGCATTCTTCTATCTGTTTATATTTCAGAAAGGATTGCGAATAATGGTTTGAACTTGATATACTCTCAAAGTGCTCCCCAAGTGAGTCTGCCTGATCTTGCAGTGTATCGCCCCGTGTATTTACTAGAGGGAGTGAATATGTTTGCCGCCCTCTAATCCTATTAATCCTGTTCCAGGCTTTGGCCTTATCTCAAAACGAGTTAATACTCGATAAAAACTTGTGCCAACTTTCTCTTCTGGCCTGTCGGCGGGTTCTCCTACCTTGGGACTTCACTTTTTTTAAGGTTGACAAGATTCTCTGCAGTGGGCGAAGCGCGTAGCAGCCCCCACGCTTTGTTCTGATTTCTACGTGCGATTCTGCATTCATCGTTCCACCATGGGACCTGCCGTTTGCATGCCGAGCCACTTACTTCACGTATGCATTTAGATGCGGCATCTATTATGAAGGCTGTAAAATAGTGCACAGCAGCATCAATTTCTAACGAGGACATGTCATCCCATGATATACTAGTTAAGTTTCGGAATTTCTCCCAGTCTGCTGTGTCAATCTTCCACCTAGAAGCCTGTGGTGGATATTCGTTTTCTTTAAGTGTTCTTAATAGTATGGGGAAGTGGTTGCGTCCGTAAGGATTGTTCGTAACTTCCCATTCGAGTTCAGGCAGTATGGACGTGGAAACTAAGCTCAGATCAATTGAAGAAAAGGTATTGTTTGCAAGACAGTAATATGTGGGTTTCTTCTTATTCAGAAGGCACGCACCAGAAGAAAAAAAGGAACTGTTCAACAAGACGACCTCGCGCATTTATACGAGAGTCGCCCCACTGGGAGCTGTGCGCTTTGAAATCGCCAAGAACAACATCAGGTTATGGCAATTGATCTATAAAGGATTGGAATTCATGTTTCGTTAACTTGTAATGTGGGGGTATGTTAAGAGAGCCAATGGTGATGATTTTGTTTAGGAGAACAGCTCGAACCGCCACTGCTTCGAGAGGCATTTGTAGCTGTAAAAGTTGACACGCAATGCTCTTATGGATAGCAACGGCGACACCGCCCGATGATGCGACAGCGTCATCGCGTTCTTTGCGAAAAGCTATATACTGTCGCAGAAAGTTTGTGTGTTTGAATTTTAAGTGTGTT
The DNA here is from genome assembly GCF_050947875.1 of Dermacentor variabilis. Lineage (NCBI taxonomy): Eukaryota > Metazoa > Arthropoda > Arachnida > Ixodida > Ixodidae > Dermacentor > Dermacentor variabilis. The sequence goes on along the minus strand of NC_134569.1, from coordinate 233,164,015 downwards.
TCTTGTAAACACAGCACTTTCAGATTGTGTTTTTGGATGAGTTCTTGCACATCACCAACGTTTCTAAGATGACCTCTGACGTTCCATTGAATTATTTGTGTATCCGTATTGGAAGTCAATAGGTGTTGTGTGTACAGAAACAGAAGTGTTAATTAGAGGTTTCAGAGATTAGATTCCAGAGCTCTTTGGAGGCCCTGTAACCTGGGTCTATTTGAAGCGTTCGAGGGAGCCTCGCCGCTCCTTAGGCGCTTGGCGCGCCGTGGGGATAGGTGTAGTGTCCATTGCCTCTTGTGAGGCGCCGAACACGTGCTCTTGCGAGCGAGAAGTTTCCCGAGAGAGTCCCGCCTTGGAGGGCAAGACCCCTGCGCCCACCAGCCCGGAGGTCGATGAGGCTCCCTGGGGGATTTGGCTGCGCCGGCCGTTGCCAGCACTGGGAGGTACCTGGGAGGTTGAGGCAGCCTTGGCTGCACCCACCTTCGGAGTTGATGGTTCCTTCTCCTCGGTTGACGGAGCAGCGCTAGCTGCAACCGCCGCGGGGGCAGATGGCGTAACTGCCGACTCGCTGCTTGTGGGTTGGAGGCCGCCTGAGGCCGTTGTGACGCTGCCCCCTGATGCGCCACTTCGGCAAAGATTTCCTTCGGCAGGTATGCTACCCGCCTTCGTGCCTCTTTGAACGATATATTCTCTTTTACTTTTATCGTTACAATTTCTTCTTCCTTCTTCCAGGAGGGGCACGACCGCGAGTACGCGGCGTGATCCCCGTCACGGTTTACACAGTGGAGAGAATTCTTACAAGCTTCAGTGGCGTGTTCAAGGGCACAACATTTCGCACATGTTTGGCGGCCCCGGCAGCTCTGAGAACTATGGCCTGCGTGCCTCCTTGAAACTTATATTTTCCTTTACTTTAACTGTTACGATTTCCTTTTCTCTTTTCCCAGACGGGCACAACCGCGAGTATGCGGCATGCTCGCCATCACAATTAACACAATGTGGAGTGTTCTGGCACGTTTCGAAGGAACGTTCATTGTCACCGCCGTTGGCACAAGTCAGCCGGCCTCGACAGTTCTGTGAACTGTGGCCGAAAAGTTGGCACTTAAAGCATCTGAGAGGACTGGGAACGTATGGCCGAACACGAAGTTTGATATAACCGGCCTCGATGGACTCGGGGAGGACACTTGAACCAAAAGTGAGTATAAGGTGTTTCGTCTTGATCTCTTTACCGTCTCGCCTCATGTTAATTCGCTTAACATTTATGACATTCTGTTCACTGAAGCCCTCCAAGAGTTCAGCTTCAGTGAGCTCTAGCAAGTCATCGTCCGAGACGACGCCGCGGGTGGTGTTCATGGTACGGTGCGGGGTTACTGTAATTTGGGTCTCCCCAAATGACACAAGTTTTGACAATTTTTCATATTGTTTTTGATCGCGGATTTCCAAGAGGGGATCACCGCTTGGCATCCTCGAGGCCTTATAACCAGGACCAAATACTTCAGTCAATGACTTGGAATCAAGGAAGGGTGAGATTGTTCGTTCTGGTTTATCTGGTTTTGCAGAATGAATGACATGCAAACGCGGGAAGGATTCTTTTTGGCGGCCAAAAAACTGGAATCGGTGCGCCCTCTTTTCTAAGGGCGATCAGGTAGTGGAGGGAAGGAAGTAGCCATGTGTGGACGTGTAGTTTTCGGCAGCAACGCTAGCCACCCACCATGGAGTCTAACAAGGGGACGCTGCAGGGCCTGAAAAACAGGGCCTGCAAACGCCAGCTGTGCGTTGCCACTATAACTCAATATGACATAACCAAGGTTGGTTACTCACACAAGATTAACCCTTGCTGCCAGGAAGGTCGGAAGTAATAAAAAAATGAGAAGGAGACAGGAAAGGTGGAAAGTAAGGAAAACACGAAGGTTGTAGGGAGAGAGAGACAGGAAAAGGCAACTACCGATTCCCCCCGGGTGTGTCAGTCGGGGGGCCGTCTATGTGAAGAAGAGGCCAAAGGGGGGGTGTCTTGCCTCCACCTTACAGGTCCAAACACCCGGCATCGGCTCAATCTCCAGGATCCGCCTTTCCCCAGACACGGCTAAGCCGCGCACGGCTACACGCGGGAGGGTCCAGCCCTCGTAAGGTCGGGTCCCTGGTGTCGCAACGCACCAAACGCCTGCTGACGCAGACGCCCCTGCGGGGGATTTGCGCAGTTGCCAGCAGCACAAATATTACCTGATCTGTTAAAGAAGCTTGTGCTAAGGAATCGACTATTTCATGGCTCTATGACCATGCCGCCGCCGTCTTCTCCCTTTGCAATGTGGCGCATCTCCACGTTCCGCATGAATACTTTTTCAGCGTCGTTAAAACAGGAGCGGCGCGGCTTTCGGCAGCGAGGCGTGGCGTTGTCAAAGTCCGGCACACAGCTCTTACGCAACGTTGTACATGCACTTCTTGAAGCACTTCAAGTTGCCTCCCGTGCCTCGGATAGACTACAATGCAAGTGATGCGTGCTCCTATCACTAAATGGGCGTCAGTGCCCAGTGCTTCATCGCGTTTACAGTGGCGGCAGCTCAGCGTCAGAGCGTAAAAAAAATTCACTCTCGGAGGCAACGTCGGAGGCCGCGGCCTTGGGTGCCGCCATGCCACAGAAGTGGCCTGTGGCGAGAGCAAATAGGCCCACAGCTCTGACCCCCCGGCGCCCAGGGGATGCGTTTTCTTAATACACTGTCTGGCCGAGTCCACTAACAGTGCGTATTCAAAGTTGCCGTACTTCCTCTGTACGTCATGTGCTCTGTTTTCCCTCCTATGCCTGTGGTACTCCGGGTACATGTTCCTCGGTAGCCAAGGGACGACTAACCGGGCCCTGATGTTGCTCACTACGTCGACTTTGACGCCGCGTTGACAATATCGTGATACCCGATGCTTACTTTCCTGTAATTTACCTGCATGTTCTGCTCTTAGAAAGGCGATTGTGCTGCATTATGCTCTTTGCCCCTATCAATTCATTCAGCACGTTGTCTGAACCCAGATCGAGTAACCTGCTCCTGCTTATGTTGATGGGTAACCCTATGTCCTGTTTCTAAGGTTTTCTGATTAAGCATTCCATCTTTGTCTCCTCCGCTACCTGCCACTAGCGGTAGGGTGGCACGTACGTTATTCGGCTACTTCCGAAGGCATGAAATCGTCTCATCATGTTACCCTCTTTCATCCCGTTGTGTCTGTTGGCTATGCGTCTGAGTGACCTAATGGTCTGTACGACCGCGCCTTCCAGTCTCCTGATGGTCTCGCCGTTGTGGCCGTTGGCAGCGATGTGTAAGCCCAGAACGCGTATGCTACCTACCCTGGGTATGGGTCGCCCATCGAACATCGTTATTCGTATATCCCTACAGGGATACTTCTTCGTCTCGACGCTCGCCTTGCAGCCTCCTCGCGTGAATATGTAAACAAACAGTTCGGACTTTTCCGCGGAGCAAGTAAGTGCGGTGTTCCCCAAATATTTATGGAACGTGCAGATCGCACGCTGTAACGTGTGTTCTATATACCCATGGGAGCCCTTGCTAACCCACAACGTAATGTTTTCGGCCTAGAGGCTGTGATTGAGCCCTTCGATTTCATTTAGGTTGGACTGCAACCCCACGAGAGTTTGGTTGAAAAGCATCGGCGATATCACCGATTCATGCGGGGTACCGGTGCTACCCAACTCTATTTCCTCGGAAGTAATCTCCCCGAGAGTAAGCTTGGTACTCCTATTCGTGAGAATGTTTCGAACGTAATTGTGCGTTCGTTCCGCCAGGCCGAGTTCCTGTAGTTTGGCCGGTACAGTTGCGTGTGTTACGTGGTCAAAGGCCTTCTTTTGGCCCAGGCTGAGTATGGCATTGGTGGACCTGGATGGGCGATTTATGATTTTGTATTTGATCTGTAGCATCGCGCCCTGCATAGGTAGGTTTCCCCTGGACCCCAAAATTGTGTGGGCGAGCAGGTCGGGGCCCTCGAGGTAGTTGGTCAGTCTTGTGAGGACCGCGTGCTGAACACGTACCACATCACTTTCCCCACGCACGAAGTCAGCGAAATCGGTCTGAGGTTGTCTAGCTGAAGTCGCTTGCCCGGCTTCTGTATCAGTACGACTTGCGCCATTTCTGTTGCTGCGGTACGCGTCCGGTTTCCCAGCATGCGTTGACGTATTCCGCGTTTTTCTTCATGAATTTATCGTCTAAATTCATGAGCGTTTTGTTTGTGATCTCGTCAGGCCCGGGCACCGATTTGGTATTGAGTATTGAGCAACGCTGCATCTTGGTGTGGTAAAGCCGTGCTTGGGTCGGATAATGATCTTGATGTCTTCTTCATGCAAGTGCGGCTGTTTGGGTGCCATGTTCACTTTTTGCATGTTCCTAGCTGCTCGCCTCGTGGAGTAACCTGAACGAGAACTTCGGTAACAATCACTTCGTCATAATCACCTCCTTCGAGGTGTCTGACAGGCCTCCCCGCGATTTTGTGGTCACGGATTGGTACCTCTCTCGCAAAATCAGGAACAGAAAGACGGCAGATGACAGAGACTTTAAAGGATGGTTGTCGCAATTGAAAAAGGACGTTGAGTCCGAGACTAAGATGGTCCGCACGGACCTCAACGCGGACAGAATAGACAGCCGTCCTGTACACTCCTCGAGGCCAAGGCTGCTCCCCTGGGCAGGTGGAAGGGGCAACGGCTCAATCGTAGACTACGTAAGAGGATAGCTGAACTGAATCACACCGGTGAGGACCACTGCCACGCGCTCGCTAAGGAACGATGGGACGAGATTTGTGATTCGGTTGACGGGCGAATGCGCACTGGAGGCAAGTTGAACCTCCTGAAGTAGCTCTAAGACGAATGGACCTCCAAGTACAACCAATGACAAGATATGGATGGGGTTTTGCTCGAAGCCAAATGGCAGGGCGGAGGACATTATCCCACCGTTGTCAGACAGATTTCTACCCACGGGCTCCTCGGGCGACGTGGATTACCCCTGCCACCACGGCCTCGAGAGGGAGAACCTGGACGCCTTTTTATCTATAAACGAGCTCAGGGAAGCCCGTTTTAACCTTAACGGCCGATTAGCCCCGGGCCGGACGGCACTTCGAAGAGGCTACTTCGTAATCTCGACATAGTATCCATCGCCACGTTAACGCACGAGATCAATCGCGTGTGGAACTCGCGTCTCGGATGACTGGAAGTTCGCGTTGGTAGTTCTCATTCCAAAGCCAAGTTGGAGCCCCAGCCTAAACAACCTCCGACCAATCTCGCCCAATTTCTGCATGCGATAGGTCGCGGATCTCGTCATTCATAAATGGATGTCTAGGTACATCGAGGAACGCGAATTCTTGCCCTACAACATGGTGGGATTTCGTCCATACCTGTCAACCCAGGACGTCACGAAACTCCTTAAGCACCACATCATCAATAGGGACACCTGACACGTAAATGTATACTAGCACTGGATCTCGAAAAGTCCTTTGATAACATGTCTCATAGGCACGTCCTTGATTAAGTTTCGAACATGGGCCTTGGGTTTAAGATCCACGGGTTCGTCAGTTTGTTCCTTCGGGGCAGGCGTGCGATTCTCAAGGTGGGCGAGGTAAAGCCTGATCCCTTCATGCTGGGGGCGAGGGACACCCCCCCCTCTAGGGTCGTTCATTTCGCCGCTTCTCTTGAACATCGCCATGCGCGGCCTCTCCGCGCATCTCTCCGAAGCGGACAGCGTTAATCACGCTCTTTACACCAACGACATCACGGTGTGGTACGACGGTGGCAGTGAAGGCAGAGTTGGGGAATCACTACTGGCGGCCCTGAGCTTCACGGAGGAACTCTTGGCAGGAATGGGGCTCAGGCTCTCACCGTCGAAGTCTGAACTTTTTTTGTATCAACTGGGCTCGTGCCCGGCACTGGCGGAACAGCTCGTGGTGCCCCTCGTCCTCTGGGAGTGTAGCAGACTGCAGGTCTACACGGATTCTCGGTCGGCGTTCTGGGCCTTCACCGCGGGTTCGGTCTCGAGGGAGGCAGCCGGACTTTTTTTTACGGCAGGCGCGTCGCACCCCACGTCATCACTGGGCTCCGAGCCCACATAGGGCCTCGGGTCTCCCCATCGTTGCCAAAGCCAATAAGCTGGCCCACGCCTGTGCTCGTGAACTCCCCCACCGCGACGGGGAAACGCCAGCTCGTGAGCGCGGATGCGGACGCAGGGCTGCACAAGGACTCTCGCCATACGCTCAACGAGATTACTAAGCACTATCAGCTCGGTAGGAGGGTCTATCCCCCGCCCTACGCCAAGCTCTCCAGGCCTCAGTCTTCCGTCCTTCGCATGGTGCACACCGAATCCTATCCCAGCCTAGCCAGGGTCAGAAGATATGCGGACTCGTCCGAGCCCGATTGTGCGGATTGCGGAGATCCCTTCTGCACTTTAGAACACATGCTCTTGCGATGTCCCTCGTTACGGGACCACGATCATCTCACAACAGAAGAAGAGTGGGAGAAGTGGCTCAAGAGATCCAACCTCGCCGCTCAGCTACGTCCAGAGGGCCTGCGGCGTGGTGGTCAGGCACGGCCTGCCAGTCCCGATGTGGGAGCGGCCCGCACCAGCTCCTCCCTCGTGAGGGGCTTTGGGAGTCGCTCCTCTGGACCCAAATTAAGTTCATTGCCTGCCTTTATGGCACCCACTTCGACTGTCTCTCACACGACGTCGCGAAATTCACGAAAACGCCACATCTTATATTATGTCTGCATACTGATTATGCATGATTAGACAAAACGAAAGAAAAGAGTTATGTCTCATTCGACGACCTTTTCACCGTAATATTCTGCCATTTATCAAACGTTTTCTGGCTGCTTGCACTTCGCCTGTCTGCCAAGCGACTTCACAAAATGGCGAAAACTCATATAGTCAAAGTGACGTGTACGCCTTAAAGACGCATTAATATGCCGGATAAAACTGAGTATTTTTCTGGATAGCCATGTCTGCCCCGCTTCGAAAGCAATAGAAAATGGCAGCGCACCAATTTCTCTGGCACTAGCTACTGGGAGCGGCCGCGGAGCATGTATTTATTTGCCTATAATAAACATATTGATGTGGCCCTATAACGTTATCAAGCCCTTTCGTCACGTATTGGACATCACTTTGCCAATTCTTCTTTGCTGAGGATCAGTTCTGGCGGCAATTTTAAGCTTCCGTAGCACGCCGCCGCGACTTTCGACCAGCCACCGCAAGCTAAGCGAGGGGAAGCGAATCAATTACAGGCGCCAGCACCACCCTCTTCGGCCGGTTATCTACTTTCACTGTGCTGGCTCAGCCCCATGGAATCTCTCTCCGCTTGAGCGTGCTCCTCGCCTCTTCTCAGCCAATTTGATATGGAAATCTAGGGCCCTATAACGTAGAACTATTCCAATTTGTCTTTATTACAATCTCCTAATGTCAAATTTGCGTCAAATTTGCGCCGACGCAAGCATCGGGCGGTCACCCGCAGGGTTGTCTCAACTGAGCAATCAAACGCTCTCCTCGTTCATATGAGGTCACATTTGTTTGCTTGAAAAACAAATAACATTGCCTACACTGAGCAGTTCGTCTTCTCTAATTGGCTGACAAGAAGCCAGCGGCACGCTCAGGTGGTGAGGGATTCGATAGGGCCGAGCCACTGCACTGAAAATCGATAACCGGATCAAGAGGGTAGTGCCACCGTCTGCGATTGGTCCGCTTTCCCTCACTTAGCTTACGGTGGCTGAATTGTGGCGGCATGCAACGGAAGCTTGAGAACGACGCTGAAACGGACCTTCAACAAAGAAGAGTTGGCAGAACGGGGTTGTAAACGTGTCGAAAGTTCTCAAAAATGTCACACAGCCACGCAAAATGTTTTGTTATACGCAAATGAACCCATGCTGAACCCATGTCGCCAGTGCCTGAGTGATCGGCGGCAGCCTTCTTTTATTCCTTTGCGAATAGGGAATCCTGCTGCTATTCAGAAGAAAATTCAGTTTTGTTCTGCATATTGAGGCGCCACTTTGAGGCCGTGAGTTATTGCGGTTTTGTGATAGGCAGGTCAAGTGGGTGGAGCCCGAAAAAGTTTGACCAATAGCCGAGGGCTAATGGCTAAAAGAGGTCAATCAGAAATAACGGTATCTTGTTTTGGTCAAATTATGCATAATCGGTGTGTACACGTCATATCAGAAGGGGAGCCATCACGGTTTTCGTGACGTCGCGTGACGGGCAGCTGAAGTTGGGGTGATGCAAAAAAGTTTTTGACCAATCGCGGAGTTCTGATAGCAGAATTGGAATAGTTTTACGTTATAGCGCCCCTGCACTATGTAGGCAATGCTATTTACTTTGAAAGAAAAAAAAGTGAACTTCTATAAATGAAGAGCGTGTTGGATTGGGCTTTTCAAACAACGCTGCAGATTATCACTCGATGCTTGCGTCTTCGGTTACGTAAGTCTGACGTGAGGAGATTGGGATACAAACAGACTGGAATACATTTACGCTATATGGCCCCAAGTGTGCAGCAGGCTTTCGCCTTCACGTGTTAAAGCTGTGTAACCTGCTGCCAAACTTTTTGAACCAGAGAGAGAGAGAGAGAGAGAGACATAAGGGAAAAACGAAAGGCAGGGAGGTTAACCAGACTGAGTCCAGTTTGCTACCCTACACGTGGGGAGGGGAATGGGGAGTGAAAGAAAATGCGTAACATATCCAACGTTCTAACAGTATTGCTGTGTACGAGTTACTAAATAATTCGTAATAAACAAGCCATTCTTGATCTGTTTAGATATATTCTCGCAAATGAATAACAAAGGAATTGGTGCATTTATTCGGTTAGGCGCTGAACAGGCGTAATTGCCTGCATTTCTGGATTTCCTCGCTTGTGTGCTATACATTAACCAACATGGTAGGATGCGCCCATTTTGGTACGGGCCCAATACAGTGAACTCTCACTTGAGTGAACTTCAAGGGACCGAAGAGAATAATTCACTTAACTGAAAGTTCACTAAACTGAATATTAACTAGACCAACAGAAGACATGGCATACAGAGTCAAAAGTTTGAAGTGCAATTCACGGAGCAAAAGACATGGCATCCACAGTGTTAGAAATGTGTGAAATTGAATTTGTACATATCAATGAAAAACACACCACGTGGGTCGTTTGTGTGCACACAAGGAACCGACGAGACCGGAAGGAAAGGGACGACGACGATGCCATGACTAGCCGGTCGAAAAAAAAAACACACACCACGTGGTTTGTGGTGTGACAGATCGCCGCTTTGCTCTGGCGGCGTTGAAAGCACCAGCGATGTTACTTTGTTCATGGCCTCCGAGATTACATGCTTGCTCGTTTTGTGCGGGCGATCTCGGAGGCGCATGCCTCGTTGCCTTTCGTTTTCCGCGCCGCCGCTTTGCCCCAGGGGCGCCAGCCACGTTACATTCCCAGTGGAGCAGCGGTTTGATGAGGACGGGCATCGGTTGCGCTTGCCGTGCAGTGCAGTACAAGCCTTGGTCCTCTGAGCGAGTTCGTTAAACTGAAATATTGACTGTTCCGAAATTCGTTTAAGTGAAACTTTTTTTGCATAGAATCTATATGAAAACTGCCGGGGATATTTAAAAACTTCGTGATTCTGAAATATTCCATAAACCGACGTTCGTACAACTGAGAGTTTACAGTACAGTGCATTAGAGAAGTGCGAAGGATGGCAAACTATTAGATTGCGTTTGCGTGCTCCTAGCGAAATTCCTTACGAACGTCCTTAGCCTTTAAGCTGCTGATAAGTATTGGAAATGTTTTTCTCCGAGACATACAGCAAAATATGACGGCAAAGACAGTTCACATTTGGTGATTTTCAATCTGTTTCAGTTTCAGTTTATTATTCTTTAAATACAATGAATTGGTAAGATACATTATGCAGACGAGGGTACAATATACAAGATACAATATGCAATATAAACAAGATACAATATGCGGCGCCTTTAGCCACACGTCCCCCGTCTTTATTTCTCACGCAATCGAACGAGATTCAGTAGGTTTCGGGGAACGTCGCGCATGCGAAAAATGGCTCTTAGTTGTGGTGTCTATGCTGTAACACATCTGCAGTTATCTTGCATTATCGTTTTCAAATAGAGGGTACCTACAAATTTCGTACAACGCAAAGACGCTCGAGGCCCTGAAAAACTGAAATAATTTTTGATTTTGATCGATTCTCTTAACATTTATAATATTAAGGAAAGCAAGAATTATATGAAAGAAAGCACGTGAAATTGGTCTACAACTTAAAGTAAACTGTTCTAATTGACGACTGCGTATCGCCTATTCTATACGCATAGGGCGTGGTAGTTCCAGTATACTGAAAACGTTCAGCCGGTCGTCCGAACATAAATTCGCAACCATAGTTTGGCATCAGTTTTTATTGTGACACACAGCGGCTTCCGGAAGTATAAAGTTCATCCGAGAAAGTCAAAACTTCGGTGACAATACGGGCCACTTTCCCGTGTTCGGATTAACAATGAGGTGTCTCTCTGGGGACACTAAGAGTAAAGGCACACGCACACATTAGAGGTACATTACAGCGCTGTGTCCGCAAGCTAAATTGTTTTAGAGAGTGCAAAATCATTTAGAATTCGTAATAATAAATAATACTGGCCTCACTGAAAAATGACGCAGCGGTTATATGCCACAAGAATTTAAGGTTGTTGATTTTTTTATGTATCATCTCAAGAAATACAAGCACACTTTCTACGATGTCCTTGAGTTTTCCGAGTTATTGTTAGAAACGATTCGCTAAGATAACTTCTGTTCTTCCTTTTTCTCTGTCAGTTTTTCCTATAATGCGGTCAAGAAGGATTCCTTGCTTTACTTTTTTTTGCTCAGTAACTGTCACTCTATAATATTCTACATGTTTCTTGCTTAATGTCCGGTCGCAGAACGCGTGTTTGCTGATTGTTCCATTGTTGACGATGGCGCCGAGTGTTCTTGGAGAATACTAATGCAACACAGGGACAATTAAACAGCAGCAAAATTCTTACAAACGAATAACAGATATCTTGAAAAACATGGAGAAATAAATGGCCGCTCATCGTACAACAGTCTCAGAATATAGGAGCCTGGTAGGCGTTATGCAGCGGGAGATAAAACATACACCACAAAAAAAAATGTTGTTTTGGAGAGAGTAAACGCAATGGTGAAACAACGAAATAAATCAAGCTATAGAAAAGCAGCTATCTAGGGATCATCAAGAAGTAAAAAAGTACGGATTACGCGAAGTGCTCCATACATGGAACAATACAGAGAAAAAAAAGCAGATGGTATATGTGTGGCCAAACTCCCCTCGTATCTGCACCTGAAAAACGTGGACACAGAATGGTTGAAGAGGTAAAGAAAGTTGGCAGCCAAGTACACGGTGATTCAAAGTGTAAATGGACAACGAGGAGTCATCAAAAAGAAAGTGAGAGAAACAGAGACAGCGAACTGGAGCAACGAATGGAAACAAAAAAGATCATGGAGATTTACAAGAATGGGAAGCCCGAATATAGAATCGAAAATCTGTACAATGGCACAAAGGGCAGCGCGTCGCTATTTGAGGCTCAAGCTGTTTCCCTAAAAAAAAATATACCAGAGCAAATACTCGCAACAAGAAGAGGTATGTGCATGCTGCAGTGAAAATCTGGGGGACCATTCAGCACATCCTAATTTAATGCGAAGGGATTCACACAGTGGGACCCGTAGGTAAGGTACAACTTCCAGAAGAGGTTGGATGTAAAGTGGACGGAAGCATCAACCGATCAGCAGTCGAGATAAGCAAGAAACCTTTAGAGTATTAGTGCAAAACAAAAGCAGGGAAGACATTTATGCGAGCAGATTTGTTACAGGTATAAGCGGAGCTCAAGATAAATGGAGAAGTTTCGAGGAGGAGAAGAACAGATTAAATAAATATGCAAAACATGCTAGAATGAAAAGCGCGTACAGCTAACCCGAGCAACTCAAGAAGGCTAGGTGACTATTTGCCACCGCCCTCTTTTAAAGGGGATGCCAATAAATCATCATCATCATCGAAGCCCGATATAGGAATTCCGTTGCAGTATACGCATCATATATAACTCGTTTTGATGATAACAATACCTTGCGCCGTTATTTTGATTCAGTGCCAAATGCACCGTCGACAGTCATCGTGAAATGGGTTCCGCCGAATTTGGAATTTGGCAGTGGAACTGCCGAAGCTTTCGGCAAAAACGAGCACATTTAGAGCAATACATTACCTCTCTCGCACCACATACTTCCCCCGATGTTATCGCATTACAAGAGACCGGAGAAGCGGCTAAGCTGTCGGGATAAGTGGTATACACTACAGTTTGCGATGATAACTGCAGGCCCCAAGTAACTACACTAGTTAAGCGAAACATTCCGGTTATACAGCATCACACAGGCATTGATACAGCAGCCTACATTTTCCTGGAGATCATCCCGTCTGCAAGGCGCAAACAACAGAGACTCTTCATCCTCAATGTGTACAGCAGCCCCAAAGAACAACATAGGTTTCTACGACTTTTCACCAAAGCAGATCAAGTAGCTAGGGGAGCCCCCCTGCTCATCGTAGGGGACCTAAACGCCTCTGCGGTGGCATGGGGATACCCAATGGAGCATCGAAAGGGAAGCCAACTATGGCTTGACGGACAGAATCTAGGTCTTTTTCTTGTCACGGATCCAACTTGTCCTACTCGTATGGCAAACAGCGTTAGCAGACACACTACTCTGAGGCTTAAAATTCGCAAAACGAATTCCACAAGCAGACTGGATCAACACACAAGACAACTTGGGCAGCGACCACTGTTTAATTCAAACAACAGTTTGAGCGGGCCCGCGAATGCCTAAGGGCCGTCAACTCCGCATAACGAACTGGGACGCTTTCCGGCAGGCCAATGCCCTCACCTTTTTCTCGAGTACCCAACCCCCTTTCGAAGTTTGGGTCGCATCCTTGCTGCAAGACGCGAGCGAAGCCACTAAATTGGTGCCAGAGGAAGCCAATCTGCAGGAGGCAAATAGCAAGTTACTGCATATGTGGGAAGCACTCGCCAGTGTGCAACTCAGATACAAATACAACAAGCTCAACCGAACGTTCACGAAACGTATTAGTACTCTCACCCTTCATATCGAAGACTACGCACAACAACTTACTCGTAAAAATTGGCACAGCACATGCGACAGCCTAGAGCGGCAACCAAACCTGCCCAAAACGTGGAATATCCTCCGTTGCCTCCTCGATTCGGCCAACAGCAAGAACACACCACCGCACAACTTGCAAAAAATTATTCACACCCATCCGGGCAGGGACGCACAAGCTCCTCAAGAGCAGATAGACCGATACATAGGACTTCAACCTACTACACACGCTCCAGCATACACAGGCACCGCTAACGACAACCTGGACGCTCCCATACAAGCAGCAGAAGTACGTGAAGCCATCCTCGCACTCCGCCCTAACTTGGCCCCGATACCTGATGGCATTACTAATAAAATGCTTCGCCACCTCAATGAGGATTCTATACTAGCCCTCACAGCTTATGTTAACGCATACTGAGAAACTGGAAACTTCCCCTCAAAATTGAAAGAAGCCAAAATTATTACGACTTCCAAATCCGGGAAGCGCCTCCTACTCGAAAACCTCCGCCCTATCTCCCTGACTTCAAGTATAGGAAAGGTCCTCGAACACTTCATCCTCACACGCTTACACAGACATATGAACGACAACGACCTCTTCCCCAATACCATGGTTGGCTTCCGCCGGGAACTTTCTGCTCAAGATATCATGATTCAGCTCAAGCATCAAATTATCGATGGCGACAAAAGCTCCAGGCTGGACACCAGAGCCATCTTGCGGCTAGACCTAACCAAGGCCTTCGATAACGTTACGCATGAGGCCATACTGAACCAACTGGTACAACTCCAGGTTGAACAGAGAACATATCCTTACGTCAAGAATTTTCTTACAGGTCGCACGGCCTCCAGTACGATCGGAGGGTTGCAGTCGCCAATTATTCACTTCGGCAGCAAAGGCACCCCGCAAGAATCGGTTCTATCCCCTTTTCTGTCTAACGTGGCCTTGCTCGGACTACCGCCTGCATTAGCTAGCATCTCCAACCTCAAGCATAGCCTCTACGCAGACGATATCACCCTGAAGGTCACAGGGGGCAGCGACGGGGACATCCAAGACACGCTGCAGCAAGCCTTCAACGAGGTCGTTGCATATGCAGAACCGCGTGGCCTGGCGTGCTCCCTGCAGAAATTGGTGCTCCTTCTGTACAAGCCTGATTGGAGAGGTCGACGTCCAGACCCTCACCCGCCCGAGATATAACTCCACGTGCACCAGCAACGCATACCTACTGTACCTAGCATTCGTATCCTTGGCTTACGCATCCAACAAAACGGCATAAACACGGAGATACTCAAGCAATTAGATAATCATGTACACCAAACCACTAGCCTCATTGCACGCATCGGAAATCGACATCACAGCATGAAGTAAAGCAACCTTATACGCCTGGTAACCGCCTACGCCCTGAGCAGGGTCACCTATGTCGCCCCCGCTCCTTAGCCTCAATGCAACTGACAAGCTCAAACTCAATACCATGGTCAAGAGGGCCTATAATCAAGCCCTACGTATCCCCATCACCACCTCTAACGAGAAACTGGACACCCTCGGCATTCATAACACCATAGACGAGCTTATTGAAGCGAAACGTATTAGCCAATACGAACGATTCGCCAATTCCACCACGGGCAGGCACATTCTAGGCACCCTAGGAATAACCTAAGGTGCCTAGAATGTGCCTGCCCGTGGCAGGCACAATCCCCTGCCACCCCCGCCACCCCTGAACCCCATCAAGGACATAATAAAGTTTTCTCTCTCTCTCTCTCACCAAAATTCATACCTTTTCCTTTGTGCGAGTATTTCGCCACAGGTTAAAAAAAAAAGGAAGAAAGCATGAGGAAGAACAGATATACAAACAGCTAGCACGAGCTTCACGAGGCGGTTTCACCAGCGTTGCTGTTCACGTCTACGTAGCCGGTACCTGCACATGGTTAAATCTATGAAATGAACAAATATGGAGGATAATCTGACTTTGCGTTTATTTGTTTATGAAATGGCGAAGAAATGGGAAAATAGGCCACTGAACTGTCAGGTATTCTAATTATTAGGAATCAACTCCAGCAAACAAAAAGCGTTAGATAAACGAAACGAACAAAAATAAAAAGACACCGAAGTAACGCATGCAAAACAGCGCAGGATAAGAGCATCAGCGGACTCGAACGTAGCCAGCTATCGAATAGAATGCGCGCTCTATCGGCGACACGCGAGCGTCGAGTCACCGCAGGCGTTAAAAAATGTTGTCTTTCTTTCTTGCATCTTCCGCTGGCGCCTTTAGCCTCCCCCCTCCCCCCGCCCTTGATGTAAATGAATTTCGTTGAACGCGGAAGCGTCGTACATTTTCCGCTGCCTCCGAGAACTTCGTTACAGGCTTGTGAAAACAAACCATCAATCTGGCACGTCGTCTGCGCCGTCACAGTTGACGACGCTTAGCGCCATTGCGATGCTGCAACATCTGCATGGTAGCGCATTGAGGGCGGCTGCCAGCGTGTACGCGGCGAACCGCAGTGTGTTCATCTCGGATTCCTCGAATTCCTATATTTCGATTATCGGGAAACGCCCGTGCCATACGTAATTATGCAGAAACGCATCGCAGCGGCTGCCGTTTTCCCAACATCGGCATTTGAGTATTGCGGGAGCATCGATGCAGGCTTTGAAAGGTGAATCGTCGGCGCTTCTGCAGCGGTTATTGTTTGGTAGACACAACAGTTTTGTTTATTGGCTTTGTTGATGCAGCGCCTGTGTTTTGCTCTGTTCCTTACTCTTGGTCCAAAGAGCGTTGAGAAATAAGTCGAACATAACGTACTTTCTTGCATGGCAAGAATAGAGTACTCAAATGCAATTTCGTACTAACTTTGTCTACTTATGCAGATATTTTACACAAATGCCGCGGACGCATTCATCGGATGCAACAGACAGTATGAACACATCAGGGCGTAATTATTGTTCAGGTAAGTCTCACTGCGCCTTTATCTTCCCTTGCAATGTATTTTGTTGCAGTGGAAAGTTAGCACCGTATTCTTTTAAATGGCAAGATGGAGGCTACTACGGGAAGAGTGCCGTTGGGATAAGAAGGTAGGGCGCTCACAGATAGCTTGTTCTTTATTGTTTTGCCGAGCAGCAAGTGTGGCATAGAGCAGTGTGGCCTGTGCCCATTAAGAACGGACCAACAAAACACCAGGTAATTTTCACAAACCTTAATTTATTGTGCAGGCTTTTCTTTTTTAGGAATATTTGGAGCTCATTTCTGATGTTTCTGCAATGACTGCTGTGTGGATATTTTTTTTTTATTTTTCTGCAACTGGCTTGCAATCTGCACTGGAAGCGGTGGATGGGCAGACAATTCAAGTATAATGACTGCAGAATAAATACGTCCGTTCCCTGGCTGCATGATAAAGCTGTGGCATAATAAAATGTGTTGCAACTTTAGCGTAGACAAAAAGAGGAAAATGAATGAAAATGTAGCGGCAGACGCACGCAGTCATAATGCCTCGCTCAAGTCACACTTCCCCTCCACGTCACCGTATTCCTGCTTCCTTTGCGGGCCGACACTTAGGCATCTGTATTGAAAGGCGTCATTAACGAATCGTCATGCATCTCAATTCCGAGCGCATTCTAGAAAGTGGCACTCGCCAGCTGGAAATCGCAGACGAAGCTAGTCTGCTTCTTGGAAGCATCCACCTTTGCCAGTGATGCGTTGCGCATGGCGTGCTGTAAACGACGTTCAATCTAAGAGGCTGGTGCAGTAATGCTACGAGCTTCATGGTTCTCTAATGGCCTGCAGCCATCGCCGGCCGTGCGGCATGCATTAGGAAGCTGCGCAGGCACCCATGCTATTCCCCTCGCAACTTAAGTAATGGCGGTGGTCAAAGAGAGCCACTCACATGTGCGACGCCAGGACAGCAAGTCAGGCGGGCCTGCAGCAGAGATGGCGTCTTCGTTTTGCCACGATTTGGCCTGGCTGAGGTGCTTAGGCGTAAACAAAAACAAAATTCTGTAGCTTAAGTGGCTCCTGCTAGAAAAGGGTATAAGAGCATGAGTTAATGACTGGCCGTTGCGATGCCTTCGGTTTTTCGCAATGTTTGGAGTTAAGATATCTTAAAGACACGGTATTTAAAGCGCAGTAAAACGTAAAAATGATAGATTTTTTTAAATCAGTGCATCTTTAAATCAGTGTGTTCTATGATGAAAAAAGGAACATTAGCTGAGAAGGAGCACGCAGTAATGCACTGCAGACATGCTGCTGCTATATATGCTTAGGTTCGAATATCACGTACACAGTCAATCGTTGTCAGCTACTAAAGGTGCATTATGTAACTTAAAAAAAGAATGAATTGAATTAGTAAGATCTTGATGAGGGCTAGTTGGTTCATATTAGAACTGAGGTTAAACAGCGCGAAGTACACGAGGAGACAAGGAAACAAACAACACAGACAAGTGCTTGTCTGTGGTATTTGTTTCCTTTTGTCCTCGTCTTTTTCGCGCTGTTTAATCTCAGTTCTAAGAATAAATTGAACTTCTTTGGCTTATAGCGCGACTTCTGCGAACACGGAGCTAACTCTTTCCTAGACGCACACCTGCACTCCCTCCCCCATCTCACAGCCGTCTAGTCAAGGCTAGGCAACCGCAAATGATTCGGCTAGTGACCTCAGATGACAGAGCAAGTCATCTCGAGAGAAGCAGTTCCTTAGAGTGGCGTAACCACGGTACGGAAGTCGGCGCCCATTCGTGACGAAGGCGATACCGCGATGGCGCCGCGGCCGCTGACAACTAGCTCTTTAGCTCAAGCAACACGAGCACGACCTCGCAGGAAGTCTTAAACCATCTCAGCAGTTGCTCCATCATAGCCTCAGCCGACTGTGTGGAAGGGTCGGCTTTGTCACCGAGGAAACGAGCTGCTGCTTGACCTAATATCGGTGCCACGACGTTGAAATCCTAGGTTCTGGTGGTGTCCTTCTCCCAACCGCCTCGGGAGCAGCCGCAGCGCGTTAGTGACGGCGGGCTCGATGACGGCGATGGAGGAGCGGCGAGTGCAAGATCAGGGCTCGTCGTCGCTGGCCAGAGGTGCAGCTGGCACAGCAGATATTGTCCCGCAGACCGGGGCCGTAGTTGCTACGTGCTGTGGAACGGGCGCCACGGGTTCTCCTACGATGATCCTCCCCCTGTGCGTTTGGCTTCACGTCGGGTGCCAGTATGGGTGACGGCGCAGCCCCGCAGTCGAAGCTTGCATATCGAACGCCTGACCAGCCACGTCCAGGCACCGCTAGCTCCCCCTTCGCGCGTTCCTAGCTCTCCCTTCTAGAACAATATAACTAAGATGTCGTGGTTCAGGGCCAGAGTCCCACAACTATTCATCAGTCCTTCACTTTCTGCGTGGTTCACTTAGTATACCCCCTGATTTTGTTCCCCCACACAGTCATCTGTTGCCCGGCATAAATTGATCTCAAAGACGGGCATTTCGAGAGGCATGTAGGAGTATTTGCAGTTTATTTAATGCGAAGGTAAATGCCTCAGGGAATAATGGGGTATGGGATGGGGTGAAGAAGAATGAATGAAAAAATGAATGAAAAAAAACTTTGCAGGTGTAATGAAGTCCAAGAGGGATCGATAATGTGGTCCCTCCGTCCGCGCACTGTAATCGCTCGGATTATGCTGCGAAAGTCCCGCTGCTGCGAGCTGCCGGAGACTCGTTGGTTTCAATGCAGGGCAAACCCACAGTAGGTGGAGGATGTCGGCTTCAGCATTTCGCGACTTGCAGACTGGACACCCAGGGCGAGGATATAACTGGCGAAAGTGCAGCCACTTCTGAGTCACGGCAGGAATGTGGGCAACCCCGACCCAAATCCTCCGAAGTGCAGCCTCCTCTGCACGGGTAAGACCGCGGTGGAAGTTTACCGCACACGGAGGTATGAGAGCATGTTTGCGGCGCCGGAGATGCTCCTTTCGTGTTAAAAGGAGGGTGGCATCACGTAAGTGAAAGAGCTGAGGCAGTGACGAGAGGTCGCTAGACGGGTCGCAGAATCGCACGGCTTTGGAAGCTTACAAGGTCGCGTCGGATCCACTCGATAGATATTTGCTGCGGAATGCATGCCGCCAGAAGATGGATCAGTTGATATATTTCAGGGCTGTGACTAACAGGTCGCAGAAGCCGCGTCACCTGGAGGGCACCAGTGCGGATGACGATGCGGGCCGTGGGTACCATGGGAACGGCGGCCACAGAGCACAACGCGTCTCGAACAGCAAGGAGCTCAGCACAAAAGGAGGAAGGAGGCTCTTTCATTTGAAACCGGGACGTCTTATTAAGAACAGGTGCGCAAGGGCAATAAAGTACAGTGGTCGTTTCACAATCCTGAGTGCTTGCATGAACGTAAAGCACGACAAAGCCCAGAAGCAGGCGGACGTCTTGAGCTATACTTCGCTCACGAAGCGACGCCGCCGCTTGAGTTGATGTCGGGCGACGTATATCAGTTGGCTGGTTATTGCTCAAATGTACAAAACTCTAGGGCGGAAGAACTGGCGATGGTGGTCGTAGAAGAGAGTACGAGAAAGCGTAAACCGCAATAGCACACGTTGCGTGTGAAAGGCTGGCCTTAAGCCTGCGAGCATCACGTCGCTGCTGCACCAGCTCATCGAGTGTGTTCAGCTGTGCATTCTCTTGGAGAGCCACGATCAGGGTGATAGCGCTCATTGCCTCACGATTAGCAGTTTCAAGGCGATCCCATTAGGCCCTCGTCAAATGCTGAAATTGGGCTTGAAAACAAGGCCTGGTTGCACTACCGCCTTCACCAACTGTCGCGCAACATATGAGCGGACGCGAGCCCTTTAAGAGCAATGCGCCTAATGAGACCCAACGTCTGAATAGCCTGCTTTTTAGCGCTGGAGAGCGAAGCAGTTCCAGTTCCCGACTGATGGATCGTCAGACCTAGAATTTTTATAGTTAAACATTTTTGAAGTGGGTGTCACGGATAGCTGAAGACGAGTGGGTGTTGCAGAGTGTTTATGCCGGTCGCAGCGATTGACGACTGACATGTAAGCAGATTTGCTGGGGGAAAGCTTAAGGCCGCCCCAAGAAGCGTAAGTTGACGTAATATCTAAAGCTGATTGAAGGGCCACGGCTTGAGTCTGCAGGTCACGATGAGTGCTCCAAACCATGATGTCATCCGCGTGCAAGAACTCTATGTCGGATACATCGTGTAAGCGCCATGCAAGCGGGATGAAAGCGATATTGAATAACGTGGGTGACAATAGCGATCCCTGGGGTACGCCGCGAAGAGGGACAAATGAGCCGACGGCGTCACCACTGAGGCGAATTGCAAATTGCCGGTCTTTAAGGAAAGCTATGACCAAATTCTGTACTCTATGCGGAAAATGCAACATGTCAATTGAGGACAAGATAGCAGCATGACTCATGGTATCATACGCCTTTTCGACGTCCATAGCGAGGACAGTGCGGACAATGTGGCTGCGAGTTGACGATAAAACTAAGGAGGCCAAGGCAGCGAGCCCATCTTCAGTACCTATGAATGGACGGAAGCCAATTTGAGCACAATGGTAGAAACCGCGGTGCTCTAGCCACCACGACAGCCGTGTGGCTGGCATTTTTTCAGCAAGCTTGCACAACGTTGAGGTTAGGGAAATGGGTCAGAAGTTGCCAAGGCCGGTCGTCGGCTTGCCTGGCTTCGGAATCGGGATTATAATAGCTGATTTCAAGCCCGCAGGAAAAACGATATCTAGCCATATCTTGTTAATGGTGTCGAGGAGTTGTGGCAGCACAGCGCAAGTCAGCTACTCGTAAGCCTCATAAGTAATAGAGTCTGGACCGGATGCTGTCTTCCGACTGGTACCATCTATCGCAGCAAGCAACTCAGGAGTGGTGAAAGAGCTTGCAATTCCCTCGGTCTGCTGTAGATATTAACTTGTCGATATGTGCCGGAATGCCTGCCACGGAAGCACCATTGGTTGTTTGAGGCAATACGTCGTACTGGGGAAAAACTTCCGGGCTGATTCTCTGGCGAAATCATCTGGCGACAAGACAGGAGCGAAGCAGGCTGTGGCCGCCGCGTCTGGCCGGCGGCAACCATGTTTCATTGCGCGGAACGTTCGCCAGAGAGAAGTATTCGATGTCTTGTATGAAAACCGGTCACACCACGTATGCCAGTGCCACTGCGAGATGTCGCGTTCATAGCTTTGGGTCTTAGCAGTAAGGAAATTCAGCCTTGTACTTGCTTGTGCAGAAGTGGGGTCTCGGGATGCTGCCAGCTCAGTTTGTCTGTGAGTAGCCCACAAGTTGAGCAGGCCCATATCCGGTGCCAGTCGATCGACGCCTACCCAGCTGATGGTTGTAGCTTCAATTAGAGTGCTTTGTATGCGGTCAACAAGTAGTGGTGACGACTCCACAGATGTATCTTGGAGAACGGATCGAAAGATGTCCCAGTTGACCACAGCACACTTGCAGCGCAATTGGTGGGCCTGCGATGTATGAAGGCCGATGATGATAAGGTGGCTGTCGCTACCCCAGCAGAAGGGCCCCAGGTGCCAAGTGGGAGTGCTGGGACCCGACCACCACATAAGATCCGGTGCGTATGTTGTACGTCGAGATTGAGGCACAGCGCGCGTTTCTGAATCGGGATGGCTCAGTAGTACAAACAGCGCATCCGCGAAGGCGTTCCGCACGTGCTACTTCGGGGGCTAGAAGTGGGTACCCCCAATCTGGGTGAGGGGCGTTGAAATCCCCACCAACTAAAATAGGACCCGCTCGGTATTGTCGACGGACATTCAGTAACCAGCCCAGATAAATCTGTGAAGAAGAGCCACCGGCTGGTCTTACGTAGTATGACACTACCACAACAGTTGCCTTGAGTAACTTCACAGCTACTGCCACTAACTTCTGATATGAGTTTCACCAGTTTTCGAGAGAAAACGCAGACCTGAGGATAGTGCGTATCAACGTACACTGCCGCCTCTCCTGGAGGGGCAGCAGCTGCGTGCACGCGATGGTCACTCATCGAAGGACACACGTATCCACTGATGCCCGCAATGGCAAGCAAGGCATTGGTCTCCGGTAGTAATAGGGCCCACATCTGCAGCTTGTTCACACGGAGACGGGATTTAAGTTCCCCACTTTTGTCGAGAGACCTCTGCAGCTCCACTGAAGCACAGCACAAACACCTGCAACCGCCATTTTAATTACAAATCCAGGCATTGTAAAATCACAGATGTCAGGTTGTATAACTGGCTGACCATGAACCGCAAAAGGGATGTTCTAGAGTTAACCGTCAACGGAGCAGAAGACATGGTAGAATATGCGAACGATACAGCAGTCCGTGACAGAGACAATTATGCAGCGGAATCGACAGTTGTAGTGGTGTGATATTCCATGTGAGAAACCTCCGCTAAAAGGCGGGCGATTTGACCGTCAACTGCTGCCATATCATCAGGCTGATGTTCCGGCACGCTCTGCCTCCGTGTAACCAGCGGGCGACGGCGGTCCTTGCGAACTTTGTCACTGTAAGACTGTTGTGACCGGGGTGCAGGCTGGTCTGGCTCTGAAAGCTCTGGCCAGTCGTCGTCATCCCACTGGAGCGCCGCAAACCTGTTAGATGTCGGCATTGGTTGTGTGGCAGCATGCTGAGGCCATTGCTTATGAATCCCGCGACGAACCTTCTGAATGGCCTTTTCCTTTGTGGGATAAGTTGGACAATTCATCTCGTGGTCGTCGCTCTTGCAGAGTCCACATCGGTAAGACACTGTGCCAGCTAGTACAGCTTCATCTGATGCTTTAAACGGACAGGATCGACGCATGTGGTCAGGTCGGAAATAGTTGTAACGATCGACGACACTGGGTTTATTTGGCCGAGGTTGTAGAATGCCGCCATAGTATTATAGGCGCGCTGGGGGAGTTGATGGACCCTACAAGGTGGCGATGCAAGGGCGCCTCTTTCCCATGTAACGCGCTTGAATGACACGTTGAGTAGGACAGTAGAGCTCACGCTGGAGAGCAGTCTCGTCCTCGTCAACGTCAACGTTGTAAAATACACAGCGCTGTAAGTCCCAGCTATAAGTCCGGACCAAAGCTTTAATGGTTGCATTATACCAAACCAAGCCCGGTGTGGACACAATTGGGTGGTCAGGAGTTAGACCGGCACGTTTGCACTGGGAGCCGCTGTTGGCCGACGACGAATCTGTATTTGCAGTTTGTTCTGTAACTGGCACTTGAGCGTCGGCATATTCTATCAGCTAGTCGATACGACACGTCTGTATTTAGTTTTCCTCATTCTTTTCTTATATGTGAGCAAATGCTCCAAGTACGATTGAAAATAAGGCTCAGTAGCAAGCGCGTGTTAAGCACCATCTCTATGAAACAATTGGGCTATAAGGGGTGACTGCAGTTGCCAAGGGCAATGAATTTCAATAATCTTCCTTCGTCAATTTCGTAACACGTCGCTCCTGTGCCAGTAGCAAATAGCACTTGACTATCTATCCGTGTAAAACAACTAGACACATTGGATCTGGTGTTGCCTGGAGCTATAATTGTGACAATACGTTCCATCACCATCTCCGGACAGTATCGAACCAGCTGGACTCTAGATCATTTTCTGTAACAAAGATTCTTAGACCATGGCCGTACGTGTCGGTGGCACAGAAAGCCACGAAAGCGCTGTGGAAGCACCTCAAGTCGACAGGTCTTTGCAACCGTGTGTACACTCGGTGCAAGCCTTCAAATATGCGCAAAATTGTGCTCTCTCTCTCTCTTCATCCCCATGCCCCTTCCCCCAGTGTGTGGTAGCAAACCGGACGTACGTCTGCTTAACCTCCCTGCCTTTCCTGTCTTCTGTTTCTCTCTCTCAACACCGTGGGTCGGCTGTCCACATTCCTGCTGGCGCACGATCGACAAGAAAGCATGATATCGTTTTGTTATAGCATTTAGCTGTATCGAGTCCCGAGGAAAGAAATTGCGGAACCCATCTCTCGATAAGCATAGACGGTAATGCGTTTTGCACTGAATTAATATAGCGACACAAACTATTGCTACCGTGGGGTTATGTGTGAACCATGTACTGCAGCAGGATTCCTCTTTTGCACTTCACTGAGAGCTCTTGGCGCCATCTAGCATCTACAGTGACCCATGTCGGCGTAAAAGAGCTTCGTCGTAGAGCGGAGCATATACACATTGTCACATGCACAGTGACCCAAGTGGGACCGATGATTGGCTTAGAACTTTGTTCCCTCAGCACACCAGCCCGATGTGCTACCCATTCAACCGCGTACTACCTAATGATCCAGACCCAGGTAGGCAGGAAAAGAGTCAGAGGCAAACCTACATAGATACATAAATACAATCAAAGATAGCCCCCAGGAAGTGCGTGAAATACCATAAGAATGACACGCATTACAATATTTAAATACTGTTTCAGTGCTCTACCGACCACCTGTGCCACAATAAGGAATTATGTTTCAGTATAGGAAACATAACGAATGGAGGTACAGCCTTAGCACTGTAGAAAACTGCTGGAAAGAGCATACAGGAATGGCGTGGACCCGTACTCGGGTAACAACGGCGCTCCTAAAATTCACTGAACATGTGCAAGTGCCGGAATTTGCGTCTACGTTACCGATGGAAGACATCTTCAATGGCTATTGTCAAGCGGGGTTCGGTTGAGAGTAGAATGAACTTAACCTTACAGGTAATGACAACGTTGTTCTGGGACGCCATAATGGTCAGGGCCGCGTACAAGAAGTTTCCATTCAACCTGTGGCGCCGGAGAATAACCAAACATATCCAGGCTGATCTTCAGAGCTCACTCTATCTCGGAGGCCTCACTTCGAAAATCTCCTAGTGGCCTTTTGCTTGAGGTGGCCAGAGTAGGCACAGCTACAAGTAGCACTTCAACGGATACAGAGTTGAACGCAAAACTGGTAGATACGTCTTTGAAAACCTGGAAATAAGGCAACCCCAGGAAACCTTTATTTATCATCCGACACCCAAAATACACCCATTGGGTACACGCTAAAGAACCCCAGGTGGTCAAAATTAATCTGGAGTCACCTAGTACGGCCCGATTCATAATGATATCGTGGTTTTCTCATGTAAAAACCCAAAAATAAATTTTAGGAGATTTTTCAATTCACGGAGAAAAAAACTCGGAGTTCTACAATGCGAACGCCGCAAACAGTGGCCGTGCACTGTATTTTGAGAAGATTTGACATGTGAATATAGTCTGCGTATCGAGCTTGCGCAGGACAAGTAATTTCACAGTCACCAACATCTCTTGCTTTGAAGACAGAGATATGTACAGGAGAGCTCTCGTGCGGTGCTTGTCTTGCGTGACGGCAACCAGACGATGAGAACTGCACCATGTTATCCCTTACATCACGTCAGCGGCCCGCTTCCCGAAAACGGCACTACCGTCTGTCCTCATGTCTAATAGTACTGCAGAGCCCTCTGTCAACTTAACATTAGTGGGTTCGATTATAGCTCTTGACACAAAAGCTTCTAAAAACATTTCAACTCTGCATATCATAACTAGGGCCCTTATATTTGAATAGCACACTATCATTTAAGTAAAAAAGCTGCGTGAACCTCTGAAACGATGAAATGCGAGAATATATTCTTGTTATTTTCTTTTTGGCGCATTTTCCCCATGCGAACAATTAATGTAGAATATATCTGAAGGCGAAGTGCGACAATTCGGATTGTCAAACGTTCTACAACTTTGGTGTCTGATTAAGCTGAGAGGAAGAAATCTTTATTTTGTTGGTGCTTTTCAGTATACGTTTAAATCGACACGTGCGGGACGTTCGTGCCGACACGCATTAAGACCGACACGTATGACTTGATACGAGACTAAGTGAAGTTTTATTATAAAACACAAAACAAAACGGCAAGTAGTGCACTTTGTTCGACAAATACACAATTAGAAATAGTACCGATTCAACTAAAGTATTTCATAATTTAAGCCAAGTTGAACGTCTAAAAGACACGCAAGCAGAAAAGACAGCACGTTCAGCACAAGTCACCTGGACACTAAGAAAGAAAAGGCGCGCCGGTTCTAGCATGAGAAGAAGCTTAACATTGAAATAATAAAAGAAATTAAATTGTAAAACTAGCACTAAACACCGGAAGAAAACGATAAGTGCTTGGCACGTAATAAAAACACGGAAAGGCATGGTAAGTAAGGAATATAGAAGAAATGGCACTTATCCTGTTGTGACATCAGTATATGTAAAACAATGTCCTATTGAAGCAGCTTTTCGTTCATTTGAAATTAGGCTACCATAGTAAAATGGCCATTGAAATGTGGTATCGCTAGACACACAAAGAAATAAAGCTCAGATATTCAATGAAGAGCAGGAAAGCACGAAAGTAAGAATCACCAGAAAGATTAAACACCGCAGAGGTGCAAATAGAGTGGCCTACTCAGTACCCACGAAGCATAATATCTCGCCAGCACACGCACGTTCAAGTTTCTACTCACCACAGATAAGCAGAAGCACCACTGCTAGTCAGCAGACACAAATATATATGATTGCCACTCCTCGCCCCCCCCCCCAAAAAAAAAGAAAGAAAAGAAAACGCGCAGTTTCACTCTAAAGGCGCAGCATCGACTGCGATAAAAAATTAGTAGGCAGCTATAAGAAGCAGGGAAAGCAATTTTCTGGGGGGTACAAACTTGGAAACATTCGCTTACTAACTAAATTTGCAAGCATGGTGTCAGTGCCACAGGCAAACAGGAACACATCACGCTCTATGGCCGCGGACACTCGTTATCAGAACGCTGGTGTGAGGAAGTGCGGCAGCAGGCCGAGCGAAGGGACGTTCGCGCTGTGTATTGCTTCAACGCAAACTTAGTCGCGTGAACACAGAATGAACAAAGATACGAGCCTTCTGCAAACCGCGTTCAAGACGGGGCGCGCGAGAGGGCGCGCGGCCGCGCTAAGTACGCACTTGCTACCGGAGAAGAACGCCGCACCTTGTCCCTACAGCGCTGTCTCTCCGCTTTCTTCCCTTGGGCCGGTGAGATTGAAACGCGATCGTAGGTGGCCTTGCCTCGTCCCCTTGCGCGTGGTCGCGAAGTTTGCAGCTTCTGCCGAAGAACAACTCCGCCCCCTCCCTCTCTCTCATCCCCCCAAGACCTTTCGTGCGACGGAAGATTGCGCGTT
The DNA here is from genome assembly GCF_050947875.1 of Dermacentor variabilis. Lineage (NCBI taxonomy): Eukaryota > Metazoa > Arthropoda > Arachnida > Ixodida > Ixodidae > Dermacentor > Dermacentor variabilis. The sequence continues at coordinate 233,136,732 of NC_134569.1, read as the reverse complement.
TTCTCTCTGCTCTCCTTAATTGTGCATGCCAAATTGAGCCGCGATCGTTGCCTCTCCTCGCGGGCTTTCACTCGCCCATACATTATGCAGCACGCGGTGACGGTTGGTCCACGGACTTTATACTGCACAGCATGTCGACAGCGACGTCACCAAAAGTACGCGCCTGGAGTGCCCAAATAATTGCTATCACAACAATAATAATGAATGCAGAAACTCCCCTAGAGTTGTGTAAGTAGAAATTGCACTGGAATCGTGCAAGTTTGTGCAAGCATACTTCTAAATTTCAATTGCCTCCCCCCCCCCCCGCCAAGTTTCTTGTTGTCCCACCCCCAAACTTCAGTTGGCCCCCGGCACAAAGTTAGCGCAACACGAAAGATTGACAAAGTCACGAGCTGGCAGGAACATATTACAGGCAACAGGTGCAGAACTGAATACATCAAGGCGCCCAAAAGAGGCTCAAGTAGAATTAAGGACTGAAATTAGGAACAAGATCAAAACCAACCCTCTCCCCGGAAACATGCATCCAGAATATAATGTCGAAAGGAGAAAGGCAAGAGCTAAAGCATTGTTGCAGGAAATAGAGCAGAAGAACGAACTGGCAGCTATAGTTGATGCTGCTTGGGTGGAAGGTAAAGAAGCATATACGGCCACTGTATCAAACTATCAAGGGAAAGCGCAAGACGCTCTCACTATTTTTACCAAGGACCCCATGGTGGCGGAACAAGCGGCAATTGCTCTAGCCATCAGGAGTAATAAGTGGGCCTGCATTTGCAGTGATCCTAAATCCGCTGTAAAGTGTTTTGATAAAGACTACGTAGCTGGAGCTGCAGCTAAACTTTTTGAAAACATTGGGATTATGAGAACTGAAATCCGATGGTTTCCTGCGCATATGGGCAAAGTGGACAAGACTCGGGTAAACCTCAATGAAGTTGCTCATGACTTGGCACGAGGACTTGATAACCGTGACAGTCACAACCGAGCCGTTCACCATCAAGCCAGGGAATCTAGAGATCATTTAATAACATACAATGACGTTACCAAAAATTACTATATTTTGGACGCAGACAATTCCCATTGCCACATTCAAAACTGAAGAGGGCTCAAGCAGTCTCACTGCGCTCATTGCAAACGGGTACATATCCCACACCATACAACATTAATAAAATGTATCCAGAGAGGGAGATTAAGGTAGACTGCAACGATTGTAATGGCATCATTGGAATCAAGCATATGCTGGTGGGGTGTCCCGCCACGCTCGCTGGAAAGCCCTCTCCAGCGGAGCGATAGGCAGCGCGCGAGCGTGAGTAAAAGCGCGCGGGCGTGTATGGGTATTCAAGATGGCAGCAGCCAACACAAGCGCCGGCGCTGCTGCGCTGTCGACGGCGAACACAGCTCAGGCCCGTTTACAAGTTAAGAAAGCCCGGAGATGTTTCACAGCTGAGGAAGACGTCGATGAACCCCCAACAGTTTGTCAGCGGGGCACCTTTTGCGTGAACGGCCTGAAACTTTTAAGTGAAATTTTGAGTGTAAATTTGTAATTGCAAATTTTGACAACCTTGACATTGATTCTGCTGTAATTGCAACTTACCTGCGATAATTCTTCCAGCGTGCCGAGATTGAGCCAAGAATGGTTATTTACATCGTCGAGCAAATGAAAAAACCGCTCGTCGATGTGGCACAGAACTTCGTTCGTCAGTGATGACAACGTTGAACTGTGCCGCCCGAAAAGATCTTCAAGATCACACAGCCGGTTGGGATATGCCAGCCATCGTAGGGTAATGCAGAGGGCTTCATCTCCGGGAACCGCAACCCTTTGCGCAGTTACGACCTTATCGGATATGCGCAAGGCACGATGAAGTCTGCCTATATGCTCCTTCTCGAAACGAAAATGAGACCTAAAGACGCCATCGTCCATAGCATCAATGTTCAAAAGTCCGTGCGCTGAAAGTGGCTCACGTCGTGTCCCTCCAAATAGCTCCAGACACAGCACATCTCCAATCTCGGTCCAGGTCAGTTGCGACAGCAGCAGCGGGTCCTGTAGTATGCTCTTCGGCATGATGCAAACAGCAGTATCAGCCGACAATTCGCGAATGCGCGCGGAAACAGCTTACTTCTTTTGTTTCGGCTTGACTTGGCCAGCTCTGGCGAACATATTCTGTTTAACAGACTGCTCTTTTGTACATCTAAAACGCAACACTTACAAAATAATTAACTAAAAACACAGAACCTACCTTTACTAAACAGTTACAGCGCATTATTAGCAGGTTTAATTGATATTCTTTTCACTATAACTCGAATTGTGACCAATAGGTGGAGCAGCAGAGCAAGTGACTCCACTCCGCTCGAGAAGACGGGCGATCCGCCCGGCTAAAACTATTTTCTCGCGCGTCTCTCCGCTGGTGTATCCGCTCGCCCGCTCCGCCCCGCTGGCCGTAAAATCGCACAGCTAAAACTTATCTAACGTTCTCCTCGCCCGCCGCTCCGTACAGAGTGAAGATAACCGCGGCGTATGTTACGGCGTTGGCCATGCGATTCGCGGACGCCGTAGTAGACGCCTTTGGTGGACGCCGTATGGACGCGTTGCGGCGGGCGTGTGTCTTGGAAGCGACCTGCGAAGTCGCTAAAGCGCGCGACGGCGCGCGCCGCATCTTTAAAGTGATCTGCGTTGTTTGCAGAGTGCGGGTAGTGCCGGTACCTTCGTATGCGCTGTGCTTTTGATGTTTCGTTCGCGCTGAAGCAAGACGTTCGTCAAGGGCAATTTGCTTGCTGCTGCCGCGATTCCTCACTCCAGAATTTTAGCATCGAGTTTCCGCGCTTATCGAGCGAGATGTGTTCATCATTATCAGTGTGCGCGTGACACCGTGCTGGTTATTTTAGTTAAAACACGTTGACGGGCTAGTTGGTTTGAATCCATGATAGAATGTTTATCCGCGCCTGAACAAGGTCGTAGAAAGAAGCAGACACGCAAAGACAGCGCTGTAATTGTGGATGTTTTTCTCTGCCTACTCGATGAGTAACGTTTGCACATTCAATCATTGTTAATTTAGTTAGTAAGCGAATATTTACAAGTTCTTAGGCGAATAAAACTAATATCCTAGCTTCGTACAGCTATCTACAAATTCGCTATCGCAATCGGTGTTTTGCCTTTCAGGCGGAACTGTGACCTTTTCTGGCTTAAATTGTTACTTATCGCTTATGAAGCTACCAATCATCTAAATTTACATTATCATATTGGTTAAACGTCGTATGTTCGCAAATTTCCAATATTTGTGCAAATACGAGGTATTACACATTTCATGTGGTGGGGCTCGGGCACTCCCCAAGGAATGCTTACGTCTTCAAAGATACCTTTAGGTGCTGTGCAATTGCAGTATATCTACACATACTCGGCATGTAGATAATCGATACCAGTCAGATGTTCCAAAGAAGATAGAGGTGAAGTGTTGAGCAGTGGTGAGAAAACGCACGTCTCAAGGCGGACCCAACGTTTCATCAAGGACAAAAACGTACAAGCATAATAAACCCCTCTGTCGTAATGTTGACTCCAGTGGGAACCCTTTTTGAATCACTGGGGATCAGTGTCGGTAAGCAGTTTATACTATAGTAAAAAACAACAACACAGCATTGGTACAGTTACAGAAGGTGCATGCGCTATTTCAAATGGCCTTGTCTATAACAAGAGTCGTGCATTTTCCCGCTTTCACCAGCTTTCACCTCTGTGAAAGCCCCACGATTATCGTAAGACAGCTTTTTGAGCGGCGGTACGCACTAACGCTCATTAGGAACTTCGGGCGCCGACATCGCTCCGGCACCTGCAGGTCGCCTCGAGGACAGCACGTTTTTCGGACAGCGTGTAAAGTCGTGTCTCTGAAAGACCGCACGAACCTTGCTCCGCCAGCAAACTGGGCACAAGCACGTTCGTAGTTCGCGTTCAACGCAAAGTCAACGAAGAAGTTAGAGGACAACAAAATAAAAACAAGAACGCGCGTCACGACGAAGTTGAGCACCGCTTTGGGCGCCGGAAACAGCAGCCACGGGAGCGGCGCCCGCGACTTCACCGCCGCCCAAGTTCTGGCGCCCGTGGCGGCGGCTCTAATTGCATTAGACGCACCTTAGGCCTCCGAGTCGGTGCAGCAGCGCGTCGCGGCCGGCGCGTTCTCTTGCAGTCAAGCGGCGGCAGAGAAGGCGAACGCGCTGTCTCGTGCGAAACGGCCGCGTCTCGCGAATCGATCGCGCGAGAGGCTGCAAAGCAGCTGGCCTGTGACACCCGCAGAAAAACGACCCTTCTTTCGCTCGTCGGAGAAACGCTGCGGCGCGAAATTCCCAGAGGCAACGTCGGCAGGAGCGGCGGTCGCGAGACACGACGCGATGATTGCGACGATTGCAGACGACATGGACGGCACGCTCGAAATGTTTGCATTATCAATTTAAATGCGGCGCTGCCAACACCTGAAGTTGCTGAGCCGCCGGTTCGCAGAATTAGGCCACCTAATGGGTATTTGTCGTTCTTATTTTGCCTGTGCGCATCATAACAATGGGCAATATTTTGTCGTGACAATCCTCGTTACAGTAGCCATACATACTATGATGACGTATAAGTCCGAAAGCACTTATTTTGTGTCGCACTAGACATTTTCTCGCAGCCTCCCTTCTTCATAATTCAGCGTGTTCAGCAAAAAGACCACAAGAAGCATTGAAATGCGTCCTGAATTATTGGAAACTGCGTAAAAGAGGACACGGAATGGTGAGTACCTCGGGATATTCAAAAATAGCAACACTGCTTCTTTCGTGCGCCGCTTTTTTCTGCAAATTCTTCCACGTTGGCAAAATCCTTTGTACAACCAGTCGTTAGCCAATTTCTTTCTTTTTTGCTGTATTTTGCCGCTGCAAGCAGGTGTCACTGTGATGCACTAAGTGAAGGCGAGAAAGACACCAAACCAGACAGTGTTTGGAGATTTTAATGTGCTCTCCATTTAAAACTAATGATTGTCAGCCCACATGACAACAAGGGTAGTAGAAAAGATTGTATGCCTAAATGTTGAAGCATTTATTTCCGGCTCTTTTCCCGAACAGAGCGAAATATTACAATAATGTCACAGTATATATCTCCGCCTCTTTAACAGAATCGCTTCTCACTTTGAAGAACAAAGATTCAAGTGTGTTATGCGTGTACGAGCATTCTGAAGCGCCTTGTCTTCTTCATGGTGCTTACTGATAGTCCTCACCAAAAAGAGGCACCGCCGGTTGACGTGAATTGAGCGTTGTATATTTATTTGAAATTTACAAACCCTAAAAAACAGTGTAGTCCTACTTGCAATCGCCAGTGTGTGCTGGCCTATTAACATTCACACCTCTCAAGCACACGCACTTCCCGAAATGCAGCGTACCCATCTCACCCGGCATTTGTCTCGGCGTTGACTTACAAAGCGGTGGTCACATTTGCTTCACGATGCTCAGGACACGACATGGCCAGTCTGGCGCCCCCATCAAGACATCATCGTCATCTACAGGCGGCTGCTGCTTCATTCCGGTTACAAATCGGTGGCAACTCGGCGAGCACGACAAGTTCTGTATCGGCACCACACTCTTTATTCTTTATCGTTTTGTAGGATGCCCTGGAATGATCATGTAGTTGATCAGTCATGTGGTGGAATTCAATTATTTTATGCAGCACCTCTAATCTTTTAGTGGTAGTAGGCCACATTGAAACGGTGCATTTTTGCAGCTATGGTCGACGTGTCTGCCCTAGATTTCTCCCTAATCTCAGCGTAGTAGGGAACACAACCGTAAGCTAGATATGAGCCTGCGTTATAATTGAAGCAATGGTTATGTACACAGCTCACCATGAGGTTTTTACTCTTTTTCTGTAAGAAAAATGCTTTCACTACGCCTAATGAATCCGTTAGTAGCGTGGGCTTTTGAAGGAAAAGCTGCTTTTCTCGCAGATTTGGGCTTAAGGCGACAATGACGATACTTGGCAATAACTGCTTACGGCGCTTTTTTCTCCGTTTGAGAAGTTTGCCTGGTGGTGTTTTGTTTTCACCGCCAAGCACAGCCAGAGGTTGGTTATTTATTTGCTCCTTATGTAGAAAACATTAGTTGAAAGGGAACGCGCTGTCCTGTAAGCACAACCAATGAAAAACCAATGAGCCGAAACAACACTGATGACAAACAACATGCCCCTCAAAGCAAAGAAAAAAAATATCCGGAAATGCGTTTTCCCGTCCCTGTCTTTTCTGTCCGCCCAGCGATTGGAGCCCGTTCCTTGTAGCAGCCTTCGCCGTAGCCGTCGAAGCTACACGACCTACATTATATAGCACTGATAGAACATGCGCCATAATGTGGCGTTCAAAGAACACCGAGGTTGTATACGGGACGTTGCAGCAAATGCGCTCCAAATTTCATTCAACCATAGAAGGTGTGAAAATTAAGGGGCTTTCTTGGGTCCGTTCGGCCTACATGGCCATTGCACACTAAAATTGAGGTAAACATAAGGCGTGTGAATATGCTAATTACACCACGCAACATTTTCATGACAGGAGTCAGTCATCTGACCAATTTGAAACCGGTTCCAAACGTGCAAGCTGACGCTGCTAATTCCTTCAGCAGCGCAATGAATTCCGTCCAATTTCAGCAGGAAAACCACAACTAAACTCACCAAAATCTCACCTATGAGTGACGTGTCAGCTTACACCTAAGTAAGTAAGTAAGTAAGCATGAAGCTACTGCCCTTATCAAACGTTGGTCTTGCTGGCTGTTTGTTAGGAACATCCTCACATAATTTGCGGCGTTTAGCACCAATACCAAATATTCAGGGACAAAACTAAAAGGATAATGAAACACGGTGCACTGTACTTACTTTAGTGCAAAGGGACCCCAATCTTCCTCAACGCCTTGAACACCTTTCTTGTGGTATTTCCAACCTGCGCAGAAGTACAAATTTGTTCTGTTATAGTTGCTTTTGTTTACTGAAAATTTGTTAATGCGCTATTGGAAAAGCAGAAGACGAGCACTATTATCGGGAACATATGATTATGTAGGCCAGAGTAGGAACGGAAAATCTATAAATATGCAGCACTTATTATCGCAAAATACGTAAACCCACCGTCTCACACAAAATTGTCAAACTTCAGGCATGTTTGTGTATTTTAGAATTAGAAGCCTTGTAAAAAACAATATTGAGGCGGGCGAGTTATTCCGAGAAGCTTAGCTATTCGTAATCTGGAAAGGTGCTCGCAAGAATATTCAGTTCAGTGCGATTTTTATCGAAGACGAATGAGGTGCTCACACTTGAAGTCAGCATTCTTAGCTTGGGCAATCGTTGCTTGCTGCAAGGAAAAGAATTCTAGAAATTGACATGTATTCTATAAATTTCCTAGTAAGAGATTACCTTGAAATAAGTGGCATTCAACTTAGTTTGTATTGTGAGCAGTTATAGAAAGTTGCTTTAAGTAATTGCTTCAATAAGGATGTACACCAATTTAGCAAAGGTTGCTTTCAGTATACGTTTAGCGATGTCATGTCAAAGGCTAGCACTATTATTATAATACATTTACGAGTAATATTGAAAGCTAGGGTGCTACTTCAACATCCGAGGCTCTCTGACTCCTTCGCGCGAGCCTACAGAAATGAAGTCGCCCTGCAATAGGTCGTGCTGATTCGAAAGTATTTGGCTTCAACTGTCTTTGGAAGTGCCCATGCGAAAGGGATACATACTGAAGGAACACATGGTACTGAACTATGTACACTAAAACGACTGCAAGACAGTGATGCAGTTGCTGCGGAAGCGCGATTCAAAAAACAGTAGCGCACACTTCTATTCTTGATAACGTGTGCAATTTAAACAAATGTAGAATCTCTGCAAAGCACCTTGCAAGGAACAACTGCTCAAATGCTCATTCCACTAATTGCATTAAATTAGATAACGTCAAATGCTGATCCGCTATATAAAAAATTAAGAGAGTGATTCTAGCAAGTGCGTGCACTTATAATCTGGATGAATAAGAAGCACCTACACAGGCGGTTGGGTCGTTTTAGCTAAGTAAGCGTAAGAAAAACAAGCCTCATTTGAGCAGGCTACGCGTTTGAACTGTTCATTTCAGTTCGGTGAATTTACGCGCACTTTAAACTCAGCGACATAATCAAAACATATAGAGAACCTTGATGAGTACTTCATTGTGTTCAGCAATACAATACGGGAGCCATTGCCTTGATGCATTTTACAGGACAGTTGAAGCCGCGGTAGCACACAAGTAAAATGGGATCTTTCTGGCCGTATTTACGTGTAGGCGCCTACAGGAAAACGCAACATTTTTCCGCGTCCTAATTCTGAAGGGCAGTGGGTAAAAATATAGGTGGCTGACGAAGTCGCCCTGCATTGCTCCCTCGAACAATAAGCAGTTTGCTGTCAGATTGATAGCTTGATTTTATTCTCTCGATAATTTCATAAAAGAAGCTACTACTCAGCCGGAGTGAACAGGCAGTATGTAAGTCATTCGCCGCTGCCCGTGCGCGATAAGAGAGAACGAATATTGTTACAAGCACGGGGAAAAGGGGTTTATTTAGGCGTGCGAGGGCAGGAACGGCAGGCTACGAAGAACAGGAATGGCCGCTGCACAGTCTTCGTTCTCCTCTTCCCCTCTCTTCTTGATCCCCGCGTCCCTTTGACGCGCTTGGACGTAACATACCTCCCCTCGCAGACAAAGCCCCCTGGGCGAGTCAACTAGCTTGTCGTGGCGTACATGATTTCAACCGTGCGACATGCGCGACTTGTGTCCTAGCAGAACGTCTACCAGTGTTCGTGAGGCGCGCGAGAGTATAGTTCACTTCGCTGACTTTGTCGATGACAACATACGGTCCATCGTAGTTTGCCAGCAGCTTTTGACACAAACCGCGCTTCCTTGTGGGAGTCCAAAGCCAAACGAGATCACCAGGGTGATATGTAACAGGCCGATGTCGTGCGTCGTAGCGGGCTTTGGAGTTTTCTTGTGATGCCAAAGTCCGCAGACGCGCAAGTCGCCGAGCCTCTTCAGCGAGGCATAGCGTATCGGCGACCGTAGGATTTTCGTGGTGGTAAAAGGGGAGGACAGTGTCGAGAGTATACTGGGGCGGCCGAGCATACAGAAGGAAGAAGGGGCTGTAGCCGGTTGTCTCGTGCTTGGCGGTGTTGTAGGCGTCAGTAATAAACGGTAAAACTTCATCCCAATTCTTGTGATCGGACGCAACATACATGGAAAGCATATTGGTGATTGTTCGATTAGTGCGCTCAGTGAGGCCGTTCGTTTGCGGATGATACGGCGTCGAGTGCCGGAGGTGCGAGTTACATAAACGCACAAGCTCTTCCACGATATCCGCCGTGAATTGACGTCCCCGGTCGCTTATGATAACACCAGGCGGTCCATGTCGTAGAACAATAGCGTGAAGTAAGAAAAGCGACACTTCGGTGGCAGTTGCTGATGGTATAGCCGCCGTCTCGCAATAGCGTGTGAAATAGTCGGCGCAGACAATTATCCAGCGGTTCCCCTTAGATGACTGTGGAAAAGGGCCTAACAGATCAATTCCAACTTGCCGAAAGGGTGAGCTGGAAGGCGGCACAGGTTGAAGGAGACCAGATGGGGCAGTGGTTGGGCGTTTCCGACGTTGGCACTGTATGCAGCTGGCGACATAAAACTCAACCGAATGTCGCATCCGGGGCCAGTAAAAGCGTTCTTGAATGCGATAAAGTGTGCGCACAGTGCCTAAGTGACCGGAGGTAGGGTCATCGTGCATAGCCTGAAGGATTGCTGGCCGGAGACGCTCCGGCACCACTAGAAGGAAGCGTGCACCCGTGCTTGAGTAGTTCTTTTTGTACAGGAGCCCGTCACGTACACAGTAGCTGCTTGTTGCACTTGAATGGGCAGAAGTAAAGAGCGGCTCCAATTTAGTGTCTGTCCGTTGTTCTGCTTTGAATGCATCGATATCTGGAAAAGCGGGTGTCACAGAAGCGACGAGATGATCAAAATCGTCTGCGTCGCAGTCCGTCGTGGCAAGCGGCATACGGGAAAGGCAGTCTGCGTCAGCGTGTTTTCGGCCACTCTTGTAGGAAACAGTGAAGTTATATTCCTGCAACCTCAAAGCCCAGCGCGCAAGGCGACCACAAGGGTCGCGAAGGTTCACGAGCCAGCACAGGGAATGGTGGTCTGTGACGACTTGGAATGGGCGTCCGTACAAGTACGAGCGAAATCGCTGAACCGCAAAGATTACAGCGAGGCATTCTTGTTCTGTCACCGTGTAGTTGCGTTCAGGTTTGCTTAATGAGCGACTTGCATAAGCAATCACGTGCTGACGGCCATCATAGCGTTGGACCAAGACGGCACCCAGACCAACGCCACTAGCATCTGTGTGGATTTCTGTTGGCGCAGTAGGATTAAAGTGGCGAAGGATAGGTCGGGAGGTTAACAGGAACTTCAGCTGACGAAATGCAGAATCGCACTCGGGTGTCCACTCAAACCGTGCGTCTTTATGTAGCAGATTTGTCAGAGGATAAGCGACGTCAGCAAAACCAGGAATAAATCGGCGAAAGTAAGAGCAAAGACCCAGAAAACTACGAAGTTGCTTCACTGACTGCGGTGCACTGAATGCCTCGACAGCTGCCGTCTTGAGGGGATCAGGCCGGATACCGTCTTTGTCAACAAGATGACCCAGCACAAGTGTTTGACGGTCACCAAAGTTACATTTCTTGGAGTTCAGAACCAGGCCAGCGTTTTTGATGCAGTCGAGGACAATATCCAGGCGCGTATTGTGCTCATTGAATGTGCGCCCAAATATAACAACGTCGTCAAGATAGCACATACAGATATTCCACTTTAACCCACGTAGAATGGTGTCCATGAACCTTTCAAAGGTTGCTGGAGCGTTGCACAACCCAAATGGCATCACATTGAATTCGAATAATCCATCCGGGGTTATGAAGGCTGTTTTCTCCTTGTCTGCCGGGTGTATCGGGATTTGCCAATATCCTGAGCGCAGGTCCACTGAAGAAAAATAAGAGGCCGAATGCAGGCAATCAATTGCATCATCAATCCGGGGCAGGGGGTAGACATCCTTCTTAGTCACGGCGTTTAATCTTCGATAATCGACGCAAAATCTCCAGTTACCGTCTTTCTTTCTGACAAGTATGACCGGAGCTGCCCAAGGACTCGAGGACTCTTGTATTATTCCATTTTTCATCATGTCATTCACTTGTTCCCCGATTATCTTCCGCTCGTTAGGCGACACGCGATAAGGCTTTTGCCTGATCGGGCGCGCAGATCCCGTATCGATAGTATGGCGTGTTCGTGACTCGGGGATCGAGAACGCTTTGTCCGGCTGCGCAAAGTCAAACACTGACAGATGCTTAGAAAGCGTATCCACCAAGGTATGGCGCTCCCTTGTGCTGAGTGACTTGTTTATCATAGACAGAAGCTTTTTGTCTGAGACGTGGCGAAGGTCAGCAGGTTCACACGGCCGATCTGTTAGTACGGCTACGGACGAAGACGTGTATTCTGTAAAGTAGGCGAGTTTCAAGCCGTCTGGAAGCAGGATGGGTTCTGCCGAGCAGTTGGCCGTCCACAAGCCAGCACGCCCGTTGCCGATGGATACCACACAATGAGGGACAAAAACGTTCTTCTTCATACAATTGAGATGCATTGGCTCTACGGAGGCATCAAAACTGTCTGGAACTTCACCGCGACACACAACCGGCACGCACACAGAGGTGGACGCAGGCACAACAGTATCTGCAGACACACAAAGTTCACCTTGACGGCAAGTCTCCTCTAAGAGCCCGGACGAAACATGGCCATCGACGCAAACTTCCCCCGTGCGACAATCGACGGTCGCACCACACTGTCGCAAAAAGTCGATGCCCAAAATCACTTCGTGCGTCGATCGGGGAATAACTACAAACTCCGTCGCGAAAATTCCACCAGCCAAGGATACGTCAGCAGTACACACACAAACAGGGCGCAACGACTCGCCGCTCACTCCACAAAACGTTGCAGCCTGGTCCCACCGAAATACAACTTTACGCCCCAACCGACCTTTAAAACCGAGACTCATTACGGATACAGTTGCTCCGGTATCCACTAAAGCCATTGTAGGAACACCATCCACAAGTACATGCACTTTGTTCTTAATCATAGCAACTGCGGGGGGCATTTCTGTCGATAGCACGTGTCGAGCGACCTCACCCCCATCGGCCGCGCTAGCTAGTTTTCCGGTTGTGAAGGCGAGGAGGAGCGGCGCACTGGCGATGGCGATTGACGTAAACGCGGTGCACGAGAAGTTGGCGGTGGCGTCAAACTCCTGTCAGATGCCGGCGAGCGGCTCCTGAAGCTTCTCTGCCAGTAATCGTTGCCAGGAGGGACGCCAGCTGACCAAGAGGTGGTGTACGGCTGTTGAGTTGTCCTCGTAGGAGGTGTGGGCCTTGTTGAAAATCCGGATCGACCATTCCACGTTGTTGGGCGACGATTGCAAAACCTCGCTATGTGGCCCGCGACACCGCATTGGAAACACACCGGCAGATGCCTCGAATTGCGATGCTCTTCCATGTAGTCGTGCATGTTGCTGTCGACTGCATAGACAGCAGGTGGGTGACATTCATCATGGCTAGGCATCGGCCGTCGGGAGGCCTGCGTGCGGCGTGGGTGTTGGCCGTAGTCATGACCTTGATAGCTCATGGTGCCTCTCGTTTGTGGGGTAGACCTATACTCCATGGTCGCTGAGTGAACCGTGGGTTGCCATGCGGTCGAAACGGCCGTGTTTCTCATCTCGTCTGGTGAGTACGCGCCAGTGATGCCGGGTGTGCAACGGTACATCTCTTCCTGATGGAGCAACTCTTCGCGAACAATCTGCCGTATAGTGGATGGAAGGTCAACACACGAGCTCGGGTCTACACTCGCCACCGTTGTGACATTAGCCAGGCGACCAAACTTCGGTATTATCCGTCGCATCTTCAACGTCTCAAAGGTCCTGCAGTGGCGAATGACGTCAGACACGGAGTCCAAGCTTTCCTTGCCGATCAAAAAATTGTAGACGTCTTCGGCTATTCCTTTCAACAAATGTCCCACTTTGTCATCTTCAGACATCTGAGAGTTGACTATTTTACACAATTTCAGCACTTCTTCGATATAAGTCGTACAGGTCTCCCCGGGAATCTGAGCTCTTTGCGAAAGCGTCTGTTCAGCGCGTTTCTTTTTTGCGCTAGAGTCCCCAAAACACGCTCTGAGCTCCTCGACGAAAAGCTCCCACGAAGTGAGCGTGTCTTCGTGATTCTCATACCAGACGAGCGCTGTGTCGGTAAGGGAAAACACAACATTGGACAACTGTGCGGTCGAGTTCCAACCGTTAAACCGGCTCACCCTTCGGTAGTTCGTGAGCCACTCGTCGACATCTTCTCCGGCTTTTCCTCCGAAAGTGAGTGGCACCCGGTAGTATTGCCACGGAACACCAGGTGTTGGCCTTGAAGCCGCGTCAGATCCTTCGGGAATCTGGCAGGCGTATTCAGGCATGGCAGGTGAGGGTGGCGGAAGTCCGGCAAGTCGACGGCTTCGGCGAAGTTGTAGCAGCGTAGGCTCCGTGATTACGAGGTTTACCCCGCACCTCCACCAATTTGTTACAAGCACGGGGAAAAGGGGTTTATTTAGGCGTGCGAGGGCAGGAACGGCAGGCTACGAAGAACAGGAATGGCCGCTGCACAGTCTTCGTTCTCCTCTTCCCCTCTCTTCTTGATCCCCGCGTCCCTTTGACGCGCTTGGACGTAACAATATAATTATTTAGTGACATGCATGTGTTTTTCCATTAAACTGTTACACAAAAACATTCCTTTTTAAAACATGGTGGCCGGTCTTCTCTTCACCTTGGTTTCAAATGGGGAAGAGGTGCAGCAGGCTTGTGCTGCAAATAGCCATGTAAGACGCAATGTGAGGGAAAACTATTCTATCAGTATCTTTTTATGGTTAAGTAGCTCAATATACGGTTTGCTCTCATAAATATGTCTGTAGATAATTTGGTTTACCTCTGAAGAATACGTGTCAATAACAATCAGTACCATTACGTTTCATGTTACAGTATGCTGAGCAGTTAGAACAACCGTATAGGCCATTGGTGCCAGCCGCGGTACATTTCGTTTTGTGATATGTTTATTATGTTTATACAACACATAGTGCACTTATCAAAATAAGAAACGAATGCGAGAATCCCTAATGTAATTCCCGAAATATTAATTGCTGAAACAAGGATACCCGGCTGGACTAAGTGCTCATTTTAAGCTGTTAACGCAATATACCCGTACAGAACGATCATGCTCTAAATAGCGACCACTGTTTCGAACTTCGACGTTCAGGATTGCAATTCATTTCCGCTTAAAAAGCGTCCAATGCTTCCTTTCTCATAGTAAAAGACGAATAAATTATTTGTCACACTTTCAATGGAAGACACTTGAATGGGGTGTGTTGATAAGGTTTCTTCTCGTCTAAAACATATGAATGATGCTATTCGCACTACGGAGTGTGCAGTTGCCGGAAATAGCTGAGTGCATGAATATGCAGCGCCATCAAGGGAACGACAATTCTGGCATTGGTGAAGCTTATTTCCTTTTTTATAGCACGCGTTAGGTTGGTGGAAAGTCAGGTTAGGTTAGGTTAGAAACAATTGGGGGTGAATACAGTTAGAACCAAATATTATTGAAGTTCCCGGACTGGTTGCGCGAATTAATGTATAAACCAGACTCGGAATTCTCGGCGGGCGTACGTTTCGATTGGCGAACTACTGTGCGGCGGAAATGACGAGGCATGCACGGGATGCGGTGGCAGCATCGCCGTGCGGCACCTGTGCGTCGTGCACACAGCCATTTCCAACAGGGGGCGCAATCCTTAGTGCTCATAACACTATCCAAAGCATAACCCGATTGCTTAATTGTGTTGTATATTCTTTGAACAAGTTCGATTTCCACTAAATTTTGGAGTAACCTGTAGATTATTCATAATGAAAAGTCCACGAAATGGATAATTGTGCCCTTTTATTTGTACAGCACATTTACTATAATTATTAAGTTCCAGAGGACGGACTAAAGGAACCAGTAATGAAAAGCGGGCCCCACACTGCTCAGGGCAGGGACTTGATATCATGGACGATTGTCAAAGTGCAAATTTGCGCCAACAGCTGCCTGGACAACCAGGTGATTAACATTGAATAACATGTACACTGCATAATGTCGAAACATCGAAAGGCGCGTTACGCCTTTTAGATAGCCCTTCAATCTTCAAGCTATCGTCGAACACAATGCCTTTAGCTTCAAGCGTGTGAAGGCTGCTTCCCCGAGCACCCAGTTTATTCCTCTTTATATCTTTCGGCAAAGGTGCGTAGCTGCGAGTGACTAGCGTATTACAAGTTTCGTGGTGCGAAAGCTCTAGCTGTCGCAAATATTTAGAGTGGTTGCCAGGAGAGTCGTAAGTATTGTTATTTTTGCCTAACAAAGATTGCCTACCACAGTGAATGCTGACTCATGCCCCGAAAACACGGCCTTTCATCCGAGTACGCTGGCATTTATTCGACTAGACATCTGTGTTTCAAAATTCACGCTAGCACAATTTCGAGATTTATGCGTAAAGCGCGTCACGAGAATTTCAAGACAAAGACGGCGCAGCGCTTATGTCGGCCCTCTCGACCGCTACGGAACCAGATATATCCACAGTACGCTGCTTAGCACGCACAATGCCTGTAGTGGCTACTCAGTATCCAAATAAAAACATGGTGTATTTTCTTTTTTTTACTGGCATGAACTGTGACGGTAAAATCAACAAGCGTAAGCGATCGCTTGCCGCAAAATATTCCATATACTGGAAGAGAGAACAAGAGGGCGTTTGCAAGGCATGTACACGACAAATGCCCCCGCCGCCTACACTAAATGCAGCCGGTTCGTGCTAGCAAGTGTGCGCACCTAACGATAAAAATAACGACGCAAAACACCTTCGCCAATACTTGCCGCTCGGTGTAATGATGATGATGTGTAGTGTTTTATGGCGCAAGGGCCAGGTATGGCCAAAGAGCGCCATGACAAATGGTAGTGTTAACGATGTATTATGGAAGATGTGACTTGGCTGTAAAGTGGCCTAAAAATAGTCGCTGTAAAGTGCGTAAAATCTACGTGCTATAAAATTATGGCGATGATTAATGACGAAGACTGTGAAGATTAAAATCCATCGTAAAAGAATGATGCATTGTTTAAAATATGCGAGACGTTAAATTGCTTACAGCACTACAGCCTCGCCAGAGCCCTTGAACCACAAGGGCCTAGAGGCATGTGCTTATTCAAAATAATTATCGCAGCGACATCCTCAGAAGAGAGGAAGCGCTACGAACGTGTGGGGCTAATAACATGCAACACAACATCTTTCAAAAAACCTAAGACGGCGTTGGTGTCAAAGAGTGGTTCTGGACCAAGTAACATAACAGGATGAAGGGGGATGTGGTGCCTGTATGCTAAGAGAAAATGTTTTTTTCTTTCGGGTTCGGCTTCCCGACACTCCAGTAGGACGTGGAGGACGGTCAGCCTCTCCCCGCATCTACCACAGGTTGGAGGCTCGTTTCCCGTGAGTAAAAAGTTATGTGTGCCAAAAGTGTGTCCTATTCTTAGGCGGCAGAATAGCACATCTGTCCGGCGGCATTTTGTTACAAGAGGCCAGAAACCTAATTGTGGCTTTATTACATGCAGTTTATTATTTATTTCTTCGTCCCACATGCGTTGCCAGTGGCTTCGTAGTTTCCTTCTTAAGAAAGGCTTCAAGTCTGTGACAGGGACCGAAGCAGTAGGATTAACTGCATGCAATGAGGTTGATGTGGCCATCTGGTCGGCTAGAACGTTTCCCTCGATGCCTCTATGTCGAGGCACCCAGCATATGATCACATGTTGGTTAGATATATATGCTTTGCACAGTGCGGAGTAGAGTTCAATAAATACTGGATTTTTGTGATTACAGAAAGACATCAAGGCCTTCACAACACTGAGGGAGTCCGCATATATAACTGATTTCGGGAGTTGTGATTTGTTTATATGCTTTACGGCCGAGAGCAGTGCGTAGGCCTCAGCCGTAAAGATACTAGTTTCCGGGTGCAGTACGTCGGATTCCGAGAAGGATGGACCGACGGCTGCATAGGATACCCCGTCGTGTGACTTTGATGCGTCTGTGTAGAACTCCGTGCAGGAGTATTTGTGCTGGAGTTCACGGAAATGCATCTTGATTTCAATCTCTGGAGCATGCTTTGTGACTTCCACGAAAGATATATCACATTGTATGAGCTGCCACTCCCAAGGAGGTAGCAGCTTGGCTGGATGCATTAGGCGAAGCTCGAGGAGTGGAACGTGCATTTCTTCGCTAAGCTCCCTCACACGCAGCGAGAAAGGTTGTCTTACGGACGGACGATTGCGAAAGAGTGTAGCACATGTCATGTCATTAATGGTACTAAAACAGGGATGTTGGGGGTTTGAGTGGACTTTCAGAAAATATGTATGGCTGATGTATGTTCTCTGCAGATGAAGTGACCACTCATTTGATTCCACATATAAACTTTGTATGGGACTCGTTCTGAAAGCGCCAGTGGCCAGTCGGATTCCTAGATGGTGGACTGGGTCTAGCATCCTTAGTGCGCTCGGGGCGGCAGAGTGGTAAATCACGGCGCCATAGTCTAGTCGTGATCGAATTAGGCTTTTATAGAGATTCATTAAGCACGTCCTGTCACTACCCCACGTAGTCTGGGAGAGAAGTTTGATTATGTTCATTGTTTTTAGACACTTTTCTTTGAGATGTTTAATGTGGGGGACGAAGGTGAGTCTGTAGTCAAGTATGACACCTAGAAATTTGTGTTCTTTGTTTACAGGTATCTGTTGTCCACGCAGTTCAATGCAAGGATCTGGGATAAGTCCTCTCTTTCTTGTAAAAAGAACACAAGAGCTTTTGTTAGGATTGATCTTAAACCCATTCTTGTCTGCCCACATTGACACTTTGTTCAGGCCATGCTGTACCTGTCTCTCGCAGACTGTGAGGTTACAAGATTTGAAAGCTATTTGAATGTCGTCCACGTAGACAGAGTAAAAGATGGCGGGTGGTAGTGAAGCACGAAGCGTGTTCATCTTCACGATAAAGAGCGTGCAGCTGAGCACGCCTCCTTGGGGTACACCCGTTTCTTGCGTAAAAGAACGTGAGAGTGCATTGCCGACTTTTACCCGGAAGGTACGATTTGACAGATAGCTTTTTATTATATTAAACATATTACCGTGGATGCCCATTTCTGACAGGTCTCTTAAGATTCCGTAACGCCAAGTTGTGTCATACGCCTTTTCCATATCGAGAAATATCGATAGGAAGAACTGTTTATGTATAAATGCGTCCCGGATATTCCCTTCAACACGCACGAGATGATCGGTTGTGGAGCGCCCTTCTCGGAAGCCGCACTGATAAGGATCAAGCATTTTGCTCTGTTCAAGGAAATGAATGAGTCGCCGATTTATCATTTTTTCGAACACCTTACAAATGCAACTTGTGAGGGCTATCGGGCGGTAACTTGCCACTGAGGAAGGGTCTTTGCCTTGTTTCAAAACAGGGACTACAGTGGCTTCCTTCCACAAGGTTGGAAGGTACCCTGCATCCCAGATGGTGTTGAAAAGTGTGAGTAGTGTAAGTTGCGTGTCATTGTGTAAATTTTTGAGCATTTCATACATGATTCTATCAGATCCTGGTGCGGAACTCTTGCATGCGCTCAAGGCAGCTTTCAACTCGGCAGCACTAAAAGGGCGATTGTACGGTTCATTCTGTCGGCATTTATTGATGAGTGGCTTGCATTCTTCTATTTGTTTATATTTTAGGAAGGATTGCGAATAATGATTTGAGCTTGATACACTCTCAAAGTGCTCCCCAAGTGAGTTGGCCTGGTCTTGCAGTGTATCGCCCTGTGTGTTTACCAGGGGGACTGAGTATGTTTGCCTACCTCTAATCCTATTAACTCTGTTCCAGGCTTTGGCCTCATCCCTAAACGAGTTAATACTCGATAGATACTTTTGCCAACTTTCTCGTCTGGCCTGTCGGCGGGTTCGCCTGCCTTCGGATTTTACTTTTTTAAAGTTAACTAGATTCTCTGCAGTGGGAGAAGCGCGTAGCAACCCCCACGCCCTGTTCTGTTTTTTACGAGCGAACCTACAATCGTCGTTCCACCATGGGACACGCCGTTTGCAGGCCAAGCCTTTTACTTCTGATATGCATTTAAATGCGACATCTATTATGAATGCTGTAAAAAACTCGACTGCAGCGTCAATTCCTAACGAAGACAGGTCAGCCCATGAGATACTAGATAGAGATCGAAATTTCTCCCAATCAGCTGTCTCAATCTTCCACTTAGGAGCGTATGGTGGATATTCGTTTTCTTTATATGATCTTAGCAGTATAGGGAAGTGGTCGCTACCGTAAGGGTTGTCGGTAACTTCCCATTCAAGTTCAGGCAGTACCGACGGGGAGACTATACTAAGATCTATTGACGAAAAGGATCGGTTTGCAAGAGAGTAATACGTGGGTTCTTTCTTGTTGAGAAGGCACGCTCCGGAAGAAAAAAGGAACTGTTCAATAAGGCGACCTCGCGCATCTATACGAGAGTCGCCCCACAGGGAGCTGTGCGAATTGAAATCGCCAAGAACAGCATAAGGTTCTGGCAATTGATCGATCAAGGAGTGAAATTCATGTTTGTTCAGTTGGTAATGCGGGGGTATGTAAAGGGAGCAAATGGTGATGAGTTTGTTTAGTAGGACAACTCGAACCGCCACTGCTTCAAGGGGCGTTTGTAGCTGTAAAGGTTGACACGCAATACTTCTATGAGTAAGAATCGCAACACCACCCGATGATGCGACGGCATCATCGCGATCTTTGCGAAACGTAACATAAGTACGGAGAAAGTTTGTGTGTTTAGATTTTAAGTGTGTTTCCTGTAAACACAGCACTTTTGGATTATGTTTGTGGATGAGTTCTTGCAAATCATCAAGGTTTCTAAGGAGACCTCTGATGTTCCATTGAATTATTTGTGTATCCATGTTTAAGGTAAATTGGTGCTGTGTTTACGGAAACTGAGTGGATGCCTTATATTACAGAGGCTTTCGAGGCCCTGTAATAGGTGTTTTGTTCTTTCTGAAGCGTTCGAGCGATTCTCGACGCTCCTTAGGCGTTTGGTGCGCCTTGGGGACAGGTGTAGTGTCCATTGCCTCGTGTGAGGCGCCGGACAAGCGCTATTGCGAGCGAGAGGTTTTCAGAGGGAGTCCCGCCTTGGAGGGCAAGACCCCTGCGCCCACCAGCCCGGAGGTCGATGGGGCTCCCTGAGGGATTTGGCTGCGCTGGCCGTTGCCAGCGCTGGAAGGGGCCTCGGAGGTTGGGGCAGCCTCGGCTGCACCCACCTTCGGGGTGGATGGTCCCTTCTCCTCGGTTGACGGAGCAGCGCTAGCTGCAACCGCCGCGGGGGCAGATGGCGTAACTGCCGAATCACTGCCTGTGGGTCGGACAGCCGCCGGAGGCCGTTGTGACGCTGCCCCCTTACGCGCCACATCGGCAAAGCTGCT
Organism: Dermacentor variabilis; assembly: GCF_050947875.1. Classification (NCBI taxonomy): domain Eukaryota; kingdom Metazoa; phylum Arthropoda; class Arachnida; order Ixodida; family Ixodidae; genus Dermacentor; species Dermacentor variabilis. The sequence goes on along the minus strand of NC_134569.1, from coordinate 233,116,121 downwards.
CTTAGACAGGTATGACACCCGCCTACGTGCCTCCTTGAAAGATATATTTTCTTTGACTTTGATTGTGACAATCTCTTTTTCTCTTTTCCAGGACGGGCAGGACCGCGAGTATGCGGCATGCTCGCCCTCACAGTTGACACAATGTGGAGTGTTCTGGCACGTTTCGGAGGAATGTTCTTTGTCACTGCACTTGGCACATGTCAGCCGGCCTCGACAGTTCTGTGAACTGTGGCCGAACCTTTGGCACTTAAAGCATCTGAGAGGATTGGGCACGTATGGCCTAACACGAAGTTTGATATAACCGGCCTCGACGGACTCGGGGAGGACACTTGAACCGAAAGTGAGTATCAGGTGTTTCGTATTGATCTCTTTACCGTCTCGCCTGATCTTAATTCGCTTTACATTTATGACATTCTGTTCACTGAAACCCTCCAAGAGTTCAGCTTCAGTGAGCTCTAGCATGTCATCGTCCGAGACAACGCCGCGTGTGGTGTTCATGGTTCGGTGCGGAGTAACTGTTATTTGGGTCTCCCCAAATGAGACAAGTTTCGGCAGTTTCTCGTACTGATTCTTATCGTGGAGCTCCAAGAGAAGATCACCACTTGTCATTCTCGACGCCTTATATCCTGTTCCAAAAACTTCAGTTAAAGACTTCGAAACAAGGAACGGTGAAATGTTACGCACTAGTTTGTCTGGGTTTTCTGAGTGGATTACATGATATCTAGGAAAGTTCTGGACTTGTCGTCCGAAAAACTGAAAGAGATCTTCGGTGCGCCCTCGTTTGTGAGGGCGATCAGGGAGTTTAGGAAAAGCGTTTTCCATGAGTACAGTAGGGTTTTCGGCCGCGATGCCGACCACCCACCATGGAGCCCAACAGGGGGACGTGACAGGAGTTCCTGCTAGAGAAACCCTGCCAACGCCAGCCGTACATCGCTGCTATAACCAAATACAGCATAACCAAGGCTGGCTAGCTACACAAGGTTAACCCTTGCCGCCGGGAGACTAGGAAGTTAGCAGAAGTGAAGAGAAGACAGGAAAGATGAAAAAGGCGAGAGAGAAAGACGAAGATTGGAGAGGAGGACAGGAAAAGGCGACTGCCGGTTTCCCCCGGGTGGGTCAGTCCGGGGGTGCCGTCTATGTGAAGCCGAGGCCGAAGAGGTGTGTTGCCTCCGCCGGGGGGCCTTAAAGTTCAAACACCCAGCTTCGGCTCAACCCCCAGGATCCCCTTTTCCCCAGACACGGCTAAGCCGCGCACGGCTACACGCGGGAGGGTCCAACCCTCGTGTGCTCGGGTCCGTGGTGTCGCAACACACCAAACGCCTGCTGACGCAGACGCCCCTGCGGGGGCCGCTCGGTGTAGTTGATTTGTGATGTCACAAAGGTTTCTCTACACAGACACCAAGGTAATAGGAAGACACCGATGGAACAAGCCTTGATGCGCCTGGCGCAGTCGTTGAGAATTCAAATTGACGGGCACAGATTGCGCGCAGCCGTTGCTGTGATCGCCCCTGCTCAGGATAGGACTGATCCCCCCTCCCCCCGGTGATGCCGAAGCCTATACCTCCCCCCTCCCCTCTACACATAGAGCGAAAATGTCATTACCATAACTTTGTCACACCCGTCATTTGAGGTTTTTGTTGACTTGCCTCGACCTTAAGACTTAAAAATTTGCTTTGGCTAATAGCTAATTCATACTTTCGCTATATTTCTGAAAATCCTGACAATAGGAGGACACGCGCACTAGAAGTCATAGCGGCGGCTGTCTCATCGGTATTTCCTCACTTCAACATTGTTTTAAATATTCACTGTGAACACCGTGCACGTACACAGCATATTTAAATATGCACACAGCACAAAATTTGTTATATTTTTGAAAGGGAAGGCGGTAGCCAATCAAAAATTATTTTTGGAGGTACGGAGAGCCTATGCCTACAGCATGATTATGTTGCTTTATGCTTACCTCGCTTCAAATTGCTTTGCGTGCTTCTCACGCTGAAAAGAAGCTGGAAGCTTCTGTGAATTTTTCGGCACAGTCTTTTATCAACGGCGAGTGAAATGCAAGTGATTGATATGTGTTTCAGAATTGCTTCCGTTTCCAGTAAGAGTACTCACGACTCATGAAACAATAACTGTTCTAATAATTTACAATATTTACTGGGATCGTAATAACGCCACTTACACGCACAGGTCATAAGTATATACAAGGTGGCTAGATGAAGTATCATACACCCAGATAAAAAAAAGAGCAATGGCGTTACTTGAAGAAAACCTAGTACATATTCTTTCCGGTACAGTGGAGTAGCTGCCAGTAAATTTTTCAATACTGAGATTTAACTGGGTCATTGCAAATAATTGTTTCACTCGAGACGTACTATCCTAATTATAATGGTGTCAATGAGGCATTTGTAGGCACAACCAAGGGACGTCTAATTGTGGTATTCTCAGCGACGTACTACTTGCGTATCAATTTTTTGCGCCTGATAAGTAAGCCCCACGAAATATGAACAATACCACGTGACTGCGCTCGCATCCGCATCCTAAAGCTGCGCCATCGAACAAGCTCTCTCCGAGTCAACCAGAGATAAATAAAAAAATAAAGAAAAACTTCGTGATAGAGCTAGTGCCTTATCTGCCGCGCTCAGCCACAAGCAACACGTCGCGTGTGTTGTTAGATGGAAACAAGCTATGATATCTGTTGCCTTCCCGTAGATAAAGTGCACGGCTGTCTTTCTCGTTTTTTTTTGCCATAACACATGTCATCGCAAAAGCGAATTGACAGCGTCTGTGCAAATGTTTCAAGGGCCGTTTTGTTTCGTTCCAGTCGCCTTGCCTTTCTCTAATGAGCAGAAAGAGAACATGATTCTTGCTTTGGGAGCAGCAAATTGCAACAAGGGGAAGGCCGCAAATAAATATCAGTCAAGAAAAGGTGGCGGTAGACGAAATGCATGGACTATCATTCGAAATTATGAAAACCTGAGACAAACCGGCACCTTCCAGAAACAGTGGTGGAGGACTCCACCTTTGGCTCCTAGCCTGCGCATGAATGTTTTTTTTTTTGTTAGCATTGAGGGCCTCAAATCCTCATGCTAGCGTGCGGGACCGTGGCAGCCCAGGTAAAAATTTTCGAGTCATCAGCCTGGAAGATTTTAAAAGATTAGACATTTCACCCGTAACACCTTAAGCTGCACCAATGCTCCGTAGATAGTAACTGGCAGAATCGTCCAGGTTTCTCGAAAGCCAATAGGTGACCGGATTTTTGAGCCACATCATGTCCACAGAAGAAGCCAATTTTTGCAGGAAGGGTTAAGGAAATTTGCATAATGCGCACTACTGGAGCTGCTCCAATCCACACTGGATAAAGGGCACTCGGCACCAGTACCAGTGGTAGTTGAATGTGTGATTCGTAATGTACGCCGGGGCAAAATTTGGTCCCATCTACGATCACACACTGACAGGACAGCGTTACGTGGATGAAATCCTTGAAGCAGTGGTGAAGGAGTAACTAAGCGGAGTCCCGCAGAAATGTTTTCCACTTGTATGGTAACCCGCCGCAGCTGCTTAGTGGCTATGGTGTTGGGCGGCTAAGCACGAGGCCCTTGCGCTATAAAACACCAGAAATCATCATCATCTAAGCACAAGGTCTGTGATTGTATCCCGGCCAGGGGGGCCGCATTTCGATGGGAGGGAAATGCGAAAACACCTTTGTATATTAGATTTAGGTGCACGTTACAGGTCCAAATTTCCGGAGTCCCCGACTACGGCGTGCCTCGTAATCAGATCTTGGATTTCTCCCGCAAAACCCCATAATTTTTTTAACTTCTGTGGCATCAGCAAGATGAGGCGCCAGCACAACGCAGCAGCAGTCGTAACTGTCTGGATGCGACTTTTCATGCGCAATGGAATGGAAGGTCTTGGCCAGTAAAATGGCCAGCAAGGTCACCTGTCCTCTCTCCGCTCGATTTCTTTCTTTGGGGTTAAGTGAAAGAGCATCTACATGATCGAGGCAGACGTCAGGTGAACTCATGGCAAGGATAACGGATATCTGTTGTACAATTCTAGAGTCGGTCCTCAAGAAAGCCACACAAGATGTGGCTCAGTACTGTGTAGCTACCGAAGGAGAACTATTTGGACACGTTCTGTAGGCAGCAGCTTGTGTTCAATGGCGCTTAGGAATTCGTAGGTAATAACGGCACACTGAAATCGGGTAGGTTTAAATGCGCAAGCATTTGTACCTCTACCCAATGGATAAATCGTCCGTCCCATAAGAGGATCGCTTTCAACATAGCACCCGCAGCAGCGACCAAATTCACCTGCGTGCTGCCTCTCGTTTCAAAACCAACGATGCAGCAAGGACACAGCAAGTGCCACACTCTGCTGCTTTCCTAAAACGCTTTGAAAATATGGGCCGTGCCACCACGCTAGACGTAGCTGCTGCCGGAGCACAGTTCATCACGGTTCACAATGCATCAGTGTACCTAATAAATGTTGCATATATTGCCTTCATTTGCAGCATCTCCCTGGTCAACCCAAGTCCGCATCTGGTGCGGACTATCTATAACACCAGTGTACATTGATTGTACTCTCCTCTTCTACGTCGTCTCGTGCACGTCTCTCTTAACAGTTCTGTGTTGGAACCGCGCTTCTCCGTTTCGCGGTTCTATCACGGTTATTCTCCTAATTATATGAAGCACACCAGCATACTACAACGAAACACCAAGTCTGTATTTCGAAATGCTCACGCATCATTCAGGTAATTCCTAGAAATGATTCTGCCTGTTCGTTTTTCTTTTTTGTGCAGGCGCCCTGATTGCCAATTCGGCTCACATATAAGTGGCATATTTACTTTTTGAGCGCATCGGTTTCGATTTCTCTCTACACATGAGCCGCTTCTCGGTCTGTTTATTTCGCTTTTATTTTTTGCCACGAACCTGTTTTGGCAGCACCGTATACACTCTCATAAAAAATAAATACGCCACTTTAATTTGGCTTTGCTCCGACGCAAGTTTCTGGCGCGAAATATAGCTGCGCACGCACTCTTTCGATGCGGTGCGAGCAGAGCGGGGATCTGTAAACACGCTATGCCTATTACATTGCTTTTCACGTTTCGTGCGGGGTCAGAGCGGCACTTCGGCCGCGTTATCAAGGGGCTTTTGTTATCAATGTGATCAGTCGGCCTTGAGAGGCAGATAATAAGTGCGGCATAGAAAGGAGAGGAAGGAATATCTGCAAAGCCACGAAACCTGCTGTTAATGCTCCTTCTGCATCATTACCGAGGGGATGCATTGTATTTTTCTTCGGGTTTGAGAGAGGCAAAGCAGTCGCTTTCAATAAGCTTATTTGAGGGCTCTTCTTTAAGATACGGGTGGGAGCGGTCACGTGGTATTTTTCATATTTAGTTAGGTTTCTTTACCAGTAGGAAGCAATTGTACGCAATTAGTACGTCGCAGAAAACACCGCAGTTGGGTGTCATTTGTTAGTGCCTACAATTGCCTCATTAACACTATGGTAATTAAAACAGCACTTCTCGAATTAGATACTTAATTATAATTACGTAATTGAATCTCGGCAACGAAAAAATTTCTGGCGGCTACTTTACTGCACAGGAAAAAATAAGCACTAGATTTTCTTCGAGTAACGCAATTGCACTCTTTTTAAGTATTGGTACATTTTAGTTAGGACAGCTTGTATAATTAGCTGTGTAACAGAATTGAGGCCAAGCCGGATTCGCTCAAAATTAGAATCAGCAGCAGCCATGCGTAGCAACACTTACACTCGAACTCACAGAAAATAAAAAGACATAGATGCTCCAGTTTCTCCAGAAAGGCGAAGCTGTATTAGTGATAGCGAAGTGACGAACAATTTCGCGAAGGAAGCTTACGCCACCGACAGACACCAGAGTCTTGGTGGCGCATGAGGACTCGGGCCGTGAATTTGATATTTCTCTTACTATGAGGTCTTATATATACTCATATAAGGCCTTCTCTGAAGTGAAAAATTCTTCTAGGTCACACGAAATTTTTGCAAGCTATATATATATATATATATATATATATATATATATATATATATATATATATATATATATATTGTGAGCATTTCTGAGCTATTCCTTGTGATCTGTGAATGATCATAATCATGTGGGGTTCACACCGGGTTCTCCTTCATCATCGCTTGTGGGGCTTGCTCTTAAGTGTGATCCGTGCTGTGGGCGTGGTCGGTTTGCCGCATCTTCGACGCGGAATAAACGTGGTGGTAACCGCTGCGTCACAAGTGGTGGAGTGTGCTCTTCGGTCCTCCGTCCTCTGACTCCCCGCTCAACCTCCTGGAGCTTCAATCCGGTCGCCGATTGTGCCAGCTGTCCGCCAGCATGTCGCAGGACGAGCGAACAGGCACTTCTACTTCCACCATCTCTGCCCCAGCTACCCCAGCCTATCCGTATTGGATTGTGAGTGGGCACCACCGTGATTCCCATCTCTTTGCTGGACTTCGCAGTGAATACGCCGAGGAATGGCTGGACCACTACGACCGAGTGAGTTCGGCTAACCGTTGGGACGATGCGACCAAGCTACGTCACGTCGTTTTTTTTCTGACAGGAGTAGCGAAGACTTGGTTTTGCAACCATGAGGTTGACTTCACGAACTGGGGCGCTTTCAAACAGCAGCTGCGCCAAATATTCGGCACACCTACTGTACGTTCCACCATCGCAAAAAGACGCGTGACACTCGCAAGCAACAGCGCGGGGAATCTTGTACGTCGTACATAGAGGATGTGCTTGCTCTTTGTCGACGCGTGAAGACGGCCATGACCGAATCAGACAGGGTTCGCCATATCCTCAAAGGCATCAGTGATATCGCTTACAATGCTTTAGTCATCAAGAATGCCGATAACGTCGCTGATATCGTCGCTACTTGCAGCGCCTTGATGAACTCGAATCAGTACGGCTACAGCCAGCCAGCACTGCATACACTACCGCCGACGGCCCCACGTTACGAGCAATGATCCGCGCAATAATTCGAGAAGAGCTACAGTATCTTGGCTTCGGCGCTGGGCCTATGCCTTCTGATGCCCCGGATACCAATCTGCGAGATGTTGTCAAAGAGGAATTGACATCCATGGCTGGTGCAGCGTACATGGACCCTCTAACACCTTAGGGCCCCACCAACGTACGCACAAGTAGCCGCAGTTACTCTAGTCATTGTTCTACCGATGCTTCCAAAACCAACGCCGGCTCACATGGCTTGCATAACTACCAGCGCACCTACCCGAACCAGCTATCCGCACCGGTGTCCTTCTCGTCCCATCTGCAACTACTGCGGCTATCGTGGCCACATAGCACGTTTTTGCCGCAAGCGCCAACAAGACGACCATCCCGGATATGCTCTATACGAACGGGATGTCTTTTCGCCCGAAGCTACTTTCAAACGTCTAGGGAGTCTGCATGACCAACGCCGTCCTTATGATCCACCACGCGGCCGCTCTCCGTCTCCTACTATAGCATCCGAGACGGCTCCGACGTACCGTCCTGCATGACGTCGTTCGTGGTCACCCCTTCGTCACTATACGTCCCCACTTAGACGTGCTTCTCAATTCGCCGAGCGTCATCCAGAAAACTGAATTATGCAGCTTTTGGAGGAAAAGCTGCATCGAACAACGACAGAAATTCCTCCATCGCGTCCGTGCAAAATGATATTGGTTGTTGTAGAAGGTGTACAAGGAGAAGCTTTGGTAGACACTGGTGGTAGTATTTCAGTTATTCACCCTGAATTGTGTTCCCGACTCCGGAAAGTTAGGACCCCGTATGATGGACCTAGGCTACTCGCTGCTCAAGGGGCCCCCATTCGACCTACCGCCACGTGCACTGCTCGTATCTCCATCGATAGACTTCTGCATTACGTACAAGTTGCAGTGCTCAGTTCTTGTGCCCAGCAGCTCATATTGGGATGGGATTTTCTTTCTACGACCTCCGCCTCCATCTGCTGCGGGCAACGCGTTCTCCACATGACCGACACGACATATTCACTTCGTGCAGATGACGCACCACTTCCCTTGCTTGCCGCAGGAGATATCACGCTACCTCCTCGCCATCAAAGCATTGGTACTATCAAGTCTGATGTCATTGACTGCGGCGACGTGCTCGTATTACCATCTGCACGCTGTCTCACGAGAGCGATAGCCTTTCCATCAGGGCTGGTTCGGTTTTATCATGGCTCTGGACTCCTCTACTCTACACACCCGACATCCGAGAACAGTCTCATCCCTAAAGGCACTACATTGGCTTGCGCCACTGAATCGGAGTCTATATCTGCTGTTTCTTTTAAACCAGCTTCCTCTGAAGTACCTTGTACCGGAGGGGCCGCATCTTCTTCAGCTGTTGCAGCTGCCATCAGTTCCGACCTGACACGTTTGCTGTCACAACAGTTGCTTGCTTTGCTCCAAAAACATGAAGCTTCGTTTGACGCGCGTTTGATTTCGTTGGGAAATACTTCGATTACGACGCATCGGATACAGACAGATGGTACATCCATCATGCGCCCTATGCCGTATCGCGTATCGCTAGCCGAGAGGAAATTCATTGACGAGAACGTCACCGACCTGCTCCAACTGAACATAATAAGCCCCTCTGCTAGCCCTTGCTCTTCCTCCATTGTTTTAGTTCTCGAAAAAAGACGGCTCTGTTCGATTTTGCGTCGACTACCGAGCGCTTAACAAGGTCACACGCAAGGATGTATACCCTATGCCACGAATAGACGATGCCTGCAGAGTGCCGAGTCCAGTCTCCATCTGCGCTCCGGCTACTGACAGATACCTATGCGTGAGGACGATAAAGAGAAAACAGCGTTTGCAATACCAGATGGGCTCTATGAGTTTATGTCATACCATTCGGCCTCTGCAATGCGCCCGCAACTCTCCAGCGCATGATTGACACTGTTCTTAGTGGCGTGAAGTGGAAGACTTGCTTGTGCTATCTGGACGATATCGTTGTTTTCTCGTCAACCTTCTCTCAGCATCTGCAACGTCTGGAACAAGTTCTCACGTGCCTTGCGAACACTGGACTTCAGCTAAACAGCAAGAAATGCAATTTTGCGAGCAAGACGGACAAGGTATTAGGTCACATTGTGAGCAAAGACAGCATTTGTCCTGATCCTGATAAGGTTTCGGCAGTTCGACCCTTCCCTCGTCCCGAAAAGACCAAAGATTTCTGTAGTTTCCTAGGTCTCGCTTCCTATTTTTGCCGATTCATAGGAGGCTTCGCCTCAATAGCATCACCTGTGCACAAATTACTGTGTTCTAATGTTCCCTTTGTGTGGTCCCCCGAATGTGAATCAGCGTTCGCCCATCTGAAGCTCGCTCTCCCATCTGAACCAGCATTTCGCCATTTTGATGAAGCCGCTCCTACCCTCCTGCATACGGATGCTAGTGGTGACGGCATTAGTGGCATTCTCCTGCAGCGAGACGACACTTTAGGTGAGAGGGTCGTCGCGTACGCAAGTCGAGTTTTGACAAACGCTGAAAAGATTTACACCATCACGGAACAGTAACGCCTAGCTATCGTTTGGTCTGTGCAGAAGTTTTGACCTTATCTTCACAGCCGACATTTTAACATCGTTACAGAGCACCATACATTATGCTGGCTTTGAACGCTGAAGAACTTGTCTCGACGGCTTGGTTGGTGAATTCTTTGTCTGCAAGAATACGACTTTGCTATTACCTACAAGTGCGGAAAAAACACCAGGATGCAGACGTGCTTTCTCGCTGTCCGCTTCCTACGACACCATGCAATGGACCTCCAACTACCAGCCATGACAATCTTTCGCACGATCCATCTTCACATGCTTTCTTGTTGGCCGCTGTCGACGAGATGCCTCCACACGACAACATATTATTTCAATCCCATCAACTTGCCGATTCTTACTGTCGGCACATCATAGACCTGCTTCAAGGAGCTTCGCGCCCGCCTAATGCCCGCCTTCATCGGCAGCTGACGCCATTTAAGATTGACAACGGCGTCCTGTACCGTCATGTCTATCACCCTGACGGTCAACGCTGGGTTCCTATCCTGCCACACTCTCTACGTGCTCCCCTGCAGGCTTCTCACGGCGACATGACTGCTGGACACCTTGGTTTTCAGAAAACCTATGACTGCATCAAAGTTCGCTTCTACTGGCTTGGTTTCTCAGCCAGTTTAGCGAGGTATGTCGCTTCCTGCGCCCTATGTCAACGTCGAAAGCGCCCTACATCTGCTACAAGCGGACAACTGCAACCGGTTCCATGTCCGTCGCAACCATTTTAAGTCGTTGGCATTGACCTGTATGGTCCTCTTCCTGTGACGCTCACCGGTAAACGATGGATTGTGAGAACCGTTGACCACTTGACACGCTACGCCGAAACAGCTTGTGTGAGTTTATCCTCAGCCTCTAAAGTTGCTACATTCTTATTTAGAGCCTTAATACTGCGCCGCGGTGCTCCTCGCGTCCCCCTGAGCGACCGTGGAAAAGCATTCCTCTCGCAACTAGTAGACAAAGTACTCAGAGCCTCCGGAACCACCGACAAGACTACCTGCAGTTACCATCCGCAAACCTACAGCCTAAAAGAGCGATTTCATCGCACGCTGTCAGTCATGCTAGTCATGTACGTCGAATCAGATCACAGAAACTGGGACGTAATTTTGCCATTCGTGATTCTTCCGTAGAATACCGCCCTTCAACGCACGACCGGATACTCGCCATGCTATCTTGTCTATGGTTGTTCACCCTCTTCCTTCCTTGACGTCTCTTTCTTCGCGCCAACTGTCAATCGATGTCCATCCTCCAGGGAGGAATATGTGTCCCGCATTTTGTGTTCACGTCAGCTCACCCGCATCAACACCGAAGCACGGCAACAGGACCGCAAGCAGTATTACGACACCTCTCATCGCGTCGTGTGCTTCCGCCCTGACGAGGCATTGCTACTCTGGACACGAATTCGTACTCCTGGCTTGTGTGATAAGCTTCAGCTTGGGTTCATTGGCTCCTACAATGTCTTGGAGCAGACTTCTCCGGTTAACTATCGCGTAGCACCAGTTACTGTTCCAAATGTTCGCCGCTGCCCTGCTGCTGAGGTTGTCCACGTTTCCCGTATGATGAGACCTTTCACGAGGCGTTGGCCACCCGTTCAATGTATATATATATATATATGGGGGGTTCAAAAAGCTGGTAGGGCCCCAGCCCTGCCCCCCACCCCGGAAAAATTTAAACTTCCCGACTATGACCGTTGCCGAAGTCTGAGCTTTGCAGATTTGGCAGCAAGGTCAAATCTGCTGCTTTTACCGGCTTTCGTGAAAACAAACATGCTTTGTAAAGCCAGCCAAGTGAACTCTAGTTAAAAAAATTATGGGATTTTACATGCCAATACCACTATCTGATTATGAGGCCCGCCGTAGTGGGGGACTCCCGCAATTTGGACCACATGGGGTTCTTTAATATGCACATAAAACTAAGTACACGGGTGTTTGGGCATATCGTCCCCATCAAAAATCGGCCGCCGCGGCCGGGTATCGATCCCACTACCTCGTGCTAAGCAGCCCAACACCATAATCACTAAGCAACCAAGGCCGGTCAACTCTGCTTATCAACCGCAGATACTGGCCACTACCCAGTTCTTGCGTGTTTCTTTAAAAAAATCACCTTTATCCCTGCCTTTTACTTGCTTTTCTCTGCTTTGACTACGTGGGATTCTCAGTCTTGCGAGCTAGACGTCTGGCGATACTAAAAAAAAAATGTACGCATTATCACTGTACTGCAAGAATGCAAGAATGCGACACACCGATCCATTTGCGATACATGTGGAGTCTATGAGCACAAGCGCGTATTCTCGCTGCGGTTTGACGAATCGTCGTGCTTGATTGAACAAATGTCGGTTGCCCGCGCATTACTACCACAGCGCGCCAGCGAGGAGGCAGAACGCCCTTTCGGACTCCGCATTTAGATACCTTCACTTCCGTCTGAGGTGCCTTCTTCCCACGTTAAGTGAAGCTTGACGAAACCAATGTTTTGTGGTGGCCTACGTTCGACCATATAACAGTCCGTTGATGCCGTCGCAGGCGTACGTTCTGTGGAGCCTTGCTCACTTTTGTAGCGCAACCGCTAACCTTCACTTCCCTGCGGTTCTCGCGCGCACGTCAGATAAGATGCGCTTGCGGCAGGGAGGATTAGTTCTTTATTCAAAGAAACCGCTTCTTTCCCATCTTCCCGGATGAAGCTTGGACTGGGCAGCGCACGGTGGCGAGGACAGCTGGCGAAATGCACATATTCCGCGTAAAGTTTGATCAGCACGTGTATTGTGGTTCACCTGTGCAGGTGTGTACGACCTTCAAACACGCTCTGCTTAAAACAGTTCGTGGTGTGTGTGAGAGAGTCAAACCTCTTTATTATTGATATTTCAACGGAGAGAGGAGCGTGGGAGGAACCCTAAGTCCCTGGTCTCTAAGGTGATTCCGATGACGTTTCTAGCCCGTTGTATCATAGACCGAAGAACCTCGGGAAGTCCGTCGCGGAGGAGATTGTCCCACAGCTCTTTGTTGCGTAGGGCGAAAAGGAGAGTTGGAAAGGGAGGAAAGAGGTCTGCAGTGCACTCAGTCGTGACGTGAAAGATTGTGAGCGAGCTGCCACAGCCCGGGCAACGGTCTGCATAACAGTGTGGGTAGAATTCATTGAGAGAGACAACGTTTTGAAAAGTTGCGGTTTGTAACTGGTGTAATGCCACTGCTTCATCTCGCGAGGAGGAAGGCTGTGGTGGGCGCTGGGTGCGACGAATGTTTTGTATTGACGGAGGATGTCTTTCTAAGGGAGCAAGAGATCCCCCCACCCAGAACTAGTCGCCTCACCATGCTGAGCCGCAAGGAGGGAAATTTCTCGGTCAACCACATGCAACGTTCGTTACCCGGCAGCGAGGTTTGACCAGGGGTCCAGAGTAAGTGGACGCGTGGAGGTGTGGTTGGTGGATTTTGCGGGATCTGTTTGAGAATTTGGTGTGCCGCTCTCGGGATGCCATGTCTAGATAAGAACGCCCGACATGCCTGCTGCGAGTCCGTCAATATATACACTTCCTCAGGATTGCGTATGACGTATTAAATCTCAAGAGCAACGCCGAGAATTTCTCCGTAAGCGGCATTTGTTCCATGTATTGAAGCAGAGTCCTTTAGAGATTCGGTGCCATTCAAAACTAGCATGGTATAGCCATCTTGAGTGCGTGATGTGTCTGTATAAAAAGTATGCGTTTCCGGGATGTTTGCAAGCATGCCGCCAATGTATCGTACACGGGCTGTGCGCCGTCCTTTGTAATGGTCGGGGTGCATATTACATGGCAAAGGATGAATACTAGTGAGCTTGGCGTATCGCGGATGACAAGTTCGGTGGACGGGTTTCAGTCTGAAGACGCGGGACCGAGTATCCTATTCACGTGGGAAGATGGCGGCCAGTAGGGGTGAGTAGGAGGCACTGGTGATGGCTGACCCAATGTGCCTCTAGCAGCTCGCCTATTGTGTTATGTGTCCCTAAGTTAAGGGGAAGGCATGTGTAAATATAGTTCGGGATTGCATAGGCCAGGTTCATCGCTTTGCGAATCATTCTGTCTATTCGAAGTTGTTGCGCTTGGATCAACCACTGAAAGGAGGGATGGTATGTAAGCCGGCTGATCACGCATGCCTTCACCAAGCGCAGCAGGTGCTCTTCTCGAAGGCCCGAGAGCCTGTTGGAGACCCTCCAGATCTTGGCAAGAATTTGCCCAATCTTTTCGCGTAGAAGGGCAACACTATAGTTAGATCTGCCATACGCTTGGACGTGTAGGCCAAGGATGCGAGCACCATTAACCTATGGCATGCATTTGCGTCGACGTGCACAGTGATAGGGAGAGTAGAGGAACGACTGTGGGGCGAATGATTAAGAACTGCGACTTTTGCGGAGCACATCTTAAGCCGCTTTTTCTCGCCTATTCGGAGGCTCTGTCAACTGCTTGCTGCAGTCAGTTCTGGATGGCTCCTTCGGAACCCCATGTCGGCCAGATAGTAATGCTGTCCGCATAAATAGCGCGGGCAACATCAGGGATGTGGCAGAGTAGCCGGGGAAGACCTGCGAGCGCGATATTGAATAGATTAGGGTAAAGAACTGAGCACTGGGGGGTGTCCCGTGATTTACGAGGCCAATCGTACGGGATCGATGCGGTCCCATTCCTACGATGGCTGTGTGCTCTCGAAGAAATGCGCGGATGTAGTTATAGATAAGACTTCCAGAGTGAGAATGTGCGACATTGCGAAGGAATAAATCAGGTTCAACTTTATAGAATCTCCCTTTTAGGTCTAATCCGATGAGTGCTTTTGTTTCAGCGCACGACGGAGCTCCTATGACTTTCTTCCGCAATTGTAAAAGCACACTTCTGGCAGACAGATGAACTCTATATCCGAATGGAGATTGACAAAACAATGATTTTGCTTCCAGCAAGGGCTGCGGACGCCGCAAGAGTACATGCTTCATGAGCTTGGCAACGCAGGATCTTAGGGAGATGGGTCGTAAGTTTTCAACCTTTACAGGTTTGCCTGGTTAGGGGATCAGTGTAATGTCGGCGTTTCGCCATGCTTGGGGATTGATGCCTTTGTCGTGGCATTTGGGTTGAAGTACTGGGTACTACGCAAGGCGGAACTCCGCAGCGCATGTGTCCTGGCAAGACCCACTAAGACAACAGGTGGGGATATTGCGCTAAGCGTAACACCGGCACCCGGGCCGGTGATCTTGATTCAACCCCGCCACCTTTCTGCGCCACCGACAACACCAGCGTCGATGACTGGCTCAGGAATTACGAGAGCGTTGCAACAAACAATCGGTGAGACTCGATAGTGAGGCTCGCCAATGATGTTTTCTACGTCAGTGGGAAAGCGCAGGTCCAGTTTGGCACTCACGAAGCAGAGTTGACCAGCTGGGATTTATGCAAACAGAAACTGCGTGATTTATTTGGCAAACAAATTGACCGGCAACGCACCGCTTCGGAAGCTCTGTCCTGTCACGCTTAATCTCCCACTCGGTCATATGTGTCGTAAATGCTTGACCTTAGCACCCTTTGCCGCCAAGTTGATACGAACGTGACTGAGGGGGACAATAAACTCCACATCCTGAAAGGTAATGCTGATGGTGCCTTCAACTTGCGGGTCTTTAAGGACTGCTCAACAAATGAAGATATCATCGAGTGAAAGCGTTTTGAAGAACTGAACAGACGTCGAATAGCCCAACAATGCATGTGGCTTCTAAACACTGCCGCCACATCTTCCTGCACGGACCTTCATCCGCTCAATGACCCACCCCTCACCGACGGACTTGTGCACATCGTGCTTCGTGAAATTGAGGCAATGACACTACCATATTTTTCTGCACGCCCTTCCGACAATTCCCGACTGACCATCTCTTTAATTCAAGCGTCCTTAGGAAAGTGTGGGCTAACGTAGGACTCGAGCATGTCGTGTCTCTTCCTCAGCCTCTGGTAAGTTTTGTTGTTTCGTCTTATAGAACTACAGCAAGGCTTCGCCGCTATCTTTATCCTGTCCAGTAGAGCATCCAGGATAAGAAGCCCATCTGCTTTGGTTTGTCTGCCAATCCGTGGGGCATATTTTCTGCTACTACCGATATCACCTACCTTCCTCCCCTCGCTACCTTGGTGGCAATCGCTGCGACGAGAATAGGTCCCTGCAGTTTTTCACTCGTAATGGCTCACCGCTCCGATATGCTCCTATAGCAATCCGAAGCTCCAGCCGTTCCCGCTCACACCTGCCCCACTGCTGTACATCGCCGCGCCAATTTGGACGATCTTTCAAGGAAAACTCTACAGTGCAGCTTCCGGATGTGACGATGCATTAGAACTCAAACTTGCAAATATTTTTTAACATTGCCGAGGCCCAAGAACCTATTTACCGTAGAAGTAGATAACCTACTCATTACTGCCCTCATCGTCCCCGGTGCAGATTGTATCATGAGCTGTGGTCATGAGCATGAGCATTGACCTGCATTGTCGCTGTTCTCTGCAAAAGTGTACCGTGTGCTCACTGTGTGGTTACTCCGTCTGCCAGTGCCGTTTCGCCCACCAAAGTATTGTTCTGACTGTTGGGACCAACCAGACTTCTCTGCCTCTCTTGAACTTCGGAATCTGCCGTCATGTTCTTCCCCAAGCTTTCGCCATAGCTCTCCCCAAGCATAGCCTTCGCCAGTCTGTTGGCATCAGATCAGAGGCAGATTTCATCACCGTTGCCTCACTTTCCTTCGGAAATTTTTCACGCACAAGCGTAACGGTCCAGCTCTTCAAATAGGCGGTGTCTGTCTGACGCCGTGAAGCAAGCGAATGGGTAAGGTGCTGGAGGTAAAGGAAATCGCGTCGCCGAGGTAAGTCTGAAGGAACGCGAGTGCGCGGCAAAATGTAGGTAACGTTTAAGTGAAGGTGGGAAGGACAAACGATTGTTCACCCCAGCGTTTTGACAGCGAATGTCCGTGGTCATCCAGGGTTAAGTGTTCATGTTTGCGTGCGTTTGATTAAACCATGCTAGTTGATTTAGATAGTAAGCGCATAATTAAAAGCGGGCGTTCTACTCCCGTGGCTGCTGCAAATGGCGCTGCCACGCAAGCGCTGTTTTGAATACGATCTGCGATGCGGGCAGTGCAGACACTTAGGCACACCGAGGGCCGACAGCGTGGTGTGTGCTATAGCACCCACGCGCATGCGCTTCACCCGCGTTTACGAAGTGAAATTTCACTGTACATTTTTTCTCCCGTGTACCGACTTCTTCGTCCGAACAAAACTATATCGAAAAGGTTATTCATCCGAACCATCTGGTCTCATAAATGGGGAGCCTCCGCCATTTGCTCTTATTATAAGCCAACGTTTTCGACTTTGATGGCTGTCCCTCAGGTCAAACCTCCATTATCAAACATATCCCAGGCATACTACCGATGCGTCGCCATTGCACCGGTGACCGCACCGTTTGTCACCATCCGAGCGCCAAGTTGTTCAACAAGAGGTTGAAAAGATGCTTATGAAAGGCATTATTGAGCCGTTCCCAATCCCATGTTGTTGCCATGTTGTCTTGCTTAAAGAGAAGGATAACAGCGATTCTACGTCAATAATCGGCATCTGAATAAGGTCACCAAAAATATGTCTGGGCTGTTGGACGTATTTATGGCGCTCTGGATTGCCTTCTCGGCGTGACCTATATTTAATATATTGACCCGCACTCTGGTTACTGTCGGGTCGCCGGCGACGGCAGCGACCGTGCAAAGGCTTAATTTGTAACACCTGATGGGCGTTTATTTGTTCGGAGTGGTGTGGTTTGGGCTTGCGCGATGGCCCGGCCCTGTTCGAACGAATGATTAACACGCTTTTGTAAATTTTTAAACGGCCTACCTGCCTGTGCTACCTGGATTATGCGATGGCGTGCTGTCTGACATCTTCAGCGCACCTTACAAGTTCCTCATCCATCTTATCCCTGTTTTGTGCGCCTGGACTATGACAGAATTCTTCGAAATGCCACTTCGGTCACTGCCGAATCGTCATCTTTGGGCATCCAGTGGACTGACCTGGTGTCCGTCCCGATTCCGTCAAGCTTCGTGGCGTCATTGAGTTTCGAATGTCACTGAGTGTTGTGATCGCGTCGTCAAACTTCAAAGCTTTGTGCGATCGTGCTCGCATTCCCCGCCGACTTGTCAAAAATTTTACAGACAGACCGCCCACTAAGTGACCTTACCAGGACAGGGGTGCCGTTTTACTGGGCTATTGATCAAGCCACAGTCATTACACAGCTTGTCGTACTGCTGACTACTCCGATGATCGTCGCCCACTTCAACGCCCATGCTGCAAGTGAAGTACGCACCAACGCGAATGGATATGGAATTGGCGCTGTTTTAGCCTAATGCCAACGTAGTTATTTCGTACGCGAGCACGCTTTTTTCCCTACCTGGCGCAATTATTCCAATACCAAGCGCGAGTGCCTCGCATTCCTTTAGGCCGTCAGCAAATTCCGCTCCCTCCTATACGGGCCACCTTTCACTCTTACCACTGACCACCACGCTGCGTGCTGGCTTTCGAGCCTCAAAGACCTCACGGGGGTCTGGGTCGCTTGGCTCTACATCTCCAGGATTTCACCTATACTGGGGTTCACAAGTCCGGGCGACGATCCCCGGACGCGTGCTTGTTTCGGCAACCCGTAGATGCACCAGACGCTCCCTAGCAGCACACACCAACTAGCATTTTCTCGCTCTCCGTTCTTAGACACATTGGTGACGAGCAATGGCGTTAAACGTCCAATAATGATCTCATCAACCACCTGCATTCTGGCTCGTTGGACCGGTCACTTCGTATGCTCGTCATCATAAGCGGCACGTTCTATCACTGGAAAATGCACCCTGAAGGGCAGGGACTGCTACTCGTCAGTCTCTCTCATCGCCGAGCTACAGTACTCGAGAAACTGCATGATGTCTGTACAGCGGACCATGTTGGTGTTTCCAGGACGTACGACCATGTATAGTTATGTTTTTTCTTGCTAAGTCACTACCGCCTTGTTCATTGCTATCTCGCTCCGTGCGAGTTGCGTCAACGCAGGCTAAGGCCAGCTCTTTCTCTGGCTGGGCTCCTCCAACCTATTGACATACTAGCCGAGCCAT
Organism: Dermacentor variabilis; assembly: GCF_050947875.1. Taxonomy (NCBI): domain Eukaryota; kingdom Metazoa; phylum Arthropoda; class Arachnida; order Ixodida; family Ixodidae; genus Dermacentor; species Dermacentor variabilis. The sequence goes on along the minus strand of NC_134569.1, from coordinate 233,097,453 downwards.
TTTTCCGTGTTGGTATTGACCTTCTTTGCCCGTTCCCTTCTTCCCCACAGGCTATAGATGGATTGCCCTTGCTACGGATTAAGTGATCCATTATGCCACCTGAGGACCTCTCCAGACAAGCTGGGCTGCAGACACCGCCGACTTCTAAGTAAGACGTCATTTTACATCACTTCGCTTCCCATCAGCATCTCACTGACTGGATTCGCAACTACTGTAAGGTCATCAAAGAAAGGCGCCGTGAAGGGGTCGCCGATACGGAAACAGCATGCGTGTTGGCATGGCTAAGCCTTACCGCTGGAATGTTGGCGTCCTTCCACAGGTTGCCCGTGAAAGCACTCTCACTGGGCTTCAAAAGCTCGAGGCTATCATGGGGCTGTACAATACACTTCACGTACACAATACACTTCGCAAGAAATACAGCCATGCAACTGCCGTTTGCCGTAGCAAGGCTGGCAACACAGAATACAAAACGCCCGCAGCGGATGGAAAAATGCGCAAAGGAGGCAAATGGACCCTCTCTAAACATCTCTTAGACGATGGACAATCCAAATGTAATCAGAGACTAGTCATAGACCGATAAATTATAAGGAAAAAATGGAAGGCGTCTCAGAGGCCTCCATATTTCGGAAACTAGCGAACAAATACCTTCCAATTGGCCAAACCCCAGGTTCTCCCCTCCCTCAGTATGAGGGCGCGCCTGCCCCAGAGCTGGACGTCCCCTTCTCGGAAGCTGAGATCAGGGAAGTGCTGCGCAATTTAAACGGAAGGTCTGCCCCAGGCCCCGACGGAACTACAAACCGGCTCTTAAGAAATTTGGACGACAAAGCAATTCAAGCTTTAATGAATGAGATAAATGAGGTATGGGAGGAGGGCGTTGTACCGGAGAGTTGGAAGAAGGCCACAGTGGTCTTAATCCCCAAGCCAGGTAAATCACGCAGCTTGGAGAACCTCCGTCCTATCTCCCTTACTTTTTGCAGTAGCAAAGTAGCGGAACATGCAGTGCATAACAGGATATCAAGACATATTGAGCGCAAGGAACTATTCCCGTACAATATGGTTGGTTTCCGGCTCTTGCTTTCAACGCAGGATGTCATGCTCCTGCTCAAAACACAGATAATCGACTCTCAAAGCAAAGATGTAAAAGGGGTCCTCGCACTGGATCTATCCAAGGCATTTGATACAATTTCACATGACTGTATCCTTCAGGAGATATCGGCCTTGAACTTAGGAGTTAAATTCTTCTCCTTCGTTGCATCTTTCCTCGAGAGCAGGATGGCGGCCATAAAGTTGAGGCAATCAGTCTCGAAATATTTCACACTCGGAAACAAGGGTACTCCCCAAGGGGCAGTTATCTCACCCCTTCTGTTTAATATAGCAATGCGCAAGTTGTCGGAAAGCCTTGCAGCAATTCCTTACGTTGGTCATGCATTATATGCTGACGATATTACAATCTGGTGCCCTGGAGGATCGGAGGCTACGGTCGAACAAGCTCGACAGGAGGCTGTGGATGTTACAGAGTCTTTCTTGAAAGGTACGGGACTGGCACTCCCGCCTGGAAAGTCGGAACTCCTGCTGTACAGACAGGCTAGACGAGGTGCTAGGGGACTCACCCCACTCAATCAGGTGCCCATTTGCGTTCGTACCAGATATGGGCACACCATCCCGAGAGCAGACTATCAAAATACTAGGGCTTTCAATAAACTCAAAGGGATGCAACACTAAGACTATAGCCCAACTCACCACGAGAACTGAAAATATTATTAGATTAATTATGAGAGTTTCCAACAACAAAGGTGGCATAGGCGAGGATATACTCGTTAGGGCTCACCATGCTTTCCTCATCAGCCATGTCATTTACATAGTCACGGCCCTCAATTGGACGAAAGCAGAAATGGATAAATTAGACACGCTTATGCGCAAAAGTATCAAAAGGGTGATCGGCGTGCCAATCACGGCTAGCACAGAGAAACTAATGACATTGGGAGTACACAACACAACTTCGGAAATAATAGAAGCACAAAGATCAGCACAAATTATTAGATTATCAAACTCCAAAGCAGGCAGAAGACTTCTGGATGCGGCAGGCCTCCGTCCTAGCTTCAATCAGGGAAATATCACGCAACTTGATATTCAGACAAGGAACTCCTTTATTGCAACCCTTTTCCAAGAAATGTCCACCCCCAACACAATAAAGGTCGAAGGTTAGCGAGGGCTTGAAATTTCTTAAAGAACATATCCGGAACGGAGACCTTTGTTGACGCGGCGCGACAGGCCAGTGCCAACAATTTCTCCGTAGCCATAGTCAATGACAGGGGAGAACTCCTCTCGGCAGCCTCGCTGAAAACCTCCTCGGTCGATGTGGCGGAACAGGCTGCTATAGCTCTCGGATTACTGGACTCAAAACGCACTACGGTGTCCACGACTACCGAGAAGCCGTTAGAGCGTTCGCCTCGGGTTTGATAGCCAAGGAAGCAGCCAGGATTCTAAACGGCAAACAGCCCTTTGACATTGTTCACCACATAGTCTGGTTCCCAGCTCACATGGGCCCAGACGTCCCAGGCGGCACGCCAGGTTGGGCCAACGTTGGAAACACATTGGCACTTCTTGGCCCAATGCCGGCCTAAGATGAACAGCGTGGTTCCAATATTGGCAGCGCCATTCTGATTCCTGGCCCAATGATGGCCTAAGGTTAACAGCGTGGCGCCAATATTGGCTGTGCCATTCTGATAGATATCCAACGTTGGCCCACATTACACAGTCAGTAAACAATATTGGCTGTGCCATTCTGATAGAGATCCAATGTTGGCCCACATTACACAGTCAGTAAACAATATTGGCACTGCCGTTCAACAAGGCGGGAATTATTGAACCGATTTTCGTATGGATTTGCCAATATGGGTTACTAGTTGGCTTTCTTTGGAGGACATTGGCCCGTAATAAGCCAATAATTTTCGCCTTGTCGGCTTTTAGTGCTCTACGACTTGCTGCGATTGAAGAACGTGTTTTGAAAACTAATTCACTGATCACAGGCAAACTGCGCCGGAACCAGGAATATGTTCTCCCATGTCAACTCCATGCATGGTACACCGCCATTTTTGCACTTCTCCTTTAGCGAAATGCGTCCCCTAAAGAGAAAAGCCAGTGTACCACGTAGCAAGCATGGGAAGTCGCATAAAATTAGCCGCTGCTTTATTGATCGTGCATAAGAACATGAGCTTTCTATAAGAAGCAACGGTATTGCGAATTTGCCTGCGCGTTGTATATTTTGCATGTACGCTTCGCGGCTTTGGTGGATCAGGATTCTGAGCAGAATCGAGAATTACACTGCCTCAGAGCTGATGGAACCGTTTTATATCGCATCGAGATGGAGCGCATATGTATTAGTGAAACTTTTGTTTGTTTGTTTGGCATGCATGGCATGTTGCGGTGACATAATCATCATGCTCCTATTCTAATTTATTTGTTTGTTCGTGCATGTGTAGTAAGCTCCTTGTATGAATGCCCCTGATAGAAAAAAAAATTAATTGCACGTTTTGGCATTTGCGTGTCAACAACCTCTTGACTTTGCCTTTAGTAGGCACGGCGCATTCCGGATTTTCTTTTTCGGCCTAGCTTTCCGTCCTTCAGCCCCCACTTGCCTCCCCCCCACGCACCCACGTGAGCCAGGTCAATGCTATCAGTCAAGCGTTCAGACAGCCATAAGCTGCTGTGTCGAATTGGGTGCTCTCGGAAGCATGGGGGAAAGCGGCGGGGTCACTATTGTGCTCCTTGTCGCCCTCCGTCGCTGCCACTCCAAAACGCGGTCGGGCTAGGTCCAGCGGGGGAAAGTGGTGTTTACCCCATATTCTTCGTTCACCCTTTCCTTTCACTCTTTCCTTCTATGCGTCGCTAGCACGCCGACTGGGTGCAACACCACCTGAGTGCTTGCCGTCTTGTCCGTTCTTGCCAGCGCACCCCTCTCGTGAATAATGCTCGCTTGCGGTCGTCATTCCTACTGAGAAGCCTACATCTTGAAATACGCAGCAATGTGGCCACGAATTTTTGTGAGTGTTAGAATTAATATAGGCGAAACAAGAATTAGAAAAAAAGTCGGCAATCGTGGCCACCGTCTTCGATGTGGGATGAACTCGGATACACAGAAGCATGGATCTTACAATGGTGAGTCCATTTGTTTTGCACATGTTATAAGTTTTATAAGGAGCAATATCACCCAAGCAATATCACGCGGTTTATATATTACTGAAACAGGCCTGGCTAATGTAGAGTGCCTGTAATTACATAGCTCTTTTTATTTGCAGCCTTTGAATAGTGCCCGGAGTAGAACCACGTGTAAATCTCTGTGAATTTCACCCAAGTTCCAGGACTATGATTTTACCAAGCCACGCGCGCGGCCTGATCCTGCTAGTGATACCGAGGAACCACGCTTCTTCTCACTGTTCCAGGTCAAGCATCATTTCCGGTCGACAGTATTTCTTTCTTTTCGTATAATAAATGTCTCTTTTACTAGTGTTTCCTGACGGAACTTCTCGGTTTCCACATTAAAAATTTCGCACGAAGGCCGCATTGTGTCTAGACAGTCTGAAACTAGGCTTTTTGTGCTGTAGCAGGTCTTGCTGCAATTTTTTTATTATAAAGTGCTACGCTGACTAGGTGTGGGCTGTAAACAAGGCGGACGGATCTTGCGCATTTTATGTCTGTTCTAAATATTACGTTACACCTTGTACAAGATATGCCATATATGTCGAAATATTAAGAAGTGTTACCTGACAAGCCTCTTGCAAGAAAGTTTCTTGATTCACCCTTTCGAACTCTCTGCTCAGACTTATAATATTGTTGCAGTATGGCGATTTTTCAAATGAAAACGCTGCCACATACATTTGTCATACCAAAATTTCTGATAATGTTTCTTTTTATTTTACAGTGCAAGCATTTCCTCCAAGTAATGGTGAAGTCGCTATGGGATATGGTAGCAATATCAAGGAAACCACCGCGTTATCGTGGTCCTCGGGGGCGTGATCAGCCCGCCGTCATCCAAGCACTGACCAACCTGCCTACCGACGTCAGCTCCCTGCCCTGAAACCCCTGGCCAGCCCACCGTCCTCGGCACCTTGCCCGATTCCTATCTTGAGGGCAGTGCCTGTAAATAAACTGTTTGAAGATAACCGAGCGTCACCCATATAGGTCCACGGAAAATGCCTGTTTGTGAAAATTTATTCGCAAATAAAATGTCATAAACATCAATATCAGAATTCTTTTATTATTATTTGTAAGTATATATGACTTCTGCTTCTTGACATCTTTTTGTCGAGCTTTCCTAGCTACTATTGAGCAAGATGGTAAGGGGACAATTGCTACAAAAAATGCCGCTAGCAAAAGGTTTGCGATAAGAGTGTGTGCGTGCTCTAAAGCCAGCGTATCTAGAATATTCGTCATGCAAAGGGCATTGGCTCAAAGCTGGCATTAATACTGGCAACGATATGGCTCAACACTGGTCCTACGCTGACAGTACGATGGCTGCTGCATTGGCATAACATTGGTCCAATCTTGGCTTTAACGTTGGTCCTACGATGGCTGCTGCATTGGCATAACATTGGTCCAATCTTGGCTTTAACGCTGGTCCTACGCTGGCAGCACAATGGCTGCTGCATTGGCATAACATTGGTCCAATCTTGGCTTTAACGGTGGGCCAGCATTGGATTGGGTTGCACTTTGCGAATATGCCAACATTGGTCCAACATTGGTACCAATTTCTCCCAGCATTGGGCCATGGTTGGACCAATGCTGGTGTGCTGCCTGGGGTATTGCCGGGTAACCTGAAGCCCAATGAGATAGCCCACGACCGTGCGCGAGGTTTCGTATGCCGCGACGGGATGGTGTCTCGGGTGAGTTCGGGAGAGCTCGTCCACAGTGATCCACTGGTTACTTTTCATGAAATAACCTCTCATTACAGAGGGAATAGGCAGAGTTTTCCTTTCCCCCATCATAAGCTCAACAGGCCACCAGCTAGCACGCTTCGCATGCTCCAGACGGGGTCCTACCCCTCTAGGGGCTTTTTGAACATCCTCCACCCGGACATCGATCCACTCTGCCCAGATTGTGGCACTGAATTTAGCTCATTAAATCACATGCTCTGGCAGTGCCATGTGTTACAGGCTTTTAATACAGAAGAAGACTGGACGAAGGTCATCACAGACCCGAGAGAGGACGTCCAGCTCCTGGCTGTCCAGAGGGCCCGCGACCGAGCGGAGAGGCATGGCCTCTCTGTTCCGACATGGGACTAGCCAACGGCTGGGTAAGGACCTGCACGCCCCCGCTTAGCTCCTCAGGACCCCAATGAAGTCGTTTGCTGCTGCTGCTGCCCGTACTAGGCGCAATAATAATAATAATAATAATAATAATAATAATAATAATAATAATAATAATAATAATAATAATAATAATAATAATAATATTTATTGCCACACAATATACAAGAACAACACAAGCAGTCCGGTGTAAGCCTTAGTTGGCTTGTAGGACCGTGCCAATGAATGTGATAGACAAGGCAAAAATATATACATAAATTGATGAGACATGAAGAAAAAAAAATAAAACGAATGGCAAAAATTGAAAAGAACAAGATAACATTTGGTTATCTACATATAACAAAAGTTGAAGAGGTAAACATTGCAATGCAAAAAACAAATATACAAGAGGTTAATCTTACTGTAGCTGCTTTAAGAAGCGTTTGAGCGTGCTTTTTGATGTCGCGTTAAAGGTTTCTTCTGGCAATTTGTTAAATATGTCAGGCACATAAGCACAGCGTCTGGCAGCGCCATACCTTGCGGCTGAACGCGGAACTACATAACGGACATGTTTTCTAAGCTCCCTTGTGGCGGCACTTTTTTGTTTGAAAGCGGAATTCCAGAAATTTTTAACAACTGTTTCTATAAGTAATGAATGGAAGTTCGGTAGACCAAGTTCACGGAAGATATTTGCAGATGTTACTATTGGGGAATTGTATGCAACATTTTTAAGAATGTTTTCTGTAATCCGGTCTACCCTGCATCTCCAACGATCAGAACAAAAGCAAAGACTGTAATGCCGTACCTCAACACACTATAACCTAGTGCATGTACTATAATCTTTTACAGACACGCGTGCAATACTGTTGATATTAAACAACAGCCACGCTACTGACCTCAGCTTAGAACAAATAAGTGATAAGTGATGTTGCCAAAATAAAGTACTATCGAAATAGATTCCGAGATATTTCACACAATCCACGTATGGAATAGGCGCACATTTACAATGAACACAGAGTGACTCATGCAAGTAGAGAGGCATGTTAATAACAGTAGTCTTAAGTGGGGAGCGAAAACAAACAAGTTTTGTTTTTTGGGCATTTACAACAATTCCATAATTAGAGAACCAAAGCATTGCCTTGTAAACATCATTTTGCAACATTTTAGTGGACGTTTTATAAGAAAGGTGTTTCGGTAATAATACATTGTCGTCAGCATACTGGAATACTGAACATTTCGAAATTGCCAAAGGGAAGTCGTTAACGAAGATATTAGACAACAATGGCGACAAAATGGACCCCTGAGGAACTCCAGCATTTACCGACAGCTTAGAACTAAATACGCCCTTATCATCGGTAGAGACCACCTGAAATCTGTTGCTCAAGTAATTTTCGAGAACGTTGTAAAAAGGCCCACGAAATCCCCAAAAATGCAGTTTACTTAAGAAGATTTGATGATTCAGGGTGTCAAACGCTTTCGCTACATCTAAAGATGGTGCACATGTGAAAAGATTCTGATCGAATGCCGAGAACAGTTCATCTGAAAATTCCTCAAGCAGTGCCACAGTACCACGCCCTGAAATAAAGCCAAACTGTCGATTGGTAAGGATAGAAAATTTGTTAACAAAAGAAGACAGTGTGGAAAAGAAATTTTTCCAAAACCTGAGCAATGATCGGCAATGTTGAAATTGGCCGATAGTTTTCAATACTATCTTTCTTCCCTGACTTGTGTAGTGGTACAACAACTGCAGTTTTTAAGCATTCTGGAATTTCGTCGCCTTCCAAAAAAACCATTCAGAATATGCAGGATAATATCTGACAGCGCATTGAAATTCCTTCTGAGGGTGTGTAAAGAAATTCCATCATATCCAGTGGGCTTGTTAGGACGGAATCTGAAAATAATTTCTTCCAGATCACCCTTCAAAATTCTCGGAAGAAAAGCCGACGCAGATACGGAATGCCCAAAAGACGGAGTGCTTGTATATGGAGAGACGGCCCTTTGGGACGCTTTAACAAAGTGCCTGTTGAAAGCATCAGCCACATCTGTGGGAGGTTGTTTAAAAGCACCGAAAATAGACCGGTTATTGGAACTCACTCCTCTGAGATGATTTACCAAAGACCAAGTTTTGCTTACATTACTTGAAGATTGTTGGAATTTATAAAAGAAGTAACGGCGTTTGGCGGCACGCAGAAGAGCAACAATTCTATTTTTTGCCGACTTGTATTCTAATCGCAGTCTTTGGTTTCTGGGAATTCTTTTGCAGCGTTTGCACAAGTTGTCTCGATACGAAATGGAAGCAAGAATTTCCGTGTTCATGCAGAAGTGACTCTTTGTTATCGGTTTAGCTATGAGCCGTGTGCAACGTAATTCAAAATGTTTCATTTGCATACAGAACCTTTCATATACTTTGCTCGAAGAATCTTCTTTGGTTGAGGATGCCCAGTCAAACGAAACGATAAGGTTATCTAGCTTGGATTGATTAACAGTAGGGACAAGGCATTTACGCTGTCCAGATCCTGTTTCCACCGATGACGTTCCAGACGCGTCTGGTAAAACAAGACGGCATGCTACAAAATAATGGTCCGCCATCCGTTGTAGAATAGTACATGACCTAAATGAACAGCTGGGAGCTCTGACCGCTGTGTGATGTAAATAAGATTGCACTAGGCTATTATTAACTAATTCCGCTCTAGTAGGAGCTGCAATCGTGCATTCCAGAGCATAAGCGGACAACGTAGATAAATAATCACAAACAGTCACTTTTTCAGGGCATAACATATTGATATTCAAGTCTCCGATCAAGCAAAATTGGTCCGCTGAGCTCCACTGTCGCAGAGCTTCTTCAAGCTCAACAAGAAACCGTGAAAGGCTGCATGAAGGTGGTCGATAAATCGATAAGATATGGACAGAAAATGACCTCTTACAAACTTTGACCATCATAGATTCGGCATGTACAAAAGAAGCATCAACAGAAGAACTTCACAGTTGTCGTTTACGTAGAGAGCGATGCCTACGCCACGACGCCCGCTTCCTGTGACAAAATGTGCGGAAAAGCCCTACAAGGTAAACTTATCAAGGCAAGCCTGGGAAACATTGATTTCTGTAATCACAAATACGTCTACAAAGTTAACTGCCGATTCAGCCAGAAATTTAAATTCGTCTCAGTATTTACGCAGACTTCGAATATTAACGCTCACAATGGTAAAATCTTCATCAGAACTGCACGGAAATTCTTGTTTAAATGAACTGAAGTCCGGTAGTTCACTGAATAAAAAAGGCATGTTGGCTAAGCAATGTTTTCCAGGTCTGCTTGTTTACCAATTCGAACAAAAGACGCTGTTTCATTCTTTTTCACGAAGATCGTGCCTCCTTTCGTCCAACAAAACCGATAACCCTCCTCCTTTGCCTTCGTTCTCGCTTTCCAGAAGAGATCACGCTTAACTTTGGTCAAGTTATGATTGAAGTAGATCTTTAGAAATGATACACTTTCACGTAGTTTCTTCAGTTTTCCCCGCGCTTCAAGCCCTTTTTCCTTCCAAATTACAGATTTAAAGCGCACCAAGACCACAGGTGTACCACTGATTTTGACTTTAAGCGGTGTACGGCTGCAATATCGTCAGACGAAAACCCTGAGAGGTCCAGATTTGCTGCCATTTGTGTGATTGTTTTTGTTAGGCTTTAATTACTTTCACTGGCAAACCTTGGATCTCAAGATTCTTTAGTCTGCTGTACTGCTCACTTTCATTTTGGTTTTCTTGTAGCTTTTGTATTACTGCTGCCTGAGTTAACACCGTTATTTTCAGAGCTTCCAGTTCAGCGCAATCAGACTTTTGACGTTCCTGAATGACCTGTTGTTTCAAAACAGAATCATACTTCTCTGACAAAAAGGACACCGATCCTTCTAGTTCCTTAACTGATTTCGATACAGCCGTGAACTCTTCCTGCAGCAATAGGAGAGAATCAACCTTATTATGCAGAATCGGCAACGATTGCAAACTTTTTCTGATTTCCCGGAGCTCATCCAACAGTGAAGACTCAGAACCACAGTTTTCCTTCATTTCAGTCTCTGTGCCGCTGTTTAGTTTCTTGTTACTTCTGCATGTTTTACAGACCCACGCATCTCTCTTAGCATTCCCCATTGTAGTGAAAGTGTTAGCTGCTATTCCAGAACATGACTGTCCAAGATGATACGAATATTTGCATTGAGCACACGTCATTATTTTTCCATCAGTAGGCAGAGTCTTATGACAGGAAATGCAGCTGTCATCTTTTTCCATTGTACTAGCAAACTAGTTAGATAATATAAACATATGCTAATATACAACCACCGGAAAACTAATCTACAATACAGGCGTTAGAAGGGGAAAACTGCTCATTGAAGGAATTCTTGTCGAAACCCACACAGGTAGTATCGCTCACCAGGCGAAGCGCAGAAATCTTTATGGGTTCGCCGTAACAGTCACTGGAAACTGGCAGCTTGTGTCGTCTCGCAGAGAGCCGTCCAGAGCGACTACTAAGACGAGCAGGGGGGCGAGGCAGGAACTTTTACGTTAAGCGGCAGCCCGCAGCAAGTAGAAACGCACGCGCACTAGCGTTGCCCGGGGTAGCTGAGTGCTGCAGTAGTCTTGCGGGGGAAAAAAAAGCGGTGCGCGTGCTTACTGGTCGACAAGGGGAGGACGTCGTCCACGTCCCGCCGCAACCGCCGTCGTAGCTGCCAGCTTGTCGCCTCGCAGAGAGCAGTCCAGAGCGACTACTAAGACGAGCAGGGGGGCGAGGCAGGAGCTTTTACGTTGAGCGGCAGCCCGCCGCAAGTAAAGACGCACGCGCACTAGCGTTGCCCGGGGTAGCTGAGTGCTGCAGTAGTCTTGCGGGGGAAAAAAAAGCGGTGCGCGTGCTTACTGGTCGACAAGGGGAGGACGTCGTCCACGTCCCGCAGCAACCGCCGTCGTAGCTGCCAGCTTGTCGCCTCGCAGAGAGCAGTCCAGAGCGACTACTAAGACGAGCAGGGGGGCGAGGCAGGAACTTTTACGTTGAACGGCAGCCCGCAGCAAGTAGAAACGCACGCGCACTAGCGTTGCCCGGGGTAGCTGAGTGCTGCAGTAGTCTTGCGGGGGAAAAGAAAGCGGTGCGCGTGCTTACTGGTCGACAAGGGGAGGACGTCGTCCACGTCCCGCAGCAACCGCCGTCGTAGCTGCCAGCTTGTCGCCTCGCAGAGAGCAGTCCAGAGCGACTACTAAGACGAGCAGGGGGGCGAGGCAGGGACATTTACGTTGAGCGGCAGCCCGCCGCAAGTAGAGACGCACGCGCACTAGCGTTGCCCGGGGTAGCTGAGTGCTGCAGTAGTCTTGCGGGGGAAAAAAGCGGTGCGCGTGCTTACTGGTCGACAAGGGGAGGACGTCGTCCACGTCCCGCAGCAACCGCCGTCGTAGCTGCCAGCTTGTCGCCTCGCAGAGAGCAGTCCAGAGCGACTACTAAGACGAGCAGGGGGGGGCGAGGCAGGAACTTTTACGTTGAGCGGCAGCCCGCAGCAAGTAGAGACGCACGCGCACTAGCGTTGCCCGGGGTAGCTGAGTGCTGCAGTAGTCTTGCGGGGAAAAAAAAGCGGTGCGCGTGCTTACTGGTCGACAAGGGGAGGACGTCGTCCACGTCCCGCAGCAACCGCCGTCGTAGCTGCCAGCTTGTCGCCTCGCAGAGAGCAGTCCAGAGCGACTACTAAGACGAGCAGGGGGGCGAGGCAGGGACTTTTACGTTGAGCGGCAGCCCGCCGCAAGTAGAGACGCACGCGCACTAGCGTTGCCCGGGGTAGCTGAGTGCTGCAGTAGTGTTGCGGGGGAAAAAAAGCGGTGCGCGTGCTTACTGGTCGACAAGGGGAGGACGTCGTCCACGTCCCGCAGCAACCGCCGTCGTAGCTGCCAGCTTGTCGCCTCGCAGAGAGCAGTCCAGAGCGACTACTAAGACGAGCAGGGGGGCGAGGCAGGGACTTTTACGTTGAGCGGCAGCCCGCCGCAAGTAGAGACGCACGCGCACTAGCGTTGCCCGGGGTAGCTGAGTGCTGCAGTAGTCTTGCGGGGAAAAAAAAGCGGTGCGCGTGCTTACTGGTCGACAAGGGGAGGACGTCGTCCACGTCCCGCAGCAACCGCCGTCGTAGCTGCCAGCTTGTCGCCTCGCAGAGAGCAGTCCAGAGCGACTACTAAGACGAGCAGGGGGGCGGGGCAGGGACTTTTACGTTGAGAGGCAGCCCGCCGCAAGTAGAGACGCACGCGCACTAGCGTTGCCCGCGGTAGCTGAGTGCTGCAGTAGTCTTGCGGGGAAAAATAAGCGGTGCGCGTGCTTACTGGTCGACAAGGGGAGGACGTCGTCCACGTCCCGCAGCAACCGCCGTCGTAGCTGCCAGCTTGTCGCCTTGCAGAGAGCAGTCCAGAGCGACTACTAAGACGAGCAGGGGGGCGGGGCAGGGACTTTTACGTTGAGAGGCAGCCCGCCGCAAGTAGAGACGCACGCGCAGTAGCGTTGCCCGGGGTAGCTGAGTGCTCCATTAGTCTTGCGGGAAAAAAAAGTAATAATAATAATAATAATAATAATAATAATAATAATAATAATAATAATGGCTTGGTGTTCGAAAACAGTATCCTCCTACTGTTCAATAATGGATAAAGAAGTTATCGTAGGTTCTCCCAACAGGTAGAGCATTGACAGCGACAACAATACAGGAGCGAAATTCGCATAAGTTTTTCTTTTGTAAGTGCTGTTTCTTCATTGGCTGATTGCCTTCGCTAATAATATGTCCCACATCACTATTGCCTGGCACGAACGCTTTTAGCGTAAAAACTTTATTTTTTTTGGGGGGGGGGGTGGCATCCAGCCTCACTGGCGGAATTGACTAAGCTGCGTGGTTGGTAAGCATTTCCTTCACCAAAAAGTTCTTACGTTAGGATAAGCGTGCATCCGAAGTGGCGGAACATTTAACTTCCGGCGCCGTCTGAGAGCCAGGAGGAAGCAAAGGTCGGATTAAACGACAAGAAATGAAGACGCACGGTCAACTGATAGCATGATTGCACATCATGCATGTGTAGTTCAGGCTATATTCTTATGGTAGATTAGTACACAGCCCTATTCGGCAGCTTCCTTTTTCGGGCGTGTGCTAGAGCACAGACAGGCTCAACCTCGCTCGCGATTTCACCAGACCGCGCTCAAAATAATGGCAGTGGAATTGTCACCCATTCTTGTGACATTTGTGTGTGATACAGAATTGATCGGCACATGTTGGCATATTTGGCTCAGGAAAAGACAGTCAGTAGAGCAATAGCATGTCAAGTCTGCAAGGCTAGCCACGCCTGTAATAACATCATCACCACCACCACCACCACCATGTTACAAAGCGACAAAACGCCTTTATTTCGATAGTACGATTTCATTACGAGGCACGCCATAGTGGGAGACTCCGGAAATTTGTACCATCTGGGGTTCTTTAACGTGCACGTCAATCTAAGTACACGGGTGTTTTCGCATTTCGCACCCATTGAAATGTCGACTCCGTGGCCTTGATTCAATCCCGCCACCACGTGCTTAGCAGCCCAACACCATAGCCACTATGCAACCACGGCGGGTGATGGCTAAGAGGAACCACATGGCCTAGAACAATGGGAATGACCAAAAAAATATTACTGCTTTTGAATTTGAAAACCAATTGAATCAAAACGGACAGAAGTGCGGCATGAAAAATTTGCGGTACTGACGCAGCTAGCGGCAATATACATGTTCGATAGCATATCTCATTCCCAGCAGATTATGCTACATAATAGTTTCTGAACGAGCGTTTCAACGCGAGAAGGCAGATTCGAGCATCCGCTTCTGAATAGCACAGAATGCATTATGAAAATATAGATCCTGAGGGAGCGCTCTTCGACGACGCTAAACTTTTTCCAGATAACCTGTCAGCGGTGATGGATGTCCCGCTCCAACTCACCGAGCCTTCTAACGAAGGAACAGGCAAGAAGAATGGAGCAGCCGGGCATTAGGAAACTAATATGTTCGCAAATCACTGAGCGGTCGTGTTTAACAAGTGGCAGGCATTTCACCCTGCGTATCTCCGAGAAAAAGCAACAACAGAAGCACATCCGGTAACACAAACACCGTCTGATGTCGCCAGACGCCAGAATCGATTTGTTGCGACACGTTAATTTGCGCGACAATCTTTATTTCGTCCTCCTCTTCTTACGCTTTGGTCGAGCTTCTAATCGCTCATTAAAACTATGCATCAGCGCTGATCGTAAGGTGTTCCCATATCACAAACGCAGCTTCATTTCTTTCCGCCCGTGCTTAGCCGCCGAGGCAGATTTCACCTGAGTCATTGACAGGCAGATCCTTGTGGGCCTTGGGTTTCTTCAACAAAAACGTTTTATAGCTCTACGCAATATATGTGTCTTTTATCTAATGACCTAATTTGCGACACGTGCTTTGAACGCAGTCGTCAAACTCAGAACGCAGTTTTACAAGAAAATTCGAAGGTTACAACGCTGCTGAGGGCGTCCTTCGTTCTCGCTCACCTATATCACCTATGGCTTCGACCAGCAAGTTCAAGTACGTGCAATTTTTGCCCAAAAGCCCACTCTGAATTTTGCAAGTGCAGTGAAAGGATCCCACACCTTCTTTGTGCGTGCACACGTTTCTATGAACATGGGACAGTGCTACCTTCTAATTAAGTCCACTCACATAAACCAAGCTTCTTTTATATTGGTATACACGCAAGTCAGCGTGAGTGCCTACAATTGACTGCTGCCTTATCTACAAATGATTGGATTACGCGTCAAATGGTGACTTTGTGCCACGGTGCGCTGCGACATTGAATGTGTCTATGACACCGATAATGTTTGTGATTATGCAGCGCGTGCTTTGGCTATTCCGCAGTGTGGCAGCGCTCACTGAGATCTTTTCATTATTGGAGACCCCAGCATTCATTATTTCTTTTTTCTTTCTTCGCGCTCAGCTTTAAGCCCGCCTTTTCTCTTTCCCAGTACAGAGTACTCCACTGATGATGTCCTTTCACTGATCCCCGTGCATTCATTTTAACTCTATAAAGCAGCGTTCCGCCTTCAGGAAGGAATGCCTGGCAGCGGTCATCGCTGCCGCGATCGTCACGTTGTCTTCTGAATTCTTTTCGTAATGGGAGGACCCGTGAGCACCAGGTATTCAGAACAGGTTGATAGGAAAGAGAAGCTTTATAAATAGGCGCTCATTTCCTTTATGGTCAATTTGTGTGCTTAGCTCTAGTACCAAGTAACAATAAAATTCAAACAGCGCTAGACGACAGGACTTTATTTGCAGAATTTTATTGTTACCATGGAACTCCAACTCGCCCAATCGGCTGCCCTTCACCAAGTAACAAGCTTCTAGCCGCTCTGTGATTGGCCATGCTTGGCTGTCTGGTGTTAGCTCTTGCAAAGGGAAATAGGATTGGCCGAACAAGGCGCAGACACCGAAATTGTCGCTTACACTACCGCAGAGGTGGCAGATCGCCGATGACGAGAGAACCTTGTAATTATGAGAGGTACGACCACCGAAGACTACATTGTCGGGAGGACCATAAACATAGATGTAAGAACAATCATGACCTTAAAATGGTTGCAGTTGCGTTCGAAAGGCGAAGCATCGAGTGCTATAAGAAATTACTAGAGAGCTGTACGAACTAAGAATGGTAGTTTTGTCGGCCGTATAAACTTGTAAACATACGCTTACTAACCTAATTAACAATACGGTATCACGCGCGTACAAGCAAACATGAGCACATCTCACTCGATGACCGTGGAAACTCCCTCCCAAAATACTGAGGTGTGGAAGCGCGGCGTTACCAGCAGCAACACGAACTAAGCGGCGAAAACATTGCGCACACAAAGCTATCAGCACGCAGTCCCCATTGCAGATCGCTTCCGAAATAGCACCCGTGCGACAATGCGCGGCCGCGTCATACGCAGCAGCCACGGGTGTATAACGTCTCTCCGCTGCCTCCCTTTCCTCGGTGCCTTGCACGCGATGGAAGACGGCGCTACTCCTCCCCGCTTTCCTCCCTAGCGCGCGAAAGATGCAGCCGCCATCGTCTGTTCACCCTCGCACGCGTCTACTCGCACAGATATCATGCGGCGCGCAGCGACGATGTAATCGCCGTTGGACTTAATACGGAACCTCATGGCGAAAGCAGCGAAACGGCTGTAGTGTCGCTATAATTGCTACTGCAATAAAAGCTGTTGATAATTCTTTACACGGAAACATGGCGCGCGAAGTTAACGGTAAAAGGCGTTATAGATTATATGCAGAATTTTATCCGGTAAATATGACAGTTCACCTGTTACACCGGATCACGTTGCAAACTTAATGACTCCTGCACGTAGGGTGCGAATGCACCCATATCTGCATGTATACGCAGCAAAAAATTTACATCCGTAAGCCGTTAGTCGGGTGTTAATCGATGACTGCACCATCCATTACTTCCGTTTACCATAAATTTACCTCATAACGCCGAACAATAAAGGTTCCTGATATCAAAGATAATGCGTAAAACTGGTCCGAAAAACCAAAAGCAAGTTTCTTGCTACCTAAATGTATGAGGCTATGACAGTTGCAAAATTGGTGCAAAATATACTTATGTTTAGGTCTCGTTTGCTAAACGTGCTGTAGATGAAGTTTTGGTTCTCTGTTTAGTTACTGTTGAGCAAAGGGGAGCTAGGCTGCTTCAGCGACAGCTATCCGAAAGCAGTGTTAACAAATTGAGGCATGTACCTTGCCTGTATAACATGCACAGAAATACCACGCTTAAGGAAAACTTCTATGTGTACAAACAAACATAAGTAAATTAGTTCTCATTCTATTTCCTAGTGAAGCTCACCCGCTCAATGAAGTCAGCACTACGGAAAGTTCACAATACTGAAATAAATAATTTGCCTACTTTACATCGCCTACATTAAACAATGGTGTTCTGCTTGCTAAAAGCACGATCTGATTATTAGGCACGCCGTAGTGGGGTACTCGGGAAATTCAAACTACCTGCGGTACTTTAACGCGCACCTAATTGTAAGTAACTGGAGTTTTCGAATTCGCCCCCAACGAAATGCGACTGCCGTGGCCGGAATTCTATCCCGCGACCTCGGACCCAACATCATAGTCACTACCCAACGATGGTGGGTGCAAAACCTATACAAATTAATACCTATACGTTTAATATCAGAACGTTCCACAGCACAGTAAAGGTTTTCCAGTTGAAGAGTATCATACTTTTCTTAAAGCGAAACTGAAATGGCGTATTTGCCTTTCGGAGTTTCACTCCGATTTTGCCTTTCGTGGTTTCCTCGACAAATATAGTGGTGGATATACACTTATATATGTATAGGAATGCAAGTACCAGCCAGCGTGCTTTTATAAACGCTGTATGCTGACCGAGAAAATATATTGCGAGTTAGCACGTCTGTGTTTTGCCTAATAAAAAAATCCTACATAAAACATTAACACATACCATGGGCTAATAGTCACCTCTAAAGCACACCGACTTGTTATCGTAGTAGCAAAATTTGTTGAGCGGCTTCTTTGATTTACTTTATTTACGTAATCGGCATGTAGAATGGCGTGTGTGCTCATTCCTCATTTACTTTACTTACGTAATCGGCATGTAGAATGGCGTGTTTGCTCATTCCTCATTTACTTTACTTACGTAATCGGCATGTAGAATGGCGTGTGTGCTCATTCCTAGCTAATTCTGTAGAACGTGTATCTGCCACACCGAGAAAAGGATAAAGAAGCCTTAAGAGCCTCACATCCACACATGCATGTGTGAATGCCACACAAGTGATATAGTAGTTATGAGCTTTGCGGTGCACAAACATAACCATTTCATGAAATTACATGTTACATCGCCATTACATCGATTACATGTTATTCATTACATGATTACATGGTAATAACATTATTAACATGATTACATGTTACATTGATTACATCGCCATTAGCATTAAAGCGTTTATTTAGCTGTCTCTTTAAAGCGTCCCCTAATAGACTCCAACATGTGCGTTTGATTATCATATTTTTTGTGCGAAATGCATTCCTAACCTACTTCATACGCGTTGCATCTATCTATCTATCTATCTATCTATCTATCTATCTATCTATCTATCTATCTATCTATCTATCTATCTATCTATCTATCTATCTATCTATCTATCTATCTATCTATCTATCTATCTATCTATCTATCTATCTATCTATCTATCTATCTATCTATCTATCTATCTATCTATCTATCTATCTATCTATCTATCTACTTTTATGTCCTTAATAATTTCCGCGACGCTAGGGGAGGTTAGTGTACGAATTCTTTTCTTTTCCGGCTAGCATTTTTTTGGGCTGGAACAGTACATTAGTTATATTGCGTTGGTTTGAAAATATTCGGCGATTAATGCGGTCAGACAATCAACATTGGCTCGACGTTCGCAAAATGAAAATGGCAGAACTCGTGAGCAGTCATCGATATACCCACAAATACCACGCTGCAGTATTTCGAAATAAATAAATAAATTAGTCGAAAGCTTTGAAGCACCTTGCATTAAACCTGTTCGGCAATACACTTGGTTCTGGGAATTAAAGAATTCACTGTTTGAGAAGGCATGTCTGCATGAATATTCCGCATGCACCTGAGAGTGTTCAAGCATAAAACACGTGTTACAGACGTCTAGATGACGATTAGTTTTTAGAAATGCGTTGAAAATAAAACTTAAGTTCGGAGAATACATTCATATTATGGATATCGAATAGCTGCTACACTGCACGCGGTACTTATGAAAGACTGTTCGGTGAATTTTGCATAGACGCGATTCATTCACGGAAGCTTTGTGATGACCTATTGCACGTTCATTTTGGAAGGTTCGCTGAGCAGGTACCGGCTGTGCAAGCACTCAGAGGGCTACGGCGAAATAATTATTATTGATTTACATAAATTTTGCGTCGGTATCGTCCAAAGGATCGTGATATTTTCATGTCGGACCTGTATTTCGAGTTTCCCTGGAGGGGAAAAATTCACAGCCATGCGACTGCACGGCGAAGTTAGGAAGATTGCCGTCGACGAAGCCAAGATTGTCTTTGTCGAAATTAGTGTGGCGCGCTTGACTGCAGGGTAAATTTTCGCATTCGAGAGCCGCAGATATAACACCGGCAACAGTGCGTGCATTAAATTTAATTATAATATGGCATATGGCATTGTTCTTTAAAGAACAATGATAAGAACAATGATAGCATCATGAATCCCGAATATGACCATATTGATCCTTCTGAATATTGTGTAAGATCACATCAGTTTAAATGAGACCGTACCGCTTCACTTGTCCCATTTCGGGTCTGATATAAAAATCCGGCGAAATAAAGTAATTTCCACATGATAAATTCGTCATTGCAATAATGAATATATTTAACCTCACACACATATATTACGAAACCCTATATTGTTTTAGTTTGTAACTCTTAGACCGAGTGAAGGTTGGCGTGGATGTTTTACTTTATCTCTTTAATGGCTCCATATCGGCGGCATTGCATATTGGTTGGGATGGCTTGTTGAAGCTGACAAGGAATATTTCGGATTGCGTATGATTAGGATGACTTTCTTTTTGGAAGTAGCAACATATTTTATTTCGATAAGTATATCTTGGCGGTGTAAAAAATATGACAGCAGACAAATGCTAATTTCTTCATTTCTGCAAATGTCAATGACAAAGGTTCACGTGTAAACTCCATTAAAATTTCTGCTTACTTCGTGGAAACTTATGATGCTCTTTTACCATGTTTAACCTATGAATCGAAACGACCGATGACATAGGGATCTCGGTGTGTTCCTATCCAAGAGATATTTTGCCTGTACTACTCGTTTTTGAGACTTTCACACAAGCGTCGTTTCAACGATGGTTCGTGATAAGCAAGTCCTGGAATGCGACCGTTTCGCCAAATTATTTAGTTTAAGGACTAACATTGTTGGGCATCGATACGACAGCAGTATGGCCGTGCAATATTCCAGCTCGAATGCTGGTCTCTGGTGAAATATGGGCTCAAGGCAATAAAGTGTCTGATTGAGCTGCGACGTCGCTGGCCATGCGTAAGCTGTTGCCGCAACATTCCTCTATTCGCAAGCGTACACAAACAAGGCCTTTCGCATAGACCTTATAGCCTCGATGGTATTTTCGTGGTCCCGTTTGGCAGCCAAGTGCGCCTGGAAAGAATTACATTTCTTTGGAAAAACGTGCCACATTAACTTTTCTAACAAACAAAACATTCTTTAATGTTCAGATGACTGAGCGTCTAAGCTGCATATGAATTGGAGTAGGTGCAGACACTTCGTGACTTTTGTCATATATATTGTTATATCTGCCTTGCGAATTCCGTGCCTCCTTTTCTTGCACACCAGTAATGATCGGTGACTGGCTTTATATTTGAGTATATTTGTACGTAATTATCTCTTGTTTATTCTAAATTCACATTAATTATTACCTGAGGCATGACGGGTACTCAATTTACCTTTCAGCCAATGTACAGCGCAGCTGGCTGTATGTCAAAAGTTCATTATTTGTAATTTCCGATCGCTCCAAGTCTTCCCACTGCCAGCACCTTTGATTTGCTACAGTGATAAATACTCATTTCTCTTTTTCGCAAAATGAGAAATGTTGCCAAATCTAGCCAACGTCCTTTTACAATTCGCAAAGAGTTGACCTGCTTCATAGTTCCGGTAGGATCACACCGTTCAACACAGGCGGCTGCCATACTTAGTAGGACCCTATTACAAGAACAATTAAAGAATAACTGGTGTGCCTGAGTGACAATATTAGAAGATCCGGTGTTGCTCTTGATCTTCTCTTCTTTGCTTTCATTTACTGTGGACTTAACTAAAAATAAATGCGGTGATAATTATCAATCTGCGCTACATTTAGTTAGTGAGCGCCCCTACACCGGCTTTTGACTAAGTTTGAAATTAGGCAAATGAACTTTAAGCAAAACGAAAGCTCCACGTTAAAAACGTGAACTGTCGACGGGGAGCTGTTCTATATACAGCTGGAATAAATGCTTGACAGATAACAGCACGGAACCTAATGTGGGGACATTTGATTGATGTTGTCATATTGTAGTGTTACGGTGAATAATGCAGTATCATAACTGTGACTCACGGAACTAACTCTTTATTTGGTGAACTTGTGCCAACAATCAAGTGATACTCAAAGCACAAAAATAGCGGTGAGCACAGTCGGCGATTGTCCAAATCTCATCAACGGAAGAGACGCGTCTGCTATTTACAGATGGCTGAATTACTCTTACAGCGTAATGGCTAGTGCTCGTGTAAGTTCTAGATATGTGCACTGATATTCAGGTGGTGCACCGAATCGGAATACACAAGACACGGCAACATAGGCAACCAATAGAACAATCGATTACGTTTAAGAAACATCAGATACAGAAAGCCGCTTTCGTGCTGAGCGATGACCGTTAACATTTGTTAGCCGAAGAAAGACGGTCACTGGAAGATATACGAACCTACCTGTGGCAATATCACAATTTCGAGAGCATAAATTCTGCTGCATGGTTCTGAGCAGACAATCGCGATGTGCTATGGTTACACTGTTGAGAGTTCCAAGAAAGCGCAAGCCTATTGATGTGTCGGTCTCATTGATGTCTGGTGGGCGAGCAGTATGACCGGATGGGAATGACTAAATAATACTTACGACGTGCACTATCGAGGACGCGCTTAGCTTCCTTAGTAACGTGCATCGTGTGAGCACACCGTACAACATTCCTATTTTTATATGCACTTACAGATACAATTTTGGAGTTGAAATATCGTGCACTGGTAAGCGTTTACGGGGATAAGAGGGAAGTCACAATATTTTATTCATGGTATAAATGCTTGAGACTATTGTTAATGCAGGCTTTCATTTGATGAAAGTCTGTCTAAATGGAGTGAACATCAGTTTTGCAGCTTATTGAACGATAAATAAAGCACTCATCCACGAATAGTCTCATGCTTCAAGGAATGTTAGCTGGCGAATTAGTAATATAAGTAAGGCATACCAATGGGCTGACAGCCATAAAGCATGCCTGAGCTTACGCCGCATAAATGAGACAGCTCACTACTCGAGCGAACAGATTGATTGGGTTTAGCATAGTGAGTATGGATACGTTTGAAAATCAAAGGGTGATGGCTAAGCCACGAAATATTTAGAAACAGGAGGACGTGGGTAAAGTTACCAGAGGCGTTGTCGACAATTGAAAAAAAAAAGGAGCGCCCAGGTTACGACCAAGTAAATATTATGTAGGTAATATTCGTACAAATAGCGCAAGTATCATAGGCAGCCACTTTTTGAAAACAGGGTAAGTTTCATTAAAAAAAGTCACAACATCTGAGAAATTTACCTACATAAAGATACTTGCATTTTATTACGTTCAGCTGACCCTTGAGAGGGAAGCAAAGCTTGCTGTTGCGAGAGTTTGTGCTTATCTGCCATGGAACAGCCGTCGCAAGGAATATGGACACGAATAACACAATCGTATGTTCGCGTGTATACGTTGTTTCCTGGCCAATAACCATTGAATGCTTTTAACGAATAAGGCCGTGTTTTCAAAATGAGGCTTGACATTGTTTCAATGAAACTGCCAACCCACCGCGGTTGCTTAACGGCTATGGTGTTTCGCTGCTAAGCACGACGACACGGGATCAAATCCCAGCTGCGGCGGCCACATTTCGACGGGGGCGCAATGCAAAAACGCCCGTGTCCCGCGCGTTGGGGGCACGTTAAAAATCCACTGCGTGTCAAAATTAGTCCTTGGTGCACCACCGCGGTGAACCTCATATTCAAAGCGTCTGCTTGACACGTGAAACCCCTGAATTGACAGCCTTGCCTTAAATAAACACTAAAAGCAAATATTCTGTCTACGTGGAGTCTTATAACAGCATTACAGTAACCACACAGCGCACGTCGTGTGAAAGAAAACGCCGAATTTAAGCCATAATTGCGTCTGCATGGCCACAATTGCATGGCCACAATTAGTACATGACCGGGGTTGTTGGAGAAGTATGGGAGAGGCCTTTGCCCTGCAGTGGGCGTAACCAGGCTGATATGATGATGATGATGATGATGATGATGATGCGTCTGAAGGGTCCACAATCCTCTAGCGCAATTGAAATCACCCGCCATGAAAGAGGGAGTGTGATGCTGCATGTGCCATCAGCCCCCTTTACTGGTGTTGGTGATTAAGAAGGCACCCGGGAGGCTACGCTGCGTGTTTTATTTGTGTGTGTGGGAGTAAAAGGCGAAATGACGGCCAGAAATCGAGAGAAGGTACAGCCCGATAGGATCCTAAGGCCTAATGCTGACGCGGAACTTTGTGCTGCTGCTTGCAGAAATTTCGTCTGTTGCCTAGATTGAGCGCGGGGACCCACCGGCTACCGCGTGAGTGTGTAATCACTTGACTAGAACTAGTGTGTCCCCTTTGACTCGAATTCGCTCTTGTTGGTTGCTCTCCTCTGAGAAAGCAAGAAATAAATGACAAAATGAGTGGTCAATTCGTCTCATCTGACTGAGCAGAAAGTAGTGCAGATCAAGTTGCGTCAACTTCTGAAGGAGTATTTTGTGGCATGCGACATCAAACGCCTTACTGAGGCCAAAAAAAATGACATCCAGCTGTCCTTTCTGATACACGGCTTGAGAGGCATGCATGCTAACGCTAACGAGGTTGGTAGTTGTGGAGCACCCCCATATGAATACATGATAATATTTTTAATAGAGGATGAAATTATTCAGTGCAGAATTGACTCGAACAAGTGGGATGCTGCGCATGGCAGAGAAATTGGTCTGTACTTACTCGCAGTAGTTTTGCCCCTGACGTAAAGGCGGGAACGACCGGCGCTGTTTTCCAAGGCTTTGGGGATGTGTCCGTCTCTAAAGCAAAATTAAAAATACAAGTAAACACTCGAACAAGCAAGGACTCTTAAGACTTAATCAAACCAGGTGGAATGTCAGCAGGACCACACGAGAAAGACGGTTTTATGGGTTTAATGCTCTTAAAGAGCAGTTCCTCTGAGACCGATAGACTTGAATGCAGGGAAGGGTGATTGGAAAGCTCAATAACTTCGTGACTGTACCTTTCACCGTACACACACGCGATGTGCAGGGCGAAGGCACCCGCGACATCTGGGACATGCTGACTGTCACCGATAAGTACACAGATACCTTGTTTCGTATTCTTGGATGACTGTTTACAAACGAGTCTCCGAAAAGATTTTGAATTTTTTGAAGTATTATCTTTCATGTGCTCTATATATGGAATGATGAAATTTGTAAAGACGTTTAGAGAGTGCCCTGTACATTTTAAAGTCTATATGTCAGTGTTCTTGAATTGTACACTGCGCCTTCTTGTGAGCACGGTCTTTTAGCTTCAAGGTTGTTGTCACTTCAACAGAAAACCAGTGGGCTAATTTAGAGAGTTGAGCACCTTTTAGTGTATGAAGTTCTTCATTCCATCGTGAATAATATTCGCGAATGCCATGACTTAGTCATTAACATCTCTTAGTTCTACTACTGAAGGCCAGTCTGCATTATTAAGATAGTCGTAAAGACCCATGCAATATCTGCTTGAGAAACTAGAAGACCGAGGTGTTGCTGTATTCATTAATGTTCACCTAATAGGCATCGCAAGTTTTAATGAAATATGAAGCGGGGGATGATATTTATCTGTCATAACAAATGGAAAGTCGCCACAGGACACATTCACGGCTTCTGCGTTACTCAGGCATAGGTCTAGTACACTGCCACAAGAGTTCAGAATCCTGTTGAACTAGCGCAGAGAAGTAATATACATAAGAACAAGTAACGAGTTACACTTGGCAGATAAGTAAAAAAAAAGATTTTGTTGAAATTTCACCAGTTTGCCGGGAAATGCCACGCGTATTAAAAATCACCAATTATAAGTATTTTATGGTTAGCATGGGCCGATATAACATTTTCAATAGTTGCTGGAGTAGTCATGTACATCTCAATATTCATATGAGGCACAACATTGAAATTTCCTACTAGTAGCCTATTACTACTAGCCCCAAAAATCTCCGTCCAGACACATTCTGTTGCACATTCTAAATCAGGGCGCCGAATAGATCATATGAATAATTGATTGATCGTAATTAGCACCCCACCACCCTTTGATTTCGGTGAAGAAGGATCGCGGTCTCGTCGAAAAACTGCATGAGTAGGCGGTAAATATGAACTAGATGGCATTTCAGGGCACAACCAGGTCTCTGTTAAGGCAATGACGGGGAAACAAGATGAAATGACGTTGGAAACGTAATCCGCGAATTTCTGATAGAAAACTCTCATAAAACAACAAAAACAACAACAACAGCAACAACAACAACAACAACAACAAGTTTATTCGCATCAAATACATACATCTTGCTGCACACCAGCGGAAAAACCTGCCGACATAGACAGCTTGATTAAGCCACAGGCCGATACAAAGGATGCACAGCTACTTGATGCCATGTACATAAATTGTAGTGAAACACACAGAAATTTCTTAACAATGCGAAGTACACATTAAACTGCGAAGATATTATGAAGAAAAAAAGAAATGAAAGATTCAAAAGATTTACAGAAGGGAAAAAAGATAGACGCTTAAATTTAGATATGAACAATTAAGTTGTTGGTTCTATTCTTTTCCTGCCTAGTAGTCATACAGGTTATACTCTTCTTAAACGATCATTTGCATTAATTTTCTTATAGAATGCGTGTACATGTATCGTAAATGTATTTTTATAAGCTTTTATCAGTGATTTCTCGAATTAAGAGTACTCATCATTGTTAGCTCCCAAGGAGACCTCTCACAACTCGTACTTGAGTGCTCGGGTCTCAACTGAATACATTGACATATGTTTCATCAGCGAATCAATAACCTTTTTCTTAAAAAAGTGCTATTTATCTATCCGCAGTCGTCATGATTGTTGAAAAAGCCAACAACAAAACCTGAACAAGCGCCATTGTTGTCTGTTCGATGAGTGTTCTTTCGCACCAACCTAATGTGGCGCAAAGCTGGTGATGACATAGCATGGTATTAGCAAGAGCTCCTCAGTCTTACTATATGGTAACGACCTTTTTTTCTAGCCCCCCGATGGTAGAAATCAGTAGCGCCGTGGCCTGAGCTTCATTTCTCGGAAACCATGGAAGGCGGTTAACCTCCTTTCCTGATCCGCCTTTGTCCTTTTTATATCTCGCACGGGAAAAAAGATATGCAAGAACAGGGGAGGGGGCCAATGAGGTAACGTGTTCCCTGCGCTCTTCGGGGCGTCGGCTTGGGCTTGAGAAGAGGAACAGCCGCTGAGTGGATGGCGGCGCCGCTTATCGATTTTTTCCCGTGACTGTCAGACTCGCTCGGCGCCTCTTTCGTGGTTTAACGCGTCGGCCGGGCGTTTGTCAGCAAATACCGAAATCCACGTGCGACGCTTCACACAACTTGGCACTGTGGTTGACCTTCGACTTTCTTTTTCATTTCTCGCTCTTTTAATTTTACAATCCCTTATAATAATATTTGGGGTTTTACGTGCCAAAACCACTTTCTGATTATGAGGCACGCCGTAGTGGAGGACTCCGGAAATTTTGACCACCTGGGATTTTTTAACGTGCTACAATCCGTTGACGCCAATGAAGATGACGATAAAAGCACAGCCAGTGAAAGTGAGGTAACGGCGAAATCGAGTGAATTTCATTGAGTTTGTGGAATGTATTACTTTTTGCGGAAGTGAGTTACGCAACCCTTTACAACAGAAATGTCGCCACTTGATTGCCACTCTGCTCGTAGCATTTTTGTGTCCGATACAACGCATTTTCTGTTTTCCTCTGTATAAGCTTACACTGAAACCGAAAATAACGAAGATCAACAGCGCTTTCTAGGCATCATCATCATCATCATCGTCCTCTTTTATGTTCACTGCAGGATGAAAACCTCTCCCGGCGATCTCCAATTACCTCTGTCCTAGATATAATACGCGGAGATAATTAGAAAGACAATAGCGCCCCTTCTCTCTTTGTATGCCGGTTAACCTAGGAATAATTGAACTGGAAGGTACAGTATGCACGTCTCTTCAGGTACCGTTTTCCTTCCCCTAAAAGCCTGCTTTCTGAGCATGTCAAGTTGCAGCCTGTAAAAAATTCAAAGTTTAGAGCTCACAAGTTAGTGTGAGCAAACCGCTCCATTTCGTACACAATAATGCGCATATATTGCTTGGAAATATGGCGTGATTAAGGGGTATGAATTGGCGTAACGTGAGCCTAAGTTTATTCAAGTATATTAGTTAGTTAGTTAGTTAAATGGGGTTTAATGGCGCAAAAGCGGCTAAGGCTATGCTGCGCCAAACACGAGGTGTTTTAAAATCCAGTGAATGAAGGAAAATGCTTTGTTAATAATCTATATTTTATGTAAAAGTTCAGTGTCGTCTAGAAATTTACGGATGTCACATAATGTCACTAGTGGATCATCACCTAAAATTAGAGAAGGGTGTGGAGGTATGTGTAGTTGATATAGTTTGTGCAAAAGTGTTCGTCTGTGTGTTTCAGTCTGGGTACATGTTAGTAATATGTGTATAACTGTTAGTGGCTGTTGACATTTCTCGCATGTTGGTGTGTCTTCTTTCGTAAGTAAGTAATTGTGTGTGAGTTGTGTGTGTGCCCAATGCGTAGTCGGCATAAAACTACTTCGATGAACCGCTCCTGATGATAGCATGACTTCCACTCGCCAACTATGGGTTTCGTGAGATGTAGTTTGTTGTCAGCACAACGGTCCCATTCGCGTTGCCATTTCTCCTTTAAGGCTTTTCTAATCGCACGGATGCTATCTTTGTATGGAAGTGTTGTGTTTGTTATATCTTTGTTCGCTGCCATCGATGCACATCTATCGGCTGCTTCGTTCCCCGGTATCCCAACATGACTTGGTACCCAGCAGAAGCGGATTGATCTCCCATATTTATTAAGCGCGACCATGTTTAGTATATCCCCTAACAGGGGTTCACACTGAGATTTCAGATTTAGAGCTTTCAGTGTACTTAAGGAATCAGTGTATATGACTGTGTTTTTGTGCTTGCCAGTGATAATCTTTTTAACTACTACCCATACAGCATAAACTTCAGCAGTGAAAACCGAAGCATGTTTTAGTAGACGAATACTTGTTTCCCAATTGTCTGTTACGGCCCCTACGCCCACGTGTTCTTTTGTTTTGGAGCCATCCGTGTAGAATTCCATGTGATTTTGATACTACTCCTGAAGAGCACGGAATTCTTGTATGATGTGTTCGTGTGGAGTGTCTCTTTTCTTTAAATGTGTTAGTGTCCAGTCACACAACTGTGTGAAATGGTACCATGGGGCCAACCGTTGTGGTTTTTTGGCAACCTGGAGGACTTCGTGGGCAATGTCATAATCCCGACAGTACTGCTCATACCGCAGGACAAGTGGCCTAATCATGTTCGGTTTGTGTAGTGTAAGCGTGAGTTGCATGCGTAAGGATGGTGTAGCATATGTGTTGAGGTGATGACTGAATTCTGAGTACGTAGGAAAAAGTGAGTAATGCTCTGCGCTGCAGTAAGGAGGGTTCATTACACTCAACATATAAACTTTGAATGGGTGACGTTCTGTAGGCGCCACTTGCCAGTCGCAATCCAAGGTTATGTACTGGATCAAGTAGTTGGATGTAGGACTGCCTGGCTGAACCATAAACCACGGAGCCGTAGTCTAAAAGGCTACGCACAAGAGACCGGTAAATACGTAAAAGACAGGTTCGGTCGGAACCCCAGTGCTTATGAGACAAAACTTTTAGGATATTCAATGCTTTATTTGCCTTAATTTTTAGTGTTTTAATGTGGGCTAGGAAGTTTAGTTTTTTATCAAACATTACTCCCAAGAATTTACATTCTTGTTTTGCCGGCAGTGCGACATCATTCAATTTTAGAAGCGGGTCTAAGTACAATCCTCGTTTTTGCGAGAATAGCACTGTAACGGTTTTTTGAGTAGAGAAACGGAAGCCATTTTTTTCAGCCCACTCCATTAGTTTATTAATTGTTATCTGGAGCTGCCTTTCACATGTATGTAAGTTTGAGGCGCGGCACGCTATTTGCAGATCATCGACGTATATGGAGTGCATGATAGAGGGGGGAATGACTGTGTTAACAGAGTTCATTTTTACTATAAAGAGTGTTGTGCTTAGTACGCATCCTTGTGGCACACCATTTTCCTGAATGAATACAAGTGACAGCACCGTTCCTAAACGCACCTGGAATGTTCGGTCCGACATGAAATCGGCTCGACATTTCAGCATTCTACCTCGGATTCCTAAATCTGCTAAGTCCCTTAATATACCAAACCTCCATGTTGTGTCGTACGCCTTTTCTAAGTCAAAGAAAACAGTGAGACAATATTGTTTGTGTAGGAAGGCCGCACGTATCTCGTCTTCTAGCCGGACTAGGTGATCTGTTGTGGAGCAACCTTTCTTGTATCCACACTGATGGTTATCTAGCATGTTTTCTGGGTCAAGGACGTATGTCAATCTTATGTTGATGATGGCCTCATAGGACTTTGCAAGACAACTTGTGAGTGCTATGGGTCTATAACTGGTTGCTGTTGTAGGAGACTTTCCGGCTTTCAAGAACGGGATTATGATAGCTTTCTTCCACTCTTTGGGCATTTTCCCCGTTTCCCAGATTATGTTGAAGAAATGAAGCAGGGTCTCAACTGCTTTAGGGGATAGGTGAGCTAGAATTGCATAGTGTACCCTGTCCGGACCGGGTGCTGTTTTTTTGCCACTAGTAAGGACTCTGTTGATTTCTGGAAGTGTTAGAGGGCCATTATACAGTCTTTCTGAACTTCCTGTGGTCGGAAGCTTTAGTTTTTCTGCTAATTGTTTATGTTTCAGGAATGCAGCAGAGTAGTTTTTCGAGCTTGAGATATCATGGAAATGTTGCCCTAATATGTCTGCTTGTTCTTCTGTATTTGTTTGTGTGCCTGGAGGTGACAGTATGGGGATAGTGTAAGAAGCGTAATCGCCTCTAAACTTGCGAAGCTGATCCCACATTTGTTTGGATGTTATTGAACTATTTACAGACGATACATAATTTTTCCATGACTGTCTTTCTGCTTGTCTGCGTGTGTACCTGGCTTTCGCTTTTGCTTTTTTGAAAGAGAGTAGATTATCTTGTGATGGGTATCGCCGAAAAATACCCCACGCTTTGTTTTGTAGTTTTTTTGTTTGCGTACATTCTTTCGTCCACCAGGGTTTTAGGTTTTTTCTTAGGAAGCCTGACGATTGTGGGATTGTTTCTGCTGCTGCAGCAAGTATACAGGCGGTGATCTGATCGTTCATTTCATCTATGGTTAGCTCATCTGATATGTTATCCAGAGTGGCCTTTTCGGTAAAGAGGGGCCAGTCTGCTAGATGGAGCTTCCAATGGGGTGGCCTCAGTGGGATGGTAGGAAAAGTAGATGTTCTTTTAATGATAGCGGGCATATGGTCACTACCATAGGGGTTCTGAATACCATTCCACTGAAAATCGCAAAAAAGAGATGGAGAGCACAGTGCTAGATCTAAGCAACTCATAGCTCCTGTGCTTGGGGAGTAGTAAGTAGCCGCACCTTTGTTTAAAAGGCATATGTCATTTGTTAGGATAAAATCTTCAAGCGTTTGACCCCTGTTGTCAGTAGTTTTACTACCCCATAACGTGTTATGCGAATTAAAATCACCGCCTATTAAAAATGGTTCAGGTAGCTGGTTTAAAATTAACTCTAGGTCTCTTCCGGTAAAATGTGAATGCGGCGGAATGTATACTGAACAAATGCTGATGGTTTTGTGAGCTAAAACGGTGACAGCAACGGCTTCTATGTGAGTGTTAATGGGAACTTCTCTGGCTGCTATACCACCTGGAAGAACAATGGCTACACCACCTGACAGCCGGTTCGCCTGAGTACGGTCGCGCCGTACAACGGTGAAGCCTTTTAAAATGTTTTTGTGTTTATCGCCTAGGTTGGTTTCCTGTAAGCACAGGGCCACAGGAGAGAAGTTTATTAACAGGTCTTTTATGTCACCTAAGTTACGTAAGAGACCTCTACAATTCCATTGGATCATAAAAGCCATTGTAAAATTGAAAGGTAAAAAATGATGTTAACGAGTGAATGGGAGGTAAGAAAGATGTTAGGTGACATGAATCTGAATAAGGTGGATACAACAGAGTGATAACCCTTAGGTTATCGCCTTCTTATTTAGAGTTGTTATTGGGATTTTGTCCCCCTTACCGCGCTCGAGAGCGCGCGTGTCCTTTGGTGTCGAGGACACCGGGGTTTTTGTTTCGACCTCCATTGCTCTCTCTGAGGCGCTGGAGGACCGCGAGTTTGGCGCCGAGACACGTGTCTCGGGCCTTGGAGTGCGCTTGATCTTAGGGCCCTGCGGGACTGCTGTCTGCAGGGCCGTTGAAGAGGGCGGAGCAGTACTGACTGCTTCCACCACGGGGGCTGGAGGAGTCACTGCGGCACCACTGCGCGTGGGCTCGGAGGACTCCGGAGGCCTCTGTGACGCTGCCCCCGCCTGCGTCACGTCGGCTTAACTGCATCGCGAAAGGTACGACAGTCGTTTTCTGGCTTCGAAGAACGAGATTTTTTTTTTACAGTTAGTGCAATGATCTCCTTTTCCTTTTTCCAGCATGGGCACGAACGCGAATAGGCTGGATGGTCTCCTTTACAGTTAACACAAAATGGTGGAGAGGTGCAATGCTCAGATTGGTGATCGTTGGAGCTGCATTTAGCACAAGTTGTTTGTCCTCGGCATGCATGTGAAGCATGTCCGAATCTTTGGCATTTGAAGCATCGTCTGGGGTTTGGGATATATGGTCTCACATTGACTTTGACATAACCGGCATCGAGAGAGGTAGGCATTACGCTTGTTCCGAAGGTGAGTATAACGTGTTTAGTGGGGATTTCTTGATCGTTTCTACGGATTACTATTCTTTGTACTTTTGTTACATTTTGTTCTTGGAAACCCTCAAGGAGTTCCTCATCGCTCAGTTCAATAAAGTCTTCTTCAGATATCACTCCCCGACTTGTGTTCAGTGTTCTATGTGGTGAAATTGTCACTGTGGCATCGCCAATACTGGTAAGGTCAGTGAGCTTCTCTACTTGGTCTTTATCATTCAGTTCTAGGAGGAGGTCCCCGCTAGACATTTTGGAGGCTTTGTACGTCGGTCCGATTTTTTCTTTCAAGCATTTGGCTACAAGGAATGGTGAGAGTTTTCTTACTGGCATGTTGCTTTTGCTATGTACTACATAGTACTTGGGAAGGATGGAGCGTTGCTCCGAAAGGAGAAATGGAATGGTACTTCGGTGCGGCATCTTTTCAGACGTCGATCATAGACGAGAGAGGTTTGTGCTGCCATAGAAAATGAGTATGTTCCGCAACAGCGCCGACCACCCACCACGGAGCCCAACGAGGGGACGCGGCAGAGCTTGTGTACAAGCCTGCACGACGCCAGCCGTACGCCGTCGCTATAACCAAATATGGTGTACCCAAGGTAGGATATCCACACAAGGTTAACCCTTGCCACCGTGGAGAAAGAAAGTAAATGGAAGAGAGAAGAAGACAGGAAAGATCGAAAAGTGAGGGATAAAGGCGAAGGTTTGGGGAGAGAGAGACAGGAAGAGGCGACTGCCGATTTCCCCCGGGTGGGTCAGTCCGGGGGTTCCGTCTACGTGAAGCAGAGGCCGAAGAGGTGTGTTGCGTCCGCCGGGGGGCCTTAAAGGTCCAAACACCCAGCATCGGCTCAACCTCCAGGATCCCCTTTTCCCCGGACACGGCTAAGCCGCGCACGGCTACACGCGGGAGGGTCCAACCCTTGTGTGCTCGGGTACGTGGTGTCGCAACACACCAAACGCCTGCTTGCGCAGACGCCCCTGCGGGGTATTCAAGTATATTGTGTTACAAATGATTAGGGTTACGTAATACGGAAGGAGATACCAAAGTACGAATTGTCAGATGCCTCTCCTCTTACAACCTAGCACCCGGTTTGATTGCGCTCGATGCCTGGTTTGAACTCCAACCCCGGACCACCACCCTCAAGCACAAGCCCCGCCACTGACGTACGACTCTTTTCCAAGTGCTCTCCTTAATTGTGGAAGTTTCCCCAGCCTCGTTGAAGTGCTATAACTTACGAGCTAGTATGGGGACAAAATGTCTCTGTGCGACGTCCGCGAAACAAGCTATCGTAGAGTTGGGTTGTTTTCTGCGGCTGCATGAGCCGCACTAACAAAGCAACGAGAAGGTAGAAGGTACCAGGTAGCAACACTGTTCCGTCTCACACAGGCACGGCCGATGGCCCTCCATCTCTTGTTGCTTAAATAGCGCTCAGGGTATGCAATATTTAAGTTTCCAAATTATTTGAGTTTCTTCCCTAGACAATGTCCACTATACGGGCTCAAGGTAGAAAGGTTATAAATTTGAATGCCCGATGGCTTGATAGTACAGCTACAACTTTAAATGTACGAGTGATGTTTTGTCAATTTGTGAAATTGGAGACCTGCTCCACCTATAAAGCTGAATGCGTCATATTGTATCTTAGGCGCCTACGTAGTGAGCAATGACGCTTTCATATTATAAACCTTTCTTTAGCAAACATGGCATAGCAAGTACCTTGTCACATTCTTGGTAAATATTGAACTAAGGAACAGACCTCGCACTTTTCCTGTGATGTCACAAATCCTACACTAACAGATCCCAATGTGGCCGATTCGTACACTGAAAGCAGCGATACCAAGAACAATGGAATTTTCATTTAGAGAAGTTGAAATTTGTATTTTTGGAAGGATCTGAAAGCATAAGAAAGAAGCTGGAATTTTTGGGTGAATGATTTGTCATGAATAGAAGTCGGAACACCACGCTTCAGGTGTCATAGCCTTGTATTTCGATGTCACTAACGTTCGTGGTATCGGTTGAGCTACTTCTTAACCGTCGAGCTGGCAGTCGCTGCCAGACCGAGGTAACAATGCTCGCACTTACAGGGGTAGTTATATCAGAGTGAGGTAAGTTTACGAATTCGTTAAGGACACCCATAAACAGCCCCAGAGAAGTCTCTCCATGGATCTTAGAAAACGATGCTATGTAATGGAATATAGCAACACGTTGTATGCACTATCGTTTTACCACATTTCAGGCTCTAGCAGATGGATTTGGCATTTGTATAATTCAACGAAGAACCATCAAAACAATCAACAGCGTTTCTGACGTGACCTAAAGCCTTTCTTGGATGCTTGCGTTCAGTCTGCAGTTTTGTTTTATTTCTCTCAAATTTCTGTGCGTTCGTACGCACGTACATTTTCTAGTATGTTTTCTCTCAAGACAAAGAAAAAGCCGTCGTAATAGAACCTTCCCTAATAACCGCACTACTTTTCTTTTTATTGTGGCATCAAGCTCGTCACTGCTGGTCGCGTAATGAAGGCCCCAGTCGTCAGAGCAACAGGCCTGCGGCGTGTCGCGGAACTCGCAGTAATCTTCAGTGCATCACCGGCCACGAACACTAACTCACAAAATTAAGTGGCGGCGCTTCAGCAAGCACAACCGGAATAAATGTTTCCGGTTGCTGAACTAATCACTCATCAGGAGAGCGTAGGAGAAGGCAGCTGCGATGCTGCCATATCATGCGAGCAGCGCCAAATTGTTGTAGTTCCCTGTGCGCTATATAGCAACATTCATGTACCCCATAGCGGGAGCTATTAGCTTCCCGCGCCTCGTGAGATGTCATTATGTTCGTGCGCGCGGATATGCCTTCGTGCAGGCAAATGCGTGTATGCAAAACAAAGCGTAAAGGCAAACGAAGCTGCCACTATAGGGCACAATGCTAGTGTGCTTTGCGTAGCCGGGAAACCCACAGTTAAAAAACAAGACGCCCGTGCGATTAGATCCGTACCAGTGTCTCGGCACCCATCGCTTAATATTAGATACCTAAAGTTAGAATTAAAGCTGCGTAATAATTGGATCAAGGTAGGCATTCAAAATTTCTATAGCTTCATAATTTTTTCACATACTCTATAATTTCACCACCACTGTCAAAGTGAAACGTTTTTGCTTACCAAATAAGCTTATCACAATATCATGCAACCTTTGCTTCGCAAACGCAAAGGAAACCCTGCTTAGAATGTCTACGTTGGCCGCTGCTGATGGGTAAAATTAAGGATTTTAAAGCACTTTGTTCCGGATCAAAGGTGAGGTTTGAGCTGCGCATGTTTGATACTAAAAACAACGTTGAAGGAAATTTGCATGAATTACAGATGCAGCGAAACCCAGGCAACCATAATGTAAACAACTTATTTTGACTTCATGGAAGAAGTTATAAAATAACGGGTAATTTCATTGGACGAGAAAGTAAGTTGCAGCAATGCGTGCGACGAAGTGAGTCAGAAAACTGGGGCCCTATAGGGTAAAACTAATCCGCTATATTTTTATTGCAATCTGTTGATGTGAAATTTGCGTAAGCGCCGACGCAAGCATTGGGTGGTGAACCCGCAGCGTTGCCTGAACACCCCAAAGAAACGCTCCTCTCGTTTATAGGAGGTCATTTTCGTTTTCTTTCAGAACGACTAACATTGCCTAGATTGAGTGGCTTTTCTTACCGAGTTGACCGACAAGAGGCGAGGAGCACGCTGCTTGCCTCCTGTCACCGTTTTTGTTCCTCCTATGCATCAACGGCATCCACCTCGAACATTACATCGAAAATACGGTTATACGCGGATGATTGTGTGGCTTATAGGGAGATAAATACATTTATACTTTGTCACTGCAGGGTGACCTTGACCGAATACTCGGTTGGTGCCGTCAATGGCACATGAACCTTAATTCCAGAAAATATAGTTGTATTAACTTTACCAGCAAGCGGGCTAACATTTCCGCAACTATAATTTAGACAACGTTTTAATAGAAAAAAGTAGATCCGGCAAAATATCTCGGTGTTTTGTTTTCTTGAGATCTTTCGTGCTATAAACATGTGGACTACGTCACATTAAAAGTCAGACGTGTTCTTAATTCCGTTAAAAGGAATTTAAAAGAAAAGACTCCCAGAATGTCAAATAACTTCTGTACTTTTCTAATGTTCGGTCAATTCGAGAGTACGCTGCAGTGGTCTTGGACCCGAACACTAAAATTCTTTTGAATAAGTTGGAGGCAATAGAAAATCGTGCTGTGCGGTTTGTTACTAATAAGAATGGCCATGATGTTAGCGATACAGGTCTAAAGCACACTGTCTCGTTGGGCGCTCTAATACTCCGGCACACCTTTTTCTAGGTGTTTATTTTTGAAGGAGATTGTGTGCGAAGAGGTGGCAATAAATCAACATGTGTACCTTCAGCCCCCCACGTTCACATCCAGACGAACGGACAACCGCAAATAAAATCGGTGAATACATCTGCGTTCCAAGCGTCATTTTCCCCCCAAACTATTAAAGAGTGGAACGCCCATCCCGACAATGTTGTCACCACCCCTACTGAAATGTTTTAGGTGGCGCTTTGGCAGCATTTGCGCATGAGTGTAACATGACTTCAATTGTTTTCATTGATTGTGCCGCTGTCCCCTGATGGTTGCAGTGTGTTCTGTGTCCACTGCTGTAATCGCGCGATATATTTTTTATGTCGTGCTTATAACTTTTTTAATTCACTCTTGTATAACACCCTCCAACAACACTGCCTCCGGGCGAATGTAGGTATGGTAATAAATAAATAAGTTCGAGAGGGTTTCGATGCGCCTAGCCAGAGCATTGAAAATTGATAACAGGAGAAGGAGGGCGGAGAAGGAAGGCTTTCCCTCACTTAGCTTGCGGTGGCTTGTCTAAAATCGCGGTGGCGTGCAACGGACAGTTCAAAATGCAGCAAAACGGATCCTCAGCAAAGAAGAGTTAGCAGAGCGATGTCGTATGCGTGCCAAAAGGACTCGATAACGTTATACGGCCACGCAAGATGTTTTGTTATACGAAACTTAATCCATGGAGTCCGGCAAGTGCGTGAAGCCTGTGCCTGATCCAGTGGCGGGTAGTCTTCTATTTCTTTCGGAGGGAAGCAGTGTATGGCTATTCAGAAAAAGATTAATTTTTGTTCGGCATATTATTGCATCACCTTGACGCGGTAAATTTTCGCGGTTTTGTGACGTCGCGTGACGAAAGATGAAGTAAGCGCAGCCCAAAAACTTTTTACCAATAGCCGTGTATTAAACGCTGTTTGCAAGATGATCAGTCGCTCCCATACGGTCGCGCGCTCGAAGTTTCATCGCGCCTGGTATTTGACAATCGCACGCTTTTTCTTTGTCACACCGTGTATGTTCATAATTACGTTCCGACGACGGGTAGAAAGTGTTGTCCATTTGGAACGTGGCCAGTTGATGCATCTTCGCACATATTCTAATTAAAAATTAAATTACGGGGTTTTAGGTTTCAAAACCACAATATTATTACGAGGCACACCCTAGTGGAGGCCTCCGGAAATTTCGACCACCTGGGGTTTTTTAACGTGCACCTAAATCTAAGTACACGGGTGTTTTCGAGTTTCGCCCTATCGAAATGCGACCGCCGCGGCCGGGATACGATCCCGCGACCTCTTGCTTGGCAGCCCGACACCATGGCCACTAAGCAACCACGGCGGGCAGCAGATTCCTTCAGCTTGTTCTTTAGCTTCTTCGTACTATGCCGACGACGTTCACTCGCTTTTGGGGTAGTTATCCGTTCAGCTGGACGGCAGATGCGACTCCTGTCGTGGAGGGATGAGTACAGCGGTAGACGTCCAAGTAGTCTGTGATGGTGGTGCCAATGTCGCGCCGCTCATGCACTGCCATGTGGGCGCAAGATTTGACGACTCTGTTGAACCTTACCGCGTGACCATTTGCCTGTGGATGGCAAAGAGAAGAGAAATGATGGCGTATATACCGCGCTCCGGGAGGAACACTCTGAATTCCTCCGAGGCAAACTATGGTCCGTGGTCGGAAACCAATTCATAGGGGTAGCCCTCACGACAAAACACTTGTACCAGAAAGTCCTTGACTGTTGCGGTAGAAAAAACCACGCTAGTCTTCCAGAGTGGGCGGTAACACAGCCCCACGAAGAATATCGGCAGGGAAATGCATTGCCTGTAGCCCAGCAGCATTTTGCTTCGTCAACTAGGCCGCAGAAATAAGAAACAGCGCAAGCACACAACAGTCAACTACCGCGTACAGAATCATTCTCTAAGCCTCCAAACACCAGCGCACTTATGTGAGTGGTACAAAAGAGCACGAGGGTGAAAAAAACTACGTAAAATTAAAGGTTTACTGGCGCCGCCAAAATATGGTGTTACTTTTTTTTCTTTTTTCTTTAAGTGCAGGGGAAATTTCACATAAGGAGGAGAACGTTCCTCCTCGACTCGCCCACGAGGAGTAAGGCCACGAGAGCTCATTAAAGAAGGTAATCTTTATGACCATATGCAGTGTGCTTGTCGTCTTCTGCGAGCTCCTAAATAGAACAAGTTTCTGCTTCTATAGCCTTTTTAATATCGGGACATAATTTTCTGCGTTGAATGCACCACTCCGCCAGTTCGTTCCCTCTCCTTGCTCGTTCTTCTTATTCTTTCTTTTTCGTTTCGGTCGCTGCAATTAACTGAAAGTTGTGTCTACTTGCCTCTTATATACTTGTATACTTCCTGACCAGAGTTACCTGTTGCTGCAGCCCAAAGTTTGATGCGTTGTCCTACAACTGCGTGCCTCATATTCGCATCGTGCTTTGGAAACTTGAAACCGTCGCAGTTAAAACAACTTAATAAATAGACCGGAATGATGGTGTCCCCATTTTTAATGATAAGCGTCAACAGGGTGGAAAGGTGACGGCAAAATGAGACCAATCTATGTAAGAAAAGCCGCCAAAAAAAAGAAAAGAAAGAGAAAGAAAAGGGCAAGTTCTCGCACCTGTTTGAAACGTGCCCTTTTCTTAAGCATAAGCACGGGAACAGGACAAATATCGAAACGTTCATGATGTGCAAATTGACGTGGCCTCATATTAAGTATATTAGCTAAAAATTACTTTTTTAATGAAAATTATTTCCTAATGAAGTCACATCTCACATCACAGGGGCTTACTCCTTTTTATTGGGTGAACGTGGTCATTTGTCTAAAGCCTATTTTTGGCCGCACTGTAGTAAACAATAAACGTATTTTTTGGACGCAACTTGCAATCAAGCACGATTTAAATATGCAGATGGCGTGGGAATACTAGCCAGGAAGAGCGCAACTATACGGAAGTGTGTAGCAGCGCAAGGAAAAAAAGAAGCTTTAAAAAACCGCCCCAACGTAATGTAGGCGGAATACGAATCTTCTGTTCATGCTGCGAGTAAGCACTAATGTGAACGAGACAAACAGCAGCATTTGGAAAGTATAGGGGGGGGGAAAGGAGTTGGGCAGCCATCCGAAGGTTCGTTGCTGCTCTCTTGGGACTCTGACCACCTGCGTCGTACAAGTAAGCCGATTATTACCGAGGGGATTCTACGCATGCCATGGTTGTTCCAGAATGATGCGCGGATGGCAAAAGCGACATGGCCATTGCGGCTGAGTGACCTGGTGGCCAGGTCTGGTTTAGGGCTCGTTTTTCTTTACTTTTATTTAAATCATCTATTTCCAGCTGAATTAAGCTCCCTCCTGGATGCTTCCGTCAACGCTACAGCCACAATATCATCACTGGGTTCTTTGACGTGAACCATTGGCTGCAATGTAGGAAGTGACATCGACAAAACGCAAATTGTATATGTGGTCTAGGCATCAATCTACGATATGAAAAAGTAGCAGTATTTAATTGTTTTTGTTTCTTTGTTAGCGCCTATTTATTCGTGGCAATTTGCGCAAGTGCTTTGTGAAACCTCGTCGCTGCCAAATGTAATTAACGAGCTGATGATGATTGGGAATTTTAAAGGCGTAGCAGCGGTGCAGGCTTTATTTCGCCAACCACATGTTTGTCGAAGTATCTGATGTGTTCATATGTGGAGAAATAGTGTAAATGGCCAAGTTAAACAAATAAGAGCATTAAATGTGCTACAGTTCCTGTAGAATATGTGTGGCCTTTAATTAGTTAAAACTATCTTCAAATGGCACAGGCAGCTCATCGCTCAATAAGAGCATGGTATGGAAAGGGTTTCCTAATTAGAAAAAAAAATGATCGGCATCGGCGCAGTGTTAGCTCAACGCCAATGTGGGCACGACCGCGCCATCGCCTACACCAGACAAAGAATATCCTTCTTTTTGACAAGAACAACAGGGGACGCCCACGGGCTGGAAGAGTGTTCAATAATCCCTTTGACAAGCATCTTGTCAACCTCGCTCTGGATAACTTGTCGCTCAGAAGGCGACACCCGGTATGGGCGTCGGCGAACAGGTGCTGCATCGCCGCTATTTATACGATGCTTCACGACCGTAGTTTGACACAAAGGGCGATCGTTCAGGTCGAAAATGTCGGAGTAGGACTCAAGGAGGCCACGGAGCTCTGCGGATTGTTGGGTTGAGAGGTCTAGTGCAATCATCTTTGCAAAGTCCTCGGTCGGGGCTGATGCAGAAGGCGCAGAATGAGCATTGGTCGAAGACGGCGGAACAGATAGAGCGGAAATGTGGCACTAGTGCGTCGGCGACAACGTGGCTAGAGACATGCTTCGAGGAAGTACTTGTGGTCACTGTCCTAAATTTTGGAAGGGAAGACATGTCTGATTGTCCGCAATAGAAACGATAGTGTGCGGGAAGGAGACATTGTGAGAAAGCAGGACTGAAGTCTCGGGAGTAAGGACGTAGTCTCCGTCAGGTACAGTTGGCAGGCTAAGACAGGGATGCAGGTTGCTGCAAGAGATGGCAGGCGTAGAATATCCGCGTAACAAAGCTTAGTTGGAGCATGAGCAGGAAGGTCAACGGGGACAGGTAGGGGTAGGTCAAGTTGTACAACGCCGGCGGAATTGTCAATCAGAGCAGAATGGGCGGCCATAAAGTCGAGTACGAGGATAATATTGTTAGGGCAACGTTCGAGCACGCTAAACAAAACGGACGTGTGGCGACCGGCGACACTGACACTAGTAGTACAGATTCCAAGTACAGCCGGATTTCCACCATCGGCGACCTGGAGCAGTCGAGTCGGAGCAGGAGTCAGTACTTTCTTCAAGAGCGTTCGAAGCTCCGCACTCATGATGGGAATTTGGGCTCCAGTGTCGAAGAGTGCTGTAACGGGCAAACAATCCACGTCCACGTCCAGAAGGTTCCGATTAGTAGGCTAGGTCAGCAGAGGAATTTCAGGCCGGTGTTCTAGAGCAGCGCCACCTCCAGGAGCTGCCCCAGTTAGTTTCCCGTCGTAGAGCGGCGACGGTAAGCTGGGGATGGAGAGCGGCGCAGCTGGTTGGTTGGTTACAAACTTTACTTCTTCTATTTACAAAAGAGCTGCGAGCTGAGCCCTAAGGGCCCAGCCCTTACAAAGTCTAGGGGGCGGTCCCTAGTCCGGGACCCCCGTGGCTTCTGCAGCGGCTTTGGCTCGGGCCACCAGGGCACGTTGTCCCTGTAGGGTTGAGCAGCCCAGCAGGGTGGCCTCCCAGTCCTCTCGGGTAGGGTGGGGGTTTGGGGGGAAAGCAGGGTTAGAGGGGCATGCCCACACCACGCCTCCCCACAGTGCGGGCACTCGCCCGAAAATGCCGGGTTGAAGTGTTTCAGCACCGCCGGGCACAGTATTGTATTTGTGTAGAGACGGAGAAGCCAGCGCTCCTCCGTCTTATTGAGGCCTTTGCAAGGGGGGAAGTATCGGCCGTGATTAAGCTGATACAGCTGTACGATTTCGTTAAAGGAGATTGCCGGTTTGAATTCAGGGACCTCGCCGACGGGTGATAGAGGCGACGCCCGGAAATGAAGCGCGCGGGCTATAGCGTCGGCTACTTCGTTCCCCTCTATTCCCTGATGAGCTGGGGCCCAAATAATGGAGTGCCGGGGTTGGAATCCGTGGTTCTCACATTTCTTAAGGATTTGGAAGGCCCCATATGGAATTCGGCCTTGTTCTATATTGCGGCAAGCACCCCTCGAATCAGTGATGATGACCCGAGACGCTGGATCTGCGGCAGCAAGTGCGATGGCCACCTCCTCCGCGTAAGTAATATTGGGGGCCCGGAAAGTGAGACCATTAACGGGTGTGTTTTGATGGACGACTGCCGCCGTAAACCAACCCCCGTGGTGAGGGTCGGCAGCGTCCGCATAGAATACTCCCGGGCGATCTCCATATGTTCTGGTGATCCTTGTAGTGCGCGCTTGGCGGCGGCCCTCGTGAGTATCTCGTGTCACGTTGTAAGGGAGAGGGTTCACCTTTAAGGTGAGACGCAATGCGTCTGGCGGTGAGACTCTGGGTTCCGTGTGGGTTATATATCGGATGTGCAAGCGGGACAAGAGGCGGCTTCCCGCTGGTGTTTTGCTCAATCGCAAGAATTGATTGTTAAGATGAGCCTCGCGTAGTTCCCCAAAACTATTCGCCATCCCCAATTCGAGGAGACGTTTGTTGGACGTAGTTATGGGAAGATCGAGGGCTCTCTTATAGATTTTGCGTAAAATCACCTCAAGGGCATTTTCATCGCATTTGCGTAGGTGGAGATAGGGCGTCGAGTAGAGTATTCGGCTGGTTACGAATGCGTTCGCTAGCCGCAAAGCGTCTTTGCATCGCAAGCCCCCCTTTTTATTGGATACCCTGCGGATCATACGACCCACTTGGTCCCCCACCTTACGGAGCTTTTGAAGAGT
The DNA here is from genome assembly GCF_050947875.1 of Dermacentor variabilis. Classification (NCBI taxonomy): domain Eukaryota; kingdom Metazoa; phylum Arthropoda; class Arachnida; order Ixodida; family Ixodidae; genus Dermacentor; species Dermacentor variabilis. The sequence continues at coordinate 233,054,344 of NC_134569.1, read as the reverse complement.
GGTATCAATTTTGCGGTTCCTATGTATGCAAAGGCCCAAAACTCGGATCTCGTCCCGTTCCGGGATGGGGCCTGCACATAGGGATAGGTTGAGTTTAGTGGTGCACTTCAGGTTGGGTCGTAAGTGCACAAATTCCGATTTGGTCGGGGAGCATTCCAGGCCACATCGGCGGGCATATTCGTCCACAATAGCCGCCGCATGCTGCAGGTTGGCCTCGATTGCTCCAACCGATCCGTGAGTGGCCCGCAATGTGATGTCATCGGCGTACAGAGCATGCTGCAGGCCTGGGACCTCGCCCAGTAGGGCAGGGAGCTTCATCATGGCCAGATTGAAAAGGAGTGGTGACAGTACCGCTCCCTGCGGGGTACCTCGCGTACCGAGCTGGTACGGGCCATGTTCCGTGTCTTGTAACCGGATAAAGGTTTGGCGGTCTGTGAGGAATTGTTTAATGTAGTTGAAGGTGTTGAATCCACAGTTTACCTGGGACAAGTGGGTTAGGATGATTTCGTGCGTGACGTTATCGAAGGCACCCTTTAGGTCTAGCGCAAGGACGACCTTACCGTCACTAGGGTGTTCGACTGGCTCGAGAATCTCCGTATGAAGTTGCAGTAAGACATCCTGCGCGGACCTGTGTGGGCGAAAGCCGTACATCGTGTCTGCAAAGATGTGTTGGGTCTCTAGATGGGTGGACAATCTATCCCGTACCAAAGACTCCATCAGCTTTCCCACACAAGAGGTGAGGGAGATGGGCCGGAGATTGTCTGTGTTTATGGCTTTTCCTGGTTTAGGGATGAAGGTGACCAACGCCGTTTTCCAGTCAATGAGAAGAGGGGTGTCACCTTGCCAGACTGTATTAAATTAAGTGAGGAGCTGCTCATAGGCTGGGTCGGGGAGGTTGGCTAGAAGCTTTACCGTTACCTTATCCCTGCACGGAGCTGTTCCTCGTTTCATTTTCGCAAGTGCCGCTTTGAGGTCATGAAGCTGGAACGGTCGATCCAGCTCAGCGTTCTCAGAGCCTGCATGTGTGTACGCGTGACCTCGGGCATCCTGGTGTGTGGAGAGATATTTCTCTCTGAGGGAGATAGCCAGTGCGGCTGTGTCTCCGTTAAAGTTGTGGATCGCTCACTGGAGGTGTTTATGGGTTTCTGTCCGGGTTTTCGTAAGATCAATTAGGGCGCGGAAAAGACGCCACGTACTCCAGTTCGACATTTGTCGAGCGGCCGCATTGCATCGGTCTACCCAGTTGGAGTCGGCGAGCTGGGCCGCGCACTCTGCCGCCTCCTGGGTGAGTTCGGCGATGCGAATTTTGAGTTTACGGTTGTGTTTTTGCCGGCGCCATCGGCGGACAAGGCTGTGCCGAGCCTCCCAGAGGTGAAGGAGGTGTTTGTCCACCGCCGGATTCGCCTCAGAGAGCTGAACCTGCTGTTCAGTGTCTGTGAGTTGCGTGATTAGCTGTTGTGACCAGGTGGTGTACCCCTGTTCCACTATGGGTTGTGGGTTGTTGTAGTTGGAACGAAATTTTGGCCAGTCTGGAAGGGTTGCCTTGTGGTAAGGACGAGTGAGGGGTGAAGTGCGAATTGTGGTCGTGAGAATGCAGTGGTCGCTATCGAGGGTTTCCTCGGTATTGTGCCAATCTGCGTATCTTATGTTTTTAGTAAATGTTAGGTCCGGGCAGGTATCCCGAGTCACGGAGTTCCCAATCCTAGTGGGTTTGGCAGGGTCCGTGTGAAGAGTGAGGCCCAGCGTAGACGCAAGCTCCGCCAGCTTGCGTCCGCGTTTCTCTTCGCGGTGGTAGCCCCATAATCGACTGGGCGTGTTGAAGTCCTCAACAATTATGAGGGGTTCCCTATTTGCCACACTTAGTGCCCTGCTGAAGAGATCAGCAAAAGTGACGTTTGGTAGTTTTGGTGAGGTATACACATTTAGAATGTGAAGCGGGGGATTGTGTTCTTGAATCGGAAAAAGGGTGACGATCGCATACGAAAAAGCTACATCACAGTGCAGGTCCACCGGAGAGGCCGTATAATTTTTATGGACACAGATACAGCTCTGTGCGTCCTGCTGATAGCTTATGTAGTTCGTGAAAGTGACGCCCTCTCCCGGCTCTTGGAGGGCTACTACAGCAGGAAGTTGAAGGAGGGTTGTAATGAAGAGTCTAAGGTCAGCTCGCTTGGTGCGCGTCTTGAAGCCTCGACAATTCCACTGCAGAATTTCAGCAGTATTCGAGTTGCGTTGTGACAGTCGGAGGGATTTAGGGTGTCCCGCCATGTTGAGTACTGGAATTTAAAATGTTCAGGTGCGGGGCCTGTTCTGAGCCGGGGGCCCCGGTAGACAGTATAACCGACGGAATCGGTCCTGCCGGAGGAAGATCCTCCTCCTCGTGCGGAATTTCGGTTCTGCTCTCCTTAATATTTTGACCGACAAGGCGCTTGACTGTGCCTCTCCGTAGGGTAGCAGGAGTAGATTTTGAGGTATGTGCCGCTATAAGGCATGGGATTTTGCCGAGCGCTGCGTCGAGAGCGGCTGTGAATTGCTTTTCGAACGCCTGAAGTCTAGCGTTCATTTACGCCTCAAACGCGTTAAACCTCGCCTCTATATATCACCGAGTGTCCGTGGTCAGGGGACGCGGGAGGGGAGGTATCGCTATCCATCTCCTCTACTGACAGAGGGACGGGCGGTGGGGGAGATTTCTGACGCTCTTCTGCAAGAGCTAGCCGTTTTTGTAGGTTAGCTATTTGCTCTTTAAGAGCAATGATTTCGATTTGCTCCGGCGTGCGGGGGCAATGGGGAGAGGAAAAGGGAGGACGTGAGGGCGCCACCCCACCCTCGCTGCTCACCTTTGTTCCCTGTTTGACCACGTTGACACGGGCTCTTTGCATCTCCGGTCTCGCTCCGGTGGCTTGTTTCCCTGCCTGCTGCTGTGGCAGGAGGGGCGCGTCCTTCTTTCCCTGGTCATTAGGACCGGCCGGGGGCGCCCTTTGTTTTCGGTGGTCAGAGTCGTCTGTCTGGTGCACGGGTTGCTTTGGTCGCCGTTTCCCACGTTTACGACGGCCGCGCTTGAGTTTGGGACGGTGACCCTTTTCCGAGCGCTGGTGTTGCAGTGGGCGATATTTAGCAGTGCAGGATCGAGTCCCCGTAGCATGGGCTCCTCCACACAAGGTACACTGAGGGACGCATTCGTGCGGTTCGCGTCCTCCCTCTATGAGATGGGCGGCAGTTCCATACAGCCCGCACTTGTCCGGCCTGGGGCCGGGACAGACGTCAGTAGGGTGGCCGACCATGCCACACTGGGAGCAGGCAGGGATCGTGCATCGATACGGGCGGGCTTGTATAAGCGTAGCCTCGTAGTGAAAGTAGCATGGTTTGTTCTTGCCAGCAAAAGTTACTCTTGCCTTATTTGATGCTCCGAATTTCCGGACCTCCAGGATTTCTCCGGAGCGCCACTGGAGACTGGAACACAAGATTTCATCGGTATCCGTGTTGCGCACCGTGACCACACCATAACAGATGTTGCCGCCGTCTTGCCGGAGATGTCCGAGTAGGGGGATTTTTTCAGTGGGAGAGTCGAGCTCGAAATCTCCGATGATGCGGTCAGCGATCTCGGGCTTTGCAGTGTAAACCAGTATAACGTTCTGCTCCTTAATTGGGAGAACCGTGATGACTTGTGCGCATTCCGCGCCCAGGTAAGCGATGAACGCTCTGCCGTATCCGGTTTCATGTAACTTCTCGTGCAGAGACACCCGTATTCGCGGCTTCACAACAACCACGAAATCCTCCGGGGCTGGCTTGGGCATTGGAGTTGGTCTCCAGGTCACCGGCGGCCGAGATTTACCGTCCGAAACGCGCGAGGCGGGCGTTGGTGGCTTGTAGGGGCGAACGCCGGCAGCGGGAGCGTCCGAGGAGGCCGCATCCATGGCCGCCGCGTTCGTCGAGCCCTGCGTCCGTCGAGCGATCGCGGCATCGAGCGCGGGGCTCTTCAAGGTTGAAAGCGGCTGCTCTCTATTGCCGCTGGGTTGTATGGTGGCCCAGTTCATCGAGTCTGGGTCATATCCTCGGTATGTGGCTTGCTGAGACATCTTGTGGTGGCTCGAAACGGTTGCCCTGTCGCGCCGGGCGGTGGCTCTGCCGGTAGGCTTAGCCGACCCGCCGGCGTGGCCGACCGATGAAACACTCAGGAAAAGCTTTAAATGGGCCCACCTCGTTGGAAATCGCATCCAGGGATGCCGGATGACGTTCGGCGTCCGATGGTCGTAGCGTGGATGGGCTCAGATGAGATTATTCGCGGCTCCTGCCGAAAATCGGCGGAGCCGATCTGCCTTTGTGTAGACTCCTAAACACAGGCGCGCGCCGGTTTCCACGCAGCTGGGGCGTACGGGAGCGGCGACTATGTGGTGATGGCGAGCGTCTGATCGCGGTGGCTCGAGCGTTGTCAGGAGCGTCTTCAACCTCGGTGGAGAGTGATGGTGGGCGAGTATTCAGTGGAGAGCGGCGGTAGGCGGGAAAGCTTGGTCGAGAGTGGGATGGCCAGGAACTTCGACAGTGGCGAGAGATGTGGCCCACGCGTGCACAGTTAAAGCAGATGGGTCTATTGTCATGCGTGCACCATTCAGCCAGGTTGCGATAGCTCGGATATGGACCGTATTGGCTCCGGTGAACAGGGGCAGAGGGAGCAGACGAAGCAAAGTCAGGACGGCTGGCGGAGCAGATGGACGGAAGGGCCACATTGGCAAGTTCTTGGCGAATTACCGACTGAATGAGAGACACAAGCGGCCGGGAATCGTCAAAGCACTGCGCCACTGGCATGGCAGGAGACACTGCTTCGATTTCTCGCCGAACGATACGTACGACGTTCGCGCAGGAGGTGGGCTTACGCAGCGGACAAACGTCTTCGCACGTCGATGAAGCTGCGGTATTAGGTAGACGCGTAAACTGTTGAACTATCCGGCGACTCTTGGCGTCTTCAAAGCGGTGACATTCGTTAATGATTTCATTGACCATTGTTAAGTTCTTGTAAACAATCAGGTTAAACGCGTCATCCGCGATAAATTTTAAAACGTGGCTGACCTTGTCTGCCTCTGCCATATTGTTATACACTTTGCGGCAAAGGGCGAGGACGTCTTGGATATACGCCACGTAAGATTCAGTGGACGTCTGTACACGGGTCCCTAGGTCCTTCTTCGCAGAACGTTGGCGGCCGACGGGCTTGCCGAACAAATCTCTAAGCTTCTGCTTGCACTGGTCCCAACTCGTTATCTCTTCTTCGTGTGTTTCGAACCAGACCCGAGCCGTTTTCTTGAGGTACAATATTATATTGGCCAGCATAAGCGTGTTATCCCACCTGCTGTGCGCGCTGACCCGATCGTAATTCTGCAACCAGTCATCGACGTCTACGTTGTCGATCCCGGAAAACATGCCAGGGTCGCGAGGCTGGGCCAGGATGACCGTCGGTGGCGACGACGGGGCCGTGCTTGAACTCTCTCCTTCGGATGACATGGCGGCCAGGTTACGTCCGCTGCGGAGCTCCGTCTTGCGCAAGTGATTACCCCGCACCTCCACCAAAGATGTTACGGGAAGGAAGAAGCGTTCGTCTATTAACAGATGGCTTTTAATGGCTGAGCCAGCAAGCGTAGAGCAGCGATAATGCTACACTCTTCTTCGTCGTCTCCAAGGCTACCATCATCGTCCTCCTTTTCCCACATTACCGACTGTGACAATATCGCTTTGTCTTCATTTTCTAAGCCGGGTCATGTTATTAAAATGTGTAGCGCGTTTAAAAATTCACCGCAGTGTTGGCATGTTGGTTGCGCTTTATTATTTATGAGGTAACTATGGGTCAGCCTTGTGTAATCAATTCTTAAGTGACATAGGATTACCTCGGTAAATCTTTCTCTGTGGCGACACATGCACCATCCTGCATCTGTGGCATCAACTGCATCATCCTGCATCATGCTCGCTTTTATGCAATCAAGCTTGTTATTTTCTTAGTGATCCCACAGCTTCTGGCAGTGGTTTACAACTGCTATTTTAATGTGCCTTTATAATCTAGCTAAGGTAGGCTAACATCATATAGCTCTAGATCTTTGGTCCAGGCTGCCATAAAATGTGCTCTTTCGTTACAGGGGATTCCTACAAATATAGGAACCCAGCAACAAGTGAGGTTTAAAGTTCACTTATGACATGCGGTTATTCATTTTGTATTTTCCTCAGCAGAATATTTCGATATGGTATCCTAGATGCGAGTGCTTGATGAGAGCTCAGGGAGTCGCTAAATATGACAGATTGGTCATCTCGTTTCATGATGTCTTCAAGAGTTGACGAGATGGCATAGAATTCTTCAGTGAGCACAGTAGCCTCACTTGGAAGTCTCATTTGTTTTTCAAATTGATTTGGTGTCACTGCAGCACTTACATTATCATTGCTTTTCAATCGATATGTAAAACATTTCGTGCATACATTATATTCTGATTCCATTCCAAAATATTCACTTAATAAGGCATCTCTTGGGGAAGATTTGTTTTCTGTTTTTCGTTAACGTGAAGTCGTATTGCGCGTGCTTCATGTTCCAAGGAGAAAAAGAAGGTTCATCTTGTAAGAATTGTTTTCTTAGCTCGCAACATAGGTTTGCATTGAGTTTGCAGTACCTGATAAAGAAAGGAAGGAATGACTGCCGGTTTGTTGCTAAATATGCTTCAAACAGCGGGGTTGTAAATAGTAGTCTACAAGAATGCGATTATCAGGACCATACCCTCATCACGTACGTGTTTCCAAGAAGTCGTCTTCTGTGTTCCAAAGTAAACTGGTTTGTTTCTGCATACAACCTTTGTATGGGAGAGAAACGGAAGGCACCAGAACGCAGACGCAGTCCAAGATAATGCACTGGGTCAATAACCTCTAATGCAGGCTTTTGAGCTAAGCCATACTCAAAACCTGCATAGTCCAATCGGGACCGGACAACTACATTCTTTATACGAAGCAGACATATTATATCTGAACCCCATGGCTGGTGGGATAGGAACTTTATTAGATTCATGGTTTTGAGAGATTTCTGCTTTGCATACGGGAAGCGCGCTTTGAAGCTCTGCTTCTTCTCAAAGATTGCACCAAGAAATTTGTGTTCATCCTTTATTGCGATTCGCTGTCCTTTAATATTTAATATTGGGTCCGCTTTGAGACTTCGCTATTGACTGAAAGGCACGCATACCGTTCTTCTTCTGGCCAAACCTTAATACCATTTTCATTTGCCCATATCACTATAGAGTTTACGCCCAAGTGGAGTTGGTGTTCACAAGTAACCATACAACAAGAGGAGCAACAAAGTTGTAAGTCATCGACATATGAAAAATACATTACCGAAGACGGTCTAACTGCAGTTATCGAGTTGACCTTATCTAAAAATGGTGCAACACTTAGTACTCTACCTTGTGACACTCCATTCTTCTTTCTTCTGTATAAAACAGCTAGACATTGTTGCTCTAAACATCAATTGAAAAATTTGGTCCTCAATATAGCTTTTCATTATACCAAGCATGTGCCTTCTTATTCCGTATTTACGCAAGTCCATTAACACCCCGTGTGTCCACGTCGTATCATATGCATTTGATAAGTCAAAGAGAACGGTGATACAATCAGTCTTTGGACGAAAAATTCACGGGCTCTGGTTTTTAACATAACGTGTTGATTGTACTGCGATTGGCTGTAAAGCCACTGTGGCACTGGGGCCCTACAATGTAAAACTATTTCAATATGTTTTCTTTCAATCTCCTGACGTCAACATTGGGTAACCACCGACGCAAAGATCAGGCGGTCACCTGCAGGGTTGTCTCAACAGATCAATCAAACGCTCTCCTTGTTCATAGGAGGTCACTTTTGTTTGCTTGAAAAACGAATAACATTGCCTGCACTCAACGGCTTGTCTTATCTAATTGGCTCACAAGAGGCGATGGGCACCCTTACGTGGAGAGGGATTCGATGGGGCCGAGCCACTGTAGTGAAAATCGACAACCGGATGAAGAGGATGGCGCCGGCGTCCGCGATTTGTCCGCTTTCCTTACTTAGCTTGAGGTGACTTGTCGACAATCACGACGGCATGCAACGGAAGCTTAGGAATGACGCTAAAATGGATCCTCAGCAAAGAAGAGTTGGCAGAATGAGGTCATAAACGTGCCAAAAGTGCTTGAAAACGTTACACGGCTACGCGAAAAATTTTATTACACGCAAAACAACCCATGCTATCCGGCAGATGCGAGTAGCCAGAGCCTGAGCGATCGGCGTTCCGAAAGGAATAATGCTTTCGGAACGGGGAAGCCTGCTGCTGTTCAGAAGAAAATTCAGTTTCGTTAGGCATATTAACGCATCTTTAACGCGTACACGTCCCTTTGCCGCGGTGAGTTTTTGCGGTTTTGTGACGTCGCGTGACAGGCAGGTGAAGTGGGTGCAGCTAGAAATCTCTTGACCAATAGCCGAGGGCTAATGGCGAACAGGCGTCGAATCATAAATGACTATTTTTCTTTTGTTCGGTCAATTCATGCATAATCAGTGTTTACATGTCATATCAGATTGGGAGCTATCGCAGTTTTCGTGATGTCGCGTGACAGACAGCTGAAGTGGGGGTGGTCCAAAAATGCTTTTGAGCAATCGCGGAGGGCTGATGGCAGAATGGGAATAGGAAACGGTGGAATAGTTTTACGTTATAGCGCCCCTGATCACGTAGCCCATTACTTACCGAGAGGTGCACAAGCCGTTTGTTAACCATTCTTTCAAATGTTTTTTTCCTAAACGCCTGGTTGAAGCAATGGGACGATAACTGTGTGGGTCAGAGCATTCCTTTCGAGGTTTTAGAAGTGGTATAACCATCGCCTTCTTCCATGCTTTTGGAAAATAGCCTTCCGTCCACAACCTGTTGAGAGCTGAAGGATTGTGTCGTATGTGTTCGCGTGTTGGTGTCGCAGCATTCTATAATGTATGTTGGATCAGATGAATGGCTCTGTCCTAAATTGTTCGTATCGAAGGGTTCAGTTTTTGTAATGGGACAGTTATGCTGTTCAGCATTGTTCAGTGATATCCGAAGATTTTGCTTTTCTCCAGAAGGCTTTATCTTAAGAAACTCAGGAGTGTAGTGAGCTTCACTCGAAATTTCAGCAAAGTACGCTCCAAGTATACTCGCTTGCCCTTTAAGATTTGTTTTCTCGTCAAATATAGGGAGTGTGTATTCTGTATGAACATCATCAATTTTTATCACTTTTTCCCAAACGAATTTACTACTTTTACGACTATTTATGAAGCTGAGATATTTCACCCATTATGTTCTTTTTCTATCCGGCTGGCCCCTCTAGCCTCTCTGGGCTTTTGTTTAAACAGCAATAAATTTTCTAAATTGGCGTACCTGTTAAGTCTAGACCATACATATTTTTGTTTCCCACGAACTTTATCGCACGTGTCATTCCACTACGGTTTTGGTCTACGTGGAAGCTTCCCTTGTGAAAGTGGTATGTAGTTTATGGAGTTAGTTTGGCATGGAAAGTGGTATGGAGCTGCATTTAAATTTTTTTTCTTATCGCATCACATAAGTCGTAAATATCGAGTGCGATGACATTGTCAATTCCCATTTCAGAGCTTTGTAAAAAAAAGAGACCAGTCAATTTTACCCAGCTTCCGTCTGTGTCTTCGTACTGGCATTGTTGGAAGCGCGTCAATCGGTTTAAGTACTATAGGGCAGTGGTCGCTGCCACGTGGGTTTTCCCTAACGTCCCAAAAAAGGACGTAGCAAGTGATGGCGTGCCGCAAGAGAGGCCAATGCTTGAATTATATTGTTTTCGTAGCAACATAGCTTTGTTTCCCTGCTTTAAAAAGCTACACTTTGCAGTTGTGTAAACATTATTCTACTATTTTCCCCCTCGCCTCAGTGTGGCTGCAGCCCCAGATGTTGTTATGAGCATTAAAATCACCCAATAGAAGGAAAGATTCTAGAAGTTCCTTTTGTAAGATATTATAGCTCTTTGCTGTGATATTCTTGCCTGCTGGTAAGCACAGGGAACATACTGTTGTTATTTTTTTATCTAAACCTTTAGCTCAACAGCTCCTAATTTCGTGTTAAGCTTCACTATGCGCACAGGGACTCCTTGAGCAACCACTATAGCCACTCCTGCAGATACGACTGAAGACTGTTCCCTATCTTTGCGAAAGATGCTATATCGACGCAGAGGTTGTTTGTGGGAACCTTTCAAATGTGTTTCTTGCAAATCCATAACAGAAGCCTCTGCATCTTCGAAAATATCTTAAATGTCATCAATATTTGTTCTGAAACCACGGCAATTTCACTGCACAATAGTAGCCATATTTGATGATGTGGAATATTAAGTACTTCACGAAGCAATGCTGTGTAGGAAGTCACAAAGATCACATATGTAAATGAGCGAAAAGGGTGCGAAAATGCCTTTCAGGTCACGTACCGTTCGGCGGGCAGTGACAGGAAGTCTAGCCCCTTTCTGTTTTCCAAGGGGAATTGCCGTTTTTTTCGTTTATCTATCGGATGTAGCCTCCTTTGTTTGATCTGTGTCCGGTGGACACACTTCCATCATATCATCGCCCTTTGGGAATCCATCGTTGCTAGTGCTTCGTGAAGGTCCCCTTTTCTTGGAAACATAGCGGTCTTTCGGCGCCACCGTTGAAACCTTCATGGCCTCTACCGCGTGCTGGCTACCGCCAGCCCCAGCAGAAGTCTCTGGGCCTCTTGGGAGAGGGGTGCGACGTGCATCTGGTATTTTCTCTAGGTGAGAGTCGGAGCGCTCACACCTTGTCCAGCTGCTCCACCAGGGTTCAAATTGACACCATTGGCGGCGCACGCTATCTATGGGCAGTGGTGTCTATGGCAAACGCGACTTCTTTTTGACTTCAATGAATGATATGCTCTCCCGTATCTTCAATGCAATCGCTCGTTTTTGTTTTTTTCGCTCTGGACAAGATCTGAAAAAGGCCGCATGCTGAACCCCGCGGTTAACACAACTTGTTTGTGCACGTTTCATCGCCATGATCTGTTTGCCTGCATTTAGCACAAGTTACTCTTTCGTGACATGATTGGAATCCATACCCACATTTCTGACAATGACTGCACCGGCGGCGATTTGGCAAGTATGGTTTTATTCTAAGGTACACGTAAGCGACCTTAACGGCACTTGGAAGCGTTATAGTGTTGAAGGTCAGCAGAACGTGTTTGGTTCGAACTTTATTGTATCTTTTTCTAAATTTTATTCTCCTTGCTGCTAGAACACCCTGATCACTCAAGATTTGTTTGATTTCGTCGTCTGTGCATTTTAGCAGCTTTGTACTGAGATTGCCCCCTTAGCCAGTTCAGTGTACGATGTGGGGAGACAGACACAATGTTGTCGCCGATCTTCTCAAGTTTCTTAATCTCTCTGCTATGCTCCGCCGTGATAACTTCGAACCAGAGGTCTCCAGAATTCTTTTTCTTTGATTTGTTGGTCTGGCCAAGTTGAGTGCTTTGGCGATGTGGAATGGGGACATTTCTTCAAGTTGTCGCTCAGTTTCAGACGTGATTACAAAAACTTTGTAAAGCTATCACTATGTTCAGGAAAGTTTATTACCTCGGTTCGGTGCCTTTTCAGCCTCCTAAGAGGTTTTGCTGAAGAGGAGGTTTTATCCATAAAATACATATACGTCCGGCAGCTAAGCTGGCCACGCACCATGGAGCACAACGGAGAATGTTTTTAAAAAAACCCCTATCCACTAGCCACCATAACTGTAACTGCTATAACCATATGACCATGACGAAGGAAAGCCATGCCCACATGGTTAACCCTAGCCGGCCGGAAACATGGAAATGAAATGAATAGGAGAAGACAGGCAAGATAGAATAACATAATGTATAAAGATAAATATTTGAGATGGGGACAGGAAAAGGCGACAGCCGATTTCCTCCAGGTGGGTTAATCTGGAGGAGTCACTTATGTGAAGCACAGGCAAAAGAGGTGTGTTGCCTCCGCCCGGAGGCCTTAAAGGTTCGAACACCCGCCATCGGCTCAACCCCCGGATCCCCCTTTCTCCAGACACGGCTAAGCCGCAACCGGCTACACGCCGGGGTGGGGGGTTCGACCCTTGTGTATTCGGGTACGTGGTGTCACAACACCTCAAACGCCTGCTGCCGCAGACGCCCCTGCGGGGATCCTCAATGAGCTTTTCTATCCCGTTGTGTGTTGAGGCGGGAAGAGACTGCACAATTTTTGACAAGCTATAATCGCAGGAAACCTAGCAGCCCCCTAGAGCTTGGAAGGCCGCACCAGGCACCTCCTTTTATGTAGGGCCATAGTGTAGTATAATAAGGGGTTGGTTATCTGATGTTTATGTAGACCATATTCGAAACTGGCACTAACGTACAGATTACTGATCTTTCCGCCGTAATTATGGAGGAGAAAAACACAAACATAGGCGCACAAGTGCATGCTGATCCAAGCACATGCATGCCCACATTTATGCGCGCATATGTTTCCATAGGTACCAAAAGAGCCCATTCGACATTTTCACTCCTCCAAGATTTGCCGCACCAATTCATGCTAATGGTGAAGTCTGCGTGAAATTGCCAGGGAAACAATGAAGTGACCAATATTGTAAGGAGCCTTCTTGCGCAGGTTGATTTCTTCCGCTAAATTCCTCGCAAATATTGAATATTAAGCGATCGATTATTTGTCGTGCTCCTGTTCCCGAAAGCGCTTCTCGAGTGCTCAATTCCGCTCTGAGCAGCTAACGCAAGTGTGTGAGATGGTGAAGGAACTATATGGGCACTGCGTTGGGTTTGAATCCAGCCATAATGGTTTGCAAGCGGACACAAGTGATTTCCAAAGTCATTATCAGAAAGGGTCCTTATACGAACGCCGCCTGTTACCTTTAAAAAATGCTTCGGTACTATAGAAAACCGGACATCTGCGCTTGATAACTCGCTGCAGTACCATGATAATGGACGTGAAACAATTAAAACGGAAGACAGAATTTCAATTTATCACGTGCTTCAACACAGCTGCGGATTGTTTCAAGAGATCAGGTCTTGTTCGTTTAGAACGTTTCTATTATTTTTCTTTCAAATACCCCGTGGGACAGATTAAAAATCTAATTCGATAAAAGTTAATACTAAGTCATCCACTAGGGCGTCCCTCAAAGACAGTGCGCAGCATTGCGGCGTTAAATTTCACAACTAAAGCTTCTGCAAAAGGCGCTGAATTCAGAACAAATGAAAGAAAGACAAAAACGTTTTTTAAGCTATCCCTTCTATTTACATGCCCCTAGCTATCAACTTCACAGCGCATAATTTCGCAGCCTTATCCATTAACATTGCGATACCTATATAGCCGTTTGCTTCTCTAACGACTATATAGGGCTCATGTAGTTCATCGAAGAGGCTGTGAAATTTTCTTTTGTGAAGTCAATAACTAGGCGGGATATAAATAGAAGTAAGTCTAGCCAGCTTATTGAGCAGTAGCGCTCAGACGGCAACTGCTTCAAGAGAGTTCTGAGTTGTAATTGCTGGCAGGCCACATCTTTATTTCCAATTAGAACTACACCACCCGACGAGGTGGAAGCATCGTCGCGGCCTTTCCGCAAAATGACATATTGTCTGAGAAAATGTGTCTAAGGAGATATGGGTGCGTTTCCTGAACACGCAGCACATTTGTACTGTGTCTATAAAGTAGTTCTTTCACATCATCTAGATTACGGAGGAGTCCCGCAACCTTCCACTGCGTTCCATTTGTATGTACAAATTGCAGAAGATGTTTGTGGTGAACGCCTATTGTGAGAATACTAACTCAACTTACAAAGCCCTTTTCGGGCCCCGCGATACCGGCTTTCTCTTTCTTGGAGCGGTCGAGATATGATCCCTGCTCCTTAGGCGCAAGCGGCGTTTTTTCACTGGGAGTCGTGTCCTCTCGCTAGGCTCTCTACACATTCTCGCGAGCGGTGCGTTTTACGTGAAGGTCCCCACTCGAAGGGTAAGACTGCCCGCCAAAGTCTCTCCATCCGTTCGTCTGTCCGTAGCACATGACATGATACTCTGCATATGTATATACATGGGTTCCTATGGAGGTATATGTAGCGTTCCTAGTAATAGGACACAGTAGACGTAAAGCATTGCTGTGGAACTGGCGTCCACCTCGTCTACATTTTGTTCTCACTTCCTCCTTCTCTTCTCCTGTCCCCGGTTCCCGCACTTCATCTTCAATTCGAAGGCTCATACCACTTCACCCTTCCAGGTTTCTTTTGCTAACCCCTCCTAGGGTAATACTTGAAAACGTTTCCAATCGAAACACATTCAACTGAGCCCCGTTCACCAATCTACCACACAGTCTTCAATATTCCTTTCTAAGCGGCTGTCTTTGTCACAGAGTAAGGACCATAAAATTTGGCACTAGATTCTCTTACTCCTTTCCTAACTAGAATGAGGTCGGTGACTTGAACGTCTGGGATATCTGAGCAATGTCTCTTGTCAAAACATTTTTTTCATTTGTTTACGGTACCACTCCTCCTGCGATTTTTGTTTCTTCTCCTCGACGATATTGAAATTTTCTAACAGCCCCAGTTTACGGTCCGCCTGAAGAATAGGGGTCTCTCCGTAAGAATCGAACTGCGGGCTGCATCCCAAGCCACTGGTGTAGGAGTGATTGTGATGTCGTAGAGCTGCTTCTAAGAGCATTTCCATCCACCAAGGAAACTATCGTACATCCGGATGTATTGTTTCACATTTCGTATAGCACGCTCTGCAAGCCCATTCGCCGCGGGATGGTATGGCGCACAGAATTTGATTGATATATTGTGGTCTCGAGCCCATATTGCTAGTTTTTCACTCTTGAACGCTGCACCGTTGTCACATACGATCGTCCTGGTCCTCCTAAACATATCCCGTTGGAGGAGGGCGATGACACCATTCGCATCTTCTTTTCCTGCCCATGCCGCGACCATCCTAGTGCACTCAACTATGGCCAGAAGAAAAGCTGGCGTTTTTCGAGCTCCTTCTCGTTTCTTATTTAGCTCGGCAAAATCCAGGTGTATAACTTCAAAAGGCACGTTCAAGTGGCAAGGTATTATGATGGCGTCCGTAGGCTGCTAATATTTCACTTTGTTGACTTGACAAATGTGGCCTGAACGAACGTATTGATTGATGTGTTCTTTCATGTGAGGCCACGTAAATCTCTTGACTAGCTTGTTGTAAGTGCGCCAAAATCCGTCGTGTCCGCCAGATTCTGGGCTATCGTGGTACAAATAAAGCACCCTGGAAACCAGCGTTGGCGGCACTTGATAGTGACCTTCCATAAACATCAATTGTTCAGTGCCTTCCCACAATTTTACTTCACTGATTTCTTCCGATTCTTCTTTGTTGGCCTGTATCATTAGTCTTGACAATGCATCTGCATCAGGCAAAAGGAGTCCAGGTCTGTGGGACATGGTGAAATTAAACTGCTGCAAGTAGTTCACCCAACTGGCGATACGTCCCTTAGGTTGGGTCATATTTAAGAGATGAGTGAGTGCCTGGTGATCCGTGAACAAAGTAAACTTCGCACCTTCTAGGTACGTACGGAAGTACTTAATTGCTTTAACGACAGCAAGAGCTTCCTTTTCAGTAGTGGTGTAGTTGACTTCAGGTGGCTTGAGGGTTAGCTGTAGTAGCCTACTACATGTCGCTTTTCTCGGTCGGATGCTTCTGGACATTTCTGGTACAAGTCTGCACCTGTTCCATAATGTGAGGCGTCGGTATTCTGTTCAAAGGGTAAAGTGAAATCTGGTATGCGTAGAATTCTGTGCACCAGATCACGGTAGACTCTCTCACATTCCTCATCCCACTCAAAGGAAACTTCTTTCTGCGTTAGGCGCGTGAGGCATCTTGTTTTTATCGCAAAGTCTTTTTTGAATGGTCTGAAGTGTCCTAATCCCAAAAGCACAGGCAAAGAGTGGACGTCATATGGTTTCACTAGTTGGGATATTCTCTCGACGGACTCTTGTTTCGTGCTTTTGGTAGTACCATCAAAGTCTCTTCCAAGAAACACAACTTTTCTTTGAAAGAATGCATTTTTCTTAAAATTAACCTTGAGTTGTGCCAAGCTCAAGGCATTTGATACCTGAGACAGGTGTTCCTGATGCTCAGCCTCTGTTTTGGAGAAGACGATAATATCGTCTATGTACACGTTACAAAAGAAACCCAGGAAAGGCTTCAGCACTTCGTTCATAATCTTCTGAAACCATGCTGGCGAGTTTTTCCAGCCGAAAGGAAGCCGGGGAAAGTCGTGCAGATCGAAGGGCGTGATAAAAGTAGTACACTTTTGTTTCTTCGGTTAGCGGGATCTGCCAGAAAGTTTTGCACAAGTCAATGTGTGAAAAACTCCGGCAACCACCTGTCTCATCTATAATCGTGTCTATCTTCGGCATGGGAAATGGTATAAGTTCTGTCTGGCGATTGAGAATCCTGTAATCTGTGCGCAGTCTGAAAGTTGCATCTTCCTTCGGCGCAACAGTTATGGGAGAGGCGAAGGCTGACACCGAAGGCCGGAATATATCGGCGTCTAGCATCTCCTGCAATTCTTTCTTCAACCATATCTTGCGCTCTCATGACATGTTATAAGGTGATTTTCGGATGACGGTCTTGTCAGTTAGTTCGAAAGGCACCTTGTACGACTTCATCGCTTGTGGATAGCTTCCTATGCATACCAGTTCAGGGTAGGTCGTTGCAATATCCTCCGCGCCCTTGACAATTCGCAGGTTATCTTTTCTATCCTGCTGTGTCTCTTCCCTTGATATTCCTTCCACTAAAACCGCATCGTCCCAGTATAAACCGCATCGTTCCAGTATACGTTGGTTTTTAGTTTCTTTATATCTGGTCTGGATAGCAGAAAGTCGTACGTCACCCCCCCTATCATCAGTACTTCACTCTCTATTTCATGACCTTGGAACTCGATGTTTACTGAGGCCCACTGATTACGCATTGTCACTTTTCCATCATAACCTTGCACCCGTAGTACTCTTCTACTATGCAGGTGACTTGCATCTACCAGCTTGGCATTTATTATAGACACAGAAGCACCGCTGTCAACCAAAGCCATCATATGACTGTTTCCCACTTTGACAGGAATGTGAAGTAGGCTAGAGCAAGTTAAATAAACAGTCTCAGTTGTCGTCATCGGGTCGGACTGATCACCCTTGCTTATCAGTTTTTTGTCGTCGGAGACTGTTGAGCGTCTGAAAGTAGGCGGACAGGGTCGTTGTCGACGTTATTCACTCGACCTCTGGGAGCACGCCAACCCAAGTTCTCTGTGCTGCCTGCAAGGCGGCTCGGTTCTCGCGTAATACAGCTTGACCAATCCGCGCCGGTCCGTCTGAACCGACTGCTTGAGCTAACGGTTATATTTTCTTCTGAAGTAGATGGTATGTCGTGAAGGCACTCCAGGAGCCCATCCATACTTTTAGGTGATCGTATTTGCACTAGCTTCAGGACTTCCGCGTGCAGTCCATGCATTATTAGTGCTACTACGGCAGAAGGAGGAAGCACAGGCTCGGCCAGCTTTAAAAGGCGGCGTTTTTCAAAGGAATACTCGACGGGGGAGCCCTGCTTGAATTTAAAATTAAGCGCGGCGTCCAATCTTTGCACTGGGTTGCTTCGGAATGTCGTCAAGAATTTTTCCTTCCACTGGTTCCAAGAGTTGCCAGCATTTTCAACAATGCGCAGGTCGTACCACTTCCGTGCAACACCTCTTAAATAACTCCGCATGTTAGTAATCTTGTCCTCATTAGAGTGTCATTTGTTCTCCCCAGTGGAATATTCGTAGAATTGAAGCCAACTTTCTGGGCTTGAAGACATGTCGCCGAACGCATCGGGTTCTACAAAATTAGTCGCCCGCTTCTCAGCGTTTAGAGAGCTTATAAGCGATGTCACCAGTTGGTTTTGTTGCGCAATCTCTTCTTGTTGTAGGTGAAGAGCTTTCAAAACGAGGCTCACTTCTTCTGTCGAACACCGTGATCCAGAGTCCTTTCGACGCATCGGTTGAAGAACTAATTCGTCGAAGATCGCCAAACGCAAGTTCACTTTCACCGCACCCTTCCGACATAGTTCAGCAATGTCCATGGAAGCCTTCTCTAAAACCAGGTTCACGAGTTCTGACGAGGTGAGTTCGCGAGGTAGTTCCACCGCTGGTTCGTTTTGAGCTTTGTACTTCGAAAAGATGATCCTCTCTGCGGAGGTCTCCTCGAGGAAAAATGTCACCCACATGTTGGAGTCAGTTGTCGACTGCGCCAAAATAATGTAGCGTTCCTAGTTATAGGACACAGTAGACGTAAAGCATTGCTGTGTAACCGGCGTCCATCTCGTCTGCATTTTGTTCTCACTTCCTTCTTCTCTTCTCCTGTCCCCGGTTCCCGCGCTTCTTCATCTTCTATTCGAAGGCTCATACCGCTTCAGTATATATGAGAATACCTTATGACTACTAACAGATACTCAGACTTATGATATTATATAGTGAGCACTGCAGAGGTATTAAAAGTCATTATAGCTTAATTAAACAATATGACTAATTATGATGAATTTACCTAACCTTAACGACGAGTATTTGATGGTAATTCCAATAGTAGAGGCATATGAAATTAAATTGGGATAAATTATTTAGCCTAATGAAGAGTAATTACGGCTATCTTTATCAAGCCTAAGCAACAGCCATGAAAGGTAATTAGGATTATCTAAGCTTAATTATCATCATCACCAGCCTAATTAAGATTATTAAGGAATAATTCCTTCAGCCCAATGTTATTTAATAAGAGCGAGGAAGAATAATTGATGCAACGTTACTCAACCGTCATTCAGTAATTGAAATTCAGTAATACGTTCAAGATGAGCAACAGGAAAGGATGCTTACGCACTATCTGACCAGTTCCCAGTCCCACTACGGAGTTGTCGCAGTAATTTTGTTAAGTATTACCTAAAACATTTGTGGTTCCTCAGTGACTACGTTGCGAGCTGCTAAACACGAAGTTACCCGCCGTGGTTGCTCAGTGGCTATGGTGTTGGGCTGCTGAGCACGAGGTCGCGGGATCGAATCCCGGCCACGGCGACCGCATTTCGATGGGGGCGAAATGCGAAAACACCCGTGTGCTTAGATTTAGGTGCACGTTAAAGAACTCCAGGTGGTCAAAATTTCCGGAGTCCTCCACTACGGCAAGCCTCATAATCAGAAAGTGGTTTTGGCACGTAAAACCCCAAATATTATTATTAAACATGAGGTCGGGGGTTAGAATCCCGGCCAAGGCAGCCGCATTTCGATGGGCGCGAAATGCGAGAACACCCGTGTATACTTGAATTTAGGTAGATGTAAAAGAACCCGGGTGGTCCAAATTTCTGGAGTCCCCCACTACGGCGTGCCTTATTATCAGATTGTGGCTTTTCACGTAAAACCCCATAATTTGATTTTTAGGAATTACTTGGGTGCTTCATTAACACTGCTGTTTTCCTTCCCAACGTACCACTTTCTTTGGCTATTTCAAACGTCTATACATGGTGGTGTCAAAGGAATACCTATATTTTAGTCAATAATCATTTTAGTCTAATAACTTCATGAGCAATTTCAGCGACTTCAAAAGCCGAACTTATGATATTGCCAGCTCCAGTGCCATCCTCGACGTCACCACTTTTTTCACCTTCCCTTAATGTCATCCTGTTACACTGCTTCATTAGTATGGTCGTTCGTAGCCACAATATTCATAAAGAAACTTTTGTCGTGTTATCACAGCCACATTATTTCGCGCGAAAATGTTTGCGTAGTTGCGCCGTGAGCAATGATGATGATTTCATGATTTGAGATTTTTATGGCGCAGCAGCCATGCAGACTATAATGCGCCAAGAACATGTTTTTTGTATTAGCTTATTTGTTTAAATGCTGTAAAATGGTGTAAATGGCCAATTAAAAATATAAAACATGAAACGTGCTACAGTTCTTGTAGGATTCCTGTGGCTTTTAAAAAGTTAAAAGTATCTTCATATGGTACCAGTGGTTCGTCGCTCAATACGAACATAGGATGGATAGGGATTCTTTTTTCGTAAAATATCTTAAAATATCTTTCCCTCCATTTTTCTAAACCAGGACATGTTATTAAAATATGTAGCACAGTTAAAATTTCACCGCAGTGTTGGCATGCTGGTTGTGGTTTGTTATTAATTAAGTAACTATGTGTCAGCCTTGTGTGACCAATTCTTAAGCGACATAAAATAACCTCGTAAAATCTTTGTCTGTGGCGACAACTCTGCCATTCTCGTAGAATAGGTTTTATGCAATGAAGCTTGTTATGTTTTTCTTGATCCCACACTTTCTGCGAGTGTTTCTCAACTGCTATTTTTAAAGTGGCTTTATAATCTTGCCAAGCTAGGCCAACATCATGTAGCTCCAGATCTTTGGTACGGGCTGCCATAAAATCTGCTCTCTCATTACCGGGTATTCCTACATGACTAGGAATCTAGCAGAAAGTGACATTTAACGCTCTCTTGTGACATGTTTTGTATTGATTTTTTATTTTCTTCAGTAGATTATTTCTAGATGGTAGCCTAGATGCGAGAGCTTGAAGAGAACTCAAGGAGTCGCTAAATATAATAGATTGGTTATTTCCTCTTTTCAGGATGTCTTCAAGAGCTAATGAAATGGCATGAAGTTCTGCAGTAAAGACAGTAGCCTGACTTGGAAGTCTCATTTGTTTTTCAAATTGATTTGATGTCACTACAGCGCCTACATTGCCATTCCTTTTTGATCCATCTGTAAAGTATTTCACGCAAAAATTATATTCTGATTCTATTTCTAAATATTCGCTTAGCAACGCCTCTCTTGCTGAAACTTGTTTTCTGTTTTTTGATAGCCTAAAGTCGCATTGCGCATGTTTCATCTCCCAAGGAGCAAAAGAAGCTTCATCTAGCAAGAAATTATTTCTTACGTCGAAACATAGGTCCGCATTCAGCTTTTAGTACCTGATAAAAAAGGAAGGAATGATTGTCGGTTTGTTGCTAAAATGTATTTGAAAGCGCGGCCTTGTAAATAGTAGTCTACAAGGATGCGTTGAGCAGGACAGTACTCTCATTATGTACATGTTTCCAAGAAATAGTCTTCTGTGTTCCAAAGATAGCTGGTTGGTTTCTGCATACAAGCTTTGTACGGGAGACGTACGAAACGCGCCGGAACACAGACGTAGTCCGAGGTGATGCACCGGATCAAGAACCTCTAATGCCGACTTTCGAGCTGAGCCGTACACAAAACATCCGTAGTCTAATTGTGACCGGACAACGGCATTGTATATGTGAAGCAGACATATTCTATCTAAACCCCATGATCGGTGGGATAGGAGCTTTATTAAATTTATGGATTTCAGAGATTTCTGTTTTGCATAAGCTATGTGCGCTTTGAAGTTGAGTTTCTTGTCAAAAATCATACCAAGAAATTTGTGTTCGGTCTTTACTGTGATTTGCTGTCCTTTAATATGTAATGTTGGGTCCGGTGTGAGCCTTCGGTATTGACTGAAAGGTACGCATATTGTTTTTTCTGCGCACAATTTAAAACCATTTTCGTTTGCCCATCGCACTATAGAATTTACACCCAACTGGAGTTGGCGTTCACAAGTAGCCATATTACAAGAGGAGAAACAAAGTTGAATGTCATCGACATATAAAGAATACATTAAGGAAGAAGGAATAACTGTAGTTATCGAATTGAGCTTCACTAAAAATAGTGTAACGCTCAATACTCCACCTTGCGGCACTCCATTCTTCTGTATAAAACAGTTGGAGAAAGTTGGTCCAAACATCACCTGAAAAGTTCGGTCCTCTAGATAGCTTTTGATTATACGAAGCATGTGCCCTTTTATTCCGTATCTGTACAAGTCCATTCAAAAGCCATGTCTCCACGTCGTATCATACGCTTTTGATAAGTCAAAGAAAACGGAGACGCAATGCTGCCTTTGGACGAAAGATTCACGGATTTTTGTTTCTAATCGGACTAATTGGTCGATTGTGCTGCGATTGGCTCTAACGCCACACTGGTACTGATCAAGTAAACCGTTACTTTCCAAAAGATGTACAAGCCGTTTGTTAACCATTCTTTCGAATGTTTTTCCTAAACAACTGGTTAAGGCAATGGGGCGATAACTGTTAGGGTCAGAGCGTTCCTTTCCAGGTTTTAGAAATGGTAGAACTATCGCCTGCTTCCAAGCTTTTGGAAAATAGCCTTCCGCCCACAACCTGTTGAAGAGGTGAAGGATTGTGTCGTACGTGTTCATGTGTAGGTGTCGCGGCATTTCATAGTGTATGTTGTCCGGACCTGCTGAATGGCTCTTCCCTAAATATATCGCATCGAAGAGTTCAGTTTTTGTAAAAGGACAGTTATATGGCTCAGTACTGTTCAGTGATATCCGAAGATCTTTCTTTTCTGCAGTGGCCTTTATCTTAAGAAACTTGGGAGTGTAGAGAGCGTCACTCGAAATTCCAGCAACGTGCTCACCAAGTATATTTGCTTGGCCTTTAAGATCCGTTTCCTCGTCAAATATAGGGAGTGTGTATTCTGTATGAGCTCCGTCAATTTTTCTCACTTTCTCCCAGACTAACTTACTTGTTGTGTGACTGTTTATCGAGCTCACATATTTCACCCAAGATGTTCTTTTTGCTATCCGTCTTTCCCTTCTAGCCTCACTGCGCTTTTGTTTAAATAACAATAAATTTTCGAAAGTTGGGTACCTGTTTAGTCGAGACCATGCACAGTTTTGTTTCCTACGAGCTTTATCAGATGCATCATTCCACCACGGTTTTGGTCTACGTGGAAGCTTCCCTTGTGAAAGTGGCATGGAGTTCTCAGCTGCATCTAAAACTTGTTTCGTTATCGCATCACATAAGTCACCAATATTGAGTGCGATGACATCATCAATCCTTATTTCAGAGCTTTCCAAAAAAAGAGACCAGTCTGCTTTACCCGACTTCCATCTCTGTTTTCGTGCTGGCATTGTTGGAGGCGCGTCGATCGGCTTGAGTATTATAGGGTAGTGGTCGCTGCCACGTGGGTTTTCCCTCACGTTCCAAGTAAAAAACCTAGCAAGTGATGGCGTACCACAGGAGAGGTCAATGCTTGACGTAGATTGTGATTTTGCTATAAAATATGTTGGCTTGCCATCATTAAAAAGGTACACATTGCAGTTGTCTAAAAATTCTTCTATCATTTCCCCTCTCGCGTCAGTTTGGCTACTGCCCCAGATGTTGTTATGAGCATTAAAATCACCCAATAAAAGGAAAGGTTCTGGAAGTTCTTTCACGAGATTTTCTAATATTTTTCTTGTGACATTCTTACCTGGTGGTGTGTACAGGGAGCATACTGTTATTGTTTTTTCTATCTGAACCTTTACTGCAACAGCTTCTAAGTTGGTGTTAAGCTTCACTTCACGTACTGGGATTCCTTGAGCAACCACTATAGCGACTCCTCCAGATGCGACTGACGCCTGTTCCCTATCTTTGCGAAAGATGCTATATCGACGCAGAGGTTGTTTATGGCAATCTTTCAAATGAGTTTCTTGCAAACACATAACAGAAGCCTCAGCATCCTCGAAAAGATCGTAAATGTCATCAATATTAGTTGTTAAACCACGGCAGTTCCACTGCACAATAGTAGCCATATTTGATGATGTGGATTATCAAGTACTTCACGAAGAGATTCTATGTAAGAGGTCACAAAGATGACATATGTGAAAGAGCAAGAAACTTGCTAAAATGCTTTTTAGGTCACGTCTCCTTGGACGGGGGAATGACCGGTAGTCTACTCCCTTTGTGTTTTGCAGGGGCGATGCCCGACTTTTTGGTTTGCCTACCAGATGTAGGCTCTTTTGTTTGATTCGTGTCCGGCGGACACACTTCCACCATATCATCGCCCTTTGGGCGTTCATCGTTGATGGTGCTTGATGAAGGTGCCGACTTCTTGGAAAGAAAGCGGTCCTTCGGCACCGATGTTGAGACCTTCCTGGCCTCTACCGCGTGCTGACCGATGTCAGCCCCAGCAGAAGCTTCTGGGCCTCTTGGAGGAGGTTTGCTACGAGCGTCTGTTTTTTCACTGGGTGAGGAGGGCCGGAGTGCTGACACTTTGTCCAGCAGCTCCACCTGTGTTCCAACTCACACCATAGGCGGCGCACGCCCTCTTTGCACAGCCTGTGCGTAAGTACCTTTATCGGCAAATGCGATTCTCTTTTTGGCTTCAATGTACGATATGTTCTCCCGTGCCTTCAATGCGATCACTTCTTTTTCTTTTTTCCACTCAGGCCAAGATCTGGAAAACGCCGCGTGCTGACCCGCGCGGTTTGCACAGCACAGCTCGCTTGTGCACGTTTCATCACCATGGTCTGGTTGACCGCATTTAGCACAGGTTGCTCTTCCGCGACATGACCGGGATCCATGCCCATATTTCTGACACCGAAAGCACCGGCGGGGATTGGGCAAATATGGTCTTACTCTAAGGTACAGGTAAGCGGCCTTAACGGCACTTGGAAGCGTTAAGGAGTTGAAGGTCAGCACAATGTGTTTGGTCGGATTTTCAATGTTATTTTTTCTAAATTTAATTCGTCTTGCACATAGAACACCCTGATCTCTCAAGGCTTCTTCGATTTCCTCGTCTGTGCACTTTAGAAGTTCTGTGTCTGAAATCACACCCTTCGCGTAGTTCAGTGTACGATGTGGCGAGACAGACACACTGTTCTCACCGATCTTGTCAAGTTTCTTAATCTGCCTGCTATGCTCAGCCGTCATAACTTCGAGCAAGAGGTCTCCAGAATTCATTTTCTTTGCTTTGTATGTCTCAACAATACACTCGTTAAGTGCCTTGGCGATGAGGAAAGGGGACATGTCTTGAATTTTTCGTTCACTTTTAGAAGTGATGACAAAAAATTTTGTAAAGCTATCTTTAGCTATACTTAAGTTCATTACCTCGGTCCGGTGCCTTTTCGGCCTCCGATCAGGTTTTGCTGAAGAGGGGGTTCTATCCATGAAGTTACTTATACGTTCGGCAGCTAAGCTGGCCGCCCACCATGGAGCCCAACATGGGAGTGTTTTAAAAACCACTAGCCATACATAACTGCTATAACCATATAACCATGACCAAGGAAGGCCACGCCCACATGGTTAACCCTTGCTGCCTTGAAATTCGGAAGTGAGAAGAAGTGATAAGAAGACAGGAAAGAAGAGACAGCGAGAGAGAAAGACGAAGATTGAAGAGGAGGACAGGAAAAGGTGACTGCCGATTTCCCCCGGGTGGGTCAGTCCGGGCGTGCCGTCTACGTGAAGCAGAGGCCAAAGAGGTGTGTTGCCGCCGCCGAGGGGCCGTAAAGGTCCAAACACCCGGCATTGGCTGAACCCCCAGGATCCCCCTTTCCCCGGACACGGCTAAGCCGCGCACGGCTACACGCGGGAGGGTCCAACCCTCGTGTGCTCGGGTATGTGGTGTCGCAACACACCAAACGCCTGCTTACTCAGACGCCCCTGCGGGCGCGCCGTGGGCAAATTCTTGCGGAATGAAAGTGCTGGGATGGTTAGTAATAAAATATTCATAGAAGTCTTAATGGCTGTGCCTAATTAGCCGGCGTAGTTATGGTGGACATAATTAGTTACGAGGGTAGTGCCACGTCGGAAGTGAATTCACGTGTTCTTGTCCTTAAAGATCCGCCATTTTTGGCCATCTTTCTACGAGCCTCAAATTTCGCGTATTTTACATCTCACGACGTAATGCGGCAGTCGCCAGCGTTGATGCGGCTCGATTTCAAGCATGGCTTCGTGCGTACGCGTGCTCGAGCTGCCACACTACTTAATTTTTTCTCTCTTCTTTCCCTCTTGGAGCCGTTGGCGTTACGTGACATGTCCAGCAACGTCATTTGCCGGCCTCTACAGCCCCTGAGTCAGCTGATGTGCCTTTACATCTATAGGAACATTTATGTTCCGCCGCATTCCGAAACGAGGTTTTCACGGCATTTAGGTTCAATGCAATGACCGACAGCAAACCAGGTCTCACGGTAAGTTGCATACCCAAGTCGTATATAGTTCGCTTGCATATTTTGCATGAGTCTTTCCTACAAAGGCTGCACTAGACACATGCCTGACAGCGGAAGTGCTACGAGAGCAAGCAAACGAGATTGATTGTGCGTGCTGGCATCGGATCACTTAGTGGCAACTGGTGAGTGCTATGCCCAGCCGCTGCAACAAGAACAGCGTGATGCGTGGCTTTTGCATAGTTTACCGGAAAGCAAAGGGCGCGAAGATATTGATGTACCATGAGGAGAGAAAATAAATGGAGCACGACGTCAGCGACAAACTTTCGTTTCTTTAGCGAAGCCATGATATACGTAATTTTCTGAGGTTGAAAAGGCGCCCGTAGGCTGCAACAATTGATCTCATCTTGCGTATCTATAGTTCTGAAGGGGAAATAGATTGCGGCATCTATGAACTGGAGACTTCGTGCGCGCGAGGATGCACGAGACTGGAATGCGGCAAAAGCACCATTTGCGACATATCACAGTGTTGTACATTTACGCACCTCTTGCTTTGTTCCACTGAGCTGTCTAAAAGCCACGCACTCCGCTGTTCGTGTTTCACTCGTTTGGTGTACACTCTAAAACACTCTGGTATCGCAGGAGTGAAGAGGCCGATTTACTCGTCAAAGCATTGTTTTAAGTTGGCAAAATGTGAGTGGCGTGAAATGCACTGTTCATTCCGTCACCAAGGAGAGACTGAAATGTGCTTTTCACTGTACCCTTCTGAGTGACAGTAGAATGCCCGTTATATGTTTGTGGCAATAGAGAACAAAACGTAGCGTAATCTTCTGCTTCAGCTGTAGGAGGCTGGCCTCGAACATGGCGATATATCCCTCACGTATGCTGAGCAAAGAACACACCATTTTGCTCCTAAGATAACAGGCAGGCACAGTTCAAAGGAACGCGGAGCGAGCGCTCTACTTTTTCACTCGGAGTCTCTCCACCGGACGCGCGCTCAACATCGCGGAACAGCACAGCGCCAGAAAAAGGGGATCCGTCCAGCGAGCAGCAACGAAGGCCATCCAAGGGAGATGGGAGATCGTGTCACCCATCTAGCGTCGGCGCGAAAACATGACAGTCGTTCGTCGTTCGTTGGATATAACAACAAATCCTCCACGGTAAGTGAATTCTAACTTGGGTGCACATTCTGCGTATATGACATGCTATCGCCAGGGAGTCGTCGCGGCGCTTAGCCGGGGTGATAGACAACGAACGCGCTGTCTCCCGATGTCAATCGAAAAAGGCAGTCCTTGTCATAACTGCATGTGATTTTGTCACTTGCCGCTATCCGTAAGAGCTTTGAAAATCTCAAACGCTGGTATGTTCAACAAGAGGTAAGGCGAGAGGGCGCTTAAAAGGGTTTGTTCACCAGCCCATGATTCCGATCCTAGGCGGTGCGTGTTTAGCGTGCGGTTTGTGTGTTTGAATTTATTCACTATGGCGGTCTACTGTGTACGGAAGGCTGTTGAAATAAGGAGTCACATAACAGAAGGCGTCATTTCGCTGGCGGCATGCTTTTGTTATAAATAAGCCGCGTGCTTGACGATGTCTTTCGCCAGTGGGTGATCGCGACCAGTGAAGTTACATGCAGCGCCATTGGTAGTTAGAAACTTTGCCGCAGGCGTTCAGCTGCATGCTGCAATAGGTCAGTTGGACGCGTTATCTTGAACTTACTGAAAGCGCGTGAGCAATTCATGTTTTATACTGAATAAAATATAAACCCTACATAAGCGATCTTGCACGCGATAGCGACAAGCGATGCGATGGTGGTGGCTGTCGCGTTCGCTCGTCGCCTACAAGTCGTACTCCGTGCGAGCGACGATTTTGAGCGACATCTCCCCGGTGTTGCCGGTATGAGTGCAGCAATTACGCATCAAAACTAGCGTGAAGCGTGCTTTAGTAACCTAGGTTGAAGTATTTTACTTTTACTGTAAAAAGTTGCATAAAATATTTCCGAAGGTCTTTCAGTAAGTTCTTCGCACGTAGAAAAATTTAATCGTTTTAATCGCTTTAAATTTAATCCGCGCGAAGATCGGTAGTATTTGAGCGAAGTTCTACATCCAGTTCCGGCTTCACGCTATTGGCTAGTCGCTCATAGCTCTTCCGGGAGACAAGCGATGATTTCTATAGTTCCAGAACCGAGCGATTTGTTCAAGCGAGGGCCCGTTTTGTCGCTCGTCGCCATCGCACACTATATATTGCTGTCATGGGGTTTAGCCCTAAGACTGAACTGTTTTTGCTCATCTATAGAAATGGTGTGATTATATGTGTCATTTTATGTCTCCTGTTGCGGTTTTCGAACACGGCACGAATCTGAAAGGGTGCTTATGTCCACGAACACGGTGAATTGTCAAGCAGCGAGTTATGAATCGAATATAGCGGCTGCTGTGTAGAATTACAATAGCAGGGGAGCTTTACATACGCTTATTGTTTTGGACATGCCTGTGCGTTTGCTAATATGAGTTGGCGTTTCAGAGTTGTGTCATATCAACAACTAAATCACCCTTCCTCTGAAGGTTACAAGCGTAATGTGTGGATCTTGTTACTACATGGCAGATCAAAATGTGTTTATGGCTTTACTATCTTTAGTGGAGAAATAAAGCATCAAAATAACACGTCGCTTTAATTCCCTGGTAACCAGTCATCTGTCGTACACAAAACAGAGTTGGTCTAATAAACTAATAACTGCGGTCTAACGGCAACTTTTACATGCCTTCAAAGGCTCGGTTGCTGCACCACAATGCAGACAACTAACCCGTTGCTCTTCGCTACGGAGGTGTTCGTAGCTATCGTCACCCACGAGCAGCTGTCATCACGGATACCTCCGGTTATAATGTAGCCAGTGGAATGTGCGCTGCTGCCCCTCATCAATGAAACCGGCACGGGGTCACGTTGTACGCCATCTGGCGCCTGCGCCATTGGAATCGACTGTGCAAGCTCATCTGTGTCAGCGCCACCATGCGACATCTAGATGCTGGATTCCCTGTGGAAGGCCCCATCGGCACTGAAACTAGGGCTCCCGCCAAGTATAAAGCAGCCGTGATTGTCGACACCGCTCTGTGGGCTCGGTTGGTGTACCACAATGCAGACAACCCGTTGCTCTACGCAGGTTGGTAACAAGTATTCTCTTTTTGCAAAGAAGTGTAGCAATTACCTTCTGGTGCAGCTGTTGAGCCCTCGATGCTGTGTCGCTATTGCTATTGAGAGTGTTGTGCCATTCCGTCCTTGCTTCTCTTGTCAGGAGATATCGAGTTTAAACCGGGTCCCGTTAGTGCTGACCTTGTACTAAAAGAGCTGCAATAACTACCAGCCGGCCAAAAAGAAGTAGTCAGAGAAATGAAAGACATTAAGAACCAACTACTGGCAACGAATACGATGGTGTCCGATTTGACTTCCCGAGTGACAGCAGTCGAAAAGCTTTGCCTGAGCATCATCCCGTTGCGAAATGAAACTGAAGCCGGAAAAGTAGAAACTGCTAAAATTACTGACCTGGCGACTTGCTTGGAACGGCGTATGGATGACGCTGAAAACCGATCACGTAGAAATAATCTAGTCTTTTATGGTGTTCCTGATACTAATCGCTCGGAACCATCCGCCAGTCTGAAGAAGCCGTAACCCAGCTGTGCTCTCACCACCTTAACATTAAAATAGATACAACAGAAATTGAACGAGCACATCGTCTGGGGAGGCATACCGCTGGCGCCGTCGCCCTATAATTGTTAGATTTACGTACTTTAAGAAAAAAGAGACTGTCCTATCGAATGGCTGTAAGTTCAAAGGCACTGAACACAGTGTCGGCGAAGATTTTTCTAAGGCTGTGCAGAACGCCCGCAGACTGCTTGTTGCTTTTGCGAAAGCAAAATCTGCTAGCTTTTCATTGCGTTACAAAACATTGCACGTAGGTACTAAACGCTACATATTTGACGAGATATCACAGACGGTCAAAGAAAAAGCATAGCAATCGCATTGTCCCACGAATATAAGAACTCGCCCTCCCATCCCAAATAATAATCTGTCTTTTTCAGTAACTTTCACGAACACACGCAGCTTTCTGCCAAAGCGTGAACACGTATCATATATTATGACATCATCCGCCAGTAACTTACTGATACTAACAGAAACGTGGCTTACAAAAGAAATCAGTGACGCAGAAGTCCTGACCGATATTCCCAAGTTCGACGTGAATCGATGCGATCGCAGCGACGCACGTGGCGGAGGTGTTCTGATTGCCGTGAACCAATAATTGCCGCGCACACGAATTAACATCGACTGCCACTTGGAAACACTGTGGTTAAAATGTCAATGTTCCCCACAAACAGTACTGCTAGGCGTTTGTTATCGACCTCCTCACCATCAACCGGACTTTTCTAATCTCTTAAATAACATATTAAATGAAATTGCTTCAAAACATCCCAATGCTATTATTATCCTTTTTGGAGACTCTAATTTTCGCGACATTAACTGGCACAATGGCACTGCTTTACTAACAAATCAAACTGAAGCGAGTGGCTATATAGAAATGTGTTTAAATTACAATTTAACACAGCTAGTACTGGAGCCCACCCTAGTGTTGGGGACATCTGCCAATATTTTAGATCTTATACTAACCAGTCATCCTGAAAGCTTACCATCCCTTACATATATTCATGAGATTAGTGACCACAAAGTTATTCATGCAGCTTGCACTTTCGCTTCACCACCACGCGACATGCACGAGAAGACAATTTGTTTATATGACAAAGGTAACTATGAGGCTATAAATACTGAAATAAACGCATTCTTTTCTACCTTTGCAGATTAATTTACCAACCATTCGATTTATGATAACTGGCTGTTGTTTAAAAACAAACTGTGTGAACTAAAGAACCAATTTATTCCCAGGATAACCATTCGATCCAATCGACAAAAACCATGGCTTACGAGATCCTTAAAACGACTAGAAAATAAAAAAGCGCCTTTATCACCACGCTAAAGTTAAGGCAAGCTCAGTTGCGTGGAAAAAATAATACGCTGCTGAAGCTGCGTACTTATTCGGAATTCGCGATGCTAAGCAAGCCTTTTTTCACTATGACTTGCCAAACATTTTACTTACTAATCCAAGAAAATTCTGGCAGGCTATAAGCACCAAAGAAGCGCGTATCAATAATCCTACTAACGAGCTGGGTGAATCGGTGACAGATTTAACCTGCGCTAATATGTTCAACAACGCATTTTGTTCAGTCTTCACTAATGAAACGGACACAATTCCTCCCCCGCCAACCACAAATGTCAACATGTCAACTACCAAATTCATAGCACGCGGGCTCGTATCCGTGATAGAAAATATTAAGTTTTCTTCATCATCTGGCATCGATGACATGAACTCTAAACTACTAAAAAACACGAAACACATGTCTGCAGTGTTTATCTATTTATTATTTTCACAGTTACTTTCCACAGGCACCATGCCAGACGAGTGGAAGATGGGGTAGGTTACTCTAGTCTACAAATCGGGCAACAAAAGTTCTCCCCTAAATTACCGCCCCATCTCATTGACAAGTGTTCCCTGCAAGATCATGGAGCATGTAATCTACTTTCATATTATGAACTTTTTAGACGCTAACAACTTCTTTCATCCTTCACAGCACGGGTTCCGCAGGGGCCGTTCTTGCGAGACCCAGCTTGCACTATGTCTTCATGACGTTCATGCTAATCTTGACCGTATCATACAAAAAGACGCCATATTTTTTGATTACGCGAAAGCGTTTGACAAAATAGCTCATCAACGCCTATTACTAAAACTTTCTCTTTTGAATTTGCATCCTGATATCCTAAAATGGCTTCAACAATTTTTACCTAACTGCTCACAGTATGTCTCATTTAGTAACCACGCTTCAAACATTACACTCGTCACACCAGGCGTACCACAGGGGTCCGTCCTTGGCCCCTTTTTTTTTCTTAATTTAAATTAACGACTTACCCTTGCATGTGTCCTGCCATATCCGTATGTTTGCCGATGACTACGTTATTTACCGTGCAGTCAATACCATAAATGACCAAATAACTCTTCAACCTGACCTCAACCGCGTACAAGAATGGTGTGATGTTTGGCGGGTAACACTCAACTCTAATAAATGCAAGCTTTTCTCATTTACCCGTCGTCATCATCCTCTTCACTTTTTTGATCGGATTGGTGACGTCACCGTGGAATCAGTGAATCTTACAAATACCTAGGTGTCACCTTGACTAATGATTTAACCTCTAATGCGCATGTTACTAATGTTATTTCATCGGCTTGGGACAAAACCTTGGGATTACTAAGACGTCACCTTCGCCTTGCTCCATTGCATGTAAAACTGTTAGCCTATAGATCATTGGTAAGAACGAAACTCGAATACGCATCTGCCATCTGGGATCCGCCTCAAGCACATCTCGCCTACCCGCCGTGGTTGCTCAGTGGCTATGGTGTTAGGCTGCTGAGCACGAGGTCGCGGGATCGAATCCCGGCCACGGCGGCCGCATTTCGATGGGAGCGAAATGCGAAAACACTCGTGTACTTAGATTTAGGTGCACGTTAAAGAACCCCAGGTGGTCGAAATTTCCGGAGTTCTCCACTATGGCGTGCCTCATAATCAGAAAGTTGTATTGGCACGTAAAACCCCATAATTTAATATCTCGCCAATGCCCTCGAGGCAGTTCGAAATCGCGCCACCAGGTATATTCATTCCACATACTTTTACAACGTCAGCATATAATCTTTAAAAAAAGAATCTTTCTTATTGCTTCTATCCCTTCGTCGCCGCATTGCCACCCTTTCCCTCTTGCACAGGTTCTAATATTCGACGCTCAATCGACCACCATACATTGTTCCCCCAAGGCCCCGGTCACGACGCATTAGCCATCCCCAGCAGGTAGCACAACCACATTCACGCACAAATATATTTTCAGCCTCATTTTTCTACCGAGCATTTAAAGACTGGAATGGCCTTGCTCATCAAATCGCTGCCATCACCTGCTCTTCACAATTTGTTCAAGATGTAAAAACTTTTTTATGTACAGAATTGAATTCATTATAAGACTTCTTTTTATATATTGTATTCCCACCCACTATGTAATACCCCTACTACGGGGTCTTTAAGGAAGTAAAATGAAATGAAATGTAAAATGCTAGATTTCAAACTGCAGCAGCAGTCAAGTCTGTCAAAATTAACTCCATTGCGCACCTCAAATGAAAATAAGTTCATGCCTTTTAGTAAGCTTAGATGCACGGGCAGTGAACTTTCTTTTTATTATTGAAATGTGGATAACCTTGGCATAACAAGCGTTGTCGCCCTTTCTTATAGGCACATCCAGTCATAGCCATTGAACTTGAGGGCCATATTTTCATCCATAATGAGCAGCATGTTTGCAGATATGATCCTCAAATGATGGCTTGTGCAGTGGCACAACAAGAGATGGTGCGGGGGGCAAACTGGACGCATGCTTAGGATGTGTCACAAGTGGTTTTTGCGACACACCAGACCAATGACAGACTTATGACATCTGAAAATGAGCTATATTCTATTTATTAGCAGGAGTATTTTAGCATTGGTGCTCAGCGAGGATACTGTCAGTTATTTCTTTTTTTTGTTTATATCTAAAAATTGAAGTTAGTTTAGCAGTTGACTGTTGCAGTCATTTAGATAATTTCCATGCATTTCAGTAGGAAGGCTCAGAGCTAAGACTTTTTTTTACTGCCATGACCTTGACTGTCTTGATGTTGTTTTACACCATGTCCTCGTGTTTACTTTTGCACACGATATTTTTCAGGCACCCGCTTTATATAAGGCAAGAGGGCAGCTGCAAGGTCACAAGGATGTCAAAGAGCCAGCCCAGCGCGACTTCACGTCGTGCAGAGGAGCGCGCGCCAAAGAATCAAAATGTATTGCCATCCAATTTGGACAAGAAAACTAGAATGTAGGTATATTGGGTGTAGCATTTGACTAATTGTAAACAAAATCAAAATAGAATATGTCACACCAAGATGAAAATTCTCACATGCTCTAGGCAGTCATCTTAACATGGTAT
Organism: Dermacentor variabilis; assembly: GCF_050947875.1. Taxonomy (NCBI): domain Eukaryota; kingdom Metazoa; phylum Arthropoda; class Arachnida; order Ixodida; family Ixodidae; genus Dermacentor; species Dermacentor variabilis. Next base: position 233,020,234 of record NC_134569.1, on the reverse strand, counting down.
GTTTATGTAATGTCTCTGATGGGAAAGTCAAAATCAAGTATGCTCTTTGGAGACAAACACATAACAGCAAATTAATTGAAAAGTTAGAAATGTGTTTAAAAAACTGATTAGTTTTGTAAAGAGTGACTGCTTTTTGTCTTGCCTCTCAACAGATATGTCCATGCGATTAAAAAAAGTGGTACAATGACACTGCATATTTGCTTAGTGACGTGATACATACTTGCAATGAGCGCGGTGCCTGTGTTCACTATAAAAAGCAACAGCTCATGCTTACATACATTTAACAGCTTTAATAGAATACTTTTAACAGCAGGTGAATGCAAGGGTGCAAATACAAACCATTGTGATTCTCTACTCTAAATGCTGGCATGAAGCAGACAGATTTTCATGTCTTCCCTTTTATCTACTTTTTACACATAATTTTAGAAGTATGGCTTCCCTTTAGATTACAGAAAAGGGAAGCATTGGGCGAAGAGAATTCCACGTTTAAGAAATCATCGTTTACATGCATGGTCACAAAACCAGTTCATTGGAAACGCTCGTGCCTCCCGAAGCAAAGGCAAGGAGCAATTAAGGCCTTTAACTGTGTACACCGTGGTGCATACCTTACGTCTTAGAAGCCGGAGAGTCACTTGTAATTGAAAATTATTTCAACAATGTAAAATTGTGGTTTCTCCTTCGGTGAAATAGTCATATGATAGCTTCTCTCAGGTATTTCATATATTGATTAGGGTGACTCAATCTACTTGCCAACCAAGTATGCTAGTGGAGGTAGAGATGCGTTGAATGCAAAGAACTTAGAGCATCTGCGTAGAACACTTGTTCATCAATTGGCGGATGTGAACATGTTAAGCAAAAGCCCCTTAGTTTCATGGCTTCTCTAGACATAGTTTTTATAAAGAAGAATAAAATTAAAGCATTTTTGCGCATGGTAAATGCCTGGACTTAAGATAATGTGCACAGTGAGGCGATGTGTTAATCTTCCCAACACATATGCGCTTGTTTTGAGACAGTTCTGTGAAGTGCGATAATTTTTCTTACTTTAGCGCATCTTAACCACTTCAGCAGGAAAAAAGCTTTGGTTTCAAGTAGTTGGTTCTTTGTGGAAGTATATGCATAGTGGCATGCAAAATCCACGTGCATGGAAGGGGTATGTGAAAAAGGATGGTGCCATTCTCAATTTATGTTTTGCGTCTTCGTTTGTCTTTTTCGTGCACTTCCCTGCCTGTACTTATGCTTATGTCGCCTTTGATGCATCATATTCATCACATCTGATTTTAGGTTCACATCTGAAGCCATGCTGCACTTTAGTTAGATTGCATATTCAGCGAGTCATAAAAATTGAGTATATAATCATGCAAGCTGCTTCTCAGCTGTATAGCATTCTTACCGTAATCTGAATGAAAAACTATCATATATGACAAGAAATTTAATACTCAAGATTTTAATAGCAATGCTCCTTGAAACTGTATACTCATTTGCTACACGCTAGATAATATTGAAAATCTAATTTTATTTATCTGTGAGAAAGTGCAATGGATCAATCCCAACAGCACCAGGAAACTACTTTCGTGAGGAGGCCAACCGAATAGGAAATATGATACGCCTCTGTACCGCTTTGAGACCGGGAAGGATATTACTGTAGAATCACGACAAGACGCACTTAGAAACAATGGGGGGAGCCATACATGAATAACTTGATGTGATATATAAGCAAAGCTAGATAACCTGCGGACTCACCTGAGAATATACAACGCATTTCCAAATGCACTGTACTTTCATTCAGGAGCATCCATACGCTGTACAAGACGTTATCAAATGGGCTGCTGTCTTAGAATATGGTACACAAAAATTTTCTTGCACAATTTATCTACATTACCAGCCCCATGCTTAGCAGCTTATCTGGTAACCTCTGTCATATAAGTGCATGCATTTTGTGCCAGAAATGTGTTTGATGGTCAGTAAAGTGGCGCATATTTATCTTCGATCATAGTGACAGTACTTTGTGACATTGCACAAATTTTTTCTATATTTAACTTTCCATTGTGTAATCTATTTTTGAAAGGAAGGAGCGCTTTGAAATTAAAGAATATTTCAACACTGTTATACTAATGAAACTTTCGAGAATAATGTTTTAATCACAAGATGTGTTCTAAAGTTCATGGCCATCGTTGTAATCTGATTTTGTTTGTCAGTATGTCTAAAATTATTACTGAGTTTGTCTTGTGACTGATGAATAAAGATTTTGACCTTTTAAGAAAGCAAATGTTCCATTTGAGTAACTTGGCGACTGCAGATGACATCCCACTGACCAAGCGTAAGTGCAGGAGCAGCTTATGAAGGGATCAAATATTCCCCACATGTAAGTATTGTTAATCCCTTCTAACGTAACCATGGACCTACATAAAGCTTTTACCCTATTTGGAAGAGTACTGGCACTCTGCTCTGAAGGAGTACAAGCACTCTGCTTGGGGAAGTAGAAACGCTCGGCTTGGTGGAGTAGAAGTGCTCCGTTTGGAGGTGTAGAAGCACTTGGTGTGGGGGAGTACTATTACCCCTGTGGGGAGAGTATTGGCACTCTGACGAAGAGTACTAGCACTCGCTTGCGGTGGAGTAACAAAAATCTGTCAGGAGTTGTCCTATTCTCTCTCAAAGAGGGACGATCTACTCTCGAAAAGAGTGAAATATGGGACAAGCACATACTCCCTCAAAGAGAGTTCCCGGAACTCTCTTTGAGGGGGTATGTCGCCCCATAAGACCAGTTAACCGGCGTCCTGCTGGTTCATGCTTTCTAGATAAACAAATAGGTGGCGTTCCAAATCTGTACTACTTCTAGAATATTGTAGAAAAAAACACAAAATTGATTGATCAGCCGGTGTCGTTACAGGCGTAGGAAGCTGTACGATATAGACATAGACGTTCTACTGAAGAAGGAAGCGGTTCTTGCCAGAGTGTCATGATACTTGTTATCATAACAGCCCAACGAAAAAGCAGGCGAAAACGAGGAAGAAGAGACGATCGCAGGTACTGTCTTTCAGCTGAAGCAATAACACAGCAATAACGGATGGCAGATGATTTCATCTGCACTCGGAACCAGAAGTTGCGGCAACTGACGTTCTGTTTGACGAAGGAAGCTGACGTGACGAATTGAGTGAGGGAGAAGCGCTGCGTAGATTGGTAAGCGAAAGGCATTTAAGGTAGTCGGCGAAAACGTCTATGGAAGAATATACTTAGACTACCGTTGTAAATGCCACTTAGCGTGGTACGTGTGCGTTTTCTACAGAGTAAGATAATTTAGGAAGCAAAAATTTCCTCTCTTTGACTATTATTCTATATTACGCATCGACCGCATTCAGAGGGTTGCATACCAAATGTGACCGGCGTGACATCCAGGAATACGAAAAACGACCTTGTTGCTCCTTTGTAAGCAAGAAATGCGGCTCTCTAAAGTGTGTTTTCAAAAAGCGATGTCGATGTCTTGGCTCTAAACGGGAAATAAAAGCGATTGTCATGTTTTCGTTGGCTTTCAGTGACTTCGCTTGTCACAGGCTACCAAAGATAAAGTAACACGTGCCGAAGCTAGATCTTTGCCAAAGCCGAAATCCCCTGGTAAAACATTGCGTAAGAGAAATATCATCATAGTTCTACGCGAGGCCCAACAATAGCGTGTTTCCACTGCTGCCTGCGCTGTCCTGGCCATTACAACACGCGATTGCATTAAACATTTTCTTGTCACCTGACCATCAGTAGGACGCATCAAACAACTCGGAAGAATTCGGAAACGTTGTGCTATCTGCACCTGTCCACAACAAACCACACTTTTACACAGTGGCCCTTCTTTCCTGTCAGGTAATCTTTCGGCGTAGACGATACAATGTACGGTACACACCACGGTACAGCACCGATGCACGCCGCAATATAAAAAGTGACGCCAAAGGAGCAGTGCCCTTTTGTAGTGCTTCAGTCACTGCACGTATCAAGTAAAATTCAGGGTAGCAAGAACACCAAAGAACTTACAGGAGCAGCGCCATACATTCTACATCGTGTTTGCAGCATGGAGCTGGACGCCAAATGAGAGCCACTTTCCCTGTCAGCGTTCAATCTCCGCACATCTCCTGCTTTCATTTCACGAATTGCCGAAAAGGCCACATTCGCGCCAGGGGGAGTATTCTCTCCTCTGAATTTGGCCAGCGGCTCCATTGAAAGGTGGCCGTCTGGCCATCGCCGCTGCAAGCTTTCTCACGAGAACGGTGCAGCGATTTCCGATGTTAGAAGGCTGCTTCTACTCAACTACTTGTTCAACGAATACATTCGCACGTATGAAAGGTTTCGATGGTAGGAGCCGCTTACCATTATACGCTGCTGATCGCTGCACTGTGAAATTTCATAGTCGCCAGGTCGTGAATATAAAGTGGCACTCATGTCTCCTTCTAGCTTTCATTTCAATTAAACCTTTTTCAGCATAAAGTGGGTAGCTGGTATTTACACTGGCTAGCCTTCCTGTATATTCCTCCCTTCTCCATCATTTGCTGTGGATAATCCAGGTATGATTACATCGACAGCCTACTCGAGAGTTTCGAGAGTTCTTTATTGTGCGTAATATTGCGCATATTGTGCACCATGCAATGCACTTTTGTGCAATACAGGGTGCAGTCATCCACGCTTGCTGCTCCGAACACTCGACGAGACTACCCGCGCCCGAGTTAATCACGAGTTAATTTCTGGAATCAGATCCCGCCAAACATGAGCCAAGGCAGGCTTCCTGCGCCACTACTATTGCACAGAAGCCTTGGATGATGCGACGGAAATCCTATAAGCCAGCTTCACATTTCGCCAGAGCCATCGCCTTGCCATTGCTGTGGACAATCCAGACACGATCCCATCAACGGCCTACTCACCGCTCTTTTGTGCATTACAGATGTGTAAAACAACTTCATTATCTAAATATTAGCCTCATGCCTAGGTCGTCCTCCAGCTATGGGCGATGATAGATCTGATGCGGGGAGCAATACGGGCGAAAGGGTCTTTGAAAAAACGACCACAATGGGAAGAAACCTGCTGCCTTGTTTTTTTTTTTGCTGAGTGCTAAAATTATTAACAGGGATAAGAACCTAAGGCGTGAGCTTAGTTCACTTAGGCAGTCTATAGATTTCATGAGCGAAAGCATCGAGGAATTCAAGGAAGCACTTGGTATTGTGCAGAGGGAATTAGGCGAAGTGCAGGCGGAACAAAGTCGACTTAGAAGTGAAAACAGCCGCCACTGTAAAGAGTTGCAGGCTACTAGACCTGAACTGATGCTATGGATCCCGGCACACACTGGATTGAGCACCTCCAGCGAAGCGGCTCACCGCTGGAGGCCTGGAGGCCTCACTCACCGAGCACCATCGGAGGAAGAGCCGCCGCGGGGTACTGCAAACGTCTGGGCGTGGGAGGATAGTATGACCAGGTTCCTTGACATCACGACACACTATCAGTTACAAAGACGCATATACCAAATCCCTCACGCTAGGTTAGACCGAACCAAGCAGTACAGTTCAGACAATTACAAACGGATGCTTAATGAAACCCCAGACTCATGCACGCCATGTTTCCAGACATATACACTACAAACAGATGCACATCGTGTGGCGAGGTTGGCACACTTAATCACATGTTATGGGAATGTCAGAACTTAACAAGCATGTCGGGCAGTGCCGACCCCTCCGTCTCTTCTACCGCCAGCCTCCGCTCGCGCTGGAAGACCGCACTGCTCCGCACTGCTCAGCTCGAACCTGACAGCACAACTCTGGGCCGTCCAGCGAGCTGATGAAGCCGCTTCGAGACAAGGTCTCGGAACTGCGTCCACGGCGGGTGCATAGACCCAGTAAATCGACGCCCGACTCAAATCTTACTGATATTAAAGTAAAGTTTACGCTCTCTCTTTGTTAGGACGAGAACCCTTATTGCCACTGCACGCATCCATTCCATCCGCCGCAGCAGAGACTAGCGAGTATGCGTCTGACGCCATCACCAGAGCAGCCCAAGCACGCGAAATTGCCCGAGCTCGCCTCCTGGCCTCCCAAGAGAAGCAACGGCGTTTAGACCATCGCCAAGGCAGAGCCTCTACTTTTCGCCTGCATCTCTAGTACACCTGTGGTCCCCGACTTCTCACGTTGGCCTGTCCGAAAAACTCCTGTCACAGTACACAGGCCCATATCGAGTGCAGCGTGCCGTGACTCTAGTTACGTATGAAATCGCCCCAGTCGGTACCAGTGCCCCATCCGCCGCGAATCGCACTGACGTTGTGCATGTCGCACGCCTCAAACCATGTTACTATCCTGTTATCACCGATGTTTAGACGCGCCGGTATGGTGCTTCTGCCGCCGGGGTTAATGATTCATGCATATTGCGGGTTTCTTGTGTACGATGGACGCCGGTGCCCGACGGCGTCGACGAACGCTCTCTGGCTCTCGAGCTGTCGGCTGAACTGGCCAGCGCTGCAGTTATCCTTTCTAGATATACTTTGTACGTAGTCTGTAGTTCTTATTGCTTCGTTTGCGTAACAATATTTTAACCGGACAAATTTTTCTTGAACAACAAAGTGAACTGACTATGAAAAACTGTCACTGCCACCTTCGAACATGTGGTTCTCTGACTTGGACGATTTAAACGCTAACATGCACTGTGCTATGCTAATAGAAACACTGAATGGTATAATTGCAGAGTGCACTCAAATAAAAGTAAAAAGACCATATATGCATCCAATATGTCCAAGGATGTCACAGAGCGTACTGAATCTAACTAAGGCGCGAGATTATTGGCCTGTTAAAGTGAAACAACATTAGGCAACACGCACTACTTTAATCAATATAAGACGTACGGGAACAAAGCCTTGGCAGGAATACGTATACAGAAGATTTATTACAGTAACCAGATGAACACGTCATCTCACAATCCAAAAATATAATGCGTTACCATAAACTCTAATATTAATCCTACAATTTCATAGCGAATTAGCGAATTTTCCCATCGATAGCCACAGGATGCGATGCGTCATCAACAAGTGAAGACTTTAACCATAGCTTTTGTGTAGGTAAAAGCGAACTTTTGACATGGAACGGAGGTTCGAGCCATCTTAGCCTGCTTGATATAATGTTCCTTTGGCTACATTGATATTTTAATAGAGAAAGTAATAGCAAATACAAATCTATCAGACGGGGGAAAGGCTCCTGGTTTTGATGGTATTGCAGTGTCCGTACTGAAAAACGTTATAAAAATCTGGGTACATCCTCTCGCTACGTTATTTAACAAAGCATTTTACACGCGAACGTACTCGGAATTATTCAAAGTAGCAAGAGTGATCGCTCTTTATAAATGTAGGGACCCCAATCATTTGCCTAATTATCGACGTATATCTGCATAAACATAATTTTTGAAAAAATACTAGCTAGTAGAATAACAAAACTTCTATATAAAAATAGCATCCTGTCCCTGCGTCAACACGGCTTTCAGAAGTCTCGATCGACAACTACGGCTGTTATGTCTTTAATTGATGTGCTCAATGAAGCGTTGAACAACAAAATATCAATATCAACGATATCAGCACCCCAACACCATAGCTACGGAGCAACCACGGCGGGTTATGGAAATGAAAAGACTTCGATTTCTAGGCTTTTTCTTAAGCTTTTTAAAGAGATATCTTGATAGCCTTAAACTATAATTGCTCATCGATGAGCCCACCTCAAGTCCCCCTAACATTACTGGGGGCGTATCACAAGAATCGGTACTTTGGCCAATATTATTTACAATATACATGAACGACCTTCCAGACTGCCTAAATGAAGCACATGCCTTCATGTGCGCTGACGACAGAGCTCTTGTGGACCGCAGTAAATTTTTAAATAACAGCGTTAAAACAATCAACAGTGAGCTTCAGTACATTAACAAATGATTTGAAGCTAATCGGCTTTCCTTAAATACAAAAAAAAAACTAAATTTGTTATTTTTAGGTCCCCGTTAAAAAAAGCCATTTCAGGAGCCATGCTACATTACGATTGGCCGTTATGAAATAGGAAAAGTCCACTCATTGCTCTATTTACAGGTAACCCTCAATGGCGGTCTGAAATGGAAGCCTCATAACGACAGGCTGTGTGGCAAACTCTCTTCCGCATGCTTCGTACTGGAAAAATCGCCGAGTAATTTAAGGTTTGAAACATTGAGCACCTTATATTTTTACTCGTTCACACTCGCTTAGCCTATTGCATTGAAGCCTTGGGATTTACCTACAGAACATACTTGGAGCTTGTAGTACAACAGCAGTAAAGAGCTTCGCGGATAATAAACTACGCTAGCTTTACTACATCGTCAAGAAGTCTTTCTCTTCCGAACAAAGTCATGTCACTATCGCACTTGGCAGAGTACCGCGTTGTCTTATTAGTGTGCTAGATAACGAGATGCAACACGCATTTTCCTGCCACTATCCTCAATGACTCGACATTCAGTAGTAGCGCAGCCTTTATCGAGAAATTTCTGGTCCCGATGTGTCACAACCAGTACGACCAGCGACGCATACCTTATATAGGTGTCAAAATATGGCACTCGCTTCCTGCAAACATTAGGCAATAAATTAATTTTATTACAATGGTAAAATAGTTCTTTCTTTCTGATCTAAACGGACTAGGCTTTAACGAAAATTATAACGATGACAACAACTGGATTCAGCGCTGCTGTTACGCTTTCTTGTTGCTTCTTTTATGTGTGTACGGATGTATAGTAATGTTAGTGTACATGCCGGTGTATCCTTGTTCTTACTCGACATACTGTGCATCAAATGTGTCTATAGCGTATCAGTGTATATTGTTGCTGCGTTGATTGAATATTAATTACGTGTTACCGTTATGAACACAGCTAATGTGGGACAATGTTTAACCAATTATTTTATGTGTAACCATTACAGACATTCTTACCGTCAGCATGCACGTGTGTGGGCTGCCGTGGGAGGGAGGCCATGGGTCTTGTCTCGGATGCGTGCTGCCTCACTCGCGGTGGGGAGTTCGCGTCTTGGCCGACATTTGGCAATTTGGACAGCAACTAAGCCTTTGCGCTTTTGGGTGCTGATGGCTGTGGCGTCAGCATGCGGGGAATGGCACGCGCCCAAGCAACGAGTGTCCGTTGATTTTTTCTCCTATGATGGTCTGCATCATTGTATAGTGGTTTTTGTTCGGATGCATTTCTTTTTTTTTCTTTTCTGTGAATTTCATCCAAAAGAAAAAAAATGATTGTGCCCGTGTCTGTATCCTTTATTTTTCTTTGCCTCATTGCATGGATCCATAGCTAGCCTATGGCTAAGGATGCAGACGTTGTCGCATAACACTATTGTATCTTCATCTGAATAAAGTTATTATTATTATTATTATTATTATTATTATTATTATTATTATTATTATTATTATTATTATTATTATTATTATTATTATTAATACCAAGACGTCTTGCAATCCTCGTTCAGGCTGATCTCCCGGGTTCCCTATACTTCCCCAAAACTACGCTCTCCAGCTCGCAGACTACGATTTACACATGAATTGTATCATTGGCGCTTACATCATGATGTGGAGCAGAGAATATTTGAGTGCGAGAACGTCTTCTTGAAGAAAAATTCACCCGATGATATCATGTCTCTCGTGATGAGAAGCACAGCCATCTGGCACGAACGCTAGCCGCCACGACGCTGCACAGTTCCCTGGTGAGACAGGCTGCTAAGTTACAATGGAAGCCTGTTTATTTTAGTATTGAGATGCGTGGTCAAGCAGCACATGTCTCACCTGTTAGCGAGATCCCTGCAACGCCCAAAGAGAAGCCCACGCAGCGGGCGATGCGCCGATACACCGCGAAGGGGTTATATGCTAATCCGGGCCGAACGTGCCGCATCTACCACGGAGCACCACAACATGACCGCTTCCTGAAGTCGACCTGTTCCATTGTTCGATTGAAATCAAGTATTGCATGATTCTATTGGAAATTTTCTTGCTGAATATCTTTTGCAATAGGGTAAGCAAGCGAATGTGACTATAATTCTATAACGCCTGCGTACTTATGGCTTAGTATAATTTTGGTATTCTTCAGAGTCTGCAGTGGTGGCGTAGAGGTTGAACACCCGCCTCGCGTGCAAGAGGTCCGTGGTTCGAATCCCGGTGCTGGCAATTTTCCACAGGATTAAAGAAAAAATCCGCGTGTTGATAAAATTGCACAAACAGGCCTGGAGTGTGGCCTGATCCTGGTGACCAGAACCGGTAATGCACTCCCTCACCAGAGCAGGATTGGCCACCCTGGTGCAGTAGTGGCGACAACCTCCTATATGAACACATCAATCAAAACCCGGCGCTCAGTCCCGAGCAGCTGCGAAGCAACTGACCACGGCGGCGGTCAGACCTGCGACGCAGCAGAGGGTGCTAAGAATGACTGGCTCCGGACAGGCCGCCATTGGAATATGAACCTGGGAACGTTTAACGCTAGAACGTTATCTAGTGAGGCGAGTCTAGCAGTGCTATTGGAGGAATTAGAGGGCAGTAAATGGGATTTAATAGGGCTCAGTGAAGTTAGGAGGCCCAAAGAAGCCCATACAGCGCTAAAAAGCGGCCACGTCCTGTGCTACCGGGGCTTAGCGGAGAGAAGAGAACTAGGAGTCGGATTCCTGATTAATAAGAATATAGCTGGTAACATACAGCAATTCTATAGAATTAACGAGAGGGTGGCAGGTCTTGTGAAACTTAATAAGAGGTACAAAATGAAGATTGTACAGGTCTACGCCCCTACATCCAGTCATGATGACCAGGAAGTGGAGAGCTTCTATGAAGACGTGGAATCGGCGATGGGTAGAGTGAAAACTAAATACACTATACTAATGGGCGACTTTAATGCCAAGGTAGGCAAGAAGCAGGCTGGAGACAAGGCAGTGGGGGAATATGGCATAGGCACTAGGAATAGCAGGGGAGAGTTATTAGTAGAAATTGCGGAACAGAATAACATGAGGATAATGAATACCTTCTTCCGCAAGCGGGACAGCCAAAAGAGGACCTGGAGGAGCCCGAACGCCGAGACTAGAAATGAAATAGACCTCATACTCTGCGCTAACCCTGGCATTATACAAGATGTGGACGTGCTCGGCAAGGTGCGGATTAGCGTAGACCTGACGAGGGTCGGAAGAAACTGGTACATAAGAAGCCGAATAATGAGTTAGCGGTGAGAGGGAAAATAGAGGAATTCCAGATCAAGCTACAGAACAGGTATTCGGATTTAACTCCGGAAGAGCACCTTAGTGTTGAATCAATGAACGACAATCTTGTGGGTATCAATAAAGAGTGTGCAATGGAAGTCGGTGGTAACTCCGTTAGGCAGGATACCAGCAAACTATCGCAGGAGACGAAAGATCTGATCATGAAACGCCAATGTATGAAAGCATCTAACCCTACAGCTAGAATAGAACTGGCAGAACTTTCGAAGTTAATCAACAAGCGTAAGACAGCTGACATAAGGAAGTATAATATGGATAGAATTGAACATACTCTCAGGAACGGAGGAAGCCTAAAAACAGTGAAGAAGAAACTAAGAATTGGCAAGAATCAGATGTGTGCGTTAAGAGACAAAGCCGGCAATACCATTACTAATATGGATGAGACAGTTCAAGTGGCTGAGGATTTCTATAGAGATTTATACAGTACCAGTGGCACCCTCGACGATAATGGAAGAGAAATTAGTCCAGAGGAATTCGAAATCCCAAAGGTAACGCCAGAAGAAGTAAAGAAAGCCTTGGGAGATATGCAAAGGGGGAAGGCAGCTGGGGAGGATCAGGTAACAACAGATTTGTTGAAGGATGGTGGACAGATTGTTCTAGAGAAACTGGCCACCCTGTATACGCAATGCCTCATGACCTCGAGCGTACCGGATTCTTGGAAGAACGCTAACATAATCCTAATCCATAAGGAAGGGGACGCCAAAGACTTGAAAAATTATAGACCGATCAGCTTACTGTCCGTTGCCTACAAACTATTTACTAAGGTAATCGAAAATAGAATCAGGAACACCTTAGACCTCTGTCAAGCAAAGGACCAGGCAGGATTGCGTAAAGGCTACTCAACACTAGATCATATTCACACTATCAATCAGGTGATAGAGAAATGTGCGGAATGTAACCAACCCTTATATATAGCTTTCATTGATTACGAGAAAGCGTTTGATTCTATCGAAACCTCAGCAGTCATAGAGGCATTACGGAGTCAGGGTGTAGACGAGCCGTATGTAAAAATACTGAAAGATATCTATAGCGGCTCCACAGCCACCATAGTCCTCCATAAAGCAAGCAACAAAATCCCAATAAAGAAAGGCGTCAGGCAGGGAGATACGATATCTCCAATGCTATTCCCAGCGTGTTTAGAGGAGGTATTCAGAGACCTGGATTGGGAAGAATTGGGGATAAAAGTTAATGAAGAATACCTTAGTAACTTGCGATTCGCTGATGATATTGCCTTGCTTAGTAACTCAGGGGACCAACTGCAATGCTTGCTCACTGACCTGGAGAGGCAAAGCAGAAGAGTGGGTCTAAAAATTAATATGTAGAAAACTAAAGTATTGCTTAACAGTCTCGGAAGAGAACAGCAATTTACAATAGGCAGCGAGGCACTGGAAGTTGTAAGGGAATACATCTACTTAGGGCAGGTAGTGACGGCGGATACGGATCATGAGACGGAAATAATCAGAAGAATGAGAATGGGCTGGGGTGCGTTCGGCAGGCATTCTCAGATCATGAACAGCAGGTTGCCATTATCCCTCAAGAGAAAAGTGTATAACCAGCTGTGTCTTACCAGTACTCACCTATGGGGTAGAAACCTGGAGGCTTACGAAAAGGGTTCTACTCAAATTGAGGACGACGCAACGAGCTATGGAAAGAAGAATGATAGGTGTAGCGTTAACGGATAAGAAAAGAGCAGATTGGGTGAAGGAACAAACGCGAGTTAATGACATCTTAGTTGAAATCAAGAAAAAGAAATGGGCATGGGCAGGAAATGTAATGAGGAGGGAAGATAACCGATGGTCATTAAGGGTTACGGACTGGATCCCAAGGGAAGGGAAGCGTAGCAGGGGGCGGCAGAAAGTTAGGTGGGCGGATGAGATTAAGAAGTTTGCAGGCATGGCATGGCCACAATTAGTACATGACCGGGGTTGTTGGAGAAGTATGGGGGAGGCCTTTGCCCTGCAGTGGGTGTAACCGGGCTGATGATGATGATGATGATGATGATGATGATGATGATGATGATATTCTTCAGGCTCTTTAGAACAGTTCAAGTCATGAGGCATTGTGCATAAAGGGCAGAAGCTTTTCAAGCGTGATATCTCCTCCATCTTTGATTAAACAGACTATTATTCCTCCTTCACCTGCCGCGTTTCCCTGGGTCTTCTATTGCAACGTCCTTCTAACTTCATCGCTATCCATCGAAGGAGCCTCTGTATGCTCTTAAGCACTGCATTGAGTGAAATGAACGTGGCTGCTCTAGGTACTGTACAAGTCAACGCTGATGACATTACGCTCTTCATCTTTCAGTGCATACATCTTTACCTGTCCTGTTTCATGTTGCATTCATCTTATTCTGCTTCCTCCATCTCTCCCCGTCATGATTTCTAATATCCCTTACTTTCTTGTTCATCGGTTTTGACAGTTCAGCGAATTCTATCTGATGCATTGATTAGACACTTTCAGCCTTCGTCGTACCTTTATAAGGTCCTTTGCTACTTGAGAAAGCTTACGTACTGGTGGCCTTGATGCCTTACCTCCCACTTCAATGGCAGCTTCTGAAATCAGCCTAGTTACGGCTTCGTTCATTACATCTATGTTATCTTCGTCTTCGTTTCTACAGGTGCATATTTAAAAACGAAAGTTACCGCGCTAAGCAGACGAGAAAAAAGTGAGATACAAACGTCATATACGGGCCGTAACCAAATGACCGAATTTTACGCTTTTTCGTTTCGAATTGAGAGGAATGTTAGACCTCTCTAGGATCCCTGCGCTTCACCCAACTCCTCTACATGCTGCACTATGCTGGTATCGGCAGAGAGTATAAAATCTATTTCATTTCTTGTGTTTGCAATAGAGCACTTCACGTTTTAGCACTAGAGCTTTCAGAGGCAAGTACGATTGTACAATGAGTTCTTGTATGCTCATCTTCACGTCACTAGCCACTCGGCTGAGGCTGCGAGGAAGCTTTCGAGAACTTCGTCGAACTGTTTGGCAATCTACCCAGATCCCCCGGGAAATCCAACTGCTTCAGTTTCGTACTCTCTTGCCTGTGAGAGAGCAATCGCCCAAGTGCCTGATTCACAACCCGGAAAACTTAAACTGACGGGTGTTCTTTGGGACCTAAGTTCGTGGTTGAGTCCAGACCTACAGGCTGCCATTAGGCAAGTCTTTCGGTGTGAATCTGAGCAAGAGTTAGAGCGCTCCATAGCAGACGGTATCGGCACCTGGAGCCGCTGTAACCCAATTTTCAAAACTTCCCGTGAAACGCGTTACTTGTTTCTTTAAAACAACATTTCTTATGCGTGCCCCCCGCAGAAAAACAGACTGGCAGCCGTGTCTGTCCAGCTGTATAAGGATAAGGCGCGACACACGATTTCTTCCACAACAAGGTGTCTCCGAAAAAGAACAGAAGAAAAGCCAAGGTTATTTGACGCAGGTATATCCTCGAATCAGTTCAAAACCTCCTGTCCAAATCAAAGATTGAATTTCCTGAGGCTTCCTAACTGCGAGAACTGCGAAACCTGCCTTCTGGGCTTAATGATTGAAAAAATGGCCCGGGGGAAAAATGTGTCGCTGTTTCCTTAGAGTAAAACCTAAATTGTTCAAACGTGGACTACCGGTTCCTTGACAAGAACACTGGTCAGTACAGCAATTTGCCATCTCACGATGCAATGAAAGTCCGTTTGCCTTTTCAGTTGACGTTAAGTACCCTTATTATGTTATACCACATGTCTCACTACTTAATTTCACTGATGAATGCACGGATCAATACATTGATGAATTTGGCCCTTCAGTGTTTCAGACTCAGTCTGGCATCAGTGTCCGCGGCTTTTTGGAATTACTTTGTTTCTATTTACAGCAGACGAAAATCCATTAGGTGGCATACCTCACCTACAAAAGGAAGGCATTTTCATCGGATCATGCATCGCTCTCATAATCAGTGATCTGTTTTAGCAAATCACAGGTCTGTGTTGGATGAATTCATTATTACTATAATGTCTTCAGTGCTTTGAGATATGTTGACAACTTTTTCGTTTTTCTTTAGAGTGATGTAAGTTCGTACAAGTCTCATGCTTCTACATTTCTGAGCACAGCATGTAAATGTTTCAGACCACTTAAAGGGATCCATGAAATTTCAGAGAAAGCTGTGGTAAGGTTCCTTCACGTTACGCTATTTTAGCACGAAAGTGCTTCTTGATGGATTTGCTACCCACGTGTCAACAAACCACTTCTTTCATTCAACTCCGTGCACTCTAAATTTATAAATCGTGGTATTGTTAAATCATGTTTTTAAGATTTCTGAAGAAACTTCTACAAACACAAAATAATTGGCAGCTTTCGTGAGGAATCTGAAAGGTTATCTTCTGCAGGCTATCCAACTTTTGTACAAGTCTTTGTTGCTGAAGGCCGGCTGCGCATCTTTTTCTATGTTGAGAATGTGAATTCACATTGACCAACTCGGTATAGACAAAAATTGCAGTAATTCCGTACATACAGAGAATCGCGCACAATCTTAAAAAGGTCGCCCATCGCGTTAACGTCGAAAGTTGTATTCTCTTCCTCGGAAAAATTAGACAACCTTGGCAATATCGCCGTCCCATCATCTAGGCCCAAACGAAGGTGCCTTATCATACACCAAAATAAATGTATAGACTGCGCAAACAACGTGGTCTATCGAATCCCCCTGTCCTGTGCCAAATGTTACATTAAATAGATGGGCCGACGTGCAAATAAAAGGTTGAAAAAACACATGTACAATGTTGACCACGCAAACCAGGGTTTGCTTTCTGCCCACTGCTACACGTGTGAATACAAGGCTATAAAAACTAAAGTGTAGCATCAGCGCAAAACACGTCCGCCAGAAGCCGTCATGGCCATGAGATTCAGGGCTGTGATGATATAAGTGAAGTACTTGAGCAAAACGAGAACACGGTGAAAGTAGGAGCCAACGTTTCGAAAAGAGGACTTGTCGTTTTCAAGGCGACATATGCTTTCCTCGCCACAGTATATATAGGTGGGGTTCTAAAGGGGGGAAGGCGCAAGGCGGGGGGGTGCAGAAATGAGCGAAGGTGTGTTAGCGACAAGGGTGTCGAATTGAGAGTAAAGGAGGGCTGTGCACAAGGCCAGGGACACGGCCGTCTTTCAATTACGTGTCAACGGCTGTGTGTCAGCCGGCGTGTCTCGTGGTCGTCGGCTATCGTGTTTCTGAAAGAGATAATAGAAGGAGCAAAGAAAACGGTGCTCGTAAAAAAAAAGAAACAAAAAGAAAACGAGACATTGCAATGAAATGAATAAATAAATAGATAAAAGACCGAAAGAAAGAAAATACTATGCAACCAAACTATGTGTTGTTGCCTATAGCTTGAACTTTATCATAGCGAATAGATTCTAAAGCTCCTTTGAAACGTTTATGCCTATTGCTTGGAATGTCTTGTACTTATGCATAAGGTATGATTCTTCGTATTTTCTTTCTCGTTCAGAACGAAAATTTGATTATAAGATGGAGAGTTTAAGTTCATCAAAGTTATGACCTGGTTTGTTGAAATGCTCGGTGACGGCTTTGTTAAGCTTTTTAGCTGTGTTCGCGCGATGTCCGTTTAATCTGATGTTCATTGATTGTGCCGTTTTACCGCTATATTGTTTCTTATAGAAGGAACATTCAAGCATATAAATCACATCCGAACTTGTACAAGTAAAGCTAGATTTGACTTCGTGTGTATAAGTATTTGCGGTGCTTTTAATTTTAAAGTCACTTTGAAGGTGCCTGCAAATTTTCCACCTGGGGCGACAACATGCTTTTATTACGGAGGCATGATGTTGGTTGACTTTTGCTTGCACTGACATGTCTTTAATGTTCCTGTTGCGGCGAAAGGCAACCCTTGGTACATGGCGGAAAGCTTTTCTCAGACGCTCGTTATTTGATAATATTGGGTGGTATTTTCGTAAGGCGTTTATGTTTCATAAGGAGAAGAGGGGAATGCAGAATACGCCAAGGATGTGACAATGATGATAAAATAAATAATGACGCGCTTTACTGCGTCATATTCATACTCATGCTTCAGTCTACTCGACAATCAGCGCTTCTGCATGATAATGCAGCATGCGGCGGTTTCACTGCTGTGTTCGTTATGCTGTTTCCGCCATGGGTTTGCTCAGACAAGAAAGTTGTTGTTCCCAGTCGATAGTAATTTGCTTCGGCGTCTTCTTGGCAGTGCAATAAAAAGTGGTCGTTGCCTCAGTTCCGGCTGTCAGTAACAAAATCACTGAGCGCGAGAGCAGAGCTGCTCCATCTTGCGTCAGTGCGCCGTCCTTTTAGGCCACGGAAATCGCCACCGCCTACTCATTCAAAACTGGTCATCTGGTGGCCTCCATAATACCAGTGGTCACCGAATAGGACCGTTGGCTTGGGCCCGTAACCCGGTGCATATGTCCATGTGGTGCACGTACGCACCTTCTAAAACAAACTCAGATAGCTAGGCAGTCTTTCCACTTGAACCGTTTTGCATGCATTCTTGCATTCGCACTGGATTGCATCGAGGTCCACCTACTGCCCTGAGACACCATCCGTAGAAACCGTCAGTTTCTTTAGTATGCATGCAATAAAAGAGGAGCATACCCTCGAATTTAAAGGTACTTTGAAGTATGATGGTCCCGAAAGACTGTATGTTCCAGACAAAGACTTCGCAAC
Organism: Dermacentor variabilis; assembly: GCF_050947875.1. Taxonomy (NCBI): domain Eukaryota; kingdom Metazoa; phylum Arthropoda; class Arachnida; order Ixodida; family Ixodidae; genus Dermacentor; species Dermacentor variabilis. The sequence goes on along the minus strand of NC_134569.1, from coordinate 233,002,280 downwards.
TCATTACAGTTCGTCGGGCCTGAAGATGCCTATGTTTTACACATACAAAAATATAAGCTTAGGTTTACACTAGTCCTTTTATATTTCCTCTTCTCCAGCGCGAAAGCAAATTCTGGGCGATGGCCTGTGTATACAGCTGCGCATGCAGTTTTGTTTCGTTCGGAGGTCGGACCCCGGTGCTCTTCGGTTGCGGAAGGCTGTGGCTGCAGCCTTGCGCCACACTAGCGCTCTGCCCGTGCTGGCGGTATTTGCAACCACCCTAGCATTTGAAGCCGAAATTATTGATTTCGCGAATGTGAAATGACATTGTTGATGTCAGTGGCGTAGGAGTGGAAACAAAAGTGATGCTTCATTCTATCTGTTTTTCATGTTCCGCTGTAGATCGGCACTGTTGTTCTTATTTATCGCATCGCTTTTTTTCCCTTCTCTTGCGCGTAAAAAACAAATACGCACAGATATGCGCTTTATTTAACATACGTTGAGAATCGCTGCAAGGCTGCTGTGAGTTTTTTCTCTCATTTTTTTTCTTTGTGACGTCGTTATGTTTTGTAAGCCTCTCTCTAAAGCACGGATTTTTTTTGTGTCCCAAAGCTTATAACGTATAATGATTTGGCTAATGTTGTTCGGTGACTGAAATAAACTTCGGCATCTGGTTGTGACCTAATTACATGAAGTTCTTAACAAGTACCGTTTCTGGCTTATCACTTATACTAAGAATGTTTATTTGACAATCGCTTGTTGGAAATTACATCGCCAACAAATCGAAGATAGCGAATCATTTCATAAATCAGGGAGCAAATATTCCGTCCTTAATTACCGGCCGCTATCGCTTAACGTTATTTCCTGTAAAATACTAGAGCCCACCTTGCATCAATCATGTAAACTTTGGTGAATCGTACTAGTCCTGTTTTTCACAAGTACAAAGTTCTTACACTACAAGCTCTTGCACAACAAAGATCGTAATTACTCAAGCACAAATAACATTTAATTCTTGATGACTCTTTATTTGCGGATTGTGTATTTCTTGACTTCTGCAAGGAACTTGGCATGGTATGCCAGAACTTTTAAATTCCATGGAATGCTTTCTCATTAATTACTCACGGTTTTTCTCAACTAACAACACTGCTTTTCTACCTCGTTCGGTGCGCTCCGTCGTCCCTCAATGTTCTGTAGATAACCGTATTTTCCTGATATATATAATGATTTACCTACATCTATTGCTTCATATATTCACTTATTTGCTGAAGAATGCCCAATTTTCTCAGAAACAACTCATGATAATGATCTAACAATACAAAAATCCGGTCTTAGCCCTAATTCTTATTCAACCAAGGTGTCGTTATTGAAACTCGAGATTTGCGAATGCAAAGTAATGCTTTTGTCGAGGGCCGTGTGTGCATTGTCCGCTTACCATCCAAATACACTAGAGACTGTGTCACCGAACAAGTTTCATGTTATACACGTAACATGTGATATAGCTTGGCCCTCTCACATAGCGCATGTATTCTATAATTGTAATCATATGCTGGGCTATATACGGCGCCACTTTTCAAGTACATTGTCATTCACTAAGTTATCAAGACACAAACAATAATCCACTCCAAAGGGGAATACGCTGAATGGATGTGGAATCCATATTATTCAGATCTGGTTAATTCACTTCAACTAGTAAGAACAACTGTGTTAGTTTCGTTTCTATATTTTCCGCCGCAATGTGAGCATGGCTGCAACAAAATCGAACCTAAACTTACGCCCCTTTCATCCGGCCGTAATTGTCGTCTGTCGTTTAGAAATTTTTCGTAAAACGCATTATCATCACTGCCTACGCGATTAACTAATCTCTTTTCGTGCTATATTTCACAACGACTAGCTTACCATGGCAAAGTTCCCATGCAACTTTGTGGAACTAATACATTTTTTGCAGCCCGTACCGCGTACATTGAATTATCGGAACCACCTTCCCGCCTGAAATCTAACCATTCGAAATCATGACCTATTTGTGAAATGTTTAGCTAGTACGTTATAAAGGGAAACTTTTGCATTTTATTGGTACTAACCGGTTCCCCCTAGTGTGTCTATCTCACCTTAGTTCATTTTTAATTAGTAAATAAATAAACAAGAACTTGAAGGGCATAGATAGTATGAGGTCGTCTAGCTAGTCATTGCCGAAGATGTGGGGGCACATTAGACTTTGCACCAACATGTATGCTTCAACGGAGCGATTGAAGAAAGATTTGTGAGGCGCACTGCATTGCCCGAGAACCATATAACGTGTCAACATGACTTCTGAGCTTATTACAAAAAGAAATACTATTTCTGCAGCGTCTTTTCGTTGTTTAGGTTCAGCCGTCATTAGTTTATGCTAACCTTTGGTTCATTTCATCCCGCAAATTATGGCGCATTAAATAATTGAACCTCAATTGGAAGTCAGTACATGCTCTTGCCCATTTTACGTCGTCGCTTTGCCTTCGCGCTGTGTACTGAACATAATAGTTAGTTAATTTGGGTTTCATGGCGCAAAAGCGACTTAGGCCATGCTGCGCCAGTCACAGGACAGCTTAAGAGCCAATGTTAAGGCAGCATTAGCTGTGTTGCCTTAAAGTCGATGTAGATAACCGCTTTCCTCTAAAAGTTCGAACAAGTTAGTGAATGGCACTAGTGGATCATCGCCCAATATTAGGGCAGGGTGCAAAGGTATATGTAAGTGATACAAATTTTTGAAATGCTTCCTCCTCTGTGTTTCAGTGTGTGGACATTATATAGAGGTGGCTTACTCTAAGCGTTTCATGACATTTCTCGCATGTTGGTGGGTATTCGTTTCGAAGTAAAAAAGTGTGTGTGAGATGCGTGTGTCCAATCCGAAGTCGATATACCATTACCTCACAGAACCAATCTTGGTAAATGAATGATTTCCACTCGCGAAGCAGGGGTTTAGTCATATGTAACTTGTTATTTACGCAAGAGTTCCATTCTTGTTGCCATTTTGATGCTAGGGCCTTACGAACCGCTCGGATACTGTCTTTGTATGGAAGTGTTATGTGTGTTATGCTTTTATGCGCTGCCATCGATGCGCTTCTATCTGCAGCTTCATTCCCTGTTATCCCAACATGGCTTGGAACCCAGCAGACTCCTATGGTTTCTCCGTATTTCTTCTTAAATACTATGTTTAAGGTATCGCCAAGCAAGGGTTCAGACGCGGAGTTTAAGTTTAGGGCTCTGAGAGCACTTAACGAGTCGGTATAAATAATGGCATTCTTCAGCTTGTCGGTAATAATTTTCCTAACTGCCATCCATATCGCATAAACTTCGGCGGCAAACACAGAAGAAAAATTACTTCTACTTATGCTATTTTCCCAATTTTTTGTTACGATCCCGACACCTACGTATTCTTGTGTTTTAGAGCCATCACTGTAAAATTCTGTGTAATCTTTATATTTTTCTTGGATAGCTCGGAACTCTTGTACTATGTGCTCTTGTGGAATGTCTTTTTTCTTTAGATGCGTTAGTGTCCAGTCACATAGCTGTGAAAAGGTATGTCACGGGGGCAATCTTGGTGGCGTTTCAGCAACCTGCAGGACCTCATGAGGGACTTCATATGCCTGACAGTATCCTTCGTGTCTTAAGATCAGTGGCCGAATCATGTTAGGTTTGTTTGTATAGTGTATCCGTGATTTGCACTGTGTTACGATGCTGTAGCATATATCTTGTGGTGATGACCGAATTCTCAGTATGTAGGAAAGTGTGAGTAATGCTCTGAGGTGCTGTAAAGACGGCTCATTGCAATCAACGTATCAACTTTGGACTTGGACAAGTGACGATCTGTAGGCACCCCTCGCCAGTTGTAGGCCAAGATTGTGAACTGGATCAAGTCGCTTTATGTAGGACTGCCTAGCTGCACCATAAACTACATTACTGTAGTCGAGGATGCTACGCACAAGAGACCGGTATATACGTAACAGGCATGTTCGGTCAGATGCCCAGTGCTTGTGCGATAAAACCTTGAGGATATTTACTGCTTTATTTGATTTAATTTAGTTGCGTTAATGTGGGCAAGGTAATTCAGTTTTGTGTCAAAAGTTACGCCTAAAACTTTGTAGTCTTCTTTGAACGGCAGCGCTGCACCATACAATGTCACAACTGGAGTGCCGTGTAACCCTCGCTTCTGGGAAAAGAGAATTGTAACAGTTTTTTGTGTTGAAAAACGGAAATCATTTTTGTCAGCCCATTGTGTAAGATTATTTATAGTTATTTGTAGTTGTCTTTCGCAGGTGGAGTTCGCTTGATCTTAGGGTCCTGCGGGACAGGTGTCTGCAGGGCGTTTGAAAAGGATGGAGCAGCGTCGGCTGCTTCCATCACGGGCGCGGGAGGGGTCACTGCGGGACCACGGCGCGTGGGCTCGGAGGACTCCTCAGACCTCTGTGACGCTGCCCCCATCTGCGTCACATCGGCGTAACTTCTTCGCGGAAGGTACGATAGCCGCTTCCTAGCTTCATAGAACAAGATTTTTTCTTTGACAGTTAGAGCAATCACTTCTTTTTCTTTTTTCTAGCAAGGGCAGTGCCGCGAATAAGCTGGATGATCTCCCTTGCAGTTAAGACGAAATGGGGAAGAGGTGCAATGGTTAGTTTGGTGATCGTTGGAACTGCATTTAGCACAAGTTGTTCGTCCTCGACATGCATGCGAAGCATGTCCAAACCTTTGGCATTTGAAACATCGTCTGGGGTTCGGAATATATGGTCTAACATTTACCTTTACATAACCTGCATGCAGCGAGGTAGGCATTACACTTGTTCCGAAGGTGTGTATAACATGTTTTGTGGGGATTTCTTGGTCGTTCTTACGGATAGCAAAGCAATTCTTTGGACTTTAGTAACATTTTCCTGAAAACCTTCTGGTAGTGCTTTGTCGCTCAAGCCAATAAAGTATTCCTCTGATATAACACCCCTGCTCGTATTTAGCGTTCTGTGCGGTGAAATTGTCACTCTTGCGTTACCAAATACTGGTAAGTTATGTGAGCTTTCGCACTTGTTCTTGGTCATTTAGTTCTAGGAGGAGGTCCGCGCTAGCCATTTTTGAGGCTTTGTATGAAGGTCCGATTTTTTCTTTTAGGCACTTGGCCACAAGGAATGGAGAGCTTTCTCAGTGGTGCGTTGTTTTCGCTGTGCAGTACATAGTACTTGGGAAATGATGGAGCATTGCTCCGAAAAGAGAACTGGAACGTTGCTTCGGTGCGGCATCTTTTCAGACGCCGATCATAGAGAATAGAGGCTTGCGCTACCATGAGAAAAATGTGTATGTTCGGCAACAGCGCCGACCGCCCACCACGGAGCCCAACGGGGGACGCTGCAGAGCTTGTGTACAAGTCTGCACGACGCCTGTCGTACGCCGTCACTATAACGATATATGGTGTACCCAAGGTAGGATAGCCACACAAGGTTAACCCTTGCCGCCGTGGAGAAAGGAAAGTAATAGACGAGAGAAGAAGACAATAAAGATAAAAAAGTGAGAGATAAGGGAGAAGGCTTGTGGAGAGAGAGAGACAGGAAGAGGCGACTGCCGATTTCCCTGGCTGAGTAAGTATGGGGGTGCCGTCCACGTGAAGCAGAGGCCAAAGAGGTGAGTTGCCTCCGCCGGTGGGGCCTTAAAGATCCGAACACCCGGCATCGGCTAAACCCCAGGATCCCCCTTTCCCCGGACACGGCTAAGCCGCGCACGGCTACACGCGGGATGGTCCAACCCTCATCTGCTCGGGTACGTGGTGTCGCAACACACCAAACGCCTGCTCACGCAGACGCCCCTGCGGGGATGAACTTAATAGATCCTCAACTACCGCAAGCAGTTACCTTCCTGAGTCTTAAGACCTCGAAAATAAAAAATGTGGCCCACAGATGGAGTAGCACACTGTGGTATAAAGGTTATAAACAAGGATACGGTGCCATAGAAAAGCTGGCATTTCTGAAGCACCTTATCCCTGTTTATAACCTTTATACCTCAGTATGTCTTAAAACAGGCGTTCATCTGTCAAGTGCTTGCACTTCATTCATGGACAGTTTTCATGTGCATATATTTTGTATTTTCTTAAACGGAAGCACTACCCAAAATAACGTGTATTGGGCGACTAGGGGCTTAGGCCTACTAAATGCTTAGCCCTTTTAATCCTTACTGAATCCAAAGTTCTTACTGAATGTTTAGTCATTTTAGAACATGTATAGTTCCTGAGCAAAGCAGGCTTCACTGAGTTCACTTACATTTATTATGCCGCGCGACAGATGATCTGGTTAAAGAAGAAAGTGCGGCCTTAGGTAATTTGTGTAATGGCGTCCAAGAATGATTTTAGGGAAATACTCACTGCGCCGTCTTCATCTTCAGTAAAGTTGAGATTGCCCGCGGAAATGGCTCTTGAAGAAATTTGGGATGCAATTGATGTTTTCGATGCATGTACTGACCACATGTACTTACATAGTCTTTCTGTGAATGAAATATTATAATCTCAACAGTATAGGGCATTATGTCATAGAATCTTTGCCATGCGGCACAAACGCACGCAATTACCAATTCTGAGCGAACGATGGAAGCCTCACACTGTAGCATGCCCCAAGACTTGAGCGGGAGGTTTGCCTTGTTGAGCCACTGTTTATGAAATACATTCCCTATCCTGCTGTGAATGCATGGTCATGCTTGAGATACACACAAAGCAATAAATAGCTTCAATGAAAAATAATTGAATACAGTGGCCTTGATTTCACCATTGTGTATTCAGCCAGTAATCAACATAAGATATAAAATTTTGTTCATGTAGTTGAGTCCACTTACCAAGCGTGAAGAAGATCGGTACGCTACGCGTGGACCAGTCGTAAACATTGTCTATTGATGTAGGCAATATTCCTGTTACTTTGAAAGCATTGCTGCATTTTCAGAAATAGATTCTGAGGTTTTACGAGCCAAAACCACGAAATAATCATAAGGCATGCCATTGTGGGGGGCTCCGGTATATCTATAGCCACCAGGAGACCTTTATCGTAACCTGAATTCATGGGCCACGGACGTTTTTGCAACTTGCCACTATCAAAAAGCGGCCGCCGCAGCCCAGATTTTATCCCTCTATCTCGTGCGTAGCACCACAACATCACATGTCCGAAGTTCTCGCAGCGGGTCATCTTACGAATTAGCCCCCATATGCTTGATAACGCTAGTATTCTCAACGTGCGCTAAAACAGTAAAATGCTGTGCGTCTGCCTCCATCATATATATATATATATATATATATATATATATATATATATATATATCCATGAAATGCCTTTGTCGCTTTCTTCACCAAATATCGACTGTCACGTTGTTTGCCCCCAAGCCTGTTTTTCCAGAATGCAATAGCTCAAGTGTGCACGCCTGTCAGAACAATGAACATTTAAGAGCTAAGTTATGCCCGCAGTGTTTTTTTCAAAAAAAGTCTTCTGGGTCGCGTCTTTCTTAAGTCTTTCTTTGTCTCTCGAGCTAGGAAACAAATGAAAATAACACGGTCCAAGATTTCTTCTTCTTGTTGACAGTGAAACAATGCTCGCACGGACCTTTTTCTCAATCATATCACGCGATGACGACAGTGAAGCAGCAGTCATTCTCTTGTAGCTGAATGGAACTTGAACTTCGAGCTCTGCAAAATCGCCCATTGTGCAGATTCTCGAAAGAGTGCGGCCGTCTAGAGGGACAAACGCCTCGTCTAGCTGTCCAATTTGCATAAATAAGACCGTGCGAGTGTAGAAACCGTTCGGTAGAAGGACACATGAAAATCAGATTATCAGCACTCGTCATGCAGTTGTTTCAACTTTCGATTGTTATTTCGTTCCGATGGCACAGAGCTGGACTTAGCCTCGGCAAGCAGCGCGCTGCTCAACCACAAGGCATCGTTCGTTTTCACTTTGTTAAATCAATTTTACAAGCACCATGAAAGGGCAGGGTGTTCATAGAATAGAAACTCACCCACACTGGGGTGACGTAAAATGGGCCGCAAATATGTCTCATATTCTAGCTACGTTTTCTTTACCTCTACTTATTTCAAGTATTCAACCTTAGGCCGTCCTTTGTGGAAGACAAGGGCAGATATTTTTTTACATTAGGAAGTGACTGTTCTGAACTTTCCGTTCGCTCCGAGCCTGTGAATTCGGGAGATCAAAATGAGCCGTGAATCGTGCCTCTCGAAGTAAATATTTGTTGCCTTTTTCTGTTTTAAATTGCTACGCTGTAGTTTGGGCAGCTCAAATTACGCGCTGAAGCAGCATGTGAAGGTAAAACTTTTCGCATTTCTTGATTATTTCCAGTAGTGATTCGCTTAACATTGCGGTAAAACCTTTTATATGCTTCCGTTTGTTACCACTCAATGTTGTTGTTGTTGTTGTAAAGACAGCCAGTGCAAAGTCACGATTCCCACCTGTGGTTGCGTACACAACTATACTTTTGGTGAGGGAGAACTACCGAAACTCTAAAAAAGAGAAGATCCCGCAAAATTAGTAAAAGTGACGAGCCATGATTCTTTTAGCATTATGCACTAACCGATGCTACAAGTAGCTCAACAAAGCTGACGCGCGTATTCACTGCTTTAGGCACCATAAAAACAGAACAGCCTGTTAAAGGTAACGTTCCTTCCGGTCTCGCAAATACATACTCTTCCCTCGAGGACGACTAAGCACTTATTAGTTGTGAATGTGAAAGCGGTAATGTACATTTCAACGCCTCTGAGCGGTCCTTCGAGTCTTCGTTGCGAGTGAAAAACCATAGCGGTGCGTGCGGCCAGAGCCAGCAGGCGGTAGCACCCTACGGCGCCAACGACGCATGTCACTAAAGCAGGAACGTCCTCTACCTTCACGCATGTCCTGGCACGCAACTGACGCAGAAAGTGTACCCTTACGCCCGCGTTGCGGCTCTGCTCAGTCAAGGAACGCTCGTGTCGAGAGTGAGTCTCGTGTTGTCCGGCGATTCCTTCTCACCTCACGCAACACCTGGCCCTAACGCGCAGCAGGTGGTTCCCATCACCTGCTCTGCACCGTCGAGGCTCAGCTCATGACGTTGCGTCGCAGCCAATGAGAACTCCTTCGAGCAGCGCTCGCAGGGCGGCGTCGCAGCCGATGACAATCCGAGTTTACGTGCCGTTTCGCTCCTACAGACGACAGATGCCGACTTTTTCGCTCAATGGCAATTTTAAGCTGTCGCATCAAAATATGCGCATTTTGTCAGAAGGGATGGCTAGCGGCAAAAAAAAATAATTTTATATAATAGTCCTTTACGTGCCAAAACCACACTGTATTGCGGGACTCCGGAAATTTGTACCACCTGGCGTTCTTTAACGTGCACCTAAATAAAAGTACATGTTTTTTTTTCGCATTTCGCCTGGATCGAAATGCGGCAGCCGTTGCCGGTATACGATCCCGTGAGTTCGTACTTAGTAGCACAGCATCACAGCCACTAAGCAACCACGACGGTTCATGGCAAACTGTTGGTGCGCTAAATTCATAAGCACTTCCAGTTGTTACTCCTGAGCAGCTCTCCTTGAAGCAGTTCCGTTCGCATGAAATTAAGCTAGACAAGCAGAGTACCCTATGCTTCTGCAACAGAGAAAGAATGCCTTTCAAGAAAAAGTAAGGAGGAGGAGGAAAGAAACAGAGAAGGCAGGGATGTCAACCAGAAATGGGTCTGCTTGGCTGCTCTACTCGGGGGGATGGGAAATAGGGAATGGAATGATGAGATAGGGAGACAAGGGGTTGAGGAAGGACGCGGTAAGCTCACGCACCCACGCTGAGGCCCTCAGCAAGTCGAAGGCGTGCACATAGGCCAGTCGCTCCGAAGAAAGACATGTGAGGGGATTGCGAAAGCGCTGCGTGAATCGAATGCCAGATTTGTACGTTTCTGCGTTTTGTTTGGTAACACACTGGTCTTGCGAAGTACGGTAAGACACGGCTAAGGCGTATTACTCTCCAAGACTGCAATCGGAAGCCCTGCTGGATACATGCCAGGAATGCAATATAGGGCGAAAGTCGGAGTTGTAGTTGGCAGTCTAACATTTGTCTCCGCGAAACGCATCTACCGTACTACACCAATGAAGATGATCAAACGCTGCAGGCCATCAAAATGAATGCCGTTCATCATGAAACATTCGGAATGCTCGTTTCAATTCTATATGTGGCTTAAACGTCACTCTTTTCTGAGGTAACTTCCAATTAAATGCGGTCTGAGGCACAAAACAGCGAATAGCTCCACTGCTTTCTTGATACACATCTCTCTACCGGTCATGCAAGCATCTTAATAATGAGTGTTTCCTATGGGCTTATTTTTCTCAGATGTGAAATATGTAAGATCAAAACATTTTGTCAGATTAAAAGTAAACGTAAATATTCTTTACTCGCTATATCCGCCAAGCTATATTGTGATAAATTATTTGTCATAAATAGATTGTACCTGCCACCACTAAAATATACAAATAAATTCCGCAAAAAAACAGTTATATCACTCTACATCCCTAGACAATACTTGTGACCCGGCTAATTTAGAATGTTGACTGTTTAAGTACCGCAACTGCACACAGAATAGCGATGCTTAAAGACGCTTTGCCACTTACTTAAAATAAAGGGATGTCTTACTAAAGCAAACCATTTAACACAATGCACACTCTTTAAAGGTGGTTCAGGAACGGTGACGCAAATGTTATTGGCAGTAGTGCTATTATTATTTTGCGTAGGCTGGATAGTATATTGCAGACGAAGGTGAGAATGGGTAGTCTCAGTCAAAAGGTAATAAAACCTACAACGGCTTTGTCAAGGATAGCAACGCCCTATGACAAATTCGTGAGGCTTTAAGCTGACAATTATTAGTGTGCTGCTTTGTAGCAAGTGTAACTCAAGCATTGAGCAGTGCTAATATTTGGTGTAATGCTACGTAATGCACCGCACCTTAATTACGTAATCTGCATAGCAAGCCAGAGCGAAGGCATGCAAACTGTTAGATCATAAAAGTGGATGAACACAGTTGCGCGAAGCACACCCACTCGCACAAAGGTACGGCGCACGGATTTTGGACACACCCGCACACACAGATGCATCCCCCCTCATACACACAGACACACACTCACGCGCAAGAACTACACTGCGATGATAGTGCACGGACGTCTAAGCGAAATCATTTTTGTACAAACATAATAAACGAAAGATGAGTCATTTCGATAACCAAACACTTTTGAAATCGAACGATTAGTTTGGGCGCCTACGGCATCATGGTCAATTGATATGGCGTTTTTATAACTACGCTAAATCTGTAGGATCATCGACTCACTACTGCTAAACAAAGAATTATTCAGCTTGCCGTGCTTCGTTTTGTACATACGTTGTAGTTGATATCGATTTGAGTGCCACACATTCTTAACCCGACAACTGAGGGTCATCAATGAATGATAAGTAAGCACTGATGCTTGTTTTGCAGGTCCGTGTAGCTGTTTTTCTACCCCAGTGCCATTAACATCGGGCGATGGCTCACACTTCCTTCCCGGACCTAACGAAAAGTTGCACACCTAAATAGAATGCCAGTACATCAATATAGCCTGCATTCAATCCAAAAAAAGAAACCCCGCCTGCTCTGAAAGCGGTTAAATGTCTTCGGGCTATATATGCAAAGTCGCAGAACACGATGTCATCCTCTGCAATATCCGCCTTTCAGGAGCGGATTATTCTGCTGCAAGTATCGATGACAGTGAACATTTAAGCAGCTTCTCTGCAGGGATGAACTTTTATTGACATAATCCGGCGAGACATCAGGGTGTTCCGGTGGAGAGTTCACCAAGCTAAAGCAACGACTAACATCGGCACGCCAACTGAGCAATATATGCTTCCTTGGAAATGCCGCCTATCCGACATGATCCGTACCCGGATAATATATACACACGCACGCACACACACACACATACACGCACGCACGCACGCACACGCACACATCCACAGGCGAGCGCAAATGCGTGCCCTTGATAGCGACGTTCCGCTTACGTCACCCAGCGGTGGGCAGCCAGCGCTCAGCGACAGCGAAGAGGAAGGAAGTGATGCGCGTTGGCTGCCCACCATCGCGTGCATGCGCATTACGCGTGTGGTGCTAGCATCGCACGCGAAATGTGAAGGTTGTGGCATCGTTCCCCACCTGCAGCAAGTTGTTTTTTCATCCACTATCATATCCATCAATTTATCGTTTATTTATTTCACTTATTAAGCACAAGTAAATTCCCCTATGTTATTCTTGGCGTCAGTGTCTGTTGGCTTCTTATGATATGACTATATATATGTATGTGTATATATATATATATATATATATATATATATATATATATATATATATATATATATATATATATATATATATATATCATAGGAGAAGAGGCGGGGTTAGCCGAGGGGCACCATATTTATTAGTCACATCATAAGAAGCCATCGAACAAAGACACCGAAGACAACACAGGGAGAATTACTTTTACCTAATTAGAGTAACGAAATGATTAATTTCGAAACGAATTTAAAGTGGATGAAATAAACAGTTTGCCACTGGTGGGGAACTATCTCACGTCTTCGCATTACGTGTGCGATCCTCTGCCAATTGAGCTACACCGGCGCCGTTTTCCCATCCACTTTCACTGGGTTGATACGCCTATAAAAAGGCAATATAAGAAACACGCATATATGAATTGCACCATTGATGTTTTCACTGCAAGCGTGTTTTCTATATTGCTATGAATAACCATACTACACAAACTTACAAGTTTTTTTTCGCAATCTCTTAACATTAGTGGAAAGAAACGCTGCCACATAATCACATGAATTATGCTTCTCGTGGCGCACCAGGCTTCGCGAGCCTTAGTGCAAAATCTTACTTTCTATCATAGGCAAGCATCGCCAGCATCGCCAGCATCGCAAGTACAGGGTGTTTCACCTAACTTCAATCAACCTTTCAAAATATGAGTCCGACGTAGCTGGACCGAACCAATGTCTTGCTGTCGCTTGGAGATACTCAAATTACCTTCTACATTGCACCTAATTAAATAGCTTGTCTTAAATTATTTAATTACTTATTCAGCTTCTCAATTACGATCGTTAGACAAAATGGGTAAATGAGAAAATTGTACAGCAATATAAGAAACTTCCGATACAGATTTCTGTTGCTCAATACGTACTGGATAAAAACGTTTTTCCGAGCGTGAAAAAAGCCCGCGAATACATGCAAAGTGCCTCGAGCCGCCAGTCACGCGGCTCCAGGCAAGCATTTCTCCGGAAAGAATTTACCTTGCGAAACCCTGTTACTAGAATTCACGTCGGAATTGTATTTCGAAGTGAACAGCAAAAAATAAATTGACAGCATATTTTAGGCCTTTTCAAAATCATTCGATCGTTTACCCCACTGTGGTAACACCTTCGTTAAGGCTAGCCGGTCACCGAGACGAAGAACAGTGTCCTGCTTATTTTTTTCTCCCTGTTTGGAAAGAGGTGATTTAACAGTCGAAATGTCTTCCCTCGCGTTTGTATGCATACCCTGCAATACAAGGATTCGTCAGTAACATTAACACGAATCTTAAGAGTGAACTCTGAGCGCAGCCGAGGATGACAGACAGCGATGGCGAAGAGAGCGCGAGGACGGAAGCGTATGGGAAGGGTATGGCATAAGCGTGAGAAGAAAAGCGTAGTTCCGCGCATGACGTTTTCTGCGAAGATGGTCGCTTCGAGATGGCGCCGTCGTAGTGCACGTTTTCTATTCGCCGATGACGCCATTTAAAAGACACGCGGCGAGCGCGTCCACTGATGTCATATATGGAAACAAAGGGCTGCATAAGAGGAAGTCTGTCCGCGGTGGCTGCTGCGAATCGCTACCACGCGTCCTCCGCGCGCTGCCTCTCGCGATTTCCCGATGAGCACGGTAGTCGCATCACACTTCGCTCTGTTTGCAACGTGCTTAAGGGGACAAACTGTCCGCGCCACCCAATAAATCACGAAATAAAAACACGTATAGAGCTGCGCTCAAATTTCCCATTAGGAAGTATCGAAGTCGTCGGTGTACTTTCTAGGTATTTGGCTTTTTGGTGTAGGTTTTGCGAACTCACAACCCCACTATACCTCAGACTTATCAAAAAGAGACACCTTTCATCATACGTCGGCTGCATTTCCCGGTGGATTTACATGTGCGTTCGCCACTTGCTCCATAGAAAACGAATCGCACTACCTTGTTTTTTCGCCGTGGAGGTGTGAAGCACAATCCCCATCTTCAGCAACTGACTGCGGCGTCATGTGTCGGAGCTACCGGCAGATAAGGCCGGGCCGGTCCAAGAAAGGTCCACCGCTAAGATTGGATACGTTTACTTCGCATTTACAGTACTAGTGGCAAAAAATAGGGGCAAAGACTTTGTGACTTGCCCTCGTAGATTGTTGTGAAATTTCCAGCAGCCTTTCAGCGCGATATTCAGGAAATATTACTAAGCCAATACATATACGTCTTTCATTCTTCTCTTACAACGCCAAATGCAGCGCTATCTTCCATGTGATTTCTTTCCCTGATCGGTTTGAATATGTGCTAATATTTTCCAGCTTTCTCTTAAAAAGGACAATGTGAAAATTTATATTTGCTTATTGTGGGTCACACTTATTGTAACCTATATTTACGGTGAATATACTGCATGAAGAATACACTGAAAGGCTCCGAATCGTGCCCTACTTGCGCAGACTTGTGAAAGAACATTCGCAGCATGGTGGCACACGTACTGGTAACGAACGAATTCTCATGAACCTCACTGCAATCTTACCATTGACCAGCTTTTCACCGAGAGTGCGCAGAGAGGAATAGCTCTTTTTTTTTATGAACAAGATGACAGTTATGTAAATGGACGTCACGAGATTAGGCAACTTTCCCTAGAACTCTTCTGGATGGTATCAACTGAATCATCTGTCACTTACTCAGTTTCCATGTATTTATTTCATTTGCCAAGCAAGCGTGCCGTTCGAGAATATTAAAGAAGGTGGACAACGTGTGGCGACAAGAAGTAAGGGTAATTTTCCTATTACAGAACCGCTCCTGAGTTATATATTTAGGAAAAAACTGTGTTGGCTGTGTGCGAGAACCTGAGATTAGCCATTTGCAGTAATTACAGCGCTGGTACCTGTGCTGGCGCCACTTCATTCACTTCAGAGTAGGATAAGATTGACGTAATAGTTCTGTGGAAAGTCACAAGGTGGAGAGAAGTAATTCTCCCCACCTTGCGGGTTTCCGCAGAACTATTACGTCAAACTCTTGCCTTTGCTTCGTTTTGCCGACAAATTCGAATTGGCCCTACCACCTGCTAGCCGCCTGGTTAGCTCGGATGGCAGAGCGGCTGCCCCGGAAAGTCCCGGGCTCGTGTCCCGGACCAGGACAAATTTTTCTGCAATTGTGAGGCTTTTCTTTCGAGGAACCCGTATGGGTTTCCTTTGTAGTAATTGCTACGAACGGATGGATTTCTAATTTTTCCTTTGTTAATTATTTAGTAGGACATGTTGTATAAGCGTGGCCACTTTGCCCAAACTGATATTTGACATACATTTATTCCTCTAGCACACAAAGCGGAAGATGATTATTACACAACACTATTTTTAGACAGTGCACTGCCCCTTTTTTTATTTACTCATATGAGCAACTTTCTCGTGGCAGAAATATTTTCCAACACCAGCCTAAGTTCATTATTGAAGGTTGTGTGACCATAAGTGTATAAAGACAATATAATTTCCATTTGCACACCATACTTAGAAATTAGAAAAGTAAATGGTAAATGGATCGCTAGACAATGTTTTTTCGAAGGCAGAATGCCGCGGAAAAGCGTTCGCGATCGACGGATCAAGCGATTCATATCATTTCATGCATTTACTTGAAGACTTGCTTGTTCTAAATGTGCAAGAAATGGGTGACTCGCTTGCTTCACTGAGCGCGTAGGAGAAATTCAGCCAGGCTTTCATTATTTGTCCTCACTTCGATGCGCGCAAGCGCACCCGCTTTCCTTTTGCGCTTCTCTAATGATACGTACATAAGAGATGTGTAAAATATATAACTTAATATTCTACCACACAAATGAATTGATCTGCGCACATATCCTTCAGGTAAATATACAAAAATCAACTTCGGCATGCTTCTATGCTGCAGAAAATTTTATGAAAAGACTTCTTCTGTGTTCTACAGCTCATTTCATTGAAAAATGTTTCTTTTGATGCGAATTCGTAGCCTATGTCTCCAAAGAAGACGTTTCGTTAAGCTTCCACATGCGCCTTTGTGGCCCTACTCTGAGGCCTCGGCAGATCTCCAGACGGCGTACTTGAACGAGAAGACCGAGGAACACCTGCGCGCACTATATTGTGGTCGCCTAATGAGCAGCCTCAATGATTAGGAAAATTTGCTGCAGCCTGCCTCTGCGCATCAATTCGTCGTTCGATGCTTGCTGTGGTTTCTAAGGAATTTTTCTCGCCGGCATTCCTCATCATTATTTGGCGCAAGGGACCGGCGACCTTTCACTTTTACATGTCTTTTCAACCTTCCCCATGCGCCGCTTCCTTTCTTGAATTGGACGAAATACGATAAACGTAAGACGCTTAACCACCGAGGTTATGCACCCTGAAAGAAAAAAACAAGGCCGAGTTCTAATCAGGTGCACGAACTGCTCGGTTTGGGCCCAACGTCGTCGTCGTAATAAGGAGTGGTGCCCGGTCCACCCATTCACGACGGCCGATCGATAAGGGAAGCGCATCCTTTTTCCTCGGCGACCAGGTGAGTCATTGCGCGGTCACTCGGCAGTGAGGCGAATGAGCCCTGCTTCACGGGCGCCTTGTCTGCATTATAGAAGTTGAGATAAGGTTTTGTCGGGCCCGAGATTGCGGGCGACAAGCTTCACGACGTTGGGAAGGCAGATAACATTTCAACATGGTTGTGGGAAATTAAGAAACGCCTGGAGGCTCAAGTTTATTACATCTGTAACACGAGCACGCAAAAACTATTTTACGTAAGCGGTCTTTTACCAAGTGGGAAGACTCTGCAACGAAGAGGTGTTGCTCAACAAAAACACGGCACGGAGGATCTCTTTTTAGTGTTTCCTTCTGGACACGATATATGGACAGGTTGACGCAAAAGTTCGAAAACGAAATCCGCGAAAATAAACCACTTTATCCGGAAATATAAAGTGAAGACTTATTGTATTACATGTTTTTTCAAGCAAATGTAACAACGACAGCTTATGAAACTTTCATTTTCAGTCCCTGCGGCGCCCGTGGGTAAGCGTCATGCCGCAACATCCGCGACCCTTTCGACCAGCTTACGAGAATAAAGAAGAAAATGAGCATTACTAGGTTTACTAAAGCTTTTGCGACCCAGAAAGCTATTTTTTATGATGAGCCTAGGCCACAGAAAAAAACGTATTTGCTTCTTTTCTTTAATATGCGATAATTGTTGGCGCCCACTGGTTGCGAGAGCTACTCCTTTTCGGCCATAAAAGAGATTGACGAACTCCGCTTCCAGAAAAAAAACGCTTCTTAAAAAGTGATTGCTCGCTGTCGAGTGTCTGCCTGTGAAACTCTTTCTCGGGCGACGTCTTTTAGCTCCGAAGAATAAGTGCCCGCGTGACAGGGGCATGAGATAGCTTAAGTCGGTCTACATGTTCATGACAGCCCTCGGGAATGGCGCCTTGCAGTCGAGTGCCGGTGAGCGGCGAGCGGACTGGGAACTGGTGACAACGCGGATCATTGGAGAATACAGAACAAACTCCAAGACGCCGTCAACCATCCCCATGAACTCGACATCCCCACATCGCGTAGAATTATCGCGCGAGGCAAGTGACCACAGTGGCTGTGCACAGGCCGAAAGTGTAAGTAGTTCAGGTATGGAGCTTTTCTGAGACGCCTAGCCTAAAAAAGCGAGCAGTTCTAATGAAATACATTTCTATGCATTGCATTGCGCCTCTAGGTGCAGTGTTCCGCTATTTTAACTCGATAATCGGAGCGCGTGGCTGACAGCGCTTGCTACGCCGCAGGACACCACTGGATTATGGCTGGGGAGCCAAATGCAGTTGTAAAGCGTCTGAAGGGCACTCGCTTTCATTGTGCAATACAATTCATCCGCTCCGTGGCCCCAGCCCCCACAAGTGGAGCGAAAAAATGCCGGCAGTCAAGCAATCCGAGCTTTGCGTTTAAATGGCTGAGCCCTTTAACTGTGCCCCAGCTTCAGCAAACGTCGCCAGATGTTTATAATAACACCGCTGTGGTGTTTTCCATATTTGAACGGGTAAAAGTGTATGTACGCTGTCACTACGACAAGACCATAGAACAACATAGCGTACTTCAACCACGACGGTCCAGAAACGCAGCTGGTGTCTGTCTGCTCTGCACTCGTTGCGACATTTTATTATCATCCACAAGCACAGAATTCCGAAAAAAAACTGTTAAAATCAAGTTGTGAAAATCTTGCCTCTCAGCTGTATAAAAAATGTATCAAAAAGTAGTGCGAATAGAAGAAATCGAATTCATTGTCCAAATGCTGCGAAAAAAAAAACTTGGGATGGGGGAGGGAAGATTGTTGTAGGCGCTGTGGAAAAAGACAGGAAGCTGACTGTCAGTAGGAACACTATAATGAAACAAAACGAGTCCTTAACAAAGACTGCCTCAGTAAAGAAAAAGAACTCGGGTGTCTAACCAGCAGTCACATAGCGAGAATTTCATCATTTATTCAGATCGTCTTTCGATAAAAGCATCTCCGTTCTCCCTACAATGTTGCTTATTTTTCCTAACGCATCGTTGCCTAATACAGTAGAAACATAGCGCATGTACTGTACGTAGTGTTTCCGTATTTCACAAATTCCTACGACCTACGCATTGCAGGAAAGCCACGCGACGCATACTCGGCATTGCACGTCATGCATGACAGCAACGTGCAGTGCCGTCGCTCGAACGGAGTTGCGTCAATCTATTCTTAGCAGGAGACGTCATGTTGTAGATCAGCGACGCGCACGTTGCGACTCCCACATGCTCCCGTATTGCTTCGAATTACGCGTTTTCATTAGTTCTTTCCAAGTATCAGCAGCATTTTCAAACTTGGAATCAGAAAGTATTGAGACGTGATGTCTCTGTGCACTTTTTCACTACAAGTCTATCCGTTTTGGGACAGATTGCAGCCAAAGCGATAATATTTGTGAGCTCCATTGGCTGCACGCTAGACAAAGCTAGCAAATACGCCATTTTGCTAGCTTCCCTTAACCTAGTGTATTTCTGAACACAATTTGAGTCTGCCTGCTATTTTTCTTTACAAATATAAAGCCTCCTTCTTTGCTATTTGTAGCCACTTTCTAGGCAAATATATTTATAGCAGGAAAGTAGCTATTTGCCTTTGTACTATTACATCACCTCGATTCGTTCTACAGGTTGGAATTTATAGTGCGAAGACTTACCTTGCAATTTTTAACCACATCTCAGTTCCAATCTTTTCAAAGCGGTCCTGAACCATCCGTCGGGCTTGATGAAAAACCAGAGTCCGCGGATAACATACGCTGCGGTGAACATTTCAGCCAAATTCCCCAGTCTTCCTCGGTGCCTGGAGCTCGCAAGCACAGTACAAAGTAACATTTTCTCAAGATGGACGACGACGAAGCGTTTTCTTGATAGAATGGCTCTATCTGTCTTCTCTTTTTCCTGACGAAACCTTCATAATTTCCTGGTGTCTCGGCTCCCGGTCTTGTGGATATGGACGCGGAGCCTTCCAGAGACCCTCCTGGCCAAGGGTCATCAAGGCCGTCCTTCACGATGAATAGAGGAAGCGTGCTCAGTGACATCGAGGACACTGAGCTGCACTCCGTGTCGGGTGATGTCTCGTCGGATGATAGCTTCATCTCTGTCCACAGAAAGACGGCCAAAAGGAGGACTGTCAAGGCGACTACAGCAACGCAAGCGAGCACGGTGACTCTGAAGTCAAGGCCTCAACGCTGGCCTCACGCCATCGTGTTGTATTCGATGAATTGCTGAACAGACCAGCGCTTGAAGGGGTCATGCCGAATGAAGTTAAGGACATTCGAATAAATACACATAAAAATGTCCTCGCAATCGATGTTTCCCACGGGAGTGCACTCGAAAAACTGAAGCAAATTTCGGAGCAAGGACGCATCAAATTGCGTTCCTATATCGCGATGGACGATGCATCCACGGCAGATGTAATTTATGACATTGGTGTTGCCATTCCCAATGCGGACTTGAATATCCTCGTCAAACCAGCAAGTGAGGGTGTTGTCATCACCCGTGTGAACCGCCTTCAAACTTCGCGCTGCGTCAAACTGATTTTCAAATGCGATTGCATACCATCTCAGGTCAAATTTGGTCGCTTCCGACACCCTGTTCGACCCTGCGTACAAAAGCCTCTTCAATGCCATCAGTGCTTTAGGCTTGGAGATGTCAAGAGGGTCTCTCCAAACTCCTTACTGTGCCCCCGGGGTGCTGAACCTCACGCGGAGGACACTTGCCGGGCTACTGTCCTCTAGTGCGGCAACTGTAATGGTTGCCATGCTGCCTCGTTTAGGGACTGCCTTCGCATCAATAAAGAGGTCACTGTTCTCAAGCAAATGGTTCGGGACAATTTGACACACAGGGAGGCTGCTGAAACGATCCGGCGTCGGCGTCGGTGTAACCGAATCTCCTCAAAAAAGGCAGAGACACGAAAGGAGAGGGTAGCTTTCACTGTAGTACCCACATTCTCCAATCAGGTAACAAAGGGGCTGAGCAGCACAAGAACGTCGGCGGAGAGGAATCTTTCTCAGGAAGAATGGCCCGCGCTTCCCAGCCAGTAACTTCTCACCGAACCACACATTGCCAAGCCCACTCGGGAGCCTACTTCTGCCGCTGAGGACATGCCCGAAGCAGATCGTCAGGTCCTTTCAATGCTGCGTCCCCTCATAGGTGTCCCTCGAGTGATTCTGTCGAGCCTTTGAACCACGTGTGCTCGAAGTGCACTGAAAGTACTGGACGCCTTAAGCGTCATTGATCTAGTCTCTCGAATAGATACATCGCCATCCATCACCCAACCTTTCTAGAAGATGTCAAGGCAGCGTCAGTCATCCAGTGGAACACAAGAGGACTAAAGTCACGCCTTTCAGACTTTCGCCAGTATATAAATCCCAGTCATTGTCATATGTGAGCCTAACGTGTCAAAACCAGTCAGGTGATCGGGTTGCTGTTATATCCGCAACAACTGATGCATGCAGCAAAGCCATCGTTTTTATTCGTTGAGAACTGACCTATGTTCGTTAGCCGATTCCACCTTATGATGACAATCAGCATGTTTGCCTAACAATCAAAAAGGGTAAACTCATGTTTACATTGTAGGCGTTTATATATTGCCTTCAAGTAATTTTGATCCCAAAAGAATAATGAATTTCTTGTCAATGTGCCCTGCTCCATATCTTATCATCCGATATTTTAATGCGCATCATATGACATGGGGAAGCACACGGACAAATGCAAGAGGGCAAAGACTTGCAAACTTCGATTGCAACTACGGGCTTTCCCTCCTGAATGATGACAGCCCAACCTTTATACGTGGCGTGAATTATGGCAGCTGTCTTGACCTAGCTTTCGTCTCCAGCTCTTTCACAAAATGTGTTAAATGGTTTTCAGATATCGAGACACACGAGAGTGAACACATTCCCACGTACTTTGTCATTCAGGTGATGTCCAGGCCCTTCCCACGGAACACCATTGGGTTAATTGACTGGACTAAGTTTACTTCCGCCACGGAAGCTGCTAGACGAGAAGGCTTGTGCTCTGAATTAGAGGAAACTATCAAGTCTGCAATGCAAGGCGCCATGCGCACGTTCACACTTTCGTCGAAGCACGCGGATTTGGATATAGAGTTTGGGCGACTTCGTGCACTCCATCGTCGTGCGGAGCGGCATTACCGGCGTACAAAATCCATCGAAGAACAGCCAGACGACTACAAAAGAAAATTCAACGTCGCATGGAAAGGTTGGCATCTCGACGTTGGACAATGTTTTGCCAGTCACTAGAACCCTGAAAGCCACTTTCCCACATCTGGAGAACCATACGTGGTCTGCGCTCCCACACTGACCAGCGCTTCCCATTGAAAGCGCAGGTGGTCTTCCAGAGGCGACTGGATGCTGAAATTGTAGAAGACTTTTCTGCAAGAGTCGCTGGCCAAGAAATCCGTTCAGGCTCACCAGCCCCCAGTGACATCCCTCTTTCACGCGACTGCCGCATGGATTTCCCTTTCACAACGGAGGAACTAGAAGAGGCTCGTGCTTTATGCAGGCATTCTTCATCCCCGGGACCAGATGGAATGTCCTACCGCGCCTGGAACAACCTGAGGGAAGGCGCACGACGAGAACTGTTACGTCTATGCAACGTATCTTGGCAGGATGGCACGGTTCCCGAAGAATGGACGACAAGCCGCTTGGTCCCTCTCCTGAAGCAAGGCAAGTCCCTACTTCAACTCACCTCATACCACCCAATAGCGCTGGCCAGCTGTGTAGGAAAGGTAATGGGAAAGATGATCCATGTCCGCTTGGAGTGGTACGTAGAACACTACAACATGTTACCAAACTGCATTGCTGGTTTCCTCGAGATCTCTCATCAGTAGACAGTGTTGTTGATCTCGCTACGTATGTCCAGCATCAAAAATCATGCAAAAGATTATCTGCAGCTTTGTTCTTGGATGTCAAGGGGGCAGACGATAACGTATCTCACGAGGCCATCCTCGATGCTCTTGAAATGGTTGGGCTAGGTGGTCGAATTTTCCAACAGATTTCTCAATACTTTTTTATGAGATCGTCCTTTGCGTGTGCCGGCGATGGTCAAACCGCACCACACTACACCTGCCGAGGTGTTCCTAAAGGCGTTGTGCTAGCTCCCACCCTATTCTACCTCACACTCATTGGTCTCGTTGATTATCTGCCAGCAGCGATCAAGATATGAATGTACGCAGGAGACATATATATTTGGACTTCAGGTTTAACACGTCCTCAGATACGTGAAAGAGTTCAAAAAGCTGCTACTCTGACATCTATATACCTCCGCAACCAAGGTCTTGAGATCTCGTCAGACAAATGCACACTGATGGCATTCACTCGCAAACCAATTACACCCTACGCCATCTCAATATATGGCCAGATAACTTCTTGTGAGAAGACTCACAGAATTCTTGGCATAATCATTGGTAGAGATTTCTCATGGGGCCCGCACGTGACCTACTTGAAACAGCCTCTGACAGCAATCTCCAAGCTTTTCAAGTTTCTAGGCAGAAAGACTTGGGGCATGTCAGTGCATGCAACGTTGGAATTGTACAGGGCTCTTTTTCTGGGTTGCTTGAGGCACAGTTTGCCCGTACTTAGCAACACTTGCCAGACAAATCTTCGTGCTCTACAGGCTATTCAAGCTCGGGCTCTCAGGGTTTGTCTTAGTTTGCCAAAATGCGCATCGACAGTAGCGACTATTGCGATCGCCCGGGACCAACCCATACAAACACACATTGAGGTGGAAGTGCTGAGAGTGCACACTAAACGCTTTGCCCGTGCCCGTTCCACTATCTGGCAACACTACCGTCAGAAAGGCCGCAGGCATCATTTTGTACTATGATTTCGGATTATTACATCTGCCTTCCATCAGGCTTCACCCCCGCAACTAAGCCATCGATTCCTACATGGTGTTTGGCTCGACCTACAGTGCACGTCACCGTACCAGGAATCAGGAAAAATCTGAGCTGTCATCACCTGCTCTTAAACGGCTAACTCTGCTCATTTGCACGAGAGGTATGCCGACCACGTACATATTTATAATGATGGATCGGCAACTCTCCAGTGTTCCTCTGGAGCCGTGGTTTTCCCAACGGAAGCCACACCATCAGTTTCAAGGAATGTCAACCAACGATACCGATGGTTGCGGAACTTGCTGCTCTTCGCGCTGCACTTCGTCTCTTCAGCCAAGAACAACCACGAAGATGGTCAATATTCTGTGACTTGAAGGCAGCACTGCAGTCTTTGCTATCAGCCCTGCGGCGTGGAGCACACGAACAACTGGTATTTTAGGTTAGAGAACCAATCCAAACTTTGACTGAGAATGGACACCACATGACATTTCAGTGGCTTCCAAGTCACTGCGGCGTCATAGAGAACGAACATGCCGATAACACTTCTCGGTTGGCTCTTCAAGGCGACGAAGAGGAGCCTGTACAATTATCAAGGACAGATGCCGCTAGAAAACTTCGAATGCTCAGCCATGCTATCACATCCCCCTAGTGGAATGCAGGAAGTTTTCAACACAACCGGCTGCACAACCTGGACTCCTCTCTACCCCTTTGAATTCCAGCTGGACTCTGCCGTCCCGAAGCTACCCTGCTTTGTGGAATATGGCTGCGGGTGCCCTTCACCAAGTATTTCGCTTTCCGAATCGGATTAGCTGACAACGCCTCGTATGATGACTGTGGTAACTAGGAGACTCTTCTACACCTTCTCTGTGACTTACCTCGCTACAATTTACAGAGGCGGTCGGTCGCAATCGCGATAGCGCGCTTTGACCGAAGACCTCTAACAGAGGGACTTATATTATAATACCGTCATCACAAGGGGGGGGGGTGCATCGTATTGGAGCGCGACGAGGGCACTGTCGAAGTATTTAAATGCAACAGAATTGGACAAGAGGCTGTAGCCGAACAGATGTTTATAGTATTGCAAGTGCTACTGTGCTGTGCGGTGACAGTATGCAGCGACCGTGACCGATTGTGATTGTATGTCTATGCTCCTTTCTTTCTTTAACTCCACTTTGTTATCACGTTACCTCCCCTCCCCTCTTTCCCCAGCGCAGGGTAGCAAACCAGATCGTCCCTTCTGGTTAACCTTCCTGCCTTTCCCCTTTCCTCTGTCTCTCTCACACATTTTCTCAAACAGTCTCTTCTTCCAAACCATGCCTTTTCATCATCCGCTTTGCAGGTAGCGGCGACTTGCACACGTCGTCATATGCAATATTCCCATAGGCGACTGCTATTGGCTGATAACTGACATCAATCAAGGTGCCTGTTTGAATCAGCACGCTTCTTTCTGCAGTTGCTGTCTGTATTTATTGACGGAATTTACTGAACAAGCTAATGTAACGAAATCAGCGTTTCGAATTTTGATAATAATTACGCGCTTCCCGAAGAAGCAGACTATATGGTCTGCTCACGCTCGGCCACGGCGCCGCGCGTAAGAATGAAACTGCACCAACACTGCTTGTCGGTGTCATAGCCGTTGGGCCTCTCTAATATTGATTAATTCTGAGCACTCAACTAACATCGAGTCACGCAAAACTGAAGATAAACCAGATGTACGCGCGCCATCGCGCGCTCATTTCTGGCCGCTCCTGGCTTGACGCCTCCTCAGACATGCCTTCGTTTTGAGCAATCGACACCGCTTCAAAATGCACAAGTTGTACGTGGCTCCTATCTATCGGCCAAGCTATTGCAAAGAAAATTCGATGCGCGCCACGTAGCACGGCCACACTTCAGTTTATGAGCTGGAGAGCACTCTGCAGCCCTGTCATATTTACAGCGAAGCTACCTATGGCTAGGAACCCGGGGTTTGTTGAGGACGCAGTGTCGACACAAAACAATGGTGGGCTTATCTCGGCGGCAGTTCAGGGCAAAACAGGGGAAGTATTCTGTAAGATGCTACCGAGTGGGTATGTTCAGTTCGTCTGCTGCTGAAGTTCTTATTGGCTATGGCGCAAGGTTACTGTGGACGCGCAGCTCAGCCAAGCCAATCAGAACTTGAGCAGCAGACGCAGAATGGACATGTGCACTAGCTGGAGTCCTACAGTATACCTCCCCACTGGCTCAAACCGCTCATACTATCATGGCGATGGCAGCTTGCGACGTGGCATTTCACATCACTGGCCCTTCATATGTAAAATAATCAGTCAAGCAACTGCACTTAATATTGTTGCAGCACCCCTATGGGCGGCGGCGTGCTGTCAAAATTACCAATACTCCCATTACTAACATTACTCTAAAGCCATAAAGCACTGCATACACCTCATTGCAGTTGTAGTGGTAGTTGTAGTTGTAGCAGCTTCGCTGGCCGTGCACTTTCGCAGAGCCAGGATGGAGAGTCAATTTCTGCATTCAAAGGGTCTTTGAGCACCGCCTACCCCAAGTGTTTCTTGGGTGGACTCAACTGCTTAATAGTAAACAATATGAACACGTGAATGAAATAAGATAGTATTCTTTTTATATTGCTTACGCGAGAACTCTCCGGCGTTTTGTGTGTTGTTGGACAAAACGTTACCGGAAGTGGGCAGAGCTGTTATCACTACCCGTTAGTGACAGTCAGGATTACTGCAACCCGGTACATCCATCAAAAATAAGGTTTATATGGACAAGCTCAAATATAAATTATGTGCTTTTGCGTGTCAAACTAACAGTCTGATTATGAGGCACGCCGTAGTGGGCGACTCCGGAAATTTGGACGTCCTCTGGTTCCTTAACGTGTATCTAAATGTAACTACACGGATGTTTCTGCATTTCGTCCCCATCGAAATGCGGCCGGCGTGGCAGGGATTTGATCCCGCGAACTCGTGCTTAGCATTCCGACACGATCGCCATTAAGCAACCATGGCGGGTTATATGGACAAGCTGGAAGTCGCTAAAGTTCATCAATATGGCTTTTTTCGCGCATGGCGCCTAGGAGTTAGATTCTTCAAACCGTGCAATTAGCGCCTGACATCATGATAACCTTACTGATATAAGAGGAGCGAAAATTAGAAGATACAAAGACGAAGAAAAGAGCGCTAGCACCCCTACCAAGTTAGTTGCGCACGTCCATTCTCCTGCATGTGCTAAACTCAATTTCTCCTCAAATCGCTATGCTTCACCAACTATAGCCGAACAAATAGTGCTGCTACAATCACTTTCGGGTACGCATCGAGTTATATACGCGGCTAAAACAGTTTTTGTCGTACCATTGCAGTAATACGCAAAGGTAATAGGGTACCGTAATCTTCGCTGTAAGGGCACACTCTATATTAACATCGATCTTATAAAGACTGCTACGTGGCTGCTAGGACCAAATTGTTTACGGGGTTCCTTTAATTAACTGTAACCCGATTCTGCTGCACAGCGTCAGTATGATGTGTGATGATATCCTGCTCTCTCTTCAGGTATGCCACATGCTGAAGTAAAGGCGCAATGTTAATTACAAAATGTATTTAGTGCCAAAATCAAGGTCCGGAATCCTAGCAGTTACGTGTGCACAAGTTACGGGTAGACGTAGCTCGCCTGATTTACTTTTACAGCCGCTTCGTTCTCATTTTCTTCTCAACGAAAACTGACTGCCTGCATCTCACCCATTTCTACCGACTGTCTTTCAATCGCGAGAAGCGAGGAATTCGCGCATTTAGGGGTAATTATTGACTATAAGTTAACATTCCCACCCATATCGTTCAAATGAAAGGGCTATAAGTCTTACAATATACTCATCTCCATTAGGCACCGGCCTTTCCACTCACTACCTCTACTGGTTTCATCCTAGAACACGTTTATTCTGGCAATCAATATTCGAGCTCTCTTTTGAAAAATTGTTAATGTCGGATATATCTTTAAAATGAGTTTCATATTGAGCACATCACAATTTCTTCGCGCCATATAAACTGAAATTATAGAAATTTCCCCGTCAAATCAAACGCAGGACGCATGCTGCGGGAGCTCCAGTACTATAACAGCGCTGGCGAACGTTCCATTATTGGGGGTTCAAAATGAGTCATCACCGCCTCACGTCAATCTATGAAATGAATACTTCTCGCCCACCTAGGGCGAAGAAAGCACACTTTCTCGCTGTTTCTTACAATAAATGTTCATTCCTCCTCCTCCTCGTGTGTACGAGAATCCCGCCTTCCTGTATCTTGCCATTTTTTCCTCTGGAAAGACATGAGGCGATGTACGCATTGCCTCCTAGCAACGCCACGCTTTCAAGGATATCTCATGTTCCTCAGTTTTTTATAACTAGCATGTTTGCCTCGAATAAGCGGCAACGCGTTCAATACTTCTCGTGATATATTTTAAGGATGCAAATAACAGCAGGTATTTGTTGATGCGTTGGTAGGAACTTGTGGATGCAGGAGATTCTTTTCTAAAGACGAAAACTATCACCGTTCGCAAAACTTCGAAATTATAGATATTGTAAGGAGGAAGAATGGCACATCAGAAAGTCCCGTCGCCGTCGTCATCGATCACTTGACGCAATATGCGGAAAGCGCTGCCCTCCCAGCGGCCACAGCGCACGACGTCGCTTCTTTCATCCCCCTTCACTTCGTTCTTCCCCATGGTTCCGCGCCGCTCACCAACTCTTGAGTGATTGAGGGCGCATGTTTCTCCGTCAAATAGTTAAGTCAATTCTTCATCATTGCAACTTTCTACATCGCGGCACCACAACCGATCGCCCTCAGATAAATGGTCTGACGGAACTGTTCTACGGAACTCTCGGCAAGATGCGGTTCACGTATGTCGCCTCGGTTCATTCCAACTGGTCTTTGTTCTGACTTTCTTAGCGTACGCCTACAACACTGTCAAACAAACCGCAACCGGATTCTCTCCGTTTTTCCTCTTCTATGGCCGTGGCCGTTCCTGTTACATCGACCCAATTTCCCCATATATTCCTATTGCTTCACATTGTGCTCCGGTTTCCACCGCCGCTAAGCATGCGGAAGAATGGGGGCAGCTCGCCCACTTATTCACTACTGCAGACATTGGCGTATCCAGAATTTTCATTCATTGGGGGGAGGGGGGGTAACGTTGCAACTCGGCCTTCTCGTTGTCAATTTGTCGAGGGATCAGGTACATGAACAATAACTGCATTGTCATTGCCAAATATGCTGCAAACGAATTCTTGAACGCTACCCACTGTGAAGACAACTAAAATATGTATTTCTTTGTGAAACAATATACTAGCATGTCCCAAAAATTTTACCTGAAGTAACTGACATGGATGCTTCCATGTTTCTGTCTGTCTTTAAGTAAAAAAAAATATCACACGAACGTTAGAACTATGTCGGTTCGAAACCAACAAATCAGTGCATCCCGCTATGCAAAATGTAAAAAAAGACATGAAATGAACAAGTTGAAGACAAATATTTTATTTAATTTTGTCATTCATGAACTCTGTTTACATTTTCATACAAAGGCAACTGCCACCGAAAAATCTCAATGACGCTGTTCTTTGTTCTAATGTATTGCGCGAGGAGCTGCCACCGGTCATGTGTTATAATTGCACCGAAATAATAGTCACAACACAGAGCACATATAAAAAGCAGGATTTATGCAAAATATACGAGGGCGAGTCTCATGAAAGTGAGCCAATACGAATATATGTCAAATGGCGTAGTTTATTTAAAAGTGGTCACCATGACCATTTAGAGGTATGTCCCACTGAATAACGAGTCGCGTGATTCCCCTCTCATAAAACTCCTTGGGTCGCTGCTTCAAAAAATCTGTAACTGACTCTTCACGTCATCTTCCGAAACGAATTTGGTTCCCTTGAGCTGTTTTTTGAATTGCCCCAAAATGTAGAAGTCGCAAGGCGAAAGGTCTGGGCTGATGGTGGATGTTGCAGCGTTTCCCACTTGAACTTTGCCAGTTTTGGGTTAATCACATCAGCGACGTGGGGACGGGCATTGTCATGGAACAAGATGATACTATTTGTCAATTTTCCACGTCGTTTGTTCTTGATTGCGACAGCCAGCCAACTCGGCGTTGCACAATATTGGGAACAATTGATATCTCTCCAGGTTTAGTAAATTCAATCAGTAATAGCACTTGACGATGGAGAATAAAGTCAACAACACGCTTCCTGTGGAAATGACGGTCTTTGCTTTTTCTGGGGTGATGAATTTGAATGTTTCAGCTGTAAGCTTTGCCATCGTGTTTCAGGCTCGTAGTGGTGGCACCATGAGTCGTCTAAGTCACAATTGCAGTCAGGAAGTCGTCACCCTCATTCTGATACCGGATCAGATGAGTCAAGGCAGCGCCCAGCCTCTCCGTCTTCTGGTGGTGGTTCAAAATCTTGAGCATTCATTGCGCACACAAGAACCAATAACCGAGATGTTCATGAATTATGGTGTGAACCGTACCGTGGCTGATGTTCGCATGTTCTGCCAGTTCATCGATGCTTATCTTCCGTTCTTGTCCAATCAGCTCATCAACCTTTGCATTTGTGTTGGGGGTGATTGCATGGTGGTTTTGACCCGGTCTTGGATCGTATTTGTAACTTTCACGTCCTTCTTCGAACTGTTTGTACCAATGCTTTTACAGTGGCCAATTGACTGTAATGTTCTACATGCACGGCAGCCACACGGCGACTAAGTTCTTTTTGGGAAACACCTTCATCTGTCAAAAACCTGACGACACCACGCTGTTCAACTTTTGGAGCGTCCATTATGTCACACAAACTTATTTATCCCAGTGTATGACAGCATTAAAAACATCTATCTTCACACCTGTGTGTCACTTTTGTAAATGAATGAGTGCTACACGCATGCCTCGCAGATATTGAACCGAACCATTATTGCGTTGGATGGGTTGGTTGCCTTTTATTTGACTCCCCCTTGTACATTCCCCTAGTCAAACAAGGCAAATAAACACGTTGCGCAATCACAGATTCACAGATCACAGAATCCTAAGGCCCGCCCCTCCTCCCTCCACACCCGCTGACGTATCGCGCGCGACGGAAGGCGGCGCGCTTGCTATCCGCTTTTCTCCCTTGCGCACACAAGACTGAGACACCATCGTAGGCTCACCCATGCCACCTCTACCCCCTACGCTTTCACTCGCACATACAGCATGCGGCGCGCGATCACGATGTTATTGCCCTTGGACTTTAACGGAAAATGAGGGCGGCGGCGACGGCAGGATTGCGCCTGGAGTGCCCATATGATTGCTATCGCAATAACGTAATAAGCTTATCCGTCAGTTGAAGCGTCCCGCAGTTCATCACTTTGCGCAAAATAAGAAGTAACAAAATTAAACAGTCACCACGCGAGAATTCGCTGTCCCGCAACCATGTCTTTTGTTGTTTCGGGGGGCAGTGGCACCGAAATGAAAAAAAAAACCGAAGGAAAACATGTTGGTCACAATCGAATGCATACACTCTTAATCTGGATCCACATAAGATCCACTTAGTAGCTGGAACCTTTTTGCAAAAAAGTTTCGTTTATATATTTGAAACCACGTTCTACATACTTTAAGAAGTATATGGAACAGCACACCACTCATTTTTACTTATTAATTATGTGGATCATCGTTCCACATAAGAGTATATGGAACCCTGTTCCAAATAAAATGTTTTATTTTCAGTTACTGGAACGTTTATCCAGATGAAATAGTCATGGCCATATCCGGTGCGCCGTTCCAGGTATTTTAAGGCCTGCTTTTTATATAAAACGGTGTTCTAATAGACAGGAAACTGTCTATGGGTTCCCACTTCTGCAATATTTCTGCTTTCCCTCTTACTACAAACTGAGGTCATATGCCAATCTGGCTGATGCATTTGTGTCCGAAGTAAACCACCGGCATTATTTTGACAGCGCAGCCTTGGCATGTAGCCTGCGGTGATACCAACAATTGGAAAGCAGAAATTAAGCAGCAGTGTGGTCCCTGGCCATTCCCAACAGTTGCCTATTAGAGCACAGTTCTATATAAAGGTAGGTTTGAGGTACCTGGAATGGCACAGTCGAAACTTTGGCTTCGCCTGCCGGATCCTGCTCTGGCCTTTAGCTGCATGTAAAAGAAACAAGGTACCTTAATTAAAACACCTATGAAACAAATTATTACACCTCTTTTCAAAATGAGTAAACTTTATTGAGTGGCAGTGTTGCTTACACTAATGATACGTTCGTCTCAAATTTCATAGAATATGAAACAAGGAACAAATATCAAAAAGGAAAGGAGACTAGGCAATCAGTGGCATTCACCCGTATGCCCATATGTTAAAAAGTGGGTAGTAAAAATGACCCGCGATATAAGTGCACCATATGCAAATAAACTTACACATTGGCTGTGGAAGAAATAAACATTAAACAGAGGCTATAAAATATTCTGGCCTATCAAAGAAAATGACGTAACTCAAATGCGCAAGTATCTGTCTGCCATTGACCGAGTTTATGCATCATGAGTTATTAAAGCGAAAAGACAGTGCAAGCCAAAATAAAGAATAGAACATTTGCACACAAAAACTTGGCATAAGCACGTGCAAAATATCACAACAACAACATGAACATAGAAACAATACCGTTGGCAGATGACAGATGTACGTATAATACAAAGCTAATTGTGACCAAAACACTTTATAAGCACCCTGAAAAAGCCTCCCACTTGAGTCAGATTACTTCTCCCAGCATTATGTAGTTTGGGATAACTCATCCCAAACATTAACATAAAAGCTGGTGTAAATGTTTATAAAATTTTATGCACCAAATAGCTGGAAGCATGTTGCACATTTTAATGATTCAATAAGGCAACAGCGAAATACAATGGTAAGAAATTCTGGAAAACAAGTGAGAAATCTTTAAATAACTAAACAACTCAGCCTAGATAAATGCAAGTGAAATGTTCTAAAGAAAAAAAAAGGAAAACAAGCCAGCCTTGAAACATGCAGCCGGCACTTTGCCCTAGTGATAAAAAATCGTAAAAGAAGGCACAGCTTCACAGTTTTGCGACTGACATGTTGCTTCTGCCTACTAAACATTTAGCGCACGAATATTAGGCCTGACTGCTTCAGGTTTTTCAACAGAGACTACCTTAAACGACAATAAGCCACTGTCAAATGGCTCACCCTTCACAACGGTCTGCACAAGTCCTAAAAACTGTCCAAAAAGCGTATGGGCACGACAAGCTTAAAATAAAATATACAGTCAACAGGAGGCTGACTGCTTCTCAGGCTATGATGCAGGTGGTAAAGCCACGACGTTTTCCTTGCAGGTAATTTTGAAGTTGTCATTCTCTTTCAAAATGAACGGGCCTTGCGGAGACCTGTTGCCAAGCTCTCGTGCCTTTAAAGAAAAGAGAAGAAGCAAATTTTAACTATCGAATGGCTTTAAATTGTGATGCTCGTGATAATACCCTTTTTATAAAACTAATAAGTTACTTCACTGATTTGTGTGTTTCTCTTCTTTCAACCCTGAAAAAAGTGCCAGTGTGCACAAAAATTTTATGAGCATGCAGCATCGACGGTTGCTTACTGTGCATTGAATCGCTGCTTCATTTCTTAAAAAAGCGTTACGCTTTTCCAGTTGAATGACCTGAACATCAATTGGCTTTTCCAGCCTTCAGGGATTGTAGTTAGCAGCCAAACAATATATTATTCTATGCGTACTTAATACTTCGTGCACCTTCCCACTGCAAATAAATGTCCTCTTTACTCCATTATGTCTTTCTAGTGATGTTATGATGCTTAACATAAGAATGGCAAAATCCTGTACATAGAGTTTTGTTTCTGTTCCTTGTACTATGAAGACAATACCTTCAGCTGCAAGTTCATTCACTGTTAAAAGAAAGTGCTGCAGCAATTCTGTTTGACTCAGTAGATTTAGGATCGTTTGACTGGCTTACTCCAAGAAAGAAAATTGAGTTCGTTTGTGAACGCTTCGAAGGTTTGAAATTTGCAAACGTGATATAGAAAATCGTCAGTTTTGCACATGCCCCTCGCTTCATTCCCATGTGTTAGCCATCTCCACATCATAGAATGAAGTACAAAAGTAATTTTTAATTGAAAAATTTTAGAGCATCTCTATTTTCATAATTCCAAGTACTTATACTTTCAGTTTTTACAAAAATTTCAAAGCAGATCACAGTTGTGAGTTTGCTTCGTAAGAGGGCTGGAAGAGTTGTAAGTTGGCTGCTGAGAATGCAGTAAATGGTGTATCTAGAAACCTCGCTAAACTATGCGTTTCAAGAAGGCAAGACTGTGCACAAAGCACTAATAAGCATAACCAATTATAACATTGTAGAACACCTAAAGAAGAATGAGGTGGAGGTGCTTGTTTACGGGTGCGAGAGGGCTATTTTTTCATCTTGTGGTTAACAACGGCGCAAGAAAATGGGGATGCAAAGCGAAAGCGTACAACACGTGGGGTTTATAATTTCCAACTGCCGTACTACCAAAATCTAGTTGGAAGTTCGGCACCATGTTGTTGTACGTGAATCCTTTTCATTCCCGTTTTTTGCGCCGTTGCTAACTACAAGTATCATGCACGAACTTGCCCACATTAACCTTTTGCGACTTTTCAATCCTAGAAATGGCTTAAGTACAGAGTGACAAACGTTTACTGTATTTTTAATTTCAACAACAGGCCAAATACCAATATTCACTCGACAAGGCATTGAATTTTCCCGTAATTATAGTAGCGTGCTCTTCAACGTCAGGCGCTCTATTATCAGTAACAACGAGCCGCTAAGACATTCGCTCGCAACGCTTATACGGGTTTTTATTCTGGGGGGGGGGGGAAATGCCGTTAGCAGAGTAGTAAATCAGAGGATCAAATATGATGTGTGCACGACTCCATCTTTTTCGCTTTTGCAGCATCAGCTTCAATGCATGCTATAAAAAATGTTAGCATAGCTGCGCTGAGCCTATATTGTAGAAGAATATGCTAAAGAAATAATCATAAAGCCTTCTACAAACGACACAAAAGAGTCATGCTAATAAGAAACTGCGTACCTTCGTGTTCCTCGGTGCAACGCATATGACGCTGTAACTAATGGTGCACAAAACAAGAAATATGATTGTAGTTGCAATTAGGTAGTCTATTTTATTTTAGAAATATGTACTTGTTCTATTGTACTTCAGCACACTGAAAAACTAAAAAGAAAGAGCAAGACTCAAAGCGAAGGAATGATATCCCACATATTCCAGATATGTTTCTCCTTTCCATCGATGGCGGTTTCAAGGCTTTTTTTTTTTCGTTTGCAATGCTCAAGTGACTCAGATACGACTCCACGGACCGAAATCGCTTAGAACGCTTGCTCATCATTCAGGCCAGGTGGTTGAAACCAACTAAAAATTGGAGAGAAGCCTTCTTACGGAACAAAAAAAGAACATCCACTGCGGAAGCCCTGGTAAGGTTTTATTGCTAAACACTTAGAGACAAAAATATTTGAACATATTTTAGGCTCACCTGTAAATGATCCATGCGCGACTGGTGAATATCCTCATAATATGCACCACTCAAGCGGGACTATTTCCTGGCTTATAAGCTCCACAGTGAGCCGTACCTCGTAGGAGTCGCACTCGTCAAAATGACCCCTCGGTACGCCCGAGATGTCTTCGGCCACAGTGGATTTCACAGCCCAGACATGAAGGGTTGGTGTAGAGACTGGAAATAATGCTTTCATTTTTATTTTGCATACAAAAACAAGAATATTTGTCAGAAACTATGCAAGTGGACACAGCCATATTCGGTTTCTGCACAGGTTATTGTCTAACAGAGAACGTAGCTATGTTTGCAGTATATTAAGTTTGAGGACGCGTAGATATAGCATAATTTTTGTGGGAACATCATGATGTAAGAACTTAATCAGCACGTACGCGTTGTAGGCAATTGTTCTGTCGTGCTACCAGAACTGACGTCCACGGCATGGAAGTGGCGGCACAATATCTGAATACCAGGTCAGGCATGTGTTGCTCCCTTTCTTCCCTCCACGAATGAAATATTTTTGTTAAGAAATATAAGGTACCGCAATATGGTCATATTATAAAGCTACAGCTGCGTGACCTCACGTTACTGCTAAGACAACCACTGTCCCTTCCATTTCTCAACGACAGAGAGCAAGCTAAGGGTAGCGTGAACACAACATCTGAAAAGGCCTACGGCACTGGAAGAAACATTAAACAACTACCTCACGTACACAGCCAATTCTAGGCAGTGCGGCCGCCAATGTCTTGAACCATCATTAACAGTTATACGGAATGGCATTCTAATTGCGCGCTCTCCTTGGCGCATTACGTGCGCGCAAGGGGCAAGGACGAAGGTTTCCGGAACAGAGATCCTGGTTTCGCGAGCACTGTAAATCCATGCTACGTAGCAGAATAAAACAACAGCGGGAATAACCCACAAGTTTTAAAAATACCGATAAGTCCAAGAACGCAAACTCCTACAAACTTGCTTGGAAGTTGCTAAGCGTGTGAGCGTGAGGCGATGGCGAGCGGCAAACACGCGGTCGCACGGTGCGAAGAATCACACCCGCTGTCAGCTAAAGCCACCGTCAATATCCTACTAAGCAACATACTGTAAGGGGGCATACAGATTACTGGGAAGCTAACACGCGAACCGGCAACGTGGTTGGAGTCATACATGTCGAGCGGATTCCGACACACGAGCACGCAAATTGACGCGAATTGCCGTTTACCGATTTCGTGTCGCCAAAACAAAGTAGAGTTGCACGCTACTAGTAAAAATTTCCGCGCATACTATAAGACAGCATAAATGTACGCATAATAGTTCGATGTGCCTAATCGCCCTTTGTCTCGCGATCCGCAATTAGGCGGAAAAACTGCCATCATTCCGTCATCTAGATTGCTTTATTACGAGCCCTGGAAACAAATCCGCTGGGATGGTACTGAACTTAAGCTATCTATCGGACTATATGAGCATTAATGTCTTCGTAGAGCGAGTTTAGCAGGCGTGCCTGAATTCAACTGAATACATAGGGCAGCGTAGCGGTATCCTACCAGACACAGTAGTATTCTTGGTTTCACTGAGAAACAACCGTAACGAACACATAAATATGCAGCACTGACCGTTTCTTTTTGCGCCTCCTGGCAACTTCACCACTCCGCTTCTTCCAGCAGCGAATACAGTGATACAACCACAGGATCGGAAGAATATCGGATCGGAGTCGTTCGTCCACACAAAGTAACGGTTTCCGCCAAACTGGCCGACGCCACACCACTTCCATTTCTAGCAGTTCAAATCAGACGCGGCACGCGCCACTGTACTGCGCCTGCCACTGGTAGCATTGGTGAAGTATGAATGAATGAATGAATGGCTGATGTTTTATGGTGCAAAGGACAAGTATGGCCAAAGAGCGCCATGTCTGTGTTAATGAGTTTGCAGTGAACTCATGAGTTCTATGAAGTTGGTGTGGCGAGGCCGTAGAGGGCCTTTAAAAATGGTCGCGCTAAAGTGCGTAAAATCTGTATAATAAGATTATGGCGACGACTTATGACGTCTACTATGAACTTTAAGACGAATTTAAAAAGAATGATATGATGTCTAAAAATATATCAGGTTATATAAGATATGCTAGAGCACTACTGCCTCCTTTGAGCCCTTGAAACACAAGGGCCTGGAGGCATGTGCTATTCAAAACAATTATCGCAGCGGCATCCTCTGGAGCGAGGATGCTCTACGAATTTAATGGGCTTATAACGTGTAGAACTACATCCTTTAAGAAGTCCAGGACTGTCTTGGTGTTAAAAAGCGGTTTCATACCAAGAAACATAGCCGGGTGTAGAGGGATGTAATAAAGGTATGCAAGCGGAAAATGTTTCTTTCTTTCAGATTTGGCTTTGCGACACCCCAAAAAGACATGGAGGACGGTCAGCCTCTCACCGCATCTACCACAGGTTGGAGGTTCACTTCCAGTAAGTAGAAAATGATGGGTTCCAAATGTGTGTCCTATTCTGAGGCGACAGAATAGGGCATCTGTTCGCCGAGATTTTGTTGGGGATGGCCAAAAACCTAACTGTGGCTTGATAACGTGCAGTTTATTATTTATTTCTGCGTCCCACATGCGTTGCCAGTGGTTTCGCAGTTTTTCTCGTATGTAAGGTTTCAGATCTGTGAGAGGCACCAAAGCAGTCTTTATTAAGAGCAGGGGGTGCAATTGACGTAGCCACCTGGTCTGCCAGAACGTTGCCTTCGATTCCCCTGTGGCCAGGTACCCAGCATATGATGATATGCTGGCTAGATAAGCGTTGCACTGGTCGGAATAGGCCTCAGTAACTACAGGATTTTTCTTTTTGTAGGGTGACATTAAGGCCTTCACCACACTTAGGGAGTCTGTATATATTACGGCTTTTTGGAGTTTTGATTTCCGTATATGCTTTACAGCCGACCATAATGCGTAGGCCTCTGCCGTAGAGATACTTGTTTCTGGA
Source organism: Dermacentor variabilis (assembly GCF_050947875.1). NCBI lineage: Eukaryota > Metazoa > Arthropoda > Arachnida > Ixodida > Ixodidae > Dermacentor > Dermacentor variabilis. The sequence continues at coordinate 232,964,095 of NC_134569.1, read as the reverse complement.
TGTAATACATCAGATTCCGAAAAGGATGGACCGACGGCTGCATAGGACACTCCGGCATGTGACTTAGAAGCGTCTGTGTAGAACTCTTTGCACGAGTGCTTGTACTGAAGTTGTAGGAAATGCATTCTTATTTCGACCTCTGGAGCGTGTTTTGTGACTTTTAGATAGGATAGGTCACATTCTATCACCTGCCACTCCCAAGGAGGTAAGGGCTTGCTTAGGTGCATTAAGGGAACCTTGAGGAGTGGGACATGCATTTCATCGCTGAGCTCCTTCCCACGCAACGAGAACGGCTGTCTTATAGACGGACGATTGCGGAAAAGTGTAGCACACGTCATATCGGCAACGGTATTAAAACATGGGTGTTCAAGATTGGAGTGCACTTTAAGGAAATATGTAAAGCTGATGTATGATCTCTGTAAGTGGAGCGGCCACTCATTCGATTCGGCATATAAGCTTTCGATCGGGCTTGCTCTGAATGCGCCAGTGGCTAGGCGAATACCTAGATGAATGACAGGATCCAGCATCCTTAGCGCGCTCGGGGCGGCAGAGTTATGCACTACGGCCCCATAATCCAATCGTGACCGTATTAGGCTCTTGAGGAGATTCATTATACACTTTCTGTCACTACTCCACGTAGTCTTAGATAGAAGTTTCATTAGGTTCATAGTTTTTAGACATTTTTCTTTCAGATATTTGATGTGTGGATTGAAAGTGAGTCTATCGTCAAGTTCAATACCTCGGAATTTGTGCTCTTTGTTGATAGGAATTTGTTGTTCACACAGTTCTAAGCAAGAATCCGGGACAAGGCCTCTCTTTCGTGTAAAAAGAACACAAGAACTTTTGTTAGGATTGATTTCAAATCCGTTTTTCTCTGCCCATTTTGATACTTTGTTCAAACCATGCTGTACCTGTCTCTCGCACACTGCGAGGTAGCAGGATTTAAAAACTATTTGAATGTCGTCCACATAGATAGAGTAAAAAATGGCCGGTGGTAATGAAGCACGAAGCGTGTTCATCTTCACTATAAAGAGCGTGCAGCTAAGCACGCCTCCCTGTGGTACACCAGTTTCTTGTGTAAAAGGACGTGACAGTACATTGCCGACGTTTACACGGAATGTACGATTGGATAAATAGCTTTCTATTAGGTTTAGCATATTACCATGAATGCCCATTTCAGACAAGTCTCTCAAGATTCCGTAGCGCCACGTTGTGTCGCATGCCTTCTCCATATCGAGGAATATGGATAGGAAAAACTGTTCGTGTACAAATGCGTCATGGATGTTTCCTTCGATGTGTACAAGATGATCAGTTGTGGAGCGCCCTTCTCTGAAACCACACTAATAGGTGTCAAGCATGTAGTTCAGTTCAAGGAAACGTATGAGCCTGCGATTCACCATTTTTGCAAATACCTTACACAGGCAAATTGTGAGGGCTATCGGGCGGTATCTTGCCACTGAGGAAGGGTCTTTGCCTTGTTTCAAAACAGGGACCACAATGGCTTGTTTCCATGCGGTTGGAAGGTATCCCACAGCCCAAATAGTGTTAAAAACTGCAAGTAGTGTAACTTGCGTGTCATTGTGTAGGTTTTTGATCATTTCATACATTATTCTGTCAGATCCAGGTGCTGAGCTCTTGCATGCGCTCAAGGCAGCGCTAAACTCTGCATTACTAAAAGAACGGTTCTATGGTTCATTGTGACGACATTTTCTGATGAAAGGCTCACATTCTTCTACTGGTTTGTATTTGAGAAAGGATTATGAATAATTTGTTGAACTTGACACGCTCTCAAAATACACCCCAAGTGAGTCTGCCTGGTCTTGCACTGTATCGCCCTGTGTGTTTACCAGAGGGAGTGAATCTGTTTGCCGCCCTCTAAACCTAATAACCCTGTTCCAGGCTTTGGCCTCATCTCTGAACGACTGAATACTCGATAACAACTTCTGCCAACTTTCTCTTTTGGCATGTCGGCAGGTTCGCCTGCCTTGGGACTTTACTTCTTTAAAGTTGATGAGATTCTCTGCACTGGGAGAAGCACGTAGCAACCCCTACGCCTTGTTCTAATTCTTACGGGCGATCCTACATTCGCTGTTCCACCACGGTACACGTCGTTTGCATGCCAAACCACTTACATCAGATATGCATTTTGATGCGGCATCTTTTATGAATGCTGTGAGATACTCCACAGCAGCATCGATCTCTAAAAAAGACTTGTCAGCCCATGAGATGCTAGTGAGTGTTCGAAATTTCTCCCTGTTGGCTGTATCTATCTTCGACCTAGGAGCTTGTAGAGGATATTCGTTTTTTTTAGATGTTCTTATTAGTATGGGGAAGTGGTCGCTCCCGTAAGGATTGTTCTTGACATACGGTTCTTGACAAACTTGACATACGGTGGGAGAAAGTTTGTGTGTTTTGGTTTTAGGTGTGTTTCCTGTAGACACCGAACTTTTGGATTGTGTTTTTGGATAAGCTGTTGCACGACATCAAGGTTCCTAAGGAGACCTCTGACGTTCCAGTGAACTATTTGTGCATTCATATTGGAAGTACATAGGTGCTGTATATACGAAAACAGAAGTATTAAATACAGAGATTTCAGAGATTAGATTACAGACCTCTTTCGAGCCCCTGTAACCGGGGTTTTGCCCTTTTTAAAGCGCTCGAGGGAGCCTCGCCGCTCTTTAGGCGCTTGATGCGCCTTGAGGATAGGTTTAGTGTCCATTACCTCTTGTGACGCGCTGGACACGTGCTCTTGCGAGCGAGAAGTTTCTCGAGAGAGTCCCGCCTTGCAGGGAAAGGCCCCTGCGCCCACCAGGCCGGAGGTCAATGGGGCTCCCTGGGGGATTTGGCTGCGCCGGCTGTGGCCAGCGCTGGAAGAGGCCGGGGAGGTTAGGGCAGTCACGGCTGCGCCCACCTTCGAGGTTGATGGTCCCTTCTGCTCGGTTGGTGGAGCAGCGCCAGCTGCGACCACCGTGGGGGCAGATGGCGTAACTGCCGACTCACTACTTGTGGGTCGAACAACCGCCAGAGGCCGTTTCGACGCTGCCCCCTGACGCGCCACTGCGGCAAAGCTTTTCCATAGCAGGTATGCTACCCGCCTTTGTGCCTCTTTGAACTATATATTCTCTTTTACTTTTATCGTTACAATTTCTTTTTCCTTCTTCCAGGAGGGGCACGGCCGCGAGTTCGCGGCTTGATACCCGTCACAGTTTACACAGTAGAGAGAGTTCTTAGAAGCTTCAGTGGCGTGTTCAAGGGCACTGCATTTCGCACATGTTTGGCGGCCTCGGCAGCTCTGCGAGCTGTGGCCAAAACGATGGCATTTGAAACATCTCAGGGCATTTGGCACATACGGTCTTACACGGAGCTTTATGTACCCGGCCTCGTTTGACTCGGGCAGGACACTTGAATTGAGGTGAGTATTAGGTGTTTGGTCGCAATTTCTTTACCATCTCGCCTCATCTTGATTCTTTTGACATTTATCACATTCTGTTCACTGAAGCCCTCCAAGAGTTCAGCCTCAGTGAGCTCCAGCAAATCATCGTCCGAGACAACGCCGCGGGCGGTATTCATCGTGCGGTGCGGGGTTACTACTACTTGGGTCTCCCCAAATGATAGTAGTTTAGGTAATTTCTCGAATTGTTTCAGATCGCGGAGCTCCAAGAGGAGGTCACCGCTAGCCATCCTCGACACCTTATAACCTGGGCCAAAAGCTTCGGTGAGGGACTTTGATACAAGGAATGGTGAAATTGTGCGCACTGGTTTAGCTGGTTTTTCAGAATGGATGACGTGGAAACGAGGGAAAGATTCTTTTTGGCGACCAAAAAATTGGAATAGTTCATCGGTGCGCCGTCTTTTCTGAGGGCGATATCAGGGAGTGGAGGGAAGGAGATAGCCATGAAGATATGTGAGATTTCGGCAGTAATGCCAGCCACCCAACGTGGAGTCCTACAAGGGGACGCTGCAGGACCAGTGAAACACGGCATGCAAACGCCAGCTTTACATTACCACTATAACCAAATATGAAATAACCTAGTTTGGCTATTCACACGAGGTTAACCCTTGCTGCCTGGAAAAATTAGAAGAAAAGGGAAGCCAGAAGTAGACAGGAAAGGTGGAAAGTAAAGGAAAGACGAAGGTTGTAGGAAGTGAGAGGAACAGGCAACTACCGATTTCCCCCGGGTGGGTCAGTCCCGGGGTGCCATCTCCGTGAAACAGAGGCCAAAGAGGTGTGTTGCCTCCGCCGGGGGGCCTTAAAGGTCCGAACACCCGGCATCGGCTCAGCCTCCAGGATCACCCTTTCCACGCACATGACTGAGCCGCGCACGGCTACACGCGGGTGGTTCAATCCTCGTGTGCTCGGGTACGTGGTGTCGCAACACACCAAAGGCCTCCTTACGCAGACGCCCTTGCGGGGTTTGGTGAACTAGAACGTTTGCAACTAGAGGAGGAAATGCTGAGAGATGGGGGCGCTGCGATCGCTACAAGCGTTTGCGCATTCCCGTTTTCGCACTTTAGTGTTGTAGCAGGCGCAGCCCCACTGTACAGCGTGTCACAACGCAAACCGGCCGGCGAGAAGAGCTCGTCAGACGTCGCGCATGGGCACCTGGAGGTATACCGATTGGATGCGTAGTGTGGCCCATGGCCGCCCCGTGGAACAGCGCGTGAAACATGGAGTGGCGTGAAAACTCCGCGGCGGTAGGCGCTTTCTTTTTCTGTCGGGAAATGACAACGCGCCGTGCGCCCTCAGGGCGCAGTGTTTAGGTATTAACAGGTTAAGACGTATACTTGCTTGCAATATATACATATATGTATGTATGTATATATATATATAACCGCTTAGCATGTTAATTTCTACTGAAGTTGTTTGGCGCTGCCGGCCGTGAGCGCGCACAATAACTGTGCTTAATTTTTGAAGACAGCTGTTCACCGTTGCTGTTTACGACAATAAGCAGAAAATGTGCGTGCTTCTTTTGCTGCGTTTCCTTGACAACAGAAAGCCTGGTCATTACCGAAAAATTATATTGCAACAGTCTTTGATATACACATAACAAGATTACTCGCATATAACCATTGGAAAGCGTGGCACAATTTATTAGAAAGTAGTGCAGCGGCCCGTTTCGACAGTGTTGTTTTCCTGCTAAACGCCAGCTCTGCAGGAAATTAATAAACGAGGGAGCAGCAGGAGACGGAATTCGGGTCATTCAGTGAGCTACAGTTACCATGAAGAAATCGATGTTTACACTGTGAATTTTTCCTTTGTTGGAGTGCTTAATTTAGAAAATAATATGATATGATATGATATATATGATATATGATATGATATATAAGATATGATATGATATCAGCATTAATGCGCAGAGTTAACTGCAGATACTGTGAAGTATTTGAAGTTCTCAAAGTTTAATTTCGTTCCCCAATTCTGAATCGTATAGAGTCAACTGTTCCCTGCAAACTGATATTTTTGTTTGCTTCTGGAAATGAAAGAGCCACGAAGAGCAGAAAAATGAAACCACACTTGCATGCGTATAAGCATGCGCAATATGCCGCAACGTGACCCAAGGCCTCATTATAGCTGAAGGCTGTAGTCATTGAGATATTGCTTAAACGTCGAAAACTGTGTATCGTACTAGACCACAGCGAGAAAATCGCTGAACGTCGAACCAAAGCCGTTGTTTCTATGGTGCTACTTGTTAGTCAAACGCACAACACGCGATAGCCTCAACAATTGTTTCGTTACCAAAGTGTCCAGAAAAGCGCGCTGTCCACAAGAAATTCTTGAGGCCAGGCAGTTATGGGCTTCGTCCAAACAGCAGAGTGGGCACCGAAAGATGCCAGACCTTCTAGAATTCAAGTTATTAATTTTAGATACGCTTAAGTAAAATTCAGAAACGAGCTAGTCGTTGAACATTTGTCATTGAGACTTAAGCGCAAACTGAGACACGCAAAAGAGAGGGCAACGACACCAACGCTTTGGTGTACTGCGCGTATGACATTAGTGACAGCAAGACAAGGTACACAAAGGCTGTTTGAGCGCCGCAGACAACCTGACAAGAAGTTCTTGCAAGTTCTGCTTTTCGCTAAGATATATCTTTTGCTTGCGTCGTTTATTCTGTTTACGGCGTTGTTGAACAGGGATTTTGTTTTATGTAAAATGACAACACCAAAAATTCTCCTTAGCAGTTTATAAATGTCAAATGCTATAAGATAGCTTCACAGATAAAGCATAAGTTTCTGTAATTTCATATGCCATGTATGCATGTGTCAAGAAGATCTTCGCCCAAAGAGCGTCAAATTTATATGTGGTGCAATGATGTAGTTAATGCACGATACACTGCACACTTCACTGCAGCTCATGAGTTATGTGGAACAAGACACAAGCAAAAAATAGACAACGCACTGTCTATAAATTTTACTGGAACCTAAGTGGAATGATCACGGATCATACAACATTGCCTCGTCCCCTTTACGGAGTTCCAGATAAGAACGACAAACAAAGAAAACAGAACGAACGTTCCACATGAGATCCACTTATATGTCTCGTTCCACTTATTAACAGTACGGATCCAGATAAAACTCTGTGGATCACACTTTTAACTGGAACTTACATGGAACCAGATTAAGAGTGTACTTTGGGCACGTAATGTGGCTGTCGAAGGAATATCGAAGAAAAGGTGAGACGCTTGGTCCACAGAGAACCATACGCGTAGTGCTCGGTATCGTACACCTGCGAGACAAGACTTTCCGGGAAGGTGGCGCTCAAGCGAACGTGTTGCGATCCGTCGAGTCTCCACAGCGATGCCAAGGAGCTAGCATTTTTTCTTTGTCTCGCCTGCTCACCGGAAAGCGCCTGAAACTGCGCGGTGAAAAGCCACTCGGCCAGAGAAAAACGAACGCGCACCGAAGTGCGCCGCGCGGTGGCCGGGGCAACACCAGAAACATGCTTGCGGTCTGGCTGGCTCTGGCAGCCCGCGGGTACCGAGAACTAGAAAGTTGAAGAGGCCCAATGTGTCTTCACGAATAAAAGTCAAAGTGCAGCAAAAAACACATAAGAACGCTCTTGCCTTTGCTGGCTTTATGAGTCTTGACATAGAGGCATTGGCGCAGGTGAAAAAAGAAATGTTGATATTCATTTTTGGGACATGGCGGCACAAATTGACCACCACAGCGCTTCGTCTCATCGGTCCTCGCTGCGTGTTTTGTCAAGTTGTCTTCGGTTTGTCCCATTCTATGATCCGTTGTACGACGTTACAAAAGTCAATGCCCTTTTGGCGTCCAATATTTATAGGAACGTTAATTCCACAAAGTTCGGGAATTTAAAATCTAAAGCAGGACTTTGGACATGTCAGGGCACCTTTGGCATCAACGTTTAAGAGTACTTTCCAACCATAATGTTTCACAATTGAAATCCATGCGCGTCCGTAGATCCCGCGACCTCCGCGAGATGCCGCGACGAGCCCGCTCACACTCGAAACGCCCTTGAGCCTGGTGCTTGGATGGGGCTCATTGCGTTATGTGACTCCAGGTTTATGGGAGTTGCCACGAAATCCAGCCCGATTTCGCAATGTTCGCGCAGACATGTCTTTTCGACCGTGAAAAAGACCCATTCTAGACAAAATCCTCAATGATTTCCGGCGCCGGGGTTTGTTTTGGTCGGCGGTTCATGAGAGCACGAAATAAATTCAGGGGGGGGGGGGGAGGCTGAAGCCCCATATGTCCCCCCCCCTGGCTACGTCCCTGACCACAGCTGGACTAATCCCATCAAAGGCGTCGACATCACGATGACTGACCTGCTGCCTCCTTCCCACCTGAATCCTTCGTGCGGCTCTGGTCCCACCCACCAGTCCTGGTCTCTCTTTCAAATTTGTTTTGGAATTTGATGGTACTTATCGCGTCATCGCCCCAACCTCGCCCGTCAAATAGGACGTGGAGCGACGAAACCTCCAAATGACCACGTTGCACGTGGTGATGAAATTGTTCCGTCGACAGGCTAAGGCCTTGTTTTCAGCCCATCGCATTGTCGTCGCCGTAGGTGGCCAGGATGGATCTTTTTTTCCACTGGGTGGTCATTGTAAGGAAGAAGGACACCACATTAGAATGTCGCGCCGCCATCGCTTGTCTCGCGGCCTGATAGCACATTCTGCGGATGCGTTTCTGGCTGTCGCTCGATGACGCCAATAAACCTCGGGGCATCGCAGTTGTAAAGTTTGAGGAGGGAAACATACAAGATGTCGCTTGATGGTATGACGGTCGATGACCTGGGTGTCGACGGAAATATTTCATAGGTGAGTGACGTTACTTGAAGCACGACTCGATAGGCATTGCCGGACAGGAGCAACACGGCGAGATGGGCGCCATAGCCGGACAATCATGAAGCGACTTTATTTCGGCCTGCGATCAAGAGAGCCGATCACTGGATACCATGCGCACGTGTGATGGCCGCGCTGGTGATGGCGGCATCAAGACATGAAGTGGTTGACCCTGTATCATACGGAGTCATGGCGTTGAAGGGCAAATAGGGATTACGGCTAAATAGAAGATAAAAATTTCACCGACGATTAGGATACTCCATAATGCTAATTTAAGGATAGGGTGCTTTAGGGATACTCCTTGAAGCACGCTATATATCGCACCTACAGAGAGGAGGCAATCTTCCGTGACGACCGCAGCGGCTCTCCGCCAGTTGGTGCGGCCGCGCTGCTGCACCTGCATTTTAACGCCGGTGGCGCGCTGCGCGTGTTTCACCGGTTTTACCGCTAGTTTGTATTCGGCTCTCTGCGATGGTGATCCCTCCATGATAGCGCCAGGGTAGATGGCGTCACCTCTTCACCGATAACGCCATCAATAAGGCATTTAGCTAGCCCGTCAAAAGAAAGCGCTGTATCATCGCAGGCCTGTCTGCGGAAGCTCTTCTGAATCACGCCCAGGTGGTACCCGCGCAGTGCTTCTCGCTATCTCCCGATTAGCGGGACAGTCACACGATACTTCACTTGTTTGCAACGTGCCGCACAAGGTACATTGTCTGTGAGAGCCAATATATCGTGAAATAAAAACTCGTACAGCAATGCACTCAAATTTCTCATTAGGGATCATCTTTATTGCTGGTTATTTTTTCCGTTCATCTGCTTACAAATTGTTGCTGTGTTTACATTCTTCATCCTGCATTCTTAACGCGAGTGATGCCTTATGAAGATGACGTCGTCGTTTCCACTGATCATAATCATCTTGGTACGTTCTCTTCTGCTGCGTGCAGCATCAGCACGTTCCAAATTCAAGCAGAATGAGGTACTGGCTGTCGCGTCCGCGTTTTTCTATTCAGGGTTCGTCTTGTCGTAGAGAATCGGATATGGCGCAATGTCTCCAAAAACCTTCCAATCAGGACTTCTCCGTTAGGCTTATCATTGTAAAAGCAATCTCAAACCATGACAACCGAAACCAGCGAGAATGGGACCAAACCCAGCAAGTCAAACAAGCGCGAGCGAGAGCTGACGCGAGCAGACGATAGTGCGAAACGAGCGGTCCAGCAGAGACCAGATGCGAGTACGCATCGAATGGTCGGGCGGGTCCACGTGACGCCAGTTTCCCGCGCGCACGTCACTGAAGGAGCCGCTCTCATTGGTCTCCCCCGTTCGCGGCTCGGACCTTCGTCTCGCGCTCCGCGTTCGCTCTTTAATCCTTGGCTTTTGTGCTCGTTTTTTTTTGTTGACGCCGAAGTCGGGGCTGACACCGATGCCCATCGCAGGAACTCTATAGTGTGAGTACGAGGCCGTTCATGACGCGATGAACTAGTCGCGGAGGTTGTGGTGATTTGGGGAACTCGACGCGCCATTGCGCGGGCGCATTTCACCTCGTTCTGCAATCCTTAAGCCACACCGTCCTCTCTCCAAGCCAGTTGTCAGCTGTGGCGCTACACTGGCGATGGTTCGCGGTGAGGGCGGAGCTAGTGACGTAACGGAGCGGCCCCCTGGTGGCTACTGCCGTGACGGTAGCGTGGTCTCTTCTGGAGACGGTGCCAGGTACGTACATGCTTCCTCTCGTCCGCCAACACCTTTGTGACAAGGACTGAGCTCACGCACGGTGCTTTTGCCAGTGCGGGGAGCGCGTACCTCGTGTTGATTCTATCCCGACTCTAAGCCTAAGAACGGGTGCCTAGTGCTCGCGCGATGTCGTATACCACGCCCTGCCGCACTCATTGGAGGCCCAAGCCGAAAGAGATTGCCGGAGCTCTCGCAAGTTGGCCCATCGGTTATCGCGAGAGCCAGTAGCATAGCAGTCGGGACTTTTCCTAGCGGCGTGCCCCAGCTTGAACCTGTGCTCTGGTAGCGACGTGCTACAGGCGCCCCTAACTGTACTTCTCGCCCTTGGTGCGGGACCCCTTTGGTTCCCCGCTGCCCTGGGGACAGGGCGTATGTGCAGTGTTGGGTGCCGTCGGACACAATAAACGGTTTCCGTCAACTTAGGGCAATACTGTGTTCTTGCGTGCGTCGTTCGGTAGCCTCTTGTGGCCTGAGGTCGCGCGCTGTGGCCCTGTGGCTCGCTAAGCTCGAACCCGCGGTGGTTGGTACTCCTGTGAGACCCTAATACCCCGCAAGGCCACGAACGGCAGAGCAGTGTCAATGAATGACGATGAAGGTCCCCTTCATGGTGATGCGACGTTCTCTGCGGAGCTCCGTTTCCAGCCGTCATGTCCCGCATGTACCATCAATACCTTACGGGAATGTTTGGAGTATAGAAAGACTGTATTTACAATATATGCACAATATATACCGATCACATGCACGTTCATCGACTGCGCAAACGGCGTTCTTCAGTTAGAACTGCCTCAACTCGCCGATGCTGTCGATGTGTGTCTCTCACCGAAAGCAGTTACTCATGTTACTTTGACAGCGCAGCCTCAAGTTCCTGACGGTGAATATGTGCGTCGCCCCATCATCGACGTGCTTCTGAACCGGAAGGCAGCTGTTCCGGACACGCTGGTCACGGAGTCTAATAATGACGTCATTCTACCGCTTCTCAATTTCCGATTGTACCCTCAAGTGCTTCCCGCATGTTCTTGGCCGGTGTTTCTAGTACTTTTGCATTTGAGATAGAGAGACTGAATGAAGAGTGTGGTTTATTAGCGCCAATAGCAGCTCACCGCTCTGGTTCCTTAACGGATGGCTTCGCGAAAATATTTGCACATGACCTCACCTCTGCACAGGCCACGGACACACTTCTCGGGCTCGAATTCTACAGTGACATCTTTGATTTCGGTGACAAATATTTCCTCCAAACATCTGTTGTTCACCACCGTGCAAACACTGGTAACACGGGAAAGGGCAAACACTGGGGATATGAATCCTATTCGTCAGCGCCTCTATCGTGTATCGCATGCGGAACGGCGAGTCATCCAGTCACAAGTGGACAAAATGCTCCGCAGAGGCTCATTCAACAATTAGACAGCCCTTGGGCTTCACCTGCGTCCTTGTGAAAAGAAAGGTGGTACCTGGCATTTTTGCGGCGATTATAGCCACTAAACAAGATCACACGAAAATACATCAACCCACTACCATGCATCGGTGATGCCTTGTACTGCTTGCACGGAGCTAAATACTTCTCGTCCATCGATATTCGATCCGGCTAGTAGCAGGTTTCGTTGGATGTAATGGACCGCGAAGAATTTGGATTTCCTCACGCGGGATGGTTTATATTGTAGCGGCAGCAGCATCGGCGTCGCACGAGGGATGACGTAGACGCTCGCGTCTACACGAGGCTCGAGCGGCTGGCGCTCCGGCACGGGCTAGCGTTCCGAAGGAGATCACAAAAAAAGAATGCTACGCTAAGAGACGGACTGTCGGTTCTTCCTCTCCTGCGAGAGCCCGAGACTTTAACGGTCTACGTGGTCGCTCGTCGCCACAGTTTGGTGACCCGGACGTGATACTGCCATACGCTCCTGTGGTAGAGACGACCATGGACCAGACCGACGCTACGAGAGCTCAAGGCCAGAACCCTTCCGAAGAACGCGGTGAGCCCTCCTGTTCCGCCATCGCTGTCCGCCTCCCGCAGTACTGGGACCAGCATCCTTCGGCGTGGTTTCTTCAGGCCGAAGCGCAATTTCAAGTCGCTGGTATCCGCTCTCAAGCCTCGAAGTTCCATTACGCCGTCGCAGCGCTCTCGCCCGCCGCCATTGACGAGGTGGCAGATTTGCTGAACTCCCCGTTGTCTGCCGCCGCCTATGACGATCTCAAGGCAGCGCTGCTACAGCGCACAGCTGCAGCTTCACAACGTTCTCGCATCCAGCAGCTTCTGTCCGCTGAAGAATGCGGCGACCGACGCCCTAGTCAACTTCTTCGCCGAATGAGCCAGCTGCTCGGAAACAACGCGAGATTCATCGACGACACGCTGTTGCGCGAACTGTTTTTGCAACGACTCCCGGCTAACGTGCAGATGGTCCTGGCGACAGCCTCTACCATGGACCTTACCGGACTTGCCGCTTTGGCCGACAAAGTCATGGAAGTAGCCACCCCAACCATCGCAGCCACGTCACCGTCTCCGGGTGACAATACAACCACTCTGCAAACTCTTCCCTGCTCTTCCGCAGTGCAATCTCCGCTCGACTCCTTCTGTGAGCGCCTGGAACGCATCATCTGTGGAGCGGAACATCGCCGCGCGTCTCATCGCCCACGCAGCCGTAGTTCCAGCAGATCAAGACGCACGGTCACTCAAAATGAAACCTCAACTACAGCGCCTGGCGTTTGCTACTACCACCACCGTTTTGGAAACGACGCTCGTCACTGTCGGCGTCCCTGCGCTTGGCAGGGAAACAGGCCGGCCGACCTCTAACGGCGACGAGTGGTCCGGCCCAACACACAAGTCGCCTTTTCTACGTGACGGACAGAGTTACGGGACAACGATTCTTAGTCGACACAGGTGCTGACGTCAGCATTCTCCCCGCCCAGCGCTCCGACCGAAAAGCGACTCCTGTGTCGTTTTTGCAAGCAGTCAACGGCACCAGGATTCCAGTTTTCTCGTCACGCTCCGTCATGCTAAACCTTGGCCTTCGACGAGCATTCCGCTGGATCTTCCTGGTTGCAGACGTCCGTCATGCAGTCATTGGAGCAGACTTCTTGCATAACTACGGACTCCTTGTGGACATCCAACGACGCCGTCTCATCGACTCCGTGACCCAGCTATCCGTTCCCGGCGTCCCATCATCAGGCACATCGCCCATAGCGCCTATTTCTGCCATGTTGGACGAACCTTTCGCCGCGCTCCTACGCGAGTTTCCCACTTTGACGCGCCTGCCGGACTGGACGCAACCGGTACAACATGACGTGTGCCATCACATCGTCACCTCCGGCCCACCGGTCTACTTCCGACCCCGGCGTTTGTCCCCGGAGAAACTCAAGATCGCTCGCGCGGAGTTCGAACACATGCTGCAACTTGGCATCATCCACCCTTCCTCCAGTAACTGGGCATCACCACTTCACATGGTGCCTAAGAAGACGGGAGACTGGCGCCCATGCGGTGATTACCGGGCACTAAACAACGTCACCGTTCCTGATCGCTACCCTCTACCGAACATTCAGGACTTCACGGTAGCGTTGCACGGTGCGACGATCTTTTCTAAGATCGATCTCGTTCGCGCCTACCATCAACTACCGGTCGCTGAAGAAGACATTCCCAAGACCGCCATCACCACACCCTTCGGTCTTTTCAAATTTCTCCGCATGCCTTTCGGTTTACGGAACGCGGGCCAATCCTTTCAGCGTTTCATCGATTCCGTCACCCGAGGTTTGCCTTTCGTTTTTGCATACATTGACGACCTTCTCGTCGCAAGCTCTTCGGCAGAAGAACATCTTCACCACTTGCGGTTGTTGTTTTCACGCCTTGCCAGTAAAGGAATTGTCATCAACGCCGCGAAGAGTGCATTCGGTCAAACCGAACTCGAGTTCCTCGGTCATATCGTCGACGCTAACGGCATTCGACCACTGCCTTCCAACATTCGCGTCATCGAAAACCTTCCCCGACCGACCACACTCACCAAGCTTCGCCAATTTCTCGGTTTCGTCAATTTCTACCGCCGATTCATTCCCGAGTGCGCACGACTTATGGCTCCGCTAGACGCCCTTCTGGTAAACAAACGCAAACAAGTGCTTCAGTGGACTGAAGAGGCCACCGACGCTTTCACAAGAGTCAAGTCTGCCCTCGCCGACGCCACGCTGCTTAGACACCCAAAGCCAGACGCACCCACTGCCATCATGACCGACGCTTCAAACAACGCCGTTGGTGCCGTTCTGCAGCAATTCATCGACAATGCGTGGCATCCACTCGCTTTTTTCTCCAAGAAACTGAAGCCTGCGCAGTCCCGCTACAGCGTGTTCGGCCGTGAATTACTCGCTGTTTACCTGGCTATCAAGCATTTTCGCCATTTCCTCGAAGGCCGTGCATTCACTGTCTTGACGGACCACAAGCCCCTTGTGCACGCAATGAATCGTTCGGCGTCCTGTTACTCGCCCCGCGAGGTTCGACACCTTTCCTACATTTCCGAGTTTACAACAACGTTCCGCCACATCAAGGGCACCGACAACGTTCCAGCCGACGTCCTCAGTCGTGTCAATGTCGTTTCCACGTTGACATCGGAACCTTTCATCATCGAGGCCGACTTACTCGCCAGTCAACAGCGTGACGACACTGAACTTCGTACACTCCGGAATTCTTCAACGTCCCTGAAATTGGAAGACGTCGTTGTGACCGCAGATGGCACATCCGTCGTCTGCGACACTTCTAACGACACACCTAGACCATACATTCCGGCATCCCTTCGCAGACGTCTATTCGAAACCGTGCACAACCTGTCGCACCCTGGCATACGCGCGACACAGAAGCTCCTGTCCAGTCGTTTCGTTTGGCCTCGGCTAAACGCGCAAGTTCGCGACTGGGTTCGCTGCTGTTTGTCGTGTCAACGTTCGAAGATCCAGCGTCACCCCATTCCGCCTGCCAAGTCTTTTCTTCCACCGGATGCTCGTTTTGACACCGTACACCTGGACCTCGTCGGCCCTCTCCCACCCTCGAAAGGCTACTGCTACATACTGACATGCATCGACCGTTATACACGGTGGCCAGAAGCTACACCTATACCTGAAATCTCAGCGCCTACTGTTGCAGCAGCTTTCATGTCTACGTGGATCGCAAGGTTCGGCTGCCCATCCACAATAATCACAGATCGGGGTCGGCAGTTTGACTCAGCACTTTTCAACGAGCTACTCAAACTACTCGGACCGACACGTTTTCGCACAACTGCTTACCACCCTCAGTCCAATGGACTAGTTGAACGTTTTCACCGGCATCTCAAGGCCTCCCTTATGGCACATGAATCGCCGGAGAAGTGGGTCCTACATTTGCCCCTTGTCTTACTTGGCATCAGAGCCGCACTCAAGAGTGACCTAGGTTGCTCCTGTGCTCAGCTAGTCTACGGCACCCACCTACGCCTTCCGTGCGATTTCTTTGTCGCCACCCCCCAAACGCCTATGCCATCACCTGCCGACTACGTTGCCGAACTGCAAGCTTTCTTCAGCCAGATGCGCCCCGTGCCTACACGTTCACAAGAAGCAAGGTCCCCGTACGTTTCTCCCGCACTCAGCTCTGCTACCCACGTTTTCGTGCGTAACTGTGCCGTGCGGAAGCCTTTGCAACCACACTACTCCGGGCCATATTGTGTTCTAGAGCGTCGTCCGACGACGTTTGTTGTGAATGTCAACGGCCGATCAGACACAATTGCCCTGGAACGTCTCAAACCCGCCTACATAGAAGCACCCACGCCATCAGCTCCACCAGTATGCGACGCGACCCTGCTGCATCCTTCGCCGCCGCCAGTGCACGTGACACCCAAGACCAACGCCAAGACACGCCGCGTCACGTGGACTTTCCATCGTTCGTCGAACTTTCCTCCTCTCTAGGGGGGGAGCCCTCTGTAGCGGCAGCAGCATCGGCGTCGCACGAGGGATGACGTAGACGCTCGCGTCTACACGAGGCTCGAGCGGCTGGCGCTCCGGCACGGGCTAGCGTTCCGAAGGAGGTCAAAAAAAAAGAATGCTACGCTAAGAGACGGACTGTCGGTTCTTCCTCTCCTGCGAGAGCCCGAGACTTTAACGGTCTACGTGGTCGCTCGTCGCCACAATATCAATTCGAAGTCATGCCCTTTGGCCTATAACGTGCTACTGGGACACTTGAACGTACGACGGACCCTCTTTCGCGACACTACAAATGGACCACCTGTCATTGTTACCTTGGTGACGTTACTGTTCTTTCGCCGACGTTCGGCATCTACCTGAGTCGCTGCCATTCTTGCGGTCTTCTGAAAGCCGGCCTACAACTGAATTTCATGAAACGTCAGTTCGGGGACCGTCAGATTACGTTGTTAGGACACCTCGTTGACGCATCCGGTGTGCAACGAGATCCGGAAAAAGTTATCACCATTCGCAGTTTGCCTGTGCTACGTTCTGCTTCTGACGTGCGCTGCTTTGTTGGCCTGTGTTCGTCCTTTTGCCGTTTCGTCAAACACTTCACCGACGGTACTCGACCTTTCACAGATCTTCTAAAGAAGAACACGTCATTCACATGGGGCCCGGAGCAGGCTCACGCGTTCGCCGCTCTCATCAGGTTTCTGACGACCCCTCCTATACTTGCCCACTTTTATCCATCTGCTCCGAAAGGAGTCCACACTGATGCAAGCGGACATGGCATCGGCGTTGTTCTCTCCCAACAACAGCATGGTACCGAGTGCGTGATAGCATACGCCAGCCGCGTTTGGTCAGCTGCGTAAAGAAATTGCTAAATCCCATAGCGAGAGTGTTTGGCGTCAGTTTGGGCTGTCGCTAGGCTCCGGTTATATTTGTGCGGCCGCACGTTTTCGGTCGTTATAGACCACCCCGTACTCTGCTGGCGGTCTTCCCGCCGGGACCCGACAAGAAGGCGTGGTCACTGGGCATTGCGGCTCCAGGAATTTTCATTTATTGTCAATTGCAAATCTGGACGCCTCCACAAGGACGCTGACTGCCTCTCTCATCTCCCCTTGGATGCTACTGATCCTGCTGTGCAAGATCCTGTGACCTGCATGATGGCTTTTACTGATATAGACAGATATGCGCGCTGAAAAACAACGCGACGAATATTTCCAGTCCATTATCGCCGTGGTCCAATTTGGCAGCACCTATGGTACGTGTCGCATGTTCATGCTGCACGACGGCATCTTCTACTGCCGCAATATCAACCCTGACGGCCCTGAGTTGCTCCTTGTCCTTCCTCGTCATCTGCGATCCGTCGCTCTCGAAGAACCTCATGATACAACGACGGTGAGACACCTTGGAGATTTGCGTACATACGACCACGTATGACGCCGGTTCTTCTGGTCGTGTCTCTACCACTCTGTGCGTCATTATGTCGCAACTTGTGAATTGTGTCTGCGCCGGAAGAAACTTCCGCTGGCACCTATCGGACGACTCCATCCAATTGAACTTCCATCTGAACATTTATTTCGCGTAGGCCTTGACCTGCTTCGCCCTTTTCCGACGACAATTAGAGGCTATAAGTGGATTGCCGTCGCTACAGATTACGCGACATGCTACGCGATAACAAAGGCGTTGGTCATGTGTTGCCCAAGAAACGTCACCGATTTTCTCCTCCACGACGTCATTCTCAACCACGGTGCACCTCGACAGTTACTTATAGACCGCGGCCTTTCGTTCTTGTCTCCAGTTGTCGACAACTTCCTTCGCTCTTGCGCCACTGATCACAAGCTGTCCACTGCCCACCAACCACAAACGAACGGTCTTACAGAACGTCTGAACTGAACATTCACAGAGATGCTGTCGATGTACGTCTCGAACGATCACCGCGACTGGGACGTCACGCTGACCTACGTGACATTCGCGTATGACTCGTGCCGAACTAACACAGCAGAGCACTAGCCCTATTGGGCTACTGGTCGCGGCCCCACATGGACGCGACCCCCTACCGTTTGACACCATCCTCCCTTCTGTGCCACGTGCTGCAACTGAGTAGGCTCTAGAAGTTATCGATCGCGCTCACATGGCGTGTCAAGTCGCCCGATATCGTTTATTAGCCTCGCAGCATATAGAAAAAGAGCGTTATGACCGGTGTCATCGCGATATTAACTTCGCCCCAGGTTCTTGGGTGCTCCTTTGGTAACCATGTCGTCGGGTCGGTCTCTCCCAGAAGCTTCTCTCTTGCTACACAAGCCCTTATGAAGCCCTACGTCAAGTTAACAAGGTGAATTACGAGATTTCGCCGTTACAGTACGGCCCATCCTGAAGTCCCATGCCTAATGACACTGTGCACGCTTCGCGGCTGAAGCCATACTTCGCTCGCAATTCTTTGCCTACCATGCACCGAGACGGTGCTTCAGAATGCGGGTGTCCTATTAGGGAAGGATAAAAGAAGAGGAAGGAAGAAGGAGGATCGCGAGACGCTGGCTGCTACGTGTTGTTGCTGGTCAGGTATCTTTAACTACACTGACTCTGCTTGTGTATATATTGTAAATACAGTCTTTCAACACGCCCAACATCCCCATGACAATATTAACGGTAATTTTCTTTAAAAACTAAATTTGTCTTTCGCAATAACGCGGCAAGCTGGGTGAGTTGTTTGAACATGTTCCTAAGGGAGGGCAGCGAAACGGGACGAAAGACAAGAGGAAGCTCGTATCGTGTATTTCCTCTTGTCGTTCGTGCGATTGCGCTGCCCACCCATAGGAACATATTTGTCTTTCGCATCGCAATAAACATACAGAATGGCGCGCAAGGGAGCTACCATTCTTTTCTTCGGCTTCCAGAGCTCAGTTTTACTGTCATTATGGGTGAAGAACTGTCTTTCCACAGTGCCCCTTGCATTACAGCATATATACCTTAAGACACCGCGAAGTTCTCGTGGAGCAGCCCGTGGGTTCAGAAGGACCTAAAATAGTTGGCATTAGGCGAAAAACGAGTCCCTAACTCGGTTTCACGGGAGCACGCGCACTTTGCATTGTCGCCTGCGTATCTGTGGTGAAAGTGCAACCGTTACCGACTACAGAAAGCGGGTGAAAACGGGGCGAAAAATGGGAGAAATATATTTGCTTGTAAAATTAAAAGAACGATTTGAGAGGAACTGCTGATAGGACAGGGAATGATGAAGTGTATGACCAAGGCGCAAAAATGAAAGAATTGGATTAGTGGTCGAAAGAGTGCTAGGAGCAATCCAAAGGGAATATTGAAATCCACCGAAAGTTTGAGCAAATTACTCCTCTAGTACACAGTACAATGAAATAAATATTTCTGACAACGGTAGAGCAAGATATCAAACGTAGATGAAGCACGACTATGAAATTTCAGCGGCGGCGTGCAATTACTGAGCGACACTTCAAATCCAAGCAATGAGACTTTCGTTCTGGAGCGGCACGTGAGCGGGGCTATATATCAGAGTGGGGCTGTTCGAGTACATCTCTGCGACAACAATAAAGCTATTATTTACTAGGCACAAGCGGCATTGGTTGCACGCCTTTCTAGTATTTAAGCCATCAGTAGAAGTGGAAGACCAAAAATTAATGCCATGATCTTTGGTTCTCAGGAAACACGGCATATACCGGCTCTGCCAGATGAATGTAACATTAAAATCAGCAGGAACCATTTTGAAAAACATTTTCTCAGCTGGAATGTTCAGTGGACCTTGGGGTTCCTCATAGCAGAGAGCCTGGACTTGAACGTACAGGCTAGATATGAAATTGTGCACTTTTCCGGACGGGCCCACGTTCAGCAGTGATGGTGGCGAAACCTCGTATAGTATTGCAATGAAACCAAATTAAATGGACAATTTTTCGCGTTGTTCAGCCATGTTCTTTCATATTATATAGTAGTCCGAACGTATTGGCAGGGAAGTAAAGTTGCGAACCATTAAAACCTTTCTCACCCTCATGTGGCATGATGTAGAAGAATACTGGTGGCGTTCTCTCTCAAGGCGTCATGACAATGAACATTGTGGTGCTGTGCCGGTTTTGTTCCGAAACAGCACAGCACGGTGGTATACGCTAAGAGAAATACATAAGTAGTGCGATTGAGAGTGAAACCTGTCATCACTTCATCCTTTCAAACCCAAGAGACTTTCTCATAAATCAGAGTTCATTGTTGAAAATTTCGTATAGAGCAATGAAAATACAACACTGAATGAAAAGACAAAATAGGCTGGCAGTAACTCCTCACTTGTGCAATTTTTTATTCGTAAAAAAAACAGATTCGTTTCCAAAGCAGCGACGCTTTGAACGAACAAAGGCTTACATATCATTCATTGAGAGGGCATTCATTGAGCGCTGTGTTGAAGCGAACATATTAGGATTGTGCTGCATGTTCGTTTTCAGGTAGCCGTTTTTCATTTTTGTATTTGTGTTTTCTTTCTTGACAATTCAAGCGTCCGCATCAAAGGACCGTATCAGACTTCAGCACTTTTGTGTGCCTGCTTTGACCGCTGCTGCTGCATCCAAAATTTTCCAAACTTTCCCTTTCACTTCTCTTATTATTCCGCAATCTGCTCGTAGTTCTCCTCGAAAAGAACCATGTGCAAATGGTACAAAATAAACAAAAATGATCATGTTAGATCGCCACCTGCAACACATAGAACAGTGCTAATTGATTACGCTGTGTTCAAGACAATTTACGGCACAAAGATCAAGCTTTTCCTCCCGACAATTCTGCTTGCATCTTCCAGAAAATCTTAACGCGAGGTGATACATGCCACTTCTGAGGCCAGCAAACATTATTTTGCGATGAGGTACACGGCAGTGGTACCGGGTTACTGCAGCACAAAATTAGGCTGTATCAATATTAAATAACAGAAAAGCTCTGGAAACTACGGGAAAGCAAGGACGGGTATAAAATCCCGATAGAACTCATCTCACGTTGTCTGTGGATGGTAATGCGATTAGCAGTCGAGGAATGTGACGACACACTCTATTGCCCCCACTGCAACAAGTGATATATGATGCATGTATGCAGCCGGGCTCCTCTCTCACGTATGGATGGTTGGATGGATGTTATGAGCGTCCCCTTTGGAACGGGGTGGTATGTTGCACCTCCAAGCGCTTGCTATTATACTGCCTAATGTCCTACCAAGGTTACAAAAAAACACTATGAATTCCCACAACCAAATTTTCTGATCCCCTATTGCGAACTTTGATTTTGTGCGTCCCCGTTTTCGTCCATTCCCTACTTTTCTTCCATCCATCCTCCAATCGCCTCTTACTAATCTCGATTGCGGGCATGTTTACTTTTACACTGCTCTCTTTGAAACCAATCCGCACATGCCGCGACATCTGGCGGCACCATAGTGAAGTCCACTCATGTCTTGTGTCTGATTATATACGCAGATCTGACTGTGTCAATATACAAGGCGTTCCAGCTATCGTGCATGAGGCTCTTAAAAAAAAAAAAGACGGGAGATTCCACGCAAGGATAACCAAGCGACTATTGTTCGAAGTCGAGTAGACCAGTCGCCAGTAACTTTTTGTTGATCCATTCAATTTAAAATAAATTCCAATTGGCTATTGTTATTGCCGTGAATGGCTCGCTGCCAATGAACAATCTGCAGAAAATTTAAATAAACGTAAAGCTGGCATTTGTTCAGCTCGGTGGTTTTTGCCCGCTAATTTTGACGGGGTCTAATGAAAGCCCAATAAAAAAATCTCCAAAGATTACGATGCTCCCTAATGCGAAATTTGACCGCAGCTCTATAAGTGTTTTCATTTTGCGATATATTGGCTGGCGCAGACAATCTGTCTCGTGCGGCACGTTGCAAACGCAGCGAAGTATGGCGCGACTGCCTCGCTACTCGGGAGATCGCGAGAGGCAGCACGTAGGTGACGAGTAGGCGCCATTCACAGCAGCCGCCACAGACAGACCTCCTCTCGTGCGGCGCTTTGTTTGCATATGTAGTATCGCTTGAGTGTATTAGAATGGGGGAGTGGGGGCTGCGGAGGCCACGGCAAACGGCGAGAGTGAAGCAAAAAACGTTGAAATTTGCGGTGGCGCTGCAGTCGCCTTCTTAAAGCTCCTCCTTCTGACGTTCCGGCCAATCGTGTGCCTCGGCGACACGGCAGAAGAGCGCCTGCCGACGGTGGTTACGGCGGCGCCGAGCTGTCGCCTGCTCGACGCACGATCGTTTGCTCACACACCGTCGTGCTCGTGTTTGTTGCGTCAATTTTTGTTCGAAGTATGTGCAAAAAAGAATACAATAAAATTACTGCTTTTCCATGAAGTGAGGTTCCGCGCTTCCATCAAACGATGCCGTCTGCACGATCTTTACGAGCGCAGATGGCCCTTGCATTAGTCTATAGTTTGTCTCGTAACTCAGCGACTTGGCAGAGTGTTCGAAGAACGAGAGGATGAGCACACCTCGGTGAAAGAAGTACTGTTGGGTAGTGTGTTGTAAAACCGTATTCAGTAGATTAAAAAGACAAGCCAAGCTCTACCTCTTCGGGGTCCCTGAAGATGACGAAAGGCGACGCGTGCAGGAGCTCAACCTTCACCGCACCGATGGGCCCTTTGGAAGTCACCGACTTCACTTGTGAGCTGCACTTTGTTGCAAAGTACATACTGAGTCGTTATGTGCATATCATCGAAGCCCAGGAAATATGTACACAGCGTGGAAAGTCTGCGCTTCGGTCTGATGCTGTACCAAAAATATTTTGCCGTATTTTCCGGAGTATCTCTACGAACAGCCTACTACCGAGCAGCCCACGCAAAAGAGCACGGCGTCGTGTGCAACAGATGAAGGCCGGTCATCAAACACAGCGCTCCCGCTCTCAATTGCACCGTCATTCAGAACGGAGGCATGTGACAATGAAAACCTGCGCGAGTTCGAAGACATAAAAAACCGATAACATGCTTCCTAATCCAAGCAAATATGAGCAATGTGTTTTGCTTTATTCACCGAGAAAATCTGAAAAGCAACTACATCTCAGGCGTATGACGCATAAAAATAGGGATGAAAACGGCTATTCCGTAAATATTTTCAAAGCACACAACCTACAAAAAAATTTGGAGGACGCTTAAGCTTCGCCTTCAAGAGTGGAACGCGATAGCTTTATCGCACCCCGTTCGCACCACCCACTCATTCGCTCGGCATGCTCTTGAGTCTCGCAAAGACGAAACGTGCGCCTGAGCAAGCGGACCGAACCAAAGAACTCGGTGTCTCGGAGGGAGAAACGATCTACGCGAGCCAAACGTCGTGATCCGCACGGACAGCGGGGCCGTGACGCGCCGTGATGGCGGACGCGATCATGGGGCTGACCCCTCGATGGGATCGTCCTCCATCTCGCTTAGGAGCACCACCCAGACGCATGACTCCTCGCCAGCAGGAAGGCACACATCGCAGGGGACACTTTACCACCAGACGCGCTACGGCGCGGCGATCACGTCAGAGGCATCCCGCATCGGATGCTGCAACTAGGAATCGCGCTGTGAGCTGAAAGAGGAGCCGCGTCGCCTGAACACGAGGGTTCGAGTGGCGCACGCTCGAAGTTGCAAGGGGAGAGAGCGAGAAAACTTATTAAACGCAAGGGTGTTGGGGCATCCTCGCACCGGCCCCCGCACGGCCCCAATTCGCTCAAACGAGACGAAGGGGAGACGCGGGCGAGTGGCGCGCCACCTGTCGGGGCAGCGCCATGCATCGCGAGGAGGGGGTCTTCTGTGTTTGCTGCAAGATGGCTCTGCGTGTGGGCCAAGCGCAGAAGAAATGTAGCGGAAACGTAGTTCGCTACTCGTTTAACTGCGACGTCTGTAATTTACATGCTCATAATTACCGATATACACCGCAGTATGACTTTCTACTGCTTGTTTCTAAGGCACCACCGCATCCACTAGAGGCGATTTTGTCCGGCTTTGAACCATCTAACTCATGGCTGAGTGGTGGCGTCTCCGTCTCACATTCCGGAGACCCTGGTTCGATTCCTACCCAGCCCCTCTTGCAAGTTGTTTTTATTTATGAATTGTCTTCCACCATTTTTCGCTCACGGCCAATGCCAGCAACGCCGATGACACCGGCTTTTCTACGACACGAGCTCCTTAACGCTGTCGCGTTAAAATGTGATGTACGCAACGAATAATGTGGACCGCATTCTCCCTAAATGTCAAATTGCAGCCGTTAATAGGGCAACGTGGAAATTTTGTTAGCATTCAATATATCGCCTCGAGAAAAGAAGAAAACAAAGGTTTGCCGATTTTTATTTGACCCGTAGTTATGCCACACAGTTTATTTATCCCTGTACCTCATCCCATTACCGCACATGATCCCCATTTCTTCGGGATATGAGCTCCACCTTTCGTTATATCATGACGCAGCGAAACACGCACATAAGGTTTAATAAGGAAAGCAAACGGGGGGGGGGGGGCGATTCATCTGACAGCGTGGCTCCGGCTAATCCAGGCAAGGTCATCCTCGAACGCAACTGCAACACTGCGCTCGACCACGATTCTCTTCGGCGCCCTCTGATACTGCCTACCGGCGCCTCCGCCGCGCGCAGAGGCGTGGCGTCCAAAAGGTGACGGTGGCGCCATCTGGATTTTCAATAAAAATGCCTCAGCGCGGAGCCCTCGTTGCACCCAATCTAGTACACTCTAGTATCGCTGCGTCATCAATGAACAGATGACGCGCGCTACTCTGGCGCCATCTCGTGGCCATCGCCGCCGCAAAGACCGTATTGCGCGGCACTACACTTTTTTTCTCAAGCTTTCATCATACCCTCATTCTCCGCTGCCGTCCTCGCACTCTTTTCGCTGTTTCTTCCTTCGCTGTGCTCGTTCGATCGGTTAGTATAGTACGCCGAAAGACGGCACCGACGCTCGCCGCAGGAACGGGCGCCTAATGCCCCAACCACTGGCACGCGACGGCAAGCTTCGGCGCGCGCGACAAGCGAACGCTTCGCTTCGCGTTGGTGGGAGGAAGAGGGCACGCAACCACTGGACAGAAGCTCTGACGCGCGCCTAAGCTAGCTCCTCGGCTGCGGCGCACTGTTGCTGGACTATTCTGTCTGCATCCGTCAAAGTCCGTCCTAAAGCAGCCTGCATAAACTAAGCTTGAAACAATAAGTTAGTGATCTGTATGTGCTTTAGATATAAAAAACACGTTTGAATAATGAATATGCGCCTGTCGCAACAGTTTGTTTTATTTTGGGAGTGAAAATAGTGCACAAAATGTCGACATCGGCGCTCGCGCGTCGTCTGTCCGCAAGATCGCTTTGCAAACACCTGCACGACGATGCCATATCATATCAAAAACTGTTGTACCATTTCATCTTTTGGTAGCTTATTGCACAGCCAACTATGTAAAAATTAGGCGTGCAAATTATCACTGAAAAAATCTGTGTTGGAAATATTACCACGTAGTAGTGACGGTAAATAAATAGGGCCGACTCAATCGCAACAATAGCGGCGAGCAATGTTGGCAATCGTCGAAAATCTCATCTGCGGGTCAAGCGCGTCGGTTTGCACACGTCAGTCGTCGACAGTTACAACCTATTCGCTGGTGCCCACGCGCCTTCCAGAAACAACTACACAATTCGTGTCGCGTATGCAATCAGATTAACAAGGTTAGTCGACAACAGACAGAACCATCGATAACATTCGCGAAACTTCCGATAAGTTCAGGCGCCTGCTGTACCGAGGGATAACGTTTAACATATTTTAGCCGGTGAAATACGGTAACCGGATACAGATAAAGCATTCGTGTCAATATAATTGTGCTTGTTGGTGCATGAAAGAAACGTGAAAATGTGGGTTCTGAGAAAATCAGCGAAAAAGGATTGAAACATCTGCAGCACTCAGAAAAAAAACTAGAATAGCTAAAATGTATGTAATTCGTATCTTGTTTCCCCGTAATTCTTCATTCTGTCAAATCTAGCCCATGGAGCACCTCTATTATTCTAGGTTGTTTTGATGCATCAACAACGCATCCAGAAGCCTTCACATTGATTGTATTGCTACAAAACATTTTCACAGTGCAAGGGCCATGTTCTATTGTAACTGGTTTCCACATGTCAAGTTTGTCTTTCTTTACATTAATGAAATGAGATACCGTCAAATAATACAAGCTTGAGAATTGGAGGGCTTTAATAGGGGTCTTTCGTTTCCCTTTGCTAAGTCGTATTATTGACGCGCTTATTCGAATGTATGGGAGCAGCTCATTTGCATAGTATAAGCAATATATAAACAGGTTATTTTCACAATTTACGCACTTCGTCACCAGAAAAAGAAAAATTGCAGTTTATTGTTTTCAGTCTGCTATGACGTTTTGACTGAGAAATATATATTCAATTTGTTCTGCGAGGCACGCAATAATTGCTGTGGCATATTATCTTATTGCACAACACTGCATACAGTAGCCAGCCATTACTAAAACTCAGAAGAAATTAATAGCACAATGCATATAATCAGGCACATAGCACATTATTATGGCACTTCCTTCATTCATGCCTTTTTATTTGCACAAAAGCTATTGAACTGAAATAGTATACTAGTACATACTTAAAAAGCACGATTTTATACTACGATGACAATCAGTTATTCAAATTTTTATTGTAGTGCCCAGGAACAACTTGAGAGCCTTTGTACTGGTGCACTTAACGAGCACTATGCGTTACAAAATGTACAGACAACATGAATGTAGTAGACAAAAAAATGCGATAGGTATAGAAGGAAACGAGGAAAAGTAAAAGGGAGTTATTCCTACGTGATGATTTAGAGATACACAAAACACAGGAAATCAACTCTGAAGTATGTTTTGGAGACGAGTCTTATTAGCACAATCTTGCAACAAGCCCAGGCAACGAATCTGGAATGCTACCTGGTATACTGCTGCGGCACGAACAAATGCATATGATCAAGAAGCTTTAGGGAATGTATAATGTCATGGACCACGTTATAAAGGAACAAAAGGTGTGATTAATTAGGTCTTAAATCTAGAGGAGCGAGTTGAAGTATATTTGAGAAGGCTCAACTGTGGTCGTCAGAATGGCAAAAGTGGTGCTTTAAGATAGATATCAATTTATTGTGGATGCGTTCAATGAGGTCCGAATTAGATTTCCTCATTGCACCCCCTCCTACAGAGGCATACTCGAGTAGTTGGAGGCACACAGTAGAATTTCAGAAACACAACAGGTGAGTGGAAATCATGCAATGTACGGCATGCAATTCCAAGAGCGTGAAGGGCATGTTGTGCAATTATCTATGTGAAGAAAAGCTTAGCATTTTGTCGAAGTACACACCAAGATCTTTCATTTCATCGACCCTAAGGAGTGGAACATCACGTAGGGTGAATCAATATTTCACATGGTGCGTTTTGTGCATATAACTTAATGCCATAGTGTTGGAAGCATTTAAGAGTACTTATTGTTTCTGCACCAGTTTGAGAGTGAAAAAATTTCATTTTGGAAGTCGATGCAGTGGTGAACACTGTTGACCGTCTGAAATAGTTTTAAGTTGTCAGCACAGAAAGTCATGTTGTTCATTTATTAA
This sequence comes from Dermacentor variabilis, assembly GCF_050947875.1. Classification (NCBI taxonomy): domain Eukaryota; kingdom Metazoa; phylum Arthropoda; class Arachnida; order Ixodida; family Ixodidae; genus Dermacentor; species Dermacentor variabilis. Next base: position 232,936,562 of record NC_134569.1, on the reverse strand, counting down.
AATGTTCTTAGCACTAACAGAAAGCGAGGAATCCAATATCGCTTCAAACACTTTTGACGCACTGCAGAGGATAGATATAGGTCGGCAGTTAGTAACTGCACATCTAGCACCTGATTTGTGCATGGGCAATGTCCATGCTACCTTCCGAGTGCTGGAAAAGGTACTAGGCTTTAGGGAACTATTGAAGGTGCTTGTGAGAATGGGGAACAAGTATGCTTCCATACGTCTTAACCCTTTCTTACGCCACTTTATCCTGTTGATTGAAAAGTTGCTTTCGCCACATCTCTTGCATCTTCAGAATCGTAGAAAGTGTACAGCTGCAGAAAATATTAAGAATTTTCAATTGTTTAGCGAGTTTTGTCACGTTTACAAAATTTCGACTCCATGCAAAAAGCCACTACAGGAACACAAAATATGAGAACATGTACTATTTCGTGTTTTGAAAAGCTTCAAAAGCACTTACCCACCCACTTGAAAATTATGCCTGGTGCACGACATTGTAAAAAAAACATGACAGAAGTGAACCCACTACATACAACATACTGACACAGTAAAAACGCCCAGCCGTCTACCTTCCCACTCATTTTGTTAAAACATTCTGCGTGTTATTCAAAATTGCAGCACAGTTCCGAAAATAGGTGTTTCAAGATGTATGAAACGCATTTTAAATACCATTACTTTTATCAGTGCTTTTGCTATTGATGCACTCTCCTGCTGTGCACAATTGTGTAGACAGCGTCTCAAAGGGTTAAGCTCTGCGGAAGAAATACCATCAACACCACAAGAAAGGGAAGGTTTAAGGCAAAGTTTAAGGCACTTCATCTACTTGGAAACAAGGTTTTCATTGACTGATAGTGTACACTGCGCCAGACTGAGAAGAAAGGTTACTTGAAGCATATTTCACACCATATAGCACACATAAATGTTCTGCAAAGGAATCAGCAGTGTTCGAGACAACACCATTATTTTCATGAAGAAGACGTACATCTTTGGCAATCTTTTGAGAAGAGAGAGCCCACAAAGCTCCAGAAATCTTTTGAATTATGTGTCACGCTGGCTTCAACACAATCAATGTGGTCGTAGTGATGATTCTAATAATAATCTTAGTGGTAACTTGGCAATCTAGACTAAGAAAAAAGGCTGATGCCTGTATGTTAGAGCATCTGATAACCAGCCATCTAGAGCAGGAGTTTGCAGGATGCAGAAGATACTTCCTTCCCCTCCACGTGCGCACACACTTGCTCAATAACAGAGCACGGCACACACGCACAAATTCGACAGGTGCACAACACACAGGAGTGCCAATTCAGTCTGGTTCCAAGGAAAGAGAATCCAAATGGCCGGGTGGGTGGAGAGAAAGCTCTGTATGCCAGATATAATTATGCAGTTGTGGTGTGGGGCCATAGAGGCGCGATGAGGGCTCAGGCTGTGCTGACTTGTTCAGACGAACTGAGGAAAGATTAGTGCTGTCCAGAGAGTCGTCAAGCACCCTGTAGTATAGACTAGTGCAATGTTGCGCTGGTATTGCAGGGTGTGCTACTTGAGGGGTTTGAGGCAATTCTCGAAGGCTGGCATGAGCTTGCGACAACCGAAAAGACGGGAGTAAAGCGTGCGTGGTGTCCGGCGCTGAACAAGCTTAAGTTTGTTAGCGTCGCGAGTTTGGTGCAGGAATTGTACTGATGAGCAGTACTCAAGTCGTGACAGAATGATAGAAGTGTAGAGCGCTCGGAAAACCATAGGTCATCAGGGAAGGGAGACACGCGACACAAACCCAAGAATTGGCCGGTGCTTACATACAGTGCTGGTGACATATGCGTAAAAGTTGAGAGAAGAGCTAAATGTTACACCCAGAATGGGAAGGGCCCAAACAGTCTTTATAGAGGTGCCTCCAAAGGAGAAGGTTGGACGTGCAGCAGTTTCGTTGTGGCTGATACGCATGGCAGCACTATTTACGGTGCTACTACAAAGTTTGATATTGTAAGGCCCAGTCGTTCATCTTTACGGAATGTATTTATTGCAAGCACATATGCTGTGCATCAGCATATGGTTTTTGTGGAAGTGTTAGCTTGTTAATCAAACACATTCTGCGCAGATGCATCAGTAACTTGGTTTTGAGTAGATCTTTGCCCTGACTACAGTTTATAGTATCGCAGCAAGAAAGATTTTAATAGAAGCTCAAGGGATTCGAGCCGTTTAAGCATACACACTGCACAAAGCACTGATGACATCTTTTCACCTTCCCCACAATGCATTCGCACCATCTACACTTTCCATAAACAAAAAGTGATCAAAAATGAACTACAGTTTCATTGACTCAGTACTTGCTGCTTCTGAAGCGGGCATCGAAGCAATCGTAGTATACGCTGCTACACGAGCGATTTATCCTCAACTAGCCCAAAAGACGGATGCACTTGACAGAATTGAGTTAAGGACTACAGCGAACTTGTACTGAGCTGCATTCACATGTCGAATAGAAGAGCGCAGTGCCAACTGAAACAGGCGGCATGGCTGATTATGTAAGTACTTCCCATAGTTCGGCTACTAGTGTATTTCGCTTTCGGAAGTTCTCTTTACCACTGGAAACAGTGAAGAGCTTGCCCGTTAAAGTTGAGTCACCCGACACCACACGAAACACGGCGCGGTTGAGCAACTCAACTGCCACACGGTTCATTCACCCCATCACACATCACACGAAGTCAGGAGTGCCGTATCTTAAATCACTGCAGCACCAAACGGACCTGAAAATTCATTTCCTTCGACAGAGTTTCTCAGTTGAGCCCGTTCACTCGCCAGTTACGAACTCGATGGGCGCGCTAGGCCTACGCGTAACGCAAACATCGGCGATAGGCGAGTGCTGATTATCCAGACTTCGGAGCTCGTAAACATGTTTCCATTCGTTTTCAGCACACCAAAATACACATACAACAAGCACAGACGTTAAGCAATCGTGATTCGGTTGGCTATTTTAGCAGACGATCGCACTGAGCCCGGCGGAACCCAGTGAACAATAGTGGGATTAGTCAGCGTCGTTCGAAGTCGCTTCGGATCCACGTCGCACTGCCACAACCCACGGTCGTCAGTCGGTCGGTCGGTCGTGTCGTTGTCGGCCTACTATTACAACACTGTCTTTCAAGAACACTGTTGCGCGCTTCGTGCGTCCAAAGAACTCGGACGATCTTTGGTGCCGGTGCCTTCGCATAGTCGGCCATTATAGGCGTAGCAGCCGGAGGCTGCGCAGCCTTCGATTGGTTGACGCCTGCGACGCGTCGCAGCCTCTCATTGGTGCACGCCGGGGCAGCTTCGCCGCGCGTCTGTAAACTAGCATCGGCAGTAGACATAGCCGCTGCGCGTCGTTACGCTTCACCGTGTTCCCGACCGACGCTTTTGACGCATTTGAAGCTTCGGCGTGTGCCGAAGCTTTCCGGCGCGTTCCAGTGGTTGGGGCATAAGAGCACCCGGCATAAGAGCAGCGCCCTCCAACAAGCTTCGTGGGAGTTAGTGGGTGATCTGGCGCACCCTGCCCGCGACTCCTTGCTTTTGCTAGGAGACGAGCGCCGGTTCCTCTACTAACTGCTACGGAGCTTGACTGCGGGCCTCTGCTTTTTGATGCGGGCGGACGATTAGCCGCGTTATATTTTTTAATTTTCTCGGGCTTTGTTCATCAGCCGGTCAAATATAAACAAGAAAAGGTGCCCGACTGAAAACATTCCAGCTTTAATTTTCTTTTAATTTCCAATATATTCTTAATTTACAGTGCATCACTCAGAAAAGTAATTAAAATAGCTGACTGCAATTAATATAACAATCTGAATGGCAGCAACAAAAATATACTGAAGGCTACTCCACTCAACTATGAATAATATGTTCGTGGTTATCTCCTCGTAGAGCGGTGCATCTTTTTTTTTTTTGTTAAAGACGCAATAAATGATATCTAGGAGCCCCTGTATGTGACATGGCTTCGGTTCACCTAAACAAGAGAAACATCTTAAAGGATTTTTGTCATTCATGAGCGTCACGTGCTCAGTGTCACATACAAAGCGAACCTTGTTTGCGCGAAAGAGGCTTATTGAAAAAAAATGGGTGTTATACGCGCCAAAACCACGATCTGATCTGACGCACGCCGTAGTGTGGGACTCCAGAGTAATTTGGACCATCTGGATTATATAACCTGCACCGAAATCTGAGCAGACTGGTGTTTTCGCAATTTACCCTCAGCGAAATCCGGCCGCCATGACCGGTATTTGATCCAGTGAACACAGAAGTTTACTGAAGTATGGCACATACCTAGTGTGGCATACTCAGTGACCCAAGTTAACCCAACGATTGCTTTCGAACACGTTTAACCCAGCATAGCAGCCGGATGCTCACCCATAAAACCATAGACTACCCAGCGACCCAAATCCGCACGAAAATGAGTAGAACACAGAAACAAACCGGAAACAGTGGGAAATAATAAAAAAATTCTATTGGCATTAAGAACCCTATAAAATGATAGTTCGCCTCCTGTATCTAAAACGCTGCAAACTTCGCATTCGCCGAGCTTGCTGCTCGCGATCACAATTATAGAGAAAAGATTCCCTTCGCTTTGCTAGAAAAAATTAAGCAGTAGCTAAATGCCTGACGTGGCCCCCGGCTTTCTGCAGAGTGATAAAAAGATGAACGTGGTTAATCACATAATATTCAGACTAACATCTCGAACGTCGAACTTCGGCATGGGAGAAGAGAAGGCACGAAAGACGGAGCCGTGCTTCGTCCCTTCACCTGTCTCGTGTGGAATTTTTACGACCGTGCTGTTAGTCTGCATATGTGGAACCAACGTGCTCAAAGCTGCCCCCAGGTATACGTCGGATCAACACCAATTTCTGTTTAACACAAAACGCAAGTAGGCTGCAAGTGTTACATAAAAGCATCTAACAAGCGGAAGGTGGCACAAGAAACATTGGATGGCATGGAAAACAAGCTGGGAGCCAATAAATAATGTTTACTTTATGCTTCCTAAGTATGTTCAAACGTGCAGCGAACTGGACATACGTGGACTACTTATAAGAGGTGCAATACTTTAATGTTTAACCTAATTTGCCATAATTAGCACAATCTTTTAGGCAAACGTGTTAGTTCATACGTCTTTAGAAGCAGTATTGTATCGAGTGTACAGTAGAACAAAGTTAATATGTCGCAGCAAGCGAAACTAATACACTTAATTCACCAAAAAACAACAAGTGTCGGCTAATAATGTCTCTGTAGCCATTTTTTGCGGCGCGCAACAATAATCACGACTGTACCGTAAAGCTCTCTTCTGGAGGATTAGCAGTTTTGATAGTAATAGTAGGCATGATACATCTGAAACCTTGACCAGAAAGGTACCAGATTGGCTACATAGCAAGGACAGTCAACATCTTTACAAAATTCAGGGTCCAGGTAACTTATTTTTATGGTATATGAAGACCATCGACAAAAGGAACGCGAATCGAATTACTAGAAGTTCATTATTTTTACGTTGCCGGACTGAATACTAGTAGTGTACGACTCAGCTTCGCCGATGTGCCTCAGGAAGATAAATAATTTGAAAGAAACCAAAGAAAATTGGTTGCACTGGAGTCAGAACTTTATTTACTGTAGTCTTATACTTCCACTGATGACGTTGCTTTGAGAAATTTGTTTGTGTCGTCAGCAAGCATCGTCATGTTTGACATCCTCGTAATTTTGTTAGGTCATTGATTCACAGTTAAACTAACTGTGATCTCAATTTCAGTTTCTGAGGTACTACCGAGTTGATAGCTCATTGATTATAAGAAACATCCTTAACCCGTACACATTACCTGGGTATATCAGTACATTCAGGCTCTAGTAAGTAACTATGTCATGACAGTTGGGCCATCGTGGTATATATAACTTGCGTAAAAAAATATGCGGTACGCATTTGAACGTCTTACGGAAAACTAAGATGAAGCGAGGATTGTAAAGTTCGTATACAATAGTTTCAATAATCTTATCTCTAATATCAAAGGGAGCGCGCTAAGAGAAATTGCTCCTGAGAAACTTGAATGAATGTTTAATATTTTATGGCGCAAGCGTCAAGTATGGCCAAAGAGCGCCATGTCCGTGTTAATGAGTTTGCAGTGAAATTATGAGTTCTATGAAGTTGGTGTGACGTGGCTGTAGAGGGGCGTTAAAAATGGTCGCGCTAAAGTGCGTAAAATCTGTATCATAAAAGAATGGCGATGACTTATGGCGTGTACTATGAACAATAAGACACATTTAAAAAGAATGATATGATGTCTAAAAATATATCAGGTTATATAAGAAATGCTAGAGCACTACTGCCTCCTTAGAGCCCTTGAAGACAAGGGCATGGAGGCACGTGCTATTCAAAACAATTATCGCAACGGCATCCTCTTGAGCGAGGATGCTCTACGAATTTAATGGGCTACGTGTAGAACTACATCCTTCAAGAAGTCGAGGACTGCCTTGGTGTTAAAAAGCGGTCCCTTACCAAGAAACATAGCCGGGTGTAGAGGGATGTAATAACGGTGTGCAAGCGGAAAATGTTTCTCTCTTTCAGGCTCGGCTTTCCGACACTCCAAGAGGACATGGAGGACGGTCAGCCTCTCACCGCATTTACCACAGGTTGGAGGTTCACTTCCAGTAAGTAGAAAATGAGGGGTGCCAAATGTGTGTCCTATTCTGAGGCGACAGAATAGGACATCTGTTCGCCGAGATTTTGTTGGGGAGGGCCAAAAACCTAACTGTGGCTTTATAACGTGCAGTTTATTATTTATTTCTGCATCCCACATGCGTTGCCTGTCGTTTCGCAGTTTCTTTCGTATGTAAGGTTTCAGATCTCTGAGAGGCACCAAAGCAGTATTATTAACTGCAGGGAGTGCAATTGACGTAGGCATCTGGTCTGCCAAAACGTTACCTTCGATTCCCCTGTGGCCGGGTACCCAGCATATGATGGTTTGCTGTTTTTAGTTAGATAAGCTTTGCACAGGCCGGAATAGACCTTAGTAAGTACAGGATCTTTATGTTTGTATGGTGACATTAAGGCCTTCACCACACTTAGGGAGTCTGTATATATAACAGCTTTTTGGACTTTTGCTTTCTTTATATGCTTTACAGCCGACCATACAGCGTAGGCCTCTGCCGTAAAGATACTTGTTTTTGGATGTAGTATATCAGATTCCGAGAAGAGTACGCCCCGACCCGCAGAAGACAGCTGCCATCACAATGTTCGCGAAGCCAATCGACAAGAAGGCAGTGCGCAGATTCTTTAGCACGTGTGGCTGCGATAGGCGCTTTATCAAGGACTTTCCACGCATCGCGGAGCCGCTAACACATCTAACGAAATGTGATGTCGAGTTCAAGTGGGAAACGCCACAGGCCGACGCATTTCAATAACTCAAACGACGCATGTAGCCGCCGCCGGTACTTGTACACTTCAACGAGGACGTCGATATTGAAATCCACACTGACGCCAGTAGCCTAGGCCTCGGTGCCGTCCTAGTCCAGAGGAAAGACGAACTTGAACGGGTGATATCTTAGGCTAGCCGGTCGCTCTCAAAAGCGGAAGGCAATTATTCTACGACTGAAAAGAATGCCTCGCCATCATATGGGCTACAGCAAAATTCCGCCCTTGCCTCTATGCCCGGCCATTCAAAGTCGTCAGTGACCATCACGCGTTGTGTTGGCTAGCTAACTTAAAGGACCCTTCAGGACGGCTAGCGCGGTGTAGCCTCAGACTGCAAGAATATGATGTCACCGTTATATACAAGTCTGGAACACTCTGACACCGACTGCTTATCACGCGCCCCCATCAATCCCCTGCCGGAAGATGACGAGGACGACGACACCTTCATCGGAAAAATAAGCGCGGAAGACTTCACTAAACAGCAGCGAGCAGACCCGGAGCTAAAATGCTTCATCGAGTACTTGGAAGGGAACACCGACGTTGTCTCTAGGGCATTTAAGCGCGGGTTGTCTTCGTTCACGGTGCAAAACAACCTGCTCGTGAAGATCTCACCAGTCCGGGCCAGCTACCTTCTTGTTGTACCGTCAGCGCTGCGTCCAAAAGTTCTGCACGCCCTACACGACGATCCAACCGCTGGGCACCTCGGATTCTCCCGGACGCTCTCGAGGATACAGGAAAGGTATTACTGGCCACGTCTGACCGCTGACGTCGCCCGTTACGTCAAGATATGCCAAGACCGTTAGCGACGCAAGGCACCACCAACATGGCCAGCAGGATTACTACAGCCGATCGAACCTCCTCGTCTACCATTCCACCAGGTTGGGATGGATTTGTTGGGGCCGTTTGCGACGTCAACATCCGGGAATAAGTGGATCGTCGTGGCGACGTACTACCTCAGCCGCTTCGCTGAAACTAAAGCTCTACCAAAAGGCAGCGCTGCCGAAGTGGCGAAATTTTCCGTCGAGTACATCCTGCTGCGACATGGTGCCGCAGAAGTCCTCATCACCGACAGAGGAACGGCTTTTACAGCAGAGTTCACCCAAGCCATTCTGCAATACATCCAGACAAGCTACAGGAGGACAACGGCCTACCACCCGCAGACGAATGGTCTCACGGAGCGCCTGAACAAGACCCTCGCCGACATGCTAGCAATGTACGTCGACGTCGAGCACAAGACCTGGGATGCCGTCCTGCCGTACGCAACCTTCGCTTACAACACGGCGGTGCAAGAAACAACACAGATCACGCCGTTTAAGCTGGTTTACGGCAGGAACCCGATGACGACGCTCGATGCCATGCTGCCGCACGTCACTTAGGAGAAAAATCTTGACGTCACTACCTATCTCCTGCGCGAAGAAGCCCGACAGCTCGCCCACCTGCGAATCAAGAGCCAGCAGCGTACCGACAGCCGACACTACAACCTCCGATGACGCTTCGTGGAGTACCAGCCCGGCGACCGTGTTTGGGTATGGACCCCGATGCGCCGACGAGGACTGAGTGAGAAACTATTGCGACGCTATTTCGGAGCCTACACGGTCATCCGACGCATTGGGGCACTCGTGCACTCGTGCCATGCCAGACGGCATTTCGCATTCACAGTGGCGCCGCGCACGATATTCCATATTTTGTTGTTTTCTTTGCTACGAGTGCTTTTCTTTATTACTTTCGTTTGTTTGCAGCATCGGGTCGATGCTCTTTAAAAGGGGGGTATTGACACGTGTACTTATATTTATCGGGCAACCACGTTTCGCCGCCTATAACAAATTTTATCGCACAGCGCGGGACGCGCCTGCATGTATCCGAAGTTTCTTGAAAGTTATCGGTGCTTCTATCCGCTGTCTGTTGTCGCCAAACCTTATGTTATCTGATTTCATCGCCGGACGCGAATGGCGTAGGACTTTGTAAAAGGCACGCAGGTCCCAACGATTATTGTGGAACATTCGACGATTGATGTATAAAAGCGGACGCACTTGACCCGTTGATCAGATTTTCGACGATCGCCGACCGTGTTCGCCGCTATCGTTGTGCTATAAGTGTATCCTGTTTTTGTGGGCACAGGTTCGCCCAATAAAAGTTAGTTTTGTCCTTCACAGTATTGCTACTGTGTTCTTCAACGTCACCACCACGTTACAATATATATATCTATATATATATTAAGGTATGGGGGGGGGGGGGCTTGAGGAATTCACGCTGTCCCCGGTAGAAAAATGAAGAGAAAAAGAGTACATTCTATTTGTTCTGCGAGGCACCCAATAATTGCTTTGGCATAATATTTTTTTGCACATCACTGGATACAGTAGACAACTGTTAAAACTTAGAAGAAATTAATAGCACAATGCATATGATTAGGCACAGGGCATTTTAGAGCATTTTCTTAATTCATGCTTCTTCTGCAGAAAAGCTACTGCAATGAAAAAAATATACTAGACATACTTAAAAACCGTTATTTTATACCACCATAATATTCTACCGATCAAATTCTTGTTATAGCTCCCAGGAACAGCTAGAGAGCCTTCGTATTTGTGGACTTAAAAAGCAATATCTGAGACAATGTGTACAGAAAACAGTAACAGGGAGATAATCATACATGATTATCTACAGATGCACAAAGAAAAGAAATTAATTCTGAAGTATGTCAATACAGGCACCATTCTTATTACATGTTTTTGGAGTCGACTCGTAAATAGCGAAGTCTTTAATGCACTAAGGCTAGGCAAACAATGCGGAATGCTGCCTGCTATACGTTGCGGCACAAGCAATTGCATATGATTAAGAAGCTTTGGAGATTACATAATGCCATGGACCACCTTATACAGGAACAAAAGGTTTAAATAATTAAGTCTGGAGTCTGGAGGTGCGAGTTGAAGTACATTTGAGAAGGCGGAACTATGGGGGTCCGAGTAGCAAAAGTGGCGCTTGAGGATAGATATCAATTTATTTCGGGCGCATTTAACGTGGTCGGAATTAGGTCAGCACGTTGCACTCCCACCTACAGAGGTATACTCGAGTATTGGAAGGCACACATCAGAACACAATTTCAGAAAAAGAACAGACGAGTGGAAATCATGCAATATAGCTCATGCAATTCCAAGAGCCTAAAGGGCACGTTGTTTGATAATCTGTGTGAAGGGAAGATTAGCGTTTTGTCCAAGTACTCATCAAGACCTTTCATTTCATCAACCCTGGGCAGTGGAGCATCCCGAAGGGTTTCTGAAAATTGCACATCGGGTGTTTTCCGCATATCACTTAATATCATAGTATTGGAAGCATTTAAGAGCACCTTGTTGTTTCTGCACCAGTTTGAGAGCGAGAAAATGTCTTCTTTGAGGCCAGTGCAGTGTTGAACTCTTTGACAGTAGGAAATAGGCTTAAGTCGCCGGCACACAAAGCCATTCTGGTCATTTATTAAAGTGTTGTTATCACTAACAGAAAGCAAAAATGCAATGCCGATTCAAATACTTTTCACGCACTTCAAATGATAGATATAGGCCAGCATTTAGCAACTGTATGTCTAGCACCAGATTTGTGCATGGGGAATGTCGATGCTACCTTCCGAGTGATAGAAAACGTACTAGTCTGATGGAACTATTGAATATGCTTGTGATAGCAGGGAAAAATATGTTTCCATACGTCTTAACCCTTTAAGACGCCACTTAATCACGTTGATTGAAAACTTACTTTCCCCACATTTCTTGCATCTTCAGAATCATAGAAAGTGTGCAGCTCCAGAAAACATTAAGAAGTTTCAATTGTTTAGTGAGTTTTGTCAAGTTTACAGAATTTTGTCTCGATGCAAAACTCGCTACAAGAACATCTGAATGAAAAGTTTGAAAAGCACTTATCGACGAACTTGAAAATTAGGCCTAGTGCATGATATTGTGAAAAACAATGAAAGAAGTGAAGCCACTACATATAATGTACTAACCCACAGTGAGAACACCCAAGCTTCTACCTTCCCACTAATTTTGCTAAAACATTCTGCACGTATTCAAAATTTCAGCACAGTTTCAATAATATGTTTTTCAAGTGTATGCAACACACTTTGAATATAATTACTTTCAACAGTGCTTTTGCTGCTGTTGCACTATCTTGCTGTACACAATTTTGTAAACAGCGTCTGAAAGAATTAAACACTGCGGAAGGAATACCATCAGCTCCACAAGAAAGAGAAAGCTTGAGGCATTTCATACACTTCAAAAGAAGGTCTTCATTGACTGATGCCTATGGCTCGGCGTGGCATTGACGAACTCCTATTCCTTCCGCATTGGAATGGCCGACAGCACTGCTTGCGACACCTGCCGCTGCGAAGAGACGATCACGCACCTCCTCTGTAACTGTACACGTTACAATGTACAAAGAAAAGTGCTCGTGACCGTACTAAAAAAACTGGACAATCGCCCCTTCACAGAAGAGAAAGTTCTAGGACACTGGTCCAGACGGCTTTCGGCACTCAAGGTCTTAAGGGCTTTGCTGAAGTTTTTTAGGACATGATAAATGCGCGAACGCCTTTGACTATTGTTGCGCGTAACATCGCGTTACTGTGTGCATTTTTCTTTTTTTCTCTCTTCCGTCTCCTTTTATTCCCTTTACCTCTTTCCCCAGCACAGGGTAGCCAGCCGGTATATACACTGACTAACCTCCCTGTCTTTCGTTCCCTTTTGTCTCTCTCTCTCTTCATTGACTGTTAGCGTACATACCGTACCAGTCTTTTACATTATGCATCTTTTACATTATGTCCAGAACAAAAATATTCTGCAAACCTATCATCGGTTTTCGAGACATCATCAGCATTTTCATCAAGAAGACATACACCATCGACGCTCTCTTTAGAAGAGCGAGAGTGCACAAAACTCTTGAAATATTTGGAATTACTTGTCACGCTGGCTTCAACACATAAGATGTGGTCCTAGTGATGATCCTAATAATAATAATAATAATAATAATAATAATAATAATAATAATAATAATAATAATAATAATAATAATAATAATAATAATAATAATCTTAGTGGTGACACGGCAATCTAGAGAGCCTGCAAAACTAAAAAAACGACTGATGCTTGTACGCTAGAGCGTCTGAAAGCCAGCCATTTGGAGGAGGAATGTGCAGGGCGCAGAAGGCACCCCCCACCCTCTACATGGACGCACCCCCCCCGTCTACATGGACACACACACACACACACACACACACACACGCACACGCGCGCGCACGCCCTCACGCAGGCACACGCACACACACACAGTTTTTCAGAGCACGGCACACACGCACACCGTCGACGAGTGCACAACACGCAGAACTGTCAATTCACTCCAGCCGCAAGGAAGGGGAGTACGTATGGCCAGGGGGGAGAGGGGTGGAGAGAAAGCTCTGTATGCCAGATATAAGCATGGAGTGGCGGTATCGGGCCGTGCAGGCGTGATGGGGCTAAGGCTGTGCTGACCGCTTGTTCAGGCAGACTGAAGAAGAAAGATGAGTGCTCTCCAGAGAGCCGTCAAGCACGGACTAGTGCAATTTTGCGCTGGCAGTTCAGGGTGTGCCACTTGAGCTCTTTGAGGCAATCCTCGTAAGCTGGCGTGAGCTTCCGACGACCGAAAAGACGGGAGTAGAGGGTGCATGTTGCCCGGCGCTGAACAAAATCAAGTTTGTCAGCGACGTGAGTTTGGTATGGGGACTACACTGATGAGCAGTACTCAAGTGGTGGCAGAAAGAAAGACGTGAAGAGTGCAAAACCTCAGGTTCACAGGGAAGGGAGGCGCTGGACACCAAAGCAAGAATGCGACGATCCTTGGATACAGTGCTCCTTACATAAGCAGAAAAGTCGAGAGAAGAGATCAGTGTTGCACTCAGAATGGGAAGGGCCCCGACAGACTTCATAGAGGTGCCTCTGAGGATGTAGGTTGGACACGCACCGGTTTGTTGTGGCTGATGCGCATTACAGCACTTTTTACAGTGCTACTACAAAGTTTGTTATTGTAGACGCAGTCATTAACATTTACGGATGTATTTATTGCTAGCGCGTGTGCTGTACATCGGCATAACGATGCACTGGAAGGGGTAACTTGTTAATCAAACATATTCTGCGAAGATGCACTTGGAACTTGGTTCTGACTTGATCTTTTTCCTTACTACAGCTTATAGTGTCGCAGCGAAAAACATTTTCGTGGAAGCCGTAGAGATTTGGGCACTTTAGGCATACCAACTGCACAAAACACTGATGACATCTTTTCACCTTCCCCGCAATGGAGTCACACAATTTGCTTTCTCCATGAGCAACAAAGAAAAAGAGATGAAAAGGTAATTACAGTTTCATTGGCCCAGTACGTGCTGCTTCTCCAGAAGCCATCGAAGCAATTCTGATATATGCGGCTGCATGCGTAGTTCTTGCATCATGTAGGTCCTCCTATGCGTTTCACACAGTACACATATTGCAGACAGACCATTTATTTTTGCAGTGCTCCAGTATAAGAACACACTGACACAAACATGCCTGCGCTGTGTTATGTTTCCTTCAGTGTATCAGCTTTCTTGAGTGCTGCACGAGCGATTTATCCCCAAGTAGCCCCTGCAGTTTAAAAAAAGGGTGAATGAGTACTGTGAGCTTGTACTGAACTGGGATGCACATGCCGAATAGAATAGCGCCCTGTCAGCTGAAATGGACAGTGTGGCTGATGACGTACGTATTTCCCATTATTCGGCTACTAGTGTCTTTCGCTTTGGAAAGTTATCTTAGCCCCTGGCAACAGCGCAGAGCTCGCCCGTTAAACTTGGATCACTTGGGCACACACGAAACGCGCCGCGGTTCATCACCCGAAGTTCCGCGCGCTTCATTCACCACATCACACACCGCACTAAGTCAGTAGTACCATATTTTAAATCGCTGCAGCGTCAAAGGCTACTGAATATTCATTTCCTTGGACAGAGTTTCTCAGCTGGGCTCGTGCCCTCGCCAGTTACGAACTCGATGGATGCACTAGGGCCACGCGTAACCTACACAACATCGGTGGTTGGCGAGGGCTAATTATCCATACTGCGGAGTTCGGAGGCATGTTTCCAATCGTTTCGAGCCCGACAAAATACACATTGTGGGCGAATGTGTTGGAGCAGGTCGGCCAGATGTACTAAGAAATCATCCAAGACAAAGAGGAACGAATTTATACACGTACAGCAGAAATGGGACTAGACAAAATCTAAATACAGATAGTACACAAAGCAGGGGCGCCACGCTATTGTCACCTATCTCAGTTCAGTTCTGCGCCACTCACAGTTCCAGTGGTAGTCAATTCGAGTCGCAGAGGTTGAGTGGCGTTGGACGGGCCGTAGCTCAGCCGCAAGTCGCTACGACAGTGACAGGAGTCAGGGCGCAGCCGGGCCTCGGCGGGTGAGGAACGGCGATAAACGCCGTAGTGCGGCCTATCTCGGCAACGCAATAGCCAAGGCGCAGTTCGGTCTCGACAGGGCTGCACAGCGATTAACGCGGTCACACAGCCTGCCTGGGAAGCGTCAGGTACTCGGGAAGCTCGGACACGGCATGGTCCACCATGTAGCCTCCGAGGACAGCGCTGTGGGCCGTGGCGCAGCCCGGTTCAGCAGGGTAGGACTGGGATTGTCGGGACGTGGCCTGCCGCTCACTCCGCAGTGCCCGGTGAAAGCTTCTTTTACTGTCCCGTTCCGCTTAGCTTGTCCGCCCCGTCACTCGAGCGAATCGCGCGGGGCGCGTGCAGCAATCACGCGCGCACTCGCGCTTTTCGGCCCCGCACCACGACACAAGCACCGATTCCGACACCCGCGCACTTCAAATGCCGTCCTCCCACTCCACTTCACCCCACTTCAAGAACGACGTGGCGGTGAGGTATGACGCGGCGAATCAACAGGCGTAACACAGAGTACTGAGTTCGCGAGACTACATGCAAAAGATCTGCTACAAAAGTATAAGGTAAGAGGTTACAAACTACAGTAAGAGTTAACACGCGATTGCTTACAAAGTACAAACAACACATCTCTCGTGGGTCTTGTGGTCTGGTCGTTTCGCGCAAATATTTTTGTTCCAATATTCTGACGCTGCTGATAGGACCGATTTGCGACAGGGCCACCGATGTCAATGCCCACGCGGACCAAGGTGTTTCCTTAACTGGCAAGTTGCGGGGGCACGTCCTACTAGATGACGAATACCAGTCCGTTGACAGACGTCGCAGAACTTTGCGAACGTCTTCGTTTCAGATTGCACACCTGGCCAATAAAATTAGGCGAGAATGCGATTTGTCGTCTAGGATATTACTCGACGGCCTGGAAAAGTTCTCTCGTGTGCCCTCTTTAGTACATTCTTCTTCAGTTGTTTGGGTACAACGAGCTGTTGTAACTCCTTCCCACATGACCACTGTGTATTCGATATGACTCCTTCAGATAACTAATAGTGAGTCTCACGATTGTTTGTCACAATTACCTTACCGACATTCCCAAAGAAACGTTGTAAGGACTCGTCATTTCTTTGTTGGTTCTCGAGAGCCGCTTTGAATATGATGGCGGCTGAGGTAATTGGTGCCGGAAGATTGCTCATGGGACGTGCTGGAGTCCTCTTTGCAGCTCCAGCGCTATCACCCAGAAAGTCACTTTGGTCTTGGGGTAGGCAGAGCGGCAAGCTCAATTCTTCTGGTGATGTCTTCCTCTTTGTGGACAAAATTGGAGGGCATTTTGGATGACATTCAGGAAAACGCTGGATGTCTTCGGCAGCAGGACGTACCGCCAAAATTGCCGTGTTGTCCACGTCTCTCGCGGTGCTCTCTGCTTGGCCCGCTCCATGATATTGTGTCTGATTTGGGTTTACTTGAGTAATCGGCTTAACACCTATGATATTCCCCAACACCACACTGTAAAGCGGGTTCTGCGTGCAGTTGACACGCACCATGCCTGTGAAGAAAGCTGTGTTTAGAAACACTACAGCCTCTGGCAAATGCTATACAGTGCGATCCAGTAGAAATACTCGACGTTTTGTTCCTGTAAGCCTTTCTTTAGAAACGAGTCCTCGTCAAACAATTACGGTACTTCAGCCAGTATCCCTGAGCGCAGTTACAGCCTTATCCTCGAGGCATACTTTGGTCACGGGCAAAGTCTCTACATCAGAGGCAGTCGGAATATGCGTCCATGTAGCATTGACGAATCGAACGACCTCTTCGTCTTGAAGAACGACGTGTACATTTTCCGGTACCGTCTTGTGGGTATGCCTATCAGTCGACAGTATACAAGACGCTTGGTTTTTTTTTTGCATTCTAGATGTTTTGCCAGACGAACTGGTTTCACCACTGGGCCAGCCTGAACCGGAGTTATTATTTCTCTTCCATGACCAACACCCAGATGCACAATGACCTGGCTTATTACACAAAAAGCTTAGATTGTGCGCTTTGACTGGTGACTTTACGGATTCTTATTGCGACTACTCTCTGTCATGCTGTCCTTTCAAAGGTTGTACTTGCCCAAATTGGTGATGTCTTTGGCTTCCAAAAAACAGTCAGCATTCTGGGACAGCTTACTCAACTTGTTGCAGTTTCTTTCTTTCACAAATACTCGCAGCGCACATGAACATCGCTTCATAAACTGCTTTGAAATAATGACGTCTCGAAGAGCGTCATACATTTTATTAAACTTCGCCATCTCCATCCAACGGTCGAAGTGACCCGCTAGGCAAGAGGCATATCAGACACCTGTTTCTTTTTTGTCTAGTGTCACTTCGCGAAATGCCTCGCGGTAACCTTCGGCGGTGTACCGAAATCGCATCCCCAGCGTAGCCTTCAACTGATCATAGTCAGCGACACAGGCTGAGGGCGGTCGATCGATGACCGATAAGGCATCTCCTCTATAGCACAAACTGAGCGAAAGTACCCATTTGTTTCGTGGCCCTTCTTGAGACGCCATGACGCGCTCAAATCGTTGTATATAGGTTTCGAGGTCATCCCGCATCTCATTACAGGGTGGTAACAACTTGTGCGACGGCCTACACCCTTCCAGCAGAGCACGCGCAGTCGCGTCGTCGCTTGCTGACCGACCACTATCGTCCACGTTAGAACTGGCTGCCCGCTATTGAAGCTTCAGCTTCAACTGCAGAAACGTTTCACGGCTTGTAGTGGTTTTTCATCCAGCTCCGATTTCTCGCTCTGATTGACACAAGCTTGCACACGGAGGTCCTTTTATGTGGCGCGTACCGCGTTAACCCACTCGTGGAAAGCGGCCCCAGCTAGGTCCATGTCCTTGCTGATAACGTGTAGCACCCCAGTATCAATGTGTTCTTCCCGTACGTCTAGCTGTCGGCGAGATGGTAAAGCCGATCCTTGCAGGCTCGCCAAAATTGTGGACAAATTTGTGGGCACAGGTCAGCCAGACATACTAAGGAATCATCCAAGACTGAGAGGGATGAATTTACACACGGACAGCAGGCATGAGACAAGACACAAACGAAATACAGATAACATAAAACAAGGGCTCCGCGCTGTTTTCACTAATCTCAGTTCAGTTTTGCGCCATTTGCAGTTCCAGTGGCAGTCGTTTCGAGTCGCAGAGATTGAGTAGCGTTGGCCGGGGCGTAGCTCAGCCGCAAGTCGCTACGACAGTGACGAGAGCCGGGGTGCAGCCTTGCCTGGGCGGGTGAGTAACGGTGACGAACCCCGTAGCGCGGCCTATCTCGGATACAGAGGAGCCGGGGAACAGCTAGGTCTCGACAGGGCAGCATGGCGATGAACGCCGCAACACAGCCTGCCTCGGAAGCGTCAGGAGCGGGGCGAAGCCCGGCCACGGTAGGATCCACCAGGTAACCTCCGAGGACAGCCTTATAAGCGAGGAGAATCCCGGTTCAGCAGGACAGGACTGGGGCTGTCAGGACGTTGCCTGCCGCTCGATCCTCAGTGCCCGGCGAGAGCTTCTCTTGCTGTCCCGCTCCACTCAGCTTGTCGGCCCGGTCGCTCGAGCGAATCTCGCGGGACCCACGCAGCAATCACGCTAACACTCGTGCTTTTCAGTCCCACATACCTGCACCAGCACCGATTCCGACGCCTGCGTGCTTCAAATGCTGTCTTCCTACTACAACATACACGAAGCACAGTCGTTGAGATAATCGTGATTAGGTTGGATGTTTTAGCAGACGATCGCTATGAGATCGGCGGAACCCAGGGCAGGTTGGATTTGTCGGCGCCGTTCGAAGTCAGTTCTGATCAAAGTAGCACTGCCAGAACCCACGGTCCTCGGTCATGTCCTTGTCGGCCAACTAAAACAAGACTTAGAATGAAAGAAAGCTGAGCCACTTGGTAAGGATTCATTATGCAAAAAAGAAGTGAGGCGTGGAGACAGGACACAAGAGTACAGAAGTGGACAACATGTTGGGGAGGGGGGTGCGTTGTCTACTTCTTGCCCACTTCTTGTCCAAGTGTTGCTCACTTATCTACTCTTGTGTCCCGCCTGCACGCCTCAACACTTTTTTCCATAATGTATCACAACACTGTTTTTCAGGAACACTGCCGCATGCGTCATGCGTCCAAAGAACTCGGCGATCGTTGGTGTCGGCGTCTTCGAATCAGCGGCCATCATAAGCATAGCAGCCGGAGGCATTGCGGCCTCCGATTGGCTGACGCCGGTGACGCATCACAGCCTCTGATTGGTGCGTGCTGGCGAAGCGTCGTCATGCGTCGCCGAACTCCTAGCATCAGCAGTCAACAAAATAGCTGCGCATCAACGCGCTTCGCCGTGTTCCCGACCTACGCTTTGGCACTTTTGACGGATTGGCGCGTGCCGAAGCTTGCCGACGCGTGCCAGTGGTTGCGCTTTATGAGGGGCGCTCTAAAAATACGGGATGTATGTATCATCCACCTTCCCAAAGTCTTTAACATTTATAGCAAATATAGTGCACTTAAAGTGTGCGCGATCAGCGGTATACGCAGCATGATCATATGGTCTCATATCCTGTCCTCAGCTGCTATGGTGCAAACTAAAATTCTGCTTGATAAGAACACGAAGTCTAGTATTGATTGGTATTCTAGTGTGGCGTTTGGTAGTGTGGTGTTGCGAAGAGACCAAACCTCAAGGGTTGGTCTCTTCCAATTTTGAAAGTCGGGAAAAAATGTAATTTTTAGCAGCTTTTCTGCACTGCTCGTTTCTGTGGAGCCAGGTGACAAAATGTTCCAGGTAATTTGTGATAGATGGAAATTCCCGGCCATCAACCACCTCGCGCCCTCAATAACACGCTCGCTTAATAACACACCGAGAAAATCCATGTACCCGGGCGGAGATTCGAGCGGTCTGTATACTGTTCCAACAATATACACGACATATTGAACAGTAAGCTTACACTAGACTGTCTCCGTAACAGAAGAGATCAACAGGAAATTATTTTTCAATAATAATGGAAACTACTTCTCACCCTGAAGCCCTTGCCTGCCTATGGACTATGTAGCCCGGATGTACTAAGGTACAATACACTCAGTGTTCGTGTCATCACTCAACCAGGTTTCCGTTAGTTTCACCACATGCTGACGGTGTGTTCGTAACATATATTCTAGTATGGTTGTCATATTCACAATATTACAGGAAGTGTGAACCAAAATACGTACCTATGCCCATGATGACGCATTCGCGGCCACGCGGTAACTGCTGTAGCTCTTCGAAGCCCAACTGTCTTCTGTGCGGGCGAGCGAGTTGCTTTGTTTTCCTCAATGTTGCCCTTTGGTAATCGGAACTACGGCAAACAATCCCACACTAGTACCTTGCCCTTTGTTCTGAGTTTCGAATGAGATGACAAAACTTTCCCACCGGGCGCCCAATCTGACGAAGCACTTGCCAAATATTTTCTTAACCATTTCAACTGCCTCATTAGTGCAATCATGACTGCTTCTTATAATACCAACCTTAGGTCTGCCACAGTTCCTCAGTACGCCTTCATTCTCACGACAATCGAATAATTTCACAATGACTGGTCTTCTGCGTCCTGGTTTCTCATTTCCCATCTGATGAATTATCTCCGTCGTCTTAACTTGCACACATAGCTTTCTTGCGAAAATCTTTTCTAAGACGACATCCCGGAGCCCTGCTTCTGACGTGACTTTGCTTTCAGGAACAGCAAATATCATAAGCTTATTTCAAAGGCTTCTGTTTTCATGCTCAATAAACCTTTCAGCTTTACTTTGAACTACATTTTTTTAGCTTGCAATGATTCTTGCCCCCATATCCTGGATTAAAAACGAAGACATCGGTTCACTCCTTCGCATTTTTCGCATTTTCTTCTCCTTTATAGTACTTATATAGTCAGCCCATTCTTTGTTGCCCAAATATTTTTGCAACGATTCTTCTGTCTTTGGGCCAGGGTTCTGCTCCACACCTCCTGCCCTCGAGAGCAGCAATAACGCAAACCAACAATCAACTAAAGAAAGCAACGGATGCTGGTGCATGGTACGACTAACAAAAACTAATTGCCACTTCTACACCGGGCCATAGATATCTGGGCACCACTCTGTAACAGTATCAGAAGTGGTTTAGCCATCCTCTTCTCGAGACACGTGCCATGCCCTCTGAAGCTGCTGTGGTGAGGCGGTCCTTTTGTAGATTTGCAGTCGATGACGTCATGTTGGTCAATTCAGTGCCATACAATAGGCACACTATCCGTTCGTTATCCGGATGAGGCAGCAAGAATGCATTCGACCCTTTTTCCTTGCTTTTAGTAACCATGGCGATCAACCATTGCACAATTTATAGCGGTAGCAGAGGCCGCTTCACCATCATGCTCTCGAGCCATGTGCCATGCCCGCATTGTTACTCAGAATACCTGTAGTTCCTCACACCACTATGATGTTGTCAGCGATGGTGCGCAGGAAACAGCAGCTAATTTCCACTTATTTCAATTACTGATCTATAAGGGCCCCTGTGACTGCCCATAATTATCGTAGACCAATAAGAAATATCTCCACTTCAGAACATTTTAAAGACATGAGTGACCTGCAATAAAATAACGTGCGCTATTCGCGAGTATTCAGAAGCGGTGTACCCGCTGTGTTTGGCTTTGGTTTTACGCTGCTGAGCACGATGTCGTGGGATCCAATCCCTATCACAGCGGCCGCATTTCGAATGGGGCGCAATGAAAAAACACCTGTGCACTTAGATTTAGGTGTGAGTTAAAGGACCGCAGGTGGTCAAATTTAATCTGCAGTCCCACACTACGACGTGCCGATAAAAACCGATACTTTTTTGTGAAAAGCAGTTAAGGCAGTGCAGAAAAAATAATGGGCACTTATGGTGCAGAGGCACGCTTTTTCCAGTTCTACTGTAGAGCGTTTTCGTCTACACTGAAGTAATCATAACTAATGTAAAAAAAGGAGCTCCTTGAAGTAATTCAAGGAATGTTCCTCGCATTCCTGTTGCTAACGATTCCGAAAACTACATTATCATGTCGGGCTCACTACGTTTTGCATACTGCATGTGTTGCCTAGCCTGGAAAACTGTGCAAGCTACGCATGACGCTAGGTGAGCCAACATTATCATTACGTGCGTTCCGTCTATGCTTAGCTTTGCGCAAACGGCGTTTCCTCACGTGAGCATGCACTTCAAGCTGCCACGACGGAAGGTACATTAAAAAACCCAAGAAGAAAACAACAAAAATGAAATTGATATAAAACAACGTATTCACAGCAGTAGAAATACCCGGTTTGTTCCTTTTTAAGCGATTTTTTAAAACTCGACATCGACTCTAAATAAATAATTTAACCTAACTGCGGACAAGAACACCGAAGCATTTGTTGGTGCGAACGCAGCCACTGCAGAAAGTCTATGTAGCCTCTACAGCATTGCACGTGATGTATTGTACGTATGGCTAGATTGCGGGCAAACGTGTTATGTTTAGTATTTACAGTCAAACACATCCTACAGTCCTCCTGCAGTCCTCGATATCACGGAGAAGAGCTTCGCGCTGACTTGGAACTCGCCTGTTTTAGTAGAGCTGCAGTGATCCCACAGGAACCCTCGTCCATTTTGTCCATGTGTTATTGTTCACCTTTGCACCGCAATTCCTCCGATCGCTCTTAATTAGGCGGAAGAGGAAGACGGACACCAGGCTTTGATTCTGCGAACTTGTCGGCCTTAGTTTATTCTCCGATGATGTAGAAGACAAGAGCAAGAATGCGCACACTTCCTAGACACTTGTCTTTTCTGCTTTTCCTTTCAAGACGCGGTGTTTTCTCGTTCATTTTGCTCAATCTCAATTACTTTAATGGAACACCTAAGGGAAAGCATTCATGAAAAATAATGTGGCAGGGATGAAATCATAGGAGCCTTAAAAAAGAGATTTTTGGATTCATGGCCCAATCTCTGGGAAACTTAAGCAGCACCATTTTCCATTGTGTCCTTAAAATCTTCAACTGCAAGGAAGAAGCGCCTGCTACTTCGGGTGAACTGTCCTGTCTAACGCAGAATGATGAAGCTGGACTTTAGGACTGAGGGGCGTTTGGCAAATCTCGTCTTGTTTAGCATATTTACTTTACATACGTTAAGGGAAACTCTTGAGTATCAGCATACAGGGCCATCCGGCGTGGTTGAGATAATTACGCAACCGAACCGAATGGAGGGCGGGCGAGGGAGGTGAGTGAGTGGAGCATGAACTACAGTCAAGTAGGTACGCGTAGTGCACAGTTTTGCTTTTATTCCAGAAAGGCCCTACTTAGCTCTTAAATCCTTCACTGAAATAAGGGAACATTGTATTATAGCCGTTGCAATAACCTCCTTGTGGAAGGCAATGAAGTCGTTTTAAGTGCGAAAAGCCAGAATCCTAAGCAAAAAGCGTTCTCATTATTTGACTATTATGTGAGTTTTTTTTAGAAGTGAAAACTGAACACCTACAGCAATGGCTAGGTACAAACAGCCGTTAGAACATCTCTTGTATTGATTATGCATTTGTAAAGAGCAGACTAGCGAAAAAAAATTTGGCTTATATCTGCTTAGCAGTCGCAGATCACATACACGGTAACAGTGCTTCGTATGATACTTTTTGTGTTGTCTTAGTGCTAGTAAAGTAGCATCTATGGGATGAAACATATGAAATTTAATTTCAGAAGAACGTAGCTTAAACTGACCTTACTCTTCTAAAAGCCTATGGTAACTTTCTATCTTCACATTGCAAAGACGCAGCTATACAATCACACCTACTGAATGATCGGGACAGAATTCATCGCAATTGTAGACGTGAGCGGATACGATCCGGAAAAAGAGCGGACCGACAGCCTGTACAGCAGCAGTATTTGCACTGCTGGTAAGTGTTCGGGAAAAATTCAACGTCGGCTGCCTGTTTGCACCGCGGTAGCTGGGGATTATTTTCTAGTCGAAACACCGATCTACGCGATTACCATCCTAGTTACAGTAGTGGTTACCCTGCACTGCGAATGATGGCGGCAGTGCGCATTTCGACGACCCATACAGTGTTGTACTATACGAGTTCTTTAGCTGTCTCTTGTACTGCCAACTCTTGTCGAATATTCTGTACACTCAATCGTAGCTAACAATATGGATTCTAATTGGTGGCCATGATTTTCTTGCGGCACTTTGTCACTACACGTTGTCCCCACTTCTATGGAATCAAGTTACCTCGCTGGTATCCACGTGGCGGTCACTGCCTCCCTGCGCTTTCTTGGAAGTGAGGTGGCTGCCTGGCTGTGGCGCTACCACAGCAACTCGGCTAACCTGCTTTTAGTATGGAATAATGTCACTCGACTCTCCGTTTTCAAGCTGCCATAACGTGTATTACTGGACTCCGCTATACCATGCTTCCGCCAATCTAATTGGCAAAAAATGCACGTGTTTTTCCGGACAGGCTTACAAGTATAAAATCACAATTTTGACCTTCAAATGTATAAAAAGTCAAGCACATAAGGCAAAGAGTTGGGCTAGTTAGAATTTAGAAAAAGGACATCTTCCAGTGCGTAAGAAAAATGAAAGGAGGTGCAGAGGCAGAAGGACGACAAAAAAGCGTAGACCGCTGGCGTTTAACTCAATTGAAGGCCAGCGCTCTACCTTTACTGTCGTTTTTTCTTCTCTGCACCTTTTTCCATTAGCAGAAAAGTGAAACTTCCAGTGTCCATTCCTATGACTAATTAAGAACCGAAGGGTAATATTACTACAAGGAAACTGCGATATCAGACTTGTTAGCTGTGCTTTCCCATGATGCAGCTGCTGCACGGTAAAAAAAAATATATCTCAGCGCCGTTGCTGTCAAACAACGCACAAACACACTAGCCTCGCGTCAATGATTACATCCACTGCCGCTCCACTGCAATGCTTCCTTTCACATGACCTTGTGAACGTAGTAGCGCAAGTTAGCGAATATTTACATATTCAGCGCTCCAGCGCACTGCACTTCATACTATCGGTGATATTGCGAGATTCGTACATCTCTGCAATATCAGGTGCGTAGGCCACAGAAACGCTTCAAATTCCGCTTTCGAGGACAGACGCCGCAAGGCAGCTTCGATACCTGGTACACAGTCTCACACTGGCCGAGTGGAACTCGCCAAACTTACGACTTACACCACTGCATCCTCTAAACCCCTCCTTGCAACTCCGACCTCCACTCGGACTTCCTTGACGTGAAGCGATGCTTCTCTGTCTCCTTTGGTTAGGAATCGCCTTCACAAAGGCATACTCTACATTAGTTGGAGTGACTGAAAGCGCAGCATGCGAGGTCTGTGGCACCGAAGAAAACATCGACCACCTACTGTGCCACTGTCCACGATATACCCCAGAGAGACAAGAACTTGCCAAAGCTTTCCAAAAACTGGACGATCGGCCACTTTCTGTGCAGGTACTGCTGGAATACCGCCCCCATCGCCCGTCTGCCCATAAAGCGGTGAAGGCGCTTTTGTGCTTCTTAAGGACGACGGGCTTGTGCGACCATCTGTTACTTTTAATGCAATTTCTGTAAGACCACGCACATCAGCGAACTCACCGCAACTTCCTTCTTTCCTTCCCTCCTCTCTCTCCCTGTTATATTTGTTTTTCCCTTTCCCATTCCCCCGGTGTAGGCTAGCCAACCGGACGTTATTCTGGTTAACCCCCCTGCCTTCTACTTATCTCGTTCCCTCCTTCCTCCTACAATGTAAACCTCTGAAGTGGGGAGTATAGAACAGATTGAGGTGGCCATATGTTTCCGATCGAATACTACTGCTTCAGTGGAGCCGTATGGTGTTTTCACGTTTCAGTCATGCGAAAGATTGGAAGCAATCGTTGAGGCAACGAACGAATCTCAGAAGCTGTGCAGTTGGAATTAATCTGCCCGCTTAATGCCTTTGACAAAATATGTTAAGACCAGAAACGCATCGTGCAATGAATTTGAACATAATGCGATACTTACTGAAGCAATGTAGTGTGTCCGCCGAAACGCACCCTGTGGGAGGCATTTTGTAACGGGGATCCTCGGTCTTCCATCCTTGCGGCCACGAAGCGTTATCTAGTTACGCCGCTTCGATTTCCGCTCGTTGCTACAGTCTGAACATGTCGTCGTACAAGGTCGTCTGAAGAGCCATGACGCGGGTTCCACTGGTACCGCCTAGGCACCGGATAAATTTCAGAGTATTTTTTTATCATCGAAGAGTGGCACATACCCCACGACTCTAATTTGTGACAAAGAGGTTTGCATAATCGACGCACATTACTGGTGGCACGTAACTAGTAACGCAAGTTGGCGCCACAGAGAATTATTGGAGAACAGAATATATCCAGGGGCCGAGCATCCCCCATTCCTTAATAAGCATTATAATGGTTTCACTGTTGTCGTAAGGTGGTCTCCACATATGTAAGTGTGGCACTACACTCGCCGTACACTCGACGTCTTAGTGGTGAACAAACAACAGAAGTTCTCCCACTAGTCTGTGACTGTTCACGCCACACACTTACTCATCAATGTAGGCACGCACAAACTCAACGCAGAGAACGCCACAGAAAGAATCGAATTTATGAACGGCACACCATAGAAGCCTCTCGCCGAAGCGCGCACAAAAAAGCGATAATTATTGCTTCCCGCTTCGGAAAAAAAACACCGCCATCTAATTTACTAAGTCAACGCGCTCATGAAGCACTCTTAAGATGCCAACAAGCTGAACTTATCAGTCTTTAACTTGGAACGCTTTCACAAGAACGTTCACAAAATGCACCACTCAGAAAAAAAAAGCAGCACTGTGATTGTTTCTGCTGAAACCACAGAGAAATACAGCTAGTTTCTCAACACATCAAAATATTTATTAAGTACAAATAGAGAAAAACACTTTTTAATCTACTTCCGAGACCCCCCCCCCCCCCCCCCCACCGACTCTGCCGACCATGCCACCGCGAACAGCGCAGCTGCTACAGGCGCCTCGGGAAGACTCGGAACACATACAGCGGAAAGCGAAACGAGCCACTGGGCGCACACTATTCCAAAAGCAATGTTAACGCAGTTCCGAATAGAAACCGTCACAGATTAAAGAAAGTCCTGTACCGATGTGTTCACATAGACAGTCACACTGCCATTTGCAAATGCACTTACTCAAACAAAAACATAGCTTCAAAAGCGAGGCATACTGGAAGAAACCTGCCAAATATAAACACAACCCATTCAAATGTATTCGCGAAAAGGCAAATAATTTACATGCATTGAATATTCTCAACCTTTAATTCTCAGCTACGAAACACCGGATTTCCGCAGATTCGGAAATTTACCATAAACATACTATCTAAACCTTCCGTCTCAGAGTGCATTCGTACTGTACACAAAACAATGTAATTCCTAAATCATTAACTCTGAAGGATATACGATCTCTAGGCAAACTACCGCCACACTATCATGGAAATTGGCAAACAACATTGAACAATGCTTCACTCTCACTTTTGAATCTGCTCAAGGAACGCTGCGAAGAACCGCTGGAAAGCTTTAGTGAAAAACTTGAGAACATATCTCTAACACCACATGAAGGTTAATATATCTTCAGAACATAAGTATTTACAACATTATGGCCAAAACCAGCAAAAGCAAATTATTCGAGAAGCAGGGGTAAAAATACAACTTTAATCGAAAAGGAACCTTCCGCACGGATTACCACGTCACGCCGATAAAAATGAACTCGGTCATAGAAACACCAGAAGCGAGTGAAATCTTCACAAAAATAAACCAGTGTATTGCTGTAGACCTTTTAGAAACAATAAGGGGGGAGGAAACATGTAATGCAAGGGCCTAAATTTTCGTTCCTAAAAGAATACAATATATAAATTCGAGCTTCACAAATACTTTACGGAATTTTCCCAACGAATACCCATTAGGTTTTATTTTTTTTTTTTTTTGCCGATAACAACGCACTAGACACTGGGACCACAAGAGTTAGAACACGATCCACTTAGACTGTTGAAACAGAACAAGCGACACAACTGTACTGATTTATTTAAACTGTCACTAAGGAAACTATAAGCCAATCGAAGACAGCTAAGCGCCATAAAAACATAACTGCCTCAGGGGGCCGTATCATCTGAAATCTTAGTTCCTCCAACGACATCGTCATTGTAAATGTCTTAAAGCTCAAGTAGTTCACGCCTGCAATAAGCGCTAAATGTGTACAATCCGCTGTGATCTAAAACACCATCAACCTATTACTAGCCCACGTTAACCGAGTTTCTTTTACTGCAAGTCAGGTTCCAACAGGCTATCGTAAATAAATCAACACGTATGTATGTGTGCGATGTGCCATGTGCGAGTATATGTGCGATTTGTAGCTACCGAAAAACAAACAAAACTGCCAAAAATTTTCTTGCAAATTCTTTTTGTACATTCGGGTCAGGTATAAATTTATAGCTTTTATAACGTCATCCGACAGAAACAGAAGGAAATGCAAAGCAATAAACTCGAGAAGCAGAAAAGAAAATAGCTGCAACATTTACGAATTCTACAGCATTAATGACAGGGTAGCTCTAGTCGTAATCAAACATAATAACAGGTATAGATTAAAGGTAGTACAAGCCTACGCTCCAACATCCAGTCGCGATGATGAGGAAGTAGATAAGTTTTATGAACATATTGATTTAGCGATATAAAGAGTGAAAACTCCATATACTGTAGTAATGCGCAAATTCAATGCTAAAGTAGTGAAAAAGCAGGCTGGTGAACAAGCAATTGGCAACTACGGTGTCGATTATATGAACGCTAGAGGAGAGATGCCAGTAGAATTCGCAGAAAGGAATAAGCTTCGAATAATGAACACCTTTTTCAAGAAGCGTAGCAACAAGTGTACGAGCAAAAGCCCTAATGGTTATCAAGAAATAAACTTGACTTCATACCTTCTGCTGGTCCCCGAATAATGCAGGATGTACAAGTGATATGTAGGGATCATAGGCAGCGATCATAGGTTAGTGAGGGCTAGGATTCACCTCAACTTGAAGAGAGAAAGAAAAAGATTGGTAAAGAAGAAACGGGTCAACCTAGGGCCAGTAAGGTTAAGAGCAGACAAATTCAGGCGGGTACTTGCAAACAAATTCGGAGCCTTGGAGCACAGAGATGATGATCACATAGAGCTTATGAATGAAACAGTAAATAGGCTGGCTTCAGAGGCTGCAATAGAAGTGGGAGGCAATGCACCAAGGCAACCAGTAGACAAGCTGTCCCAAATAAGGAATGCCCTAATAAAGAAACGACAAAAATGAAAGTGTACAACTCAAGGATAAGGTAGAATTCGCGGAACTGTGAAAACTGATCGACAAGGCGAAAATAAGTGATATTTGAAACTATGACGTAAGAAAGACTGACGAAGCCGTAAAAAATGGACGCAGCCTGAAAGCAATGAGAAATAAACTTGGCATAGGATCAATCAAGATGTATGCACTGAAAGATAAACAGGGTAATATCATCACAAATCTCGACAATAGAGTAACAGAAGCGGAAGAATGTTATGGTAGCCTGTACAATACCTAGAGGAGTTAGGATAACACCATTAGAAACAGTGATGAACAGGATACAAAAACTCCTCCTATAACTAGCGATGTGGTTAGAAGGGTCTTGCAAGAGATGAAACGAGGAAGGGCGGCAGGAGAACATGTAATAACCGTCGATTCAATCAAAATCGGAGGAGACATAATGCTTGGAAAACTGGCACCTTTTTATACGAAGTGCCGCCGCCGCCGCCGCCGCTGACGACGACGACCATAGGGATGTGTTCCGCGGAAGACGTAAATACTCGTTACTAATAGGTCCTATACCTTGTGCTAGCGTGGAAGAGGAAAAAGCAAACCATGAGAAAGGGCGCATTCCAGAGAATCAAACGCTGAAAAAAGAAAGAATCAACCAAGTGTCGGGCTTGAACTAGAGAAGGTCGACGTAATTGCACCTAGAAAAATAATATAGTACGATAAGTTATCAGTCAATAACGAACAGGAAAGTGAGAAAGATACAGAATGGAGATATAATAGGTGGTTTATGATTGAATACTACCAACCACTCCGTACGTTGACTTCGTCTTCCTTAGCGTCAACACTTGCTTAACTGCTTTTTTTTTCTGTACTCTCGTGTGCACAATAAGAAAATTGCGGAAAGTTCTTCACGCCCTTAGTAACACTGACTTTACTCGTCTTCTCGGAACACTTACAGCTTTTGACCGCTACGGCAACGTACTTTGCACTTGTGACGGGGGTGATACCCAGGGTCGATGTTATTCGGGTCCTGGGCATGTTGTCCAATTCAACAGTGGGAAGGGAACGACTCTCCGCAAGACCATCGCAAAGACGGACAACACTTTCCGCCTCGTTCGAAGAATTGCAAACCGGCCCTGAGGCATGAAGGAAAACAATCTCTTCAGGCTGATCAATGCCTTCGTAGCATGCCACCTCACGTACACGATTGCTATGCACAACTTGCTCAGAGCGGAGCCAGACAAGCTCAACGCTCTCATCTGTAAATTAGTCAAGATGGCTCTCAGGCTACCTATCAGGACCCATACCGAGGATCTACTCAAGCTGGGGGTGCATAACAGCGCCTAGAAGATTGCCGAAGCCCAAGGACGCACGCCATTGACTCGCCTGATCACCACAGCGGCAGGTAAACGTATCCTCGAAGAGCTGGGTTACCACCCTGCGGGATCCCCGATGGGCAGGACCGCGATTCCTGGGTGCATTCAAGAGAAGTTCGAAGGGGCCCCTGGGCCCCTTCGAAATTGTCTGAAATGCAGCCAGGAACTTTCCATCCCGTCCAAAACGAGGGAAGACGCACGGCCAGAGCAGCAGCCATCCCCAAACAGATCAAGCAACAAGATATTAGAGCAAGCTTCGTCGACGCCGCAGAGTACGACGGGAGGGCCTTTGCCGTAGTTGTGGTCGACTCCAGCGGCAAGATTTCCAATGGCGCCTCGGTTCGCACTTCAGATCCCGGAGTCACCGAGCAAGCCGCCATCGCCCTCGCCCTACTAGATGGTCATGGGTCCGAGATCAATAGTGATTCCAAAACCGTCGTTAGGGCTTTACAGAAGGGCTGCATCACCAAGCAAGCTGCCCGTATTCTTAGCGGCTCGAGTCCATATGCTCTCACACATCATTCACCTCACTGGTTTCTTGCTCACGTAGGGTTGGTCGAGGGTGCTCCCTCGAACCGAAGTGAGTCCGCTCACGAGGCTATGCGTGACCTCACCGCACGCGCTACCTCTATAAGGAGCGCTGAATCCGCTCCTCTCTATGGGCCCAGCGACGCTCCCGCTACTCACAACGAGATTATTAAAATTTTGTACCTGTCTCGAAGGGTCTTTCACCTCGTCACCGCAAGTTGAATAGGGCGCAAGCCGTTTCGCTAAGACTTCTAGAGACCAGCACATATCCGTGCCTGTCCGTTCTCCGCCAGGCTTACCCCGACGTATATCGCTACGACACTCGCCCGTCCTGCGGGCAGACCTCTACTCTAGTGCACATGCTCTGGGAGTGCGGGTCGACATACCCCAGGTTCACCAAGGAGAAGTGGGACTCGCGTCTGCGTAGCCCGGCTCTCGACCAGCAAATTCTAGCTGTCCGGCGTTCCCGCGACCGGGCCGGTGTGGTAGACCTGCCGGTCCCTACGTGGGACTAGCCGGGTGCGCGACGAGTTCGCGTCCTCGCTGGACCTGCAATAAAGTTTTTTAACTCAAAATGCTTGTGTGACTCGTTGCAATAGTTCATACCCGCAAAAAGTGGGTCTAGTCTAGTGAGACAATAAAATATCATCAGGGCTGGCTCATAACCCCGTAAGCAATAAAGGATGCAATGATTCATTATGAATGAATAAACGAAAGGAACAACGAAGGAACGAAATAAAGAACTAGAGAAAAACGAAACAACAAACAAAGAGAGAACGAAAGAACCTTTAGGGAGTTCACTATGTGCTCGCATGTGTCATTTACGAGGTCGACCTACAAGGCCTTACGTTTACTTCACACAGCGGCAAGTTACCGCTCCTTGAGGCGTTTTTACGAACATGAATCCAGCAATGTGGCGACATGCCCTGTTACTAAAATTCCACTTATTTAACACCTATAGTGGTAACTCTGAGAATTTCATTGATTTGCCTATGTGCTATATACTCTGATATCACCGACTTTGCTTTGGCCCTTGCTTGACAAGGTCACCCGTGGGCATGGAGGCATGACGACGACTATAAGGCGCTAACAAAGTGACGATGGAAAAAGGAAGAAAGAATGCTATTGATGGAGCGTCAAAGCGCATAACGACAATGGCATGGCGACAATGATATGTCCGTTTTTAAATTATGACGGCAGTATAACGACGAAAACCTGACGACAACGACGCGAGGACAATTAGATGATAACGATAGCATGAGATTAATGTATAATCGCCACCGGATGCAGAAGCGAGAATGACCACGATCGCGTGGGCAAGACTGCATGGCGACGACGGTATGACAACCGATGCATGATTGCGTCTGTAAGACGACAACGCACTGACGATGATGGCATCACAATGATGGCATAATCAAGATAAAATGAAGACAGCGCGATTGCAGTAGAATGATTACACGGACGTGATGACGATAATGAAATGACATCGTGACCCCAATGCTATGACGGCAGCGGTGTAACGACGTATATCTGAGCACGACTGAATGACGACTATGCAGCGACGACGATGACCGGACACCTGCACGAGGGAATTAGCATGACGGTAACCTCGTGATCAAAAGGCGTGACGAGAACTGCATCACAAAATCTTTGTTGCCACAATGGCTTGGAGATCATGTGGCTGGAGGGCCGATGATGGCGGCATCGCGACGGCATCAAAAGGGTACCGTGATCTCAAATTAATGCAAACAATGTGATTGCAATACAATGACGAAGAAAATATTCCGCTTCAATTTCACTTTGTGAAAGCGGACGCAAAGCGAACCTATTGCCGACGTTAGACAAGCCCAATCGACATTAGACAAGCACCAGCACAACAAACTCCGTACCTCACGCGCGCACGCACTTGTGCCGAAGCGCCCCATACATCCTCATTCTTTTAGGCCCTCGGCCAACTGCAAGTGTCTTATTGAACTAATTGCATTTTCGAAAGTACATTGCACCTGAAAATTCGTAAAATGCGATTTACGACATGATTTATTGCATGGAGACATGATAGCATCGGATTGTAATTCGAATACACGGGGAAGCATAAATCTGTTACGCGGACAATCACAGACAAAGCCCTTTTGCAGCTGCTGTTTGAGCCCTGTCTGAGTGGCTGCGGCCCCTAGGTGGCGGTGCTGTTTCTGGGTGAGGACGAGCTCACGAGATATCGCGAACAACGAGAAGCTTGGAGCTTCACTGTAAAATGAGCGTCAAGGAAATGATGAAAGTGGTATGATGACTATGGCATGATGACGATGAGTTGACATTACTGAAGTGATGACAATGACAAAAAAGTACAAGTTTTGACAGAAAGGCGACAGATTACGATAGCAAATTACTGGACGGCAATATTAAGTAAGGATAGTAGTTTTATCGGCCATATAAAGTGGTAAACATAGCATTACCCACTAAATTACCAGGCATGGTGCCACGTGCGCCCAGTGAGTGAGTGAGTGAGTGAGTGAGTGAGTGAGTGAGTGAGTGAGTGAGTGAGTGAGTGAGTGAGTGAGTGAGTGAGTGAGTGAGCGAGTGAGTGAGTGAGTGAGTGAGTGAGTGAGTGAGTGAACTTTTATTGGGTCCAGCAAAACGCAATAAAACGCGCACCCAGCTAACTTCACGACGGCACTGACAGATCTAGTCTGCCGATGCGATCGCGGGCATGCTGGAGGGCCAGGATTTGGTCCTCAAAGACGGGAATTCGCAGGCGCGCGTGCCACTCTTGGTGAACATCGGGCCCAGTGACCCGCACTCCTTGAGCGTATGAGATAAAGTAGCAACCTCACTACAGGCCACGCAAGAACAATTCGGATCACTTTTGGAATATATGCTCTTAAGGGACGCCGAATTTAGGTAGGAGTTCGTTTGCAATAGTCTGAGCGTGACCGCCTGCGCCCTGCTTAGCTTGGAGTGAGGCAGCGGGAAAACCCTTCGCTCTAAGTAAAAGAAGTTAGTGAGTTCATTGTGCGTGATAGGAGCGTCTCTGTTTCCGGGAAGAGAGTCGCCCGATCCGAGGGCAGCGCTGTCGGTAAAGCCACGCGCAACCTGGTGGGCTGACTCGTTAAGGTTCAGAGGAACCCCCTCAATCGCCCCGACCTGGGCAGAAACCAAAGGATGGAGTGTATGGAGGTGTCGCCGTGTTTGCCGCTCTTCAGCATTTGAATTACCTGCCGGGCTACCCGGCCTTTCTGGAGTGCCCTGACGGCCAATTTCGAATCGCTATACATCCTTTGTCTCCGACCGTCTTGCATGGCGAGTGCTATGGCCACTTGCTCGGCAACCTCGGGGTTCGTCGTCCCGACGGAAGCACAGTTTATGAGTTTGCCCAGCGTGACCACGACGAAAACCGCCAAAGCCTTGCCGTCTCGGTATGCAGCTGCGTCCACGAAGCGCGCTTCGATATTGTCCTTGTTTCATTTGCTTCAGTATATTCAATGCCCTCGTCTTGCGACGACCTGCGTTGTGAACGGGATGAACGTTGCCGGGCAAATGGGGGATCAGGATCTTTTCCCTTATTTATCTGGAAAACAAACCTGAACACGTCCTACTCAATGACCGCTGAAACTCACTGTCAACACGCTGCAGTGAGTAAGCGCAGCTGCAGTAGCCAGCAGATTGTCCTTTGTGTTACCCGTCACATCAGCGCAAACTAAGCGAAAGTACAGGCGCGGCGGACTGTGTGCACGTCGCAGATGGCTTGCAAGACACAGTGGCCCGGACGGCCGTGTGCGCAGCCGACGGCACAGCCGCGTGTAGAATGCACTTCCCCCCTTCCCTAACCCCACGGTAGACTTTGTCCCCGTCACAGATCGTTTTCACAATACACCGATCCGGGCGGGCAGGCGCGGCTGTACGGGGCACCCGGAAGAGAACGCGCCCCGCCTCCCTCCCCTCCCCCCGGAGACTTGCGCGTGACAGAAGACAGCGCGCTTCCTCGTTTCATGCGCGAGATTGAGCAGCAATCGCCGGCTCACTCTCGAACGCTTTCCCCCCCATATACAGCATACGGTGCGCGGCGAAGATTTCATCGCCCTGGCAATTTATACTGAACCCCACAACGACGCCGACGGCTGAAATGCGCTTGGAGTGTCCATATAATTGCATGTCGCAATAAAATCACAGTGATGATGGTGACATGACGATGATATGTGACGACGATGGTATGACGAGAGTCGGATGACAAAGCTGGCATGACGACAACCTAAAGACCACGACCGCATCATGACCCCGAACACATACGTAGTGTCCCACGCTATTTGGACTACTAGGTCGGAGTACAAGGCACGATGACGACTGCAGGACAAGAGTCACCTCACGAAGCCTAATGGCGACTGCTGAAGGACAACGACGACAGTATGAAAAAGATGGCGGGACGACGACGGCATGACAAGTACCGGACGACAAAGCTCAAATCAAGCGATACAACGAGCACGATGGCATCACTACCCCGAGCGCATACCCGTTTGTCTAAGCTACCACAAAACTTGGGCGACTGGGTCGAGGTTGATGGCGTGAGCAAGCTCTTGAGGCTGGAATAGCGACAATGGAACTACCACGACGGCACATCGAGCAGGAGCACACATATCTAGCTTCCCAGGCAGGTCGACAACTTGGTTCACCGGGTTGGCATAAAAACATAGATAGATAGATAGATAGATAGATAGATAGATAGATAGATAGATAGATAGATAGATAGATAGATAGATAGATAGATAGATAGATAAATTGATAGATAGATAGACAGACAGACAGACAGACAGATAGATAGATAGATAGATAGATAGATAGATAGATAGATATAGATAGATAGATAGATAGATAGATAGATAGATAGATAGATAGATAGATAGATAGACAGACAGACAGACAGACAGACTCAGAAAGGCTGAAGTGAGCAAAGAGTGCTTTTCGCATTAGCATGTATATTATTACATGTTGCACAGTACAATACTATGTCATTTAAATAAGGATTTGTGTCCACAAAAATGAAATGAAGGGCTTCACTTCATTTATTGTTAAAAAAGGAGGCGGGATCGTTCGAGTGATGGAATATCACCGTGTCTCCGAAGCGAAGTTCGAAGTCTTATTTGTTTATGAGGAGCGAGACCGTTTTCGTGCAAGCACTTGGGAGGCACTACTTCGCGATTCACTGTCATCAGGGGCTAATTTCGCGAACTTATTGCTTGCCACGGCACTTCACTTGTGCTATTATTTTGTGGGCAGCAGGTGGAGCATAAACATTTATTTACGAGTAGACGCCTGCTGATATTTGAAACTTTCGAATAACAGATCGAATAGTGTCCTTTTTAACTATTCCTAAATGCAAATATTGTTCTAACAACATCTAGGTAATTTTAAGCGCCATTTGTACGCGAACAGACTTAAAATTCTGGCAGAAGTTTGAAAATTGTCGTCGCCGTGGGCATAGCCGAGGTATAAAACATCAGAATTTGCATAGTAAATCAAGTTACGCCACTCAGGGAGCCAAACTTCAACGGCTAAAGCGTGATATTTGCGCTCTTTCAAGAACATCAGGAACTCCTCAAACGAAGCACTGCGGTCTTATCTCTTGATATTGAAGGTGCCTACACCAATATACCTCATCGTGCAATTATGGACACCTTAGAAGCTGTAGGGATTGATATACACGTCTTTCATCGAACTCGCGGCTATTTGAATAGAAAATCTCTCTTTACGTTGAGTGATGACGGACCAACGACATCTAGTTATACCAGTCGTGGTACACCACACGGTGGCGTACTTAACCCTACCGTGTTAAAGACCGTGATTGTTGGTCTCGCCGATTGCCGCAAACCGTACAGTTCCCCGTGTATGAGGACGACATTTGAACATAAGTTTGGGCAGTGACATGTGTACATGTGCGCGCCGGATTTCACAACGCTTCAACGCAGCGTCAAAATATCTAAGAAGGCAAGGCCTGGAGATTTCACCTGAGAAGTGCGCACTCCTTTCTTTTAATCGTAAAGCGATGGCTCCGTATGCTTTGCGGACTAATGGCCAAAATGTACCATACAGACAACTGCACGTAACTTTTGATGTCATCATTGATAGAGACTTCACTCTGAGCCCTCAAGTCTCGTACATGACAAAGCGTTTGGATGCCACTGTCGACCTCTTCGCGCTTCTTGGCGGGAAGTCCTGGGCGATATAGTGCCAGCAATGTCGCCACTACAAAGTGCTATTTTTGGCCTTCTTTCGGTGCAACTTATCCGTACTAACAGGCAGAAACGATGTTCCACATCCGCCGCGATCGTCTGTGAGTGGCGGCGCTGGCTAACACCCCCAGAGTTCTACTACACTCTTAAGCAAAATTACACCCTTTTGCAACACAACAATAATTTTCATCTGTCTTGTCTGCATTGCCTTTTCTAATGCGGCAAGCCATGTACTTTCCAGTAACGAACTGCATGCGCGTTATCGGCATGACATAGCATTCCCTACAGGAAAGTAGCGGGCGCGGCGTTTTCAAGAAAGGAAACGCAAGCAAGGCAGATGACGATTAATTATTGTTGTGTGACAGATATACACTCCTAGGATGTA
This sequence comes from Dermacentor variabilis, assembly GCF_050947875.1. Taxonomy (NCBI): domain Eukaryota; kingdom Metazoa; phylum Arthropoda; class Arachnida; order Ixodida; family Ixodidae; genus Dermacentor; species Dermacentor variabilis. Next base: position 232,898,929 of record NC_134569.1, on the reverse strand, counting down.
CATTTGTCTAAGAGTGTAGGAAACATAAATACCCCAGAACGTGGATGGCGAAACGGCGACGCGGTAGCTCAATTCGTAGAGCATCGCACGCGAACTGCGAAGGTTGTGGGATCGTTCACCTCCGGCAAGTTATTTTTAGAGCGCAGCTCTTTGGCGTCCGTTCCTGGGTTTCGCGTCGTCGTCGGCCTCGTAACCAGCTCCGCCCCCCTTTCACCCCCCCAGCGCTAGCAGCGACCGACTGATACCGCTGGATGCCGCTGACGCCGCTAGAGAGTCAAGATAACGTGACTGCATAGAACACCGTCGCCGCCATGCAGAAAGAGGAGGAAAGGGTCCCCCCCCCCCTGTTCTTGTGTGGCGGATAGGGTGCTCTTCAGTTGCCGACGCGCCGGTTATTCGTTGTCCCTGAAACCAACTCCGCAGCTGGGGTTGACTCACTATCGGCGTCAGCGGCATCAGTCAGTCGCTGCTATCTCTTCCCTCCTCCCTTTATCGTGTTGTCCGCTTGCTGCGCGCGCTTCTGCCCCCATCGTTTGCCGCTGGGTGTACACGCCGCCCCCCTCCCCCCTCTTCCTGCGAGTCTCCGGTTGTCAAAGCGCCGGCTCGAACTTAATTCCTTTCTTCGCTCCTCCTCCAATGCAACCCCTGTGCGGTGGCAATCAGAGAGCCAGATCGGTGGCGGCGGATCTGTATATGTGCACCGCCCGAGCCGAAATTGCCGCTGCCGTTCGCCCTCTGCGGTGGCAATCAGAGAGCCAGATCGGTGGCGGCTTGACATAAAGACAAACAGCAATTTCCTAACACTTATGCGGGAGAACATCCCGTTCCTCTGGCTCGTAACGCGTTCCACGGCTGTGACAACCTCGCGAGGCACTTGTATAGATCTCGTCTTTGAGAATCAAGCATTGGTGTACCAAGTCGAACATATATCAGTCTATTTCTCCGACCACAAAGCTTCCTTCATGACTGTCAAGAACTGTTAGTGGAGTCTTTGTTAAAGGAATACGTGTGAAAAATAAAAAAAAAATTCTGTGATAGCGCATACATGTGTTGCTCGATTTATTTGCCTCAATCTATCGAAAAGGTGAAACAGCTTATTTGCTGCGCTCAAATTTCGCATTAGGAAGTAACGTAATCGTCGGTAATTTCTTTCATCCACTTTCATTTCCATTATTGTATCGTTTGTTTATTTCATTTATTAAGCACAAGTAATTACCCCTCTGTTGTCCTTAGTGTCCGTGTTTGTTGGCTTCTTATGAAATGACTAATAAAAATCGGGCGCCTCGGTTAACCCCCTTTTTTCTCGTTTATATGTACTAGGGAATACTTGCATTACAGATAATCGCAGACTTCATATTGTGTAAGTATAATACTCAGAATTTGTTTTGGTCTCCCAAAATATACATCATCGATTGCCATAGTGGCCATTGCCAACGATTTTTCTATGAAAGTCTACGCTGATCCGGATGTCCTGAGAGCACACATCCGACAGCTGACTCGGATTCATTCACACCTTGTGCTTGCTTGCCAGCAAAGAGGCCAGATTTTAACATTTTCTAAAAGTGTTCTAAGACATGCCTACATGCGAACCATGCCTACTACACGATTGTAAGCACTCTTGTGGTATCTTAAACGGCCGCAAGCACAATTGACAGTTCCGGGCGTCAAGTAGAAAGCTGCAGCGACGCTGCAAGCTTTGAAGCAAGCAACATCGGAACACATTTACAACGGGCACAAATTGGGGCAACATGTCTACACAAATGGTTCAGTGAAACAGCTGCTCTACTGCTGCCGTCATCGTCCCGGCACAATTTGTAGAAATAAAGTTCTGTGAAACCACATCGGCGAGTGCAGAGTTTGCGGCATTCAATTCTGCACTCTTATACACGATCTACCGCAACAATGGACAATTTTAATGATTCCAAGGCAGCCTTTCAGGGCACACAAAGCCCAATGCGCCACAGGCCCAATGAATAAATGTCCTCAGAAATTGGACAGATATATCGTCGCAGCCATGATAAGTGACACAACATAATCTTTCAATTGCCACGCCGACGAATCCGCGCGATACGCACATGAAAGTTGTAAATGCGTCTTGATTGCGCTTTCGCGAACAGAAGCCGCAACTCGTCCGCGATTCATATCCCGTGACTGTACTTTACCGCTGTGGGTCTCGAACGTTTCCACCTTGTATCGTTTGCGTTCATTGTCTCCCGATACACAGATGCATATAACGTCTGGGTTACAACAACGTGAGCCAACCATGCTCTGTACCGTATGTGCCTAGGGCACGGAGCAAGAAATATTTAGGAGTGGAAACTCCGCTGTTTGCGGCGACCAGTAAAGGTCACAAGCCCGCGGATATATTTTCATGCTGGCGGCACCTGGCGGCATGGGAAGAAATTACCGCCGTTTCGGTTGCCAGGGCAACCGGTTGGGCGTGTTGCTCCCGTTCGGCCGCGCGCCTGTCTTCTACCACGGAGCGGCCGGAGCCGCCGAGCCGCCTGCCGGGCGCTGCTTTTTTTTTTCGCTGCGGCTTCTACGACGCGCCGCATGGTGCCGCCACTGTATACGGTAGCGTCGGCGCATGCAAGAATTGTGACTTTATCTGGTCGCCCGCGCTCGCTCGCGCTGGCGGGAGTTTCACCTCCTATATGTCTTACTCCGTGGCCTAGGCGTAGTATTTAACTCCTATACCTCGCTTATTAGAATGGCCAACAGCCCCAATTGCGACGCATGGAGCTGTAAAGAGACGCTCACACACATTATCGGCGTCTGCCCGTGCTATAACGTCGAGAAGCAAGTTATGTGCCGAGCCATGGACCACTTGGACAATTGCCGACTATAAAGAACTGATAGTTCTAATCCAGTTCTACCGAAGAACACCCTTGCCAAAGGCCGTATTCACGCTACTAAGATTCCTGCGGTCTACGGGGCTTCATGATAGACTTGCAGCGACCGTCCGTTCCTTGTTTCCCGGTGTGCCTTGCCTTGGGTGCCATTACCCACTGCTCTATCTTGGAACCGAGGCAGCTACCCGGACTAAGGCGCCATCAGAGTCACTCGCCATACCTGCTTTTACTTTTGAATAAAAGCCAGTTGACTACCTGTTCCCAAGGTGTCAAAACGTTTATTCCTTGCGTCCGCTAAACCGAGCTCCCAAGAAGTAGTGACCCAGCACATTTACGTTTTTTAGCACTAGCCATGAATGACGCTGCTACTACTCCTGCAAACAGAAACGACGCGACAATTACGGGCCGAGTCACCGCCGTAGAGCTTCATATTCCCAGATTTTGGCTGAAGAATGCCCGAGCTTGGTTTATGCAAGCAGAGGACCGTTTCCAGCTCCAGCGCATCACTTCACAGACAGCAGAATACCTGCACGTCGTCGCCGCGTTACCCTCCGACATCGCCGATGCCAAAGACGACTTGCTTGCCGGTACGCCTTTGGCCACAGCATACGAAGACTTCCAACGCATGGTCCTAAGGCGCCTCGAGCTACCGCAAGAAAGTACGCTCCAGCAGCTCCTATACAAGAAACTCGGTAACCAACGATAGGTACTGCCCTCAGCCGTGTGCTAAACCGAGCTCTCAAGAGACTTTAAAAAGGCCGAACTTTGCCGCTCTGTAGAGTACGCGGTTTGTCTGTGGTCGTCTCTCTCGCTCCCCCTTTCGCTCTTTTGTCGTTTTATCACCCTACTGCCTCCCCCCGTACAAGGTAACCACCAGACCTACTTCTGGTTAACCTCCCTGTTTTTCTATTCATATTTTCTCTCTCTCTCTCTCTAAACAGCCATAATCAGCTGAACATACTACTTTTATGTAGCTAATGCCCCATTTCTGACTGGCGATCCTGAAATTTTGTTTACTTGCCCAGCTATTGCTCATTATCTTTGTCTTCTGCATACTAATCTTCAACCCCACTCTGGTACATTCTCGGGTAAGGTCCTCAATCATTTATTACAGTTCATCTCCAGTGTTGAAGAACCGGACACAGGCATCTGCAAACTGAACATTGATTTTCAAAGTTTATTCTCATTCCTAAGCCATACCAATATAGTAGCTTAAGTACTACTTCTAAGCATGAAGTGAATATCCTTAGAGAGGTTGTGTCTCCTTGTCTGACGCGTGTCTTGATAGGTAATATCCTAATTTTCTTATGCAGAACAAAGGCAGCTGTGAAAGAGGAAGACGACGCTCTTCGATCTGTTATCACCTCAGCTCTGTAATTTTTGCATAGGTTTTGCTATTCATTAAGTGAGTTATTCATATCCTTGGAAGACGGCCGCATCTTTAAGGCGGTACTGTCCCTATGGGAAGAGTACGGCTGCTCCGGCACCGGCATCTTTAAAGGGACAGTGCCAACCGAAGGAAGCCAGCGTGGGGGAGGCGGCCATGGTCTCGCAAGGTGTGGAGCTGCGAGACATCAGGAACGATAAGCAGTCCAGTGCGTCATAATCACTCAGTGTGGACGACACAACTATCGTCGACCCTGACGAGGAAGTGGCTGATATGGCGGAAGTGGACAGCGAAGGCTTCAAGGTGGTGAGTCATCGGAAGCAAAGAACGGTCGGAATCCCAGTGGTAGTTTTGCCTACAGAGAAAGGTTTTGATTTGAGAGAGCGGAACCCTATCAGGCTCTTCGAAGCCATTAAAGTACTGCTGGGATCTGCCCCGATTCGCAGCCTCTTCACAACGCAAGGTGCTCTTTATTTAGATATCGCAACGGAAGAGCAAGTTGACATTCTTCTCCGGTGCTCTCAGATTGGTGACATAAGAATTAAATCCCGGCTGCCCCACTCCTACAAGACTAACACATATGTTATTAGGGGAGTACCAGTGTGGTATTTCGAAAGCGACCTTCTTGACTACTTGAAACCGCAAGGTGTTCTGCACGTGAAACGTGTGATGCGCTGGGTGGAGACTCAAGAAAAAGAATGGGCAGCGAAACCTACTAACTCTGTTGGGATAACGTTTGCTCCCAACACCGAGCGCCCCGAAAAAATTGACCTCGGCTTTACCAAGCATGCAGTCAAAGAATTCGTTGAACCTCCTCCCCGATGCTTTAGGTGCCAACGCTTTGGGCATGTAGCCAAAGCTTGTATCAAAGATTAACGTTGCAAACGACGCGATGGCGCCCACGATTACAAAGCCTGCAAGGCATATTTTGCTTGCGCTAATTGTGGTGGTGACCATCCAGCGAGTTTCGGTGGCTTACCTTCCGTGTAAGCGCCTTGCACCGCCGAGTGTCCTTCATTACCGGTCCCAAACCGCAACCTACTGAAAAGCGGTTACCTGGAAGTGACCAGTTCTCGGCGTTAAATTCGGAAGTTGAGTTCCCTGCGTTAGAGTCGGAAGTTCGTAGCGTGGTAACAAGCAACGTCAGTGAGCGACCTGAGCCTACCAAGACGGCAAAGTCCTCTGTGGGTTTGTCGATTGTTCCATCTGCTGCAGCAAAACGTGTCCAAGTTTCTCAGCGACCAGATCACAGCGAGACTCGCCAGGTTTCGCAGTGACCAGATCACAGCGAGACTCGAGAATATGGAGGGCATTCCCTCGCCTCAAAAGAGATGAAGAAACCAGCTGCAGTGGCCAAGGGTGGGTCCCAGTCCGCAACCTTTGTTGAAGTTGTCAGGCAGTGCGCACAGCAAAATAAGGAGCTCAAAAATCAGGACCTGTCCGACCTTTGCGAGTTTTGTTTGAAGTCCTGCATTCATATGTTCAAGTGATGCAGACTGGCGCCCTGAAGAACTGTCTACAGCTCGTTCTTTCCTTTCAGTCCGTGACTACCACCATTGCATCGACCTTTACCTTATAATATTGCTAGTCTTCATCAACCTCATGGAACTAAAAATCACCGAAAAGTGCCGTTTATTATGCAATGGAACTGCGCTGGGTTTATAAGTCGATTAGCAGAACTTAAATTATTTCTGAATGATACGTGTTCCAGTATTGGCCCTCTCGGAGGCTGGCCTACAAAGCGGGAGATCTTTGACTGGATATGTTCCCCATAAGAATTGCAGCATAAAGTCATTTCCCGTGGGAAGTGCCGCCCTTTACATACGGAGAGAGATTCCTCATGTGTCTTTGAACGTCATCGATCTTTGCACCGATAGTATTGAGGTAGCGGCTGTGAGGATACGGCTTGGCTTCCGAACTCTTTCTGTTGCATCCGTATACGTGTCTCCGCGGAAGAAGGTAGCAATCGACTTGTTTCTCCAGCAGCTTTGTGACCGTTGCCCGGCGCCCCGAATTATCAGCGGGGACTTCAACGCCCATCACTCTGTCTGGGGTGACAGGAACACAGATTCCAGCGGACGCAAACTTGTAGAAGTTATCGACAGTTTGGACCGCCTCAGCCACATCTGTAGACCTAACCATGCATTAGGAGGTCATTGGCCATGCCCAGGTCCAAACTGTCGATAACTTCTACAAGTTTGCGTCCGCTGGAATCTGTGTTCCTGTCACCACATACAGAGTGATGGGCGTTGAAGTCTCCGCAGCCTCAGCCACATCTATAGACCTAACGTTGTATTCATCTGACGCCCACGTTAAGTGGTGAACCGCACCTGACCGCATCGTAAGTGATCACTATCCTATTTTAGTGTTTACGGCCGACTTCCATATGCGCGGCTCTAAAATTAGCCATGTTGTTAATTGGGACAAATACAGGGAGCAACTTGCATGTGTTTCTGGTGATGTGATAGACAAGATGATTGCTGGTAAGATGGCTGCTACCACAGTGGTCAAGTTTCCTAATCTTTTTCCGACTCCGGATATAAAATTCAGGAACCTTTGCGCAGCGCGCAGAAGAGCGGAGCGACAACTGATGCGGAAGAAGGACGACGGATCCTTGAAGACGACCTTCAATAGGCTTAACTCTGCCATTCGACGCCATGCGAACAAGCTCTGTAGGTTGCAGTGGGCGTCCTACTGCGCTAGCTTGACGGTTTTGTCACCGATGACGAGAATTTGGCGAGTAATTGACAGTCTTGCTGGTGATTCTCGTCCTAGTGAACCTTTCGAAGCGCTTGCACTGCGCAAGCAGAAACCTCTCGTGTGCTTGGCAGAGGAATTTGCAGATGCATTTGTAAGTTCAAGTTCAGGAATTCATCCCTGCGGTCGGCCTGCAACATCTACGTCTGTGATGGACGCCCCGTTTATACTTTGAGAGCTACAGACAGCACTCAGCAGCCTGCGGCGTCGATGTGCACCAGGTCCTGAAGGTATCACCAACCAGATGATGCAGAACCTACCTCTGGAACACCGGAAGATGCTCCTAAGGTATCTCAATCGAGTGTGGGAGACTGGCGACGTTCCTCATTCATGGAAGGTGGCTTGTGTTGTCCCAGTGCTGAAGCCCGGCAAAGAAATGACAGACTTGGCCTCGTACCGTCCTCTATCACTGACGTAGTGCGTGCCTAAGCTCATGGAGAAGCTGGCAAATAAGCGTTTATCTTGGTGGCTCGAAGGTAGAAGGGCTCTGCCAACATGCATGATTGGATTCCGAACAGGTTTAAGCGCGCAAGATAGCGTCTTGGACTTGATAAGCCATATTGAAAATCATAGAGCTTTCGGCCTTTCAACACTAGCTATTTTCCTAGGCGTATCAAAGGCTTATGATAGCGTCCTTCAGAGCTCAATACTAAATAATTTGCAGGCCATGGGCATACAGGGCTAGTCTTTAAAAATCTCAAGCGGCTGAAAGTCAAATTTGTATGAAGATGCCAATATTTAAAAGGTCAAATGTTTCCATATGCATTTATTCTGCTTGCCGCCTCCCCGCTTGTATATTGTCTTTCCCAGCTGTTATTTCGCGTCATCGACATTACGGAGATTACATAATTAATTTAGTGACAACAAGAAAAGAAAGAGGCAACCAAACAAATGCGAAAATATAATCTGACTTTTCTTTTATCCGCGCCGTACAGTGCAGAGATGTTCCCGCATCTCTGAGCTTGCAATATGTACTGGAAAGGTGCTTTGCTTGGGTACCTTAGGAATAAGTCAAAACGACAAAACATCGAAAAGGCCCATCCTATAGCAAGTTATATCTCAGTATTCCACATTATTGCGTATAATTTAGCTGCTAAGCTATAACAACCACCGCATTGCACCACAGTGCTGAGAAATAGGCCAAATTTGTGTGTGTAATCAGCCATGAACGAGTGGCGGGGTTTACCGTCCTTCGTGTCGCAAAACATGAGACGCATCATTTATCACTCTCTGCCCAGAGACAAATGCTCGCGAGAGCGTCGGGCTCAGTCTGTCGGGTTTTTCTATCAATATGTAATACAGGCAACATAGGTATGCTCGTTCTGCAAGTATCCATGCTCATCTTTCATTTCGCAAGTATGTAGCCTCCATGATACCTTCTTCTCGCATCCTTGCATGTACGCTGTTCGTCTATATATGCACACGGAGCGGACCTTAGTTGCCTAATTGAGCAACTATATAATAATGTGAGAGCAGAATAATGTATTTCCTTTCGCTTTTAGCCATAAATTGATCAAGAACTAGAGAAGGTCGACGTAATTGCACCTAGAAAAATAATTTAGTACGATAAGTTATCAGTCAATAACGAACAGGAAAGTGAGAAAGATACAGAATGGAGATATAATAGGTGATTTATGATTGAATACTACCAACCACTCCGTACGTTGACTTCGTCTTCCTTAGCGTCAACACTTGCTTAACTGCTTTTTTTCTGTACTCTCGTGTGCACAATAAGAAAATTGCGGAAAGTTCTTCACGCCCTTAGTAACACTGACTTTACTCGTCTTCTCGGAACACTTACAGCTTTTGACCGCTACGGCAACGTACTTTGCACTTGTGACGGGGGTGATACCCAGGGTCGATGTTATTCGGGTCCTGGGCATGTTGTCCAATTCAACAGTGGGAAGGGAACGACTCTCCGCAAGACCATCGCAAAGACGGACAACACTTTCCGCCTCGTTCGAAGAATTGCAAACCGGCCCTGAGGCATGAAGGAAAACAATCTCTTCAGGCTGATCAATGCCTTCGTAGCATGCCACCTCACGTACACGATTGCTATGCACAACTTGCTCAGAGCGGAGCCAGACAAGCTCAACGCTCTCATCTGTAAATTAGTCAAGATGGCTCTCAGGCTACCTATCAGGACCCATACCGAGGATCTACTCAAGCTGGGGGTGCATAACAGCGCCTAGAAGATTGCCGAAGCCCAAGGACGCACGCCATTGACTCGCCTGATCACCACAGCGGCAGGTAAACGTATCCTCGAAGAGCTGGGTTACCACCCTGCGGGATCCCCGATGGGCAGGACCGCGATTCCTGGGTGCATTCAAGAGAAGTTCGAAGGGGCCCCTGGGCCCCTTCGAAATTGTCTGAAATGCAGCCAGGAACTTTCCATCCCGTCCAAAACGAGGGAAGACGCACGGCCAGAGCAGCAGCCATCCCCAAACAGATCAAGCAACAAGATATTAGAGCAAGCTTCGTCGACGCCGCAGAGTACGACGGGAGGGCCTTTGCCGTAGTTGTGGTCGACTCCAGCGGCAAGATTTCCAATGGCGCCTCGGTTCGCACTTCAGATCCCGGAGTCACCGAGCAAGCCGCCATCGCCCTCGCCCTACTAGATGGTCATGGGTCCGAGATCAATAGTGATTCCAAAACCGTCGTTAGGGCTTTACAGAAGGGCTGCATCACCAAGCAAGCTGCCCGTATTCTTAGCGGCTCGAGTCCATATGCTCTCACACATCATTCACCTCACTGGTTTCTTGCTCACGTAGGGTTGGTCGAGGGTGCTCCCTCGAACCGAAGTGAGTCCGCTCACGAGGCTATGCGTGACCTCACCGCACGCGCTACCTCTATAAGAAGCGCTGAATCCGCTCCTCTCTATGGGCCCAGCGACGCTCCCGCTACTCACAACGAGATTATTAAAATTTTGTACCTGTCTCGAAGGGTCTTTCACCTCGTCACCGCAAGTTGAATAGGGCGCAAGCCGTTTCGCTAAGACTTCTAGAGACCAGCACATATCCGTGCCTGTCCGTTCTCCGCCAGGCTTACCCCGACGTATATCGCTACGACACTCGCCCGTCCTGCGGGCAGACCTCTACTCTAGTGCACATGCTCTGGGAGTGCGGGTCGACATACCCCAGGTCCACCAAGGAGAAGTGGGACTCGCGTCTGCGTAGCCCAGCTCTCGACCAGCAAATTCTAGCTGTCCGGCGTTCCCGCGACCGGGCCGGTGTGCTAGACCTGCCGGTCCCTACGTGGGACTAGCCGGGTGCGCGAGGAGTTCGCGTCCTCGCTGGACCTGCAATAAAGTTTTTTAACTCAAAATGCTTGTGTGACTCGTTGCAATAGTTCATACCCGCAAAAAGTGGCGTCTAGTCTAGTGAGACAATAAAATATCATCAGGGCTGGCTCATAACCCCGTAAGCAATAAAGGATGCAATGATTCATTATGAATGAATAAACGAAAGGAACAACGAAGGAACGAAATAAAGAACTAGAGAAAAACGAAACAACAAACAAAGAGAGAACGAAAGAACCTTTAGGGAGTTCACTATGTGCTCGCATGTGTCATTTACGAGGTCGACCTACAAGGCCTTACGTTTACTTCACACAGCGGCAAGTTACCGCTCCTTGAGGCGTTTTTACGAACATGAATCCAGCAATGTGGCGACATGCCCTGTTACTAAAATTCCACTTATTTAACACCTATAGTGGTAACTCTGAGAATTTCATTGATTTGCCTATGTGCTATATACTCTGATATCACCGACTTTGCTTTGGCCCTTGCTTGACAAGGTCACCCGTGGGCATGGAGGCATGACGACGACTATAAGGCGCTAACAAAGTGACGATGGAAAAAGGAAGAAAGAATGCTATTGATGGAGCGTCAAAGCGCATAACGACAATGGCATGGCGACAATGATATGTCCGTTTTTAAATTATGACGGCAGTATAACGACGAAAACCTGACGACAACGACGCGAGGACAATTAGATGATAACGATAGCATGAGATTAATGTATAATCGCCACCGGATGCAGAAGCGAGAATGACCACGATCGCGTGGGCAAGAGTGCATGGCGACGACGGTATGACAACCGATGCATGATTGCGTCTGTAAGACGACAACGCACTGACGATGATGGCATCACAATGATGGCATAATCAAGATAAAATGAAGACAGCGCGATTGCAGTAGAATGATTACACGGACGTGATGACGATAATGAAATGACATCGTGACCCCAATGCTATGACGGCAGCGGTGTAACGACGTATATCTGAGCACGACTGAATGACGACTATGCAGCGACGACGATGACCGGACACCTGCACGAGGGAATTAGCATGACGGTAACCTCGTGATCAAAAGGCGTGACGAGAACTGCATCACAAAATCTTTGTTGCCACAATGGCTTGGAGATCATGTGGCTGGAGGGCCGATGATGGCGGCATCGCGACGGCATCAAAATGGTACCGTGATCTCAAATTAATGCAAACAATGTGATTGCAATACAATGACGAAGAAAATATTCCGCTTCAATTTCACTTTGTGAAAGCGGACGCAAAGCGAACCTATTGCCGACGTTAGACAAGCCCAATCGACATTAGACAAGCACCAGCACAACAAACTCCGTACCTCACGCGCGCACGCACTTGTGCCGAAGCGCCCCATACATCCTCATTCTTTTAGGCCCTCGGCCAACTGCAAGTGTCTTATTGAACTAATTGCATTTTCGAAAGTACATTGCACCTGAAAATTTGTAAAATGCGATTTACGACATGATTTATTGCATGGAGACATGATAGCATCGGATTGTAATTCGAATACACGGGGAAGCATAAATCTGTTACGCGGACAATCACAGACAAAGCCCTTTTGCAGCTGCTGTTTGAGCCCTGTCTGAGTGGCTGCGGCCCCTAGGTGGCGGTGCTGTTTCTGGGTGAGGACGAGCTCACGAGATATCGCGAACAACGAGAAGCTTGGAGCTTCACTGTAAAATGAGCGTCAAGGAAATGATGAAAGTGGTATGATGACGATGGCATGATGACGATGAGTTGACATTACTGAAGTGATGACAATGACAAAAAAGTAGAAGTTTTGACCGAAAGGCGACAGATTACGATAGCAAATTACTGGACGGCAATATTAAGTAAGGATAGTAGTTTTATCGGCCATATAAAGTGGTAAACATAGCATTACCCACTAAATTACCAGGCATGGTGCCACGTGCGCACAGTGAGTGAGTGAGTGAGTGAGTGAGTGAGTGAGTGAGTGAGTGAGTGAGTGAGTGAACTTTTATTGGGTCCAGCAAAACGCAATAAAACGCGCACCCAGCTAACTTCACGACGGCACTGACAGATCTAGTCTGCCGACCCGATCGCGGGCATGCTGGAGGGCCAGGATTTGGTCCTCAAAGACGGGACTTCGCAGGCGCGCGTGCCACTCTTGGTGAACATCGGGCCCAGTGACCCGCACTCCTTGAGCGTATGAGATAAAGTAGCAACCTCACTACAGGCCACGCAAGAACAATTCGGATAACTTTTGGAATATATGCTGTTAAGGGACGCCGAATTTAGGTAGGAGTTCGTTTGCAATAGTCTGAGCGTGACCGCCTGCGCCCTGCTTAGCTTGGAGTGAGGCAGCGGGAAAACCCTTCGCTCTAAGTAAAAGAAGTTAGTAAGTTCATTGTGCGTGATAGGAGCGTCTCTGTTTCCGGGAAGAGAGTCGCTCGATCCGAGGGCAGCGCTGTCGGTAAAGCCACGCGCAACCTGGTGGGCTGACTCGTTAAGGTTCAGAGGAACCCCCTCAATCGCCCCGACCTGGGCAGAAACCAAAGGATGGAGTGTATGGAGGTGTCGCCGTGTTTGCCGCCCTTCAGCATTTGAATTACCTGCCGGGCTACCCGGCCTTTCTGGAGTGCCCTGACGGCCAATTTCGAATCGCTATACATCCTTTGTCTCCGACCGTCTTGCATGGCGAGTGCTATGGCCACTTGCTCGGCAACCTCGGGATTCGTCGTCCCGACGGAAGCACAGTTTATGAGTTTGCCCAGCGTGACCACGACGAAAACCGCCAAAGCCTTGCCGTCTCGGTATGCAGCTGCGTCCACGAAGCGCGCTTCGATATTGTCCTTGTTTCATTTGCTTCAGTATATTCAATGCCCTCGTCTTGCGACGACCTGCGTTGTGAACGGGATGAACGTTGCCGGGCAAATGGGGGATCAGGATCTTTTCCCTTATTTATCTGGAAAACAAACCTGAACAAGTCCTACTCAATGACCGCTGAAACTCACTGTCAACACGCTGCAGTGAGTAAGCGCAGCTGCAGTAGCCAGCAGATTGTCCTTTGTGTTACCCGTCACATCAGCGCAAACTAAGCGAAAGTACAGGCGCGGCGGACTGTGTGCACGTCGCAGATGGCTTGCAAGACACAGTGGCCCGGACGGCCGTGTGCGCAGCCGACGGCACAGCCGCGTGTAGAATGCACTTCCCCCCTTCCCTAACCCCACGGTGGACTTTGTCCCCGTCACAGATCGTTTTCACAATACACCGATCCGGGCGGGCAGGCGCGGCTGTACGGGGCACCCGGAAGAGAACGCGCCCCGCTTCCCTCCCCTCCCCCTGGAGACTTGCGCGTGACAGAAGACAGCGCGCTTCCTCGTTTCATGCGCGAGATTGAGCAGCAATCGCCGGCTCACTCTCGAACGCTTTCCCCCCCATATACAGCATACGGTGCGCGGCGAAGATTTCATCGCCCTGGCAATTTATACTGAACCCCACAACGGCGCCGACGGCTGAAATGCGCTTGGAGTGTCCATATAATTGCATGTCGCAATAAAATCACAGTGATGATGGTGACATGACGATGATATGTGACGACGATGGTATGACGAGAGTCGGATGACAAAGCTGGCATGACGACAATCTAAAGACCACGACCGCATCATGACCCCGAACACATACGTAGTGTCCCACGCTATTTGGACTACTAGGTCGGAGTACAAGGCACGATGACGACTGCAGGACAAGAGTCACCTCACGAAGCCTAATGGCGACTGCTGAAGGACAACGACGACAGTATGAAAAAGATGGCGGGACGACGACGGCATGACAAGTACCGGACGACAAAGCTCAAATCAAGCGATACAACGAGCACGATGGCATCACTACCCCGAGCGCATACCCGTTTGTCTAAGCTACCACAAAACTTGGGCGACTGGGTCGAGTTTGATGGCGTGAGCAAGCTCTTGAGGCTGGAATAGCGACAATGGAACTACCACGACGGCACATCGAGCAGGAGCACACATATCTAGCTTCCCAGGCAGGTCGACAACTTGGTTCACCGGGTTGGCATAAAAACATAGATAGATAGATAGATAGATAGATAGATAGATAGATAGATAGATAGATAGATAGATAGATAGATAGATAGATAGATAAATTGATAGATAGATAGACAGACAGACAGACAGATAGATAGATAGATAGATAGATAGATAGATAGATAGATAGATAGATAGATAGATAGATAGATAGATAGATAGATAGATAGATAGATAGATAGATAGATAGATAGAGAGACAGACTCAGAAAGGCTGAAGTGAGCAAAGAGTGCTTTTCGCATTAGCATGTATATTAATACATGTTGCACAGTACAATACTATGTCATTTAAATAAGGATTTGTGTCCACAAAAATGAAATGAAGGGCTTTACTTCATTTATTGTTAAAAAAGGAGGCGGGATCGTTCGAGTGATGGAATATCACCGTGTCTCCGAAGCGAAGTTCGAAGTCTTATTTGTTTATGAGGAGCGAGACCGTTTTCGTGCAAGCGCTTGGGAGGCACTACTTCGCGATTCACTGTCATCAGGGGCTAATTTCGCGAACTTATTGCTTGCCACGGCACTTCACTTGTGCTATTATTTTGTGGGCAGCAGGTGGAGCATAAACATTTATTTACGAGTAGACGCCTGCTGATATTTGAAACTTTCGAATAACAGATCGAAGAGTGTCCTTTTTAACTATTCCTAAATGCAAATATTGTTCTAACAACATCTAGGTAATTTTAAGCGCCATTTGTACGCGAACAGACTTAAAATTCTGGCAGAAGTTTGAAAATTGTCGTCGCCGTGGACATAGCCGAGGTATAAAACATCAGAATTTGCATAGTGAATCAAGTTACGCCACTCAGGGAGCCAAACTTCAACGGCTAAAGCGTGATATTTGCGCTCTTTCAAGAGCATCAGGAACGCCTCAAACGAAGCACTGCGGTCTTATCTCTTGATATTGAAGGTGCCTACACCAATATACCTCATCGTGCAATTATGGACACCTTAGAAGCTGTAGGGATTGATATACACGTCTTTCATCGAACTCGCGGCTATTTGAATAGAAAATCTCTCTTTACGTTGAGTGATGACGGACCAACGACATCTAGTTATACCAGTCGTGGTACACCACACGGTGGCGTACTTAACCCTACCGTGTTAAAGACCGTGATTGTTGGTCTCGCCGATTGCCGCAAACCGTACAGTTCCCCGTGTATGAGGACGACATTTGAACATAAGTTTGGGCAGTGACATGTGTACATGTGCGCGCCGGATTTCACAACGCTTCAACGCAGCGTCAAAATATCTAAGAAGGCAAGGCCTGGAGATTTCACCTGAGAAGTGCGCACTCCTTTCTTTTAATCGTAAAGCGATGGCTCCGTATGCTTTGCGGACTAATGGCCAAAATGTACCATACAGACAACTGCACGTAACTTTTGATGTCATCATTGATAGAGACTTCACTCTGAGCCCTCAAGTCTTTTACATGACAAAGCGTTTGGATGCCACTGTCGACCTCTTCGCGCTTCTTGGCGGGAAGTCCTGGGCGATATAGTGCCAGCAATGTCGCCACTACAAAGTGCTATTTTTGGCCTTCTTTCGGTGCAACTTATCCGTACTAACAGGCAGAAACGATGTTCCACATCCGCCGCGATCGTCTGTGACTGGCGGCGCTGGCTAACACCCCCAGAGTTCTACTACACTCTTAAGCAAAATTACACCCTTTTGCAACACAACAATAATTTTCATCTGTCTTGTCTGCATTGCCTTTTCTAATGCGGCAAGCCATGTACTTTCCAGTAACGAACTGCATGCGCGTTATCGGCATGACATAGCATTCCCTACAGGAAAGTAGCGGGCGCGGCGTTTTCAAGAAAGGAAACGCAAGCAAGGCAGATGACGATTAATTATTGTTGTGTGGCAGATATACACTCCTAGGATGTACATTTGTCTAAGAGTGTAGGAAACATAAATACCCCAGAACGTGGATGGCGAAACGGCGACGCGGTAGCTCAATTCGTAGAGCATCGCACGCGAACTGCGAAGGTTGTGGGATCGTTCACCTCCGGCAAGTTATTTTTAGAGCGCAGCTCTTTGGCGTCCGTTCCTGGGTTTCGCGTCGTCGTCGGCCTCGTAACCAGCTCCGCCCCCCTTTCACCCCCCCAGCGCTAGCAGCGACCGACTGATACCGCCGGATGCCGCTGACGCCGCTAGAGAGTCAAGATAACGTGACTGCATAGAACACCGTCGCCGCCATGCAGAAATAGGAGGAAAGGGTCCCCCCCGCTGTTCTTGTGTGGCGGATAGGGTGCTCTTCAGTTGCCGACGCGCCGGTTATTCGTTGTCCCTGAAACCAACTCCGCAGCTGGGGTTGACTCACTATCGGCGTCAGCGGCATCAGTCAGTCGCTGCTATCTCTTCCCTCCTCCCTTTATCGTGTTGTCCGCTTGCTGCGCGCGCTTCTGCCCCCATCGTTTGCCGCTGGGTGTACACGCCGCCCCCCTCCCCCCTCTTCCTGCGAGTCTCCGGTTGTCAAAGCGCCGGCTCGAACTTAATTCCTTTCTTCGCTCCTCCTCCAATGCAACCCCTGTGCGGTGGCAATCAGAGAGCCAGATCGGTGGCGGCGGATCTGTATATGTGCACCGCCCGAGCCGAAATTGCCGCTGCCGTTCGCCCTGTGCGGTGGCAATCAGAGAGCCAGATCGGTGGCGGCTTGACATAAAGACAAACAGCAATTTCCTAACACTTATGCGGGAGAACATCCCGTTCCTCTGGCTCGTAACGCGTCCCACGGCTGTGACAACCTCGCGAGGCACTTGTATAGATCTCGTCTTTGAGAATCAAGCATTGGTGTACCAAGTCGAACATATATCAGTCTATTTCTCCGACCACAAAGCTTCCTTCATGACTGTCAAGAACTGTTAGTGGAGTCTTTGTTAAAGGAATACGTGTGAAAAATAAAAAAAAATTCTGTGATAGCGCATACATGTGTTGCTCGATTTCTTTGCCTCAATCTATCGAAAAGGTGAAACAGCTTATTTGCTGCGCTCAAATTTCGCATTAGGAAGTAACGTAATCGTCGGTAATTTTTTTCATCCACTTTCATTTCCATTATTGTATCGTTTGTTTATTTCATTTATTAAGCACAAGTAATTACCCCTCTGTTGTCCTTAGTGTCCGTGTTTGTTGGCTTCTTATGAAATGACTAATAAAAATCGGGCGCCTCGGTTAACCCCCTTTTTTCTCGTTTATATGTACTAGGGAATACTTGCATTACAGATAATCGCAGACTTCATATTGTGTAAGTATAATACTCAGAATTTGTTTTGGTATCCCAAAATATACATCATCGATTGCCATAGTGGCCATTGCCAACGATTTTTCTATGAAAGTCTACGCTGATCCGGATGTCCTGAGAGCACACATCCGACAGCTGACTCGGATTCATTCACACCTTGTGCTTGCTTGCCAGCAAAGAGGCCAGATTTTAACATTTTCTAAAAGTGTTCTAAGACATGCCTACATGCGAACCATGCCTACTACACGATTGTAAGCACTCTTGTGGTATCTTAAACGGCCGCAAGCACAATTGACAGTTCCGGGCGTCAAGTAGAAAGCTGCAGCGACGCTGCAAGCTTTGAAGCAAGCAACATCGGAACACATTTACAACGGGCACAAATTGGGGCAACATGTCTACACAAATGGTTCAGTGAAACAGCTGCTCTACTGCTGCCGTCATCGTCCCGGCACAATTTGTAGAAATAAAGTTCTGTGAAACCACATCGGCGAGTGCAGAGTTTGCGGCATTCAATTCTGCACTCTTATACACGATCTACCGCAACAATGGACAATTTTAATGATTCCAAGGCAGCCTTTCAGGGCACACAAAGCCCAATGCGCCACAGGCCCAATGAATAAATGTCCTCAGAAATTGGACAGATATATCGTCGCAGCCATGATAAGTGACACAACATAATCTTTCAATTGCCACGCCGACGAATCCGCGCGATACGCACATGAAAGTTGTAAATGCGTCTTGATTGCGCTTTCGCGAACAGAAGCCGCAACTCGTCCGCGATTCATATCCCGTGACTGTACTTTACCGCTGTGGGTCTCGAACGTTTCCACCTTGTATCGTTTGCGTTCATTGTCTCCCGATACACAGATGCATATAACGTCTGGGTTACAACAACGTGAGCCAACCATGCTCTGTACCGTATGTGCCTAGGGCACGGAGCAAGAAATATTTAGGAGTGGAAACTCCGCTGTTTGCGGCGACCAGTAAAGGTCACAAGCCCGCGGATATATTTTCATGCTGGCGGCACCTGGCGGCATGGGAAGAAATTACCGCCGTTTCGGTTGCCAGGGCAACCGTTTGGGCGTGTTGCTCCCGTTCGGCCGCGCGCCTGTCTTCTACCACGGAGCGGCCGGAGCCGCCGAGCCGCCTGCCGGGCGCTGCTTTTTTTTTCGCTGCGGCTTCTACGACGCGCCGCATGGTGCCGCCACTGTATACGGTAGCGTCGGCGCATGCAAGAATTGTGACTTTATCTGGTCGCCCGCGCTCGCTCGCGCTGGCGGGAGTTTCACCTCCTATATGTCTTACTCCGTGGCCTAGGCGTAGTATTTAACTCCTATACCTCGCTTATTAGAATGGCCAACAGCCCCAATTGCGACGCATGGAGCTGTAAAGAGACGCTCACACACATTATCGGCGTCTGCCCGTGCTATAACGTCGAGAAGCAAGTTATGTGCCGAGCCATGGACCACTTGGACAATTGCCGACTATAAGAACTGATAGTTCTAATCCAGTTCTACCGAAGAACACCCTTGCCAAAGGCCGTATTCACGCTACTAAGATTCCTGCGGTGTACGGGGCTTCATGATAGACTTGCAGCGACCGTCCGTTTCTTGTTTCCCGGTGTGCCTTGCCTTGGGTGCCATTACCCACTGCTCTATCTTGGAACCGAGGCAGCTACCCGGACTAAGGCGCCATCAGAGTCACTCGCCATACCTGCTTTTACTTTTTAATAAAACCGAGTTGACTACCCGTTCCCAAGGTGTCAAAACGTTTATTTTTGCATCCGCTAAACCGAGCTCTCAAGAAGTAGTGACCCAGCACATTTACGTTCTTTAGCACTAGCCATGAATGACGCTGCTACTACTCCTGCTGACAGAAACGACGCCACAATTACGGGCCGAGTCATCGCCGTAGAGCTTCATATTCCCAGATTTTGGCTGAACAATGCCCAAGTTTGGTTTATGCAAGCAGAGGACCGTTTTCAACTCCAGCGCATCACTTCACAGACAGCAGGATACCTGCACGTCGTCGCCGCGTTACCCTCCGACATCGCCGATGCCATAGACGACTTGCTTGCCGGTACGCCTTTGGCCACAGCATACGAAGACTTCCAACGCATGGTCCTAAGGTGCCTCGAGCTACCGCAAGAAAGAAGGCTCCAGCAGCTCCTATACAAGAAACTCGGTAACCAACGATAGGTACTGCCCTCAGCCGTGTGCTAAACCGAGCTCTCAAGAGACTTTAAAAAGGCCGCACTTTGCCGCTCTGTAGAGTACGCGGTTTGTTTGTCGTCGTCTCTCTCGCTCCCCCTTTCGCTCTTTTGTCGTTTTATCCTTCTACTGCCTCCCCCCGTACAAGGTAACCACCAGACCTACTTCTGGTTAACCTCCCTGTTTTTCTATTCATATTTTCTCTCTCTCTCTCTAAACAGCCATAATCAGCTGAACATACTACTTTTATGTACCTAATGCCCCATTTCTGACTGGCGATCCTGAACTTTTGTTTACTTGCCCGGCTATTGCTCATAATCTTTGTCTTCTGCATACTAATCTTCAACCCCACTCTGGTACATTCTCGGGTAAGGTCCTCAATCATTAATTACAGTTCATCTCCAGTGTTGAAGAACCGGACACAGGCATCTGCAAACTGAACATTGATTTTCAAAGTTTATTCTCATTCCTCAGCCATACTAATATAGTAGCTTAAGTACTACTTCTAAGCATGAAGTGAATATCCTTAGAGAGGTTGTGTCTCCTTGTCTGACGCGTGTCTTGATAGGTAATATCCTAATTTTCTTATGCATAACAAAAGCAGCTGTGAAAGAGGAAGACGACGCTGTTCGATCTGTTGTCACCTCAGCTCTGTAATTTTTGCATAGGTTTTGCTATTCATTAAGTGAGTTATTTATATCCTTGGAAGATGGCCGCATCTTTAAGGCGGTACCATCCCTATGGGAAGAGTACGGCTGCTCCGGCGCCGGCATCTTTAAAGGGACAGCGCCATCCGAAGGAAGCCAGTGTGGGGGAGGCGGCCATGGCCTCGCAAGATGTGGAGCTGCCAGACATCAGGAACGATAAGCATTCCAGTGCGTCATAATCACTCAGTGGGGACGACACAATTATCGTCGACCCTGACGAGGAAGTGGCTGATATGGCGGAAGTGGACAGCGACGGCTTCAAGGTGGTGAGTAATCGGAAGCAAAGAACGGTCGGAATCCCAGTGGTAGTTTTGCCAACAGAGAAAGGTTTTGATTTGAGACAGCGGAACCCTATCAGGCTCTTCGAAGCCATTAAAGTACTGCTGGGATCTGCCCCGATTCGCAGCCTCTTCACAACGCAAGGTGCTCTTTATTTAGATATCGCAACGGAAGAGCAAGTTGACATTCTTCTCCGGTGCTCTCAGATTGGTGACATAAGAGTTAAATCCCGGCTGCCCCACTCCTATAAGACTAACACATGTGTTATTAGGGGAGTACCAGTGTGGTATTTCGAAAGCGACCTTCTTGACTACTGGAAACCGCAAGGTGTTCTGCGCGTGAAACGTGTGATGCGCCGGGTGGAGACTCAAGAAAAAGAATGGGCAGCGAAACCTACTAACTCTGTTGGGATAATGTTTGCTCCCAACACCGAGCGCCCCGAAAAAATTGACCTCGGTTTTACCAAGCATGCAGTGAAAGAATTCGTTGAACCTCCTCCCCGATGCTTTAGGTGCCAGCGCCTTGGGCATGTAGCCAAAGCTTGTTTCAAAGATTAACGTTGCAAACGATGCGATGGCGCCCACGATTACAAAGCCTGCAAGGCATATTTTGCTTGCTCTAATTGTGGTGGTGACCATCCAGCGAGTTTCGGTGGCTGCCCCTTCCGTGTAAGCGCCTTGCACCGCCGAGTGTCCTTCATTAGCGGTCCCAAACCGCAACCTACTGAAAAGCGGATACCTGGAAGTGACGAGTTCCCGGCGTTAAAATCGGAAGTTGAGTTCCCTGCGTTAGAGTCGGAAGTTCGTAGCGTGGTAACAAGCAACGTCAGTGAGCGGCCTGAACCTAGCAAGACGGCAAAGTCCTCTGTGGGTGAGTCGGTTGTTCGATCTGTTGCAGCAAAACGTGTCCAAGTTTCTCAGCGACCAGATCACAGCGAGACTCGAGAACATGGAGGACATTCCCTCGCCTCAAAAGAGATGAAGAAACCAGCTGCAGTGGCCAAGGGTGGGTCCCAGTCCGCAACCTTTGTTGAAGTTGTCAGGCAGTGCGTACAGCAAAATAAGGAGCTCAAAAATCAGGACCTGTCCGACCTTCTGCGAGTTTTGTTTGAAGTCCTGCGTTCATATGTTCAAGTGATGCAGACTGGCGCCCTGAAGAACTGTCTACAGCTCGTTCATTCCTTTGAGTCCATGATTACCACCTTTGCATCGACCTTTACCTTATTATATTGCTTGTCTTCATCAACCTCATGGAACTAAAAATCACCGAAAAATGCCGTTTATTATGCAATGAAACTACGCTGGGATTATAAGTCGATTAGCAGAACTTAAATTATTTCTGAAAAATACGTGTCTTCCAGTATTGGCCCTCTCAGAGGCTGGGCTACAAAGCGGGAGATCTTTGACTGGATATATTGCCCATAAGAATTGCAGCATAAAGTCATTTCCCGTGGGAAGTGCCGCCATTTACATACGAAGAGGGATTCCTCATGTGCCTTTGAACGTCATCGATCTTTGCACCGATAGTATTGAGGTAGCGGCTGTGAGGATACGGCTTGGCTTCCGAACTCTTTCTGTTGCATCCGTATACGTGTCTCCGCGGAAGAAGGTAGCAATCGACTTGTTTCTCCAGCAGCTTTGTGACCGTCGCCCAGCGCCCCGAATTATCAGCGGGGACTTCAACGCCCATCACTCTGTCTGGGGTGACAGGAACACAGATTCCAGCGGACGCAAACTTGTAGAAGTTATCGACAGTTTCGACCGCCTCAGCCACATTTGTAGACCTAACCATGCAATAGGAGTTCATTGCCCATGCACAGGTCCAAACTGTCGATAACTTCTACCAGTTTGCGTCCGCTGGAATCTGTGTTCCTGTCACCACAGACAGAGTGATGGGCGTTGAAGTCTATAGGCCTAACCTTGCATTCATCTGACGCCCACGTTAAGTGGTCAACTGCACCTGACCGCATCGTAAGTGATCACTATCCTATTCTAGTGTTTACGGCCGACTTCCATATGCGCGGCTCTAAAATTAGCCATGTTGTTAATTGGGACAAATACAGGGAGCAACTTGCATGTGTTTCTGGTGATGTGATAGACAAGATGATTGCTGGTAAATGGCTGCTACCACAGCGGTCAAGTTTCCTAATCATTTTCCGACTCCGGATATAAAACTCAGGAATCTTTGCGCAGCGCGCAGAAGGGCGGAGCGACAATTGATGCAGAAGAAGGACGACAGATCCTTGAAGACGACCTTCAATAGGCTTAACTCTGCCATTCGACGCCATGCGAACAAGCTCTGTAGGTTGCAGTGGGCGTCCTACTGCGCTAGCTTGACGGTTTTGTCACCGATGACGAGAATTTGGCGAGTAATTGACAGTCTTGCTGGTGATTCTCGTCCTAGTGAACCTTTCGAAGCGCTTGCACTGCGCAAGCAGAAACCTCTCGTGTGCTTGGCAGAGGAATTTGCAGATGCATTTGTAAGTGTAAGTTCAGGAATTCATCCCTGCGCTCGGCCTGCAACATCTACGTCTGTGATGGACGCCCCATTTACACTTTGAGAGCTACAGACAGCACTCAGCAGCCTGCGGCGTCGATGTGCACCAGGTCCTGAAGGTATCACCAACCAGATGATGCAGAACCTACCTCTGGAACACCGGAAGATGCTCCTAAGGTATCTCAATCGAGTGTGGGAGACTGGCGACGTTCCTCCTTCATGGAAGGTGGCTTGTGTTGTCCCAGTGCTGAAGCCCGGCAAAGAAATGACAGACTTGGCCTCGTACCGTCCTCTATTCACTGACGTCGTGCGTGGCTAAGCTCATGAAGAAGCTGGCAAGTAAGCGTTTATCTTGGTGGCTCGAAGGCAGAAGGGCTCTGCCAACATGCATGATTGGATTCCGAACAGGTTTAAGCGCGCAAGATAGCGTCTTGGACTTGATAAGCCATATTGAAAATCATAGAGCTTTCGGCCTTTCAACACTAGCTATTTTCCTAGACGTATCAAAGGCTTATGATAGCGTCCTTCAGAGCTCAATACTAAATAATTTGCAGGCCATGGGCATACAGGGCCAGTCTTTGAAAATCTGAAGCGGCTGAAAGTCAAATTTGTATGAAGATGCCGATATTTAAAAGGTCAAATGTTTCCATATGTATTTATTCTGCTTGCCGCCTCCCCGCTTGTATATTGTCTTTCCCAGCTGTTATTTCGCGTCATCGACATTACGGAGATTACATAATTAATTTAGTGACAACAAGAAAAGAAAGTGGCAACCAAACAAATGCGAAAACATAATCTGACTTTTCTTTTATCCACGCCGTACAGTGCAGAGATGTTCCCGCATCTCTGAGCTTGCAATATGTACTGAAAAGGTGCTTTGCTTGGGTACCTTAGGAATAAGTCAAAACGACAAAACATCGAAAAGGCCCATCCTATAGCAAGTTATATCTCAGTATTCCACATTATTGCGTATAATTTAGCTGCTAAGCTATAACAACCACCGCATTGCACCACAGTGCTGAGAAATAGGCCAAATTTGTGTGTGTAATCAGCCATGAACGAGTGGCGGGGTTTACCGTCCTTCGTGCCGCAAAATATGAGACGCATCATTTATCACTCTCCGCCCAGAGACAAATGCTCGCGAGAGCGTCGGGCTCAGTCTGTCGGGTTTTTCTATCAATATGTAATACAGGCAACATAGGTATGCTCGTTCTGCAAGTATCTATGCTCATCTTTCATTTCGCAAGTATGTAGCCTCCATGATACCTTCTGCTCGCATCCTTGCATGTACGCTGTTCGTCTATATATGCACACGGAGCGGACCTTAGTTGCCTAATTGAGCAACTACTTATAATGTGAGACCAGAATAATGTATTTTCTTTCGCTTTTAGCCATAAATTGATCAAGAACTACAGATGTTCGCCTGAAGGCCTGCAGGTCTGCACATTCGCTGCAGGGCTGGTAGTACACTGGACCCTGGCGCTTCAGTCAACAAATTGACTGCATTCGCAAGGTTATGCCATTCGTGTATAAAAGAATATGAAAGTTGCCCGCGCAGTGCAATTCGATTTAATGTAAATACCCATGCTGGCGATTTATTGTCGTCTGGGATTGTTCAAGAGTTCGCAGAAAGATTAACGCGTTTATGTAAAAGCAAGACGGTAATGTGAAGGCGACTCCACGACAATTATTTTTAACACCATCAAATGGACGTTACAGGCTGTTGCTTTACGTCGTGGGCACATCTTCAAGGTGGTGTAATGTCACAGAGCGTCTTTGTAGCTTTATGTGTTGCGATAACAGGACTGGAGAACGAGGGCCAATCCCGAAGGCGGGGAAGCAGCCGCCACTGTACCGCTCCTGCCGGACGGTAAAGATGGAATCTTGCGCACGGGCGCGTTATCGCGTTCGTTGTATGTGACATGACGTAAGCGACAGCCGTCTCAAGGAGCTCGTTGGGGTTGGCACGAGAGAAACAATTCGTCTTGCTTTAAGGACCAAGACTGCAACTTCGTCTGAAGAAGTCGCATCCCCCCCGAAAAAGAAGAAATGCTTAAGCGCTTTAAGTTCCTGTAGAATCGATCATTAGCAGAGCTCTGCACTTTTCAATTAATAATTTTCTTTCTAATGAAAAAGCAAAACCCCAAACAGGACGATGCAATAAATATCAGTATTCTGTGGACATTCATGTTATCAGCTGTGTAGTCGCTACGCGGGTTTTCATTGTTCTAAAGCGAAACTTTGTTTGCGTATTCTGTGTACTTTTATACTGGTGCTCCTGCTGCTGTCTTGCGCGCCGCATAGGGAGGTCGTTCATAGCGTGTACGTACACGGAACGAGCGTGACAGAGAAGAAAGCTGACGCCAGAAACTCCTTTTGCCCTTTCCATAGCTTTCCACGTGCACAATACCCTCTCGAACGACATGGGGGTCGGCACTTTGACATCTTGACAGCTGTATTAGACAGCTTTATTCGTTACCCCTGCAAAAAACTGGCAGAAACTGCAGCGCTTACATGCACGCTAGTAGCAACTAACGTGCAAGTCCGGAGGGAAGGCAGATATAACTGTAGAGGGGAAGAGGGAGACCAGGAATAGAATTGGTAGAACCAGGGCGATCGCGAATCGAATAAAAAACAACCTTGCCACTTCATCGCTCGCAGTTTCAATGCAAGGGGTAAGCCGAGAGAGGCAAGGGAATACGTCAGAAGGGTGGGCAGCGCTACTATTATAGACACGACAGTGGTTGCGGGCAAACTCATGGGAATATATGAATATTTATGCTATTTCTGAAAAATAACCACCATGCATATTTGCCAAGCAGACGCCACAATAAAGCAACGCGGGGTGTAGGCGTTCTCACGAGAACGATCCGAACTGTCCGCCCGGCGTCGACGGCGAGTTGCGGATTGTGCTCAGGCTTATCCTGCTCTCTGCACAGCAGGTTTGCTGAGCCCGGTGTTTCCCCTTTAGAGACGCGCGTGGAGCACTACGATTCGCTTCTGCAGCAGCGGTTCGCTTCTTCAGCAGAGTAAATACAGGCATCCTGACTACTTGGCGCACATGTCACATCCCTTGACTCGTGGCACGGTACGTTGCTGTTTTTGATGATGATAATGATGCTTTATTGGTATTCTTTTCTAAACGGGCCAGGGCGTGACAAAGAGTCACCTAGACTACTTCAGTTAGCCAGGTCCAGCTAAATGCAGCATCCAAGTGCTACCTGCAACTGCTACCTGTTAGGACACCTGGTTGTATACAACGGTACTGGTGTGTATAGTTTGTAAGCATCGACGCTACGCGGCGCGCATGTCACATCGCGTGTCAGTTGGCGCAATGCAGTACTAATTATGGTAATGGTGACTTTTCTTTCGAAACAGGACGGTACTAAACAGTCACCTAGCCTGCTTGAAATAATCAGGTATATCATGCATGTTTTTCATTACGTCAATGCTTATACATCATCATCACCATCATCATAATCATCATCATCATCCTGGTTACACCCACTACAGGGCAAAGGTCTCTCCCGTACTTCTCTAACTACCCCGGTCATGTACTAATTGTGGCCATGTTGTCCCTGCAAACTTCTTAATCTCAAACACCCACCTAACTTTCTGCCGCCCCCTGCTACGCTTCCCTTCCCTTGAAATCCAGTCCGTACCCCTTAATGAGCATTTTCTTATCTTCCCTCCTCATTACATGTCCTGCCCATGCTTATTTCGTTTTCGTGACTTCAACCAAGATGTCATTCACTCGCGTTTGTTCCCTCACCCAGTCTGCTCTTTTCTTATCCATTAACTTTACACCCATCAATCTTCTTTCCATAGCTCGTTGCGTCGTCCTCAATTTGAGTAGAACTTTTTTCGTAAGCCTCCAGTATTCTGCCCCGTACATGAGTACTGGTAAGACACAGCTGTTATACACTTTTCTCTTGAGGGATAATGGCAACCTGCGCTTCATGTTCTGAGAATGCCTGCCAAACGCATCCAAGCCCATTCTTATTCTGATTATCTCAGTCTCATGATCCGGATCCGTGGTCACTCCCTGCCCTTCCAGTGCCACCACCACTTCCACCACTTCCTGTGCCTCGCTACCTATCATAAACTGCTGTTCTCTTTCGAGACTGTTAAACTTTACTTGAGTTTTCTGCAGAATAATTTTTAGACCCACCCTTCTGCTTTGCCTCTCCAGGTCAGTGAGCATGCATTGCAGTTGGTCCCCTGAGTTAATAAGTAAGGCAATATCATCAGCGAATCGCAAGTTACTAAGGTATTCTCGATTAACTCTCATCCCCAATTCCTCCCAATCTAGGTTCTTCCCAACACGCTGTGAATAGCATTGGAGAGATCGTGTCTCCCTGCCTGACGCATTTCTTTATTTAGATTTTGTACCTTTCTTTATGGAGGACTACGGTGGTTGTGGAGCCGATATATATATCTTTCAGTATGTTTACATACGGCTCGTCTACACCCTTATTTCGTAATGCCTTCATAACTGCTGGGGTTTCGACTGAATCAAACGCTTGCGCCTAATCAATGAAAGCTATATAAAAGGGTTAGTTATATTCCGCACATTTCTCTATCACCTGATTGATAGTGTGAATATGGTCTATTGTAGAGGAGCCTTTACAGAATCCTGCCTGGTCCTTTGCTTGACAGAACTCTAAGGTGTTCCTGATTCTGTTTAAGATTACCTTAGTAAATACTTTGTAGGCAGCGCAGAGTAAGCTGACCGGTCGAATAATTTTCAAGTCATTGGCGTCCCCTTTCTTATGGATTGAGATTATGTTAATGTTCTTCCAAGATTCCGGTATGCTCGAGGTCATGAGGCATCGCGTATACAGGGTGGCTAGTTTTTCGAGAAGAATCTGCCCACCATCCTTCAACAAATCAGCTGTTACCTGATCGTCCCCAGCTGCCTTCTCCCTTTGCATAGCTCCCAAGGCTTTCTTTACTTTTTCCTGCGTTTCTTGTGGGATTTCCAATTCCTCTAGACTATTCTCTCTTCGATTATCGTCGTGGATGCCACTGGTACTGTACAAATCTCTATAGAACTCCTCAGCCACTTGAACTATCTCATCTGTATTAGCAATGATAATACCTTCTTTGTATCTTAATGCATACATATGATTCTTTCCTATTCCTAGTTTCCTCTTCACTGCTTTTAGGCTTCCTCCGTTTCTGAGAGCATGTTCAATTCTATCCATATTATACTTCCTTATGTCAGCTGTCTTACGCTTGTTGATTACCTTAGAAAGTTCATCGTGCTTGTATGACGCCAGAATAATATTAAACAGCCTTCTTTCACGAATGTGAATAATCATGCTAGGAGGGTAATTTAACAGCTAAATGCAAGTACTGAATATGTCATGCCAAAGGTGTACGTGGGGTGGTGGTCAGTAAATGTAACCTAATATTGTGAGCAGCTTCGGCCATAGGATGCGAATGGACGACGACACAAAGCAGTTTGCAGGATTTTTGTGGCGAGCTTTTCGCCCCAAGCTACAAGACCAAGTTGTTCATGCGTAAACCCTAATACTTAAGCACATATTCTTGCGATTTGCAGCTGCTCCGTTAGGCAATAAGTGTGGCTAGCACACCTGCTTGAGAAATTATTGAGGTCACGTGAGGGAAAGCAGTAGGTTCAAATTAAAAGCCTTTCACAACGGCGTCTCTCGTAGACGCCATGCGATGTTTGCACGCTAGTAATGCGTTTCGATCATGGTTATCTTGCACCGCGGTTTCGAATCACATTTCCCTGGGTTTTCTTCGTCGCGATTTAAAGTCTTCAGCATGACAAGTGATTTCCAGTCCACGAGCGGCTACTCTTCATCAAGAACGCTGATAACGCCGGCGGGACATGCTTTGTGGTGAACTTCAGTACGCAGGAATGGCTTTTAACTCTCTTATTTTTGTTTCATTGACGTCATCGCTACATCACCGCGGGCAGTTTGAAAAGATTAAGGTCAATGTACCACGCGGTGGCAGTGATGAGAGCGAAACCCTGATGTGCAGAGAAGCTGGATAAGTGTACCGCTAGCTGTGCATCTGTTACGTGGCGTTCTACCTCGTCTAGTAATATGCAACTGTCGTGCGAAATGTGCGCACATCGACGCTACGCGGCACGCATGTCACATCGAGTGTTTCCTCGCACGCTGGGACTCGCTTATGCGTCATTTTCGCGCTGCATGCTGGCAAGTGCGGCCGTGGTTCAGTGGCAGAGTAGCTGACCCCGACGCAGCGAGCGTCGGTTTGATCTCAGGGTGAAGTGCGCAATTTTTTTTCTTATTCCCGACGGTAGGTGCTACGGACACCAACGATGGAGGCATCGGGGACACCATCGCCAACGGAAACGGCTATGGGAATGAGCTCATAGCATCTTAACATGTAATTAAACGTTCGCTTTCAACATCACCGTGACTTATTGCCATTCCAAGCAAAGAGCCCAGCAAGCTTCGCTTAAATCAATTCCCACAGTGTGTGAGATCCACGTGTTTTTTCTGCACCAATTCAGGATGGAGTATTACCGGCCCCACATTCTGACGCCTGCGAGGTGGGCCTCCGGACATCGCATTCCCATCTTATTGAAGAAAGCGTAGCTGTAGGGTAATATTTGCTTTTCCATAGTATCTTGTAGAGGTTCTCCCCGAAGGATTTATTTTTCATGTGCGCGAGCCACTTGTTTTTATCATGGCATGGTCAGCAGATCGGCATTGTACTCTCCGCAAAAGCAGATAAAAGACCTTAGACGCCCTCCGATTACGCCGACTACATTAAGTGTATAAAGAGTAGAGACTCGGTAAACAATGCCTAGCGAGCGCAAGGGAAGATCAAAACTGCTCACTATAACTTGCTCAATCGACACGATTCATAACTAAGCGCGGAATAGTTTTATAACATGAATGCACACAATAGTTTTTAATCTGTCTGCAAAAAAACGCCAAGCGAAAGTAATTCAGGTTAAGAACTTTGCTGCTGACATGTCTGCAAAATGTCAGACAAAACAAAATAAACTTTTTCGTCTGTCTTTCCAAATTTCTTCGGCAATCTTTATTAAAAAGTACCCACTCTTTTTTCCCTGAAGTTTAAAATACGCGTTTAAATAATTCCAGGTTTGTTTTAGAAGCTGAGACGAGACCGCGAGCTGTTTGGTGTACCTGCGTCCATACGTGATTAGTGTAAGCGCTGAAAGTTCTCCTTTTCTCAGTTTCTTTTTTTTTTCATGCTACTTTTAGGTGCTGTTAAAATTCACCGAAAATATATCTTGTATCTAGCCGCGTTCATGGCCGTATGCGTACCAGAGACTCCGAAACCAAGATGTTAGAACTATTGACAAACACTATGTCGTGCCATCTCTTGCAATCAAGAAAATATTGCATATCCTGGATAATTTAAGCGCGTATTCATGCATTTGAAATATACGAAATCGGCTTAGACTGACTGTACTGGCATGTCTTTCGCTGACTTTCTTGTGAGAACCCTCCCCCTGAACCCCGCAAGAAAAAAAAAAGATGTAGCGCAAATTGAAGAGAGAAAAGTGATGAGGTTTGCAGTATCACGCAAAGAATGAGGAAAGAAAGTAACGTAGCGACAGCGAAATTCACATACAGATTTTCATCAAGTAGAAAAGGTCGTCCTTTGTATCCATTTATTTCTTCACATTTGCACTTATAATCAAGTTCGCGTGTTTCGTTTTGTACTCCCTTAGGTAACGAGCATGAAATCGCAACTACTAAATTGCAAGTTTTGCTAGCGCGACGTCAGAAGGGACGTCAATAGCTTTCCCGCAAGAAGTCCATAAACAATGTGCAACTGATCCCAGACGCATTCGCGGTAGGTTAAACAAGGCATCGTATAAGAGCCTTCCAAGCATAGAACAAGGCCGCTTCCAAAGTTTCCTCTTTTAGGCGCGGCTCAGAACCATATTGCTCTGATGGCCCGTCTTCCCTCTCTGAGGATTAGCCCTTTGAGCGAATATCTCTGCCAATGAACCCTCCTCACATAAGATGTCCCAGCCTTGAGCGGCTCTTCAGTATCAGCTCCGCTTTATTCAGAAAGACTTCGCTGATGCCTGAGGCAGGCAGACGAGACCATGAGCTGTTTGGTGCACCCCCGTCAATACGCGACAAGTGAATTCCCGGTAAGCGCTGAAAGGTTATCTTTTGCTCATTTTCTTTTTTTACACTACCTTTAGGTGCTGTTGGATTTCGCCTAAAATATATAGTGTATCTAGCCGCGTTCATGGCGACATGCGTACGGGAAACTCCGAAACCACGATGTTAGAACCACTGAGAAATACTATGTCGTGCCACCTTCCGTGATCAGCAAGATCCCTATGCCGCAGGTAATTCAATCATGCTTTAAGGCGCCTAGGGTCGTCTGGGCTGGAATTTTCCGACATAAGGTGTGCTGACAGCCCACAGGGTCATCTGACTGAGCTAGTATAGATGCTCGGTTGCCACAGTAGGCAGTTCAAATCCTCGCTTTTTTTCTGAAGGTGAGCAACTCGAATTCGCCTCCCCAGCACAGTGCATCTCCAGGCTTGGAGTGGCGACTCACACCAGCGAAAACACCGAGAGCAAGTGGGGCTGTACTGATCCAGGTACAACCAAATTAAGAAGACCCACCAAGCGTCAACAAGACACTTCCTCACCAGAACAGGAACACGCCTCCCTGGTGCAGTATTCGGCCACTCCTTCCCCCATGTAACTCCTTCAATCACCCAGTAGCCCTCAGTCCCCAGCAGCTGCGGAGCACATGACCAAAGCGGCGGTCAAACCTGTAACACAGCAGAGGGTGCTAAAAATATCTGGACCCGGACAGGCCGCCAATAGAAACTGACCCTTACAATGTTTAAGAACAGAATCCCTCCCGAGTGGAGCAAGCCTAGCAGGACTTTTTGAGGAACTAACAGGCGTTGCTTGGGATATCATTGGCCTTAGTGAGGTTAGAAGAATGGTTGAGGCTTGTACAGTGCTTAAAAATTGCCACGTCCTCTGCTGTAGAGGACTACCAGATATGAAGCACTTCCGAGTAGGATTCCTAATCCATACGAACATAGCGGCCAACATTGACGAATTCTGCAGCAATAATGAAAGGGTAGCAGTAGTGGCAATAAAGGTGAAAAGGAAGTGTAGAATAAAGGTAGTAGAAATCTACGCTCCAACCTCCAGTGACGATGATGACAAAATAGAACAGTTTTATGAAGAATTTGAATTAGTGATGCGAACAGGGCAAAATTAGTATACTGTAGTCAGGGGCAGCTTCAATGCAAAAGTGGTGAAAAATCAGGTTGGTGAAGAAGCAATTGGCAACAACGGCGTAGATTTTAGGAACACCCGAGGAGAGATGTTGGTAGAATTCGCTGAAATCAATAAGCTGGGAGCCACGAACACCTTGTTCAGGAAGCGTTGGAGCAAAAAGGGGACCTGGAAATGCCCTAATGGTGAAACAAGACACAAACTTGATACTTTCTGCAGATCCCAGCATAGTGCTGGATCTAGAAGTGTTAGGTAGGGTAAAGTGCAGTGATCATAGGCGTGTGACGGTAAGCATTCACCTCAATTTCAAGAGAGAAAGAGTAATATTGGACAAGACGAAACAGACCAATTCAGGTTGGCATTGGCAAACAAATATGCAGCCTTAGAATGGAGATATGCACATGACAGAGAGGCAACGAATGAAATCCTATGTAGGCTGGCTTCGGAAGCAATAATTGACGTGGGAGGTAAAGCACCAAGGCAACCCGTAGGTAAGAGAGAGAGAGAGAGAGAAAGGCAAAGGAAAGACAGGGAGGTTAACCAGAGATTATCTCCGGTTGGCTACCCTGTACTGCGGGAGGGGAAAGGGGGTGCAATAGGTGGGAAAGAAAGAAGGATAAAAAAGAAAGAAAAAAAAAACCTAAGCACACACCCGCACGTACACACGAACTATTTCTGTGGGCACTGTCACGCAGCCCACAAAGGCATTCCTAGTCTTACGCAGTGTCACCGTACAGTCCTATGCCACACAGCGTACTGTCACAATTTGTCAGAAAGTCCCGTGTCTTTCAAGTTTCGCAGCAGCGCCTCATAGTGGATCGCGCTGGTGTTCGCGTAGGCCAGGTACCAAGGATCTTGTTTTCTGTCATTGGGCGCTTGTCCAGTTTGTCTAAGGTGGTTGAGAGGACAGTTATTTGTGGGTTCAAACGAGAGCACTGACAAAGAAGATGCTCGATCGTTTTGTTGCACCCGCAGAAGTCACACAGTGGGCTGTTGGCCACTCCTATAAGGAAAGAGTAGGTATTTGAAAATGCTACTCCAAGCCATAGACGGATAAGAAGGGTGCAGTCACGTCGTGGAAGCTCGGGCGGAATATGGAGCTGTAAATTGGGGTCCAGGGTATGGAGGCGTGCACTTGTGAAATCGGAAGAATTCCATTGGGCTAATGTCAGGTCATGCGCAAGTGCGGAAAGTTTTTTTCGCTGCGTCGGTTCTCGAAAGAGGAATGGCAACGCAGCTGACGCCGTCATGGGCAGATCGGGCAGCTGCGTCTACTCGATCATTGCCACGTATGCTACAGTGACTGGGCAACCACTGATATATTATATCGTGTCCTTGGTCAACTAGTCTATGGTGGACTTCTCTGATCTCTGCGACGAGCTGCTCTTGTGATCCATGGCGCAGTGCTTTGAGTACACTCTGGAATCACAGAAGATTGACCATGTGTGGGATGGCTCCTCCTTAATGAAATGAAGAGCCGCACGCAGGGCTACCAGTTCAGCAGCTGCCGTTGATGATATATGTGACGTCTTTAGCTGTATCTTGACGGATCTTCTTGGTATCACCACAGCAGCAGCTGCGCTTGCAGATGTGACTGAGCCATCGATGTAAACGTGTACGCGGCCACTGTGCACCTCATGTAAAAGTTCTAATGTGGCCTGCTAAATGGCAGACGACGGCATGTTGGCTTTCTTCATGATTCCTGGGATGATTAGGCGTATGTCAGCTCTGTGCAGGAACCATAAAGGTGAGGATGGTCTTGCTGCAGGCATGTAGTTCGATGGCAATGAGGTACGATTGGCATCAATTAAACGACTGAAAGTTGTGTGTGGCCTTTCTGCGGGCACACGTAGGTAAGAACTCTCAAGAAACAAAGGTCCTAATAAAGAAACGAAAAAAGAAATAAGGTGTCCAATGCAAGAGATCAGATAGAATTCGCGGAACTGTCAAAACTATACAACAAGAAGAAAATAAGATATATTTGAAATTATACCGTGAGAAGGGCTGAGGAAGCAGTAAGCTATGGACGCAGCCTGAAAACAGTGACAAGGAGACTAGTTATCGGACAAACCAAGCTGTATGCACTGAAAGATCGGCAGGGTAATATTATAAGCACTCTCGAAGATATAGTATAAGTAGCGGAAGAGTTCTATACTGTCCTGTGCAGTACCGAAAGCACCCACGATACCTCCATTTAAACTATCAATGAACAGGTGACAGAGGCTCCTTGTGTAAGAAGGGATGAAGTTAGAAGGGCCTTGCAAGATATGAAACGAGGACGAGCGGCAGGAGATGATAGAATAACAGTCAATTTAATCAAAGATGGAGGAGACCTAATGCTTGAAAAACTGGCGGCTCTTTTCACGAAGCGTCTAATGACTTAAGATTCGCGGAGAACTGGAAGAATGCGAACATTATACTAATCCTCTGAAAGGGAAACGTCAAAAAAATGAAAAATTATAGGCACATTAGCTTACTTCAAATATTATGCTAAATATTCACCGAGATTATCTCCAATTGAATAAGGGCAACAGCGGACTTTAATCAACCAAGGGAACAGGCAGGTTTCAGGAAGCGATACTCTACAATGAATCACATCCATTTCATCAATCAGGTAATCGAGAAATCCGCAGAGTAAAATCAGTCTCTCTACATGGCTTTCGTATATTACGAAACGGCATTTGATTTAGTCCAGATACGAGCAATCATAGAGGCATTACGTAAGAAAGGCGTACAGGACGCTTACGTAAACATCTTAGAAAGTACCTACAGGGATTCCACACGTGCCCTAATTTGCTACAAGGAAAATAGAAACATACATATGTGGTAAGGGTTCCGACAAGGTACACAACTTCTTGAATGCCAATCACTACGTGCTTGCAAGAATTATTCGAGCTAACAAACTAGGAAGGCTTAGAAGTAAGGATCAACAGCGAATATCGCAGCAGCCTTTGATTTGCGGATGACAATTTCCTGTTCAGCAACACTGAGGACGAGTTACAACAGATCCTTGAATTCCTTAACAGAGAGAGTATAGGCGTGGAGTTGAAGAATAGCATGCAGAAGACAAAGATAATTATCTATAGCTGAGCAAGAAAACAAGAGTTCAGGATCATCAGTCAGACTCTAAAGTCTGTGAAGGAGTACGCTTACGTAGTCAATTACTCACAGGGGACCCTGAAATTCAAAAGCAAATTTACAGAAGAATAAGAATGGGTGGAAGCCCATTCGGCAAACACTGTCAGATCCTTACTGGAAGGTTATCGTTATCATTAAAAAGAAAGATTTACAATCAATGCACTCTACCAGTGCTGACATATGGGGCAGAAACGTGTACATTGACAAAGACCCTCGAAAACAAGTTAACGACGGTGCAAAGAGCGATGGAACTAAGAATGTTAGATATAACCTTAAGAGAAGGAAGAGAGCGGTGTGGATCAGAGAGCAAACAAGGATAGCGGATGT
This sequence comes from Dermacentor variabilis, assembly GCF_050947875.1. Classification (NCBI taxonomy): domain Eukaryota; kingdom Metazoa; phylum Arthropoda; class Arachnida; order Ixodida; family Ixodidae; genus Dermacentor; species Dermacentor variabilis. The sequence goes on along the minus strand of NC_134569.1, from coordinate 232,862,888 downwards.
TTTAATTGACTATAGCAAATATAAATAGAGCTGGGCAGGTCATCTAATGCGTTGGTTAGATAACCGTTTAACATCGAGGTTACAGAATGGGTGCCAAGAGAAGGGAAGCGCAGTCAAGAACGGCAGAAGACTTGGTGGGGTGATGAAATTAGGAAATTCGCGGGCGCTAGCTGGAATCGGTTGGCGCAGGTCAGCGGTAATTGGAGATCGTAGGGCGAGGCCTTCGTCCTACAGTGGACATAAAATAGGCTGCTGCCTATGAGGATTGCTTTGCAATTTTACCTGTACGCTACAAAATGTATCGTGACATAACTGTTTCTAAATACAATGGGGATTCGTGTTATCTCGCTTATCTTTTAAGGACAATAAATAAAGCAATTCTTATCGCAGCCATTCTTGAAATGTTTACAAACGAATAAAAAGGAATGTGTTGATTTTCACCACGGTGAACTTTTGCGGTAGGGTGTATGTGCTAAAATATCCCGATTAGTGAAAACGACCCCTTCCGCTTGAAATGTTCAGGAAAGTCAACATGTTTCAAAGAGAAAGTCAACATGTTTCGGAACTTGAAGGTAAATTTTGTCCATTCGTTCTCAGAAAGTACCACTTAACTGCGAAGAACGGTTTTCAAAAATGCAAAATCAATTTGATAATCTCAATTGTAAGGCAGCTTCAGGACTTTTGTAGGGTGAGGCTAATGCGCAGTCCCCTGCAAACCACAAAGTGAGAATCTCCAAAATAGAAGATAAGGTCGACAATTTAGAGCACCACTTCCCCAGGCATATTTTATTGTTTTGCTGGCTTTTAGAGTCTGAAAAGAATGAGAGAAGGCAAAGTTCTGAGTGCCTGGTTCAGGAATTTTGTGATAACCATCTTAGCAGGAAAGTGCCCGCAATAGCAAAAGCACACAGGTTAGGTCGTTTTTCTAAGGTTAAAAGCGACCGATAATTGAAAAGTTTTCTACAACAAAAAAAGAATAGGCAATTCTAGCGGCGGCAGCATCCAGCGAGCATCGCTTACCTTGCTATTACAATTGTGCAGATACAGCGACTTGCACTCTATCCCGGATCGTGAAACGCTGCCCGGTAAAGGAGCCATCGGACGTCGCGGGTTGCTGGCTTTTCCTACCGCTGCAACCGTCATGCTGCACAGCACTTCCGAGAGCTGTGTCGACCTGGTGCCTAGCTGCGTACGCAGTCACCGCCGCAATCAGCTGCGCACGGAATCACCTAGCACCAACTGCGACGGCGCACCTGACTAGGGAATCGACTGCCTATAAATCACCAGCACCTGGCAGCATTCAGCGAGCATTGCTTACCTTGCTATTACAACTGTGCAGGTTAGTTTGTTCCCCTATTCTGTAGTGTAAGGGTGGTGACGCTGCTGTCGCTGCCAAAGACTTGTGTATCTTGCTTTATTTCTGGGTTTGTGGTTGTTGTTTTGCTGTGGCGAAAAGAATGTCTGATGTCTGCTCAATTTGAGATGAGGAATTTCATGAAAATGAAGGGCATGTAACTTGTTCCGAGTGCGCGCACGAATACCATTTTGGAAAGTGTGCGGGAATAGCAGAGAAGTCATACAAAGGGAAGTCCGAAGCTGCAAAGAAAATATTCATATGCCAAAATTGCCGGAGCATGGTACCAAGTGTTAGCTACACTAGTGAAAACAAAACAGACATGGAAATAAAAGCTATCCTTGTATCTATTAATCTAAAGCTAGAAAGCCTACCTCCCCTCATAGCTCGAGTGCAAGCTATGGAATAATCTGTCACGCACATGTCTGTACTTTTTGAAGAACTAAGAAATACAATCCGTGTGCAAGGAAATGAAATAAAAGTACTTGGAAAGCAAGTGCAGGAACTAGAGAAAATGAAAGATGGAGCCGATCAGTTCAGGCTCAGCTTCGGCGAGAAGTGAACGATTAGGAATTTCAAAATAGGCAGCTGAATTTCGGAATGCATGGGGTGCTTTTCGTGCAAGGCGAAAACTTGCCCAAAGTGATAAACGAAGTTGCATACCAGCTGGAAACGGCACGTTTGGTTGAGTATGACATTGCCTCAGTACAGAGGCTGCCCGCACAGAAAAATAAGGTACCTGGAATAATTGTGCGTTTCACAAGGCAGACGATCAGGGAATCGTGGTTGAACAAGAAGAGGAAACTAAAAGATAGCCATCCGCGCATCTACATTCAGGAAAACTTGTCCCGTCACAACAGAGACCTGTTACAAGCAACAAAAAACTGGGCCAAAGAAGCTGGGTTTAAATGTTTTTGGTATGTGCATGGAAAGGTTCTATTGCGAATGTCTGATGGGGCCAACGCAATTCACGTTAGATGCCGCGAGGACTTTGACCGCCTTCAGCCCAGATGATATGCCCAGCCAGTGCTATTCTTGACCAAATAAATGCAGGGATGAATGGCCACGATTTCTATTCCCCAGATGACTTGAACAGCATAATATCTAAAATTAGATCCCGTGCACTGAAACGTGTGCATCTAAACGCCAGATCTATTCGGAATAAAGCATTTCTTCTAGAAGAATTCTTTAGTCAATATTCTTTCAATTTCTCAGTTATCATGCTCAGTGAATCATGGAGCAAAAACGAGTGACGTCTTCAGAATGGAAGGTTATAATACACATTATCTCAATCGACCTTGCGGTCGTGGAGGGGGTGTTGCACTTCTAACTTTAGAACAAATGAACGGCGAACTAGTAGGTGCTTTCGGTATTGTGACGGCCGATTACGAAGTGTTATCTTTATGTATAGAGAAAGTAATATATTCTGTCTGTTATCGACCGCCGAGTGGACATGTCCAAACATTTCTCGAATTTTATTAAAGATTTCTTTCGTTTGTTGTAGAAAGCAAGTGCATGTTGGTTGCCGCAGGTAATTATAAAATTGATATGGGAATCAATACTCATGTCGGTACAAATATTAAAAATATTCTACTCTCGAATGGGTTTGATAATGTTGTCAATATACCAACAAGAATAACAACTGAATGCCAGTCAGTATTGGATATATTTATAACAACTTTCTCATTGCTAGAGGAAAAAGCTGGTGCCTTATCATGATCTATTAGTGACCATCTTCTTGTTTTTTTTTTGCCTAAATGATGCCGGCATTCCTAAACATCCGCCCGCTGAAAGCTTTCACCAGCCAATAACTGGCACAGCTCTTAACGCGTTCAGAAATGAGCTGCTTCAAGTAGACTGGTGCAGGGTGCTTAATTCGGGCGATGCTGACAATGCCTACAATGCATGTTTAGATATCATTAAAGCTTTTTGCCATGTTCACTTTCCTGTTAAAAGACGCCAAAGAAATCGAAAAATTCAGAAACCATGGGTAACACACGACCTTTATCAACAAATGAAAATAAAAGATAGGCTCTGCAGACAATTTCTCAACACTCGTAATCCTGATGACTTGACCATTTCCAAAGAATATCGGAGCAAGCTAAACTAGAAATTGCGCATTGCACGTAAAGAGTACTTCTCTTTCATGGATGTCACCAATGTGCCGAGCGAACTACTTTGGGACAAATTAAATACACTGCTACGTCGCGGTAGTGGTCGTAGCTGCATATCGAAACTTACCATTAAAGGTAATGATTTGCATGGGGCGGATCTGGCTGATGCTTTCAATGCTTTCTTCACAAACGTGAGTACATCGGGTAGTTCCCCAGATGCATGTCAATATGTGAACAAGAGGAATGATAAGTATTTATTTCTGCAGCCAGTCACAGTACACGAAGTGATTTCAATAATCACACATTTAAAAAACAGCAGCAGTAGAGATACCGACGAAATTGAAATAAAACCTGTGAAATACGTCGTAGACGTAATTGCCCCAGTTCTTGCGAATATATTCAATACCTCTCTGACTACATCAAGATTTCCAATAAAAATGCCAATTGCCAAAGTAGTAGTGCTCTTTAAAAAGGGGGATCGAAATGACCGACCGATATCTGTCTTGCCAATTTTTTGGAAGGCTCTCGAGAAAATATTTCACTGCAGGGTGTTGAACTTCGTTGAAAGTTCTAATGTATTAACACCACACCAATTTGCATTCCAGAAGAACATGTCAACCGAACTAGCCTTGCTTCACCAAAAGGAATATATTTTAACACAATTTGAAAGCAAGAAAATAGCGATTGCCTTATTTGTCGACTTCTCCAAGGTTTTTGACTTGGTGAATCATGTAATTTTGCTGAATAAGTTGTGTATTTATGGCATACGTGGGTGTGGCTTACATTTACTGGGGGCATATTTATCCCGTCGGCGACAAGTAGTCCAAATCAATAACTCACGATCACAAGTTCTTCCCCTACATTGTGGTCTCCCACAAGGCAGCATAGTGGGGCCCTTGCTATTTAACCTATATATAAATGATATTATTAATATTAATCAGAATGCAAAATTTATTATATATACACATGACACTACCATATTTTTCTGGTAGTAACGTCGATCAACTTATCTCTAATTATAATGATACTATAGTTCAGCTAGAACATTGCTCCTGCTATAACTCTATGAAGAATAACGAAAATAAAACAAAAAACAGTGATCTTTCGGGCCAAGAATAAGCCAGTTTCTCCTCATGCCGATATTATTTTAAACTCTCATCCTGTAGATATTGTTCACCATTTTCATTCCCTCGGTGTGACATTTACTGCACACATTTACTGGGAATCCCACGGGAACTCACTAATAACAAACCTTGCTCGAATAACTGGAATGATTGGTCGTGTCAGATACATTCTTTCTGCAAAACTTAAATACATATTTATAATTCTCTTTTCTATTCACATGTGAACTACTGCCAGCTTGTCTAGGGTACAACTACATTTTCGAACTTACAGAAAAACAAAGAAACGATACCTGCGCCACGTGTACAATGCTGGTTTTAATGCAACAACTGTAGCTTTTTTCCATAGAGAGCATATTATCACAGCTTGTAAATTATACCTCTATCGTTTAAATACTAGATTTAAATATGAAGCGAGATGTAACATACCTAATCTAAGTAAACAGGCACAATCAGAAAAAAATGAGCACTATTATGCTACCAGACATGGAGAATATTGGAACGTTATTGCACCCCGCTTGACCTCTCGCATGGAACGTATATGTTATTCTTTGTCATCACTGTTACACTATTATCAATCTACTAATTTTGACTTGTTTATTTGTTCCACTGCTAAACTTAGATCTATGTTTCCAGAACACGAAAACTGATTTACCTATCCTGGCTTTTATTTATTTGTTTCAATTTTTACGAATCATTGTGTTTTACTTTTGTTCTGCACTGATCAAGTGTTTACATTTGTTTATTGACTGTTTTTCATTGCTGATGCCCAAACGCCGCTCATTACTTGGGGCTACGGACACGTCAAGTCGCCTACTGGCAGCTCTTTTTCCTTTGTCCTCCATCTGTAAAGTACATGGTGGAAATAAAGATTTGATTTGATTTGATTTAGCCATAGTTGAAAATTCAACGATAAATAGTTTAGCATATCCCGTTACTATTCGGAAACTGTGCGAAATAATCGAGCAACCTTTTGCACTGCACGACTGTCGCACCGGAATGGGTCTTTGCCGCTGAACTCTCGCGGAAGCATGTTCCAAAACAATACAGATGAAAAGTTTTCGTGAGCGGCTAGCATCCAACAAGTTTTTTTTTAATAATGAGGTTTACATGTTGGGCAGCGATAAGAAATAGTTTACGCCATCGTCTAATGAAGCTGCAGAATGACGAGCGTCATGTAATCACACGAACCATCAACTCACTAGACCGAAATCGAGGAATAATGACACCCAAGACCATATTCCATTTTTGTGCACGAACATAAGAAGCGTCCTTTTTAGGATAGTACTTGCCACGGTTGCTTAGTGGCTATGGTGTTGGACTACTAGCACGAGGCTGCAGGATTAAATTCCGGGTACGGTGGCTGCATTTCGATGGGGGCGAAATGCGAAAACACCCGTGCACTTAGATTTAAAGGCACGTTTAGAAACCCTAGGTGGTCCAAATTATCGTGGAGTCTCTCACTACGGCGTGCCTCATAATCCTATCGTTGGTCCACATAATCCTGTTATGGGTTCACAATTTGATTTTTTGTAATAAAACAGTAATGCTTATCATCCACCATTGATTCATACCTAGCACCGATCGTGATGCTAACCGAAACATGGCTTACCGATTCTGTGCCCGTTATCTGCATTTTGGAAAGCTGGACTCCACTTTTTATATGACGGAAAGAAATGGATAGCTGGTGGCGTTCTGTTAGCAGTGCGAGAGAAATCTTTTCGCCGCACGTATCCACCTGAACACTTCTTGAGAGTGCGTGCTCGTTTCAAACATAAAGCAGGCCATATACTCATCGGTGCTTTTTATCGACCTCCTAACACGGACAATACGTTTGTTTGAGAATTCAATCACCTAGACATAATTACTGTTCGTTTTAAAATGTCTGTAGCTGTAACTTTCGGTGATTTGAATTTCCGTGATATTGATTACCAAACCTTTCATAAACAACATAACTATCAGAGGCCCACAGTTTTGTGTCTTCAAGTATCGATTTTTCTTTAACGCAGCTTATCGGCCGTCCCACGAAATCTTTGGCTACATCCTCTAATATTTTAGATCTAGTATTAACCAGTGATACAGACGGGTTGTGCGACTTACCTCATCAAGAAAGGCTCTCTAATCATGATATCCTAACAGGGAGTCTTGCAGTTTAACTTTGAAGACGTCCGTGCTCTCGCAAGTACATTAAATGTTATAATAGAACAAATTTTGGCACCGCAAATTACGGACTGTCTTACTTCACCTTACATTTCTTCAATAAATATCAATTTCAAAGCATTGAACATAACTGGGCTGAGCTCAAACCACTGTTACTGAACTAATTTATCGATTCATCCCTCCAACAAAACTATTCTGCCTGCCGACAACACCGGGGTTTACCGTAAAGCTTTGGCGCCTTAATAACAAGAAAAAGTGGTTCTATCGTAATTCTGGTAAATACCGCCTCTCAGGTTCATGACACCGCTAAAGATCTGCGATAAGCAATATCAGTCACTGTTAAAATCATCTGAACGACATTTCTTGCACACGACAGATATGTGTTCATTAGCAATCCTCAACGTCCTTGGCGCGTCCTAAAGCTGAAGGGTTATCTCGTTAATCTGGCCATGGTCATATGGTCCACCATTCGGAATGTGCTGATTTACTGAATAACGTATGCCTATCTGTATTTACACAGAAAGACACCCCATTATCACCATCCCTTGGAATCTCATCAACATATCAATGCCATAAATACTCATTAATAAAGAAGGAATTTCCTCTTTGCCAAATAAACTGAAATTCTTTCAACACGTGATCACACTGGACTATAACAAAGTGTCAAAAATTTTGTTGTCTAGCTTATCACTTCTATTGTGTGCACTCTTTTCGCAGTCTTTATCTACTGACACCATTCCGTATGACTGGAAGGTGGCAAAAGTCAGACTCATTTATAAGCCCGAAGACCAAACTCAAGCATTAAACTACCACCTTATCTCTTTAGCTAGTGCACTTTGTACGTCACATGAACATATATTGTATACTGAAATTAATAAATATTTGGAAGACCATAAAATTATCTTTGATTACCAACATGGCCTTCATGAGGGTTGTTCATGCGACACACATTTAGCCGGCTTTTTACATGACTTAGATTCATACCTAGACCTAGGATTTCAAGACGATGCTATCCTGCTGGATTTCTCAAAAGCTTTTGATCGCGCTCCTCACCACAGAGTAATACAGAACGTAATCAACTTTAACATACACGCAATTGGTATTGGATGGATTAAGGATTTCCTCTCGTCCAGAGTGCAAAACACGTCGGTTAACAACAGCGACACCGGTTCTACCAAGGTAAGCTCCGGTGTTGCGCAGGTAAACATTCTACTTTACTTACTTTTACTGTACTTTTCTTAATCTATAATAATACTTACCTAGATGCGAGTCTTCTCAAACCAGACTTTTCGCTGATGGCGGCGTAATATATCTATTAATCTCATTTGACGATGACAAAGATATCCTTTAAGCTGATCTTAATCCATAGACTACAGGGTGTTCAATATGGTCGATGACTGTTAATACGGCTAAAACGAAGTTATTATCGTTTACTAGGCGCAACAACCATATTCCAACATCCTATGTAATAAATAAGAACACAATTGAACTTACAACTTCATATAGGTACCTTGGTGTTCATATACAGACTGATCTAACGTGGCGTCGCTGGCATCAGCTAACCGCTCATTATAGGCCTACTCAGTCGCAACCGTATGCACGCTCCAGCTAAATTATGTAGACCCGCATACATCACGCTAACACACCTAAATTTAAGTATGCGTCAGCTAGCTGGCATCTCTATCAAACTTTCATCTCAGAAGAAGTCGAATCGCTATAGAGCTGAGCAGTCCGTTTAATTTTTTCTGGTTATTCACCATATATTTCGCATTTTAGCATTAAAACCTCGCGCTCAGCTTGACAACTTATCTCATCGCCGCAGAATTGCCCGCCTTTCGCTGCTGCACCAACTTTCTCATCATCCATACCTTCACCGGATCTTCGAACCTCCGACAGCCTTCTTTCCACCCTCAGACCACATCCTGCAGATAAAACGCATAACTTATCGCTCAGTTCACTATACTAACTCCTTTATTCCCAGAGCAATAGTTGCGTGGAATTACCTGCCATCACACATTGCTACTTCAGCCGGTTTCGCAACTTTTCAGGAACAATTACGCTACAATTACATGTAATTATCCATCATGTATTATTTTAACGTTTCTGCATATGTTGTTCAGTATATACATTACTTGCTGTGATCATTTGTTTTAACAATTTGCGGGTACTTTGTATAGGTGTATAGATATGTCTGTTTTGTTCATTAAGCTTACTGATTACGCAATTTCCGAGCAAGATCTCGTTTTACTTCCTTTCAGTGCATAGTGCATCTATTCATAGCCCTTAATTTATGTTTTCTCAGTCAATACTGTATTTTTTGCCTAATGTATATTGAATGTTTGTTTTATTTGTGTATTCTGCCAGGGGTCGTCATATTGTGTAACTTTTTTTTAAATTTCGTAACGCGCAAAGCTCGCATGATTTCGTCTAATTGTTCGCTCTATGTAATATTCCTTCAGGGGCCTTTAGGGATATTATGAATTTTTAAAAAAATATGATATAAGGGACGGTACCAGCTAGAAAGAGTGGGAAGGGGGCGTTTTTCTTGAATAATATAAAGCGATTGTGTGAGTAATCTCAACGGCAGCGCAAAGAATCAACCGAAAAAAATAAAAGAAATTAAGGCAGCACAAATTTCGCAAGCTCAGCAATATCTTTCCGTGATTTCAACAGTCAGCACAGCCAGTTGTTTGCTACATAATAGAAGTTTTCCTTCTTTAGCCTAAAACTCTAAAAATTGGCATCTTGTAGCGTATCCGTCGCGATGTCATTCTCTGTGACGAAGCTCTCTAGTCTTTTTACGTCTAAGTGAAAGCAAACAAGCATATCAAGAACGTCGTGGCACGGCTTTCTTGCACTTGCATTTTGTTCGTTATTTGGGAAGAGCTGCAGAAAGCCAAGCGAATGGCGTTGCGAGATGTTTTTGTATATCTTAGTTTGGCGCTGGAGCCCTGAGGCATATCGAGCAACCAGCCAGCTATCGCTGTTGTTGTTTGATGACGTAAGGAAGACAAGGTGTCTGCCAATCCAAGCAGCACAGACACTTTGTATTGAACAAGTGACCGAGACTTACCGGCTTCTGTCAGTCTAAGCTGTGTAAGCACTTTGTGTTGAACCATTTACCCACGCTTACGGACTGAGCCGCGACACCAACTCCTAACTCTTGCAATCGTTGCTTCTGTATCCTGTCGTAGTTGAAGGGCAAGGTTAAGAAGACATTTGAAGGCAGAGACAAACAAGACGATTATTGCTGTCGCAAATGCCTCCACCATATCTTGAGCGATGGTGTCGAAGCATTAGCAACCGCTTGAAGTGGAAGATCTTTCTCTGCTAAGCTGGGCTGTTTTTCATAAAACGTTTACCGTCTAGATATCTGTAGCATCTTCAGTGGGCCCCATTTAAGCTACAAATATTGCCGATGTCTGTGAGCGCGAGCATTAGCATTTGTAGATTTTTCTCAGGACGACAGTGGGCCACGTTGATTGCTTCTTTCTGCAATAGCAGCTAACTTGTTATGTCGTGGAACTTTGTGCAGGAGTGTTCTGCTCGAAAGCATCTCTGAATCCGTGGTGCAATCACAATCTTGGCGTTTTTCTCTTTAAGGTGTGTCGCACTTTCATGGAAACGTTTGATACTGTCCGAACCTCCGCTAACTAAAAATTCACCTAAGAGGTTTCACGACAACCAATATGCATAACCTCTGAGCTTCTTGTTAAGTTTGACGAATAATTTGGAAGTTGTTTGAAATTATAACTAGACAACTGCTCAGTGCCTTCCGCTCTATTCTCGCCTCGTACGGTTGATCACTGAGTCTTCATGCGTATCTCCAGCGTCGTGCAGGCTCTCTGTAGGCACGGTTACCTTATTAATTTATATCAGTGACGACTTTGTGTGTAGCTTATTATTATGCTCGTCCTAGCTTTATTGAAAGAAACTGAATAAATTTAATGCAGATAAAACACGTGACACTGGCAATACTGGCCGGCACTGTTATGACAAACAATAACTTGATGCGAGTAGGGCAGTCTCCTCAACTTAAGTTTACTTTAGGTATTGAGAGCCAACTAACCTCAGTTCCTCATGGACGTTTGGTGTGACAAAGTAAAATGCCGCCTTTAGAAGGATATTTACTTTTTCGAGTGGCGCCGAGTTGCTTTTTATATGAACAATAGCATGCTGCGGACCCTGATCCATTCGTGGCGGCGTAGTTGTTTTGGCGTTACTGTGCTAAGCCTGAAATCAAAGGATCAAATCCCGGCTGCGGCGGCAGCATTTCGATGGGGTCGAAATGCAAAAACATCTGTGTGTTGTGCATTGAGTACACTTCAAAGGAGGTGCCAAAGTGTTCAAAATAAATCCAGCAAGGGACACTACGTTGTGATTCATATTCATATTGCAGTTTTGGCACATAAAACCCCAGAATAAATTTTTTGCTAACTTTGAATATAAATTAGAGGTAAAATATTCGTAGCACTAATTTACGCTAGTGTAGAGAAGTTACCTGCTAATGACAAAAAAAATCTCAGATTTTCAAAGGTGGTAGAATACGCATAATAATCAATTTTATTTCAGACCGCACATTATGCCCGACCACAGAGACAAACAAGTGTCACATAACGAACTGTTAACCAAGTGTTCCGCTCAGACTTTCTCAACAATTATTTAGAAAACTTCTTGAAATCGGCCAGCACAGCAAACTAATGAAGCCGTGCATGCAGGCTCCCTCAAGCCCACGGTCATCCTTATGTCTCATTGAGCCTGACTACATAGTTATATGAGTGCATGGGCGTCAGCCTGAGGCTGAATAAGCCCAAGTGGAATTTAAGTCCTGTCAGACTGGTTCCGCCAAATCAAGTGGGGCTAAATGTGAGCCTTAGAGTAATCAAGTCAGAGTGAGCGCGCCTAGTACGAGTGAGTGTCAGTGAAGCATTGTGAGTAGAAATGGGCGTGAGTCTGATGAATTTCCAGTGAATCGTGCCTGGAAAAAACCACTATGAAATGAACTTTGAATAACTTGTTATGTGATTCCCTGTAGAGCCGGCATAAAGAAAGACAGAAAGGACAGGACCACGCGCTTATCTAGCAACTGACGCTGTTTACTATTCCGTAGGAGGAATATATGGCATCACTGAAAGAGAAAACAATTCAGTCTCATCGAGAAGTTTCCTGGCAGCTAGAAGGCTGTATATTGTATTGAGAACAAGTGAATAATAAAGCACATTTATATGTTAAACAATTTTCCCGGATGACGCTTTGCGGCATTTAGTAGAGTAAACAGTCGCTTCAGTGAATATTCAGCACAAGACGGAGGTCACAGTTTGAAACCTATAATTTTTTACGCACACACCATCTACGCCCACTATATAGTTTATCAATCACGCAAGAAAGCACAAACGCACAGGCAACTCCTGCATCTCAAGCAAGCGAACGCAAACACTACGACGCGTGACGCTGTATGTATAGATCTGACGCTTAATGAAAAACATTTACTTTGAGCCGGTATATTTACGGAAATATACTGCCTACGCATGGGAATAAAGGCTGTAAGGATCTTCTAGGGTGAGTTTGTTGGATCAGAAATGTCAGAGAGAGCTTAGGCCTACAATTGCCTCATTTGGGGCATGCTGACTTCCTTTCTATTGTAATGATAACTTTGACTAAACTATGCGTTGACTTATCCTCGTTAGCCTAAATCGGAATAGTGAGACATACTTCCCTATGCGCGAGTCTCAGTAAACGCTGAAATATTTATATATTTTGTGAGTACGAATCAATTCTTGCCGTAAACAATGGCGGTGGGCGCTGTTTGGGATTGCCTAATATAAGGCAGTTGATGCAAGGCATATTTTTATCAAACTACGCAAAACAAAGCGTTTGTGTAAAAATTTCTTCCACCTACGTTGTTTGTCCCGTTGCGAAAGAGAGGATTTCCGTATAAATAGTAAATACATCACAAGCGTGTTTCTGAACAAGTTGCGACCCGAATACTACGGTACACTCTACTCACCTTCAAAACTAACGAACTTCATCTCAGATATTTAACGGTAATATGCTCTATACATTGAATAGGAAGGTAAATAGCTAAATTCGAATATTTGTGTGTTAAAGGCGCTGCGATGATGATCAACATAGGCATACATATGCTAGTAATGCATGACACAAAGAGCATTATTGCATCCAATTCAAACGTTTCAAAAATTTCGACACTTCTGTTTAAAGTAGGGTACGTATTGACCGCAGTAAATGTGTCTTTTTGCTGCGACCAGGTTTTGCGGCCTAACAAAAATTAAAAGTTATCGCTGAGCACAAGAAGCGCTTGCATGTACTAGAACATATGAGATCGTTCTTGCGGGGTCTCTGCTGTGGCCACACCTCTGATAATCAGATTGCATTCGACAAGTCAGATTGCATTCATTCTAGTCATATCAGATTGCATTCGACTCTCGCAAGAGTACAGAATTATGACTCGACGAAACAAACTGCCGACGTGGCTAACTACGTGAAAACCTGCAGAGAGAGCGAGCGAGGAAACACACCACAAAGAACACCAGCGGGATTAGTACAGCCATTCGAGCCATCTTGGCACAATTCGCAGCTGATGGGCATTGACTTATGGGGACCTTTTCCGACGTTATCGTCTGGTAAAAGGCGTAGTTTCGCTCAAGAGGCGAAGCGTCCATTGCGACAGCAAACTAGTGGACAGCTACACCAAGTAAGGACAGTAGTTTATCGTTCGTGTAAAGTTGTAAACATAAACATGCTGACTATATTAACAAGCATGGTGCCACGCGCGCGCAAGCCAGCATGAGAACGTCTCACCCGATGACCAAGGAAACTCCCTGTGACATGGCTGGAGTGAGGAAGCGTTGTAAAATCAGCGAGCCAATTGACCTTCGCGCTGCCTCTCGCATAAAGGTTAACAAAGCCGAGAAAACACAGCGCGTGGCGGACTGTGTTCCCGTCGCATATGGCTTTAAAGGTATTGGGAAAGAGGACTTACGGAGTCGCCATCTGTCGGGAGCGCCTCCCTTGCGTAGCATCAGGGTTCACGCCCCGCGCTCCTCGTAGGTTTCGCTTGCGGCGCTCATTAAAACACCATGCGGCAGCCCTCCTGGACATTTATGTAAGTACTCTCAAAAGAGGGAAGTTTTCAACTGTCGATATAATAATCTTGGGCAAACTGAAAGCACAGAATCGTTTACAGAGGCTACCTACTGAAAACGTACAGTGAACGCCTCTGCGCGCGGTTGCAGCGATGTAGTCTCCCGAAAGGGCTTCTTGCGTGAAAGGTAGGCACACGCTGAGAGTAAACTTTGTGAAATATGTTCTTGTATTGGGTTGCCTGCGTAACCAAATGGAGCATAACAGAATGAAGCCTCAATGCAGCGGTCGCATGGGTTCGCAGCGAGAGACTGCTCGTCTGCATGCATGTCCGTGCACAATATTTTGCTTTCGCTGTGAGCGCGTTTTCGCACCACGCCGTGAGCTTGAAGATGCATCATATGAACACATACAGTACACTTGCAGCCATTGTTGCGTGGACGCTACAAGAACTGTTCAAAAATAATTTAGTTGTAGACTTCGATGCCTACGGCGACTGTGATGTGCCGTCGCGACGATTCATTTATTTAACACCTGAATTCTTAGACATTTCAATATAATTTCTGATGTTACGTCGCACTGTATGTTTATCGGTCTTCTCAGCGTGCGAATTCGCTCTGCTTCTTTTTCGTAATCCACGTGCAATAATTCATACCACGGCGGCCGCATTTTGATGGGGGCGAAATGCGAAAACACCCGTGTACTTAGATTTAGGCGCACGTTAAAGAGCCCCAGCTGGTCGAAATTTCCGGAGTGCTTCACTACGGCGTGCCTCATAATCAGAAAGTGGTTTTGGCGCGTAAAACACCATATTATAATTAAATTTTTTAAAATAATTCATAACACAAGCATGGCCAAATGCCATGTCTTTTCTATAGTGCATCTTGCCGCTCCCTTTCCTTTCCAGTGAACTTGCCAGTTTCTAGCATCAACAAGTTCATAGACCAAACCGTCATGACATTAGCCGGGCAGCGGGCGTGGGCGAGCATCTCAGTGTGCGTTTACTGCTACTCGCTGAACATCGCGATCCCGGCGCCGTAGAAAAAACTTTCCTCACGTCTGTGCATGCTGCATACCGGAGTTGTAGCGGATGGCTGTCTACTGATTCTAAGTTTTGCGAGCCAAGCTTCACACAGCTCCTTGTCCTGCGACTACGTTTGCATAAGGCCGACCCCGGGCTCCGTTGCGTACGTTCGGTATTGCGGCATCGAGCAGTAGCCTACCATGCTGCATGTTTGCAAATGCAGCCACTGCCTATTATATTACTTTCAGATGTTGTCAAGCTGACTGCCCAGGCGGTAAAGCCTCACCACTTAATCAGAACCGCAGCGCAGCTGGGACATTAAACATTCATTTTCAGCTCGCTTCGGCCCTTTTGAAGCAGCCGACTCGGCTGCTGTGTCCGTGTGATCCCTCAAGCCACGTCACGCCGAGGGTGGCGCCAGCTTTTCCAGTGGTGGAGGTCGTCCCAATAGTGGCCCGGGTGGGCGGGCGTGGCCGCCCGGAGTAAAACCCCTAAACTTCCTAGTAGCGCCAGACTTTGAAGAATGCCGTCTCCTCTTCGCGCGCTCTGACCGAGACCGACTCCGCGTCGCTATTGGTCTGATAGCATAACGTGGGCCCTCGCGCCGGCTTCGTTTGTTTACAGTCGTGCTTCAGCGACATTTTTGCTTGAGAAGCGTCTACGCGGTCGCGAGGAGCGCATGTTGGCGCCGTTGCTATCCTGTGTTGTTTGGTTTGCGAACGCCTTTAACTAAGTTTTGTGGCAAGTGTGACGTCACTTCATGGCATTTTCGATCACAATAACCTGCAACGCCTTCGTATGCCAAAATTGCTTTAGAAAAGAAAAGAAGCTCTTCTCGATACTGTCCGGGAAGTGCCACAGGTTAAGAAAGACATGATTTCATCTACTTGGGAGGGAGAACTGCACACCAACATTCTCCAGACGACCGTACGAGGTAGTTGCGAGTCTCTCATAGTAAAGTCCTACGCGATGTGCGCTTTGTTTATTTGAGCGGTACGTGGTCGTATTTGGTGCGCTTCATCGTATTTCACGCCAACAGGCTTGAATTCACGGGCACGCGAGGCTGCTTGCGAGAACGCGACAAGGAAACCTTTAGGATTCAGCGCATTGATTTTGGCAAAAATTGAGGCTCGAGCGTGAAGACTACTCTTAGGAAAGCAAGTCTGCATTTTGTGGTTATACTAACTTGTGTTGTTTAGAGCGACTAGCTTTGTTTGCCTCTTGTATTGGTGTTCGTCATTGGTGATCGCCCAGTGGACTTGCAATACAAAGCAAAAGTGGGCGTGGTCTCCCGATACCACGTTCGTCGCCGAACGACAGCATCATAAGTTTTCGAGACGTACAGTACTCACGGATTGAAATAGGACATTCGGAGCCCGTCGCCGTCGCTACATGCAGCGCCGCTCGTGGATGCTCATGGAACCAAAGTGCTGCATTGTGGTATAGCGCGAGGGGGAGAACATCTACGGAACAGAATTTCTCGTTCCGGTCGCTAACGAGCCGGCCTGTGGTTTAACACACTGCCAGTGTGGCGCTGCAAGGCTTGCGCGCCTTCGTGTGCCGACCGAAATGGCTCGACGGTGTGCACCTGCGCAAGCAGACGACGCTCTCGGTTTATCTTTCTTTACATTGTCGTAGCGCATGATAGATGGGATAGATGGTACGTGGCGGCTATAAGTATGCGTTTTCATCAAAAACTACGTTTTATATTCCGTGCACTCCGCTATCACGAGGAGAGCGCACACGCCGAAAAACTTTTCACCGGCGCCTTGTTTCGTGCGTCGGACACAAGCAGTTCGTAGAAATGGTCTCTAAAGGCAGTGCATTCTGCCAACAGTCAAGAGCAGGACCCCCTGTCGTTGCGGCTATCAATCGCAGTGAAGTAAAATAATGTCTTGTGTTCTTTCCGCTTCCTTCACCCAGGTTCGACGCCCCCAATCTGCATCGTGTTGCAAGCAGCGGTCGATGCAGCGTCAAAGTGTGGGGCTGTATTTCCAAAGACGGCTTTGGTCCGCTTGTGCGCCTGGACGGCCGCTTTAATGCCGCAGCATACTTAGACCTCCTCGACACCGTCCTTATGCCGTACGCCCTGGATGGCCCATTTAAGGATGGCTTGTTTTACTTGCAGCACGACCGGAGCCCAGTTCACACCGCAGCACCTGTGACTCGCCTGCTGGAAGACAGGTGTGTAATGGTGTTGAACTGGCCTCCGCAACGTGCGGACATGAATATTATTGAGAATGTATGGGCCGAAATAAAGAAGGCCCTGTCTCGTCGGCCGCTCCACGGGTGTTTTTTGGACATGCTGTGGGCGGCTGTTCAAGAAGAATTGGAGACGCTAGCGCGTTCTTCCTTGGCTCATAGCCTCTACGAAAGCTTGCCACGCAGAATGTCTGCCGTATTCGCTGCTAAGGGCGAACCAACAAAATACTGAGACTTCGTTTAAACGTTGCACGAGGACAGACCTGTGACTGCTTCTTTCTTTTTTGTCGTTACGACACGGACGAAATAAGCTTTCTTTTCTTTGGTGCAAGTGTTGATCATGTCTAGAAAGGCACATACGGCGCTATCTCATAGCTGAATCCTGTGTCTGAATTGTACAGCTTGCGTGCCGCATCGCCAAACGCGTGTAACGAGAGCGTCGTCTGCTCGCGCACATGCGCCAGCAGACGCCGCCGTTACGGCGGCGTCTGCTCGTTTGAGCAGTGCGTACCGCCGAATCATTTCGGTCGGCACACGAAGGCACGCAAGCCTTGCAGCGCCACGCAGGCAATGTGGTAAACCACAGGCCGGCTCGTTGGCGACCGGAAGGAGCAATTCTGCTTTGTAGATGTTCTCCCCCTCGCGCTATACCACAATGCATCACCTTGGTTCCATGAGCATCCACGGGCGGCGCTTCATGTAGCGACGGCCACGCGCTCCGAATGTCCTATTTCAATCCGTGAGTACTGTACATGTTAATGCGTGTCAGCTTTAAAGTAAGGGTAGTTTAAGATGCGGCGGAAAAGCACTCGCAAAGAAAACGTTCGGTTCCCCGCTCGTTCACTGGCTGGTTGAATCGTCGTTGGCTCGTTCTTTTAGTCGTTCGCTTACTCGTTTGTTCAACCATTAGCTCATTCAACCACTATGTCTCTGAGACACGCGTAATAAGGCAACAAACGGTGCCTCAATATGAACGACTGCATCATTTCACTTACCACAATTTCGGCCGCGTCATACCGCGGCAATGCCTTGCGCACTCATCCCTTTACTAAAGTCATAGATCGCACGTATTATTTTGAAGCGAGTCCAAACCTCCTCAATGCATGCACCTTAGTGCCACTAGGATCGCGAGAAGTACGTCACTTCGTGAACGGACGAGGTCACGCATCATTAAATGTTATTCGTAATGAGTCACTAACCTGACAAAATAATGCACTTGATTGAGCCTAAATGAAGCGCTGTCACCACAGCAAAATCCTGACTCAATGATGGGCCATGCGCATTTCTGTCGAATTTGATGCACGGGATACATAATAGCATCAGCGCCCACCTCTGAGCCTTTGCGCGTGCTTAGAAAATTGGCAATCACGCATGTTGTCGGCAATTTAGCTTGTAATACGCTATCGAACCTTGAGAGCAGCCATCTTTCGTGCCCTATGTTGTCGTTTGTACTTCATAGCTTATACGCGCCGTGGATTCTCATAAGGACGGCATGGATTATTTAAAATTAAATTATGTGGTTTTACGTGCCAAAACCACTTTTTTCGATTATGAGGCACGCAGTAGTGGAGGACTCCGGAAATTTCGACCACCTGGGATTCTTTAACGTGCGCCTAATTCGAAGTACAAGGGTGTTTTCGCCTCCATCGAAATGCGGTCACCGTGGCTGGGATTCGATCCCGCGACCTCGTGCGCAGCAGCCCCACACCATATATACACTGAGCAATTACGGTGGGTGCTGATTATTTAGGCTACTAAGGACTTGCCGGAGGTCACGACGTCGGTATTCTATCGCAAGTGTGTTATTTACAGCTATTTGCAACAAAGTCTTGCGACACGCACTTGACAAATGTTGCGTACCCTATAGTAGCGCATGCGATACATTCGAAGTGTTACTGGCTCGCAGTGAGCGCTTGATTCTTTTTTTAAAAGAACTAGTAATGAAAACCGAAAAAGAAAACTGTCTTCACTGAATTTGTATAACCATTCGTAAAAAAAAATTATGCAGTACATGAAGGTACTCGTAGCTACAAAGCCAACGCGGACGCTTAAAGGGAAGCTGAAACTTTTTCCAGGAAAAATGTGTGAAGAGCAGTACGTCGTGGTTTTCAACCCTCTGAATTCGAATATCGCATCGAAATTGCGCGAAAGAAAGCGCAAACACATTTTATTTCGACGAAAAGTGCAGCAGCAGACACGCCCAGCTCGCGCGCCTCGTTTCCGACTGTGATTGGTCGGGCGCATCGTGACGTCAACAATGGTGTTCGTCCGGATTGACTGCTGCCGCTACCCACGAAGCACAGTGCAAGGTGGTTTGGTGGTGTTTTGCTTAGACGGTCATGGAAAATTTCCAGAGCTTGCGTTTCTCTGAGGAGTGCGGCGTTAAGTCCAAACTCCACGAGAACGATATTGCGCGCGACGGTGACGGGCGACGGCTTCGAACGACAAAACGGGCCGTCGCTTGAACAGATCGCTCGGTGTTGTCGCTCGATCGCTGGTTTCTAGAAATCTAGAACTCGTCGCTCGCCGCCAGGAAATGCTATGAGCGACTAGCCAATAGTGCGAAGCCGAAATTGGCTGTACATAACTCAAATACTACTGTTTGTCGCACGGAACGAGCAAACTATTGAATTTTACGCGTGCAAGAATAAGGAGCTAGCGCAAGACCTTCAGAAATATTTTATGCTCCTTCTTCAGTAAAATGCATCAACTTAAATTGATAAAGCATGCGTCACGCTAGGTTCGGCGCGTATAATGCTGCCCTCATACCGGGAAGTCGTCGCTCAAAGCCGTCGCTCGCGCGGAGTTCGGCTTGCAGGCGACGAGTGAACGCGACAGACATCGCCTCGCTTGTCGCGCTGTCGCGTGCAAGATTACTTATAAGGCGTTTATACTTTACTCCCTACATGTACGAGCCGATTGCGAAGAGCCGGCCTCTCCAAGAAGCAAAAAAAATGCTGGTGCAAGCACTGATTTCCACGCGAACGAAGGCGAAGTGTTAGCATCTGCTTGTGTTGGAAATGTTCTTTGGCGAGTATGTTTTTTGCTAAGCTGCATTCAGCGTTCCAGTGAGTACGTTTCCGGGAAAACAACTGTAGTGTTATGTTCCTTCATGCCTCCTCGTAGAAAGTAAGCGGTGATGCGATCTTCGGCATCTGTGCGCTGCCCCAAAGCTGTCGGCAATCTACACAGACGGTTTAAACGCGGGGAAATTTTACCGACTGTTGTAGCACGTGTAGTATAGAACCTCCATCAGCGCGCCATCCGCACGCTACTCGTTACCGGCGAATTCCGTCGGCTACGTGAGATGGTCGGTTTCTCTGTGTGTGTGAGATAAGGGGGAGCGCAGCGTCCTGGCGTGAGCAGGCTTTCCAACACATGCAAACTTTACGCTTGTACTGCGCTATGGTAGCTGCATGCAGGCTGTTTCACAACACACGTGCGAATAGAAAACTCGCGGCGCTTGGCGATGAAACCTGCGTCAAGGGTGGAAGATAAACATGCACCTTCCATTCAACGTGCTAATTATTTTTTTAGGAGAACCCAAAGCACACATTATTGATAAACTCCGATAGTAATCGTCATGGAAGTGGTTAGAGCACAACACTGTTGTTCTTGAGCGCTTGAAGTTGTTTCGCTTCACAGCAGCCCACTTAGCTGAAAGCTTCTTGTCTTGCAGGAACTAATGGAACATCGGAACATCGTCGTGGCCCCTGGTGTTCGTGCAAGCGCAGGCTGCACAGAATGCCGGCGTGATCGACCTACAAGTTCAATTGATGCTGCGCACGTCAACTACCACTCCTACATACACAAATACAAAGGAATGTAGGGTCGAGCGAAGGAGATTAGGACGGCACGCATGCAGAAATAAGCCCGGTCAGGCACGGTCGTGGAAACTGCGAAGGAGCGGAACACCAGTGCTCACGTCACTACGCCGCGGTTTACGGTCTCCGCTCGCATCGTCAGCGTAAGCTGCAGCGCGCGGAGCTCGACGGGGGGCGGAGCTACAGCGCAATTTTAACCGACGATTGCGTCGCTCCTAAGTGAAAAATCCCCCCGAAAATTTTACCTTCATGGTTTATAAGGCTCCCGCATCCGTATATGAGCGCCCTATTAAATTCGACACACTCTTCAGTCTCCCTTTAATTAAAGCGCACCGCCTTCCTATGCGTGCATTCACTCTGCGAAAGGTCGCCTGCTACGCTCGAGTGTTGCAGGCGGAGCCATGGTCAGGGTGGAGCGCGAAATAAAGTAGAAACGTGGAGGAGTGAAGGCGGAGGAGTACAGTGCTGCTACTTTACAAAGGTTAAGGGTTTTAGCACGTTGCAGAACGCCCGCCCCTTCCCTACCCTTCCCCCGGAACCTTACGCGCAACAAAAGGCAGCGCGTTTCTTCCGTGCTTTCATCCGTTAAGTGCGCAAGATTGAGACGCGATTGCTGGCTGACCCTGGCATGCTTTTCACTCGCACATACAGCATACTGCGCGTGGCCACTATTATATCGCCCTTGAACCTAATAGGGAACCTCTCGGCGACAACAGAAATGCGCCTAAAGCGACCATGTAATTTCTATCGCAATAGAAGTGGATTGTCGTGGCTACCGACTAGCTTACTAGCAACGCCGGAACTGGAGCCCAGCCCAAAGGTAGAGCGGCAGAAGTGGCGAAGCTTTCCGTCGAGAATATTCTGTTACGTCGTGGGTCTCGAGAACGGATCACGGATAGAGAAATGGCTCTGACAACACAGCTGACTCATTCCATCCTAGAATACAGCCAGGCAAGTTTTGAAGGACAAATATCTACAACACGTAGACAAAGGGTCTTACTGAACGCCTAAATGAAACCGTCTTCTATAGGTTGGCAATGTGCGTCGACGCGGAACGCAAGGCACGGCATGCCATTCTTTAGTACGTAGCCTTCGTGTGCGTCGCGCCAGTGCAAGAAACAACGATCATACCATTCAATATGGTTCATCGAAGGAACCTGTCGACGCCATGGTAGCTCACGCCACCAACGAAAAGAATCTCGACGTCGGCGTTTAACTGCTGCGTGCCGAACAAGCAGGGCAACTCGCCCCCTGCGCATGAAGAACCGGCGAAGGACGGACAGGCGACACTACAATCTTCGTCGACGCTACGTCGAATACCAGCCCAACTGACTATGTTTGAGCTTAGACCCCGATACGGTCGACGCAGAATCTTAGTGAAAAGCTTTCGTAACGCTTTTTCGGAGAACAGGATGCTTCGTCGTAATGTCACACTACTATATAAGATCGTGCCGCACAGATTGCACAATCACAGTGGTGCCGTTCACGATGTGAAATAATTGAAGTCGATGTTGCGCGCTTTAATCTTTGCTAGCAGCGCTAACGAACTCAGGGACTTTATTTCTTCCTTGACTCATTGTTTCGTCCTTACTACATGTGCTTTTGGTTTCGGCTCTCGTGTGATGTTCGTAACGTCGTAACGATGCTTTTTGAGAGGAGGCACTGATGCGCGTACTGGTTTTTCTTTATGCGGTGACCCCATTTCACAGCTTATACTAAGCGGTAAATGTTATCACTCAGCGCATGACCTGCCTGCATGTATCAAAGCTTTTTTGATTGTTTTCGACTATTTTATGTTTTCTACGCTATAGCCCAACCAGCTGCAGTCAGCTTGTACGCGCGACGCAAATGGCGATAAACATCCGGAAGGCACGCGTGCAACGGCGATTAGTATGGAACCGTGCACGGATAGCCGACGCGCTTGACCTCAAGATCAGATTACCATGGCTGACGCGTGTACGCCTCGCAATTGTTCCACCTGAATGCAGCTTGTTCTTGTGGCAACAGGCTCAGTTTCACTCAATGAAGACAGTGCCGTGAGTGGCCGCTGTGCCAGGTTCGAATTCATCACCGCCGTGACACCATTTTCTTTCTTGTCGGACGTTTTAATGTGCACTGCTAGATTTATTTTAGAATAACGCATCCTGAAGTCTCTGACCAATTTATAGAGACATACTGAACGCATTTTCCCATTCATGTAGCAGGTACTACAAAAATAAGCAATACGCGGGTTCACAACATGGAAGTCGCGATTGGAAATGTCCGTGTAAATTTCGAATTTCTAAGCTTGCACGTGGTATAAAGTTTTGAAATAGGGATAAGGTGCCTCAGAAAGGCTGGCCAACGTTTCGATAGGAGGAACTTTCTTCATCAAAGGCGGCCGCGTC
This sequence comes from Dermacentor variabilis, assembly GCF_050947875.1. NCBI lineage: Eukaryota > Metazoa > Arthropoda > Arachnida > Ixodida > Ixodidae > Dermacentor > Dermacentor variabilis. Next base: position 232,839,601 of record NC_134569.1, on the reverse strand, counting down.
AGCCTCGGTATGTAAATTTTAAAGGGTTAGTGCAGTGACGTCACGTGCGGGTGTTGTCGCTGGCGGCTGGTTTCAAAGGGAGAGACTCCAGAGGAAACGAGCGCTGTCTTCCTACGTCTGTGAGCCCCACTCCCAATACGAGGGGACAAGAGCGAGAGAGTGGGAACGCGGGGAGAAAAGAAAAGAAAGAAAGGCAAAGAGAAAAACAAGAGGGGTGGAAGGCAGGGCGACACCAAGACAGGAAAAAAAGAGAGAGAAAGAACAAGAAAGACAAAAAAACTTATTAAGAAAGACGGGGGCCTGGGAGCGCGCTCGGGAGGCGAGATGTTAGGAAGGATTCAGGATTCAGGTGGTCAGTGTGCGAGTAACACAAAAGACCAAAAAATAAAAATAGGGAATAAAAAACATGAGTTAGGGAAGAGTGACTTGAGTAGCATAGCAGCAATACGTCCAGTAATCTTGAAGTAGTTAACTACTTCAAAATTACTCGACTACTTCAACATTACTCGAGGTATTGCTGCTATGCTACTCAAGTCACTCTTTCAACTTTTGTTCTTTTTGTTTGTTTGTTTTTTGTCTTTTGTGTTACTCGCGCACTGACCACCTGACCGGCTCTTCTAGTGCCGCGGGACCATGCCGCCCGCGATACCCCTGAATGATTCCTAACCTCTCGCTTCCCCAACGCGCTCCCAGGCCCCCTGTCTATCTTAAATTTTATTTTGTCTTTCTTGTTCTTTCTCTCTATTTTTTTCCTGTCTTGGTGTCGCCCTGCCTCCCCCCTTCTTTTCTCTCTGCCTTCCTTTCTTTTCTTTTCTCCCCGCGTTCCCACTCGCCCGCTCTTGTCCCCTCGTCTTGGGAGCGGGGCACACAGACGTCGGACGACAGCGCTCGTTTCCTCTGGGGTCTCTCCCTTTGAAACCAGCCGCCAGCGACAACACCCACACGTGACGTCACTGCACTAACCCTTTAAAACTAACATGCCGAGGATGACGATGCCACCTTTGACGTAGATAGGTCCTCCTATCGGGACGTTGGCCTGCCTTTCTGAGGCAGCTTATCCCTGTTTGCAAACATTAAAGCACAGTGGGCTATTCCATCTGTCAAACCCCTTTGTTGATTTTAAGTTTGCACGTGAAAGCGTACGAGAGAAACTATAGAACCTCTACAGGAACAATGCCGAAGCTATTGACAGCGCGAATGAAAGTTGAAGAAAAAACAAAATTGATAGCGCACATAAAAGTTACATGGAACAATATCGCGCTTTAGGTTTAGTTTTCGAGTAGCCTATGTGTCCACCTCTCACGTAAGGAGTTGACTTCGCAAGAAAGTAAATGGCACATCTCAAATACCAAAATGCTTTAAACGCACCTTCACAAGAACGCATCATAACTTTCTTTAAATGACTTTCCAAGTTTGTTTGCGCTTTCCTCTTCTATATGCACTTTTGCTTGGTATTAACACGTTAGAATAAAGTTAGTCGCCCTTGTTATTACGTTTGTTTAAAGAAACCTTATTTAAAGGAAGCCTAAACAGAGTTGATGAGGTCTGTTTTTACAATTTATTACGGAAAATTGGTTCGCTCTGTGTTTACTTTTATTTAAAAAACGTTTGCCTAAAGGAAGTTCAGATAAAGTTCCTTAGCGGCTTTGGTGTGGCGCTGCTAAGCACGAGGTCGCGGCAGCCAATCCCGGTCACGGGGGCGGCATTTCAATGATGACGAAATTCGAAAACACTCATGTACTTCTATTTAGGTGCGCTTTAAAGAAGCTCAGCTAATCAAAATTGTTCGGGACTAGTCCTCTACGCTGTGCCTCATAATGAAATCGTGGTTTTGACACATAAAAGGCCGTAATTATTTTTAAGCTGAAAGAAGGCTTCTAAGCTTTGTTTTTACTTTTCTTTACAAAAATTGGTGAGCTCAGTTTTTTTTACATTTATTAAAAAATGGTTCATTAAGTAAAATTTCTTACAATAGTCCCTTCTTCATTCATGTGCTGATTTTATGCACGCAAAAGAAGCACAGCACGCAGGATCAGGAATACCATAATTATTATGAATACCAGAGCAATTGCTTCCTGTAGTTTAAAAGAAAGCGGTGAAGGAGAATAATTTTCTTTCTAAAGCAAAGGCAAAAGATATGTCCTGCACGAACTATTTACGCGATTAAGTGAAGCCTGCTAATTAACACTTTCAATAACAAATATTATGGCTGAGCGCTGATTAACTTATAGTTCGTTAGCCGTGCTGCCTGTCCTAACCTCATACTAATTAGCGTTCTAATTATAATATTCATTAATAAAGAACTGAACAATCTTTATATTAGTTAAGATAACACCTATTAGCAAAAGAATCGTTCGCTGGCAATTAGCGTTGGTCTGTCGTCTCCATTTTTGTGGTCGTCCATATGTCTCTTGGCTTCGATTTATCATGAGTCACACAAACAAGCCCACACGTTATAAATTATTGTGCTACATTGTGGCATGTTCACATGATTGATGAAGTGAAAACTGTGCTTTCCTTGCGCGTGCCGCTTTGAGTTTGGTTGTAAGTTAGCACGCATGTGAGCGTATTAATTGGTCACTCATTTGGTAGAAAAATATATGGGCTGTAGAATAATGTTTTTGTTCTCTTGTGATGAAAGAAAAAAAAGCGTCGTATGGTGGAGTGTCTCAGCATTCGCTTTCACTGGCACGAAGCGCATAAATGCGACCGTGTGCCTTGAGCACTTGTGCGAGAGCGAAAAAAAAATATAAAAGCGCGCGAGCCTACACAAAACGCACCTTCTTTCTGTTTCAGTTTTTGTCTTCGTACCGTTAATTTAATTCCTGTACCACCCTCCCGATTTTATTTCGGTCGTCGCGGGCTGAATGCACAATAACGTAGGCATCGTGGCACCCTGATTCCGGCTATGATTGTGCTTCCGTCTATCTCTGCGAGCCGGCGACCATCTATAGCCGCAAAAGCACTGACCATTTACTCTCTTGAGAACACACCATACTTGACAGTGTGTTGTCGTTTTATGGTCTGTTGTTTCTTGGCGCAGTTGTTTTTGCAGCATCCCTGCTGCAAACACAGCCGCACCTTCCAGCGGCAACTTGCGCCGCGGAAGCGCGACAACCCTGTCACGTCCTGCTGACCTCTCGCACGTCGAGAACACCTCTTGCATTACAAGTGCTTGTGGTAGTATCAGCATCGTGTGGCCGCACTTCCATTACATGATAAGCCAGCACTAATCGCAACGGCAAAGAGAAGAAATGGGAGCAGAGGGCCTGTGAAGAACTAGTGCTTGGTGACTTCTAACGACACCCAATAAGACAACACAAAATGCACACCAGAGAATCAGTCTTTGTATTTGCCGTACCATCTAACAGATGTCTGTTCAAGCATTATAGATACATATTTCCTGGCCGAGTATGAAACAAACTAGGTCACGTCACTGCTACATCACGCAGGCTATATTAGGGACTTAAAGGCGACTTGTTGCTAGGCGATTCGGTGAGGTTTACTGGAAATGTTTTATAATATGTCATGCGTACACGACACTGCAAAGATGACGTGACGGACAGAATCGCGACTACTAGCTGTTTAAAAGAAGCAAAAGTGTCAAAACGGCGAATATTTTTTTTTCCGCGCTTATGCATGCTGTCGTAGAGGAGTCGGTCGTAACTAACGCTAGAGAGGTGTTTTTTAACGGCTATGTTCTCTGCACAATTACGCAGTGAAGCAACAAAGACTATGTAAGAGCATCAGTATTTCATCAAACATACGTCTTGAAGAGAATGACCTCTGTATTAATCGAATAACTTTCCATAAGCGAAAAGCGATCGGTGGTTCGCTGCCACTGACAGTTATCGCGGATTGTTTCTGCACATGTTTTATTGGGGTGTGGCGTTGAATTATTTGCACATTCAATAATCAGGACAACAAGGTTTCTTCTTTCAAATCCACATATCAGTCGGCTAACGTGATTTACCCCTCCCCACAACCAAACTCAATTTCAGCCTTCTATGCATAGTCGAAGTAAGCGCTGGCGCCAGAAAAGAGAGCTGCTCAACCCGCCATCCAATTTACCGTGCGGTTAACAGCTGAGATGGGGCGCAGCAGCATGAAATTATAGAACGATGCAATGATGAACCTCCTTACAGTACAGCAGTTTTAACAAAAAACTCCTCGCTTCTCCCTTTGCATGTCCACATTCCAAATATTTATCCTTGAGTACTGGGAATTACCTGTAAATCCAAATTCCTGCTTATCGGAGCGAGATATCCAACAGTCAAACATTTACACTGAGCACCGAGTCTGCTTTCAAGTATATACAGATGGATCATTCACTGGTCAAAATTCTACAGCAACGTCCTTGGTTCTAGTTGACGGGGAACAAGGAGCCTACGAAGTGTCTCCCAGCATTACACCAATCACTGCAGAAATTTAGACACTTCTCTCTGCAATGAAACATATGTGTTTACAAAGACAACCGAGACAAAGTTTAGTTTTAAGCTATTTTAAAGAATGCCTACTGTCGATGTAAATATAAATAACTAAATATTCCATATACCATACCAAATGAATAAGTAAGAATTATTGCAGCTTATTCAGCGATTGATGCTTAAGAGGAAGTTTTAACTCGGGCCCAATTCCAACGCGGCTTATTCAAATACATGTAAAACGCAAAAAACGTTTTTATTGGATAACCCCTGCACCGATTTTAATGAACTTTCTTGCATTTGAGAGAGAAAGCTAAATTCTCATGACTGTTGGAAGCGGAATATCGATTTAGTGCCTGAGTTTCGTTTGAATAATTTTCAAATATTCGAACGTTTGAAAAAAATAGAAGCATGAAGTTTACAAATTCATAGCTCTGCACGAAGAACAGATATCGTGGTTCTGTAAACGGCATCCATTAGATAATTTTAAGCGGACAAATTTGATATGCCATCTTACATTTTGCATGAACTTGTTACGTTGGTTACAAGGGTTCTGCGAAAGCTGTATTTCCATATTACTGATTTTTTATACTCATTTGTAACTGATCAATTTTGTGCGGTTTAGATATACTATTAAATGAAGTACACAGTACTGTATTGTTCTTTTTGGTTGTTTAGTTACAGTGTTGTAAACTTGATAGTGTCGTTTTTTGAAAATTTTTCATTTTTCCCGTTTTTTAATGAACAATTGACAACCTCACTCAAAAATTCGAAACAAAGTCACTAGATTTCAAGTTTCTTTTTTTTAAATCTAACAAACCTCGTGAAATTTGGTGCAGTGGTCGCCGAGCAAAACAAATTCTCCTTTTACATGTATTTAGATAGGAGCAGTCGAGCTAAAGTTTCCTCTTAAGTATATGCGATACAAATGGCCTACATCACTACAAAAAGAAGAAGAGCCTGTTATGGGACTCCAGTGGTTACCTAGTCATTTTGTAATTTTCAAGAATGATGCTGTCGGTGTTTCACACGCGGGGAACATGCGAACGATGAAAATTCGCTTAATATGTCAATAAGGCATGCGCACTGCTCTATTACCAACACCTCCGCCCAAATCAGTAGAGAGAAGTTATCACAATGGAGCACAGTATTTAACGCTATTCACGATATTATAACGTTCACCATGTCGATCAAAGTCAGCCGCATTATAAAAACAGTAATACATACATTACGACTGGACAAAGCCTACACGAGGTCCAGCCTATACCGGAACGGATTGGGGAAGAGCTCAATTTGTTCCTTTACAGAATTAATTGACGATATAGAACGCCTTAACCTGCACTGTAGCAAATGCTCAGGTTGCCACAAGAAGTTTTCGGGCAAGCAGCAGGGTTGAAGATATTGGGTGTGTAACAGAAACATTTAAAATCCGGGAACTACCTGCATTTACACAAATTTTGGGGGAAACGAGTAGATCGGAAAATTATTGGAGAGTTTAAAACCGTTTGCAAGATGTTTCATTTTTGATCAGTGTTGTATTCATTCATTCAGACAATTGCATCGACGACTGCGACACTTGTATCCCAGAGATGTGAGCTGTTGAGTATGGCATATTGCGATTGAGCTGTGTTTTTATTTTTTCTTCTATGATATATATTTTTTTGCACGGGCTGCTTTGACTTGGGTTCTAGCTTGTGAACTTGTATTGTGAATGAGTAGTTTTTGTGTAAGGACTTGTGAATTACTCCAGAAAGCTCGATTTTGAGTGCTTTTGTAATGCAATAGATTTGTCCTAACAAGAGAGCTTTTTTTTTACTGCGCATCCTAGCAGAGCAGTATCCAACGTTTTTACAAAGCTACAACATCTCCTTACATACATTCCACAGCAATTACAACACAAAAAAGCGTTTGTGCATTGCTCACTAGCATGCAGTCTTGCACAACCAGATGTTCAAACGCAATTTTTTAGCATTACTGCGGCTGTGAGAAGCGTAAAGTGATTGTTTTCTGTTGCATCATAAGTCAACTCACCCAGTTCGTCCTCCGCAGCTTATCCAAGAGCATTACTGCCGTAACACCACCCCCCCGTCGTTGTTCCACTTTCCTTTTCACCAGTTTCCTCCGCAGTAACAGTATCTCCGCCCTTGCATCAGTTTGCAGAAACAGGGATAATACCTTACTTGTGGCTCTGCACGCTTCATCTGACCATGCTATATATATTGATCAAAGCGACACGTCCACATCAACAAAGTTTCACAGTATTTCCAAAGTTGGCGGGTAGCGCTCAGATTCGAAATAACAGGTGTTGATCTATTCAGGGAGTTCGAAGCCTAGCCTATAAGGCGATGACAGTCTTCTCAAAACAGGTATCCGAGTTCTGGTGGGAAAATTCACCGGTAACGCCAACCATCCGACATCCAAGGCGACGTGCACAATGCCGAAAATTCAAATTTAGCAAACCGCCCGCCAAAGTAGATTTTTCACTCAGCCCACTAAAACACAACTCGACGGTGACGCCCCCACGCAAGAGAGCATCGGTACTGTGACGCTTGCAGCCGTCAAATGTACCGGAGCACAAAACTCGCTCACAAAACGCGCACGCTGGTAGAAGCGCCTGGCCAGCGTCGTCGGCTGCCCCCGGGACCAGCGGGAAGCGCCGTTCCGCATGCGGCGTCGCCGAAACCCGAGTTTCGCGCACGCATGCTCTGAACCTCGACGACCGACCGAGTCCCAAGCTGCTGCGGTGCCGGCGCACGCTTCCACCGCCGACGACTTCGGCATGCACCTTCGCTGTATGGTCTCCTTCTCCATTTTCCTTTCCCTATTCGAGCATAGAGCGCATGCTCGGACCTCTGACGTCATCTCGAGGGATCGGTACAAAAAAGCGCGCCGTTTAGCCCCGGGAGTCTGTTGACTATTTTTTTTTCTGCTCCCAACGTTTCTGTGGTGGCGTTCCGAACTCCTGCTCAATCGGCTTCTGTCTCGCGTGCTCTGCTTTTATTGTTCTCACTCTTTCGCATTTTACCGAGGCGCTTGAGGGGTTTTCGTCCTCAAATGGGGGCTGCTCGTTGGAATAAAACAGGGCAAATTGCTCTCAAAGAAGGACGAACCATGAGCGAAGAGCGCAGCCGCATTTTTCATACCTACAGCACTAGAATATTTGACAACTATTTCTTAATAAAATGCAAACCGAACGGATGTGACCTTGCGGACTCACAGCGCGATTACATCGCAGGTATAGCTTGCGAACTCATGCTTTTGTAAATATCTTCAAAGTGCCTAGCGTTCCTTGTACATGACCCATACTATGGCCTGCATTTTTCTCAGCTCCGAGCTTTGCACCACATTTGAGTTTCCTAGGAAACCATACAAAACAGGTGTATAACGATTCATACAATTTCCAAGCATTACTATGATTTGTATCCTTCAAAGGCCAAAGCTAAACAAAAGCACAAGCAACCAGCACGAGTGATAACGAAGCCAACTCTTTCTACCAAGCTATAATTCATTCTTTCATGCACTTGTTTCAAAAGTATGGGTTAGCCTTCTACACTAGTACGTAAAACGCGCGTATAACGCTATGGAGAACCTGTAAGGATAGTTCTCCGAATGCCGTTAACTCACGCATCCTAAAATGTGCACACTCAATACCAGGACCATGTGACCTACATCGCGGAGTACATAGTGCATTTAAGGACTCGCACTTGTAGTGTAAGGACCCGCTGTGTAATGGTTATTGCATGACGCGTTTTTCAATATATGATAACAATAAATGTGGAACGGGGCTTTCTTTATAGTTCTAATCAGTGGACGAATGAGATGAAACTATGTTTCTACGTGTAGCTCTAAGTCCATATTATTTTGAGAAGCCACACCTAAGCAAAACATTGACACTCACTTTAGCATACTCCAAAGAGGGTGAAGGCGAAATCCTGCGTGCTCTAGATATATTAATTACATTACGAGGGCGAATCAGAAAGCCGCTGCCCCTATTTCTTTAGCCAATTACGTATCTAAATGTGATGTCAATTTGTCTATTTCGAGCATTGGAGCTTTCTTGAACCGGCCCGTCCTTATCTGAGGGAAGCTCCGCGGCAAGACGCTGGTATAACGTGTTGAAGGTGGCGGTTGTGCTTCACACGTCACGGCGTATAAGCAACAAGGTGTGATTGTACTGGGAGTGTGTTGAGCAACCTCCATACATTGCGGGCCTCGCCTCTAGTAATTTGTGCGTTTTATGTCCGCGGAAGAAGTTCCTGGCAGCACAGCGGTTGACGTGCAAAGATCGGAGACAGCAGTCCGATGGTGATTCCACACTCAGCCGGATGATTTCTAACGGAGGGGCATCTCAAGTTTTCTACTGCGATAGGACAAAGGTCTGAACTGGTGCGGAGACTGTGAAAAAATTGTGTAAAGTACGTAGAATAGCACGTATTTTCGTAATTACCTGCATGTACCTTATTTTGGCTAATCGAAAAAGTGGCAAAGACTTTCTCATTCCCCTCGAACTTGACATTCCCATTCGAACGCCTTGTTACTTCTTATTGCTTGTTTTCTCGCACCAAAGGTCCTGCGTTCAAGTATCTTGATTGCCGCTGCCTTTATTACCCGTATATTAAATATCTTAACCTTAATTAATACCTATGGTAGTGGATTCGACTCCCACAAAGGGTGAGGGTGTGACTCTCACCAAAGGTCGCGTTCGACTGCTTTAATTAACCCTATAATAATTAACAGTGCCTTACTCAACTTCGCCTCAACAACAAACATCGTGAGTTCGACTTCCACATAAGGTCGAGGTTTCGACTCTCAGCGAAGTTCATGGGTTGTAGTGCCTAATTAACTCTATCTTAATCAACTTTGCCTTTTTCGCATGATGAGTGGCATCGAAGCCAACTGTGGTAGAAGATGACGACGACGAACGCGCGAGCCGTGGCATGAGCGCGTGGCTGCGCAGAGAGAGTGAGATAGAGAGACAGAGTAAGAATCAACTTCTATTAGGGCCTTAGTAAAGGTTGGTGGGCGCTGGCACCAGATGGGATGGAACCTTCTTCTCGGGTCCCATATGCGTCCAGCAGTTCCTAGCCACTAGCCACCATTGCGAGCTGGGTTAGTAGGTCGAGGCTGGACAACAAGGTCTCCCATCGCTCAGGGGGTTGGGACTGGGGAAGATGGGAGGTAGGGACAGTGGGGGGTTCTTGAGCTCAGTGCACTCTGCAAGGATGTGGGCTAGAGTGCCTTCTGATCGTCTGCAAAACGGGAATGAAGTGTCATGCTCTGTTGGGAACATCGTGTGCAAGAGCATGGGTTGTTCTACCGACGATCCTCACCAAACGCAAATCACCGGGACGGGCCGTTGAGCTCGTGTGGGTCTCAACTCACTCTCAAATGAAAGGCAACACACTCGCCGATCACTATGCCCGAGAACTGTCAATCTGGGCCGAGTACGAGCCAGAGCTACCGCACCCCGTGCAAATTGCAATGACGTCTCCTAAATGTACAGAAGCGGCAGATGTAGGCTTGACCGTTCGCGTCCGCAACTCCACCGAAGGCAGCAAACGATAGTGCCTGCGCAAGGCCAGCTCCCATGACTTTCTGTAGCACACTCCGCGTTTTTCAGGCCCTCGGGGGATGAGCCATTTAACGCTTTGCGGAGAAACGCACAAAACAAATGTGGCAGGGAACGATGCACCAAAGTGTTAAGTGAACTGAAAGTCAAAACTGAATGCATTGCAAGTGATACAAAAGCGAAATACGTTACAAATTAGCTTTGCAATAATCAATGCCGCAAACACAAGAGTAAACAGATTTGCCTACTTCGAGCCGAATACAGCCTGGTAATGACTTTCCAGCCGAATGACATTCGAGAATATTCACCCTGAATCACTCTAAATTGGTTAGCTATCGAGGCAGGTACCAGTAACGCAATGCAAGCAGACGCGTCGTCTGCACAGCGTGAGTACAACCTCGTCGTTCTCTGTCAAACGAGAAGCACATTCAAATATCTAAATAAATATCCACGATGACAACACAATCTCCATGTAGATCATAATGGTAGATGTTTAGTGCCATAAGCCAAGCATGCCCACTTATATGCTTTGTAGCGGAAGTAGTTGGGGATATTAGCCACGAAAAGTTCTCTACCACGCCTCCATAGCTACCGCAATAATATCAGGCTGTAAATAAAATTGTTATTTGTTTCAGTTGTACTGTTGTGTTTCTCTGTACACTTGTCTTTAATTCTTCTCCACAGCTGTGCTAGATCAAGCAGAAGAGTCAGTGCTTAACAGAAAGACAAACCTGCAAAACATGTTCCCAAGTTTGCGATTTATATCTGATCCTATGACATCGTCCCTGTACACTTCGCCTAGTCTCAAGTTCCCTTATTTTTCCCTAATTTCAGCGCAACACCAAAAGTAGGTTATTGTCTTCAACGTATGCATTTACACTGTTCCTCGTTTAATGAGTTATTATTTGGCTGTCTCATCATTTTTCTGTGTCATGGACTACGCCGTTACTTCATATATTTATATTTAATATATTTTCAGGGACCAAAGGCAGGACAGAATGAAGTGGGGCAAGAATGTCAAGGCGTGCTGCAAACAAACAACAAAAAATTACAAAGAGTCTCGTAGAGCGATCTTGAACTTGTGGTCATCAGTTACGCTAGGCAATTGTGGAGGGAAGGTGGTTCCATGCGACACTTGTTCTAGGAACCAAAGAGTCATTACACAATTTTGCGCGACAAGAAGGTAGACCCAGCTTGAACCGATGATCGGTACTTGATGATATATAATGAGGTGGGTCAAAGAGAACGTCCTTTAGCTGGTTGTTATAATAATGGATTTTTGAAAGAGGTTAAGGTGAGATGACTTTCAACGCAACGAAAGGTCTGGCAAGTTTAGGGTTTTCTTCATAGAACTGACACTAAAATGACGTGAATAATTCGATAAGATGAAACGTGCTCCGCGATTCTGAATGGCTTCAAGAGTTTTAGTGAGTGTAGTCTGAGAAGGATCCCCTATGGCGCATGCGTACTCTAATTTAGAACGTACTAAGGTTTTGTAAAGTGTTAACTTCAAAGACGATGGGGCATCAACGTTTTCGACGCAGATAACCAAGCTTGCGATTGGCGTTGTTCGTTACATATCTGACATGCGTATTCCACGAAAGATTAGAAGAAATGTGAACACCAAGACACCAAGGCAAGAGATGGCAATGGGAACATTGTTAAGGCAAGTAAGTACTTGGACAATGATTAGTGCTGTGGCGAGAAACTTGCATACGTTTACATTTAGTTGTATTAAGTGTCATGAGACATTGACTGCAGCATTCAAATACCCTATCTAGATAACATTACAGGCTGAGATTATCGGCATGGTTAGTAATTTTCTGGTAAACCACGCAGTCATCTGCAAACACTAGGACAGTTGAGGAAGAAAGGCAAGTAGGAAGTTCAGTGTTATAAGTCAAAAAGAGCAGAAGGCCCAAAACGGGACACCAGATGTTACGGCAGAATTAGGTGAAGAGAAGTCGTTAGCCGTCACATACTGACTACGGTTAGAGAGAAATTCCTTAATCCATGCAAGTATATAGGGGTCTGTGTTAAGTTGATTAGCCTTGAAGATAAGTAGATCGTGTGAGACGGCGTCAAATGCTTAAGCAAAATCTCAATATATGCAATCAGTATCAAAGTCATGATCTGCGTTAATAAACAAGTCGTTAGTAAAACATAGCAATTGCGTTTCGCACGAAACTGCTTTACGGAATCCACGCTGATAAATGCTGAAAAAGGAATTGGACTCAAGGAATTGAATGAGGTGCGAGTATATTATATGCTCTAGGATTTTTACTGGAACGGATGTTAATGATATGGGGCGGTAATTATTCGGGGAATGTGCATCACAAGATTTATGCACAGTGACCACCTTTCCTATCTTCCAATAAGAGGGCAGTGTAGACATCTATATTGACTGTTGAAAAAACTTTGACAATATCAGTGAAGAATAAACTTGTCTACACTTCAGCATTCTTGATGAGATGCAATCTGGACCGGCCCAGGAAGACACATTTAGGTTGACAATCAGCCTCTCAACAGCAACTGCATCAATAGCGATACAATCCATTGGTAAGAAATTGGTTGTTCATATATGCGGAAATGCTGTGGGGGTGCTCTTATGAAAATGAGTAACAAACACATTGTTCAGAACATTTCAGCATTCGCTTTGAACTAATGAAACATTAGATTGGATTAGCTGAATGTTTGTCGTTTTAGTACCGCTAATAAAGCTCCAAAATTTACAGGGATTAGAATGAAGTAGCAAAAGAAGAGTTTAATCAAAGAATTTATTCTTGTCTTTTGAAAGCGCAGTACAGAATTCTCTGTTAAATTTTTGATAGCAAGACCAGTGGTCTATTCTGGCTGTGAATTTTGTGCGTAAAAATATCCGATTCATTTTGTTGCGCATGCGCTTTAACGAGTTATTAAGCCATGGAGAGCGAGTACTTGATGAAACTTTCCTTTTAGGTACAAAACGATCAACAAGCGACAAGAGTTTCTTCTTTAAAGCAACCAGTTGTCCTGAACCGATTGCTGCTAAAAACGAGCGAGAAACCCATCAGCCATGACCTGAAATTTCCCATTCATTCCTGTTACGTCGGCTTTACCCTAGTCTTGGATGACCCTAGTTTATTTTGGAAACCTTTGCCCGTAGAGTGAAGTGAATTATAGCGTGATCGCTAATTCCCGGTGAATGAGTTAAACCGGAAGCTAGGTCTGGGGTAGTTGTAAGTATTAAGTCTAGCATATTAGCGGAAGTGGGAGTTATGCGAGTGGTAAGGTGAATGAGCTGAGTTAAGTTGAAGTCCTGACAAAAGGTTAGATATTCCTTGCTTTCAGCTGTCTTGTGTTTTAAGGAAACAGAGTCTCGTTCCCATCTGATGTCAGGAAAATTGAAGTCGGCAAGTAAGAAGAGGGGCGATTTTGGGTATCTAACGAACAGCTGATTGACAACATCGTGCCGTTCACTACAGAAGGACAACGATGCAGTTGTTAGCCCATAATAGACACAAAAAGTTATTTTTCGAGAATCAATGAGCACGCGCGCACACACAAACTCAAGCGAGGATATGTACGCTTTTTTATCCGTTATCAGTTTATTCATGCGAAGAGAGTACGGCTTCCCGGCTACCTTTGCAAATTCTCCTAGTTTCCTCCTTGAGTTTCCCGTAGCTCTGTAATAGTATTCGCTAGCCGATACACCCGCCCATGTGAGCTTATATTTCTGCGCCCAGACTGCATCCTTGACTTTAGACGACGAAAACTTTATGATAATTGGTCGACTCTTTGTATGGGTGTAGGATCCCAAGCTATGCGCTCCAGAAACTTCCGAGTCGGAAATTTGTATTTTAACGTGACGAGATAAAACATCTTGGACAAAAAATTCTGAGTGAGCCAATGTCTCAGTCGGGCAGTCCGGTATACCAAAGAACAATAGGTTATCCAGTCTAGACTTGTCTTCAAGATCATCCAGTCGAGGCTTCAGTGCCTGGCCTTTCATTCTGACAGCTTCGGTGATTAGACGTGCTGCATCATTAATAGCTGAATAACCTTCTAATGATTCTACGAAGGATTGAGCCGCGGATAATTTTACTGTTAAGTTAGCGACCGTCTGGGCTAAGGCCTCCTGCTTTGTTTTTAGGGCGTTGAGAGCTTCTTTGAGTTAAACGTAATGGTGGTCAACGTTTTCTAAAAGTTTAGCAATAGCATCAAGTATTTCTTTGTTAGTAGGACCAGAGTTTATTCAAACGCCACCGCAACACATTAAGACCTTTGTAACAAATACGCATTCGCACAAGCACGGAAAGAGCACACTTGGGCACGGTAGGAGCAGCACGCAGACGTTGCTAGTTCGCTTACAATATAGAGAGGGGGTTTACTAACCTGCACAAAAGCAAGATCGGGTTTTGAGTGACTGCATTGCTGCCGCTCCACCGTGCCCACTGAAGAGGCGAAAGATTTCCAATCCTTTTATTTCCTCCTGCTTCGTTGCAGTCGCCAGCCGTGTTGTCGACCTGCTGACGATGGAAGGGATGTCCCCTTTAAAGCATGACTGATGACATGAGGACGCAATATTGAAGATCGGGGCCGTCAGCGACACTGGTGATGGACAGCCGGTAATCACTGGACCTGTAGTTTGTAGCCACACGCCAAGCCGTGCGATAAACTGTACTAAATGCAAGTTTAGTTTAGTTGACGATTTAGCAGAGCCACAGCATTCATGAAAACTTTCATGAATGTAGGTGAAATGACTGCAGTGACTTATTTTACCTCGTAAAGGATAGCAGTCAAACCATGTCGTAAATCTGTTAAAATGACAGTATGTCAGTGCAGTCACATAAAGAAGCATTACTAGACTCGGTGGAGACCTATGGACGCTACGCGGCACGCAAGGTAACTCCTTATTGGCAACAAGAACAGCACCCTTGCAGTTACAAAACTTCGGTATTACGCGGGAAATTCTCTGGGGAGTTCGATTCCGCCTCCTGAGGCAAGCATTCGCGGCCTAATGGTGGCTTCGACGTAGACCTCCATTGCTTAAATCCTGCCGTCAGAATACTATATATATATATATATATATATATATATATATATATATATATATATATATATATATATATATATATAACTCCTATCGCAGTAATATCATACCTCGAGCCGACACGTTTCACTAAGGTAGCGTTTTGCCCATCCTTACGCCCCTGCTCGCAACAATGATACACCTTACATTAGGGAAGAGCCTTTGGTAAGAAAGCAGCATCCTTAGCCATGCATAATGCTTTCAGAGCCATAGTGACGTCCGTGAATAACTTGATTTTAATGCATCATCGGTACTGGTTTGTCGGGGTAGTATGGTCCCTTGGTGTAAGTTTATCGCGGAAGTTTTTTTTTCTCTTTTAAGAAAGGCAACTTCATGACCGACGCTTTCCTTCCTTCTTTATTCGTGTCTTTTCGCGGTCGCAAATAGCGCGACTAGACAACCTTGCTCTGCAAAGAAGCACACCACGCCCTTTGTTCGGTGTAGAACTGAATTAGTGTACAAGAGTTTAGAGCGGACTACGCTATTTTGGTGAGACCAAAAGGTGGCAAAGCGACAGCGTGAAAGAACAAAACACGCATGGTGAAGCAAAAACAGGGCCAGCACATCTAGCCAATTATTGTCGAAGAGTCCACGCCCCTAGCCCTTTATCACTATATCGTGTGTTACGTAGGTGAGAGTGGGCAAGAACCTATCAGAAGAGCTAAAAGCTACAATATAATTAAAGCTTCGAAGTAATTAGCGCCAGTTTTGTAAAATACGCACATTAGGACCTTATATCGACGTTCCAGATGAACCAGTGAGCACGCTCAGTGATCAAAGCCCACGTTCAGTTTCCAGCTGATGTACCCTAAACAAACATAAATCAATGTATTTCTGAAGGTCAGCGCCACCGCCTCTCTCTTTCTCTGCAGGGAGTTCACACAGGTCACATATAACAATATTGATTATCTGAAGTGACATGTACTTAAGTGTTGTCACCCCTGTGAGCAGCTTTACTCTGTACAAGTACACGTACAAGTAGTCTCCCGACACAATCCTCAACCAGTCTTCTTGGCTGCCATCCTTCCAGTGCACAGTTTCCTGCTTCAATTTTGCATATTATGCTTGGCATGTGCATCAGGCTAAGAACCAGCATTTTTCTTCTTTCTTTTTGGGTGGAGGGGGGGAGGCGTGAGGAAGAAGTGTGTAGGCAGCTTCAATTTTTTTGTATTGCCAGCGCAAAATTTTTCACAGGCAAATTGCACCGGCCATGAAAAACGACATGTCACAGCGCTGGAAAGCGTCAAAAATCCTCCCGGTGCTGTAGTTTGGAGAAGGTGTACACCCAGATACTCGTGTTTTGCGTTTTCTTTTACAGCTACTTGTTTTTCTTTCATTTGTCTCCATCGTAAGCGATCTTTTTCGTCACCGGGCCAGTCTTTCGCGCTGTGGTTTCTCTACGTGATCTTCCTTTGCACCATCAGCTTGCGCCACGCGCAAACTTGTTCCAGCGAGCACCAAAGTGTCACGCGAGTTTAAATTCTACCTGTGGAAGGCCCTTCGCATGGCGGTGAGCTCTAGAACCCAGCCAACAAAACATTTCGAGGAGGAAGAGGAGGCAGGCTTGCCTTTTTCGACGAGAGCTCAGCCGATATTAAATTTACGCGTCTACGTTTCCATCTTGCCTCAAGCCACCCGGCGATGAACGCCATATTTTTAAATTTTCTGTCTCTGAGTGCTGATTGTATGGTTTCTAAGTTTGAAGTACGGCGTATAGACTAGCTCAACTTTTGCTTCTTCTTGTCTTGGCCTTAGTGAGTGATAGCTCTTCGCTAAACTCTCGCTTCGTAAATGTAATCACAGATGTGTCAATTATTTAAGCTGGCTTTTTTCTATGCCCACAGGTGCCTGCCAGGTATTCTGTTTGCAAACTTTGATTTTGATTAGGGGAACAATTTACCTCCAAAGGGAAAACAATTCGTTTTTTGGAAAAGGAAAAGCAATTCGCTACAATACAATCAAATACCACTGTGGCAGATAAGATTATTCAAGTCCTGGAGCTGCAATATTCGAAGAGGCGGACATTACTTGCACGAGCAAGTGAACACGTAACCAAACAACTCAGAAAAATTCACTAAGTCACTTCATAACCAATTAAATAAGCACGCATAATGCAATTTATGGATTGTATTCAATTTATTTTCAAGGTATTTTGACTAGAACGAAATATCCAGGATGGAGGACGTTTTGAGATACGTGCCATCAAACTCATAGATGCACTGTTTTTCCACTTACATTTTTTTAATAAAGTGCTCTTTTATCCATTGAAGTACAAATGTTACTAGAGCGCCCATGTATTTGTCACATAGTTTGACAATGGATATCTCGAAACTGGTGCCTTCCGAAAATTATTTTCAGGTTGATAGGCCCTGCTAACTCACCGGCTACAATTTATAAATTGCACTATGTTGCATGAAGTTAATAATTAAGAAGGTAATTAGTATATTTCCGTCAAGTAGTTAAACAAGTGTTTTGATTTCTTTTCGTGCAAGTTATGTTCGCCCCTTTCGATGATCCCGCTCAAAGGCTAGAATTATGTCATGTGCAACAGGTGAATTGAAAAATTGTCTAAGGCTTAGGAATCATCACCTGGTATACCTATATCCATCAAAAGATGTGGTGTACTACAAATGGCCCATTAAAAAATGCTTCCTTGTTATTCCTATATAAAGGCTTACTGCTATAGCATCAAGCACAACTGCAATAGAGATAAAGTTTTTTTCTATATTGACATCTTTCGTGTGAAAAAAGTACAGTACATAACAGCTAAATCTGTTATGTAAAGAAATAAACCGTAGATCCACCTTTCCATTCAGCCCTGACCAGAAACCCGTCGTTGTTTTAGCCGCTGTACACAGCGTTCGCTTTACAGACAGTGGAGAAGCCGCAAAGGAATAAGCACGTCTCATGCATTTTGAGCAATAATGTCGTATTGGTACCCTCACCTAGCTTACAAACTAGCTCTAAAGAGGTCCCCCATAATACCTTGTCACTTTCCTATAAAGTCTCAAGGGTTCGGCGGTGGCGTTGGGCGCTGCTAATAATACATCGAATATAGGGCCTCTCAAGCATTGTCAGTCGTGCAATGACCTAGCGAATATACTAATTTTTCTTCGTAGAGCTACAATGCAGTTGAATACCAGAAAAAAATTGACGTCTTCAGCGGCTTTACAGTGAATTTACAGGTTACAGTGAAGTTTTGTAAGATCCACCTCTTCTGCCGCAACCAATTTCATTCGATACAAAATATTTTACACCGCTTATATTTCAAACTATTTTAGTTTCAACTACACATCACCCTTAACGCATTACCCCCCTCCCCACGTTAATTGCGGTAGCTGCCACCACTTTATTACACTAAGGAAAATACAAGTCAAAAGGGAATCATGATACTCTAAACGTCCGTGAATTCCCGAACCCCATATTCTCCGAAAGGTTGTTAGGGAGAAGAGTAGGCACACACGAATTAAGGTGGGTGCGATGTGAGCTGAAGAGCCGTGACTGGACACACCGGGGCCGTATTACGGTTTCAGCGCTGCCTGGGGTACACTCACTTTCACGTTAGGTAAGGTAGAGCAAGGCCCCTCAACGGAGCTACCTATATTCAATCAGAGTCCAACCTTTCTTGAAGCTCCTTGGTATGATGCGCGCCTTCAAGTTACGAAACCTCTGACGCACCGACCACGACTCTTGCAGATCGAATGGCTCAGAAATTGATGAACAGCTGAAAACTCACATATCCACTGACGGCGCCTGGAGTACTAGTGCCTTCCGATAAGCGTTGTCAGTGGTTAGTGGTTAGCAGCAAAACGCCTGAATCTATCAACACCAGCAAGAACCGATATTAAGGCACTTGAATTAAAGGCTACTGCATTTGAGCTGGGCTGAGGGAACATGCAAAAAAGCATGGGACAGAAAAGATGGAAAGAGTTCACGATATTCACTGGCTCCATGGGTGCCCCAAAAGGTACTTGAAGCGGCACTAACAGACGCCACGTGGCACACGTAGGGGCATGCGCATCCCTTCGTCTGGGTTGCGGCATCAGCGTGTCAGTCGACTGTGTGCGGGAAACTAGTGCAACATCAGCAACGGTGTGGCCCGTGGTTCAGTGGGCGAAATTGTGATTTTCCGTTCATCCACCCAGGACCCAGTCCACCTCCTTCCTGCGCGCCTGGGCTAGGAGGAAGAGCGCTAACGACTCAAACAAAAAGAAATACCGGAACTGAATGCGAAGGTGCCACACATGCCCCCCTCCGTCTTTTATTATGTGGTATTTTGGAAAGGTTGTGGCCTTTGATTGCCTCGGGCTACTCTCTTTAATATGGGGATTAAAAAGAATAAATCATAAAAAATAGTGATGTCATAATAACATAAATTCCAGTCACCATAAGGACACTAATTCTACAGTCTAACAGAAAGTCAACTCCAAATCATAAGCACAGAAAGCCCAGTCAAATAAGTACACTAATGCCACACTAAACGTGAAAGTCAATTCAGAAACACAGCAACACAAATTCCAGTAACATATTTCTACTAAAGTAAGCACAATGTCCATCATGTATTTAGACTAAAGTCGGAGCACATAAAAAAGCATGGATAAGATTCAAATGAAGGTGCATTCTTCCACGTGAGTTCTCCCATGGGCTCCGTTAGTCGATAAAGTGTACCCGGCGCTGGACTATAACAGGAAAGGGGAGCCTCTGCTTGTAGCGGATCTTGAAATGTGTTTGGCTGATGTCATTCAGCTGCATATTCAGCTGTGTACACTGTACCCTCGGCCCGGCTGTTTCTCGACTACAAATTCCCAGCGGCGACGCTTCGACAGTGGGGCGTGGAACCAGCAACATGACGGTGGCCGTTATTAAACTGGTTCTGCTCATGCAGGTTGGTCCCCTTCATCGTTCGCTTAAGATCTATTGTCTTGTCTTGCCTGTTCTACCCCAAGCATCTTTCGCTATGTGATCTCGCCAGCGCCTAAATTTTGTATTGTTTAATAATGTTTGTGTGAGGCGTCACTTTTGGCTTTTGCAAAATACTGCATTTTATTTCATGTTGCTATTACTGGGTGGTGTGGACCTTGAATTGAAATTACGCCCTGGTTCTGACAATTTCAAAGAATTCCTCAGATTTCAAGCTGCGATATTGGCGAAGTTGACATGATTTGAAGGAGAACAAACTCAGCTCACTTTCAAGGTAACTTATCTGTAAGCCCGGCTTTCGTCACTTGAATGCAAGTTTGAAAACGTTGATACAATGCGCACTTTCCTGAATACCGTTGAAGTTCAGCAATGTCAGGACCATAGCGGTTTGTCAAGTCTAGTAAAGAAGATTGATGATCTAGAAAAAAGAGACAGACAAAACAATCTTGTTTTTTTACCGCTTGACTAACCCGGATAGTGGCGGGACGGCAGTGAAATCAGAGGAATTCCCTGCCAATCGGCTCAACGAATTGCTTAGTTTGTCTTCTGTGGGCATGGCAAGCACCTATTGTATAGGCACGTTCTGCTCCGAAAAGAAACGCCCTGTGCTTGTTCAGTTCTCTTCATTCAGGGAACGGCAATCAGTTCTTAGAAGGGCGCACATGCTGAAAAGGACAAGATTCGGCATATTTTCTGCGGAGGAAACACAAAATGGTTGTTGGCATACGCTAAGCAAAATGCTAAAAAGCGCACAAAGGCTAAACTGAAGTATGGGACAGAGCATATGGGGGGGAGGAGGCTACAGTGGGGTACTGCAACTAAAACCTCAATCAGATATGATCGCGCGATGCACCTGATGTTAAACGGCTGATTAGTGTTTTGCTGGTAAACATCCAGAGCATAAAAAATGAAATTGATAACTTCCCTTTTCTCCTTTCATTGCTTCAGTCAAGTATCGTATTGGGCTCGGAATCATGGCTTGACCCAGAAATTTCGAACGCCGAAGTGATTCCTCAAGGGTATCAGTGCTTTTGACGCGATCGAAATGCTCAGGAATGTCATTTGCTTATACTTATTCATTCCAATATACCATGTATGCCATTAATATTTCCTGATACCGAGTGTTATTCCGTTTTTTGTAGATTCCGTTTGGAGAATCGAAAGGGGCTTGTAATCTGTTCGTTCTATCGCCTGCCTGGTGCGGCCTCTCAACCCTGCATGCATTTGTACGATTACCTTGAAATCCTAACGAGTGTTGGCGTTACTCTCGGGGGTGATTTTAATCTGCTTGAGATGGACTGGTCATTAAACGACCCTCGAGGTTGAGCCAGTGGGCGCATGGTACTCTTCATTTTCAGCCATTTTAGACAACCTCACGGTTGAACAGCATGTCCGCGATGCTTCGCGCGGGGACGGTAAAGGACATATTCTCGACTTGTTGCTATGCAATACACCGAATCTTGTGTCAAATGTGCATGCTTTGCCAGGAATTAGTAATAATAAAATTTTGGTAGTTGTTGTTCTCCTTGATAATGTGGTTCTCCCAAGAAAACAGCCAAGATCGATTTATATTTATACTAAAGCGAACTACGATGCAATTATTTTGGCATTAGGAGCCTACTTCTCAACATTTGATACGCTTGCTGAAGAAATCAGCATTGAAGAATCTTGGAACTTACTAAAAGAAAAGCTATACCACCTACGCGAAGTGTTTGTGTCATGTCGGGCGATGTCAAGTTATCGCGCCCGGGATAAACCATGGTTGAAGGCTGTGTTACGTTCACTGGTTCGCCTCCAGAAAGGGGTATATACTAAGTACAAGAGAAATAAATTGCTCGCTTATTTTGATCTGCTCAGTGAAATAAAAAGTAAGTTTAAACAAATGAAGAATTTGGAAGAGGGCTCACTTTTCCAACCTTGGGCAAAAGTTGGCACCGGACCCGAAGGAGTTCTGGAAGTACGACCGCCGAAATGACAGAAATGATAGCACCATTCCTGCCTTTCTGCCACCATTACTGCCAGTACAATGGAACCATGATTAACAAAGATGAATCCAAAGTAGACTGTTTTGCCTCTTAACTTTCCGTCTGCGTTTGCTCCCTACAAATACTCAAGATATTGAAGTTTTGCATCTGACTTAAGTAGATCCCATGCCCGCGGTGTCCTTTTCGATAACAGGTGTTCATCGATTGCTAAAGGTTATAAAATAGAGCAAAGTCAGTAGTCCTGATGGTATCCCGGCTGCAATTCTCAAGCATTATTCAGGGGTGTTAAGTTTGCATCTTTCTCGGTTACTTCAATATTCTTTAAACCATGCTGGTTTACCCCTTGAGTGGCAGTTGGCACATGTAGTACCTGTTCATAAGAGTGGGTCACGCGACAACGTTCAGAAATACAGAGCGGTGGCATTAACAACTATCTCGTGAAAAATAATTAATCATGTAATTTATTTTTCTATAATGTCGCGTCTTGAAAAGCATAATTTTCTAAACGACAGAGAGCACAGATTTCGTCGCAGATTTTCATGTGCTACACAGCTGGTAGTATTCTCACATTATTTGGCTCTGGCTAGTGACAGGCGGCTAGTTGTTGACCGTTTTCTTGGATTCTTGCAAAGCGTTTGATGTTATTGCGCATGGCTTACTGATATCAAAACTTAGAGCTTATAATCTGTATGAAAATGTTCTCAAGTGGATTGCTGAATAGCTCTCTTTCCGGCAGCAGTCTGTTTTCCTTAACGGTTTTTCTTCGGCAAACGCTCAAGTCACTTCCGGGGTACGCCAGGGACCAGTACTGGAACCGCTCTTATTCCCACTGTTCATTAATGACATTACGGATAACATCACGTCATCGTTTCGAATGTTTGCAGATTCATTAGCGATCACAGGGACTACGTAGCGTTGCAGAATGACTTGGACATAGTGGCAACATGGTGTGCACTTTGGAAAGAGCCGCTATATGGGCGCAAATGTATGCGCGTCACATTTACAAGGAAGCGCTCCTACCGAGAGCATAAATATCTAATCCATGAGGCTAGTTTAATTACTGCAAAGGAATTCAAATATTTAGGTGTCGTTTTTGTCACCTTGGAATAGCAATTGACTAGGCACATAAATTATTTAACGACTAAAGCGACGTCAGTGCTTGTTTTTTTCAGGCGGAACTTCAGTTCCCTTCCCAAAGGTCTGACGGAACAATTGTATTTCACATATGTACAATCAATGCTCGAATACACATGTGTATGTTTGGACTCTTACACCTCAGAATTAATTAACGAACTTGAAAAAAAATGCAAAACAGGGAACTATGACATAAAATTCAGCATGACAGAGGCTAAACATGCTTTTCAAATGTAGGATCTAAAGACTCGCAGGAGAAACCTGCGTTTAAAATTATTTTATAGCACATATCATTCCCAAATCTTCATTAGTCGAGAGAAATACATGAGATCACCTTTATATGTATCCCTACGAAAGGATCACCACTTGAAAGTGAAGAAGCTCGCTTTTAAATGTGCCGTTTCGCGGAATTATTTTTGGTCCAGAGAACACGCGCCTCAAATATTCTTCCGCCTGATGTGTTAAATACATCTGCTGATGCTTTTTACCACTCTTTCAGTGTACAAATAGCTTTATACACACTATTGTATACTGAATGCAGTTCGCCCTGCTGTAATGCCTTATTGGTGATGCAGCTCCTGAATCAATAAAATAATCCAGGCCTTGAATTGGCCAAAGTTGAGTAAACAAGGAAGAAAATGAAACTATAGAATGCGGTTGTCAATATTCAACACCTAATAGTTTCCGAGATTGTTGCTCACTTCTAGAAATTTTTGAAGAACTACTAGCTTTCATCTTTGCAACGAGTAGGTTGGTCAAGTAGCTAAAATCTTCCTTAGGCTCAAGGAACTGTGATCTAATTCCAATAAATCACGTGCTAAGCGTTGTCTGCGAGTGCCGTGTCTCGGACATTCAACCAGAAGATGCTGTGCATCCTCATCCGCGAGGCAAGAAGTGCTTTCCAGACTGTCAGCTCTTGAAAACTTATCTACAAAGTGTTTTGTGCATACGGTACCGAGCCGCAGACGGGGATTGAGTGCTTCAAGGGCTTTGGGTGCATCTGAAGTGAACGGAATTATAAATGGAAGCAATGAGTCAATGTAAAATAAATTTGAAGGTTTCCAGTTTTGATGAAACCATGTCGCTTTGCAAGCAAGCTTGTCCAACTGCCTAGTCTGCTGTAACATTCTCAGGGATATTGCAGTGGCCAGGGATTCATTGGAAGAATATTGTGCGATTCCTTTCACTTGCTTTTGTGGGTTTCTTTAGTGTCTCGTATACTGAGGCCCATTTCACTTTGAATTCAAGATAAAGCTGCCTCCGAGTCACAAAAGATGACTCATTTTCCCCCCTTTCTGCATTGAATTTATCTATTGTAACAAAGGAAATTATGCAAACAAGCTCTGCTATTGATGAAGATGTCGTGTGAGATAGGTTAACCTCCTGTATTTGGTTCCATTCTGGAATGACAAAGGCAGCTCTAGGAAAATTTGTTTGGTAAGAACCATCTGTATACGCTTGAATACAGCCAGGATAGCGAAAGTATATCTTTTATTAAGCTAGTTGTTGTGCTGCAAGCATAAATATATCCAGTTTCGGAATAATTCATTCAACCAAAAGTTCGATTTTCGGAGCGACGAGTCCCCAAAATTCGTGTTGTGTAGTAGAATATTGTGCACCTAAATCACTGAATTGATGTTCACCCTGTCTCTCAATACGTGCAATCGCTAGTGGGTGCCGTTGCTGCTGCAGGGAAAACCGGAAGTTCTGTCGACAGGCTGCAACCGTCCTCATAATAGGAAATGAATGATGGCGGGCCTACCCAATTACTAACGAACTTGAGGTTGCCTGAGAATGCCTAAGCATACTCTAAAGCTCCTAGCTATCATTGTTGAAATCTCTGTTCAGTTGAACGGAAGATTCCATGCTGAACAGGTGAAGAAAGCGCTAACTTTTGCTCTACAATTCCACTATGTATTTTTAGTAGGGATGAAGCCGAACGTCCCCATGTCGTGCCTGCTGCGCGGTGAATAACATTGATTACTAAGTTTATTTGTTCTTCGAGGGCTTTAATCTGACAATTTCATGAACGTTTTCTGTCTAGTATAATCCCGAAATATTTGTGTTGTTTCATTCTGTCGAAGGTTGTCGCGCAACGCACAGCTGAAAAGCCTTTAGTATCCTCTGGTGAAAGGCAACACAGTCGTCTTACTATAAAACGGTTACATTCTTATTTCCTTTAAGAATTTTCCACAAAGTTTCGGTCTTCCTGCAAAGTTCATTTAGCAAGGCTGGTAGGTGAACCAGAGGCCCACAGATAACCATCATCCATATATATAGAGTAGTGCAGTGCAGGTGGAAATCTCCGCCGTAAATCGTCCATCGCACAGTTAAAGAGAAACGGACTTAAGACACTGCCTTATGGGCCTCATTGCTTTATTGCTTCATTTGTGAATTTATTAGACAATACAATGCAATTACAAAGAATATGTAATACAGAAGGAGGTCCCAAAGTAAAAACTGTCAGGGGGACCTCCTGTTACAACATGTACAAAATATGTAATATAGGATTAGCAACGAGGGTAAGAACAGCGTGAGAATACAATCAACATATTAGAAGTAATTAATGAAACATCGGGTAGTTGAAGATTACACAAAAATGAGCAAGAATATTTCCATCTTGAAATACACATGAAGGTACTATCATTACAGTAATGAATAGAAGTATAATGATTATGAACAAAAGTGCGCAATCCAACAGTGCAACAAAATTAATTGACAAACGGCTGATAATCTATGAACATAAATCGAGAAAAGCAATGAAACGTGGCTACACCGTAAGAAATGTATACACACATGCATACATAGATACACACCTATATATAGACACACATATAAACGTATGTACACTTGTCAAATAATCAGGTAAGGTATGTTGTTAGTAAGAACTGTTTTAGAAGCCGCCGGAAACAGTGTAATGAAGAGCATGATTTAATATTTGATGGCAGTGAATTCCAAAATGAAATTGAGGAAAAGAAGGCTGTTATTTTACCGTAGTTAGTGTTGACTTTAGGAAGCAAGAGATTATTATTTTCAGAAAACCGCGTGTTATTTGTATTGAAAAGTTGCGTTGGGGGAAGTAACTCAGTTGGAATGTCACTGTTTTTACTTCTATACAATATCAGAACTAGTTTCAGCTGAAATGTGCAAATTAAGGGTAGAATATCAAGAGTGCGAAAAATGAGCGCTGCTGATGCGATGTATGAACTGTGGGTAATTATTCGGACCGCCCGGTTCTCAAGGTGAATGAGGGTTGTCAGATGTGCAGGATATGTGTTGCCCCATGATGAAATGCAGTAAGTAAGGTGACTGTTAATGAAAGCGTAGTAAAGTGATTTTAGTATATATTGCTGAAAACAGTTTCCTGTTCGAATGAGCACGCGGATGCCGAAAGCAGTCTTCTTAGTGACAGAATTTACGCGAATGTTATACTTAAGTTGGGGGTCTAATGTAACACCAAGGAAAGTAATAAAATTAGATGGCGTAATGACGTAGTTATCAATGTATAGTTCAGGGGTTCTTGTGGGCGTTTGTTGGGACGAGTGAAATAACATAAATTTTGTTTTTACAGGGTTTACGTTTAGCAAGTTATTTTTACACCAATACACAAGATTCGTGACATCGGCGTTTAACTTTCTAAGTAGACTGTTAATGTCTAGTGAATATCGTTGCATCGTCAG
The DNA here is from genome assembly GCF_050947875.1 of Dermacentor variabilis. Classification (NCBI taxonomy): domain Eukaryota; kingdom Metazoa; phylum Arthropoda; class Arachnida; order Ixodida; family Ixodidae; genus Dermacentor; species Dermacentor variabilis. The sequence continues at coordinate 232,812,818 of NC_134569.1, read as the reverse complement.
CATAGAGGATGCACTCAGAACTGTTAAGCGATGATGGTAAGTCATTAATGTAAATGAGGAATAACAGAGGACCCAAAATTGATCCTTGTGGAACGCCCTGGTTCGTTGTTATTGGAGTGGATAAAACGCTTCCATATCTAACAACCTGGGTTCTGTTAGTAAGGTAGCTTTGCAAAAGAGCTAAAGCAGGTCCACAAATTCCAAATGAATCAAGTTTAACGTACAATATGGGGTGGTTAATAGTCTCAAAAGCTTTAGTTAAATCAACAAATGCTGCTCCCGCCCATAGCCCATTGTCGATAAACTGCTTTAGGCTGTCAGTTAGTTTTATCAGCGCTAATTCGGTTGATAAGTTAGCACGAAAACCAAACTGCTTAGAAGTCAAAAGGTTAAATTTTGTGAGGTAGTTCGTTAGGCCATTAACAAGGAGCTTCTGAATTACTTTACTAAAAAATGGCAGTATCGTTATAGGGCGATAATTAGAAAATATATTTCGATCACCTTTTTTAAATACTGGAGTTACTTTTCCTTGTTTGAGACACGTTGGAAAAACGCCGGTACGAAATGCAGTGTTAATAGTATCAGAGAGGACAAAAGATAACTCACGAGCAACAAGTTTGATTTTAGATGGATGAATTGAATCTAGGCCACAGCCTGTGGTCTTGAGCCCTATTATACTGCGATGGACTTCATTTGTCGAAGTGAGTTTTAAGAAAAAGGAGTGAGGCACGCGGGGCAACTTGGACAAGTTAGGGACACCGCCTGCAGAGCTCTTGAAGAATGATTCATCAAATGAATTGGCGACATCGATAGGATCAATTAGAGTGCTGGTGCCCTCCGTAAACTCTGTCACAGGTGTGTCTTGCTGATTAAGATTTAAAAATTCTTTAATTACATTCCAATTCTTTCTCCAGTCATTCCCATTTTCGAGCACTTTATTTTCATGGTAGGTTCTTTTAGCCTGTTTAAGTAAGATGGTGAGAGTTTGTGAATATAATTTGAATCGAGCCTTCAGGGCGAGGTTAAATGGTTGGAGTTTTAATTTCTTGAAGAGGTTATCTTTTTTATTTATAGAGCGCAGTAGTCCTCTAGTGATCCACGGGTGCCTGGGGGTGGAGTACCAATGTGATATGGAGGATACAGACGTACAAGTATTTATAATATCTGTTAGTTTCTCATTTAAAGTGCTGAATGCTTTGTTAACACAAGATTCCTCCGATAATAGGCCCCAGTCAGAGCCGGACACCAAATCCACAAATTTTCCTAAATCGAAAGAGCTCTTAATAACCATTTTATTTTTATAAGTAGTTCGAGTATTTAGTAAGAGAAAAATTGGATAATGGTCTGTCAGATTAAAATTCACCACACCAGCTTTTTGATTAGTCATGATATTACTGAGTATATGGTCAATAAGCGTATTTTGACCGGAAGAAGCACATCGTGTTGGAGCATCTAGCAAAGATACCAGACCATTGATTGAGATTACGAGGGGAACTTTTTACTTCGCTTTTTAGAATATTTATCTGCAATTCAAGAAGTTGGATATCCACCGTGGCGCCCTTCCAAGGACTTCCAGTTCTAGCAGGCCAATCAATTTGTCATAACAGCTGACTGTGTCGAAGGCTCGCTTAACGCCTGGAGTAACCGCTGTTATGGCATTTCCCCTCGCTCGTTTGTGTTCAACGTATGTAACGATATCTAAAAATTGCATCGATGGTGCATTGCCACTTTCGAAATCTTGTGATGTGATCGGCAACCGCTACTGTTAGCTCATACCACCATTGCGGCCTAGTGTAAAAAAAATTCTCCATGACCTTGCGTGAACAGCTCGTCAGACTCAAAGGAGAAAAAGACTCGAGAGGAAAAGATGTTTTGCCAGGTTTCAGTATCGCGGTCCCACGTGCTGTTTTCCAAAAGTCCGGGGCAGGCTCCTTTATGTAAATGCAATTGAGTAATCCCGAAAGTGGCAGTTGACCATTAGGTCCCACGTATTACAACATACGGTATGTAATGAGATGTGGACACCTAAACGCACTTGACGCGACGGTAAGAGTCGGCACGTGCGCTCACGTGCATCCCTTCGTCGAGGTTACGGCATCAGCGTGTCAGTAGACTTTGTCAGGGGAACTCGTGCAACATCAGCAACGGTGCGGCCCATGGTGCAGTGATCGAAGTCGTGCTTTTCCGCTGAACCCCGTTGGACCAAGTCCATGCCAATCCTGTGTGCCTGGGCCCAGAGAAGGAGCGCTAACGACTCAAACAATAAGAAGAACTACTGCTGAATGCGAAGGTTCCACACAATTCCCATCCTTTGTACAAAGGTCTTCCTAGGGGTGCGCTGGTCTCGGTGCGCAAGCCAGACTAGTGGCAGCAATGAGCGAGGACTTCCTGGCTGTAGCTGCTGTACAATGTAGATTTATAAATATTTATTAGATTTATATTTGTTCCACCTATAGCGTCTGAAAAGTTCATCTAAAGAAACATCCGCATAGGCGATTCACTCATAATAGCACTTGTGAATGGAGCGTAACTCTATAATGTACAATAGCTACTCAAAAACAATTGCTGTGCCACAAATAGAAACATTTATGAGATGCCAGGTTTATATGTACAGCTACAACTTGGGTAAAAGAAAATTACACATTTCTGCCTAAATTAGGATTCTCTATTTGGGTGGCATATGCTACCTTTTAACGCGATATCATTATGACGGCAATTTACCCATTTTGCATGTACCACGTTGCTCATCCTAAATCAGGAGTGGATCACGAAGGAACTGCACATATCCAGCTTTCCTGGACACGTACCAACTAGCGCCTCAAGCGGCCCCGGAACGAAGCTAGGGCGTTTTCAGTGGAGCACGTGGGTTTTTCGCGAATACCAAAAGCTGCAGGTCAATTATTGAAAAAGGCAGGTGACGGACGTGTTCTGGAAGACAATGTACACGAGCCAAATGCAGTGATCACGCTAAGGCACGTAACAATTTTGTTCCCACAGCGGTTAAAGGTTTAGCAATGGAAGCCTATGAAAACGACGAAAATTTTTATGTTCAAGGCAAGAACGGCGCTTGTGATAAAACTACGGCCTCTATCGTAATGCCCAGTGCTGAGTCTGTAGTCCAGATACTCGGCTTTCGATTGATGCCTATCTCGACTCTCCACACATGGCGTAACACTGTTCCCAAAAGCGTTTTTCGTAACACTTTCGTGAAAATTCACGTGGTATCTATAAAAACAAGAGCGTACCGCTTAGCGAAGCCTCGGAAGCCGTGGCCGAGTGGTAGAATCGCGCGCACCTTTAGTCTCGCGTCACAGTGGCCCCGGTTCGGATCGCGCTTCGCACTTCTTTTTCAAGCTGCATAGGACCTAGTTTTGTAGTCTCACACTAGATATCAGAAACACATAACCCAAGATCTGCTTTCGGTTCTGGTTCTTCAGTGGCGCAGTTTTTTTCTAAAGCCGCATAGGACTTAGTTTTATAGTCTCCCACCAGATGGCACAAACACAAAACTCAAAGTTTGCTTTCGGTTGTGGTTTTCCAGTGGTGCTCTTCAAATATGTCTTCTATTTTTCCTTGGTAAAACGTAGCAGTGTCGTGTTCATTTGTTAAGTGATCGCTTTTATGAAAATTTTATTCATTGGACATCATCAATAGAAGCTTGCGCATGACTTTGTGTTATGCGAAAAAAAACTTTCGTGCTTTGTAGCTTGGAACCTGGGAGAACAAAATGGCTATTCTTATTGCGTTCTTCTGGAAGATCTGCTTTCTTCGACTTTCGTCTGTCCTTAATGGCACACACTCCGAGCGAATCAAGTCCACCTGGGCCACAATGCCACCCGGTGGGTACTGCCATTCCTATGCAACCTTCGTGCGGAACAAAGGGTCTGCTAGGCTGAGTCGCTGCCCGAGCGGTATTTCTAAAGAGTCATCCAAATAAGAAATGCACCATCCAGGAGAAGATGTGCAGCGTCCGGTATAATAGCTACTGGTAATGTGTTCCCTACATGCAAATTGTGTGAATCCGTAGGTGTGGCCGTAAAAAAACCATTTGAATAAATGTCCCGTGCTTTATCTGCCCCGGTCGCTATACAGAGAAGTTAGCTTGGCTAGCCGTCAGCATTTAGGAACAATATATGGCGTCCGTCGTTTGGTGCATTTGCTTTTAATGCGCAACATTCTTTGGCGAGTAGCCTAGCGATTTGGTAGCAAAATCGTGTAAAATCGTGTCTGTAACGCCAAAAAACTTGGCGCATTTCTCATATGAATACATAGGTCTTCATAAAAAGGGTGGGGTGGTCAACTTGAAATTGGAAGTGGCATCAGCATAAATTTGGTCGTGATAGAGGGATGGGGCAAGCTGAATTTGGTAGTGATATGGGAGTGACGTAACCTAAATTTGGGGTGCAATGGCAATGAGCCAAGCTAAAATTGAGGCTGATATGGGGGTGGCCCAACCTACATTTGAGGTGATCTAGCGGTGGGTAAGCCTAAGTTTGGTAGAATATGGGTGGTGGGCCTGCCTGGATTTTGGGATGATATTGGGGTGGGAGAACCTAAATTTGGGGGTGATATGGGGGTGGGCCCCCCTAACCATAGGGGTAATATGGGGCTAGGCCAAGCTGAATCGGGGGTGATATGGGGGTGGGCTAACCTAAATTTGAGAATGATTTGCGGTGAGCCATCCTAAATTTGAGGTTATAGAGGCATGAGCCAGGCTAAGTTAGGGGCCGATATGGGGGTGGGCCAACCAGGATTTGGAGATGATATGGGGTGGGCCAACCTAAATTTGGGGGTGACATGGGGACCGGCTAACCTAATCGTTGGGGCGATGTGCGGCTGGGCCAAGCTGAACTGGGGGTTGATATCTGGGTGGACTAACCTTAATTGGGGGGTGATTTCCGGTGGTCCATCCTATATTTGAGGCGATCGAAGGGTTGGCCAGCGTTTGTTTGGGGCTGATATGGGGGTGGGACAACTTAGATTTGCAGGTGGTATTCAAGTGGACCAATCTAAATTTGGTGGGTCGTGAAGGTGGGCCAATCTGTATTTGGGGGTGCTAGGAGGTTGGCCCTACCTAAATGTGGGGGCAATTTCGGGGTCGGCCAATCTGAATTTGGGGGCGATAAGGGGATGGGCCAACCTAAATTGTGGGGTGCATCGACTCGAAATTCGGGGTGACTTATTGAAATTCGTCGGTGGACCAACTTCAAAATTATGGGTGGCCCAAGTGAAATTTGGGATTGGGCCAACTTGAAGTTTAAGGGTGGGCGAAATGAAAATGGGGAGTGGCCGACTTCAAATTTGAGGGTGGGCTAATTTAAATTTGAGGGTGTGCCAACTTGAAACCCCAGTGGTGTTTCTGCATCCTTTTCATCATCGCAAAGTACGTATATTAATAATTGTTAGCCAATACCCCTCAGGTGAGCTACCACTCGAGCCTTCCCAGCCCATTGGGTTAATAATGTCACAGGAGTGTCCACATCATGACGCCTGCCACGTTCAATGTGGAGATCCACAAGAACTTATTGCAGATCAAGCTGAACATTTCACACCAATGTAATCGCTAACACTACTCGCTGGTGCTAGACGAAACACAAGCTTACAACGATCATAATTCAACTTTAAATCGCACGCTAGTCGACACGCTCATTGCACAATTTCGCCAATCATCTGTATAGGAACCTTGCTGGACGTTTTACTGTTATGCTGCGTCGTTTTTCACGAAGGCCTTTTCCCGCAAAGAGAATACATTCTTGAGATTGACGAGGCAAGATAGTACATAACTCATACGAAGCAAATGTATAAACGATTATAGGGATTTTTCCTAAAAATATATAAGTAAATAAGATGTGAGAAGGTATTCTTTCGACCGGGCATGACAACGATTTCTTCCCGCGTGTTAGTGAGCTTTGACCGAAAACTTAATCATTTCGCTCAAAGGTGTTGCCCCAATACTACCTGGGCTAAATGTACAAAAGTGCGGCGCGTGGTCACAGCTTCAAAGCCACTGTATTTTGTGTACTGTTGTTGATATTGTAACAATGTGGAGTGTTCCTCTTCATAAGAGCACAGAAAGAAAGATATGACAGTTGGTAGCTAAGCGCAAAGTACATTGAAAGATCTGAAAATAGCGATTTATTTTTTAATTTGCGGGTTGGTCTTCACGGCTGGTAGATCGCTGTGCGATCACTTCAACGAATTTTGTTTGTGTGCAACTGCAGCAAAAACGTCGATACTACCGTTTCATTGCCAGAACCTTTATGGCCTCCAAACTACACAAGAAGGACACCAGATAATTGGCACACGCACTTTTATAAACTGTTATGGTTTCGCTAATTTCAGTGTAGCGAGGTGTCTGTGAATGGAGAACTTTCTTAGTGTCAGTCCAGTGTTAGCAGTGAGAAGCAATTCTGTCGACCATACCCATGAGGGCATACTAGCCAATGTAAGGCTTTACTGTAGGACAAGTGAAGTGCTAAAAACTTGGCGTGCCTTGCCCTTTCCACAGCTCGTTCATCAACGTTCAACGATCAACGTTGTGTCCGTCAGGCCTCCTCCTCCTCATATTTAGCTTTACCATCGCGAGAGAAGACAGAAAGGAAGCGTTCTTCACAAATGAGCGCCAGCGGGATTCCATCGCTCGTAACTGCTGCAATTTGCATTCAGTGGCTGGGCATGCTAACCACTTTGTTAGTTTCACAATCGCTACAGTGCGCAGAAAAAAAGGAGAGCTTTGGTCGCTATCACTACCACGAACCCATGTCAATGCAGATAACCCCTGTCAATAAGTACGTGCAGGGGCTGGGCATGCTAACTTCTGCGCTGCCACCTGCCGCCGCCACCTTAGATTTTCCACGCATACCTGCTTCTTGTTTTCATCGCAGACGCATGCAGGACAACCGCGGGTAAGAAAAAAATCTCAGTGCCGTTGCACTCTGTGAAGAAGGATGACCAGCAAAGCTTTGTATGTGGGCCTCTTAATGGCGAACTGCACCTCCGCCGCGGGTCGGCTCGCCATTGCACTACCTTCGGTATCGGCCCACGTATGGGGAGTGCTTAACGCCTGCTTCACCGCCGCCGCGGGTCGGGTCGATTTTGCACTAGCTTCGCGATCTGCCCACGTATGGGGAGTGCTTAACGCTTGCTTCACCGCCGCCGCGGGTCGGGTCGGGTCGGTATTTCACTATCTTCCAGATCGGCCCACGTATGGGGACCGTTTAACGCCTGCTTCACCACCGCCGCGGGTCGGGTCGGGTCGGGTCGGGTCGGTATTTCACTATCTTCCGGATCGTCCCACGTATGGGGAGCACTTAATGCCTGCTTCACCGCCGCCGCGGGACGGGTCGGGTCGGTATTTCACTATATTTCGGATCGGCCCACGTATGGGGACCGTTTAACGCCTGCTTCACCCCCGCCGCAGTTCATGTCGGGTCGGTATTTCACTATCTTCCGGATCGGCTCACGTATGGGGAGCGCTTAACGCCTGCTTCACCACCACCGCGGGTCGGGTCGGGTCGGTATTTCACTATCTTCCGGATCGCCCCACGTATGGGGAGCGCTTAACGCCTGCTTAACCGCCGCCGCGGGACGGGTCGGGTCGGTATTTCACTATCTTCTGGATCGGCCCACGTACGGGGAGCGCTTAACGCCTGCTTAACCGCCACCGCGGGACGCGTCGGGTCGGTATTTCACTATGTTCTGGATCGGCCCACGTATGGGGACCGTTTAACGCCTGCTTCACCACCGCCGCGGGTCATGTCGGGTCGGTATTTCACTATCTTCCGGATCGGCTCACGTATAGGGAGCGCTTAACGCCTGCTTCACCACCACTGCGGGTCGGGTCGGTTCGGTATTTCACTATCTTCCGGATCATCCCCCGTATGGGGAGCGCTTAACGCCTGCTTAACCGCCGCCGCGGGACGGGTCGGGTCGGTATTTCACTATAATCTGGATCGGCCCACGTACGGGGAGAGCTTAAGTGCCCGCTTCACCGCCGCCTCGGGACGTGTCGGGTCGGTATTTCACTATCTTCCGAATCGGCACACGTACGGGGAGAGCTTAACGCCTGCTTCACCGCCGCCATGGGTCGGGTTGGTATTTCACTATCTTCCGGATCGGTCCACGTATGGAGAGTGCTTAACGCCTGCTTCACCTCCGGCTCGGGTCGGGTCGGTTTTGCACTACCTTCGGGATCGGTCCACGTATGGGGAGCGCTTAACGCCTGCTTCACCGCCGCCGCGGGACGGGTCGGGTCGGTATTTCACTATCTTCCGCATCGGCCCACGTATGGGGACCGTTTAGCGCCTGCTTCACCCACGCCGCGGGTCATGTCGGGTCGGTATTTGACTATCTTCCGGATCGGCTCGCGTATGGGGAGCGCTTAACGCCTGCTTAACCGCCGCCGCGGGACGGCTCGGGTCAGTATTTCACCATCTTCTGGATCGGCCGACGCATGGGGAGAGCTTAACGCCTGCCTCACCGCCGCCATGGGTCGGGTTGGTATTTCACTATCTTCCGGATCAGTCCACGTATGGAGAGTGCTTAACGCCTGCTTCACCTCCGGCGCGGGTCGGGTCGGTTTTGCACTATCTTCGGGATCGGTCCACGTACGGGGAGTGCTTAACGCCTGCTTTACCGCCGCCGCGAGTCAGTCTGGCATTGCACCATCTTCGGGATTTTGTTCTACACGCGGACACGATAGTGGAAAAAGTAGCCCTTAAGGGGAAGCTTTAGCTCGGGCGATTTTACCTAAATATGTGTAAAAGGAGAATTCGTTTTTCTCGGCAATCAGTACACCAGATTTGACAAGGTTTGTTGCACTTTAAAGAAAAAACGTAAAATCTAATGCCTGTTGGTTTCAAATTCTTGATTTAGGTCATCATTTGTTTATTGAAAATTGGCAAAAATCGCAAATTTTTGGAAAACGAAACTATCAAGTTTACAACTCTGTCCTTCTGCAATAAAAACTGATATCACAGTTCTGTGCACTGCATCTTAGAGCACATCTAAAGCGAACAAAATGATGATATTACATATGACTCTCAAAAGAAAATTAGTAATATGGAAATTCAGCTTTTGCAGAAACCTTGTACACAACGTAACGAGTTCACGTAAGATATAAATCGATATACAGAATTTGTCCGCTTTGAATGATCTAATGGATGCCTATTACAGAACGGTGATATCTATTCTTGATGCGTATCTATTAATTTGTAAATTTCGCGCTTCTATCTTTTTCGCACTTTCCGAATCTCTAAAATTTTTCTAACAACATTTACACTAAAATTTTTCTAACAACATTTAGGCCCTAAATAGAAAGTCCGCTTCCAAAAGTCACTACAATTTACCTTTCTCTGTAGAATCGAGCAAATTTCAGTAAAATCGGTCCAGAGTTTATCTGAGAAAAGCGTTTCAGCGTTTTACATCTACTTGAATAGGCCGCCTCGGAGTTGCGCCCGAGCTAACGCGCCCTCTTAACGGCTTCGCTATAAAAAGAAAGAGAAGAAAAAAAACGCCTCAGCCGTTAATATCGCCGTCCCAGATTTCGTCACAATGACACAATCACCATCGGCGTGGTTCCGTGAGCAGCTGCCGAACTGTTCACTTTCGTTATCTTCCTTTCCTTGGCGGCAGCGCATTGTCTTGATGCCAGCGACGCGCTATAGGGGCACTATCATTGCGTCATGCATCGCTTCTGCGACCAAGCAAGCTTTCGGCGGCACACGTTCGCTGCCCTATTGACAGTAAGAAATTAAACTGCTTGCCTTCGAAACAACAGCGTGAACAAAAATTGAAAGCGGGATGGCCACAAGGAGCATGCTCACGGGGCCATAGTATTGACGACAGCATCACAAAAATCTAGGTACAGTCAGGTTAACTTTACAGGTTTGCAAAGGGTGACCGACGGGCTAGTTGCGTCTTTAAACTACCGTAATATGGAATACGAGGCACTTCACTTAAATTATTGCAGAACTACCTTTCCTGTCGTTCCCAGTATGTTGTTATTAATAATGCCTCGTTTAATTCTGAGCCGGTAAAACTTGGGGTTCCCCAGGATCCTAGGACCTACTCTGTTTCTTTTATACATCAATGACATGGTGTCTATCCCACAAACCCCTTCTATTATCCTTTACGCTGACGACAAAACTGTATTTTTTTCTGGTGACAATTAAGTTCCTTAATTCCGCGTGTAAACTTACGGCTTAAGAATCTATCTGATTGGCTTGTTACAAATGAACTCTCATTAAATGTTGACAAAACTAAGTACATTGTTTTTACCCCTGTTAACGGACCTGTTTATATTAAAGATGATGGGGAATTAGAGTCGCGAGCGCTAAAAAAGGTAACACAAAATAAATTTTTAGGTGTTCAGTTCCACGGAAAACTTCGTTGGTCTTGCAATGTCCACTATATTAGGCGCAGCATTGGCCACTGTATAGTTATGCTTAATAAGTTTCGCTTATAATTTCGCTTAGTGGACCTTGCTTATTATACGACGTCAACTCTATTTTAATACTGTTCATTCGCGACTGCATTACTGCCTAATTGTTTGGGACACCACTACTAGGTCTAACATGGAAAGCCTCCATCGACTACAGAAAAAAGTGTGCGCTTTATTGAAAATCTACCAAAACGTGAATCAACATCTGCATATTTTTCGCAGAATCACATCCTGGACAATGAATCACTAAATAAACTGCGATTATCAGCTTGCATATTCAGATTTTAAAACTGATCCACAACTCTCGTCTTTGAGGTATACCAAACATGAATCCCATTATGTGTGTACGAGAACCAACTTCATCAAGTTTAAATGTAGCACGAACTACGGGAGGCAACTGTTAACTTGACAAATTCCTCATCTGTTAAATCTTTATCATGCTCTGATTGACATCATGGAAAACTGTTCCTCTTTGCCTGCTTTCCGAAACCAGGCAAAGAGATTCGTCTTAAATCGTTTATCAAGTAGTTAGAATTTTTTTTCCTTCGTTTTTTTTTTTGGTCAGGTGAACATATTTGTCATGTGAATAATTTTTTATTGTCGTATAGGAGATCTTGTTGGGATTCCTTGCTTTGTTTTGTTTTTTGGTCAAGTGAACTTGTTTGTAGTTATTGTACATTCTTAATTAGATTGATTTGAATGTAAAGTGTATGTATATTGCTCTATGTGAATTGTTGTAGTCTTCCTGTAAAAAAAAAATTCTTTGTACTTCGTAACTCACCATGTCGAAACTGTGCCTGTGTGAATTCAGGGTGTCTAGGGCCTAGTCATGTGACCACGTGTGTCACCTTTAGCCCTCTTCACTCGGACAATTGTATATAGTCTAAATTTCAATAAAGCCGAAGTTAAAGTCACTATAACAGAAAGAACAGCGCTGTTTGGCAGCGGTGCGCAAGCAGCGTACAGGTTCGCTCACCCACCCGTTCTTACGCAGATTCTGCACGTTTCGCCAAGGAGCAAGGAGCCGACGGACGACTGACTGCCCTGTCTACGTCAAGGAACAGCGTAGATTTCATTTCGTTCTGCACACTGTCAAGATCGCTGATTCAACGGCCGGCTTCCCCAGCTACCTGGCGCATCGCCGCTCGGCCCACCAATCAGCGTGGGAGGCTCGTACGAGCTGCCTTTATAACGGACGGCATTGCGGGCGGCAGCTCAGTTTGGCAGCGTTGCGCAAGCAGCGTACAGGTTCGCTCACCCACCCGTTCTTACGCAGATTCTGCACGTTTCGCCAAGGAGCAAGGAGCCGAGGGACGACTGACTGCCCTGTCTACGTCAAGGAACAGCGTAGATTTCATTTCGTTCTGCACACTGTCAAGATCGCTGATTCAACGGCCGGCTTCCCCAGCTACCTGGCGCATCGCCGCTCGGCCCACCAATCAGCGTGGGAGGCTCGTACCGGCTGTCTTTATAACGGACAGCATTGCGGGCGGCAGCTCAGTTTGGCAGCGTTGCGCAAGCAGCGTACAGGTTCGCTCACCCACCTGTTTTTACACAGATACTGCACGTTTCGCCAAGGAGCAAGGAGCCGACGGACGACTGACTGCCCTGTCTACGTCAAGGAACAGCGTAGATTTCATTTCGTTCTGCACACTGTCAAGATAGCTGATTCAACGGCCCGGCTTCCCCAGCTACCTGGCGCATCATCGCACGGCCACTAATCAGCGTGGGAGGCTCGTGCCGGCTGTCTTTATAACGGACAGCATTGCGGGCGGCAGGTCAGTTTGGCAGCGGTGAGCAAGCAGCGTACAGGTTCGCTCACCCACCCATTTTTACGCAGGTGAGACTTGGGCGTTGTTGAATAGTTTTGCTACAGCTGCGCACTGCTGCCAAACTTTGACTAACTTTGACTGTATCTTTGCATGTAACGTCTAAGAATGGCTGGCAATGCTAAGGAAATTACGAAGGCTCTTGATGTCTTCAAACGGGAAATGAGATTAGAGATGCGTAGTGTGAAGGACAGTGTTGAATTCTGTAGTGACACGTGTGACGAAACAAAGTGCAATATGTTCAATGAAACCCTGCAAAATGAAAACAAGCGCTTCACGCGGAGAGTTGAAAAGCTGGAGCAGTATACCAGGTTAAATAACTTGGAAATAAAAGGCATCAAGTCAAGCGGGAACCCTGTTGACATAGTCAAGAAAATCGGCGACGTTCTTACAGAACCAGTTGCTAGCCATGACATTGACACGTGTCACCGGATCCCAACGCGAAAGCCAAGCGAGACCAATATCTTGGTTCACTTTGTTGGGAGAGATAAGCGTCATGCGTTTCTTGCTAAGGCCAGGAAGCAAAAGGTTACAAATGACCAGCTCGGCTTATCTGAGACCGACAGCGTTTATGTAAACCAGAATCTTACGCAGACTAACAAACAGCTGCTTGGTGCTGCTATTGCCCGCAAGAAAGAAGTGGCATGGAAGTTTGTGTGGACGAGCGGGGGCAAGGTTTTCGCGCGGAAGAATGGACACATGGATGCTTTCAGGATTCAGGATCTGGGTGATCTGGTGAAGATGACCAGATTATAACATTGCTTTTGCAACGTGCTGATCATGCCTGACTTGCCACGATGCTTCTTCCACCTACCTGTACTAGATACAATACTGATCATTTTAATTCTAGCTTTAGTAGTATGAGGAAAAACTATTTTTCGGCTTTACTTTTAAATATCCGCAGCATGAAAAACAAGCGCGATGATCTTGATTTATTTCTAGGATCGCTGTCAGTGAAGTTTGATGTTATGGTTTTTCCTGAAACATGGTTCGGCACTGATGGTGACGAGTGTTGTTTCAATGTGTATACTTACAGTGGTTTAACAAGGCCCCATGAAAGAGGCGGTGGCCTTGCTGTATATGGTAAAAATTGTCATTCGCACTCTGTGGTTAGCGATGTTACAGTCCCAAATATCAACGTTGAGTGCTTAGCTATATCGTTCCTGAATATAATCATTGTTGCTATGTATAGACCCCCTCAGGATAACAAATCAAAATTTTTTTCAGTTCTTGGAAAGCCTTTTCACTTTTGTTGACTCTACTGAACTGCCTTTCATTTTAATGGGTGATTTAAACATTGACCTATTATCAGATGATTCCCATTCAGGGGAGTTGCAGAGGCTGATTTCTTCTTAGGCATGTACGCACTATCACTTTGCCTGCTAGAATAACTTGCAACACGGCTACGTTATTAGACATCTGTATATCAAATGTTCAGCCTCCACACACTGAATCTGGTCTAATATCTTTAGATATTAGTGCCCATTTGCCCATATTTTGTTTCATACCTCTCAGATTAAACCGACTAACAAATGTTGTTACTCATATGACCAGAGATATTAATGATTTTGCTCTAAACAAGTTTCGTAAACTTATCGAAGGTACTAACTGGGGATCTATGTACGAGATATCTGAAGTTAATACAGCATATTCTGAGTTTATTGATATTTTCTTAACCCAATATAACATAGCTTTCCCACAAATAGAGAGAAAAGTTAATGTTAAGAATTTTAAGAAGCCTTGGATTAACAAATCACTTTACGCAAGGATAAGAAAGAAAAATAAAATGTATCATGAGTTCCTGCATAGCAGAGATCTAGCTCTGCTCTAATTTAAACAATTTACAAATAAACTTAGACTTAAAAAATGCTAAATCTAATTACATAAGCCATTTTTCTCGTATTCAAAATGATAGTCGTAAGGTTTGGCAAGAGGTTCATAACTTAAAGAATAAAACAAAATGCACACAACTTAGTGAAATAATTACAACTAATGGTAAATTAACGGGCCGTGATCTATCAAACGCCCTGAATGACTACTTCATTAATGTCGGTTCACCAAATCTTTCTGCGCATACTCCGGTTGATATTTTTATGGGCCTCACCACTCCATTACTGAATTCTATAGCCCTCGCACCAGCAACATCTCAAGAAGTAGCTACAATAATATTATCTTTAAAGAATGACGTATCCGCTGGATATGACGATATAAAAGTAATTACCCTGAAGTATGTGTGCAACGTTATCTGCGATGTCGTGTCACACATTACAAACCTTATGTCGTCAACAGGTGTTTCGCCGGACAAATTAAAATTGGCCCGAGTGGTTCCAATATATAAAGGTGGTGACATAAACTGTCCAATTACCGACCTATTTCGGTACTACCTGTTCTATCAAAAATTTTTGAATGGGTTAATAATTCAAGGATGGCCAATAAATACAATGTCATTGCTGATTCACACTATGGTTTTATAAAACATAGGTCCACGGAACAAGCGCTATTAGTTGGTAAAGACAAACTAATAGATAACATTGAAGGTAAAAAATATACACTTGGTCTATTTTTAGATTTTCGCAAGGCCTTTGATTGCGTACGTCATGATACTCTCCTTAAGAAGCTTTGTGGCTACGGGGTTCGCGGTATTGCGCTGAACCTGTTGAAAAGTTACCTGAGTAATAGGTCCCAATACGTACGAACAAATAACATCTCTTCCGATACACGGACAATAATGCATGGTGTCCCGCAAGGATCAATACTAGGGCCTTTATTATTCATTACATATATCAATGGCCTAGCCGATATATATAATTCTCCAGATCTGGTAATGTACGCTGACGACACAAATCTTTTCTTTTCCTCCCGCTCATTACACACCCTCCAAAGTATGATTAACACTTATTTACTGAAGCTTCGTGGTTGGTTACACGTAAATAAGCTTAGTTTACATATAAATAAAACAAAATATATTCTTTTCAAGCCGATCAACACCGTGGAACGTTATTCTATACAGATTTATTATGATAATACAAAAATCAGTCAGGTTTCTTCTCAAAAATTTCTCGGTGTGTGTTTTAATGAAAATCTCTCTTGGTCTGTTCATATCTCAAAACTTGCTTCTGAACTAAACAAAATTGTTGGTCTGCTCTTTAGGATTTCTAAACTCTTACCTGTTTGGTTAAAGGTGTCCATGTATTTACGCACTGTTTTTCTCAAAACTGTCATATTGTAATCATATTGTGATTACCATAAACTACTACTGCTACAAAAAGAGCCTTGCGTGCTATTGAGGGCTATTGCGGCGCACCACATAAATTACGTACACAACCCTTGTTTGTTGAATATAGCATACTGCAAGCTGAACAAGTGTATTATCTACGGCTGTGACAATACATTCATAGAAACAGCTTGTACTCTGTTGCTGACAGTACTATAAAATACAACCTTCGTGAGGTAAAACTGCGTGTACTGCGAACACGCATCAATTATGGTAAACAAAAGCTAAATATTTAAGTACCCCATGCCCTCAACAACTTTCCCTTTAGAGATGATTTCTTATCTAAAAATGTGTTCAAGAAAAAACATGAAACGACGTTTGATTGAAGGCGAAATTCAAATGTAAGAAAATGCATCTACCGTTTCTTTATACATACGTTTCTTTTTTTTTGTTGCGGACAAGCAACAATAGGTTGCTGCAGTTCCATGTTTTCGAGTCTTAATTCACCAGCCATGTACGCATTGTATTTGTACGTGTATAACTTTGTGTGCTTGCATATTACCTTGCACATGTATTTTTGCCGAATTAAGTTTGACTGTGCGCACCGTAGCGTTGTTTTGACATTTGTCGCGCGTCTATGTATATTTTTTTCTTTTTTTTTGCAATAATATTGTTACTGCCAACTTTGAGTGCCGGGGCCTCGGAAGGCCTCCCGCCTTTTGTCCCGGTCCCCTCTTTTCCTTGAAGAGAAGAATAAACTTCACTTCAAGTTGTTAGTGCACTTTGTCTGTGGATCCTCCTGCGTGTCCCTTCTTGAAGTGCTGTTGTTTCTGTGACTTGTTCTTTTTCTGCGTCAGTTACGCCTTCCGAGAGCGTTTACATAGAAAATTTTGGTTCGCATGGCTCTCATAAAAGCATGTTCAATCGAACTTTTTTCACTCGGCTGCATAATCTCGACGACGGGCTCCAAACCGCTCATTTTCTTTATTGACGTAAGATCAATTACTGAAAATTTAATTAACGTAGCTTTGTTAATTATCCACACAACTTCTCAATTTACTCCGCATCCAGAGGTTACCAATCCGAGCAATCGAATGATAAATTGATGTCCCCAATCCTTGTATTGGTTTAATAGTTTTCATTGGTGCAGTTAAAAGCAGCCGGCACATTGGTGGTGCTGTAGGCTTCTTAGAAAGTCATTGTGAAAGCTTGGCCGGGTTTTCTTGGCACAAATCAACTTCATGAGCATAAGCACATGTGCACTTCTGTCTTTACAACCGATTCTCCTACATTATACAAGAAACATCTCAGCGCGACGGTACATCACACAAGTTGTGCGAGAACATTGTGCGCGCTCCCGATTAGATTTCTGAGCGTTGGTGGCATCAGAGGTTTCCTGGCATCATAGTGAATAAAAAATAGCTGCCTGGGGGGGAAAGCATTGGTACATGTTCAGTACTTTGTAACATATGGATCAGCGCGGACATGTAAGTTAGAACGAAAAGCAGTGAAATATCAAGATGAGGGTATTGCTGAATGTATTTTTGGCTGTCTAACGTTAATATTTAAAGAAAAAATACGGTGTTTCAGTGACAATGCTGACATGAAATATGAGCTCCGACGCAGTACCCGTGGTGGAACTGAACTACAGTGCTACATTGAACCACGAACTGCTGGTTTCATAAATACCAGTACTTGGAAAGTGCTTAGCTCTTCAGTTTTCTATATCACGGCGTCGCCGCGCACTCTTGGGGTCCTTTTACCACAAGCACTATGCTTCAGATAATATTAAAAGGAACTGTATTCTTTATTATTTGGTGGGGGGGGGGGGGGGGGTTCTTTAGCGTCTAACCACTGTTCCAAAGTTATCGGTTAGCTCAAGACGCACCTGCATGTTTTTGCAAAATACAGTATGTTGTCACCACGGATTCAATAGCGAAAGAGCATCATAACATATTGCGCGCATGACGCGAATACTGGCGTACATTCTACCTCGCATTTGAGGACTCGAGATCGCGCGGCAATGTACGGGCATTCCAATCTGATTAACCGATGCCTTGATCCGTATACGTCAGATTTAGAGGAAACACTACTATGAGCGCAGCCATCGTTGTGCTTTGGGTGTTTTCCAGCGTAAGCTCTTCTTATGCTCATATTTGTGACTCTCTCTTTTAGAAGTGTTCTGTTCTTCACGGCACTACAACGTGAGAGTAAAAACGTGCTCCATATTCCCTGAGTGAATGCTGGGCAACGGACTATGACTCATCTTGCGTATGCGCTTACACATTTGCCGCAACAATTTATTTTTCCTAACCTACCCTTTGAATTTAGGAGGCTTTAAAAGACAGCAACCTTATATAAGCAGGAGGCCTTAGTAGCACAGAAAATCTAAATGCTTATTCGTCGGCTTTCTTTTCATGGTAAGGAATTTCCATAAAGATATCCTTATGATAATTCAAAGCCTATCCGCTTGTCAACTTTCATCTGAGTACCCCTTTGCAAGCTGATGCCGACTTGCAGGTGGTTCAAATCGGGGGCCCTTGATATATGTACAACCATCATACAAATAATTATTCGGAATGTTTCAATTCAGGAAGGCGTCGTACCCTCCTGCCTTTCATTACCGTTCGCAATTACCGTTCGCTCCTATCTAAATACACGTTAAAGGAGAATTCGTTTTTCTCGGCAACCACTGCAACAAATTTGATGAGATTTGTTGCATTTAAAGGCGAAACTTTAAATCTAGTAACTGTTGGTTTCGAGCTTTCGATTTAGGTTGCCAATATTTTGATAAAAATTGGCAAAATTGAAAAATTTCAGAGAACGAAACTATCAAGTTTAGAACTCTGTAACTCAATAACAAAAAATAATACAATTACGTGAATTCTACCTAATAGCACATCTAAAGCGGACAAAATTGATATGTTACAGATGAATATAAAAAAAGTATTATTTGATAAATACAGCTTTCGCAGAACCCTTGTAAACAACGTAACAAATTCACGTAACATGTAAAATGACAAAGCGAATTTGTCCGCTTCGCATGATCTAATGGTTGCCTTTTACAGAACCGCAAGATCTGTTCTTGACGCAGAGTTACGAATTTCTAAACTTCCTGCTTCTATTTTTTTTTTCAAACTGTCGGATATTCGAAAATCTTTTAAACAAAAATGAAACCGTAAATCGAAATTCCGCTTCCAGCAGTCACTAGAGTTTAATTTCTCTCTCCAATGCAGCATATTTCATTAATATCGGTCCAGGGGTTATTTCAGGAAAACGTGGTTGCGTTTTACATGTATTTGAATAGGCCGCGTCGGAGTTGGGCCCGAGCTAAAGCTTCCTCTTAAGACGACAGCGCTGGGCGAACAACGTTGTTAGCCCAAACGAACGAGCTACCGTAACTCATCTGGCCTATATCGCTGTCATTTAGGTTTAGTTAGGAAGTATATGTTTTAAATCGACGCCTCACGAATCCGAAAAGAGCTGCCCGTGACCAGCGCTAGCTAGGTTTTTCATTTCGTACTTTGTCCCAGCGGCTAATAGTAGCTCACGAGGCAGAGCGCTAAGTGTGGAAGTGGCAGAGAAGGTGTACTATACTGTCTCGTCACCCACCGGAAATTGCACGCCGCGATGCTGGCCATTCCTAGAAAATTGTATATGTGACGCCCAGCCATTTGCAACACAGCAACATTGTTTTGCGATGGTAGAGTCCAGGTGGGAGACAGGGTGGTTATAGAGATGAAGACATGCTAATTTCTGCAGCAATTTAAAAATGAATGAATGAATGAATGCCTTCATTTATTGAGAAATAGGAGAAGCAAGCGTCAGTTCAAGCACGTCTGAGCACATTGGACAAGTAGCGGGGGACAAAGAGAGGAAAAGCTAGAGTACGGGTGACAGGTGAAGCCGCAGTTTAGGGTCGAGAGAATATAAGCGAGAGTTGGTGAAACCTGTTGAAGTCCAACGTATATGTGTGATGTGGAGAGTGATTCGAGTCACCGCACAGCATCCGTCCTCAACGGTAGTATAAGCACCCGTCGTTCTCGATAATAAACATTTACTCAAAACCAATGTTGGCAATTACTTATTCATCAGCCAGAACTGGCCACGTATTCCTTAGTTGCAGGTTCTGTGGATTACAACTGTGCTGTCGCGACATGTTACGACCATACCGTGACGCTTGCGGTTGCGGTTGCCATACTCGTGACTCTTATCATCGCGGGAACGCTATAAACATGCGTTTCCCGCACAAGATAGAGAAGAGAAATTTTAGAACAGCGTTTCTCGCCTTACAAACGTTGAACGCAGGCACCCTTGCAGCATGTTACTCTGCGCGTCCCTTCAAGACGGAGACGAAAACGTAAACACAAGAACGTGTTAGAAGACAGGGTGCCGTCTTGGGCCTCATGCGAAACATATCCAAGCCAACAATATGTTAACAATCAAGCTGTTCTTTCTATGCAAAGAGGTTACATATTGTCACGTGGTAGTGACGGTAAAGAAAGAAGCAATACGGTGGAATACAAAACTAGCTTTTATTGGGCGAACCTGTGCCCACAAAAACAGGCTACACTTCTAGCACAACGACAGCGGCGAACACGGTCGGCGATCGTCGGAAAACTGATCAGCGGGTCAAGCGCGTCGGCTTTTATAGATCAGTCGTCGAATGTTCCAGATTAACTGATGGGACCCGCGTGTCTTCCACAAAGTTCTACACCATTCGTGTCACGCGATGAAATCTGATAACACAAGGTTCGGCGACAACAGACACGCGGATAGAAGCGTCGATAACTTTCCAGAAACGTCGGATACATGCAGGCGCGTCCCTCGCTGTGGGATTACAGTTGTTAAGCGGCGAAACGTAGTTGCCCGATAAAGATAAGTAGACGTGTCATTACCCCCCTCTTAAAAAGCATCGACCCGATGCTGTAAACAAACGAAAGTAACAAAGAAAAGCACTCGTAGCAAAGAAAACAACAAACTAAAGGAAGTTCATCAGCGTCCGTAAAATGGTTTAAGGCGCACCACGTGGACCACTTCAGATCGTGCGCGGCGCCGCTGTGAGTGCGAAATGGCGTCTGGCACGACCTCATAGTCTAGTGCGCCAATACGTCGGATGACCTTGTAGGGTCTGAAATAGCGTCGCAGCAGCTTCTCACTGAGTCCTCGCCGGCGTATTGGGGTCCATACCCAAACACGGTCGCCGGGCTGGTACTCGACGAAGCGTCGTCGGAGGTTGTAGTGTCGGCTGTCGGTACGCTGCTGGGTCTTGATCCGTAGGCGGGCGAGCTGTCGGGCTTCTTCGGCGCGCTGGAGATAGGTAGCGACGTCAAGATTCTCCTCGTCAGTGACGTGCGGCAGCATGGCGTCGAGCGTCGTCGTCGGTTTCCTGCCATAAACCAACTTGAATGGCGTGATCTGTGTTGTTTCTTGCACCGCCGTGTTGTAGGCGAAGGTGACATACGGCAGGACCGCGTCCCACGTCTTGTGCTCGACGTCGACGTACATTGCTAGCATGTCGGCGAGGGTCTTGTTCAGGCGCTCCGTGAGACCATTCGTCTGCGGATGGTAGGCAGTTGTCCTCCTGTGGCTCGTCTGGCTGTACTGCTGAATGGCTTGGGTGAGCTCTGCAGTAAAAGCCGTTCCTCTGTCGGTGA
The DNA here is from genome assembly GCF_050947875.1 of Dermacentor variabilis. NCBI lineage: Eukaryota > Metazoa > Arthropoda > Arachnida > Ixodida > Ixodidae > Dermacentor > Dermacentor variabilis. Next base: position 232,791,677 of record NC_134569.1, on the reverse strand, counting down.
TGAGGACTTCTGGCGCACCATGTCGCAGCAAGATGTTCTCGACGAAAAATTTCGCCACTTCGGCTACGCTGCCTTTTGGTAGAGCTTTGGTTTCAGCAAAGCGGGTGAGATAGTCCGTCGCTACGATGATCCACTTATTCCTGGATGTTGACATCGGAAACGGCCCCAACAAATCCATCCCAATCTGCTGGAATGGTCGACGAGGAGGTTCGATCGGCTGTAGTAATCCTGCTGGCCTTGTCGGTGGTGTCTTGCGTCGTTGACAGTCTCTGCATGTCTTGACGTAACGGGCGACGTCGGCGGTCAGACGTGGCCAGTAATACTTTTCCTGTATCCTCGACAGCGTCCGGGAGAATCCGAGGTGCCCAGCGGTTGGAACGTCGTGTAGGGCATGCAGTATTTCTGGACGGAGCGCTGACGGCACCACAAGAAGGTAGCTGGCGTGAACTGGTGAGAAGTTCTTCTTCACGAGCAGGTTGTTTTGTAGCGTGAACGAAGACAACCCGCGCTTAAATGCCCTAGGGACAACGTCGGTGTTCCCTTTCAAATACTCGACGAGGCCTTTTAGCTCCGGGTCTGCTCGTTGCTGTTTAGGGAAGTCTTCCGCGCTTATTATCCCAAGGAAGGCGTCGTCGTCCACGTCGTCTTGCGGCGGGGGATCGATTGGGGCGCGTGATAAGCAGTCGGCGTCGGAGTGTTTTCTTCCGGACTTGTATATTACCGTTACGTCATATTCTTGTAGTCTGAGGCTCCACCGCGCCAGCCGTCCTGAAGGGTCCTTTAAGTTAGCTAGCCAACACAACGCGTGGTGGTGGCTGACGACTTTGAATGGCCTGCCATAGAGGTAAGGGCTGAATTGAGCTGTAGCCCAAATGATGGCGAGGGATTCCTTTTCAGTCGTAGAATAATTGCTTTCCGCTTTTGACAGCGACCGGCTAGCATACGATATCACCCGTTCAAGTCCTTCTTTCCTCTGGACTAGGACGGCACCGAGGCCTAGGCTACTGGCGTCAGTGTGGATTTCAGTATCGGCGTCCTCGTCGAAGTGTGCAAGTACCGGCGGCGACTGCATGCGTCGTTTGAGTTCTTGAAATGCGTCGGCCTGCGGCGTTTCCCAATTGAACTGGACATCAGATTTCGTTAGATGTATTAGCGGCTCCGCGATGCGCGAAAAGTCCTTGACAAAGCGCCTATAGTAGGCACACATGCCAAGGAATCTGCGCACTGCCTTCTTGTCGATTGGCTGCGGGAACTTTGCGATGGCAGCTGTCTTCTGCGGGTCGGGGCGCACTCCAGATTTGCTGATGACATGGCCTAGGAATAGAAGCTCATCGTAAGCAAAGCGACACTTTTCCGGCTTCAGGGTGAGCCCTGATGACTTGATGGCCTCTAATACTGTCGCAAGCCGCTTGAGGTGATCGTCGAAATTTCCGGCGAAGACGACGACGTCATCCAAGTAAACAAGACAGGTCTGCCACTTCAATCCTGCTAAAACCGTGTCCATCACGCGCAGGAACGTTGCAGGCGCCGAGCACAGTCCAAATGGCATAACCTTGAATTCATAGAGGCCGTCTGGCGTGATGAAGGCGGTCTTTTCGCGATCTCTCTCGTCGACTTCTATTTGCCAGTAGCCAGACTTGAGATCCATCGATGAGAAGTATTTAGCATTGCAGAGCCGATCTAATGCGTCGTCTATCCGTGGGAGGGGGTATACGTCTTTCTTCGTGATTTTGTTCAGTCGACGATAATCGACGCAGAAACGTAGGGTTCCGTCCTTTTTCTTCACTAAAACAACTGGAGACGCCCACAGGCTTTTCGACGGCTGGATGATGTCGTCGCGCAGCATTTCGTCGACTTGTTGTCTTATAGCTTCGCGTTCTCGCGTCAAAACTCGGTAAGGGCTCTGGCGTAGTGGTCGAGCGCTCTCTTCGGTGATTATGCGATGCTTTGCGACTGGTGTTTGTCGAATCCTTGATGACGTCGAAAAGCAGTCTTTGTATCGTCGAAGCAGACTTCTGAGCTGTTGCTGCTTAATCATGGGGAGACTTGGATTTACGTTGAAGTCTGGCTCGGGAACTACGGTCGTCGGGTTAGATGCAACAGAATCCGAGAGGACAAAGGCATCGCTGGTTTCCTGTATTTCCTCGATGAATGCGATCGTCGTGCCCTTGTTGATGTGCTTGAACTCCTGGCTGAAGTTTGTCAGCAACACTCTCGTGTTTCCTCCGTGCAGTCGAGCGATCCCTCTTGCGACGCAAATTTCACGGTCGAGTAGTAGACGTTGGTCGCCTTCGATGACGCCTTCTACGTCAGCGGGTGTTTCGGTGCCGACCGAAATAACGATGCTGGAGCGAGGCGGGATGCTCACCTGATCTTCGAGCACACTCAAGGCGTGGTGACTACAAGGGCTCTCCGATGGTATCGCTTGATCTTCCGACAGCGTTATCGACTGCGACTTCAGGACGATGATTGCGCCGTGTTGGTTCAGGAAGTCCATGCCGAGAATGACGTCTCGTGAACACTGTTGCAGGATAACGAAAGTGGCAGGGTAAGTCCGGTGATGAATGGTAATTCTTGCCGTGCAGATTCCAGTCGGCGTGATGAGGTGCCCTCCAGCGGTCCGAATTTGGGGGCCCTCCCATGCAGTCTTAACCTTCTTCAACTGGGCGGCGATGTGTCCACTCATTACGGAATAATCGGCCCCTGTGTCGACTAAGGCAGTGACTGCGTGGCCGTCGAGAAGCACGTCAAGGTCGGTGGTTCTTTGTCTGGCGTTGCAGTTAGGTCGTGGCGTCGGATCACGGCTGCGTCGTGTTGAATTGAAGCTGGAACGTCGCTTCTTCAAGTCGTCTTTCGTCGGTGTAGTCTTGGCTTCCTGACTTCGTCGGGACGGCGGCGTGTCGTCATTAGGTCGTCGAGATGGTTTCTTCGTCGTCTTCGTCGGCGGCGGAGGATCTTCGTCAGTTCGACGAACAGCAACCGCACCTCCATCGGTTGCTGCTTTTAGTTTTCAGGATATGGGCTCGCAGAGCGGCCCCGGGCTGGGCCGGTGTATGGTCGGTGCTGCGGCGACAGGTAGCGGCCTGGTAACGGCGAACGGGACGGTCGTCGAGGGCTCCACTGAGTAGCGGCGAGGTAGTCGGCGATGTCATGGGGGCGTTCACCTTCCCTCGGGCGCTGTGCGTTCACGGCGAAGCCTCGCAATCCCAGGTCGCGGTATGGGCATCGGCGGTACACGTGGCCGGCTTCGCCGCAGTGGTAGCAGAGCGGGCGGTGGTCGGGGGCGCGCCAAATGTCCGTCTTCCTCGCGTAGGTGCGCTGGGCGACGGGTGGGCGTGCTGGCGGCGGCGGTGGTGGACGACGGAATCGCGGCGTTACAGGGCCCTGGCGTTGTCGCGGAGGGGGCGCTTGACGGCGTGCGACGGCGGCGTAAGTCACCGCTTCTGGCTGGGGCTGCGGTAATTGTGGTTGCACCTCAGGAACTCCTAGCGATCGGTGCACCTCTTCTTTCACGATGTCGGCGATCGAGGCCACTTGAGGCTGCGACGATGGCAAGACCTAGCGCAGTTCTTCGCGCACGATGGCCCTGATGGTCTCGCATAAATCGTCCGTGGCCAGTGATTGAATTCCGGAGTAGCTTGTTGGCTTGGTGCGTCGGTCAAATTGCCGGTTCCGCAATTCCAGTGTCTTCTCGATGCTCGTCGCCTCACGAAGAAACTCGTCGACGGTCTTCGGTGGGCTTCTTACCATACCGGCGAAAAGCTCCTCCTTGACACCACTCATCAGTAGACGTACTTTCTTCTCCTCGGACATTTCTGGGTCGGCGGCGTGGCGGAACAGAGGGCTCATTTCCTCAGTGAAAATCGCGATCGTCTCATTCGGCAGCTGCGCTCTTGTCTCCAGTAGAGCTTGGGCTCGCTCTTTTCGCAGGACGCTTTGAAATGTTTGCAGGAAGCCGCTTCGGAAGAGGTCCCACGTCGTCAAGGTGGCTTCTCGATTCTCGAACCACGTCTTGGCGGCGTCCTCCAGTGTGAAATAGACATGGCGTAGCTTGTCGTCGCTTGCTCAGTTGTTAAACGTAGCGACCCTTTCATACGTTTCCAGCCAGGTTTCCGGGTCCTCAAATGTGGAACCGCGGAACGTCGGTGGTTCCCTCGGCTGCTGCAGCACGATGGGGGACGCTGGGGCTGCCATTGCGGTTGCCTTGGCCACAATCTTCTTGGTCTTCTCAGGTAAAAGTCCGTGCTCCGGGGGCAGCTGTTGAAGACGGCGGCTTGCTCGGTGGTCCGGGACTACGTTGGTGTTCTGTTTGCGGTGTGGGCTGGGATCACGGCTTGTCGGGGGCGTCCTGTACATGGACGAAAAGCACCTCCACCAGATGTCACGTGGTAGTGATGGTGAAGAAAGAAGCAATACGGTGGAATACAAAACTAGCTTTTATTGGGCGAACCTGTGCCCACAAAAACAGGCTACACTTATAGCACAACGATAGCGGCGAACACGGTCGGCGATCGTCGGAAAACTGATCAGCGGGTCAAGCGCGTCGGCTTTGATAGATCAGTCGTCGAATGTTCCAGATTAACTGATGGGACCCGCGTGTCTTCCACAAAGTTCTACACCATTCGTGTCACGCGATGAAATCTGATAACACAAGGTTCGGCGACAACAGACACGCGGATAGAAGCGTCGATAACTTTCCAGAAACGTCGGATACATGCAGGCGCGTCCCTCGCTGTGGGATTACAGTTGTTAAGCGGCGAAACGTAGTTGCCCGATAAAGATAAGTACAGGTGTCAATATTTAAACTTCTGGAATAACAGTCCAATCCGCCGCTTACGGGAGCGCGTGAAGCCGCCGGTGGCCATATTGTTAGAGGAAAAGGAGCGCGGCCACACTATGTGGCCGCGGTTTACGCGTGGCGCTCACTGTGCTTGCGGTTCTGCGTTGAAAAATAAAATGAAACCCCTTTAAGAAGTATATCAGTCCCCCGTTGCGTGTCGCTTGACGTTGGGTGTCGTTGAAATGCTGTCGTAGATCGACAGCATGTCAACTAGCCTGTAATTGATACTTCATTAAGGTCCTTGGGTGTTTGTGTTGTGTCTAGCAAGAGCGAGTAGTGTAACAGATAACACTGGGAGAAAACGTGGTGAGCGAAGTCCGCGAAAAGTACTTGAGGATAGCCACATTGAACGTCGACGCCGTGTTGAAGAAAGCCTGCGACTTCGGTTGCTCAGGTCGCCAGAATGGCTTGAGTGGTAGCATACCGCTGAGCGTATTTGGTAACCACAGCGATAGACACACACTTTGTGGATGTAAACAGAGGAAAGGAACCTATTGAATTGGCCGGCTTTTACGAGCTCTGGCATAGTTTGAAAAATGAATGCGGCGAAGTATGACGCGCAATATAGTATATGCCAGTCCAAATGAATCAGCGTGGTCAGACTTGCGCGACACGCCAAGGTGGCCTGCCAGCAGTACATCTTGAGTTGCAGCGATGACAGTTTTCATTGGGTGCTTCAGAATAAAAACGAGGATATTACACACATCCGAGGGACGTTGCTACAGGAAAATAGCACATCGCCGCCTCCCCCCCCCCCCCGAAGACAAACAAACACGAAAATAAGCTTGCGAATAGGGGCATCATAAGATAGAGCACTACCGCGCTTGTTGACCTTGTTCAGGATGACGTCAGCGTTTCATTCAGCGTTTATTTCTGAAAAAAATTAGCCGAAGTTACGTCTATGTTCATCACAATGGAGGGCGTAATCGGGCACACATTGACAGCATTTCATTAGAGGATGCCTGGCTACTCTGTGGAGATTACGTACAACAATGACAACAAACAACACAGAAAGCTTCGCTTACATCGATTCGCATATACGTGGGATCTTCATAATGTTTTAGACTATCAATTTATATGTTTCAGAACGGCGCTCATTATTGCAATATTTGCATTCAGAGGGAACAAAAGTGGCTGTCGTGTCCACGGTAGAATTGATTAAACGGCTTTAATCCCATGTACATTATATTGTTGCCAAATTCCATGGGATTGTAGATGTCAAAATGGGGTACAAGTGAAAGGAAAATCAGGAGGTTGATGAACGCCAACAAGGCGGAAGCTTGCACAAGACCTTGGAGGAAGAAGACGACGACGGTGTGAGCGGTCGCATGTTGCCTCGGCTCCTGCATTTTTCATTTTTGTGCCTACCCAATCGCTTCAAGAGCCTGATTTCCTGCCTGGACCTATGTGAGTGTTATCGGCACTTCTTGACAGTTCCTTTAGCAACTCCGACGTCCCTTACGCGAGCCGCAGCCCTTTTTAGGGCTCTCGGCTGACCGTCTCGCTGCTGGGCCTAGCTCCGCCTAGCATGGGCGCAGGAACGGAGCGCGATGGCGCGCGCACCTGGCGCGAGATCCACAATAACCTCTCGAAACAGCGTCAGCATCCTTCGCCACCAGCATACCCCACAGTGGCTCATAGGACTGAATCAAGAGCAGAACCGAAGCCCCCGCCGCTGCCGCGCAGCGATTATAAAATCATCCTAAGAGTTCGTGGGGGCCTCAACTGCGGTGGAATCCATGCATGCATCCTCAGACAAGTCATCCTCAAGGCTGCCGGGCTCCCCATCACCGACCGCACCAGTTCTGACCAAATTCGTGTCAACACCATCAACAATACCGTTCTAATCAGCACACCAGACATGGGACGTGCAGATCTCTACCACAACATCCAGAATCTGCAATTCAATGGTAACCCTTACGAAGTCGCCACCCATGTGGCCGATCCCATCGATACCTGCAGAGGATGCATTCACTTGCCCCCAGATTACTCAGAAGATGACATCGCCTCAACCCTCCGCAGATGCAACCCAACATTGATTATTGGGGGTGCACGACGCCTGGGCAATACTGAAAACATGATGGTCATATTCCAAGGCGAAATCATCCCTTTCTACGTCAACTACGACGGCTGTTCACTTCGATGCCGCCCCTTCAGGCAGAAGGTAGAAGCCTGCACCTGATGCCGCGGGATTGGTCATCGCCAGGACGTCTGCACTAATGCCACGGACACACTCTGTCCCAAGTGTGGAATGAAAGACGCACCCATGGACCACGAATGTGACCCGATATGTGTTGTGTGCAACGGAAACCATCAAACCGGCTCCTCACTGTGCAAACAAAGGTTCAAACCGCACCCTAAACGTCCCAGGCACAAACAAGACACTTCACCCACCAACCGAACTCCCAGTCTCGACCGCACTCGCGACTCAAGCCGGCGAAGAAGTCGGAGCAAAAGCAAGGACCGGGGGCCTGGCCATGCAACCCAAGACGTCGCCTGGCCAGCTCTATCATCAAGCCCTACTCTCGCCAACTCCTCGCGCAACCCACCCCAGGTAAGCTGGGCTAAGGTAGCCTCTTCCAGCTGCTCCTCAAACCAGACTGCTAATAATGAATCCCTCCTTGAAGAAAATGCAATTCTAAAAGCCGAAATTCAAAGACTTAAATTAGAACTCCAATCTCGTCACCCCTCTGCTTCAACCTCTGAAGCCCCTCTCTCTAACACGACCCTTTCGACTCATCATCCATCAGCCCTACCTGAAACCTCTTCACACCGCCCCATGGACACTAGCCCTTCCACTGAACGGGAACCGCCTCACCCTCCCCCCAGCAAACGTAAAACTCCGAGCACTCCGCGATCAGAGGACACCCTAGACGAGACAATCTTAAATTATAACGACAGACTAACCGCTTTGGAGACTAAATTCCATAATATACTCACTGCAATTGAAAAAATCAATACAGATTACACAGCCAGGAATGAAAAGCTAGACAAATTTATTGAATTCGTACAAGCACACATCCAACAAACTACAAGTTGGATAGCTGGAGTCACCGCGAATCATCCTAACATAGTTGCACCTGCTCGATCCGCCTCCCCACCAGCTCCGCTTAACAATGGCCAATAACCCGACCCGCTCCGAGTTTGAAGTGTGGCAGTGGAACTGTAGGGGGTTTCGAAAAAAGAAAGCACACCTCCAGCAGTTTCTAGCCTCCTCTTCTAATCTCCCAGCTGTCATTGCGCTTCAGGAAACTCACGGACTAATCAGCTTCCCAGGTTATAATGTCTATCAGAACAATAAGGTCTCCCGGCCCGATACGGCAATTCTTATGCAAAAGCACCTCACTGCCAATCACTCCCAATTCGACAGCGTCGATATAGAGCACGATTTTCTAGAAATTATTCCTCGCAAAAATAATGCACCTGGCCTTTACATTCTCAATATCTATAGTCGTCCACAAGACAAACATCACCGCTTTGACTCCCTTTTCGCTCAAGCTATTGCCGCTGCCACCCACCACCCCCTCCTAATCCTTGGAGATTTCAACGCACCCAACCATTTGTGGGGTCACTCCGTTTCTACTCCTAAGGGCAGAGCCCTATGGATCCACATACAAGACCACAGACTCACATTACATAACGACATCGATGCACCAACCAGGCTAGGCAATAGCGTAGCTAAGGACACCTCCCCCGATCTTACGCTTACACACAGAATCCAACACGTCACATGGCACAACTCACAAGTTAACCTCGGCAGCGACCATTACATCATTACCATCACACTACAATTCAAACACAAACCCTTTGCACCCAAACGCCTCAGCCTTACCAATTGGGACAATTTTCGACAGGCCCGCCAGATATCAGCTCCCACAAACATTCAAGACATTTCAGAATGGGTTCAGCAACTACACGCAGACACCCAGACGCACACTACCACTCTGCCCCCCGAAACCGCTCTCGCTACGGTTGATTCCAAGCTTCTACACATGTGGGAAGCCAAACAGTCTCTTCTCAAACGGTGGAAGAGGCAACGGTTCAACCGAAAACTAAGACTCAGAATTGCCAAATTAGACCTCCAGATCCAGGAGTACGCCACACAACTGGCCTGCCAGCAGTGGGGCCAGGTATGTGAAAGCATGCATGACAACCTCGATAACAAGCGCACATGGCAACTCTTGCGACACTTATTAGACCCTACCACATCGCACACACACCACAACCATAGCATAAACAAACTGCTACATGCACACAAAAACAATCTCAACGGATTCTTCGACGACCTCCGCCATAAACATCTGCCTCCCGCTCAGAAGTATGACATGCCAAAATATACTGGCGAACCAAACGACCTACTTAGCGCCGCTATCACGGAAGCAGAGGTTCGCCATGCCCTCGCCACCCTGCGCACAATGTCAGCACCAGGCCCCGACCTTATTAACAATAAAATACTCCGCAATCTAGACGACAACTCTGTCACAGCCATCACGGCATACTTCAATCACTGCTTTGACACTGGCACCCTCCCTAGTTCGTGGAAAGATGCCAGGGTAATTTTTATCCCAAAGCCTAACAAACCCCTCAACACTTCTAATCTCAGGCCAATATCACTAACCTCTTGTCTAGGTAAAACACTCGAACACGTCATTCTCAACCGACTCAGTAAATACATGGAGGACAACAATCTTTATCCATCAGAAATGGTAGGTTTTCGAAAATCTCTCTCATGCCAAGATATCATGCTTCGAATGAAGCATGACATCATTACACCCAATAACAGTCTAGATACGCAAGCAATTCTCAGTCTGGACCTCCACGGCGCCTTCTATAACGTTTCACATTCCGCCATCCTCCGAGAGCTTAATCTCATTGGGGTTGGCGGAAAGACATATGACTACATATGTACCTTCTTATCCAACCGTACCGCAACGATACACATAGGCACAGAGCAATCCCTTTCATACGCTTTAGGTAGCTACGGCGCGCCCCAAGGCTCAGTGCTGTCCCCTTTTCTTTTTAATCTTTCTATGATGCCGATGGCGCAAGCATTGCGGTCTATTCCCGATCTCAAGTTTTCACTCTACGCCGATGACATCACTCTTTGGACGACTGGCGGCTCCGACGGAAAGATTCAAGACACTCTACAGGCCGCAGCAGACACCGTCGTGGCTCATGCCGGGGCTATGAATCTCACATGCTCCCCTCAAAAATCCGAGCTGCTACTTCTGCCATCCCACCGGGGGACCGGAAAACACATGTCTAGCATAGAGGTAATCCTAAACCACATCCCCGTTACTAGAGTGGACAGGCTCCGGGTGCTCGGTTTACACATTCAAAGCAACCGGCTCAACACATATACTCTACATACACTCCAGACCACAGTCGATCACACCCTGCGTCTTCTAGGGCGAGTCTCCAATAAACATGGCGGACTAAAGGAGGCCGAACTTCTCCGCTTGATTCAGGCCTTCGTTATCAGTAAGATTACATTCGCAACACCATATCTACATTTCCTTAAATCAGAATCAGATAAGATCGACACTCTTTTACGCAAAATATATAAATTCGCTCTCGGAGTCCCCATACGTACCTCCACTGAAAGGCTAATGCTTACTGGAACTTTCAACACACTTTCTGAACTCACAGAAGCCCACCTCACATCCCAATATAGCAGACTTTCTAACACCGCAACAGGTCGACACATTCTACAAACTCTTTCTATCACTCCGGCATCCATCATCAAGACTAAATACACCATTCCACATCACATACACGAGAACCTCTGCATCCCCCCACTTCCTAAAAACATGCACCCTGTGCATCACAAACAGCGCAGGAGGCAGCGAGCAAAGGCTCTCCAAAAACAATTCTCCACCTCTAAAGACGTGCTCTATGTTGATGCAGCCGAATATGGGAACAGAAATTATTATGCAATATCAGTCATTAACTCTCACGGGCAGGTCGCTGCGGCCGCCTCCATTCCTGGCTCTTCCTCGGAGGAGGCGGAGGAAGCGGCCATAGCCCTGGCCCTCACAATTCCAAATTCATCAGTTATCGTTAGCGACTCCAAAGCAGCCATACATAACTTCGGAGCGGGTAGGGTCTCTAAGCCAGCTTTTTCTCTCCTCTTGGCTCATCCTTTCAATCAAACTGTGGCATTAATCTCGACTCCCGCGCATGCGGGCCTTGCCGGAAACGAGGCGGCTCATGCCAGTGCCCGAGGATTTACAGTCCGGGCTTAGGCATCAGATGCGTCGGACCTCGCCACGGAGGAGGCGCCGTTTACAGCGCGGGATCGACTTATTACTTACCACGAAATCTGCACACACTACCGATTAGACCGCTTAACCTTTCCGCCACTCATGGGCAAATCCCCGCGTAGGTGTGAAGTTCTGTGGCGACAGCTGCAGACTCGCACCTTTCCGTCCCCTTACCTCCTCCACCGCATTCATCCCGCCATTTACCTTTCTCCCTCTTGTAAATTCTGTGTATCTCCCAGAGCAGACTTAAACCATATCATGTGGGGGTGCCCTAAGCACCCCCTTCCCCTTTTCCTCAAGCAATTAATATCTAGTGAGGAGCAGTGGGAGGCTGCCTTGCGCAGCTCCAGGCCCGATCTTCAGGAGGCCATCCTGGAGTGGGCTGAGAGGATAAAGGAGGCCTACTTCAAGTAGTTCCTCCGCCACCCTCTATTCCATTGTCCCATTCCCTTTAAAGAGGGATAAATAAAGTTTTTCATCATCATCATCATCAGGGAAATACAATGACTTTTTGAGCAGCGTGGTCAGGGGGTCATGCAACGGTTTCAACCTACATTAAAAATCCTCCACAATATGAACAGAGGCCGCCAAAAATGAGGGCACTTTGGCAAAGGCGAAACCGCTGGAAATCTTAGGAAATCATTAGCCCAAATATATAGATGACCTGAACATAAGAAACCATAACGTTGACAGGGTGGCAAAATTTTGGCACAAATAAATTGTCTGTTGAAGCAGTTCAGCTGAAACGCGAAGGTGTGAAATAAAGCGAGAATGTCGGCAAGTGTTGAAGAGAGGTCAATTACGTAGACCCTGTGGCCAACGCCAGCGCCCAGCAGCTGTTAGGCGACTGCACCTATAAGCGAGATGTCTGGTCATCACTCATTACAGCGTGATTCGTGTCTGCAATATTGGATGCGGACTCCACATTAAATACAGTGCATTCTACCGTGTAATTCTTCGACGGCTGGTACCGATTCTCGCGGTATCAGGATAGGAACCAATTGTCTCACGTGCCCCCCGGCTATTACCTTCCTCAAACTGCCAACATTCCTTCCCCTCGAAGGTTGCTTAGTTTTTATTGGATTGGGCTGCTAATCACGAGGTATCGGGATTGAATCCCAGCCACAGTAACCGTATTTCGATGGGTGTGAAATGCGAAAACACCCATGTACTTAGGGTTAGGCGCACGTTAAGGAACCCCAAGTGGTCTAAATTGTTCCCGAATCCTTCACTAGGGCATGCCTTATAATGAGATCGTGGTTTTGGCACGTAAAACCCCATTATGTGTTACGTATCATACGTTAAGGATGTCCTTGGCAGTAGTATCACTCTTCAATACAAGTGTCGTCAGAAGTTGTGCGTCTGGTCTTTGAGTATGTGGGTAGCCTTTATGGCGTCCGATACCTGATATTTTACATTGCGGCTATATTATAAAGGCGGAACGTCAACGTGGCAGATAAGATGGAGAATATACAATGCCTCACATATTACCGCATAATAACTTTAAAAAGCGGTCTTCCTCCACGCATGTGGATAACCCTCATAGGAGATTACTTTGAAAACTAACTGGAAGAACTGTATATGTCATATCGAAGGGTGTCCTTGACCTTGTGACCAGTAAATCTGACGTAATATTGCGAGCAGCTTCATAGCATGCTAACAGACTATGACACAGACTGAAGTGACTAGCGCAAGAATGGACACGGGACACTAAAAAGGCGGCAAGGACAAGCGCAAACTTATAAATGGAAGTTGGAAGCTTGCGCTTCTCCTTGTCGCCTTTTTAGTGTCTCGTGTCCATTCTTGCGCTTGTCACTTCAGCACGGAATACCAACTAGCCCGGTCTCACGCCCTGTGGTGACACAGAGACAGTTTGCTCAATTGCTGTGTCGTGATTTTTGCGACAAGGGGCAAAACCAATATATCCATGTATAGGTCTAAATACTTCAGCACATCTCGATTTCCTGATGCGGGGGTAGCCCATGAGTGCGGATAGCAAAGTCGCTAGCGAAATAATTGGGGGCACCTTATTGAACCCGATAGGTCAAAATCAAAAGCCGTCCAAGAAAGCGTCTCTCGTAGGCGCTGCGCGATGTTCAGATGTTAATGTGTGCAGACTGAAGAAAGGCTGCCATGGAGTGCTTCTGACGGTTAGCCTAGCTTGTTTACTGCGTAGCATCAAAAAGAAAAAAAAGAAGCGTATCAAAAGCCCAGAATCAATCATCGCTCGTCCTGACTAAACGATCTTAGGATGATAAGTCATTTCCAGTAGACGAGCGGCTGCGCTTATCAAGAACACTGATAACGCCGACGGACAAGCATTGTGGCAAAGTTCAGTGCGCAGGGATAGCTTTTTGTTATTTTCTTTTTCTTTTGCTGACGTCATCACGCGTCACCGCAGTAAGTTTGAAAAGTTTTAGGTTAGTACGCCACGTGGTGGCGCTCACGCGAACTAAACCCTCGTGTCCAGAAAAGCTGGATACGAATCCCAACAGACCGTGTAAAAGCGCTGCCTGTCACGAGAAAAAAAAAAACATCCGCGAAACTGGCACGTGACGCTCGCGCAAGAAGTTTCAAAGGACCATTTAGATAAGATTATGAAGAAAATGTCATTATGAGTCACGCCGCAGTGTGGGACTCATAATAAATTTTGAACACGTTGATGTTTATAACGAGCACGCGGTCCATGGTACAGCAAGGTGGAAACGCGGGCTCGTTGGTATGATTCCATTGGCATACGACAGTGTGACCGACAAGACATACGAAAAAGAAAACCACATGACGAGCGCTCTCTTCCTACTGAAACTTTATTACCTAGCTCATTCAAATACACATGCATCTCAGAGCCTGCGCAAAAAGGACCGTCATAAAAAATATCAGCATATCAACCCGTTTTGAGGTTCTCAAGTACCTTACCATGCAAAGCAATTGAAAGCTCTGCAGCGAACGCTTCTAGCTTTTTCCTCATCCGAGTGGCTTTGGGAATTTCCCGTTATGTCTGTCCCCTGAGAATATACAAAGTGGTGTTGTTGGCAAAGATCTGCACACATCCAGAATCACGACAGTGTTGTGACAGGTCAGAGCTAGCTTGCCCTTCCAGAGAATGGCAGTGCTCGCCCAGGCACGCATTAAGGCAGCGCTCCTTCTGCCGAACATACACACGATTGCACAAAAGTGGAACCAAATACACCACCAAAGTGCTGCATGGGACGCAACTATTGACGTGCCTCAGCTGACAGCTACCCTTCAAAGCCATGAAATAAGGGCATTCTTGCATTTCACCCCCATCCAAATGCGGACGCTACGGCAAGGAGTCAATCCCGTGCCCTCGGCACTTATCAGCGCAAGGCCAAAGCCATCAGTTGACCACGGCGGTTAAAGGGCGAATTTGGCATGAGGCAAGTATGCGTGCGACCATGTCCTAGTGGTTTGAGTATTTGGCTACTGCGATAGAAGGGAAGAGTTGGATCCCACTATCGGCCGTGAATTTATTCATGGCGGAATTCAGCTTCTTTGGAGGCATCCAAAAACAACTCGAGACAGGTTCATCATACACGAGTGCGTGCAAGTGTGCGGTAAATTGCAAGCGCGGAAGAGATACGACGCACACAATAACCATGTAGTAGGTCTCCAGGGAGGCAAGCGCGCGCAGGGGTTCAAACCGTCACACTCATTACATTCTAAGTAGAGGGCACTCGTAATTTCTGACCGCATCTTTTCCTGCGTGTTGTTTCTCCTTATTCTGCACTGTAATGGATTGGAACTTTTCAGAAATAAAAGACCCGATACTAAACACCATTCCAAGTAACATTCTTCCCATCTCTTATGCTAAGTTGCAGTTAAATATGTGCTTTGCGGCAGATTTCCCGCACTTATCATTACAACTTTTTCGTACAAGCACCGCCTTCTAGTAGGAAGACCATAAATGAAGTTTAAAACTGGGTGCCCACTAGGGAGACTGCAGAATCGCCTTCAACTCTTTAATGTGTGCACTCAACAACATTGACTACGTACTGTTTCAAAAAATGCTTTCCAAATCGCTGTGCCACCCAAATTTGCTAAATGTTGCGGTACTTATTGCCGACCACAGTGTAACGGTTATGTGCCAAAGCCGAAGACTAAATTTCAGTGATAATATAAGAGTTGAGGCAGCTTTAAGCGTTGACAATATCGGTATATGTAAACACGTTCTATTAGCGTCTTCAGTCGTTCTTGCGTTCGTGGAGATCACGCTCCACAGACTGCAAGTCCAGCGACTTTGTTTTATATTGTGAGATGTTTTTATTAATTTCGCAAAGCCTAACGGCATTATACCACTCGAGAAGGCAACGTATCCCGCAGAGAGCAAAGCCCAGGATTGGAAAACAATGAAACACGCATGACATGAACGGCACATGAACTCAAAAGCGCGTGCGCCCCATATAATGTTGTAGGGATGATGAAGAAAACCGAAGCAAAACTGCAAATAAAGAAACTAACTTTTTAATTGGGCGAACCTGTGCCCACAAAAAGTTACATACAAAGCACAACTACAGCGGCGAACGCAGTCGGCAGCCCTCGAAATCTGATCTGCAAGGCAAGCGCGTCGGCTTTTTTACGTGATTCAGTGAGTGTTCCAGAATTATCGCTGGTGCACGCCTGTCTTCCTGAAAGCACTGCAGAATTTGGGCCGCGCATACATGCGATCAGCTTACTCTAGCCTCGGTGACAGCCAACAGCGGATGGAACGATCGATATCAATCGAGAAACTTCCGATAGAATGTGGCGCGTCCTGCGCTGAGCGATAACGTTCGTTAGAGGCCGCTATAAGTCACCCGATAAACAAGTACACGTGTTATTATGTATGGCGTTGCTGGTGACGAATAAATAAAAAATAACCACGCAGTCGCGCCTGTGGTGTGGCTTTCGAAGCCAGCGAAAATGATGGGCTCGGCAAACGAAAACACTTTGGGTAATAGGATTAGTTAAGAGTTACAGGAATAATTTATTGTCTCTACATGAAACTGCTTTCATGAAAGCGATTACAGCAGTTTATTGCAATTAGGAAGATCGATGCTAGTCATTGAAGATGTCCAATCATAATGCGTGTTTATGATGGTTATGGTTTAAATAGAAAATATTATTTGTGATGGGTATACCAAGTACTGCGCTGATTGTAGGAGCTGCACAGAGGACTGAAGTAAGATAATACGACACAAGATTGAATTGTACGCGTGCTGATAATTGAGGTGTATTTTAACCGAGTTGATTGCTGGTTTACATGGATTGTAATAGAACCACGGGTAATATTTCTGTTTCTAAGGCAAAGGCCGACGTTGTGTGGTAGGCGGCGCGAAGAGGTAGCCGCCGTAGTCACGGTTTATTTAGGGCTGCCAGCCATTGTGCAGCGAGATCTCGAGAGCGTTCGACACCGCGGCCACTCTGGTATTACCTGCACGTGAGCCCATCTTCGCCTGCTTTGGAGGTGACAGAAGCGTCGCTACAGAGCTCCCATTCTAGTGCGAAGCGCGGTTGAAATAAAGCGCAACGGTAAAGTCCAGGTAAAGTGTATACATGGTCCCGTAGTTGGTAGTGTCGGGTTCACAGAGTACGAGGCAGCACCGGTAGTGTAGGTTGTGAACAAGGCGCAGCCACAGTGATGCTGTAGTGTGAAGTCGTAACTTGCCCAAGGTTCTCGTAGATGCCGGGGCCTGTATAGAAGCCGGAGCTCCCATAGTAGACCGTCTGGCAGCTCGGGGTTTGCGTGGAGATAGCACAAGTGTTGGTCATTCACAATTTAGACGTAGAAGGGATGCTTGAGCTGAAGAAACCAGATAGTAGAGCTGCTCCTCTAAACCTTTGGTAGGCCATGCATCCACGGAAGGTGTGAGTACAGAACATCGCAAGGCTGGTCTGCTGCTGCTTGCGGTGAAATCTCGAATGCTGATAGTATCAGGGTTGCGTTGGTCGCAGCAGGTCTCTCGAAGGCGGTGCTAGTGGCGCCGCCGAGCCTGCGAGAGGGAAATTGACGCCTAGTGGAACCGGTGTGAGAGCCTCAGCATTGGTGATGAGCGAGGTGTCCCCGAACAGAAAGTGGACTGCTTGCAGGAATGCCTAAGGAAGGAGAGCAGCGGGCATAGAAGCGCTTACGTTTGTTCGAGTGAATTCATTGGAAGGAGTCGTCGCGCAGCTACCTTTCAGCTGGAGAGGAGGCTCACGAACCGTGTAGAGGTCTGAGGCTGGGGCCGCCGCGTGCAGACGATCGGCATGGGTGGACGCAGGCGATGTGGCACGAGAAGACGCGGAATGTCGCGATGGTTGAAATGCCGAGAGTGGCTGTCACTGAGCGCTCGACGTGACATAGTGAGCAAGGGCGGCTGCCCGCAAGTCGTCGTTGAAGTCGGGGACGGGGGTGGGGGGGGTGGAAACCGGAAGCTGGAACATAGCCGAAGCTTGCAATCTAGTTGAGAAGGAAGTGGGTGTCCAGCTGGGTGAACCAGATGCAAGGCACGTCGACGTAGAACTCCCGAACACACTACAGCCACGGGAGGTCTGCCGGACTGCGCGAGGCCACGTCAGTCGCCTTGGTGGAGTCGGCGCGGTAACGATGGCATGGCTGGGCTCGGTCGTCCGAGTCACCAATTTGTGGGAGGCGGCGCGAACAGGCAGCTGCCGTAGCCGGGGTTGAGGTCGGCCGCTCGTGGTGAAGCGGAATCTCTGGGCCAGCCGGCACAGTAGGCGCTCAGGTCGAGCGCGCTAGCGTGTTCTATTCTCGCGCTACCTGCACGTGAGCCCATCTTTCTCGCCCGTTTTGGCAGCGATAGTCTCGCCGCTACAGTAGTATTAGGAAGACGTATCTGAGCACACTCCCATTTCAATGCGAATAGCATTCTTGGCAGCCTAAGACCAGTTTCCATTCAAGGTATCTATCTATGACACCAAACTAGTGGGCCGACCCCGGAGATAGTGCAGTATAGCAGTATAGAGTCCATTCTAAAGTGTTGGCCATTGATGCGGGTATGTGCCACTTTGTGTTTAAAGCTCATCAATGAATATCTTTGATGCCAACATGGGTATGTGTCTCGGGGTATTCAGAAAATCCAGTGGCCCCACAGGCATTGGCGCCCATGGATCAGGTTATGTGCCACTATGTTTGTGCTGTTCTGCAATGAGACCTTAGGACGCCAACCTGCCACTGGGTGTATACGGACTTCACGGTGACTACACCAGAAGGCGCAGCACGTTCAAAGGGACGCGCAATAAACAGGTGCTGCTGCAGTACGCGGCTTATGGATGACGCGTTCTCGCTCTTCCCATAATCACTCGGTCACCGTAGATATGTTCTGCGCGAATTTGTTTCTTGAACGTGTTCAAGGCACTGAGCAAATTGATTGATTGATTGATTAGTCGATGGTCGCCAAGTCGATGGTCTGTACTTCTGAATGATATATGGGTGTTAATTGCGGGGAGTAATGAAACACGGCTGTATAGTGGCCTAAAATATTCGCTAAAAAGCGCAGTATATGCATGTAGTGCGATGTGGCTGTAAAAGGGCCTAAAATTTATTTGCTCTAAAGTGCGTAAAATACAAGTATATACATAATATAAAAATGACTGTGATTGATCGTTTCTGCGATGACAATAGATGTTTCACAAGATGGGGATGGTCAGTAAATTATGTAAAATCTGTAGCACTAGTGCCTCAGCAAAGCCTTGAAAGCAAGGGCTGGGAGGCAGGTGCTCTAGAAAATGTTTTCATTGCAGCTACGACCTCCAGGTGGAGGCCGCGCTACAAGTAGCCTGGCCAAATCACATTTAGGGTGTCAGTTTCAAATAAAAAGTTGAATAGTGATTGAAAGGTAAAAAGGGGTTCATTGCTAAGAAAAAATGCTGGATGTAACGGTATGTGTTGGATATAAGCAGAGGGAAAGTGCTTTTTTCTTTCTGCCTCTATTTCAGTGCACTGGATAAGAACATGAATAACTGTAAGCCTGTTGCCACATTTGCTACATGTCGGTGGTTCGCTCCCCGTCAAAAGGTAGGAGTGAGTGGCGTACGTATGTCCTATTCTTAATCTACACAGAAGCACTTCCTTATGTCTTGTTGTTTTTTCAGTTATCCAGTTCCCTAATTTTGGCTTGATAACGTGTAGCTTATTCAATACTGCATTATCCCATTGGTCCTGCCAGTACTTCCTCAGTTTGTTGCGTAAGAAGGGCTTAAGTTCTTTTGCTGATATAGGTTTATTCATATCCGTTTCATTAAACGTGACTGACGTTGCACTTTCGTCAGCAGCTACATTGCCTTTTATGCCCCTATGGCCAGGTACCCAACATAGGATGATGTTCTGGTTGTACATTAATGCTAGGCATAGTTGTGTGTATAGTTCATTAAAAACAGGGTTCTTATGTTTTCGAAAACTCATTAAGGCCCTTATTACGCTTAATGAATCTGTGAAAATGATGGCCTTATTCAGATTTGTTTTTCTGATGTGCTTTACGGCTGAGAGTACTGCGTACGCTTCAGCCGTAAAAATACTTGTGTTAGGATTTAGAGTACCGGAGGTAGAAAAAACTGGCCCAAGAGCTGCATACGCGACACCAGCAGATGATTTAGAAGCATCTGTATAATACTCGGCACAGCAGTACTGCGCTTGGAGTTCGAGGAAGTGTGATAGTATATGTGCCTCAGGTGCATGTTTCGTTATTGCAACAAAAGAGATATCGCACTCCATGGTCTGCCATTCCCAAGGCGGTGGAAGGCGAGTGGGAGGCATTAAGATATTTTCTGGGAGATGGATGTTTGTTTCTTCTGCCATTGCTTTCAAACGTAGGCTCAAAGGAGTTCTAATACGTGGGCGGTTACTGTAAAGTCTGGCAGCGGACAGGTCGCTAAGAATGGAATGACATGGATGCTCGGTGTCTGATTTTACCTTAGTGTAGTATGAAAAACTTAAGAATGTTCTGTGTAGATGTAAGGACCATTCGTTGGCCTCGACGTACAAACTTTCAACAGGGCTAGTTCTAAAGGCGCCTGTTGCCAGTCGTATACCGAGGTTGTGGACTGGGTCGAGAATCTTTAGCGCACTCTCGGTTGCGGAGTGGTACACCACGGCTCCGTAATCGAGGCGTGATTGTACGAGACTCTTATACAGGCTCAGCAGACACTTCCTGTCACTGCCCCAGGTTGTTCGAGAGAGCAGCTTGAGGAGGTTCATGGTCTTGAGGCATTTTTCTTTAAGATATTTTAAGTGGGGGACGAAGTTAACCTTTGTGTCCAGGATAACACCTAAGAATTTGTGTTCAGCGCTAAGAGTTAGTCTTTCTCCATTAAGGTTAATATCGGGTTGTGGTAGTACACTTCTCTTGTTAGAAAACAGGACACATGTGCTCTTTTGGGGGTTCAATTTGAAACCATTCTCGTCCGCCCACCTTGAGAATCTATTCAAGCCAAGTTGTAGCTGCCTCTCGCAAATGCTAAGATTACATGACCTGAACCCTATCTGTACGTCGTCCACATAGACGGACTAGAAGAGTGTGCGAGGTAATACGGTGTGGAGGGAATTCATTTTAACAATAAATAACGTACAGCTCAGTACTCCACCCTGCGGTACGCCTGTCTCCTGTATGAATGGTCGAGATTGCACGTTGCCAACTCTAACACGAAATGTCCTATTAGAGAGATAGCTTTCAATTATTCTCAGCAGGTTGCCGCGAATGCCCATTGCAGAAAGATCTCGAAGGATCCCGAAGCGCCACGTGGTATCATACGCCTTCTCCATGTCAAGAAACACGGACAACACAAGCTGTTTGTGGACAAACGCTTCCCTGATATACATTTCCATGCGTACAAGCTGATCTGTCGTTGATCTGCCTTCTCTAAAGCCACATTGATATTGATCTAATTTCTTGTTAATTTCTAGATAATGTACTAGGCGACTGTTTACCATCTTTTCAAAAACTTTACATAAGCAGCTCGTCAATGCTATAGGCCTATAACTATTTGCCAAAGAAGGGTCCTTACCCTGTTTCAAAATAGGAATTATGATGGCCTCTTTCCAAGCAGAGGGAATGCGGCCGGACGACCATATAGAATTGTAGAGACAAAGAAGGGTTTTTTGTGTTTCAGGCGGCAGGTGTTTAAGCATTTCATATAGGATGCGGTCAGATCCGGGGGCAGATTGGTTGCAGCTGTTTAGGGCTGCCTGCAGCTCTGCCATGCAAAAGGGTCTATTGTATGCCTCGTATTGTGTGCTTTTCCTTTCTAATGGTTGTCCTTCTATTTGCCTTTTGTACCTTTGGAATGTTTCAGAGTAGTGCGACGAGCTGGATATCTGTTCGAAATGTGCGCCAAGAAAGTTCGCCTGATCTTCCATGCTGTCGCCTTGAGTATTCACTAAAGGCAGAGAGTAAGACTGTCGACCCTTTATTCTATTAACTCTATTCCAAACCTTTGTTTCGTCAGTGTAGGAGTTAATGCCTGATATATACTTTCTCCAACTCTCTCTTCTAGCTTGTCGCCGCGTTCTTCGACCCTGGGATTTGACCTGCTTGAAATTGACTAGATTTTATGCTGTCGGAGAATCCCGAAGTAAACCCCATGCCTTGTTTTGCTTCTTTCGCGCTTTTCGACACTCATCGTTCCACCATGGAAGACGGCGTTTTGTGGACAATCCACTTGTTACAGGAATACATTTGGAGGAGGTGTCAAGGAGAAAAGCCGTAAAATATTCAACCGCAGCGTCTATGCTTAAAGCACACATGTCGTCCCAGGATAAACAAGCAAGCTTTTTGAACGTTTCCCAGTCAGCCGAGTCAGTTCTCCAGCGAGGTAATTGTGGAAGGCATTCATTAGCGATAGGTGTGCTTAGAACTACAGGGAAATGATCACTCCCGTATGGGTTTTTAATAACTTTCCATTGAAAGTAAGGTAGAAGAGTAGGAGATGCTATGCTAAGATCTATTGAGGAGTATGTTTTGTTTGCCGTGTTATAATACGTGGGCTCCTTCCCATTCAAAAGACATGCACCTGAAGAAAAAAGGAACTGTTCAATCAAGCGACCTCTCGCGTCGCAGCGCGAGTCGCCCCATAGGTTGCTGTGCGCATTTAAATCTCCAAGCACAAGATATGGTTCAGGCAACTGATCTATTAGTGTTTGGAATTCTTGTTTGTGGAGCTGAAAATGCGGCGGTATATATAGGGAGCAGATGGTTATCAGCTTATTTAACAGTACAGCTCGAATGGCCACTGCTTCAAGGGTTGTTTGTAGCTGTAAGTGTTGACAGGCTATAGATTTGTCAGCTATGATGGCTACGCCGCCGGATGATGCGAGGGAATCATCGCGATCCTTCCGAAAAATAACATACTGACGTAGGAAGTGTTTGTGTTTAGATTTCAAATGAGTCTCTTGGACACACAGCACTTTAGGAGTTAGTTAATTAAGGAGTTCTTGGATATCATCGAGGTTGCAGAGCAGGCCTCTGATATTCCACTGAATAATCAGTGTATCCATATTAAAATAAATGTTGTGCTATGTGTCAAAGAGGACTTGATTTAGCTTACAGCGCCCTTTTGAGGCCCTGTAATTGGAGTTTTGTCTTTCCTGGAGCGGTCGACAATGTCGCGCCGCTCCTTGGCGTCAACTGCGCCTTCTGACTCGGTGTTGTGTCCATGGCCTCTTGAGAGGCACTGGACAGCCGCTCTTGCGAGCGGTGTGTTTTCCGTGAAAGCCTTGTCTCGGAAGACAAGGCCTTGGAGCCCACCGTCCTGGTGGTTGGTGGGCTAGCCTTGACCTCGGAGCTGGACTGACTGGTGCCAGCACTAGCGGAGGCCTCAACTGTGGACAAATTCGGGAGAGGTAGGGCAGCCTTCGCTGCTCCCACCGTGGGGGCGGGTGGCGTTGCCGCACGCTCACTAGGCGTGGTGCTGGCGTCCGCCAAGTGCCGTTGTGGTACTGCCCCCCGACGTACCACTTCGGCGAAAGATGCGGTCTGTGTAAATGTTTGTGAGATGCGTTGCCTTGCTTCTCTGAAAGTTATGTTTTCTTTTACCTTTATTGTAATTATTTCTTTTTCTTTCTGCCAGACTGCGCATGATCGGGAATATGCTGGGTGACCACCATTACAGTTACTACAACGGGGCTCAGCCTTACAGTCATCTGCAGAGTGGTCATTGATGCCACATTTTGCACATGTTAGCCGCCCTCGGCAGCTCTGGGAAGAATGACCAAACCTCTGGCATTTAAAACAACGTCGAGAGTTTGGGATGTATGGTCGTACTCTGAGTTTGGTATATCCAGTTTCTAATGTCTCTGGTAGTGTGCTAGAGCCAAAGGTAATAATCAGGTGCTTAGTTGGCAGTTCCTTGTTGTCACGTCTAATCTTTATTCTTTGTACACTTATTACGTTTTCATCTTTCCATCCTTCCAGGAGTTCTTCATCGGTCAAGTCCATCAAGTCTATGTCAGAGATTACGCCTTTGGCCGTATTCATGGTTCGGTGCGCTGTCACACTGACAGGGATGTCTCCAAGTTGTACAAGTTTTGTTAGCTTGTGTTGTGCTTTGTCTTTTAGTTCTAGTAATAGATCCCCACTGGCCAGCTTGGTGATCTTATAGCCGCCTCCAATGGTCTCTGCGAGATGCTTCGCGACAACGAATGGTGAAATTGTTCTTGCTTTCTTGTCAGGTTTGTCACTGTGGACAACGTGAAATTTGGGGAAAGTCCGAGTGCCTTTTAAAAAAAACTGAAACGTAGCATCGGTGCGCCCCCTTTTAGAGGGACGATCGGTACAGAAGGGGTTGGAAGTTCCCATGAAATGTGTTGTGTATTCAGCGACGATGCCAGTCACCCACCACCGAGCCCAACAAGGGGACACGGCAGGGTATGCGGTGAAGCAAACCCTACCATGCCAACTGTACATCGTCGCTATAACCACATATGTTATAACCAAGGTAGGTCATAGCACACCAGGTTAACCCTCGCCGCCAGGAATGTTGGAAGTTATCAGAAGAAAAGAAGACAGGAAAGACTAAAAGTGAGAGGGAAAGACGAAGATGTGCGAAGTGAGAGACAGGAAAAGGCGACTGCCGGTTTCCTCCAGGTGGGTCAGTCTGGAGGTGCCGTCTATGCGAAGCAGAGGCCAAAGGGGTGTGTTGCCTCCGCCGGGGGGCCTTAAAGGTCCAAACACCCAGCATCGGCTCAACCCCCAGGATCCCCCTTTCCCCAGACACGGCTAAGCCGCGCACGGCTACACGCGGGAGGGTCCAACCCTCATGTGCTCGGGTCCGTGGTGTCGCAACACACCAAACGCCTGCTCACGCAGACACCCCTGCGGGGCATGGATGTTGAGGATTAGAGTGGAGCACTGAGCTAATGTAGGACCGGCAAACTTGAAAGCACGATGTACTGTGCTGAAGAAGTGGCTGCAAATATTATGTAAGATAATTAGACTTTTTTCTTTAAACTTCATCGCACAAAAGTTAAACAAAAAGATACGTCAAGTAGCGAAGCACTCAGGTCCCACTAAAGCAAACTAGAAAAATGAAAAACCACGGGTTTTTAAAGCACCATCGGGTTGAGGCTATTGTACGAAGTTAATATTTATCCGAAAGGGCATTCAAAAATGTTCTACAACAGAAAATATTTAGCACACAAATGCTAAATATGCTAAAATATATGCTAAAAAAGTGGGCTTGGTAGCACCGTGCTCGGGCGGATGCTCATGCATTTCTGCTTTTTCGTCCAGATTGCCCTTTTGCGGGCGGATGCCATGGCGGGACCGACGGAGATTTTTTCGCTGCAAGACAGATTTGTCGCGCCTGCGCCGGAATGTCCCCTCGATGGAGCGCCATCACGGAAAGCCGCGCCTGAAGTGCTGTTCCGACACGATTTCTTCAGCAGTGAGACGTCGGCGGACATTTCCCAGCTCGAGCATAAAACCCGCAGCCATCTCCACCAGCCTTTCAGTGGGCTTGGTAGCACCGTGCTCGGACGGATGCTCATGCACTTGTGCTTTTTGGCCAGGTTGGTGAAAATATTTTGTCTACTCTATTCGGGACCATTCACTTACTTTGACAGTGCTATCAAGGCCACAGTGCCTGCTTGTTTCTCTGTGCGATTGTTTGCATGTTATTAGGCTGCTCTCGTTAACATCAGGGGATGTAGAACTTAACCCTGGACCGTCCTCAGAGTCACAATCCGAGGCCAGCTTCTCAGGCAAATCCTAAAAGAGCATACAAAGACCAATAAGACGCTCAACGTACCCTCCGCCAACATGAAGCAACTGGAATTAACGGTAGGCAACGTTCAAGAAAGGCTACCTTCAAGGGAGAAAGAGCTTGGACGATTACGAAAATGTGAGAAGAAGCTGGCTGAGTATGAAGTAAACTACAAAGAGACGAGGGAGCTAGTGAATGAGTTTTTGAATAAGGTTGACGATCTTGAAAACCGTAGTCGAAGAAATAATGTGGTCATTTATGGATTAAGTGAAGAAACAAAAGAGGATAATAAATCCTTGCAAGACAGAGTCAAACAAGATATATTTAAGGAGTTGCTTGACATCGAAGTGAATTCCATTGAGCGCATTCACAGGGTTGGTTATAAACATGCTGGGAAAGGCCGACCAGTTATGTGCTAAGGTTCTTTGATTTTTCGGAGAAAGCTAGAATAATGTCATCATGCTATAAGCTTAAAGGAACGCAGATTTCAATATCAGAGGACTTTTCCAAAAAGATTCGTGACTTGCGCTGTAGACTGTGGCGTTCTGCAACGGTGGAAAAGGCCAATGGAGCAAATATTTCACTTGCTTTCGATAAATTGAAAATAGATGGCGAAGTTTATACCTGGGACCAGTTTCTAAACCGCCTATTGGAAATCGCACGGTCTGACGCGCAGATGCCGCGTGATTCCGATCATCCTGCTTCTGCCCGTGTGACCACACGAAGTCGGAGTAAAAAATGACACTCTTCAAGCAAAGTTTTCCCAGTTGTTTCACTCAATGCGCGCAGCGTTGTAAAGAAATCTGGTTTCCTCGAAGATGTAATCTCCTGTTATCAGCGACATGTCTTAATTACTGAAACATGCTTACATGCTCATGTACAGCATTTGGAAGTCATACCTTGTACTGATAAGCTTATCCGTAAAGACAGAGAGTCACGAGGTGGTGGAGTAGCTATCGCCATTAAAAATAATATTGTATTCACATTAGTGGATGGCATTAATAACTATGAAAGCATATGGTGCAAACCTAAATTCTGGGGCAAACTTATACTTCTAGGGGGTGCGTACCGACCCCCAAATGCTTCACCAGAATATTTGCAAGCCATGCACGATTACCTTGCAGATAATACGAATTTCCGGTGGAAGATTATAATAACGGGAGACATTAATCTGCCGAGGATTGGCTGGTCTAATTTTTCTCACGATGGCAAAGATTCTAAAAGTGCTTATTCAATGCTCACGACTACACTCAACTTTTGTTTACAACAACTAGTTTCCCACGATACCAGGGTCAATAATTCAACATCTTCACTCCGTGATTTAGCACTTGTTAGCAGCCCACTACAAGGCTGTACGGTTAGTGATGAAGACGGCATGTCTGACCATAAGTTGCTTGCTTTTTTGCTAAGCTTTCAGATACGTTCATCAGAGATTACACACACGCCGACGATATCGCTATTTTAAACTATTTGGAATCACGCTTTGCTAATTTCAGGAAAATCAGTTGGGTTAATAAAATGTGGTCATACTTTAGAGAAACTCTTCTCATTTGCATGCAAGAATATGTCCCGTTAAAAAAGAAACGCACCAATAGGGAATACCCGCGGTTCACGCGAGAAATGATTAATTTAGAGTGTAAAATTAAGCGACGACGTAAATGCGGTAATACAAATGACCTTTCAAGCCATATTTTTAACCTGCGGTAGCAAACAACATCGGCGAAAGCACTTTTTTTTCAGTCACTTTGCAGTCATTTATGAAAAAAGAACCCCAGAAGTTCTGGCGCTATCTATCAAAGGATAAACGGTGTATATCAGAGATAAAAGTTTCGGGTGAAAGTATTGTTGACTCGACTGTCATTTCTAACAAATTTAATGCATTTTTCCAATCCATCTTCACGCGTAAAGTTTCGCATGCACTGTTACCATCACGTGGCTATGATAGTGCTATGCTCGAGGTAGAGATAACAGAGGACGGTGTTCTTGGCCTATTGCATAGGCTAGATGTGAAGAAATCACCTGGTCTTGACCAACTATCCAATACCATTTTGAGTAGATATGCTGTATGGGTGGCCAAATATCTACATCATATTTTCGTTATATCTTTAAGCACTGCAGTAATTCTTGATGATTGGCGCTCGGCAAAAATCACTCCAGTGCGTAAATGTGGCTGTCCTCTTGAAATTAAGAACTACAGGTCCGTGTCTTCAACAAACACCTGTTGTAAAATGTTCGAACATATTATCTTTAACTACATTAATACTTACCTAGAAACTAATAATTTGCTTTATCCGCAATAGCATGACTTTAGATCTCGTTTATACACTGTGACCCAACTTGCTGAAATAACTGATGAATTAATTGGTACACTCAATATAAAAGGCCAAACAGACGCTATTTCTTGGATTTTTCAAAAGCGTTTGATGTTGTTCCCCATAAAGATTTATTAACAACACTCAAGGCAATTGGCATTGAACAGAAAGTAGTTTCATGGATTGAATCTTACCTAAGAGATAGAAAGCAGCGTGTTGCCATAAATGGGAGTGCCTCCGAAGATTTGGATGTTGATTCAGGTGTTCCGCAGGGCTCGGTCCTCGGGCCTCTCCTTTTCTTGGTATATATTAATGATATTCATCTTTGCGTCGAACCACCAATCCAGATTAAACTATTTGCAGACGACTGTGTTGTATACACAGCCATAAATACCCGAGATGACCAAATTAAATTGAACAATTCTTTACAATCCGTGATTCATGGTGCGCAAGGTTGGGCTTAAGATTAAACACTTCCAAAACAGCTTCCATTACGTTTAGCAACAAAAAGAAGCCCCTTGACTTTACTTACTCTTTACGTAACGCTAGCATCACAAGAACTGACAAAGTGAAATATTTAGGCATCACACTTACCAGTAATTTCAATTGGGAACCACATGTTGAAAATGTCTGTCGGGGTGCACTACAGAAATTGTCGTTTTTGAAAAGGAAACTGTGTAATACCCCTCCTGCAGTAAAACTAAATGCATACAAAGAGCCAATACGACCACAATTGGAGTATGCATCGGGTTTTTGGAGCCCTTGCCAACAATACTTGATTAACAAAATCGAAAGAGTACAAAATTTAGCTTTGAGTTTTATTTATTCTATTTACTCCCGTCACTATAGTGTCAGAAATTTACGTAATAGGGCCAGCCTACCGAAACTCGAGCAGCGCAGGATAATATCTAGATTACCATTTGTTTACCAACTTTATCACGAGAACTTTAAGCTATCACAGGAACGATATCTTCAGGATCCTTTCAAACGATCAGAGAGAACGCACCACAGTAAAGCTATTAGACACCAAGCCATCCACATCAATGTTCAGAAGTTCTCTTTATTTCTTCGCGGAATTTACTATTGGAATACGTTATCTGAAGAGGGAGTGAACTCCGCCTTGTTGGAGTCATTTGTTCAATGAATTAGCAATATCAACTTTTGTAGAAATTCGAGTCCAAGTGGTGTACACTCAGAGTTGATAATATTACCTCGTTCGAGTATTCATTTATGTCATCTTTGTCCAGTGTATTGCCATGTTTTTTTTCACTTTTGTATGTATTATATCTTTGCAATTACGTCAAGTAATTAGCTTAAATTTACTTCTGTTGTTTGTAGTCTTAGTATCCACTCCTGCATGGGCCCCAGAAGGGCTTGAAGTATCTGTAAATATATAAAAAATAACATGCCTCATTTGGTCACATATAATTAATTTCGAAGGTTTGATGCAACATCTAAATTTGTGCCAGTACATTTGTCGCAATACTTGGACGCACCTTACGCATTTTGTGGAATCCCAGCCAAGTGCTAAAGGCGCACGCAAAAGATAGCCATGGCACATGAAAACGTAGGCTTAGCACTTCAATGCAGATAATTTAGACAATTTTTAATATTCACAATCAAAACTCCCTCATAAGAAGCAAAAAATTACCTACAGCCTAAAACTGCTTTAGTAGATTCTATGGTTGCTATACTTACTCCAGTACACCTTACAAGAATGCGTCACAGAGAGCCTTCTTTCAGAACAGTCAGAACAAAGGAACCTGTTCGGCAATGTGATTGTTTAGTTTCTATATACGGGCAATAAAACCTAGTGTAGTGATATTTTATACCTACACTTGCCAGTTTCTTTCCTGCTTTTTGACCTCGTTTGTAATGTATCAGTTGGACTATTAGTTTCAATTATTGCTGCATCCTTATTTGTGAAGTATATTGCAGGTAGTTTCCATAGAAGAGGATGTGCGAATGAACGTGTCGTTTTCTGAATAATATTGTGAAAGGAGGGAGCTTCGCCAGCACGTCACAGTTTGGGTATGGTTACATGTGCCCTTTTCGCCCTGATTTGACAAATGACATCTGAAAATATTATCCATAGGTTAGCTTAAGCAGAAGCTTCGTGTCGATGCGCACTAAGAAGCAACCGTCTGTGTTTCCAACGTGACAAAAGACGCTATATAATATTAGGAAAGTTGAAATGTGAGAAGGTACGGAATGGGGAATCGGCTACTGCCATCTTTTATTTCTTCAAATATGCCCTTTTAAATAATCAAATACAGGCATTGGGTACATGTTCAAAAGGAGACTTTAAAAAGGCACGGCACTAAAAGACGTGTTCGCGATACTGCGTCGGTCTTTGCCTTAGAGGCAATGGTATAACCCGTGGTTCTGTTATAACATAATTAAACCAGCAAAAACCACGACTAAAATACATTTCAATTGTCAACATTTGCATCCAATTCAATCTTCTGTCATATTATCTTAGTTCAGTCCTTTCTGCAGATCCTACACTCAGCCAAGTACTTGATATAACCACCAGAAACCTCTTGCACTTAAACCATAACCATTTTATAGCACACGTTATCATTAGATATCTTCGATGACTACCTCAATCTTCGCAATTGCAATAACCTGTTGTAATCACTTTCAAGACAACAGTTTCTTGCAAAGACCACAAATTATTCCGAGAACTCGTGAGAGATCCTATTGCCCAAACTTTCTTTGTATGCTGAGCGCAGCATTTTTCTTTTCGCTGGCTTCCCAAGTTACACCACAGGCGCGACTGTGTGGTTATTTTCGATTTGTTCCATCAGCAGTGAACCCGACACATATTGACAAGTGCACTTATTTATCGGGTGACCTCGTTTCACAGTCTAACAAACGCTGCCACTCAGCGCGGTAGGCACCAGCATGTATTGGGTATTGCCATCGACGGTTCTATCCACTGCCTGTTGTCAACGAAACTTGTGTAATCTGATTCCATGCATGCGCTACGTGAATTGTTTAGTACTTTCCGGAAAACACGCGGGAGTCAGCGGTTATTCTGGAACCTTCGCTTACTCATGTATAAAAACCGACGCTCTTGCCCCACATATCAGACTTCGCCATTCGCCGACTTTGTTCGCCGCTTTGCTTTTGTGGGCACATGTTTGCCCCCAAAAAGTTAGTTTTGTCATTCGCAGTTTTGCAACTGTTTACTTCATCGTCACTAAAACGTGACATCCAGTGGAGGTGCTTTTGTGTTCATACGCCATTAATGTCATGCGTGTTTCATTGTTTTTCTATTTTAGATTTTGCTTTTTCTGTGATGATACGTTGTCCTTTGGCATAGTATAATGCATTGAGGCTTAGTGAAAAGCATAAAAGACAGGACATCAAATAAAATGAACGCGTCGCACCTGAAGTCCGTCGAGCGCGGTCTCCACGCACGTAAAATCGACTGCGGACGCTGGTATAACGTGTTTAGAAATACCAATATAGTCACCGCCTAAAGCTGGCTGATGTCTTATATTGTAAGTGCAATTTGTTTCTTCTGTCTTTGCATATGACCGGTGCACTTTGGCAGGCATGGGCGGTGCAGCAAAATTTGGGCGGTGCAGCCTCTGGCTTTAATTACCTCGCTTATAGCGCCGACATATCATTGCATGGTACAGAGTCTTCCCTATTTTTGAGAAATTTCGAAAGCATTTTTTGAAACACACACTATATACGCAGTGTTGTTGAGTGCACACATCAAAGAGGTGAGCACGTTTCTGTAGTCTCCCTAGTGGATACCCCCATTTCAGACTTCATTCATGGTCTTTATAGTAGAAGGCGGTGCTTGTGCGAAAATGTTGCAGTGGTAAATACGGGAAATTTGTGGCACTACAAACCTTTAACTGGAACTAAATCTAAGAGATGGGAAGAATGGTATATTAAAAGGCAAGAGTGTTTAGTACCGGTCGTTTTATTTCTGAAAAGTTCTATTGAAGTAGATTGCGGGACAACGACAACGAAGAGATAAAAAAGACGAGGTCACAATTTCCTTTTAATAGATGAAGCGCCAATAGTGACGGCACAAAGGAAGGAATACAAAAAGGACAAGGCGCTACTTGCAACTGTTTATTGAAGTCACCGGTGGTGATTATATAGCCATAAGGAGAGGGGAACGAAAAAAGAGGAACACTGACTATGTGAATGCGCACGTGCCAGAACACTGATAATATATATGACGGCAATCACGTTTAATCTAAACCTAAAACTTATATGAAAACATGCTTTCATTCATGTATATATTCAGAGACGGGGTGCTGACACAGTTGTCCGCTTGTTTCTTAATCTGACTGGCCTCCATCAATTCACGTGCCACAGACTCTTTACTTTTGAACATTATTGCTGTATCATGAAGCCTTCCTTAACATACTTGTTTATTCTCATTCCCGTAGGAGCCGCCGCGGTTGCTCAGTGGCTATGGTGTTAGGCTGCTGAGCACAAGGTCACGTGATCGAATCCCGGCCAAGGCGGTCGCATTTCGATGGCGGCGAAAAGCGAAAACACCCGTGTACTTAGATTTAGGTGCACGTTAAAGAAACCCAGGTGGTCGAAATTTCCGGAGTCCTCTACTACGGCGAGCCGCATAATCAGAAAGTGCTTTTGGCACGTACAACCCCATAATTTATATCTTTTTATTCCCGCACGCCTTGGAATGAAGTGGCAAGATTGAACCATATCCATTTTGCAATGAAAGCTTATGTTCCCGCAGGCGTTAATTATTACATCGGCCAGTTTGGCCGACATCATTTTTTCCACGCTTCAGCAGCATGCGGCTTACGACCCCTTCTTCACACTTAACAAAAGGGTTCGTATGTTTAATAGAACACCCTACTTTCCTACAGTCATCCGAACCAATCAGGCGGCACAAAGTAGCAAGTTTTCGGGCGCGGAAAAAACTGCAGGAATTTTGTATGTCACGGGGACGTGTGTAAAATTATGCCCCACTTGATGAGAATATAGTATAACCACTGGTTTAGCCTTTTTTTCGATTGTTTGCTCTTCCTCACGTCTAGTTCTTTCTTTTTTCACCTTTTTCAATAACGCATCCGAAGCTGCGCTTAAAACCAAGCAAGGAAAGCCAGCCTTCCTCAACTTTAAAATCTGGTCGTCAAAGCTTGCGTGTGCCTTATGACAGCACGATTTCTTCCGGTCGGATTCGAGGCACATAGTGGCAATTGCCCGGTTAACAGTCTTGGAGTGTGTAGACTCATACGGCAACAATTCCTTACGTGCACGAGGTTGGTACATCCAGAAGGAGCCTTCGTGAGTAACGGTTATATGAAGATCTAGAAAGTGCAAGCTGTTATCCTTGGCTAGTTCAAAAGGAAAATCTAAGCCTTTGCCTTGCTGTGTAAAATCAGATAAAATGACCTGCACAGTATGCGAATAATTCATGGGAGATTGTTCCGTCAGTAAAATTTAAAAATCGTCAACATACCTGAAACCCTTGAGCACTTTGACACCGTCAAACCCCTTGGATAGCGCTCTGTCGATGGCCGCAAGGGAAATGTTCCAAAGTACGGGAGCCACGCATGAGCCAATACAAATTCCTTTCTTTTGCTCATAAAACTGGCCTTGAAAACAAACAGCTGTTGAGCACAAATAAAGCTCCAAGAGTGCTATGAAGTTATCCCCAGAAATTCCTATGGTATTCTGAAAGGATACCTGCCCGTTCATCTCTGTGTAGCTCAGGACGCTAGCTAACAAATCTTTTTGTGGAATAGAATAAAAAATATCAACAACATCTAATGAAAACAAGCAGCCTATCGATTTGGTCTCACGTAAAAAAGCTATGATGTCAAGGCTATTCTTTACCATGAATGGGTCATCTATAACCAACGTGTTAAGCTGCTTTAGAAGGTAGCGGCTAACATTGTATTGCCAGGATCCTCTTTCACTCACAACACACCTTAACGGTATATCATCTTTGTGCGTTTTTGAAGTAAAGAATACATTTAAACAGTTTTCCTACATGTGTCGGTGCTATTAGCGAGCTTCTGTAGTGCAAGGTCATCACACAGAGATATGGCATGGCTCTTTTCCTTACTTGGCTTGAGTTTCGTTACCTTGAACTTCCTCTGGATGGCTAGTAGAGCTCTTTCATTAAACGTGCCCGACGACATGGCCACGAACCCCCCTTCTTTGTCGGCCTGCAGGAGTCGAAGGTCATTGTCATTGAAAAAATTCACGACACGTTTTGTGGGGTTTCTTAGACGAGTTCCTTTCTCAGACACCGTTTTGGCCAGGCAGTCAACTCCGTCCAGCAGACACCTTTCCTTGTCGTCTGGTGCAGCTTTGTTCGAAATCCTTCTAATCGAGGAAAGAAGCTCATGTACCGGGATCCTGGGCTCGAAGCTGAACTTTGGGCCATTCTTGAGGACGTAAGCGATGTCTTCCGGCATGAAGACTCCCCGAGAACTTGCAGCGCCGTGCTGCTGGCTTTGCTTGTTTCACATCCTTTGGAAAGAATGGGTAGGGTCTTGCGCCATAAAAATTCCTTGTTCTGAGCTACAAGCTTCCGAAGGAACTGCAGCTTAGTACATGCAATGTTCACTGGATACAGCGAAAAGTATATCCGGTGGAGCCAGTCGAAGAACAGGCGAACCTGTCGCCATATGTCGGAACGTAGAATCCTGCACATTCTTTTCCCATTGCCAACCGACGGTCTAACGCCACCAAACATAGCGGCGAATTGTGTCGGCACAAGTCCCTTCCTAATGCAGTATCTGTTGTATTTCGGCGCTAGTCGCAGATGAACCACGAATCCAGTCACGGCCGCAACAGAACTAGCACTCTTTATTCAGAGGCGTGTATATATACAGGTGACAATACTGGCGCCACTGGCGGCGTGTAAGGGCAAACAGAAACTGAAACTGAGATTCTACAGTATCCTAGGCTTCTCGCTCGGCAGGTCGCAAGGGCGATATGGCCGACCAGCACCGAAAGATTTCGTGCACTGGAAGGCACACATAGAAAGGGGCCCATTCTAGATGAAAAGTACTACATTAAAACACGTTGTGGGGCTAGTTGGTGCATAGCTTTCAATAGATGAAGTGCCGATAGTGACGGTACACAGGAAGGAATAGACAGGTCAAGGCGCTACTTGCAACTGTTCATTGAAATCACAGGTGTCTGATTAAATAGCCATGAGGAGAAGGGAACGAAAAAAATTTATATTATTAGGTTTTACGTGTCAAAACAACTTTCTCATTATGAGGTACGCCGTAGTGGAGGACTCCGGGAATTTCGACCACCTGGGGTTCTTTACCGTGCACTTCAATCTAAGTCCACGGGTGTTTTCTCATTTCGCTTTATCGAAATGCGGCCGCCGTGGCCGGGATTCGATCCCGCGGCCTCTTGCTCAGCAGCCCAACACTATAGCCACTGAGCCACCACGGCGGGTCAGAACGAAAAAAGAGGACCGCTGACTATCTGAATGTGCACGTCCGAGAACACTGAGGATATATGTGACGGCAATCACGTTTATTCTAAATCTAAAACTTATCTAAAAACACGCTTAATTCGTGTTAATGTTCAGAGACGGGGTGCTGACGCAGTCTTCCCCTCTTTTCTTAATCTCGTTGGCCTCCAACAATTCACGTGCCACAGTATATTTACCTTTAAATATGATTGTTGTAACTGAAGGTCTGCTTGACGTACTTGTTTGTTCTCATTCCCGCAGGCCTTGCAGTGAAGTGGCAAGTTTGAACCATACGCATTTTTCAATGAAAGCTTATGTTCCCGCAGGCGTTCATTAATACATCTGCCAGTTTAGCCGATATACTCTTTCCCATACTTTAGCGGTATGCTGTATACGACCCCTTCTTCACGCTTAGGAAAAGGGTTCGCATGTTTAATGGAACACCCTACATTCTTAGAGTCATCCGAACCGATCAAGCGGCCCAAAGTAGGAAGTTTTCGGAGCGCGGAAGTGAATTTTGTATTTCAGGAATTTGTATTTCACGGCGGCGCGTTTATGATTATGCGCTGCTTGACGAGAATATGGTATCACAACTGTTTAGCTTTGTTTTTCGATTGTTTGATTTTCTTCACTGCTTTTTCTTTATTTTTTCACCTTTTTCTATAACACATCTGGAACTACGCTTAAAACCAAGCAAGGAAAGCCAGCCTTATTCCATATTCTCATAAAGTGACGCATAATCTTAAACACGTCGCTGTGAAAAACAAAATTCCTGTGGTATTTCCGCGCACCGAAAACTTGCTACTTTGTGCCGCCTGATTGGTTCGGATGACTCTAGAAAGTAGGGTGTTCTATTAAACATACGAACCCTTTTGTTAAGTGTGAAGAAAGGGTCGTATACCGTATACCGCTGAAAGGTGGGAACGATTACATCGGCCAAACTGGCCGATGTATTAATGAACGCCTGCGGGAACATAAGCTTTCATTGAAAAATGGATATGGTTAAAACTTTCCGCTTCATTGCATGGCCTGCGGGAACGAGAATAAACAAGTACGTCATGCAAGGCTTCATGATACAACAATCATGTTTAAAAGTGGAGATTCAATGGCACGTGAATTGATGGAGGCCAGCCAGATTAAGAAAAGAGGGGACTACTGTGTCAGCACCCTGTCTCTGAATATTTACACGAATGAAAGCATGTTTTCAGATAAGTGTTAGATTTAGATTCAACGTGATTGCTGTCAGTGTTCTCGCAGGTGCGCATTCACATTGTCAGTGTTCCTTTTTTTGGTTCCCTCCCCTGATTGCTATATATTGAGACACCTGTGACTTCATTAAACAGTTGCAAGTAGCGCCTTGTCCTGTCTGTATTCCTTCCTGGGCGGCGTCACTGTTAGGGCATCATCTATTGAAAGGTATGTACCAACTAGCCCCACACTTTGTTTTATCATAATTTACCAGCTTCATCTACTTACAAGTTATGACTGACGTTTGAACACCTGCGCCCACAAGCCTCCCTGGAGACCTTCCAATTTGTTATTGTATACCTTGTATCTCTTACGCGCTCGCGATTTAGTGGACTCTTTTACGTGCCCGCGTACACTCAACATGTCTCAAGCTTTATGTTGGATACGTCGAAAGCGGATTAATTGCGTTATCGATGAAAAATATTCAGACCTTAGGCACTGTGGGAATCGATAAAAGCGAATCTTTCCCTGCTGGATGCTTTGATTGGTGATAACTAGCGGCAATGCTGATGGCTAAAGCTTAATTTCTTCAACGTTTAGGCTAACACGAGAGTGGTGAGTTCATGTTAAACGTTACCTTGCGGGTGCAACTGCTATTTGTCTGCGTAGTACACAGAACAGGCAGAGAGAGGTGTTTGCTTGAGGCGTTATTGTGCGCCATATTTCATAACCTCTGAGAGCGTTGAGATTAGTCATTGCCCCACATGGCGTCTCGAGACACAGGCTGCGCCGGCACATCATCGCCTGCCACTTGGACAAACGGGTATCCCTGGGCCGGCCTCCACGCCTCTTCCACAGCACGGCCTCCAAAGAAGGGATGCCTCGTTGCTGCTCCGACTGCGAGTTGTCTGCTGCTGGACGGCAGCCCGCCGGCGCCGCCTTGGAAAAGCCACCTTGCCATCCTGTGCCTCTTTTGGTGAACCAGAGACTCTGGAGCACCTCCAGCTGGCCTGCACTGCTCACCTGCAGCACCGCGGCCGACTACTGTAAGAGTTCCACCGCCTGGGGCTGCCATGTTCACGACAGGAAGATACCCTCTTCCCCTGTCGTAATCAGCTACCAGCCTTCCTAAGTGTCGTCGAGTACCTCGACTCGCGGGGCTCTCAGTGAGACTGTAGGACATTTCTACAAAGACGGAAGGCCTAACCGCCATCCCACCACCTCGGGCTTCCTGATCCACCTCCGCCACTACTTCGCTTCCTTCTTTACGACCTTCTACCTTCCTCCCTCCTACCCTCTCTCTCTTTTAATCCCATCCCCTCCACCCTGCTGGCGCTGGGCCGTGCTCCCGCATGGGTTGCAGAAAATAGTGCTAGCCTTTCCTCCTTCCCTACAAGAACCACTTCTAATGGCACGTTGCATTTGGGCAGAAGTATGAAACTTGAACTCGATTATGGGGCTGTACGTGCCAAAACCAAGATCGCATAATGAGGTAAGCTGTAATGTCGGACTCCCGAGCAGCAGCAGCAGTTAGCAGCAGCAGCAGCAGCAGCAGCAGTTAGCAGCAGCAGCAGCAGTTAGCAGCAGCAGTTAGCATCCCATCCCCTCCACCCTGCTGGCGCTGGGCCGTGCTCCCGCATGGGTTGCAGAAAATAGTGCTAGCCTTTCCTCCTTCCCTACAAGAACCACTTCTAATGGCACATCCCAGTTGAAAAACACAACAGGAAATTTTCACAGTCTGTCGTATTTTGGGACGTTGTTTCTGTAGTTCTATTGCCTGTACTGTTGTCTGTAGTACTGTTGTTCTGTAGTGTGACGTCCTGTAGTAGAAAGTTCTGTAGTTCTTGATCAATATTTAATTAAAAATTGACAGAGACCTCCTTAAGGCTATGTAAATTTTTTAATACAAAAAAAGAAAAATATGAAAGTAAAAAAAATAAAAGAAACGTCGCCGCCCAGAATTCGAACTTGCGACCTCACGATTCCAAGCCCGGCATCTTACCGCTGCACCACTCCTGCCATGCTGTTCATGTATACATTTTGGCCATGTCAATAGTACGACGTGCTGATGCGCTGATGTTTACATCCAAGAGCCAAGATCCGCTATCACTCCACCGCGTCAAGTGCCGCATCTCTAGAAGAGCAAGAGTGTTCGTACCATCGACAGGTACATCGTGGAGTACTAGAACATCGATTTTGATGTACGATATCCATATTAAATAAGAAATTCAGAAATAGACAACGTTGACTTTTAGGGTTATTACTGCTAGTTTCGATAGTTGTCTCTCGTTCTTTACACTTTTGAGCGCGCATATAATTCGTGTGTTCAATGCAAAATAGCTACATAAACATTCGTGGATGAGAGTTCTTTCTGACAGCAACTGGCTTCTCACGGCAGCACTGTACCAGATTAATGAGACCCGAGCGAGACAGCTTTTCACGCAACTTTGTGGAACAACCCAAATCTTCTTTTCCGCTTCGCATAAGCTTGTGAAATATTCCTGGGAAATTAACTAATGTGTCAGTGTAACGGCACATGTAAGTCCACAGGCCTGTGTGCCACATCTTACCAAAAAAAAATAATAAAACGGATACGCAGCCATTCCTGCAG
Source organism: Dermacentor variabilis (assembly GCF_050947875.1). NCBI lineage: Eukaryota > Metazoa > Arthropoda > Arachnida > Ixodida > Ixodidae > Dermacentor > Dermacentor variabilis. The sequence continues at coordinate 232,752,817 of NC_134569.1, read as the reverse complement.
ATGGTATGATTGTGATCAGCGGCCGATCTTGAGGAGGCCGGTAGGGCGTTGCTGGTGCCGCGTCGTCACGGCACAATTATAACTATTCGCCACGTCGACTTTAATACCGGTGTTGGTGCCATCAGCATTGCCGGCTTCAGAGAAGCGCGATTGAATACCGCGCAAGAGAAAAGTACAGTACACCGATGCGAAACTAATATACAATTTTAAAGGGCTGCGACGGAAAGCGCTTCTGTTGCGACTTCGGAACTCTTGGCCGTCGCGACCGAATGTTTCTGCTGCGACGTCAGAATTGGTGTCGTAACGTCGGAGTCGCTGTCAGGATATAAAGCTGTTGTTCCGACTTCAGAACTCTTGTTGTCGCGACAAAACGTTTCTGTTGCAACTTCATAACTATTGGCCTTCGCGACAGAATGCTTCTGTTGCGACATCAGAATTTCTGTCGTAACGTCAGAAATGTCACTCAATTAAGAAATGTCAAGAACTTCTGTCGTACAACAGAATTTCTGTAGTTGCGACAGGAATTCCTCTTGTCTTTTTCAACTGGGCACTACAGAAGCTTGTCGCATCGCACAATTTCAGTGCACTTCTGTTGTCATCATTGGGTACATGTTGCGACGATAGGTTTCCGTTGTGGAACAGTTCTCTGTAGTACAACAGAAGTTTGTCCATTACTTCAGGAACACTTCTGTTATGACAACTGGGGGCCTGTTGCAATGATAGGTTTCTGTCGTACAACAACATTTTTCTGTAGTACAACAGAAGTTGGTCGCATTACTTGAGGAACACTTCTGTTGTGACAATTGGGGGCCTGTTGCCACAATAGGTTTCTGTAGTATTTCAACAGCTCTCTGTAGCACTACAGAAGTTTTTCGGGTTACTTCTGGAACATTTCTGTTGGGACAACAGTGTGCCTGTAGTGATGACAAATTTTTCTGTAGTACTACAAAAATCTGTTGTAGAGCTTCAGCTTTCTGTTGTAGCAACAGACGTACGACAGACTGTACTTATGTAGTCACAACAAGAAATATCTGTTGTACATCAGAAAAGTCTGTCGCTCCATCAGGAATCTGTAGTTACTACAGAAAAATCCTGTTGTACAACAGAAATTTCTGTAGTACTGAACACAACCTCTGTTGTCATTTTCAACTGGGATTGCATTTGGCCAGAAGTATGAAGCTTGAACTTGATTATGGGGCTGTACTTGCCAAAACTAAGATCGCATAATGAGGTAAGCTGTAGTGTCGGACTCCAGCAGCAGCAGCAGCAGCAGCAGCAGCAGCAGCAGCAGCAGCAGCAGCAGCAGCAGCAGCAGCAGCAGCAGCAGCAGCAGCAGCAGCAGCAGCAGCAGCAGCAGCAGCAGCAGCAGCAGCAGCAGCAGCAGCAGCAGCAGCAGCAGCAGCAGCAGCAGCAGCAGCAGCAGCAGCAGCAGCAGCAGCAGCAGCAGCAGCAGCAGCAGCAGCAGCAGCAGCAGCAGCAGCAGCAGCAGCAGCAGCAGCAGCAGCAGCAGCAGCAGCAGCAGCAGCAGCAGCAGCAGCAGCAGCAGCAGCAGCAGCAGCAGCAGCAGCAGCAGCAGCAGCAGCAGCAGCAGCAGCAGCAGCAGCAGCAGCAGCAGCAGCAGCAGCAGCAGCAGCAGCAGCAGCAGCAGCAGCAGCAGCAGCAGCAGCAGCAGCAGCAGCAGCAGCAGCAGCAGCAGCAGCAGCAGCAGCAGCAGCAGCAGCAGCAGCAGCAGCAGCAGCAGCAGCAGCAGCAGCAGCAGCAGCAGCAGCAGCAGCAGCAGCAGCAGCAGCAGCAGCAGCAGCAGCAGCAGCAGCAGCAGCAGCAGCAGCAGCAGCAGCAGCAGCAGCAGCAGCAGCAGCAGCAGCAGCAGCAGCAGCAGCAGCAGCAGCAGCAGCAGCAGCAGCAGCAGCAGCAGCAGCAGCAGCAGCAGCAGCAGCAGCAGCAGCAGCAGCAGCAGCAGCAGCAGCAGCAGCAGCAGCAGCAGCAGCAGCAGCAGCAGCAGCAGCAGCAGCAGCAGCAGCAGCAGCAGCAGCAGCAGCAGCAGCAGCAGCAGCAGCAGCAGCAGCAGCAGCAGCAGCAGCAGCAGCAGCAGCAGCAGCAGCAGCAGCAGCAGCAGCAGCAGCAGCAGCAGCAGCAGCAGCAGCAGCAGCAGCAGCAGCAGCAGCAGCAGCAGCAGCAGCAGCAGCAGCAGCAGCAGCAGCAGCAGCAGCAGCAGCAGCAGCAGCAGCAGCAGCAGCAGCAGCAGCAGCAGCAGCAGCAGCAGCAGCAGCAGCAGCAGCAGCAGCAGCAGCAGCAGCAGCAGCAGCAGCAGCAGCAGCAGCAGCAGCAGCAGCAGCAGCAGCAGCAGCAGCAGCAGCAGCAGCAGCAGCAGCAGCAGCAGCAGCAGCAGCAGCAGCAGCAGCAGCAGCAGCAGCAGCAGCAGCAGCAGCAGCAGCAGCAGCAGCAGCAGCAGCAGCAGCAGCAGCAGCAGCAGCAGCAGCAGCAGCAGCAGCAGCAGCAGCAGCAGCAGCAGCAGCAGCAGCAGCAGCAGCAGCAGCAGCAGCAGCAGCAGCAGCAGCAGCAGCAGCAGCAGCAGCAGCAGCAGCAGCAGCAGCAGCAGCAGCAGCAGCAGCAGCAGCAGCAGCAGCAGCAGCAGCAGCAGCAGCAGCAGCAGCAGCAGCAGCAGCAGCAGCAGCAGCAGCAGCAGCAGCAGCAGCAGCAGCAGCAGCAGCAGCAGCAGCAGCAGCAGCAGCAGCAGCAGCAGCAGCAGCAGCAGCAGCAGCAGCAGCAGCAGCAGCAGCAGCAGCAGCAGCAGCAGCAGCAGCAGCAGCAGCAGCAGCAGCAGCAGCAGCAGCAGCAGCAGCAGCAGCAGCAGCAGCAGCAGCAGCAGCAGCAGCAGCAGCAGCAGCAGCAGCAGCAGCAGCAGCAGCAGCAGCAGCAGCAGCAGCAGCAGCAGCAGCAGCAGCAGCAGCAGCAGCAGCAGCAGCAGCAGCAGCAGCAGCAGCAGCAGCAGCAGCAGCAGCAGCAGCAGCAGCAGCAGCAGCAGCAGCAGCAGCAGCAGCAGCAGCAGCAGCAGCAGCAGCAGCAGCAGCAGCAGCAGCAGCAGCAGCAGCAGCAGCAGCAGCAGCAGCAGCAGCAGCAGCAGCAGCAGCAGCAGCAGCAGCAGCAGCAGCAGCAGCAGCAGCAGCAGCAGCAGCAGCAGCAGCAGCAGCAGCAGCAGCAGCAGCAGCAGCAGCAGCAGCAGCAGCAGCAGCAGCAGCAGCAGCAGCAGCAGCAGCAGCAGCAGCAGCAGCAGCAGCAGCAGCAGCAGCAGCAGCAGCAGCAGCAGCAGCAGCAGCAGCAGCAGCAGCAGCAGCAGCAGCAGCAGCAGCAGCAGCAGCAGCAGCAGCAGCAGCAGCAGCAGCAGCAGCAGCAGCAGCAGCAGCAGCAGCAGCAGCAGCAGCAGCAGCAGCAGCAGCAGCAGCAGCAGCAGCAGCAGCAGCAGCAGCAGCAGCAGCAGCAGCAGCAGCAGCAGCAGCAGCAGCAGCAGCAGCAGCAGCAGCAGCAGCAGCAGCAGCAGCAGCAGCAGCAGCAGCAGCAGCAGCAGCAGCAGCAGCAGCAGCAGCAGCAGCAGCAGCAGCAGCAGCAGCAGCAGCAGCAGCAGCAGCAGCAGCAGCAGCAGCAGCAGCAGCAGCAGCAGCAGCAGCAGCAGCAGCAGCAGCAGCAGCAGCAGCAGCAGCAGCAGCAGCAGCAGCAGCAGCAGCAGCAGCAGCAGCAGCAGCAGCAGCAGCAGCAGCAGCAGCAGCAGCAGCAGCAGCAGCAGCAGCAGCAGCAGCAGCAGCAGCAGCAGCAGCAGCAGCAGCAGCAGCAGCAGCAGCAGCAGCAGCAGCAGCAGCAGCAGCAGCAGCAGCAGCAGCAGCAGCAGCAGCAGCAGCAGCAGCAGCAGCAGCAGCAGCAGCAGCAGCAGCAGCAGCAGCAGCAGCAGCAGCAGCAGCAGCAGCAGCAGCAGCAGCAGCAGCAGCAGCAGCAGCAGCAGCAGCAGCAGCAGCAGCAGCAGCAGCAGCAGCAGCAGCAGCAGCAGCAGCAGCAGCAGCAGCAGCAGCAGCAGCAGCAGCAGCAGCAGCAGCAGCAGCAGCAGCAGCAGCAGCAGCAGCAGCAGCAGCAGCAGCAGCAGCAGCAGCAGCAGCAGCAGCAGCAGCAGCAGCAGCAGCAGCAGCAGCAGCAGCAGCAGCAGCAGCAGCAGCAGCAGCAGCAGCAGCAGCAGCAGCAGCAGCAGCAGCAGCAGCAGCAGCAGCAGCAGCAGCAGCAGCAGCAGCAGCAGCAGCAGCAGCAGCAGCAGCAGCAGCAGCAGCAGCAGCAGCAGCAGCAGCAGCAGCAGCAGCAGCAGCAGCAGCAGCAGCAGCAGCAGCAGCAGCAGCAGCAGCAGCAGCAGCAGCAGCAGCAGCAGCAGCAGCAGCAGCAGCAGCAGCAGCAGCAGCAGCAGCAGCAGCAGCAGCAGCAGCAGCAGCAGCAGCAGCAGCAGCAGCAGCAGCAGCAGCAGCAGCAGCAGCAGCAGCAGCAGCAGCAGCAGCAGCAGCAGCAGCAGCAGCAGCAGCAGCAGCAGCAGCAGCAGCAGCAGCAGCAGCAGCAGCAGCAGCAGCAGCAGCAGCAGCAGCAGCAGCAGCAGCAGCAGCAGCAGCAGCAGCAGCAGCAGCAGCAGCAGCAGCAGCAGCAGCAGCAGCAGCAGCAGCAGCAGCAGCAGCAGCAGCAGCAGCAGCAGCAGCAGCAGCAGCAGCAGCAGCAGCAGCAGCAGCAGCAGCAGCAGCAGCAGCAGCAGCAGCAGCAGCAGCAGCAGCAGCAGCAGCAGCAGCAGCAGCAGCAGCAGCAGCAGCAGCAGCAGCAGCAGCAGCAGCAGCAGCAGCAGCAGCAGCAGCAGCAGCAGCAGCAGCAGCAGCAGCAGCAGCAGCAGCAGCAGCAGCAGCAGCAGCAGCAGCAGCAGCAGCAGCAGCAGCAGCAGCAGCAGCAGCAGCAGCAGCAGCAGCAGCAGCAGCAGCAGCAGCAGCAGCAGCAGCAGCAGCAGCAGCAGCAGCAGCAGCAGCAGCAGCAGCAGCAGCAGCAGCAGCAGCAGCAGCAGCAGCAGCAGCAGCAGCAGCAGCAGCAGCAGCAGCAGCAGCAGCAGCAGCAGCAGCAGCAGCAGCAGCAGCAGCAGCAGCAGCAGCAGCAGCAGCAGCAGCAGCAGCAGCAGCAGCAGCAGCAGCAGCAGCAGCAGCAGCAGCAGCAGCAGCAGCAGCAGCAGCAGCAGCAGCAGCAGCAGCAGCAGCAGCAGCAGCAGCAGCAGCAGCAGCAGCAGCAGCAGCAGCAGCAGCAGCAGCAGCAGCAGCAGCAGCAGCAGCAGCAGCAGCAGCAGCAGCAGCAGCAGCAGCAGCAGCAGCAGCAGCAGCAGCAGCAGCAGCAGCAGCAGCAGCAGCAGCAGCAGCAGCAGCAGCAGCAGCAGCAGCAGCAGCAGCAGCAGCAGCAGCAGCAGCAGCAGCAGCAGCAGCAGCAGCAGCAGCAGCAGCAGCAGCAGCAGCAGCAGCAGCAGCAGCAGCAGCAGCAGCAGCAGCAGCAGCAGCAGCAGCAGCAGCAGCAGCAGCAGCAGCAGCAGCAGCAGCAGCAGCAGCAGCAGCAGCAGCAGCAGCAGCAGCAGCAGCAGCAGCAGCAGCAGCAGCAGCAGCAGCAGCAGCAGCAGCAGCAGCAGCAGCAGCAGCAGCAGCAGCAGCAGCAGCAGCAGCAGCAGCAGCAGCAGCAGCAGCAGCAGCAGCAGCAGCAGCAGCAGCAGCAGCAGCAGCAGCAGCAGCAGCAGCAGCAGCAGCAGCAGCAGCAGCAGCAGCAGCAGCAGCAGCAGCAGCAGCAGCAGCAGCAGCAGCAGCAGCAGCAGCAGCAGCAGCAGCAGCAGCAGCAGCAGCAGCAGCAGCAGCAGCAGCAGCAGCAGCAGCAGCAGCAGCAGCAGCAGCAGCAGCAGCAGCAGCAGCAGCAGCAGCAGCAGCAGCAGCAGCAGCAGCAGCAGCAGCAGCAGCAGCAGCAGCAGCAGCAGCAGCAGCAGCAGCAGCAGCAGCAGCAGCAGCAGCAGCAGCAGCAGCAGCAGCAGCAGCAGCAGCAGCAGCAGCAGCAGCAGCAGCAGCAGCAGCAGCAGCAGCAGCAGCAGCAGCAGCAGCAGCAGCAGCAGCAGCAGCAGCAGCAGCAGCAGCAGCAGCAGCAGCAGCAGCAGCAGCAGCAGCAGCAGCAGCAGCAGCAGCAGCAGCAGCAGCAGCAGCAGCAGCAGCAGCAGCAGCAGCAGCAGCAGCAGCAGCAGCAGCAGCAGCAGCAGCAGCAGCAGCAGCAGCAGCAGCAGCAGCAGCAGCAGCAGCAGCAGCAGCAGCAGCAGCAGCAGCAGCAGCAGCAGCAGCAGCAGCAGCAGCAGCAGCAGCAGCAGCAGCAGCAGCAGCAGCAGCAGCAGCAGCAGCAGCAGCAGCAGCAGCAGCAGCAGCAGCAGCAGCAGCAGCAGCAGCAGCAGCAGCAGCAGCAGCAGCAGCAGCAGCAGCAGCAGCAGCAGCAGCAGCAGCAGCAGCAGCAGCAGCAGCAGCAGCAGCAGCAGCAGCAGCAGCAGCAGCAGCAGCAGCAGCAGCAGCAGCAGCAGCAGCAGCAGCAGCAGCAGCAGCAGCAGCAGCAGCAGCAGCAGCAGCAGCAGCAGCAGCAGCAGCAGCAGCAGCAGCAGCAGCAGCAGCAGCAGCAGCAGCAGCAGCAGCAGCAGCAGCAGCAGCAGCAGCAGCAGCAGCAGCAGCAGCAGCAGCAGCAGCAGCAGCAGCAGCAGCAGCAGCAGCAGCAGCAGCAGCAGCAGCAGCAGCAGCAGCAGCAGCAGCAGCAGCAGCAGCAGCAGCAGCAGCAGCAGCAGCAGCAGCAGCAGCAGCAGCAGCAGCAGCAGCAGCAGCAGCAGCAGCAGCAGCAGCAGCAGCAGCAGCAGCAGCAGCAGCAGCAGCAGCAGCAGCAGCAGCAGCAGCAGCAGCAGCAGCAGCAGCAGCAGCAGCAGCAGCAGCAGCAGCAGCAGCAGCAGCAGCAGCAGCAGCAGCAGCAGCAGCAGCAGCAGCAGCAGCAGCAGCAGCAGCAGCAGCAGCAGCAGCAGCAGCAGCAGCAGCAGCAGCAGCAGCAGCAGCAGCAGCAGCAGCAGCAGCAGCAGCAGCAGCAGCAGCAGCAGCAGCAGCAGCAGCAGCAGCAGCAGCAGCAGCAGCAGCAGCAGCAGCAGCAGCAGCAGCAGCAGCAGCAGCAGCAGCAGCAGCAGCAGCAGCAGCAGCAGCAGCAGCAGCAGCAGCAGCAGCAGCAGCAGCAGCAGCAGCAGCAGCAGCATTTAGTCGATGTTAGTTTTAGTATAGGGATCCCATACAATAGCTGCATACTCGAGTTTAGGACGGACAAGAGAGGTGTAGGCAATAAGACGGGTTTCAGAAGGAGCCTGTTTCAATTTATGCCTGAGGTTGCAAAGCTTCTTAAAAACCGAGTCGCAAAGATGGGAGATGTGCGAGTTCCAACTAAGGTTACTGGCTATTGTAACACCGATGTATTTATATTCATTCACCTCCGTAAGAGGTTTGGATGCTAGGCTATAGGTAAACGACAATTTATTAATTTTTCTAGTGATTTTCATAAATACTGTTTTATCAATGTTAAGCTGCGTATCTCAGCGCGCACACAAAGCTAGTATGTCTTGAAGGTTAGAGTTTAGAATAACTTGATCTTGTCGGCAAGTGATCTCATTAAAGAGAAGGCAGTCATCAGCAGTTTTATTTGTACGGGTTGAGTAACAGTGTCTACAATGTCATTAATATATATGTTAAATAATAATGGTCCAAGAACACAACCCTGGGGAATACCAGAAGTGACAGGAAGGGTGCTGGAAGAGCAATTATCAACTACTACGAATTGAGTACGGTTAGCAATATAAGCGCGAATCCAATTTACGAGATGTGAAGGAATGTTCAAATGTTCAAGTTTTTCTATTAACTTTGCGTGCGATACAAGATCGAATGCTTTCCTGAAGTCCAAGAATATGATGTCAGTGTGCCCTGATTTGTCGATAGTGCTAGCGAGACTGTGAACTACAGTGGTTAATTGGGTTACAGTGGAGAGGCCCTTTCGAAAAACATGCTGCATAGGAGATAGAATGGCTCTATCATCGAGAAATTTATTGATTTCAAAAGCAATAATATGTTCTAAATGTTTGCAACAAGATGAAATTAGTGAAATGGGACGATAGTTTGCCACTAGTGATGGATCGCCTGTTTTTAGTATGGGAGCAATACGAGCAGAAAGCCAGTCGTTAGGAAGCACCGCCGATGACAGGGATGCACGAAAGATAATTACGAGAAAGCGAGATAGCATTTCAGCGTACGTGTGAAGAAACACCTTTGGTAGGTTATCAGGCCCAGGAGATGATTTTGTTTTAATATTCAGAAGCATAGAAAAGACGCCAGACAAAGAAATAAAACTAAAATCATTGTTATGTGCTACACCATTCGCACGAGGGGAAACGGACGAGTTCGAAAAGACACTGTTAAAACAAGCATTGAAGTGAACAGCGATATCTTGTTTAGCGACGAAAGGATTGCCCTCATGCATAATATGGTCAACTGATTTACTTTTTTTACTAAGATAACCCCAAAACTTGGAAGGAGCAGTTCTGACGAAGTTAGGAAGGGTGAACTGGTAATAGCAAAGTTTAGCAACACTGATAGCCTCATTTAATTTTGCTTGGTAGGGCTCTACTATGTCACGAGAAATACCCTATCGTCTTAGTCGTTTGACCTTTCTCTTTAGGTGCACTATGTCACGCGTCATCCAGGGAGTAGCTCTATGTTTTCTTGGTTTTATTTGGAATAAAGTTGTCAATACAGTGTGTACAAATATTCTTAAATTCATCCCAAAGTTGAACGGTGTCATGTCCCCCAAAACCGCTAAGACGAAAGTCAAGATAATCCAGTATGCTCTCATCCCTGACGCGTGAAAAATATTTTACAGTAATAGTTTTACAATGAGTAGATCTGAGAGGATCAAGGTAGCAAGAAAAAGCCACAAGTTCATGATCAGAAATGCCATGTTCAACAGAGCCCGAATAATTGTCTAAAGTCCGGTTAATAAACACAAGGTCAAGTATTGAGGCAGAAGTAGTGCTGATTCGTGTTGGCTCAGTAACCACTTTCTGCAAGTTGTGCATCAAGATTATGTTAAGCAACTGCTCATTATTTATATTAACATCAGCGCTAGGAGTTCCGTGAGTGCAGTCCACTCCCGGAAGATTGAAATCACCTATGAGAAAAATTTTTTCGTGCACAAAAGACGCCATGTGATCACGCAGGTCATTGAGAAATTGTGGAGCGGAATCAGGAGCACGGTAAACAGCAAAAATCAAAACAGAAGCATTATGGCGTAAAATTTTTAAAGAGATCACTTCAAGATTATCAGCTTGACGTAGTAGAACTGCCGAAATATCTTCTCTCACCAAAATAGCAACACCGCCACCTCTAGTAGGTCTATCACGACGGAAAGCACGGTAATTAGAGGGGAAGACATCCGTATCTTCTATTTCGTCATGCAGCCATGTTTCTGTGACGACGAGAATGTGTGGGTTACGCGCAAGAATTATCGCGTCAAGCTGCTCACTCTTGTTGATAACACTGCGTGCATTGATATTTGAGATTCGGAATTCTTGAGGGGGAGCCAAGTCAGTCCTTTTTTGAAGTACTGCGATAATCGTGGTTTGAATCCTGGTGTTCGTGGCATCATTCCATATAAGGTGTTCATTGTTGACCCGCAGTTTCGCGTCAATCAAAGTAACTTTTTTTCCCTCTTTCTTTTCAGCCTTCGCGCTGTCCCAAAGCAATTTACGTTTTCTGAGGGTTTCATGCGAATAATCATTTTTACTGAAATTCTGATCCCTTTTAACTTGTGGGCGTTTTTTAAGATTGCACGTTTTTCATTGAAGTCCTGAAAGAACATAATAACGGGTCTTTCTTTACCAGCTTCCCTAAACGCTGGATTCTTCCAATCGAGCTGCAATTTACGTTTAGCATATGGGAAAATATGTCAGTCACAATTTTTTGCTTAAGCTTGGTTTCTGTTTCAGCGGCTTCCTCCCGAAGGCCAAATAGTACCAAATTGGAACGCCTACTCCTATCTTCCAATTCTACTATGTTGGTTTCTAGAGATTTAACGGTTTGTTCGAGTTCATCAACACGAGCGACACGTTTTTCCAAAACAGTGAAACGATTGCCCCAATCAGTAAAAAGCTTTTCCATGTTACTCTGCTGCGTTCTAAGCATCGCCATGTCTTCAGCTAACTTAGTTTGTCCTGCCAGTATTTCTTGCCGCCCTTTTTCAATATCGGGGCCTGGATTTGTCTCAATGTCACCGCACAGCAAAAGTAAACACATACAGTACATTTCGTAAGCAATACTAGCACAACGCGGGGGGCACGGCAAGACCAAAAGACAGCGGCAATCGCTCTTAAATGAGGCAGAGTAGTAACTAACCTGCATGAAGCAGAGGACAGGCTTGTGAGGCCCCATTCCCGCAGTTGGTCCGCCGTGCCCACTGAAATTGTGCAGCTGCAGTCGTCCTTTTGTACAGCATCCCACTGATGTCACCTGATGTGTAGGTGGCGCTATGGTTGGATTGCGCGGGACCAGAGCTGGCGTGACGTGGAAGGAAGGTGTTTCGTGATAACTCTCAATCGTTGCTGACGTGTTAAGAAAACACGTGGTAGGAACAGGCCCATTTTGGCAGCTTGAAGATCCGGCAGAATAACTGTTTCTGTGATACATCACTCCGGTCAAACCAAGAACGAGCACCTGCATGAAGCAGAGGAAAGGTTTGTGAGGCCACATGCCAGCAGTTGGTCCGCCGTGCCCACTGGTCCGTCGCACCAAGGAGAAAAAGTAAAATAGGTGGAAAAATCTTGCCCGTGATATTGGTCTTTAAGTCGAGACTCGGAACTTCAGCGATGGTGAAGAACCTGGTGAAGATGCAAACAGTAGTACAAAGCCGCCGCAAGTCGATGACAGCAGGAAAGAACCGCCAAAGAAAGAGCGTCATTGTGGAGGCATGAGTATATACTCCCACTGTAGGGGCAATTCAATAATTAATTTGGATCTCCACCAGAAGAATTAACATCGTTCAGCAGTACTTCAAGTTATTTTGTGAGGACTCTGTTTTTGGAAATTTTGGCAGACCTGAAAAATCTGTACTCTGTGCAGGCTACAGAACGTTGTCCAGAAATCACAGCTAAAAAAATGGAACAGTTCGTGTGCATACATGTAATCTCTAGATTTGTGAAGATGCCTACGAGAAATATTGGAGTGGGACAATTAAATTCATCACTGTAGCGCACGTGATGCCGAAGAAGCGTTTCCGCAAAGTGATAACGCTGTTCCACATCAATTGTAACAGCTACGTTACTGCTCCTACAAACCCCGAGCATGACATTCTCTTCATTGTAAGGTCATTGCACAAGTAAGTTTCCGAAAATATGGCCAAAGTTTAACCTGAAGAGTTCAACCTGGTATGAATTTACCATACCGTTCTACGGTAGATGTGCTCCAAAAGAATACATAAAGATCAAGCCTCATAAGTGGGGCGTCAAAGTTCTTTCCAGAGCAAGTGCTAGTGCATATGATATCTATGTCGCTAAAGGCGCTGTCGCTAAAGCATCAGAGCTCGGCATCAGTACCATAGCACTAAAATTGATGGGCGCTCTCTCCCCGAACAAGGGCTTCAAAGTAGCCTTTGACAACTGCTTCAGCAGAACTTCAGTTTGGCCTAGTTGGTCTAGTCTAGTTGGTCTAGTCTAGTTGGTCTAGTCTAGTTGGCCTAGTTGTTCTTCAGTGACCTAGTCATATTGACCGCAAATGAAGATGGGAACAGCGGAAGAGAACACCGTGTTGTTTTTGTGTTCTCTCTCGCTGTCCCCGTCTTTATTTGCGGTCAATATGAAATGGTGCTTTGCAACTGGTTTGCCTGATATGGTGTTGTGTGTGAACTAAAGCTAAGGGAGATGAATTTCGTGGGGACTGCACGCTGCAACCGCCTACCGGGTTGCACTTTAAAAGGCCACATAGCGCTGAAGAAGTATGGTTGAGTTAGCGTCGACGTAAAGAGTGAGCCAAAGTAGAATATCGCCGTGGTAAAGTGTTATGATAATAACGTAGTTCATTTGGTATAATCCTACGTTGGAGTGGAACTAACTGAATCATTACGGGGGTGGAGGTCGCCGAGCCGCACTCATTGAATGTTGAACAGCCAGCCAATATGCGAGAGCAAAATCGCTTCATGGGAGGTGTGGACTTGTGCGAAATTTTGGCGGCACTGTATCGCTGAGACATTCGCGGCAAGCGCTATTTGCGCATTGTGTTTCATATCACTGATGTTTGTGTTGTGAACATCTTGCTGTTGTACAAGAGACATTGGCTGAATCCGGCATGCGACATCAGCCTCTTGTTGACTTCCGATTGCAAGTTACCCACGTCCTCCTGAACTCAGGCACATCTAAAGGACGAAAGCGTGGCCTTCCTCCATCTCACAAGCCGCAGCAGCCAAGAGCCAATCTATGCCTCTGACCAGTAGAAGATATGGGATTGGAAAGAACGGCGCACTGGTGTTTGCACTGTGGCACGAAGCAGAGGTGCAAGTTTTACGTCGCCTCTTACTCCGGCATCCGGTGCGAGATGTGCGAGAACAACCATTCATTGTTCTTGTTCACTCAGTTCGAATGTACTGCGGCCTCGCCGCAGTATACTGTTGCTACAAGGTGACGCCTGCATAAAGTACTGCGGTGAAGCATACTAAAAGTGGGGTAGGGGCGCTATCACACGACATGCAGTTCACCACTCCTGCGCCACATTGCGCCAAAGAAAATTTCCTAGGCTTTACTGATAAAAAGAATATGCGGCTTCGCGCTAGAGTGCGCCGACATTAGCGACTGTGTTTGAACTGTGTGGCCCCAGCAGTCTGCAGGCGTGTATAGCGCGCATGAATAAGCGGTATAATATATCGAACTTCCTGTTATCCATATGTCGCCGACTGAAGCGAGCCACATAAATGGCCGAATAATTTGGAGTCTGAAATATCTAAATTTGACAGGAAACAACTATAGTCTAAGTCTGGCGAAAAACATTTGCCGTATTCTCGGATGGCCGCTTTAAGGGATACGTTCATTTTCGCGGGATTTCCCGATTCATTTGTCACCCTTGTATTCTCAAACACGCCTTCAGTCAACGCCTCTCCTCGACTCAGCCAAGTCGAGGCGACGAGCTTTCCTTCACTCAAGGCTCCCTTGCGTTTAATGAACACTACTCCACTTTTCCTCTGCCAAATGACGCCTTGAACATGCGCCCTCGACTCGAGTGAAGTGTACAGACCGAGAACGGCGTCTGATATCGAGATTATTCTTAAATATGCTTATCAAAAGTCCAATTATTTAAGACAGATCTGTGTTTCCGGTTATTCGTCTTTCTAATCAAAAAAGTCCATAGTGCAATGCAGAACTTTACCTCGGCAACGCTGCCACTGTGAGCGTGCGACTGATAGATCAAGCGGCAGCTGTGTTTGATGATGATTATGATGTGTGGTGTTTTATGGCGCAAGGGCCAGGTTTGGCCAAAGAGCGCCATGACAAGTGGTAGTGTTAACAATGTATTATGGAAGATGTGACTTGGCTGCAAAGTGGCCTAAAAATAGTCGCTGTAAAGTGCGTAAAATCTACGTGCTATAAAATTATGGCGATGACTAATGACGAATACTATGAACATTAAAATCCATCGTAGAAGAATGATGCATTGCTTAAAATATGCGAGATGTTAAATTGCTTACAACACTACTGCCTCGCCAGAGCCCTTGAACCACAAGGGCCTAGAGGCATGTGCTATTCAAAATAATTATCACAGCGGCATCCTCTGAAGAGACAAAGCGCTACGAACGTTTGGGGTTAATAACATACAATACATCTTTCAAAAAACCTAGGACGGCGTTGGTGTCAAAAAGTGGTTTTGGACCAAGTAACATAACAGGATGAAGGGGGATGTGCTGCCGGTATGCTAAGAGAAAATGTTTCTTTCTTCAGATTCGGCTTCCCGACACTCCAGTAGGACGTGGAGGACGGTGACCCTCTCCCTGCATCTACCACAGGTTGGAGGCTCGTTTCCCGTGAGTAAAAAGTTATGTGCGCCAAAAGTGTGTCCTATTCTTAGACGGCAGAATAGGACATCTGTACAGCGGGATTTTGTTACAGGAGGCCAGAAACCTAATTGTGGCTTTGTTACAAGCAGTTTATTATTTATTTCTTCGTCCCACATGCGTTGCCAGTGGTTTCGTAGTTTCCTTCTTAAGAAAGGCTTCAGGTCTGTGACAGGGACCGAAGCAGTAGGATTAAGTGCATGAAATGAAGTTGATGTGGCCATCTCGTCGGCTAGAAGGTTTCCCTCGATGCCCCTATGTCCAGGCACCCAACATATAATCACATGTTGCTTAGATATATATGCTTTACATGGTGCGGAGTTGAGTTCATTAAATACTGGATTTCTGTGATTACAGAAAGACATCAAGGCCCTCAAAACACTGAGGGAGTCCGTATGTATAACTGATTTGTGGAATTGTGATTTATTTATATGCTTTACGGCCGACAGCAGTGCGTAGGCCTCAGCCGTAAAGATACTACTTTCCGGATGCAGTACGTCGGATTCCGAGAAGGATGGACCGACGGCTGCATAGGACACACCGTCGTGTGACTTCGATGCGTCTGTGTAGAACTCCGTGCAGGAGTATTAGTGCTGGAGTTCCCGGATATGCATTTAGATTTCAATCTCTGGAGCGTGTTTTGTAACTCGCATGAAAGATATATCGCATTGTATCAGCTGCCACTCCCAAGGAGGTAGCAGCTTGGCTGGATGCATTAGGCGAAGCTCGAGGAGTGGGACATGCATTTCATGACTAAGCTCCCTCACACGTAGCGGAAAGGCTGCCTTACGGAGGGACGATTATGAAAGAGTGTAGCATATGTCATCTCGTTAACGGTAGTATAACACGGATGTTGAGGATTAAAGTGGGCTTTCAGAAATTATGTTTGGCTGACGTATGTTCTCTGGAGATGAAGTGACCACTCATTCGATTCTGCATATAAGCTTTGTATGGGACTCGTTCTGAAAGCGCCAGTGCCCAGTCGGATTCCTAGATGGTGGACTGGGTCTAGCATATTTAGCGCGCTCGGGGCGGCAGAGTGATAAATCACGGCACCATACTCTAGTCGTGAACGAATGAGGCTTGTATAGAATTTTAATAAACACTTCCTGTCACTACCCCATGTAGTCTGGGATAGAAGTTTCATTATGTTCATCGTTTTTAGACATTTTTCTTTAAGATGTTTAATGTGGGGGACGAAAGTGAGTCTGTAGTCCAGTATAACACCTAGAAATTTGTGCTCTTTGTTTACAGGTATTTGTTGTCCACCCAGTTCTAAGCAAGGATCTGGGATCATTCCTCTCTTTCTGGTAAAAACAACGCAAGAGCTTTTGTTAGGATTGATCTTAAATCCATTCTTGTCTGCCCACATTGAGACTTTGTTCAGGCCATGCTGTGCCTGTCTTTCGCACACTGCGAGGTTACAGGATTTGAAAGCTCTCTGAATGTCGTCCACGTAGACAGAGTAAAAGATGCCCGGTGGTAATTAAGCGTGAAGCGTGTTCATCTTCACAATGAAGAGCGTGCAGCTGAGCACGACTCTTTGGGGAACACCCGTTTCTTGCGTAAATGAACGTGAAAGTTCATTGCCGACTTTTACCCGGAAGGTACGATCGGACAGATAGCTTTCCATTAGGTTTAGCATATTCCCATGGATGCCCATTTCTGACAAGTCTCTTAAGATTCCGTAAGGCCACGTTGTATCGTACGCCTTCTCCATATTGAGGAATATGGATAACAAAAACTGTTTGTGTACAAATGCGTCCCTGATATTTGCTTCCACGTACAAGATGGTCAGTTGTGGAGCGCCCTTCTCGGAAGCCGCACTGATAAGGCTCAAGTATTTTGCTCTGTTCAAGGAAATGAATGAGTCGCAGATTTATCATTTTTTCGAACACCTTACAAATGCAACTTGTGAGGGCTATCGGGCGATAACTTGCCACCGAGGAAGAGTCTTTGCCTTGTTTCAAAACAGGGAATACAATGGCTTCCTTCCACGCGGTTGGAAGTTACCCTGCATCCCAGATGGTGTTGAAAAGTGTGAGTAGTGTAACCTGCGTGTCATTGTGTAAGTTTTTAAGCATTTCACACATGACTCGATCAGATCCCGGTGCGCAGCTTCCGCATGCGCTCAAGGCAGCTCTCAGTTCGGCAATACTAAAAGGACGGTTGTAAGGCTCATTCTGTCGTCATTTTCTGATGAGTGGCTGGCATTCTTCCATTTGTTTATATTTCAGGAAGGATTGCGAATAATTTGTTGATCTTGACACGTTCTCAAAATACTCCCCAAGTGAGTCTGCCTGGTCTTGCAGTGTATCGCCCTGTGTGTTTACCAGATGGAGTGAATGTGTTTACCGCCCTCTAATCCTATTAACCATGTTCCAGGCTTTGGCCTCATCTGTAAAGGAGTTGATACCGGATAAAAACTTCTGTCAACTCTCTGTTCAGGCCTGTTGGTGGGTTCGCCTGCCTTGGGCTTTTACTTTTCTAAATTGATAAGATTCTCCGCAGTGGGGGAGGCGCGTAGCAACCCCCACGCTTTGTTTTGTTTCTTAAGAGCGGTCCTACAATCGTCGTTCCACCATGGGACACGCCGTTTGCATGCCAATCCATTTACTTGTGATATACATTTAGTTGCGGCATCTATTATGAAGGCTGTAAAATATTCCACAGCCGCATCAATTCCTAGCAAGGACATGTCATCCCATGAAATACTACTGAGAATTCGGAATTTCTCCCAGTCAGCTGTATCAATCTTCCACTTAGGAACCTGTGGTAGATATTCGTTTTCTTTAGGTCTTCTTATCAGTATGGGGAAGTGGTCGCTCCCGTAAGGATCGCTCACAACTTCCCATTCGAGTTCGGCCAGTATAGGCGGGGAAACTATACTGAGATTTATTGAAGAAAAGGTTTTGTTGGCAGCACAGTAATATGTGGGTTCTTTCTTATTCAGAATGCACGCACCAGAAAAGAATTGTTCGACAAGTCGTCCTCGTTCATCTATACGAGGGTCGCCCCACAGATAGTTGTGTGCATTGAAATGGCCAAGAACAATATAAGGTTCTGGCAATGCATCAATGAAGGACTGAAATTCATGTTTAGCTAATTTGTAATGTGGGGGTATGTAGAGCGAGCACACAGTGATAAGTTCGTTTAGGAGAACAGCACGAACCGCCACTGCTTCAAGGGGTGTTTGTAGCTGTAAACGCTCACAGGAAATACTTTTAGGAATACAAATGGCAACACCGCCTGATGATACGACAGCATCATCGCGATCTTTGCGGAACATGACATACGGTCGGAGAAAGTTTGTGTGTTCTGGTTTTAGGTGTGTTTCCTGTAGACACAGCACTTTTGGATTGTGTTTTTGGATAAGCTGTTGCAGGTCATCAAGGTTCCTAAGAAGACCTCTAACGTTCCATTGAATAATTTGTGTATCCATATTGAAAGTAAGTAAGTGCTGTGTGTATGGAAACGGAGGTGATGCCTTAGGTTACAGAGCTCTTTCGAGGCCCTGTAACGGGGGTTCTGCCCTTTCTGGAGCGTTCGAGGGAGCCTCGCCGCTCCTTAGGCGTTTGGTGTGTCCATTGCCTCTTGTGAGGCGCCGGACACGTACTCTTGCGAGCGAGAAGTTACAAGGGAGAGTCCTGCCTTGGAGGGCAAGACCCCTCCGCCCAGCAGCCCGGAGGTCGATGGGGCACCCTGCGGGATTTGGCTGCGCCGGCTGTTGCCAGCTCTGGAAGGGGCTGGGGAGGTTGGGGTAGCATCGGCTGCGCCCACTTTCAGGGTCGATGGCCCCATCTGCTGTGTTGGCGTAGCAGCGTTAGCTGCAGCCGCCACGGGGGCCTATGGCGTCAGTGCCGCCTCACTGGGTGTGGGACGGACAGCCGCCGGAGACCATTGTGGCGCTGCCCCCTGACGCGTCACATCGGCCAAACTTTTCTTGGGCAGGTATGAAACCCGCCTGCGTGCCTCCTTGGATGAGATATTCTATTTTACTTTGATTATCACAATCTCTTTTCCTTTTTTGCAGGACGGGCAGGCGCGAGAGTATGCGGCATGCTCGCCATCACAGTTGATACCATGTGGGGTGTTGTGTCACGTTTCAGAGGAATGTTCATTGTCACTGCACTTGGCACAAGTCAGCCGGCCTCGACGGTTCTGTGAACTGTGGCCGAAACGTTGGCACTTAAAGCATCTGAGAGGATTGGGAACGTATGGCCGAACACGAAGTTTGATATAACCAGCCTCGATGGACTCGGGAAGGACACTTCAGCCGAATGTGAGTATCAGGTGTTTCGTCTTGATCTCTTTTCCATCTCGCCTCATCTTAATTTGTTAAACATTGATAACATTCTGGTCACTGGAGGGCTTCAGTGACCAGAATGTTATCAATGTTTAACGAATTAAGATTTCAGCCTCAGTGAGCTCCACCAAGTCATCGTCAGAGACAACACCACGGGTGGTGTTCATCGTGCGGTGTGGGGTTATAATTATTTGGGTTTCCCCAAATGACACTAGTGTTGACAATTTTTCATATTGTTTTTGA
Source organism: Dermacentor variabilis (assembly GCF_050947875.1). Classification (NCBI taxonomy): domain Eukaryota; kingdom Metazoa; phylum Arthropoda; class Arachnida; order Ixodida; family Ixodidae; genus Dermacentor; species Dermacentor variabilis. The sequence goes on along the minus strand of NC_134569.1, from coordinate 232,734,096 downwards.
TCGTGGAGCTCCAAGAGGAGATCACCGCTTGCCATCCTCGACGCCTTACAGCCAGGACCAAAGACTTCAGTCAATGTCTTCGTAACAAGGAAGGGTGAGATAGTTCTTACTGGTTTATCTGGTTTTGCAGAATGGATGACATGGAAATGCGGCAAGGATTCTTTTTGGCGGCCAAAAAATTGGATGACTTCATGGGTGCGCCCTCTTTTCTGAGGGCGATCAGGTAGTGGAGGGAAGGAAGTAGCCATGTGTGGACGTGTAGTTTTCGGCAGCAACGCCAGCCACCCGCCATGGAGTCCAACAAGGGTACGCTGCAGGGCCTGAAAAACAGGGCCTGCAAACGCCAGCTGTAGGTTGCCACTATAGCCCAATATGACATAACCAAGGTTCGCTACTCACACAAGGTTAACCCTTGCTGCCAGGAACGTCGGAAGTAATAAAGAAATGAGAAGGAGACAGGAAAGGTGGAAAGTAAGGAAAAGACGAAGGTTGTAGGGAGAGAGAGAGACAGGAAAAGGCAACTACCGATTTTCCCCGGAGGGGTCAGTCCGGCAGTGCCATCTACGTGAAGCAAAGGTCGACTAGGTGTGTTGCCTCCGCCGAGGGGCCTTAACGGTCCGAACACCCGGCATCGGCTTAACCCCCAGGATCCCCCTTTCCCCGGACACGGCTAAGCCGCGCACGGTTAGACGCGGGAGGGTCCAACCCTCGTGTGCTCGGGTACGTGGTGTCGCAACACACCAAACGCCTGCCTACGCAGACGCCCCTGCCGGGAGCTGTGTTTGAGGTGCGGCAACAATCGCACCCCAACAGTTGAGAGCATGGTGCATGACTGAGGGGCCACAGAATTTGCGCCGGCATTTGTCCGCTGCTCTTTGTTACCTAGTGTTTCATTGGTGGCTGACCTTGCGGTTGTTAATTGCTGCTGTCATGAATGATTTTGTCCTTGTGTGTAGGTGACCGAGTCTGATTAACTTCGAAGGGACCACACATGCAATGGCCGGTGGGCAGCTTTGTTTACCTTCAAGACCGAGTGATTCTGAGAGTTCGCTGAAAGCAACAACAGGACAGAAAGTATGGATAAGTGAGCCATTTTTGCATGGAAGCATGTTATTTTGATGTGGTTTTCATGGGGTTGACGCAGCGCTGTCGATAAAGTTTTTCCAATGTGCCCAAGCATGACTGACTCCAGTTGCTCATGCTGCGAGCATTAGCACCTGAAACTTATGCGAGGTAGCATAAGCTTGTCCAAAACATTTTTTTTCTAATTGAAACTATTGGCAGATTCGGAACGACAATCCGTTATTGGTTCCTGTAGAGGATATGTAGAAAATGTAAAAGATACGGATCGGCGCCTGCATCCGGCTATCATTCCAGTATGGCGTATGAAACCTTTCAGTAGTGGAGAAGCAGTTATAATATACATGTGGCAGAATGGATATGGTTGAGTGCGTTGGTCCGACGGGTGAAAGAAACAAGCATTTTTGAGTCCTCTACTTTCTTTTAGAAGCCGTGGTGGTCTGTAGGTTTGCTCAAATTGTAGCACGTATTGTCGCAACATCAGAAACAGGGGTCGTAGAGCGCTGTTCAGGAGGCACAGCGGTACGTCGTCTTTTTAATACCTAGCACAACTGCGACTTCATCACCATGCCGTGTCAAAAACGCTCATGCATATTTGAGTTGTTCTATTCTTCATCGGAGTACTGGCGCGGCATTTGCGTCCCTCCGCAGGAAGCATCGTCCCCATGCGCTGTTTAAGCGGGGCGACAGGACAATGGGACAGAGTAGAACATTACAGAGTCACACACACGCACAGCAAAAAAGCAAAAGTTAGATCGACAGGCACGGCTTTATTCGCACCGCATACATCCCTTCGAACAAGTGCTTGCGGCGACTACAGCTATTGCCACTTTCAGGAACGACCTCGTTATTCACGTCGCCCAGGCGGCGTATCACTCTGTACGGCCCAAAGTACCGTCTTAGGAGTTTTTCGGAGAGTCCACGACGGCGAATGGGTATCCAGACCCACACTTTGTCGCCGGGAGTGTAGAAGACGGATCTGTGTCGAAGATCGTACCTTTTTGCATCTTGGTCTTGCAGAATTCCTATACGTACGCGGGCAAGCTGTATGGCTTCTTCAGCGCGTTGAGTAAATTCTTCAACGTCGGTATGTACGTCGTCAAATTCTTCCGGAAGAATGGCTCCAGCGTTGTCATGGCTTCGCGACCATGGACCAAGCTGAATGGTGTCATTGCAGTAGTTTCTTGTCAAGCGGTATTGTAGGCGAATGTTACATAAGGCAAAATCTGATCCAAGTTCTTATGTTCTACGTCGACAGACACTTTGCGGCAATTGCGCATCGTCCCGATGCGCAATCGTCGCAATATAATAATAATAATAATAATAATAATAATAATAATAATAATAATAATAATAATAATAATAATAATAATAATAATAATAATAATAATAATAATAATAATAATAATAATAATAATAATAATAATAATAATAATAATAATATTAATATTAATAATAATAATATTAATCTTTATTCAGTATAGTTAAAACAGTATACAAAACGGAAGCGCCGAAGCCACAAGAGGGCTTGTGCGGCGACAACCGGCAGCCGCGGCAATCTACGCGCCACACCAGAACTCCATCAGAAGCTGGTTGTGCATTAGGCACAACCATCACGCATTATCAAAGATGCACTGATAACATCAGTACATAATAAAGGTTCTCTAACGCTTGAACAGCAACTCTCAGTGTTTTGCGGGTGGACAAAGAAAATACATCGTCCGGTAGTTCATTGAAGATAGCAGGAACATAATAGCGTCTTGTTGCTTTACCGTAGTGAGTGCGCACTCTCGGTTTAAGATAACGGGGAACATGTCTCAACGGTACGGGTTTCGTATTTATGTGCCTGTATGCACTGCTCCAAAAATATTTAAGTACTACGATTTGTTTAAAAAGATTTTCAAAAGAAGGCAAACCGGCTGTTCCAAAGACACTGCTGGGCAAATTCTCCTGTGGCATGTAGAGGACACTTGTAGCGATGTTTTTTCAAAATCCTATTCACTCGACATTTCCATGTGAAAGAGCATTAAAAAAACAACACATATCGTATCTTAGAACACTATACCCCAGAGCCTGGGCGATTAGTTTTCTGATAGAAAAAGGCATCATGGTTTTTAAATTAAACAACAAACATGCAACACTTCTAAGTTTCTTACAAATGTGGGTCAAATGAGTATTCCACGTGAGATCACTGTCTATGTGCACATCAAGATACTTTACCGACTGGACGCTAGCTATAGGTTGACAAGAGCACAAAGAGCAATATGAAGGGTGTAAATATATGGAAGCGACGCTTGGTACATCTTTGTGCGGGTTACGAAAACAGACAAGTCTGGATTTGGTGCTATTTATTTATATTAAGTTTGAGGCAAACCAATCACTAACTTTAATAGCGTCCTCTTGAAGGTTAGCCAGGGCACATGAAAACTCAGGGTTGCTTCACACTAGTAAAGTGTCATCGGCATAAAGGAATACGGTGGATGCTTTCACGTGGTCACATATATCATTCACATATAAGTTGAACAACAAAGGAGATAAGATAGACCCTTGCGGGATACCGCACACCAGACTTACCGCGTCACTGCAGATAGGCCCAAACATGACTACTTGTGAGCGATTGTGAAGATAGTTTTTAATTAGTGACAAAAAAGGACCCCTTAATCCATATGAATACAGTTTAGAGATTAAAATTTGATGATTTACTGTGTTGAAAGCTTTTTTTACGTCCAAAAAAAGCCCAAATGCCACCTCATTGTTTTCCAGGCTTTGGTGCAGTAAATCAGAGAGATTTTCTCATAGCACCTGTGTTCCAGACCCACTAACAAATCCGTACTGATTCACACTCATTAGGTCATGTTTAGCAACAAATGCATTCATCACAGAAACTACGTGTTTTTATAAAATCTGGGATATGCAGTAAAGAACAGAAATAGGGCGGTAGTTGGCAATATCATTCTTTTTCCCACTTTTGTACAGAGGAACAACACGAGCACTCTTCAGTGAATCTGGCCATGTACCAGTTGCAATCATGCCGTTTAAAATAAATAGCAGAACATGTTTCAGAGCTTTAATGTTTCTTATCAGATCAGCTATGAAAATGTTGTCAAGTCCGGCGGATTTATTACGTTTCAAACTATACAAAATGCTGAAGAGATCAGATTCTGTCATAAGAGGAAGGAAAGCTGATGGCGATACACTGTTTTAAATTTTTGTCGAGCTCAAAGTTTGGACTGCGACCCGTTGCTCAGCCGAAGATACGTTATTGAACTCATTAGCCAAAATAGGCGACACTACACCGAAATTATGCTCCACTGCTTCTTGGACGGACAAGCGTATGTTACCACGTAACTGGTTTATCAGAGACCAAGTGTTCCTTACGTCGCGACGAGTGTTGTGAAACTGCTGTGCAAAGAACTTCCTCTTTGATAAGCGGATAAGCGCAGTTACCTTATTTCTGATGCAACGATATTCTGCTCGGAGTTTGTCATTTTTTGGCGCCCTGCGGCATCGAGACCAGAAAGTGTCCGTTTCTTTGATAGCAGCCAGGATTTCCGCAGTCAGCCACTGGCAGTCAATTTTACGTTTCTTCACAGCCAAAGTTTTTTGCACACTTTCTTTATTTCGCCTAATATCCTGACCAAGCTATCGTACGCAGTGTCGTTAGTGTTATGATGAGTAAATGAATCCCAATCATATTCAGTGACATGATTATCGAACTTTTTTTAGTCTAGAATGGTCACAACACATCTGGCAGAGTTAGCGTGCTGCATAGAGTCTGTTTTCATAAGGCGACACGCAATGTAATAGTGATCTGCCAGTTTCTGTCTGATTACAGCTCCGGTCACTGAAGAAATGTCCGATGCACGGACGTTAGCGTGGTCAATGCAAGTAGTTGTAATGCGATTATTAAGATTATTAAGTACTCCGTTGAAGAAGAAGACAACGTGATTATGTATGAGCTTTTTTGTCAAGGCGCCGTGAGGAAGTCTCAGTTTTTCTCGGTATTAAAAAGGTGACTTACCGCTGTGCCCCCTGAACAGCGCTCTACGACGCCTGTTTTTGACGTTGCCACAGTATGGTCCATGAACCAGCACTTCTGTCTGCATTTCCAGTGCTTCCTGACTTCACATATACGGTACGCAATGTTTTAATCTTCCGAAAACTCACTCGGCAGTTGTTCATTGGCAGCGTTAATGGTCTTTCGCCTTACCTTTTTCACTGTGCTATGTGGCAGCATCTGATGCACGTTCCATAATCTGTGCTCCAAAGTTCACGCAATGGCCATATTCTTTAGTTGTGCTATGTCTTTTTATTTCGGTTGTTTAGGCACACTAAATTTATTTAGCGCACGAACGCTTTTGGTACATAAAATTTTTGTCATTCTGGTGCAGCATGCGGGCTTTGGAAGTAGCAACTGATGAAAATATCAAAGTCTTTGCTGCACAATCACGATTCTGGCAGACCTGAAAGCATCGACAGATATGGCACCTGCCTGTTAGAGTTGAAGCAGCTCGCTTCCCGGAAAGAACCCAGGCGCTGAAGAAGTGTTTGACTAGCCTACCCGGTAATGAGTTTGTGCTTATTTTCATAAACGTTGTAAAAATAATCATGTTACGTCTCCCCATATTCACAAAATGGAGAAATGGACATCGTGTTATTGGGAACCACTAACATAAGACAGCTATGCCGTAATGAAGTCCAATTATTACTTTATTCCTCTTCAACTGTCATATAATTTTTGTTTTGAAGAGCATGATTATGATGGTACGAAGTCATCACTTGCCCATGATGCGTTGTATTCGCGACGTGAACATTTTACGGCCCCTAATTTGTAATGCAGCACTTTCGTAGTATTTGTAGCCAGCACTTTAGTATTAAGTAGCATGCTGAAGCTACTTTAGCATTAGCAAGTGTACATTCAAAATATGCCCTATTTTGATGGTTGATAGATTTACTGAAATAACGGTAGTAATCCATTCTATACAGTATGTTCCGGCATCGTCATTGCGACAGTCTGCATCACCATTTGGCCTATTTTAGAATCCCACAATACACGCTGCTACCCTAGGACATGTTCCTCGGTGAATGCTCACGTTCTGCCAGCCCCATGGAAGTCAACTCTCATCCGAATCAAATGGAAGAAACTGATTCTTCCGGCCCTCATGATTCATCTTAAGCTGGAGCTGGAGCCAGAGCTGAAGCTTCATATATTCTGCAAGGATTTACCCTACATGCCGTCAGGTGCCCACACCCGACAGGCTGCTGCCTAGAATACAAATGTTTTATTCTAGAATATTTTCCCAATCAGTGCTACTACTTCTGCTTATAGGACGTTCCCGCTGTGTTTGCATACTATCAAAGTACAAAAACAGTGAATGTTGATCCGTTGTTTTAAAAAAGAAATTGCCACTTCGATTGACTAGAAATATTAAGGGGTACATACTGTCCTAATAAATATGACTGAAGAAAAGACTCTCAGATCAAAAGCACCACTTCAGCTACAACGTATCTATGAAGGCAAATGTATGCTGTCAAACTGCCTTTAGTGGTGATGGTTGAGCTGATAGGATGTCAGATAGCTGATAGATGTCTTAGTCAGAATAGTGCGACAACTATTCTAGTGCAGCAGCACATTAACTGGAGCTCTCCTCCACTTGCACACCAGTGCAACTGCAGCACACACAGCACAGTGGGAAAGGCAGTTGCTCTTCGTTCTTGTGTTGGCAACCTGGTCCCTGCATCAGAGAAGTGGTTGATAATAAACATATAATCATGTTAAAAAGGTCCATTAAAGCTAGGTTAGGTACTGTATTCATTTTTTTAAGTTTACATTTTCTACTAATTTCGTTTTAGACATTTGTGCTTTACAGCGCGATTGTTGTTACAATTATGAGATCATACTGTTTTTATTTATTTTCATTTGAAAAGAAATGGCCCTCTTGGTCTGCCGCTCGCGCAACTAGAACGACATACAGGGATCTAACTCTTACATAATGAACCCTCTAGAGAGCTGGAATGTTCGCAATAAAAATGTGCTAGACATATCTGCTACCGCTTGCTTGCTAGCAATGTCCGTACAAGGAGCTGCCACTGCACTGCTACAGCTTTCATTATGAAAACGAAAAAAATAACGTGAAGTACTTTAACTATGTTGAGTTGTATTTGTGGCAGCAACATTTAGTTTGATTGCCTAGCATATATATATATATATATATATATATATATATATATATATATATATATATATATATATATATATATATATATATATATATATATATATATATTACGAGCACCACTGTCTGCCGCTCCTTCTATTATCTCTGTAAGAGACACCAAATCCCGCGGCCACCAGCGAAGGAGATAACAGACGAGTGCTGTGCACGCTTTGACACAGCCGCCGACACACGGCTGTTGACACGTGGCTGACAGACGGCCGTATCACAGGCCTTGTGCACAGCGCTGTTATTTTCAATCTTACACCCTCGGCGCTAAAGCACTTTCGCTCGTTGCCGCACCCACCCGCCTTACCATCTCTCCTCTTTAGAAGAACCCTACCTACATATATTGTTCCGAGGAAAGCATATGGTCGCCTTCAAAAGACAAGTCCACTTGTAGAAACGTTGGCTCTCGCTTTCAGTTTCTCGTTTTGGTCATCGTCTTGAATTTCCATCTCCCGCCTTCCACTCTTTTCCTTGGCACTCTATTATAGTGTTATTCTGTCTCTTATTGAAACAAAACATTACATTTCCCGTGCATGCGGGAAGGTATAATTCGAAATGTCATTTCATGGTTGGCGACTTCCTGGTTGGGCTCGGATCTTAGGGATGATAAGCTAATTAAAATGAATGTTTTGAAGCATGCAGCAAGTAATTACTGCTTATGACTTTATATTCCATGAGCTGCATGTGGTTCACGCAAAATTACAGTGCATTTTATTTACCCTAGCGAAACTAGCTGCATCTATTTAAAGAAAATCGCAAAAATTTAAGTGAGCTCACCTGCTCGTTTATAGAGATGCTCGCTATGTTGCGGTGTGCCTCGCCATGCTTGGATTAGCGTAGGCAGTGACGAGTACTACCCGTGACTACCCGAGTACAAACAGCGCTTACGGGGCGACTGCCGGCGCTCGCGCAAGCAATACGCGCACTAATGGCAGGAAATTTCGTAGTTGTTGTCTTTCTATAAGCTCGGAATCCTTCGCAGTTATGTATCGCACCGTGAATGAACTGATGCGGCTTTGTACAATCAGCCGCGAGAAACAAGTGAATGCTCTGGAGCCGATAGTAGTTTGGGTGCACTCGCACGAAGAATACCCCTATGCAGGTCATCATTTGGCTGATGCACGGAGTAACACGATAGTCACTGCACTAGCTTGCAGTCTTCTTGACAGGACGGCCGATCTATCTCGGTGGCGCAGTGGAATAATTCCGCTGAAGGAGCGCTCCAGAGGACTGCACCTGTTCCTAAAACGAAGCCCTTCAAAAATTGCGCTGCATCGTTAACTAAAGAAAAGCTATGGAGGCAACTGGCGTCCACCGAAAAAAGCTCATGCGACAGATCACAAGGCAGCCGGGTTTACGCGCTATGTTCAGTCGAGGAGGCATTCAAGGTAGCTGCGGCTATCTTGAGATTCTCGAGTAAACTGCTCGAGCTTTCATTCCCTCAAAGCGCGTTTGGAGCGGCGGGCAATGTGTGAAATCAAAAACCGCCCTCAAGGATCATATCGAGTGGAGGGTCAAGCCGAGGTGCGTTTCTGAATACGGGGTAAGTCTCGTCCAATTCTGCGGGCAATGATATTCTTGGGACTGTGCCAAGTACGTCAAATTATCCGTTGCTAGTCATGCGAAATGTTGCAAAAGTGAAAATGCCCGAGAAAGGAATTGTCCAATAATAGCGCTAAAGTTTCTCAGCGCCAGAGTAGTATTTATTTCATGTAGTTGGTTCATTGTTGTCACGATCCGCCCGGGTTCGTGAACGAGGGAGGGCTCGAGGCACCCTCCGTTAGACGGACGCTCCGCAGCGTGGAGGTGACTAACGATGACTGACTGCCGAGCAGCTGTGCTCGCCGGTGTTTATTGCTGTGGTGAGCAATGTTGCCTGCCGAGCTTCTCAGACCACCAAGTCTGGCGGGCTAAAGAAGATTATGCCCAAGGGGGCGTCACATGCTTGTTACAGCCCCTTACCCCCAGTTTGTTTGTTAACTAAAAGTACGTCGAATTATCCGTTGCTAGTCATGCGAAATGTTGCGAAAGTGAAAATGCCCGAGAAAGGAATTGTCCAATAATAGCGCTTAAGTTTCTCAGCGCCAGAGTAGTATTTATTTCATGTAGTTGGTTCATTGTTGTCACGATCCGCCCGGGTTCGTGAACGAGGCAGGGCTCGAGGCGCCCTCCGTTAGACGGATGCTCCGCAGCGTGGAGGTGACTAACGATGACTGACCGCCGAGCAGCTGTGGTCGCCGGTGTTTATTGCTGTGGTGAGCAATGTTGCCTGCCGAGCTTCTCAGACCACCAAGTCTGGCGGGCCAAAGAAGATTATGCCCAAGGGGGCGTCACATGCTTGTTACCGCCCCTTACCCCCAATTTGTTTGTGAACTAGAAGAAGCAAACGTCCAAGTTCAGAGCATAACGCTCTGCCTCCGTCCTAGCTGCGTCGATGGTGCCTGCTACCCAAGCGAGTAGCGGTGCGGTGGCTTCCGCCGTCGAGTACTTTGCTTGGGCACCGGCGTTGACGGGTTGGCTGTGGCAACAGCGGGTTCTGCCTGAGCCAGCATCGCTACATTCGAAAGGTCCGCAGTAGTGGGCCTTGTGAGAGGTGCCGGGCTTGGTACCGGCCCAACAGGCGCCGCACCACTGGCAACGCTTGCCGCCTTCGAGGTGGGTGTTGCTCCGCTGGAAGCGACTGGTGTTGCCGCTAGTCCTCCTGCGGGCTGGAACTCTGAAGTGGCAGTCGAGCGTGCTGGCCTGGTCAAGAGGCGAGACCTAACATAGTCGGCGTGTCTGTGTCACGTGGCCCCGTATGGCATGGGGACGAGCAGCGATGAGACGCTGGCAGGAGACACCACCTGTACGGCGAGCCAGGGTGGGCCAGCGCGGAAGTTCCTGGCCAACACGAGCTCCCGACTACGGCAACGGCCTGGGGCGGCACCTTCGGTTAGCAGCCAGCTTCTGCTTCAGGCGCTTCAGGAGCACTGTGGATCGGAGGTCGGGATGCAAGACGTTCAAGAGTGTCTTGAACATCTGACCCAGCAGGAGCTCACAGGGGGCACGGCCAAGAACATTGTGGGGGGTTGGTCGGGTACTGAAACAGTATCCGGGCAATATGCGTTCGAAAATCCCCAGTCTGGCTCTTCTTGAACTTGTCCTTGATGGTTTGCACCACCCGCTCGGCTGCACCGCTTGAAGCAAGGTGGCACGGCGGAACCATCTTCCGGCGGATACCGTTCTTCGTCAGCAAGGTCAGGTACTCTGTGTTGGCGAAAGCAGTGTCATTGCCGGGCACGATGACGTTCGGCAACCCTTGGGTGGCGAAGACCTGTCGTAGAGCTGCCATGGCCAATCCAGCAGATGGAGTCACAGTTAGAACGTCAACCCACTTTTGAAAGGCATCCACAGCTACCAGGAAGTAATGTCCCTTAAGGGCCCCCCAAAATCGACATGCAGGCGGGACCAGGGTCTCTGTGGGAACGGCCAGGGGGCGATTTCCACATGACGAGAGGCCCGCTGATGCTCCTGGCAGATTTGGCAGCTATGCACCATGTGAGCGATTTCCTGGTCTAAGCCAGACCATGAAACATGGGACCGTGCTACCATCTTGGTCATTTCCACGCCAGGATGACCCAGGTGCAGCAACGGCAGGACCCTTTACCGGAGACTATGTGATCACCACCCTGGAACCCCACAGTAGGCAGCCCTGCTGCAAGTTCAGTTCGGCGGCCTTGTGTCTATAGGCCAGCTAAACCAATTCATCCCCACGGGACGCCACTTTGACCGCCTCAGACAGGAATGGGTACCGGCTGGTCGCTTGCGATACCGCAGATCGGGAGAGTATTTCCAAGTACGCGTGCTCCAGCATGAACATTTCAGCAGGTTCTGGAACGGCATCAGGCACCTCACGCAGGGGCAGGCGGCTCCGGGCATCAGCAGGTTCCAGGTCCTTTCCCGGATGGTAAACCAGCTGGTAACTAAGCTGCCAGCCTGAAGGCCCAGCGTACCACTCGAAAACGCTGGGCCTTCAAGGCAACTGCCTGCACGGGTACCGCATGGGAATATCTGCACGGGAATTACCTTGTCCGGCCCCCGTGGTCCATGGCTGCCTCGGACTTCCGGCCTCACAAATACTGGTGGAAGCGTTCGACGCTGAACATGAGGGCCAGGCCTTCCTTTTCCAGCTGTCTGTAGCGTTGCTCTGCAGCATGACGCCGACGATAAGCAAACGACACAGGGCGTTCCTGGCCATCCTTGTCCCGGTGTGCCAGGATGGCACCCGCGCCATACGGCGACGCATATACAGCCAGGACGACAGGCTTGGCAGGATCTAACTGTACTAGCACTGAAGCCTCTGTGATTAGCTCTTTGCTGCACTCGAAGGCCCGGTCCTGCTCCTTCTTCCAGACCTATTGCTGAACATCTCGAAGCAGAAGATGCAGCTGCTGCAGAGGCTCCGACAGGTTTGGCAGAAAACTCCTGTAGAAGTTGATGAGGCCGAGGTAGCTCTGAAGCACTTTCTTGTTCTGGGACTTAGGCGCCTTGAGCACAGCCTCAACTTTGTGGGGAGCCGGGGCTAGGCCAGGCTGGTAAATGACAAGTACCAAGTACTCAACACTGGGGGCTAGGATAATGCACTTTTCCAGCATGAGCTTGAGGGCGGCGTCCTGTAGCCGTGCCAAAATGTTGTGCGACCGTTGCAGGTGGCCGCCGTCGTGTGCCAGTAACCAGGATGTCATTCAAGTACACCGCCACGTGTCTCATGCCTTTAAAGAGGTTGTTCATCTCCCTATGAAATATAGCTGGGGCTGAGGCCAGGCCAAACGGTAACCACGTGTACTGGAAGAGCCCCAAGTTTTCGATATTGTGACATACTTCCGGGAGGCATCCTGGAGCACCAGCTGCTGGTAAGCATCTGTGAGGGCGAGACTGGTAAACTTCTGTCCACCGCACAATGGTGACCAAAGATCTTCTATCTCGGGCAGCGGGTAATTCTCGACGGTAGCGACGGCGTCGATGGTAACCTTGAAATCCCCACACATCCTGACACTGCCGTCTCGCTTGATCACGGGTACGATGGGAGCCACTCTTTCAGACGTCTTCACGGGCGCCAGGATACCCTCTCGCTGTAACCGTTGCAGCTCCTGGGTGACCCCATCCTTCAGGGAAAACGGCAGTAGGCGACACTTGAAAAAAGCGTGGCCGCGCTCCCTCAGGTACATAGGTACCAGCAGTCGTACCGGCAAACATGCCCACACCTGGCTCTTGAACTCGGTGAGGAGTCTGGGGACGTCTTTCACCGCAGGCAGGCTGGCTTCCTGGTACTCTGGCAGACGAACGCCCAGTGCATGAATCTAGTTTCGCCCCAGCAGCGACGGCGACGACCCCTTGGTTAAGTAAAGGTGAAGGGTTGCCTCCCAGTCGCCAAAGCGAATGCTCACCTGTGCCTGACCCTGGACCTGGGAGAGCTGTCCGGAGCACCTGCGCAGTATCACGCCAAAAGGCTCGACGGTCACGCCGGGGAACGTACACCTGAAGAGTTTCCCGGCCATTACTTACACGCTGGTCCCTGTGTCCAGCTCCATTAAAATAGGGTGCCCGCAGATTTCGACAGTCAGCATGTACGGCATCACAGACCACGGTACAAGGCCTGTGTGCCACATGTAGAAAATCGGCGCGTCCTCGGCCAGGACGTGGAGCCTCGGCGCGGAAGAACTCGAGCTTGCTGCCGCACGCCCCCGCCGCGTACTCTTGTGGCGGCTACCTTGGTTGCGGGCTTGTGTGGCACCTGGACTTGAAGCAGGCTGCTGCTTCAGTCCGTTGTTCGTCCTCCCCTTCGGCATCCCCATGCCATGTGCCCAGTTTTCCCGTACGTGAAGAATTGTGCTTGAAAGAACTGGCACTGTGAGGGGAAGTCGACACCAGCACAGCGAGCGCAGGTACTGGCCTTTGTTGCGAACTAGTTGAATGCCACTTCCGCCGACGGTGAGCCAGTCGCACGGGCAATCTTGCCGGCGTCCTTGTCGACAGCTTCCATTGTCAGTGCTGCCTTCACGGCGTCGTCCGGCAAGGGCTCGGGAAGCTCCAGGAGTCGCGTCTGCATGGCGGGGTTGGCCAAGCCATAGACGAAACGGTCCCGGAGCTGCGAGTCCATCTGGTCCCCCAAAAAGCAGGCACTCGCTAACCCTCGCAGCGCAGCAACGAACTGACCGAGGGTCTCTCCTTCCCGAGGGCTCCAGTTGTTGAAGCGGAAGCGCTCCATAAGTGCGGACGGTGCTGGGTTGAAATGCGAGTGCAGTATGGCGAGCAGCTCACCCTGCGTCTTAACATGCGGCATGGCAAGCTTGAGAAGGTCGAGCCGGAGACTGAAGACGTGGTGCCCGCGTCTTCAGTCTGTCGTTCAGTCAATGCCGTTTGTCCGGAAGAACACGTGCGATTAATCCTCATAAATTGGCCAGGCGGACCCATCTCCCTCGAACGGCTCGAGCCTTCTGTACACCGGGATGGCGGCAGCAACGTGGGGCGCTGTTTCGCCGCTCGCGGCGGTGGGGGACGATCCGTGCGTACTTGTCGCCAGTGTCACGAACCACCCGGGTTCGTGAACGAGGAAGGGTTCCAGACACGCTCCGTTAGACAGACGCTTCGCAGCGTGATGGTGACGAACGATGACCGACCGCAGGGGAGCTATGCGCGCCGGTGTTTATTGGTGCGGTGACCAATGTTGCCTACCGAGCCTGACAAACCACCAAGCCTGGCGGGGCAACGAAGCTTATGCCCGAGGGGGCGTCACATGCTTGTTACAATAGTTCAGATAGGCCTTGAACAGCTGAACTGAAAAATAAAGAACCAAGGAAGACAGACAGGGAGTGTTCTATTGTGCGATGTCCTGGTCTGTTTTGATTATTCCTCCCTTTTTTAGCTGTTCAAAACTCCTCTTTGACAACGCATCGCTGCGAGCACGTACGCTTGCCTACGATCTAGTCAGTCTGTATGCCTGACGCTGTCATGTTGTCGCCATAGATAGAGCAAAGTACAATGAAAGGATGCACCAAATGTTCAAGCCTTGGCTACATTACGAGGCGGAGATTTTGTGGCCATGCCTTCTCGGTTCCACACCTTTTCCCGCTTTGTTGGCGGTAAGAGCGACGCTCCTCCTGCGTTGTCAGTGGTAACAGTCGGCCGTGAAAGCTGGATAATAAGGGTTGCATATAGAATCCAGCGGAATACATCGCTACGAAATCGCGTTGCAGAAGTCAGCCGCGTTATCATAGCAGAATGACGGCCGTTTTCTTCAGGAAATCTCATTGTCCTCATAGGCACAGATATGTAGGGTGGAGTCGGCGCAGTTTCAACAGCTTCATGTTACCGGGAGGATATTTCTATTTAGGACATAAACAAACGCTGAGCGCCGGGAACCAACGTCCAGGGCCTTGCGTATAGCTTGCGGAGTTCTCTTGTTCCACGGTTTGGATGCGGCCGGTGCTGGATTAACTAAGCTTCGCAAGAATTGGTTTTGAAGTGGTGGCGCCAACATGGCCAACGGCCATGCTGCGCCGATACCAGTGGCATATATGTAAGCAAAAATATCGCTATTTCCGCTCAAGCGGCCGGTCAAATTAGCATACATTCATGCAGGCAAAATCAGAATAATTCAAGGGCATACCTTAAGGTTTCGTAATGCAAAAAAGAGGTGAGGCGTGCAGACAGAACACAAGAGTAGAGAAGTGGACAACACGAACGCCGACTTCTGTACTCTTGTGTCCTGTCTGCATGCCTCACCTCTTTTTTGTATAATGAATCCGTACCAACTAGCTGAGGTTTCTGTCGTTCTACCTTAAGGTGCGCACATTTCAGTCGTGCATATATATTCTTATGGAAATATCCAGCCCTTTCAGCATGGCCGAACTAATCGCGGCGATTGAAACTTCGAAGCAACGAACAACACCTGGTCCCGATGGTATTCCTTATGAGGTTTTCAAGAACATGGAAGGAGCAGCTCTCGACGCACTTCTTCAGGCTATTAATAAAGTATGGGAGACTGGAAACGTTCCACCTGATTGGAAGCATTCAATTGTTGTTGCGATTCCGAAACCAGGAAAGTCTCCAAATAGCCTGCAGTCTTTACGCCCAATTTCACTAACCTCAACTGTCTGCAAACTCGCTGAAAAGATGCTGGCCACACGAGTTTCCTGGTGGCTTGAACGCCACGATAAATATCATCCTGCCCAAATTGGATTCCGTTCTTACTTGGGAACTGAAGACGGACTTTCTATGTTATCAGACGATGTTTTACAGGTTTCTCCACACAGTCACGCTGTACGCACGGTAGTAGCAACAGACATAACGAAAGCTTGTGACAATATAGACCATGAAATCATTATATCCAACCTCATCGACCTGGGACTTCCACCGCGGGTGATAAGATTCATCTACTCATTCCTTCAGAATCGCACATTTGCGATTAGAGTAGATGGAAGGCAAGAAGGACACTTCACATCGAACAGAGGAGTCCCACAAGGTTCGGTTCTGGCTCCTCTTCTCTTCAACGTTGCTCTAATACCTCTAGCCTGGCAACTCCATCGGATTCCAGATGTGAGGTTCTTAATTTATGCGGATGACGTAACTTTGTGGTCCGTGCATAAAGATATCTCTAGACAAGCTCAACAGCTTCAAGAAGCCCTTGATGTGCTGAACAACTACGCTCGGAAAGCAGGATTGGACATTTCCGCCCAAAAATCAAGCTATGTTGTGGTGGCCAACAAGAAAGGACGCACAAGAATCACGCAGCACCCCTTTACATTTAGACTCGGCGCAGTGACAATCCCTGAGGCTTCTGAGGTCCGCATACTGGGTCTCGATATTCACCAATCCGGCAGTGGTGCACACTGGCTCCGTAAAACCAGACAGAGTTCGACAAAAACACTTCACCTTATTCGTCGCATTGCAGCAAAAGCCGCTGGAGCTCGTACTAACGTAGCTCGACGGTTGGTGCGTGCAGTCTTGCAGCCACGGATTTTATATCAAGCTCAATTTCAACGGCTGACTTTGGCACAGCTGGCACAGTTGGAGACGATTAATCGTGATGCTATGCGCACAATCACAGCACTGCCCCGCATCACTCCGATACCAACCTTACAGGAACATGCCCAGCTCAACACAATTGCTGAGCTCATTTTGCAACGTGAAAAAGCACGTGAAATTAAAAAGCAACTTATTCCGGCTGTCGCTGCGTTGCATGCTCATTTTCACCGCGGCTCTCGGATTGACAATCAGCCCTATCCAATGCCTCCCTGGGAATTCACCAGCATCACAACTAATAAGCCAACGAGGTTACGACGCCGCGATACAACAGGTATTATTGACGAACACAACATCGTCGATGCATCATGCGTTAACACCTGCCAAGTCTATACGGATGCTGCCATTCTCCCAGACGGCGGAAGGACATCATTCCTGAGTACTACGCATAATTTCATCAGCGGCCACCAGCGCTATTTATCTACAGAAGCCAGCGCTCTAGTAATGGAACTTCAAGCCATCCACGACGCTGTGCAAGATGCGACATCTAAGCTGCCTACCATCAAGCAACTAGATATCTTCACCGATTCTTTAGCGGCTATCCAGGAACTCAAGAAGGTTGATAAGGCGATGGAAATCTGCGAGACAATACACACTATGAATAGTAAGACATCTACTTGCGTCAAGGTACACTGGATTCAAGGCCATTCAGCGAACCCTCACAACATTGCTGCTGACCAGCAGGCACACTGCCCTCCTAATCCTGATCCTCCACCTATTCCCCTCCCACCCCAACCCCGTAACTCGCTGCGAGCCCGTAAAAATGTTCTCCGGCAGGACACACGCGCTCTTATCCCACCGTGTGTCTGCTCCCTCCCCCTTCACCTTACTAGGGCGGAGGAAGTTGTGCTTAGGAGGCTTCGGGCCGGGGTGGCCCTTACACCGGCTGTTGTCTCAAGGTGGAACTGGTCGCATTTACCACTGGGTGCTACGTGTCCATACTGCTCCGTTCCTGTGGTGGAATCAGATGCATACCACCTAATATGGACATGTACGGGTTTACAATCGGAACGCTCGCGTCTCCTACTGGAAGCCGGCCTCCGCTACAGTGTGACAACCAGCTATGACCGCTGGATACATGACAACAGATTCCACAAAACAATGCTCCAATTCATATACAACACAGGCCTCACAGCACACATATAATACACATATACAGTCCAAGAATTATGCCTTAAGGGCAAGCCTTATCGCAATAAAAAAAAAAAATATATTCTTATGCTGCACGACAAAGCCCAAAGAAGAGAAAGTAGCGGCGTGCGCATGGAGCTGGCCGCTGCCTGTTGGCCTTGCATGAACGTCCTATTCCTTTCCCTATATTAACCATCTATCACCTTGTAAATAAAGCCGTCCCATTCGTAACAATTTTTGTGGACGTGCTTGGTAAATCACAGTGGATGACCGAGCTATACTACCCCTTCAACCGAGCACATGGTTGGCCGGGCTACCACGCGGAGCCGCTGACATGAGTGATTCGGACGGAGGCGGCATTCGCGAGGAAACCACGGAAGAAATCATTCGCCCAAGGCAAGCTGGCTATTGGAGACCTCATCGAGAAGCTCGCACATCCAAAGACAAAACGAATGAGGACGTCGAATAGTGGATGAGACACCACGATAGGGTGAGCCGCCACATTGAATGGAGCGCGTCTGCGCAGCTTTCAAACATCGTCTTTTTCTTGCCGGAATTGCCCTGATGTGGTTTGACAATAACGAGGGCTCGCTTACAACTTGGGACAGCTTCGCGGAAGAGCTAACAAAATGGTTTGATGATTCGCTTTCGAAAAATAAACGGGCTGAGCAGACACTTTCACGACGGGCTCAGTTACGGGGATGGACATGCACTACTTACATTGAGGACGTCCTGAAGCTTTGCGGAATTGTGAACACAAGTATGTCGGACTAGGACAAGTTCGGACACCTACTCAAGGGAATTGCCGAAGATGTACATAATTTTTTGGTCTCTAAGGACGACCTCACTACCCCTTCCGACGTAAGGCGTCACTGTCGTACGTTCGAGGCTCTTAAAGCATGCCACATTCTTCCCAAGTTTGGTCGGCTAGACAACGCGACCAACGTAGCAAGTATGGACGTATCTGCCTCTGTCAACCTTGCGGCTTTATTACGACGAATTATCAGAGATGAGCTGGCTCATTTTCAAAGCCCAGCTGCCAACCGCGCACGCCACCAATGCTCTGTTGAAGAGCGCTACTGGGAGGCACCGGCAGCCTGGCCACGACCTCCTTACAACGACCATCCCGTTTAGGACAACACCCATGCCCAGAGCTCCATAGTCCAGCCACAACCTACGAGTTTTAAACGTCCACATGACCGACAGCGACGACGTGCGTCTCCCGTGCAGAACAGGCCTTGGAGATATATGCCCAACTTCAATGAAAATCGTAGGCCGCCTGTTTGTTACAACTGCAGTGCTCAGGGACACATCGCGAAGCATCGCAGCCATCGCGCACAGCGCACTCCGCGAGATCGGGCATACTCACCCCGCATGCAAGAAGCTGCATCCTGTCAACCATTTATTCTTTTTCGTCAGCCAGCCCGAGAGTACACGCCAAGGAATGACTCCCCAGTATCTGACCGCAGCCTGACTCTACCGCCGACCCGGAGACGTCGATAGTTATCTGCGCGTTGCCCCTCATCTACGCCGCCCCACCTGGTAAACTAGCTGGTGCGACCGATGTAGGTGAAGTCGCGGTACGGTCACTTTTTCAAATGCCTCCGTCTATAGTGATGTTAAGGAACAAAGCTTGTGTCGATGGTGTAAATACTGTGGGTTTGGTACGTGCAGGTGCTTCCGTGTCTGTGATGTGTGTTTCTTTCAAGAATCGCCTAGGACTGAAATGAATGTTTGTTTAGAATGGAAATACCACATTTCATGGAGCTGCCGGTAAACTATTACATCCTGCAGCAGTGTGTTCAGTTGTCATAACCGTTGGTGGAAAGGCATTTCGAAAGGAATTTGCTGTACTCGCACGGTCCACGCATGACGTAATTCTTGGTATTGGCTATATGCCGGAGTGGAGAGCAACATTAAACGGCAAGGCTTGTGAAATTTCTCTCAGCAGCGATGTCAGAACCCCAACGCTCGAAGACGTTCCATCCGATTGCCAAGAAGCATTTTCCGTGTCCACTGATGTACGTGTGCCTGGGCAGACGGCAATGTTCACCCCAGTGACTTCGTCGCGCGCCCGTGTTGGTTTTTGCTGTGGATTATTTGAACCCGAATACGTCAACTCTCTAAAGAAGACTGTACTTGTCCCTTGCTCACTATAGCACTTGAAGAAGGCTGTGCTCAAGTGAAGGTGAAGGTGTTTTCCGAGTTATTTATTTTGCCTGCAGTATCGAAAGTAGCGCGCTTCGAGGAAGATGGTGTTGTGAGCATTCGTGCAGTTGCTACTTCCTCGGACGCAATCTCGTGGCTCGGCGTCCACCCTTCAAAATTTAAGAGCATGATTAATAAATCGGTTCCCTCTTCCCACCAACAAGGGCTCCAAGAGCTCCTTGCCCGCTATGCTTCAGTGTTTGACTTTGCACAAGAGCGTCTAAATTCACCATCGCACTCCCGCGTACACCGCCGCATGAATACTGGAACAGCGTCGCGAATACGACAGAAGCCATACCGTGTTGTGTCAGGCGAGCGCAAAGTGACCGCCCAACAAGTTACATACATGCTACAGAAAGACGTCATCAAGGAATCCAGTAGTCCGTGAGCAGCGCCAGTTATGTTGGTCAAGAATAAAGACGACTCATGACGATTCTGCGTCGACTACAGGCGTCTAAACGGCGTGACGAAGAAGGATGTGTATCCTCTTCCACGAATAGATGACGCCATTGACTGCTTACATTCTGCATCGTACTTCTCTTCTGTCGATCTGCGCTCAGGCTACTGCCAGATACCTGTGCACTCCCCAGACAAGGAGAAGAGAGCCTTCATAACGCCAGATGGACTCTTCGATATGACGTAGTAGTTCTGCGGAAACCCGCAAGGTGGAGAGAAGTAATGAATAAAGGGAAAATCAGACAACCACCCGTTCGTAGCAAATGCTACATAGGAATCCCATACGGGTTCCTCGAAAGAAAAGCCTCATAGTTGAAGAAAAATTCGTCCTGGTTTGGGACTCGAACCTGGCACCACCGCCTTTCCGGGGCAGCCGCTCTACCATCTGAGCTAACCAGGCGGCTAGCACATGGCAGGGCGAAGTCGAATTTGTGGACAACACGAAGCAAAGGCAAAAGTTTGACGTAGTAGTTCTGCGGAAACCCGCAAGATGGAGAGAAGTAATCAATAAAGGGAAAATCAGACATCCACCCGTTCGTAGCAAATGCTAGAAAGGAAAACCAAGAGCGGCTGCCCCGGAAAGGCGGTGGTCCCGGGTTCGAGTCTAGGATCAGGACAAATTTTTATTCAACTATGAGGCTCTTCTTTCGAGGAACCCGCTTGGGTTTCCGTTGTAGCATTTGCTACGAACGGGTGGATGCCTGATTTTCCCTTTATTCATTACTTCTCTCCACCTTGCGGGTTTCCGCAGAACTACTAGGCCAAACTCTTGCCTTTGCTTCGTGTAGCCGACAAATTCGACTTCGCCCTGCCATCTGCTAGCCGCCTGGTTAGCTCAGATGGTAGAGCGGCTGCCCCAGAAAGGCGGTGGTCCCGGGTTCGAGTCCCGGACCAGGACGAATTTTTCTTCCACAATGAGGCTTTTCTTTCGAAGAGCCCGTATGGGTTTCCTTTGCAGCATTTGCTACGAACGGCTGGATGTCTGATTTTTCCTTTATTCGACTCTTCGATATGAACGTAATGTCTTTTGGTTTGCGTAATGCTCCGCCAACATTCCAATAATTTATAAACAGGGTTCTGCGCGGACTACGATGGAAAATATGCGTGTTACCTGGATTAAGTTGTCATTGATGGCAACACATTTCACTAGAACAATCAACGAGTGGAACTTGCCTTTGACTGTATACGGCAGGCTGGACTGATATCAAACTCCAAAAAGTACCACTTTGGTGAGCGTGAAACACCTGTTTTGGCTTTCCTCGTCGACAGAGAAGGTATCCGCCAAGACTCGCAGAAGTTTGCAGCCGTTCGTGATTTCTACCAGCCGAACATGACGAAATACCTTCGCTGTTTTCGGGGATTATGTTCTTACTTTCGTCGTTTTAGTGAATACTTTGCACGCCTAGCTCAGCCGCAGGCGCACACCCTTCACAAGCACACACCGTTTACATCAACTGCTGAGTGTGAGTCTGCTGTCCGTCAACTAAAATTTCTGCTCACCTCAGCTCCAATTTCGCGCCACTTTGATCCTGTGGCTACAGCTGAGCTTCACGCCGATGCTAGTAGTCTGGGCGTCCGAGCATTACTCGTACAGATACATGTCTGACACCAACAATTCATCGCTTATGCAAGCCGTAACTTTACCAAGGCTGAACGCAATTATACTATGACCGAATTGGAATGCCTCGTGGTAGTCTTCGCCACCCACAGGTTTCGGCCATTCTTGTACGGTCACCACTTCACGATAGTGACAGACCACCATTATCTTCGCTGGTTGGTTGGACCACGCGATTCATCTAGCCGATTAGCTCGGTGGTCATTATGGCTTCAAGAATACTTTTCCATCCCGTACGAGAGTGGTCGCTGTCACACCGATGCTGACTGTTTATCTCGCCTTCCGTCAGCAAGCATGCGAGATTCGGATGATGACTTCGATGAATACTTCTTTACCTTATCTGAGCAATTTCCTGATGCGACCGCCCTCAAGCGTGAGCATAAGCATGACCCTTCAATTAGACCCATTTTTGACGCCACTCGGTCACCAGCATGTCCCCTTTCATCGTTGTTGATGATTTATTCTATAAGGTGAATTATTCTACTGACTGTGCTCTACTTCTCCTTATTGTTCCGAAACATTAAGATGTAAGCACCTTCAGGCCATGCACGATGACACCACCTGAGGCCACCTTGGCTCGGGCGCTCCATCGACGGCACCAACGTTTCTATTGGCCGAAGCTCTGGAAGAGTGCGATGCAGTACGGTTCAAGCTGTGCGATTTGCCAGCGACATAAGCAGTTAACGACGCCTTCTGCGTGTACCCTGCAGCCAGTTAAGGCGCCGACCTTGCCACATGAAAAAGTTGCAGTCGACTTCCTGGATCCCTTTCCCAAGTCTATTACCGGACGTCGCTGGAGTATTGAGGGTGACGACTATTTGACTTGAGATAATGAGACGGCGGCACTTGATTCAGCTACCGCAACTTATGTTTCATCTTTGCTGCTGTACCCCGTGATTCTCCGTTGCGGTGCTGCGCACGTTATAATTAGTGATCGTGGAGGGCAGTTTACTGCGGACGTTGTTGAAGAACTAATACGTCTTTGTAGATGTGATTACCGGCCGTCGACCCCTTACCACCAGCAAACAAACGGCCTCACTGAGCGCACATATCATACTTTGACCAACATGCTTGCTTGTTGGTCAGGGTACGATTCGTGCGCATTTTTGTCCACAAATGATAAAACTTTAGATTCTATTTTACCCTTCATTACGTACTCTTACTATACTGCCAAGCTGAAGTCACAGGTTATGCTCCTTTCTTTCTTCTGTATGCACGCAATCCGCAATGCTTTTTCGGCACTATCTTTCCCTGGTCTCCACATGATGACTCTTCCATAGGCCAGACTTTATGTCGCACCGAAGAAACCCGTCGACTGGCCCGCATCCCGACCGTCTCATCTCAAGATTGTGCCAAGGGTCGTTATGACGCTCGACTTAAGCTCGTCAGATTTGCTCATGCAGCTGTTGATTTGCTTTGGACACCACTACCGAAAAAGGGGCTGTACACAAGATTTCTATCACGATACACCGGCCCATACGTCATACTGAAAGGCTTAAGTGACATGAC
The DNA here is from genome assembly GCF_050947875.1 of Dermacentor variabilis. Lineage (NCBI taxonomy): Eukaryota > Metazoa > Arthropoda > Arachnida > Ixodida > Ixodidae > Dermacentor > Dermacentor variabilis. The sequence goes on along the minus strand of NC_134569.1, from coordinate 232,710,810 downwards.
ATACGTGATCGCAAGACTGACTTCGCACAACCAACGGTCACGTAAAACGCAACTAGTTCACGTCGCCCGACTCACGTTGTAGCCACATCGGGCTACATAACTCGCTCGGAAAGCTTCATCTGCCCCCGGAAAAGCTCAAAGGCAATCTCAAAGCAGCTTCAGTAAATTTGAAAACATCTAATCACAGCATGCTGTGTGAACAGGTTCGTTGTTTGTATTGAGGTTAGACTGATATTGAAAGTTATATTTCCGAATCTTCGTATTTATAGGTCGCTAAGCCCTGTTTGACAGCCACCAAATAATTTCTTGAAATATACTTGTCAGATTTAGGCGTTCAAAATAGCCTAGGACGTGTCCTGTAACAAGTATTTATTTGCTCCAAGGTGCTCCGAAATCTGCATTTGGGCGCTCCAAAGTCCCCGACAAATAACCATTTACTTCTGCAAAAAATGCTCCAAATTAAAGTTTGTCGGTAGCGCGACTGAGCATAATATATCCTCATATAAGGCCTCCCGGTGTGCGTAATGTTGCAGAACACGGCGGGTGCGCCAGTGTTTAAGGAACACGTATTATGTCCCGTGACCGTCGCCACTTTCGAATTTTGGTTTGTATCACCGTAGTACATTACCTAAAGCTCACCGCGAAACATCTGTGTATTGCGACGAAGGAAGTTTTAAGGGCCGAATTATTCAATTTTTTTCGACCCTTCCGAGCTTTTTTGCTTATTACACAGTGATACAGAGGTGTGATGCTAGGCAGCACATCACTATCGGTGGTTGGAGTAACTATTCTTCAGTGAAGAATACTAAGTGTGCAAAGGGCCCACCTGGCACATAGGGTTGCACTGCGCTTATAAACTTCAATTGTAATATCATTCGCACGTGCATCTGCACTTGTAGTAAGCTGTACTGTGTGACAATTCTTTGTAGTTATATGCTTCGCGACATTACAAATTGTTATCGCGGTGAAGCATAGTAAAACATATTCGGCATAATGGAACACACTATTCACCTATTCACCTTCACTGCAGCAACACAATGCCGATTCATGCCTATAAACTGGACTGCACATGCTGTTTTCGATCACATTGATTGTTTATATGTTCACAGATACTTTAATCTAAAGTGCAAGGATGAAGTTGATATGGAAGCACTTTTTATTAAGGGGACATTAGGTTGGCAAGAGGGTTGCAACATAGCTATCCTGAGTGAGTTCTAGAAGCAACAAGCCGTTTTCTGACAAGGCGTAGATAAAGCAAAAGTCGCTATAACCACATATGTCACACAATATGAATTAGGGCGGAGAGTGCACGGGTGCTTTACTTCATTTCCAAAAAGTTTACTTCTCCCTTTGCAAGGGAGTAAACTGAACTTGCCCCGATGACCTGGCCTGTGAGAAGCTACGTGCCATATGCTGTGTGTACTGGAAAGTCAAAGTTGTGTAGGAGATTCTGACATTCTGCGCTGAGTTCTAGACTAGGTATATAGGCCACTGTAATAACGACTGCCCTTACAAACATCCTAAAACATGAACACTTAGCCCAAATGCAGGTGAAAGTTACTCTACCGCCTGACGTGTGTTGCCCGCAGATACTGGAACTCTACAAATGCACATGAGAACAATGATGCTTGAAAGCTCCTTTACAGTTGAACTGCATCCTGCAAAGTAGTGTTACCTGCAGCGCAGGCACATTATGGCCAGAATACATAGCTGTACCACTACGCAAAATGCACTATTCCGAAATTCTTAACTTTTATTCATTATACATATCCTAACTATGTATGGCAAGTACAAATCCATATTGTGCTCAAGACGAGTGAATCATGCAAAGTGTTACAGCTATTCCTAATTTGGAATGCAGCAAGAGAGCCAAGATAGGTAATAAATTGCAATTCAAAAAGGGGAAGACAAGCAGTGTGCAGAATAAGTGATAGACGATCTTTATTAAAAAAAATGTCACACAGGTGCGAGTACGCCATCAGCAGTGGGTAGCAAACTTCTAAGCTTAGGTGATAGAGGCAGAACATAACGAGAAGCTACAGTCACATTTAAAAGTAAAACGGATTTGGACACAGAACTCTGGCATTATAGTGTACAGAATCAAAGGGCAAGACTTCATGCAAGAACACTCAGGGGCCCCACATACTTGAAATAATCTAAAAGTTGTACCAACTTTAACAACCCGTTCCCATAAGAAGACAGTAACAAAAACAAAAGAAAAAAACATCTAAAACATGACTTAAACCAATATGCTGAGTTTGCAATCAAGAACAAACAGCCGAAGGAGGTTTCGTTTAGTTTTGAACTGAATAAAATTCTGAAACTGTCTGGTCATTTCTTAAATAAAGAACCTGCACAGCTAAACAGGAAATGAAGCCTGATAGTACGGCCGCAGTAAATGACATCAAATAAACATACTTGGCTTATCAAGGACACATCTGGTTTAGTTGTGCTCTGATTCTGCGAAAAAATTTTGTACAAGCTTTTATTGCAGAAAACGGTTTAGCAGAAAGGGAAAAAATGGCGGCCACAACAGCAGGTGTATGCATAGCCTACGTAGATGGCCGCTTTTGCCGTCCTCATCTTCTTTTTTTTCTTTTCTTCTACTATTCACGAGTAGCTACGCACCTTAATTGCACTTCTAGAAACAACCCACTGCGAAAGAAACTAGGGCAAGTTGTGGGCTTCGAGAATTGCAGTTTTACTAGTAGTGCGAAACAGCGATGCAATAACTGCTGAAATATAATGCTCAGCAAGCCTTAGACTGCTTCATTCGGTGTCTGTTCGAGTAAACCCTTGCCGATACAAGTGAGTAATCTCCTTTCGAGAAGTAAAATGAGCACGAGTCATATTTATTTGTAGAACTTGTGCTTACCCGTGAGGAAGTTGAAATACACTGCTTGACTTGCTCTTCTTCATACATGGACTTAGGCATGGTCTCTACCAAAACAACCCTGCAGCTTCCTACTGCTGAATTCGTTTGAGCTTTGTCAGATCTATATTGGGGCCCACCTTTTAATAGCCCTCACGCAGTCCTTGAAGAAAACAGTGCAATAGCGCCATCCATAAAAAAAGATAGGCCAAACACTAGAAGAAGCCTAATGAAGACGAAGCACATGTACCCGATCATTGTCATTACGTGTAAAAAAAGAAAATTTAATTTAGAACTACCTCCACACAAGGGAAGTCGACGTGTTAGAACTTGAAGGCGTGGATGCCAGCTTTATATGCAGTTCACACATGTTCAGCAAGCCTTAACCAATGATGGGACCTGGTGGCTAAATCGCAATCTCCGGAATCGATATTCGAATGGCTGTAGCTGCAGCTTATCGGTATAAGGGATGATGCCAGCGGCACACTGCCTCGACACATGGAGCACCTCGGTTGAGGTACACCCAACAACCGCGGACCAGTACAAGCTCGTGGAAACAAAGAAGAAAACCACGTGTACACATGTAAATAATTCATTACGATAACAACTAAGACTTCAAGCGCGCCAGCTAGCTATATTTAACATCGCCGAGGTTCCCTCGATGAGGATAACACGCTAAGAAGGTCTTACGACTTACGAACTGGGAAACAGGTGGCTGCAGCGATTGGCACCGCCCAAACGCGGTTGGTTAACCACGTGCGGCAAAACCGAAGCGCGGCCGTACAGATACAGTCACCCCTTGCTGGTGACCAAATAGAGTTGGGCGATGTCAGAGCAATCTGACTTGACACACCCAGAAGGTTTACCCACTCCCCAGCCGGCTTGGAGCGCATGCGACGGTCATGGGACCCGAGAATTCCCCCCATCCCTGCCTCCCTAAATGTTCCCATACGGCGGAGAAATCGTCGAAAGGATGGCGGTGACGAAGTGTCCGGACAGATGCGATGGTAAACTCCGGCAGGAAATGGCATAAACCACATCGATGGCTAGCACAGTCCTCTGTGGCGGTCGTCCAAATAGGGCAGCCGTTCCAATGGTTGGCGATCACGCAGGATGAATAGGGATTGTCCTCAAGGTCCGTGCCGCAATATACACCGGAGAAATGAGGCTCAGGGTTTTAACGAAGGAGTGGCGCACCGGCACGAGCAACCTCGCACCTCACACTTAGAATTAACGCAGGACAGGCCGCCGCGGCGTCGGTGTCGGCGTCGGCGTCGGACGTAATGCCGAATCACCCGTCCATTGCCTAGCTTTATGCGGCCAAGAAAAACAACCAAGTGCGTTTGAATTAAGCTATTCACTTGTACCAAATTTGCCCGGTTTGATTACAGCATGAAACTTTACAATGCTCATCTGAACAAAGCGCTCTATGGTCCTCATGGATTTCTGTCATGAAATTTCTATAAATAAAGGATCCGAGACTTGATAACTGTTTACTGCTTACATTCGATCTTCTTCTCTCTGTTCACTTCCTCTTGTTCTTTTGAGTAGGACATTACATCCTCCAGCTCTCTTACTGCCATCCTTCCACGGATGTTAAGGCACTAAGTTACCCAAAGTTGTAACTTTTGTCTTGCCTGCTGGTCCTTCCAAGTGCACAAACTTCAGTATACCTTGCTGCTTCACAGTTTTAAGACAACATAAGGGCCAGTGAAAGCATTCTTCGAACCATCAATACCTTTTCGTACTAGCACCATGTCTTCAGGTTGTATGTTGGGCATATAAGTTGCATGGTGGGAGTCGTAGTGTTTCTTCATTGTGAATTAATATATATATTGTATTGTTCTGATGTCTTCCTGCGTTCTGGAATATGGAGCTTTCATACTATGCGAAGTTCGTAATCTGCTGGTAACCACGTCGTCTTCTGAAAGACAGCAAACTAAGGGCTACAGCCATGTCCAGCGGTGCGAGATTTATTGTGATGCCTAACCACTGCCTCAAGAGCACATTTCCAACTTCCACGAATTCTGCTTATATAGAACTAAAGATCTTCAAGTCACCTATGAGGCGTTCCGCTATTGAATGGCAGAATGGCTGGTTCGGCCCTGAAAAGCACAAAGTGATGCCCTTCTCTGGTGCCCACCGAAAGATCCTTTCGCTGCGGAATGCAGGCCCATGGTCAGAGACAATCACCTCGGTGTCTAAATGCCTCTTTCCATCATTGCAATCACATTTTTTGCACCCTCTCTTCCGATTTTTACTGCCTCCATACATGTGAATTGCTCCACAGTCACTATAAAAGGCTGAGTGCGGCGCACACCCTCTCCTTTCTCTTTCATTTCAGACAAATCGAGATGAACAAATTCGAAAGAGACATCTCAATACAAAGAAATTACCATCTGGTTTCCTTCTTGGCAGAACATGGCTTTGATAGTCTGACATTGATGGCATGTCTCGACGTAAACATCTCCTTTGGCTTTCATGTTCGTCCACTTAAACGCTTCTAAATATTCCAGTAGGTCCATAAAAAGCCCTAATGCCCTCCATAGTGTGGACTGTCGGGATAGATACTCAATATGTTAGATATGCAGCTTTGAGGGACAACAAACTTTAGCTCTTCAGTGATTTGTAATAAACTTGGCACATGTGCCCATTCATATTTGTTTATTATCGCTATGTGGAATCTTGATAAAGCATCTGCGTCAGGTAGCTTTTCACCAGGTCTGTGGATAACACCAAAAGTAAATTGCTCAATTTCACAAATGCACCGTGCCACTCTTCCTTTCGGTTGTGTAAGGCTCAGAAGGTATGTCAAAGCCTGATTATCAGTGGAAAGGTTGAACTGACACCCCTACAATACCTCCGGAAGCATGGCAACGGCAACACTACCGCTAAGGCATCCTTTTCCGTGGTCGTGTAATTTACTTTCACTTTTGAAAGTATGTAGGAGTAACAGGATATCACTTTTAAATGTCGGCTTCGGTCTTGGTTTTAATCTCGTTGGTACAATGCTGTTCCTCTGCCAAATTGGGCGAGTCAGTGCTGAGTACGAAGGGTTTGGCCAAAATAAGTAATATAAAGATTCGATCTGAAGATATTGCGCGCACAAGTTCTTCTTCATCGTTATCATCATCAGCCTGGTTACGCCCACTGTAGGGCAAAGGCCTCTCCCATACTTCTCCAACTACCCCGTGTATGTACTAATTGTGGCCATGTCATCCCTGCAAACGTCTTAATCTCATTCGCCCACCTAAACTTCGGCCGTCCCCTGCTACGCTTCCCGTCCCTTGGAATCCAGGCCGCAACCCCCTTCATGACCATCGGTTGTCTTCCTTCCTCATTACATGTCCTGCCCATGCCCATTTATTTTTGTTTATTTCAACTAAGATGTCATCAACTCGAGTTTGTTCCGTCACCCAATCTGCTCTTTTCTTATCCCTTAACGTTACACCTATCACTCTTCTTTCCATAGCTCGTGGCGTCGTCCTCAACTTTAGTAGAACCCTTTCCATAAGCCTCCAGGTTTCTACCCCGTACGTGAGTACTGGCAAGACACAGCTGTTATACACTTTTCTCTTGAGGGATAATGGCAACCTGCTGTTCATGATCTGAGAATGCCTGCTAAACGCACCCCAGCCAATTCTTATTCTTCTGATTATTTCAGTCGCATGATCCGGATCCGTGGTCACTACCTGCCATAAGTAGATGTATTCCCTTATCACTTCCAGTGCCTCGCTACCTGTCGTAAACTGCTGTTCTCTTTCTAGACTGTTAAAGATTACATTAGTTTTCTGCAGATTATTTTAGACTCAACCTTCTTCTTTGCCTTTCCAGGTCAGTGAGCATGCATTGCAATTTGTCTCCTGAGTTACTAAGCAAGGCAATATCATTTGCGAATCGCAAGTTACTAAGGTATTCACCATCAATTTTTGTCCCCAATTCTTCCCACTCCAGGTCTCTGAATACCTCCTGTAAACACGCTGTGAATAGCATTGGAGAGATCGTATCTCCCTGTCTGACGCCGCTAGAGCTATATTTCAGTATTTTTACGTATGGCTCGTCTACACCCTGATTCCGTAATGCCTCCATGACTGCTGAGGTTTCGACTAAATCAAACGCTTTTTCGTAATCAATGAAAGCTATATATACCTGTCGGTTATATTCAGCACATTTCTCTATTACCTGATTGATAGTGTGAATATGGTCTATTGTTGAGTAGCCTTTCCGGAATCCTGCATGATCCTTTCGTTAACAGAAATCTAAGATGTTCATGATATTATCTGCGAATATTTTAGTAAATACTTTGTAGGCAGCGGACAATAAGCTGATCGCTCTATAGTTTTTCACGTCTTTGGCGTCCACTTCCTTATGGATTAGGATTATGTTAGCGTTTCCCCGCAGGGGCGTCTGCGTAAGCAGGCGTTTGGTGTGTTGCGACACCACGTACCCGAGCCCACGAGGGTTGGACCCTCCCGCGTGTAGCCGTGCGCGGCTTAGCCGTGTCCGGGGAAAGGGGGATCCTCGGGATTGAGCCAATGCCGGGTGTTCGGACCTTTAAGGCCCCCCGGCGGAGGCAACACACCTCTTTGGCCTCTGCTTCACGAAGATGGCACCCCCGGACTGACCCACCTGGGGGAAATCGGCAGTCGCCTTTTCCTGTCTCTCTCGTCCTACAACCTTCGTCTTTCCCTTACTTTCCACCTTTCCTGTCTCCTTCTCTCTTCTATTCACTTCCTTCTTCTTGGCGGCAAGGGTTAACCCTGTGTGGCTATCCAACCTTGGGTACATCATATTTGGTTATAGTGGCGGCGTACGGCTGGTGTCGTACAGACTTGCATGCAAGCTCTGCCGCGTCCCCTCGATGGGCTCCGTGGTGGGCAGTCGGCGCTGTTGCCGAATTTTTATGTATTTCATGGAAACTTCTTTTCCCAAACTTCCTGATCGCCCTCAGAAACGAGGGCGCACCGAAGATCTCTTCCAATTTTTCGGACGACAAGTCCACAACTTTCCGCGATTCCACGTGATTCACTCAGAAAAGCCAGACAAACTAGTGCGATCCATTTCACCGTTCCTTGTATCCAAGTCTTTGACCGAAGTTTTCGGTACAGAATATAAGGTGTCGAGAGTGTCAAGTGGTGATCTCCTTTTGGAGCTCCAAAACCAGAAGCAATATGAGAAGCTGCCGAAACTTGTGCCATTTGGAGAGACCCAAGTAACAGTAACCCCGCACTGTACCATGAACACAAGCCGCGGTGTTGTCTCGGACGATGACTTGCTTAAGCTCACTGAGGATGAACTCTTCGAGGGCTTCAGTGATCAGAATGTTATCAATGTTAAAAGAATGAAGATCAGGCGTGACAGCAAAGAAATCAAGACCAAGCACCTTATATTAAGTTTCTGCTCAAGTATTCTGCCCGAGTCTGTAGAGGCCGGGTACATCAAGCTCCGGGTTAGGCCATATGTCCCAAACCCCCTTAGATGTTTCAAATGCCAACGCTTCGGCCACAGTTCGCAGAGCTGCCGAGGCCGTCAAACCTGTGCGGATTGCAGTGCCCACAAGCATAATTCTGAAGCATGCAAGAACACTCTCCATTGTGTAAACTGTGAAGGCGAGCTCGCCGCATACTCGCGGTCGTGCCCGTCCTGGAAGAAAGAGAAAGACATAGTCACAATCAAAGTTAAGGAAAACATATCGTTCAAAGAGGCACGCAGGCGGGTGTCCTTCCTCCCAAAGAACACCTTTGCCGAAGTGGCGCGTCAGGGGGCAGCGCCACAACGGTCTCCGGCGGCTGTCGGACCCACAGGCAGTGAGTCGGCAGTTACGCCATCTGCCCCCACGGTGGTTGCAGCTAGCGCTGCTCCGCCTACTCAGCAAACGGGGCCATCGACCCCGAAGGTGGGCGCAGCCGAGGCTGCCCCAACCTCCCCGGCCCCTTCCAGCGCTGGCAACAGCCGGCGCAGCCAAATCCCGCAGGGTGCCCCATCGACCTCCGTGCTGGTGGGCGCAGGGGTCTTGCCCTCCAAGGCGGGACTCTCCCTTGTAACTTCTCGCTCGCAAGAGCACGTGTCCGGCGCCTCACAAGAGGCAATGGACACTACACCTGTCCTCAAGGCGCACCAAACGCCTAAGGAGCGTCGAGACTCTCTCGAACGCTCCAGAAAGGGCAGAACTCCCGTTACAGGGCCTCGAAAGAGCTCTGTAACCTAAGGCAACACCTCCATTTTCATACACACAGCACTTATTTCCTTCCAAGATGGCTACACAAATAATTCAATGGAATGTGTGAGGTCTTCTTAGGAACCTTGATGACGTACAAGAGCTTATCCTAAAACACAATGCAAATGTGCTGTGTCTACAGGAAACACACTTAACACCACAACACACAAACTTTCTCCGACCGTATGTCAAGTTCCGCAAAGATCGCGATGATGCTGTCGTATCATCAGGCGGTATTGCCATTTTAATTCATAAAAGTATCTCCTTTCAGCGTTTACAGCTACAAACGCCCCTCGAAGCAGTGGCGGTTCGAGCTGTTCTTCTAAATAAAGTCGTCACAATTCTCGCTTCACGTACCCCCACATTACACATTAACGAAGCATGAATTCCAATCCTTTATTGATCAATTGCCAGAACCTTACGTTGTTCTTGGCGATTTCAATGCGCTCAGCTCCCTGTGGGGTGACTCTCGTATAGATGCGCGAGGTCGTCTCGTTGAACAGTTCCTTTTTTCTTCTGGAGCGTGCCTTCTAAATAAGAATCCTTTTCGTCAATAGATCTTAGTATAGTTTCCGCGTCTGTACTGCCCGAACTCAAATGGGAAGTTACGAGCAATCCTTACGGGAGCGATCACTTCCCCGTACTGCTAAGAACATCGAAAGAAAATGAATTTCCCCCACAAGCTCGTAGGTGGAAGATAGATACAGCCGACTGGGAGAAATTTTGAAATATATCTAGCATCTCATGGGCTGATATGTCTTCTCTAGAAATTGATGCCGCTGTGGAGTATGTTACAGCGTTCATAATAGATGCCGCATCTAAATGCATATCTGAAGGAAGTGGTTTGGCATGCAGACGGCGTGTCCCGTGGTGGAACGACGAATGTAGGATTGCTCGTAAGAAACAGAACAAGGCGTGGGGGTTGCTACGCGCTTCCCCCACTGCAGAGAATCTTATCAACTTTAAGAAAGTAAAATCTCAAGGCAGGAGAACTCGCAGGCAGGCCAGAAGAGAAAGTTGGCAGAATTTTTATCAAGTATTAACTCGTTTACAGATGAGGCGAAAGTCTGGAACCGCGTAAATAGAATTAGAGGGCGACAAACATATTCACTCCGTCTGGTAAACACACAGGGTGATATGCTGCAAGAACAGGCAGACTCACTTGGGGAGCACTTTCAGAGCGTGTCAAGTTCAACAAATTATTCCGAGTCCTTCCTCAAATACAAACAAATAGAAGAATGTAAACCAGTATTAGGAAAATGTGGAAAGAATGAACCATACAACTGTCCATTTAGTATTGTCGAGTTCAGAGCTGCCTTGAGATCATGCAAGAGCTCCGCACCAGGTTCTGACAAAATCATGTATGAAATGATCAAAACCTTCACAATGACACCGAAGTTACACTAGTCACAATTTTTAACACTATTTGGGCTGCAGGATACTTTCCAACTGCATGGAAAGAAGCAATTGTGGTCCCTGTTTTGAAGCAGGGGAAAGACCCATCCATGGGGGCAAGCTATCGTCCGATAGCTCTTACAAGCTGCCTGTGTGAGGTTTTTGAAAAAAATGATAAATCGGTGACTCATTCATTTCCTTGAACAAAACAAAATGCTTGATCCCTATCAGTGTGGCTTCCGAGAAGGGCGCTGCACAACCGACCATCTTGTACGTATTGAAGGACATATTCGTGACGCGTTTGTACACAAACAGTTTTTCTTATCCATATTCCTCGATATGGAGAAGGCGTACGATACGAGCTGGCGCTACGGAATCTTGAGAGATTTGTCAGAAATGGGCATTCATGGTAATATGCTAAACGTAATAAAAAGCTACTTGTCCAATCGTACCTTCCGGGTGAAAGTAGGCAATCTGCTGCCACGCCCTTTTATACAAGAAACCGGTGCACCCCAGGGTGGCGTTCTCCGTTGCACACTCTTTATTGTTAAGATGACAACACTTCGTGCTTCCTTACCACCGGCGATTTTATATTCTGTCTGTGTGGACGACATTCAAAGAGGCTTCAAATCCTGTAACCTCGCAGTATGCGAGAGACAGGTACAGCATGGCTTGAACAAGGTGTCTGCGTGGGCAGAGAAAAATGGTTTTAAAATAAATCCTCAAAAGAGTTCTTGCGTGCTGTTTACAAGGAAGAGAGGCCTGGTTCCGTATCCTTGCTTGGAAATGTGTGGACAACAGATACCTGTAAACAAAGAGCACAAATTTCTAGGTGTTATACTCAAAAATAGACTCACTTTCGTCCCACACATTAAACATCTTAAAGAAAAGTGTCTAAAAACGATGAACATAATGAAACTTCTATCCCAGACGACGTGGGGTAGTGACAGGAACTGCCTAATGAATCTCTATAAGAGCCTCATCCGGTCACGATTAGATTATGGTGCCGTGGTATATAACTCTGGCGCCCCGAGCGCGCTACAGATGCTAGACCCTGTTCACCATCTGGGTATCCGTTTAGCCACAGGAGCTTTCAGAACGAGTCCCGTACAAAGTTTATATGCAGAATCGAATGAGTGGTCACTTCATATCCAGAGAACATACATCAGCCAAACATATTTTTGGAAAGTCCACTCTAATCCTGAACATCCCTGTTTCAACACCATTAATGATATGGCATATGCTACACTGTTTCGTAATCGTCCTTCCGTAAGACAGCCTTTCTCGCTGCGTGTGAGGGAGCTTAGTCATGAAATCCATGTTCCACTCCTCGAACTTCGCCTAATGCATCCAGCCAAGCTGCTACCTCCTTGGGAGTGGCAATTGATACAATGTGATACATCGTTCATGGAAGTTACAAAAAACGCTCCAGAGATTGAAATCCAAATGCATTTCCGGGAACTCTAGCACAAACACTCCTGCACGGAGTTCTACACAGACGCATCGAAGTCACACGACGGGGTGTCCTACGCAGCCGTGGGGCCATCCTTCTCGGAAACCGATGTACTGCATGCGGAAACTAGCATCTTTACGGCTGAGGCCTGCGCACTCTTGTCGGCTGTGAAGCATATCAGGAAATCAAAACTCCAGAAAGCAGTCATATATACGGATTGCCTTAGTGTTGTGAAGGCCTTGATGGCATTCTCTAACCACAAAATTCCGGTAATGAACGAAATCTATTCTGCTCTGTGTAAAGCGTATATAGGTAACCAACATGTCATCATATGCTGGGTGCCAGGTCATAGGGGCATCGAAGGTAACGTTGTGGCGGACCAGATGGCCACGTCAGTTGCATCACATTCTGCTAATCCCACCGCTGAAGTTTCTGTCGCAGACCTGAAGCCCTTCTTACGGAGGAAACTACGGAACCAGTGGCAACGCCTATGGGACGCAGAAACAAATAATAAGCTCCACGTGATAAAGCCACAGTTAGGATTCTGGCCTTGCGTAACAAAATCACGCCCGACAGAGGTCCTATTCTGTCATCTAAGAATAGGACACACATTTGGCACACATAACTTTTTACTCACCGGAAATGATGATGATGATATGTGGTGTTTAATGGCGCCAGGGCCAGGTGTGGCCAAAGAGCGCCATGACAAGTGGTGATGTTGACGATGTATTATGGAGATGTGACTTGGCTGTAAAGTGGCCTAAAAATAGTTGCTGTAAAGTGCATAAAATCTACGTGATATAAAATTATGGCGATGACTAATGACGAATACTGTGAACATTAAAATCCATCGTAAAAGAATGACATAGCATTGAAAATATATGGGATGGTAAAAATGGCTGGAGCTCTGTTGCCTCGCCGGAGCCCTTGAAACACAAGGGCCTAGAGGCAAGTGCTATACGAATGAGCTATCACAGCGGTATCCTCTGAAGAGAGGACCCGCTATGAACATGTGGGGCTAATAACATGCAGGACAACATCTTTCAGGAAACTTAGGACTGCGTTGGTATCAAAGAGCGGTTCTGGGCCGAGTAACATTGCGGGATGAAGGGGGAACTGCTGCCGGTATGCTAGGGGAAAATGCTTCTTTCTCTCAGATTCGGCTGCCCGACACTCCAGGAGGACGTGGAGGACGGTCAGCCTCTCCCCACATCTACCGCAGGTCGGAGGATCATTTTCATGGAGTAAAAAATTATGTGTGCCAAATGTGTGTCCTGTTCTGAGGCGACAGAATAGGACATCTGTTCGCCGTGATTTTGTTACGGAGGGCCAAGAACCTAATTGTGGCTTTATCACGTGCAGTTTGTTATGTACTTCTGCGTCCCACTTACGTTGCCAGTGGTTTCGCAGTTTCCTTCTTAAAAAAGGCTTCAGGTATGTGACAGGGACCGAAGCAGTAGAATTAGCTGCATGCAATGAAATTGATGTGGCCATCTGGTCTGCTAGAACGTTACCCTCAATGCCCCTATGCCCGGGCACCCAGCATATAATGACATGCTGGTTAGACATGTATGCTCTACAGAGAATGGAATACAGCTCGATTATTACGGGGTTTCTGTGTTTACAGTGTGACTTCAAGGCTTTAACGACACTTAAGGAGTCTGTAAACAAAATTGCTTTTTCAATATTTGATTTTCTGATATGTTTCACAGCCGACATTAGTGCATGGGCCTCAGCCGTAAATATACTTGTTTCAGGGTGCAGTACAGCGGATTCCGAGAAGGACGGACCAATGGCTGCGTAGGACACCCCGGCATGTGACTTAGAAGCGTCTGTGTAAAACTCTGTGCACGAGTACTTGTACTGGAGCTCAAAGAAATGCATTTTGATATGTGTCTCTGGCGCATGTTTAGTGACCTCTACAAAGGATGTGTCCCACTCTATCAGCTCCCACTCCCAGGGCGGTACTAGCTTAGCTGGAGGCATTAGGCGTTGTTCGAGAACTGGGACATCCATTTCCGTGCTAAGTTCTCTTGCACGCAGTGAGATAGGAAGTCTCATAGAGGGTCTGTTATGAAAAAGTGTTTCACACGTCAAGTCGTTAGCGATAGTGAAACACGGATGTTCCTTATTAGAGCGAACCTTGAGAAAATACGTTAAGCTGATGTTTGTTCTCTGAAGATGGAGTGGCCACTCATCTGACTCTACATATAGGCTTTGAACAGGGCTTGTCCTAAATGCGCCAGTGGCCAGACGGATACCCAGATGGTGAACGGGGTCTAACATTTAAGTGCGCTCGGTGCGGCAGAGTGATATACTACGGCACCATAATCTAACCGTGATCGAACTAGGCTCTTGTAAATATTCAATAAACACTGTCTGTCGCTACCCCACGTTGTGTGGGATAGGATTTTAAGTAAGTTCATTGTTCTAAGACATTCTTCTTTAAGATGTTTTATGTGAGGTATGAAAGTGAGCCTGGAGTCAAGAATAACACCAAGGAATTTGTGTTCTTTGTTGACAGGGATTTGTTGTCCGCCCAGTTCTACACAAGGATCTGGGACCAGGCCTCTCTTTCTTGTGAAGAGAACACAAGAACTTTTGTGGGGGTTGACCTTAAATCCGTTTTCGTCTGCCCACTTGGAAACCTTGTTCAAGCCCTGCTGTACCTGTCTTTCGCATACTGTGAGGTTGCAGGATTTGAAGCCTATTTGTATATCGTCTACGTATACGGAATAAAAAATGGCAGGTGGTAGTGAAGCACGTAGCGTGTTCATCTTAACGATAAAGAGAGTGCAGCTGAGCACGCCTCCCTGGGGTACTCCAGTTTCCTGCGTAAAGGGACGTGACAGTGCATTGCCGACTTTTACTCGGAAGGTACGATTTGACAAATAGCTTTCAATTGTGTTCAGCATATTTCCACGGATGCCAATTTCCGACAGGTCTCGCAAGATACCGTAACGCCATGCCGTGTCATATGCCTTCTCCATATCGAGGAATATCGATAGGAAAGACTGTTTATGTATAAAGGCATCGCGGATATTTCCTTCCATGCGCACAAGCTCATTCTCGGAATCCACACTGATAAGGATCGAGCATATTGTTGACCTCGAGGAAATGTATAATTCTGCGATTTACCATTTTTTCAAAAAGCTTACACAGACAATTAGTTAGAGCTATCGGACGGTAACTTGCCGCCAAGGAGGGGTCTTTTCCGTGCTTCAGAACAGGGACTACAATCGCTTCTTTCCATGTGGATGGGAGGTATCTGGAAGCCCAAATAGTGTTGAATAGTGTAAGTAGTGTAACTTGTGTGTCAGTATGTATGTTTCTGATCATGTCATACATGACTCTGTCAGGTCCCGGTGCAGTGCTTTTGCATGTGTTCAAGGCAGCTTTCAACTCGGCAATACTGAAAGGCCGGTTATACGTTTCATTCTGCCTGGATTTTCGTATGATTGCCTTACGTTCTATTATTTCTTTATGTTTAAGAAAGGACTGGGAATAATTGATTGAGCTCGACACACGCTCAAAGTGCTCCCCAATTGAATCTGCCTGGTCTTGCAGAGTTTCGCCTTGTGTGTTTACCAAAGGGAGGGAGTATGTTTGTCGCCCTCTTATCCCACTAACCCTGTTCCAGACTTTCGCCTCATCTGTGTACGAGTTGATGCCCGATAAAAAGTTCTGCCAGCTTTCTCTTCTAGCCTGTCGGCGGGTTCGCCTGCCTTCGGATTTTATTTTTTTAAAGTTGATAAGATTTTCTGCAGTGGGAGAAGCGCGTAGCAAACCCCACGCTTTGTTCTGTTTTTTACGTGCGATCCTACAATCGTCGGTCCACCACGGGACGCGCCGTTTGCACGAGAGGCCATTTACTTGTGATATGCATTTAGATGCGGCATCTATTATAAAGGCTGTAAAATACTCCACAGCAGCATCAATTTCTAACAAGGAGATGTTATGCCATGCAATACCACTAAGAGTTCGAAATTTGTCCCAATCAGCTGTCTCAATCTTCCACCGAGCTGCCTGTGGTGGATATTCGTTTTCTTGAGGTGTTCTTAGTAGTATGGGGAAGTGATCGCTTCCGTAAGGGTTCTTTGTAACTTCCCATTCAAGTTCAGGCAGAATAGAAGGAGAAACTATGCTGAGATCGATTGAAGAAAAGGTTCTGTTTGCTAGAGAGTAATATGTGGGTTCCTTCTTATTCAAAAGGCACGCACCACAAGAAAAAAGGAACTGTTCAACAAGACAACCTCGCGCACCTATACGAGAGTCGCCCCACTGGGAGCTGTGCGCATTGAAGTCGCCAAGAACAACATAGGGTTCTGGCAGTTCATCTATAAAGGACTGAAATTCATGTTTAGTTAATTTGTAATGCGGGGGTATATAAAGTCAGCAAATAGTGATGAGTTTGTTTAGCAGAACAACTCGCACCACCACTGCTTCAAGGGTCGTTCGAAGCTGTAAAGGTTGACATGCTATACTTTTATGTGTGAGAATCGCAACACCACCCGATGATGCGATGGCATCATCGCGATCTTTGCGAAACGTAACATACGTACGGAGAAAGTTTGCGTGTCTGGATTTTAAATGTGTTTCCTGTAAACACAGCACTTTTGGATTATGTTTGTGGATGAGTTCTTGCAAATCATCAAGGTTTGTAAGGAGACCTCTAATGTTCCATTGAATGATTTGTGTATCCATATTTAAAATAAATTGGTGCTTTGTTTACGGAAACGGACAGGATGCCTTAGATTACAGAACCCTTTCGAGGCCCTGTAATAGGGGTTTTGTTCTTTCTGGAGCGTTCGAGGGAGCCTCGCCGCTCCTTAGGCGCTTGGTGCGCCTTGAGGATGGGTGTAGTGTCCATTGCCTCTTGTGAGGCGCCGGACACGTGCTCTTGCGAGCAGGAAGTTTTCAGAGAGGGTCCCGCCTTGGAGAGCAAGACCCCTGCGCCCACCAGCCCGGAGGTCGATGGGGCACCCTGCGGGATATGGCTGCGCTGGCTGTTGCCAGCGCTGAGAGGGGCCGGGGAGGTTGGGGCACCCTCAGCTGCGCCCACCTTCGGGGTCGATGGTCCCCCCTGCTGTGTTGACGGAGCAGCGCTCGCTGCGACCGCCGCGGGGGCAGATGGCGTAACTGCCGACTCACTGCTTGTGGGTCGGACAGCCGCCGGAGGCCGTTGTGACGCTGCCCCCTTACGCGCCACATCGGCAAAGCTGTTCTCAGACAGGTATGACACCCGCCTCCGTGCCTCTTTGAAAGTGATATTTTCTTTTACTTTTATAGTCACAATTTCTTTTTCTTTTTTCCAGGACGGGCAGGCGCGCGAGTATGCGGCATGCTCGCCATCATAGTTGACACAATGTGGGGTGTTCTGGCACGTTTCGGAGGAATGTTCATTGTCACTGCACTTGGCACAAGTCAGCCGGCCTCGACAGTTCTGGGAACCGTCGCCGAAACGTTGGCACTTAAAGCATCTGAGAGGATTGGGAACGTATGGTCGAACACGAAGTTTGATATAACCAGCCTCGATGGACTCGGGAAGGACACTTGAGCCGAAAGTGAGTATCAGGTGTTTCGTCTTGATCTCCTTTCCATCTCGCCTCATCTTAATTCGTTTAACATTTATAACATTCTGGTCACTGAAGCCCTCCAAGAGTTCAGCCTCAGTGAGCTCCATCAAGTCATCGTCAGAGACAACACCACGGGTGGTGTTCATCGTGCGGTGCGGGGTTATAATTATCTGGGTTTCCCCAAATGACACTAGTGTTGACAATTTTTCTTATTGTTTTTGATCGCGGAGCTCCAAGAGGAGATCCCCGCTTGCCATCCTCGACGCCTTATATCCAGGACCGAAGGCTTCAGTCAATGACTTTAAAACAAGGAAGGGTGAGATAGTTCTTACTGGTTTATTTGGTTTTGCAGAATGGATAACATGGAAACGCGGGAACGATTCTTTTTGGCGGCCAAAAAATTGAGACTTCATCGGTGCGCCCTCTTTTCTGAGGGCGATCAGGTAGTGAAGGGAAGGAAGTAGCCATGTGTGGACGCGTAGTTTTTGGCAGCAACGCCAGCCACCCACCATGGAGTCCAACAAGGGGACGCTGCAGGGCCTGAAAAACAGGGCCTGCAAAAGCCAGCTGTACGTTGCCACTACAACCCAATATGACATAACGAAGGTTGGCTACTCACACAAGGTTAACCCTTGCTGCCAGGAAGGTCGGAAGTAATAAAGAAATGAGAAGGAGACAGGAAAGGCGGAAAGTAAGGGAAAGACGAAGGTAATAGGGAGAGAGAGACAGGAAAAGGCAACTACCGATTTCCCCCGGGTGGGTCAGTCCGGGGGTGCCGTCTACGTGAAGCAGAGGCCAAAGAGGTGTGTTGCCTCCGCCGGGGGGCTTTAAAGGTCCAAACACCCGGCATCGGCTCAACCCCCAGGATCCCCCTTTCCCTGGACACGGCTAAGCCGCGCACGGGTACACGCGGGAGGGTCCAACCCTCGTGTGCTCGGGTACGTGGTGTCGCCACACACCAAACGCCTGCTTGCGCAGACGCCCCTGCGGGGTCACCGGAAATGAGCCTCCAAACTGCGGTAGATGCGGGGCGAGGCTCACCGTCCTCCACGTCCTTCTCGAATGTCGGAAAGGCGAATCTGAAAGAAAGAAACATTTTCCCATTGCATACCGGCAGCAGATCCTCCTTCATCCAATAATGTTACTCGGCCCAGAACCGCTATTTGACACCAACGCAGTCCTAAGTTATCTGAAAGATGTTGTGTTGCATGTTGTTAGCCCCATACGTTCATAGCGTCTCCTCTCTTCAGAGGATGGCGCTGTGATAATTATTTTGAATAGCACATGCCTCCAGGCCCTTGTGGTTCAAGGGCTCTGGCGAGGCAGCAGTGCGTCAAGTAATTATACAATCTTATATATCTTATATTTTGCATCATCCTTCTACGATGGATTTTAATGTTCATAGTACTCGTCATTAATCATCGCCATAATTTTATAGCCCATAGATTTTACGCACTTACAGCGAATATTTTTAGGCCACTTTGCAGCCAAGTCACATCTTCCATAGTACATCGTCAACATTACCACGTGTCATGGCGCTCTTTGGCCAAACCTGGCCCTTGCGCCACAAAACACAACGCATCATCATATGTTAGCGTTCTTCCAAGATTCTGGTATGCTCGATGTCATGAGTCATTGTGTATATAGGGTGGCCAGTATATCTAGAGCAATGTTTCCACTATCCTTATACAAATCTGCCGTTACCTGATCCTCCCCAGCTGCCTTTCCCTATTGCAGAACTCCCAACCCTTTCATCACTTCTTCCTGCGTTGCTTGTAGGATTTAAAATTCCTCTAGAATATTGTCTCTCACATCGTGGGTGCTACAGGTACTGTATAAATCTATATAGAACACGTGACCCACTTAAACTATTTCATCCATATTAATAATGATGTTACCGGCTTTGTCTCTTAGTGCATACGTCTGATTCTTGCCTATTTCTAGTTTCTTCTTCACTGCTTTGAGGCTTCCTCCGTTCCTGAGAGCATGTTCAATCCTATCCATATTATAGTTCCTTATGTCAGCTGTCTTACGCTTGTTGATTAACTTAGAAAGTTCTGCCAGTTCTATTCTAGGTGTAGGGTTAGAGGCTTTCATACATTGGCGTTTCTTGATCAGATGTTCGTCTCCTGCGATAGCTTACTCGTATCCTGTCTAACGAAGTTACCGCCGACTTCTATTGCGCGCTCTGAATGATGCCCATAAGATTGTTGCTCATTGCTTCAACACTAAGGTCCTCTTCATGAGTTAAAGTCGAATACCTGTTCCGTAGCTTGATCCGGAATTCCTCTAGTTTCCCTCTTACCGCTAACTCATTCATTGGTTTCTTATGTAACAGTTTCTTCCGTTCCCTTCTGAAGTCTAGGCTAATTCGAGTTCTTACCATCCTAAGGTCACTGCAGCGCAGCTTCCCGAACACGTCCTTATTTTGTATGATGCCAGGTTTAGCGCAGAGTATGCAGTCTATTTCATTGTACTCTCGCCATTTCGGCTCCTACACATCCTCTTTCGGCTAACCCGCTTGCGGAGGAAGGTATTCATTATCCGCCTATTATTCTGTTCTGCAAACTCTACTAATAACTCTCCCCTGCTATTCCTAGAGTCTATACCACATTCCCTCACTGACTTGTCTCCAGCCTGCTTCTTGCCTAACCTGGCATTGAAGTCGCCCATCAGTATAGTGTATTTTATTTTTACTTTACCCATAGCCAATTCCACGTCTTCATAAAAGCTTTCGACTTCCTGGTCATCATTACTTGATGTAGGGCCATAGACCTGTACGACCTTAAATTAGCACCTCTTATTAAATTTCACAACAAGACCTGCCACGCTCTCGTCAATGCTACAGAATTCCTGTATATTACTAGCTATATCCTTATTAATCAGGAATCCGACTCCTAGTTCTCGTCTCTCCGCTAAGCCCCTGTAGCACAGGACGTGCCCGCTTTTTAGCGCTGTATATGCTTTCTTTGTCCTCCTAACTTCACTGAGCCCTATTATACCCCATTTACTACCCTCTAACTCCTGGAATAACACTGCTAGACTTGGCTCACTAGATAACGTTGTAACGTTAAGCATTGCCATGTTCAGATTCCAATGGCGGCCTGTCCGGATATGCACGGTTTAACTCGTCGCTCCACAAAAATGGAACTTCCTTTTGAGTAACCCTTGAAGAGACCTGGACATTGGCGCAAAGTATTTAATGAAAGCCCTAAAAAGTCCTGCCAGTCCTAAGAACACACGCAGTGAGAGCACCGTGGGGTTTACGCAGTTCCTTGATTCGTTGGACGTACCATCCCTTTGTCGTCTTCGTGATGCGGTCCAGGACTCTGCCAAGGAACACCACCTTTTTCTTAAAGAATTATTTTTCTTTTGTTTATCTTTAAGGGTGATTTCCTAAATACTTCTAGTACATGAGAAACGTGGGAATAGTGCTCTTCCTCAGTACGAGAGTAAATGAAGTTATCATCGACATAAACATTGCACAAATCTCCTATGAAATGTTTAAGTGCATCCTTCATGATGAGCAGAAACCAAATGCCCGAGTTCTACCAACGGAACGGCAGACGGTTGTATTCATATATATCAAACAGCTTCATAAATGCCGTGTACATTTATGATTTTTCCAGGACAGGAACCTGCCAGTAACCTCCACAAGGATTGGTTCGTGAGAACCATTGGTATCAAAGGCATAGGTAATGAATAGACTCTGTCTGGGGGTTCATTTGCCTGTAATGAGTACACAGTCGCGGTGAACCACCTTCCTTAGGGAGAACATTTATGGGAGACGCCAGAAAGGGGGTGGATGTTGATGAAAATAATATTCCACGTTCAGCATTTGTTACAGCTTTTGTTTCAGCCATGTTTTCGTTTCATGAGAAACCATGTAGACTCTCTTCCGTATAGCAGTCGTGACACGACGTTCAAACGGTACTTCATGTACAGACGCTGCAGGTCGATATGTATCGAGTCGCACATGTTCGGGAAAAATTTTCCATAAATCATTAGCGCATTTGGCAGTCCCCATCTGTGCTGGTGTCTGCACACTCGAAAACAGGGCGTCGCTTCATCTTCTAGGAAGTGTTCATCCTTAGCTGCTTCATGTGAGGTATGGACATTAAAATCAAGAATTCTACGTCACACAAAATTCTAGGAAGTGTTCATCCTTAGCTGCTTCATGTGAGGTATGGACATTAAAATCAAGAATTCGACGTCACGCAAAAGCAGCGCTACTACGGTGAAGTCCGCCCCAGCCAAATGCACATTAGGTTTCGTCTAGATGTCCAGTCTTCCAGATGATTAATCATAGCTCTTAAACATTACCACTTTACCTTGTCGCATGCCATGTGCCTTCATGGCTTGAATAATCAGACTCACTGAAGCTCCTGTGTCGACTAGAGCACTTACTTCTTTTCAGTTAATAAGCAGTGCAGTTTGCAAAAGTTTAATCGACTCAAGTAGACAGCCTCCTTCTGGTTTGACGGATTGGGCTTTGCACCCATGTTTATTCGCTTTTTTGTTTCCTTGACGTCCCTGTTGCTAAGATAATAGTCAGAGGCTGCGCTTCTTGTGAATGCTGTCACCGCTGTCGCTGTATTAAGCGGAGGAACTCTGGAAGAATGGGTCCAAATATGCTGTGTAGCGGCCCCAGGGGCTTCGTGGCACACGCCCTTAAGGCACGCCAGTAGGTCTTCAATTGTCTTGGGTGCCCTTATTTGCTTTTGCCTTTGGCATTCCTTTGTCATACCGTAGACGACTAATGGCACAATGACGCCTCAGTTGAAGTAGGACCTGCTAATACTAACAGTCGTCTCTTCTCGTGGAAATAGTCAATTAGTGAACTTGAGCTTTGTTTGAAAAATGTACGTTGTCCCGTCGGTCTACCGGGTTTTGGTCGAAAGCCGCGATAAAACTTGCTCTCCAGTGATTCCAGGCATCATCCTGATGTGCTGTTACGCGGAGCTCATACCATTTCTTGGCATTGTGCACAAGGAACAGCCTAAGATATTGCAATTTATCTTACGTCGTCTCCCAGCAGTTCTTTCCAGAAGCCTAGTCAAGGAACTTTATCCAAGAGGTTGCCCACGAGGAAGTCCCATCCAAAGCGTTTGGTTTCACTAATTCAGCTTTGGGACCAGTGTTAGCGCGCCGAGTTTCTTTAGCCAGCAAGCAATTGCCCATGTCGCTCATGTTTTTAATGCCTGCACTTTCAAAAACTGCTCTACAAGCACAGGAATGTCCTGGCTGTTGTCATTTCGAAAGAGCTTACTACTTGATCACTGTCTGAAGTGCTTGTCATAGTCGGGCATTTTGATATTGATCTTTCACATGGCGCGGCTGACGAGAACCGCCTCGGTCACTTTACCCTTACTCGCGATGAACTGGAGCAGGCTCCGTGACGTGGCTGTCTACTGGACTACGACTTGTTCTTCATCTTCGGCTTTGTATGACGTGACGTGCGCTACGTCCCGCTGTAGTAGTAACTGGTAAGTCTATCCACATCCTGTTGGGCTGCGCTAAAGGTTATGTAAAGGACCCGAGACTATGATGATTGTAATGAAGCCTCAATTAATGACACGCACCCACTATGCGGGATAGGTCACGAATCGGGTGGTAATAAGAGTGAAAAATGCAATAAACAAATAATTAAATAAGTAGCACAAACACGGAACACAATTGAATAAGTGAAGAAGAGAAATAAACTGGTAATAAATGAGATAAAGTAGTGCTTAATGTGATAGTCAGCATTGCCTTGGTAAGAGTAATAACTAGAATTTATTACTGAAATGCATAAAGTAAAAATATACTTAAACATGAGCAAGTTAAATTTCGGAAATTATTATTATTATTTTAAATGTGAATTTGTGTTCTTACTTTTTGAATTTTCTGAATTGAAGGAGAAGTAAATCAGTAGTGAAAACTACGATGTAATTATAGAGCCGCCTTTTTGTGTCACATAGGAAATGGAGGAGCTTCTCAGAACGTCGGATGAAAATCTACAAAAAAACCTCGTTGCCTGGTCCGAAAGGGTCACTCCTCGTGAGGGGCCAGCCTAGAACTCGGGCCTGCAGATCATAACTGAGCAGAATCTCAATAAAGTTGTTACCACCACCTATATATGGCTAGGCAAACGTTGATGTGGCGGTTTCGTAATCCCGTGGCTCCAAGGGACAGTGTAACAGTTCTGCTTAAAGGCAGTCCTAGATTTGGAATTGTAATTTCTAGGCATCGTTTTCGATGAGTAGAAAACCACCGCCGCGATATTAAAAAAGGAACTATAGATTCAGGCTCATTGCAGAGGTAGCATAAAGGGGATATTACCAGACGATCTGTGCAAGTGAGCATCTTTGCAAGTAAAAATAACGTGTTGGAATACGGCAACGCAACCTAGTAAATGATGCTTAGAATTGGCGATTAGGACACTATTGTCGGTTCCAAGAATAATTTAGATGCATAAAATCTGCAGACTTTGCTAATGAGAGGCTTTTTTTTGTCTTCGGTCAAAGAAAACTGCCTATATCTGTCTGCAGTGATGTGCGCAGTCACTGGTAGCACCGATATCACCGGTCCTGTTACAGAAGCCTGTGCTAAGGAATCGGTTATTTCACTAATATGAATGTCTCGGTGGCCTGCGACACACACTAAATGGGCTGTACTTAATTGGGGCGGAGCTAATGTATAAAACGTGTTCAAAGCTGCCGAGTTTGTAGACGCGTTAAGCGCGCTGCATACAGGAAGAGAATCTGTGACGATAAAAACATTTGTAGCATGAATGAGCAATGTTCGCAAGACAAGAACTATTGCTACATGTTCGGCTTGAAAAATTGATGTGTAATCTGGTAGGCGAAGTGAAAAAGACCAGTCGAGGGATGGTGAGTAGATTCCCACACCTGCCTTCTCTGCACACAAAGAAGCATCAGTCGCTATAACATTTATTCGGAATCGGGACAAATAGTCTTGTAAGCGGTCATTCAAATGTGTTGGGGGCAGCAATTCCGTATTATTGGGAAAAATGTCTGCAAATAAATTTTGACCGACACTGTGGACCTGCCAAACGGAGTGATCTCCCTAAGGCGAACATTTAAAGGAGCTAATTCTGTTTGCACAAATACAACCTATGGGTAAATGAATTTGGTTCACTAATAAATGCATATTGCCAATGTCCTAGAGGAGATTGGTGAGTTCTTAAGTAGGTTTAGCCGCAAGGGTGCGGAATCGCGTGTGAAGAGTAGGTAGGCGCGCTGCGTAGTAAAACCCATTATTCTCAACGAACTTAGGGAGACCTAAACATAGTCGAAGACCTTCAGCTTGTGAAAGAGCGTGTAGTCTCATTTTATATTTTTCACCTCCGGAGAACAAAACACAGCGACATTATAGAATCAGTTGTACATACATAAGATAAATCATTATTAGTGTCAATTCGCATACCAGAACGCCAGTTACTGACTCTACGTAGTAAACCAACGGCTCGTGTCCCTTTGGTTGCAACATTTTCCATGTGAGAACCCCAGTTATGCTTTCCGTCATATGTGATACCCACGTACATAAGTGACTCTACCCGTGGAACGGTTATCTGATCATGTACTAATAATAACTGTATCGGCCCGCAAAGCGGGAAAAAAGGACTGCGCTGTTGTTTGCGTTTCCTGACAGATGAAGATTGGGAAGCCACCTCTCTAGAGTACAGATGCATATTCGAAAAGACAGGGGAAGGCAATTGATGTCTTTTGCTGTCGCGACAATGCGATGTCGTCTGCATAGACAAATAGATTCACATCCTGGAACACTGGTACTGAAATCATTAAAAGGTTAAATAGTACACGACATGGAACAGCCCCTTGTGGCAGCCGTCTTGTCTGATCGAACTTTGTTGAAGAAAAGCTGTTTTCAAAAATCAATGTTGGTAATTCGGAAATTTTTAGGACTGTACTTTGTCCGGCAGTAGAGAGTACTCAACGCTGTCAGAAGCTTTCGCTTTGAGTAGATCCACTAAAGCTCGAAATTATTTTCTATGCCGAGGATGTTGGAAACGGCTTTCCTAATCTACATGCGCGTACCAAAGAGAGAGACCAAGCCGGAAACCTATTGACTTGGGCTCATTAACCATTCTGAGATATATGATCAATCACATGCTCATATAGAACTATGTCAATGAGTTTTGTCATATTTGACGAAAGAGACATAGGTCTATTGTTGTCGCGGTTGTAGCCAGCTCTTTCTTTTTTAAGCAGCGTAATAATTTTGGCTGTCTTCCATTCTGGTGGAACCGAAGCACCTTTTAAAGAATAGTTAACTGTGTTCAGAAGGTCCTCAGGAGAAACTGCAAACAAATTTTTGGCATGGATTTGGAAATGCCGTCGAGACCTGGGGCTGAGGTAGCTAGAGATCTAAGGATATTACAAAGCCGTTACTGTGACTTCCAGAAAGTGATTTGCGATGGGAAGCCTTAATGGCCAATCCGGCAAACGTGATGCTAAGCGTTGCGCTAAGCCCTTTCTTATAAATTCTGAAGACGCTGATATCTCGCGGGTTGAAAGAATTATCTACTCAATACTAGATAGGGTGGGTATGAATTTTCTACATCGAAGAAATCTGAACAGCTTTTTTGTTGCTTGGCCTAGAAAGAAAGTCATGATGTTTTTAATCTCACTTGTCGTTGGCATTCGGTACTGTTCTCTTGAACGTAGCACCGGCAAATTTATAAATACTCCAGTTACTGCGACACTGATTGCAAAGTACGTTCTTCCTAGCGACTGATCAACTGTTTACTGTTTCCACTCGAACTTCTCTCTCTTCACTTCATCGTCTTATTTTGACTACGACATTACACTCCACCTGCAAAATATTGAGTCTTTCTGAAACAAACAAGCTTTCAATTTCGAGCGAGCTTTCTCCGCTTGGGAGAGTATTGTAAAGCTTGCAGACAACACAAAACATGCTGCGGATGTGTTGGAAAGACCCGAAAGTCATAGCTTTCTTTGGGATGTACTGAATATGTTCCCAGCGCCATGTCCACAATTTCTGGTAAGATTGATAGGAAATTGACCCATGCTGCCTCCACTCTCGCTAGCAAAGGTTGTACTGTTAAGCATACTTCCCCGCTTGTGCACTGTAGAATGGGAGTTTTTATGAGCTTCCATTTTCCTGCGGTCACGTCTATATCGGTCAAACAGGTCGTTGCCTGAATATTAGATTGTCTGCGCATAGGCACTCACTAACCGGTAATGCCTACTCGCATGTCGCCCGGCATTGCTCTGAGCATGGGTGCACTCCCCAATCTATAAAAACACCAAAATACTTTCCGCGCATAAATATCAGACCACGAGGGAGATTATTAACTGTTACTATATGTGGGAAAAAAGGGTCGCATTGTGTAAGCATGCCATCGTTAAATTTGCATGACAGTGAATTTGATTTTTTAAGCAGCCGCATAGTGTAGCATTAGATTATAGGGTTTTGCATTTTTTTGCCTGCGCTCTGACAATGACGCCATCGATGGGAGAGCACGTGGCTATGAGTTGTGTACATAAGTTTGTGTATGCCTTCAAATAAAGTTACTTGTCAGTTCAGCGTTGTCCTGTGAGTTCCTGCCGTCTGTCTTCGTCTTATTCCACTGCCCTTTCAAGATGTTTTCCCACAATTAAATATAAGAAAACAGCCACTGATCGTCCTATCACGCATCTTATTTCAAATATATTCGAGATACATGCTCAGCAGGATGTTCTCAGGATGTTGCTTGCAGGTGTGTTTATTTC
The DNA here is from genome assembly GCF_050947875.1 of Dermacentor variabilis. Classification (NCBI taxonomy): domain Eukaryota; kingdom Metazoa; phylum Arthropoda; class Arachnida; order Ixodida; family Ixodidae; genus Dermacentor; species Dermacentor variabilis. The sequence continues at coordinate 232,683,542 of NC_134569.1, read as the reverse complement.
GGAATTTCAGGCTTGCCTAAACAAAATTGAAGATAATGGAAACGAATGCACATGACATGCTGAAAAATGCATATATTTGGATATTATATTTTGCTTCAAGATTTATTATTATTATTATTATTATTATTATTATTATTATTATTATTATTATTATTATTATTATTATTATTATTATTATTATTATTATTATTATTATTATTATTATTATTATTATTATTATTATTATTATTATTATTATTATTGTTATTATTATTATTATTATTGTTGGGAATTATTGCAGGTAGGAATACTAAAACCAAAAGGTTGTCACGTAATATTTAGGTGGTGCCGAAATCCACGCTTCATGGTGGCGCCATCCGCATAAACAAATGTAGATCTTGACAGCTATGTATTAGCTGCTTGAAAACAATTGTGAGAGCGAAGAACACGTCATAAACATCAGGCTTTAGACACCATCTAGTCGACTTTCAGGCTCCCTTCCTAGTAAGCTCCAAAGAACATCCTTTTTGACGTAAGAGCAACTGCAAGAGCCCAAAAATATCATAGAGCCCATATTCTGTCATATTTCCAGCTCCTGAATTGCTTTCGCCGCATGCTGCCGAGAAAAACATATCCCCTGATATCTGCAACGGCTATCCATAGAACGCAGTTGTTGGATCGTAAATTCAGACACCGACTCCTCCTTCCAAGTTGCAAAAGTGAACTCAAAGGCTATGATTTCACATGCTGCATGAGCTATAAGTAATTGTAGAGCCGAAAGGGTTTCTATGACATCATGACTTAAAAACCACCTAACATTTTTAAAGTTGGCCACCTTCCGTATGTTGAGCCAGTGTCAATGGGACATGTTAAGCCGAGCGAATATTTGTTCCTTGATTTGGAGCCTATGTTGCGCCGCTGCCGTAGCGGGTCACAGCAGGCTTTTTTTTGCGCAAGCCCTCTTGTTGCCGTACGCTTGTTTCGCTGCGAAAGGCTCTTCACCACTGGTATCTCCAGGTTTCCCATGCCGTTTGACAGAATTGAAACCGATTCTGATGACCGTAAGTATTTTAGCTATTTTTCACAAACTATATTTGTGAAATAAATAGGTGTGAGTAGTCATTCTCTGGTTGCATTGAGGTGGTGGCGGCCAAGTCAGAGTGTCAAGTGTAGCACAGGAGTGAGCTACGCACGGAAGAATGCTTTGCAGTCCTAATTTCAGGCTCCACGCGAGAGGATTCGAACACGTCTTGCGATGAGCTTCCGCCTGATGAGTTGCTTTCACCTAATGATGTCGACTACAGCGGTGACGAAGATGCCGGAATATTACGTCCGAAGATTTGCTTCAGGTTAGTGGTACCTAAATCCTACCACAAGGTCACTCTGGTCGTGCTTCTGAAAAATGTAGCGTTACACGCAACCGTGATAGAAACGAGGGTGCAGAGCTGGATATGACGGCTGATCAAGACAACGTTGTTCGTTCGCGAAGCGAGTTGCGCACGTGGGCACTTGAAACAGCGCCACCTTACGCTTCAGTGGCCAAGCTGTTGAGGATACTTCGCAGTCACGTATGCTTGACTTCTGTTACTCGGTCAGCGAGAACATTGCAGCAAATACGAAGGAACTGCCCGGTAATCCTGCGTATCAGTGGCGGAAAGTATTGTCACATCGGTATTTTAAGACCAGTTCTCAGTGCTGTGAGAAAGTGGCAATGTACCAGATCAAATAGCTTTAAATTTTGTTAATGCCGAGCTTCTGTTGGCGAAGAGCTTCGGACGTCACTTCCAGTCTTTTCTCGGAATTGTGTGAGTATTGAAAAAAACGAGGCTTTGTGGTTGGTGTTTTTTTGTGGATATGAGAAGCTAGGCGACGAAAATGAACTCTTTCGCCCATATTTCGATGACCTGAAGCTGCTTGTTACCTCTGGACTACTGCATAGCCTTGGTGTTTTTCCTGTCAGGCTAAATACCATGAATTGTGATGCACCAACAAAAGTGTTTATGTTGAGCCTAAGAAGCCATACTGGGGTATTAAAGCAGAACGAAATTTACAGTACAGGATGCATTTTTGGAAAACAGAGTTTGCTTTTCTGATATCAACCAAGGCCTCCGTACCGACAGGACCTTGCGGTGCCACCTTCAAGACCAGCGTCATGTTGGAGACAGTATTCTTGTGGAGCTGCCAATAAACGTCATCAAGGAAGTACCTTTAGAATATATGCACTTCGTGTGCCTTGGAGTCGTGCAGAAGCTGATCGCATTGTGGTTTTGGGGACCTAAATGCATAAGGCAAGGATGTAATGTTAGGGATGAAATTTAACTCAGGCTAACCCGGCTTGCCAAGTATATCCCGGCTGAACGGAAAGTCAAGGAATTTGGTTGACCAAGGCCGATGGAAGACGATTGAGTTCCGGTTGTTTGTTTTGTTTCGTTGAGCTATTTGTCATGTGTTCTCTGCACCAGGAAGAATGTAAAGCTTTTAATTCAAAAGCATTATGTGCCCATTACGCGAAAATCCGGTGTTGTCGTGCGCGGCGTGAGCGAAACGTGGTACCAAAAATGGCCGGAGAGTAAAAATGTCAACAAAGCTCAAATTGGCGGTGGATTGGTTAGCGAGGTTTCTGTAAACGAAGTGAACTAACAGAATTAAAAAAAATGGTAAATTTTGTTCTGCGTTGGCATCGAACCTGGGAATCCCGGGTGCAAGACGAACGCACTCGCCCGATTCCACGGTGGCTCCATGGGCGCAGCTGACTATAGTTGTGACAAGTGCGTGAGTTATTGCACACATCACGTGACTCATCCGTCACTAGCTCCCGCGTGTCACTTCATCTTCGGGTTTCATCCGTGGTGTGTCCACTGCGCTGCACTCTCGACGCCGAACTGCGATTGTATAAAATGAGGTGTGTCTAGAGTGTGCGTCATTGCGCACGTCCCATCGCTGCACACGTCCCATGACTTTCTCTTCGGAGTTGATTGGTGCTTGTCTACTGGAATGCAGTCCAAATCGTCTACCTCAGCGCCATCTGTGAAACTTGATCGCCCATAGAAGCACGCCGTAGAAGACGAAGCAAGCGAACACATAATGGAATGCCACGCAAGTTGCAACGCACACGACGACTTACGCACGAATCATCATCAGCCTGGCTACACCCACTGCAAGGCAAAGGCCTCTCCCAAACTTCTCAAACTACCCCGGTCATGTGCTAATTGTGTATATGTTGGCCTTGCAAACTTTTTAATCTCTTCCACCCACCCAACTTTCTACCGCCCCCTGCAACGCTTTTCTTCTCTTGGAGGCAAATCCGTAACCCTTATTGACAATCGGGTATCTTCCCTGCTCATTACATGACCTGCTCATGTCCCCATTTCTTTGTCTTGATTTCAACTAAGATGTCATTAGCTCGCGTTTGTTCCCTCACTCAATCTGCTCTTTCCTTATCCTTTAACGTTAAACCCATCATTCTTCTTTGCATAATTCGTTGCGTCGTCCTCAAATTAATTTTAACCCTTTTCGTAAGCCTCCAGGTTTCTGCCTGGTAAGAGACTGGTAGCTGGTAAAAGTATTGGTAAGGGACAGGCAGCTCTTATACACTTTCTTTTGAGGAATAATGGCAACCTGCTGTTTATGATCTGAGAATGCCTGCCAAATGCACCCCAGCCCATTCTTATTCTTCTGAATATTTCAGTCACATGATTCGGATCCGCCGTCACTACTTGCCCTAAGTAAATGTATGCCCTTACCACTTCCAGTGCCTTACTACCTATCGCAAACTGCTGTTCTCTTGCGAGATTGTTAAACATTACTTTAATTTTCTGCACATTAATTTTTGACCCCCGCTTCTTTGCCTCTCCAGGTCAGTGAGCATACATTGCAATTGCTCCCCTGAGTTACTAAGCAAAGCAATATCAGCAGTGAATCGCAAGTTACTAATGTGTTCTCCAAAACCTCTTATCCCCAATTGTTCCTAATCCAGCTTTCTGAATACCTCCTGTAAGCACGCTGTGAATAGCATTGGGGGGATGGTATCTCCCTACCTGACGCCCTTGTTTATTGGAATTTTGTTGCTTTCTTTATGGAGGACTGCGGTGGCTGTGGAGCCCCTATAGATATCTTTGAGTATTCTTACATACGGCTCGTCTACACCCTGATTCCGTAATGCCTGCATGACTGCTGAGGTTTCCACTAAATCAAATGCTTTCTCGCATTCACTGAAAGCTATATAAAAGGGTTGGTTATAGTCTGCACATTCCTCAACTGATTGATAGTGTGAATTTGGTCTATTGGTAAATAGCCTTTCCGGAATCCTGCATGGTCCTTTAGTTAACAGAAATCTAAGATGTTCATGATTCTATCTGCGATTATTTTAGTAAATACTTTGTAGGCAACGGACAATAATCTGATCAGTCTATAATTTTTCAAGTCTTTCGTGTCCCCTTTTTTATGGATTAAGATTATATTAGAGTTCTTGCAAGGTTCCGGTACACTTGAGGTCATGAGGCATTGCGTATACAGGTTAGCCAGTTTTCTTACAAAAATCTGCCTACCATCTTTCAACAAATGTGCCGTTACCTGATCGTCCCGAGCTGCCTTCTCCTTTGCATAGCTCCGAAGACTTTCCTGACATCGTCCGGTGTGACTTGTGGGATGTCAAATTCCTCTAGATTTTTTCTTTCTTTCATTAGCGTCGTAGTTGCCACCGGTACTGTATAAATCTCTGTAGTGCTCCTCGGCCAGTTGAACTAGTTAGTTAGTTAGTTAAATGGGGTTTAATGGCGCAAACGCAGCTAAGGCTATGCTGCGCCAAACACGAGGTGTTTTAAAATCCAGTTTGTGAAGGAGAAGGCTTTGTTAATAATCTATATTTTATGTAAAAATCCAGTGTCATGTAGAAATTGACGGACGTCACATAATGGGACTAGCGGATCATCACCGAAAATCAGAGCAGGGTGTAAAGGTATGTGTAGTTGATATAATTTATGCAAAAAGTGTTCGTCTGTGTGTTTCAGTCTGCGTACATGTGAGTAATATGTGCATAACTGTTAGTGGCTGTTGACATTTCTCGCATGTTGGTGTGTCTTCTTTCGTAAGTAATTGTGTGTGAGGTGTGTGTGCCCAATGCGTAGCCGGCATAAAACTACTTCGATGAACCGCTCTTGATGCTAACACGACTTCCACTCGCCAACTATGGGTTTCGTGAGATGTAGCTTGTTGTCAGGACAATGGTCCCATTCGCGTTGCCATTTTACCATGAAGGCTTTTCTAATTGCACGGATGCTATCATTATATGGGAGTGTCCTGTTTGTAATATCTTTGTGCGCTGCCATCAATGCACATCTATCAGCTGCTTCGTTACCTGGTATCCCAACATGGCTCGGGACCCAGCAGAAACGAATTGACCTCCCGTATTCGTTAAGCACCAACATGTTTAAAATGTCTCCTATCAGGGGTTCACACTCAGATTTCAGATGTAGAGCCTTCAGTGTGCTTAAGGAATCAGTGTATATGACTGTGTTTTTGTGCTTGCCAGTGATAATCTTTTTAACTGCAACCCATACAGCATAAACTTCAGCAGTGAAAACAGAAGCATGTATTCGTAGACGGACACTTGTTTCCCAATTTTCTGTTACGGCCCCTACACCCATGTGTTCTTTTGTTTTGGAGCCATCCGTGTAGAATTCCATGTGATTTTGATACTTGTCTTGAAGAGCACGGAATTCTTGCATGATGTGTTCGTGTCGAGTGTTTCTTTTCTTTAAATCTGTTAATGTCCAGTCGCACAACAGCGTGAAATTGTACCATGGGGCCAACCGTAGTGGTTTCTTGGCGACCTGGAGGACTTCGTGGGGAATGTCATAATCCTGACAGTATTTCTCATACCGCAGGAGAAGTGGCCTAATCATGTTCGGTTTATTTGTGTAGTGTAAGCGTGAGTTGCACTGTGTGAGGATGTTGTAGCATATGTGTTGCGGTGATGACTGAATTCTGAGTAGGTAAGAGAATGTTAATAATGCTCTGCGCTGCTGTAATGAGGGTTCATTACACTCAACATATAAACTTTGAATGGGTGTCGTTCTGTAGGCACCATTTGCCAGTCGCAATCCAAGGTTATGTACTGGATCAAGGAGTTGGACGTAGGACTGCCTGGCTGAGCCGTAAACCACCGAGCCGTAGTCTAAAAGCCTACGCACAAGAGACCGGTAAATACGTAAAAGACAGGTTCGGTCGGAACCCCAGTGCTTATGAGCCAGAACGTTTAGGATATTCAATGCTTTATTTGCCTTAATTTTTAGTGTTTTAATGTGGGCTAGGAAGTTTAGTTTTTTATCAAAGATTACTCCCAAGAATTTACATTCCTGTTTTACCGGCAGTGCGACATCATTCAATTTTAGATGCGGGTCCAAGTACAATCCTCGTTTTTGCGAGAATAGCACTGTAACGGTTTTTTGAGTAGAGAAGCGGAAGCCATTTTTCTCAGCCCACTCGGTTAGTTTATTGATTGTTATCTGGAGCTGTCTTTCACATGTTTGTAAGTTTGAGGCGCGGCACGCTATTTGCAGATCATCCACATATATGGAGTGCATAACAGAGGGGGGAAACACTTTGTTAACAGAGTTCATTTTCACTATAAAGAGTGTTGTACTTAGTATGCATCCTTGTGGCATTCCATTTTCCTGGATGAATATACGTGACAGCGCCGTTCCTAAACGCACCTAGAATGTTCGGTCCGACATGAAATCGGCTAGACATTTGAGCATTCAACCTCGGATTCCTAAATCTGCTAAGTCCCTTAAGATACCAAACCTCCATGTTGTGTCGTAGGCCTTTTCTAAATCAAAGAAAACAGTGAGACAATATTGTTTGTGTAGAAAGGCCGCACGTATCTCGTCTTCTAGCCGGACTAGGTGATCTGTTGTGGAGCAACCTTTCTTGTATCCACATTGATGGTTATCTAGCATGTTCTCTGTTTCAAGGATGTATGTCAGTCTTATGTTGATGATGGCTTCATAGGACTTTGCAAGACAACTTGTGAGTGCTATGGGTCTATAACTGGTTGCTGTTGTGGGAGGTTTTCCAGCTTTCAAGAACGTGATTATGATAGCTTTCTTCCACTCTTTCGGCATTTTTCCCGTTTCCCAGATTTTCTTAAAGAAAGGAAGCAAGGTTTCAACTGCATTAGGAGATAGACGAGCGAGCATCGCGTAATGTACTCTGTCCGGACCAGGTGCTGTTTTTTTGTCAGTTGTTAGTACTCTATTGATTTCCGGTAGTGTTAAAGTGGCATTATTCGGTCTTTCTGAACTTCCTGTGGTCAGAAGCTTTAGTTTTTCTGCTAATTGCTTATGTTTTAGAAATGCAGCTGAATAGTTTACCGAGCTTGATATAGTATGGAAGTGTTGCCCTAATATGTCTGCGTGTTCGTCTATATTTGTTTGCGTGCCTGGAGGTGATAGTATGGGGATAGTGTAAGAAGCGTAGTCGCCTCTAAACTTACGAACCTGATCCCACATTCGTTTGGATGTTATTGAACTATTTATAGACGAGACATAATTTTTCCAGGACTGTCTTTCGGCTTGTCTGCGGGTGTACACCTGGCTTTCGCTTTTGCTTTTTTGAAAGAGAGTAGATTGTCTTGTGTTAAGTATCGCCGGAAGATACCCCACGCTTTGTTTTGTAGTTTTTTTGTTTATGTACATTCCTTCGTCCACCAGGGTTTCAGGTTTTTCTTAATAGGCCAGAGTATTGTGGGATTGTTTCTGCTGCTGCAGCAAGTATACAGGCGGTGATCTTATCATTCATTTCATCTATGGTTAGCTCATCTGGTATGTTATCCAGACTGGCCTTTTCAGTAAAGAGGGGCCAGTCTGCTAGGTGGAGTTTCCAACGGGGTGGTCTTAATGGTATGGTAGGAGAAGGAGGTTTTCATTTAATAATACCAGGCATATGGTCGCTACCATAGGGGTTGTCAATAACACTCCATTGAAAATCCTCAAAGAGAGATGAAGAGCATAGTGCCAGATCTAAGCAACTCATAGCGCCTGTGCTTGGGGAGTAGTAAGTTGCCGCACCGGTGTTTAAAAGCCATATGTTATTTGTTAGGATAAAATCTTCAAGCGTTTGACCCCTGGTGTCAGTTGTTTGACTACCCCACAACGTGTTATGTGAATTAAAATCACCGGCTAATAAAAATGGTTCAGGTTTAAAATTAACTCTAGGTCTCTTACGGTAAAATGTAAATGCGGCGGAATGTGTACTGAACAAATGGTGATGGTTTTGTGAGCTAAAACGGTGACAGCAACGGCTTCTATGTGAGTGTTAATGGGAACTTCTCTGGCTGCTATACCACCTGGCAGGACAATGGCTACAGCACCTGACAGCCGGTTCGCCTAAGTACGGTCGCGCCGTACAACAGTGAAACCTTTCAAAATGTTTTTGTGTTTTTCGCCTGGATTTGTTTCCTGTAAACACAGGGCTACAGGAGAGAAGTTTATTAATATGTCTTTAATGTCACCTAAGTTGTGTAAAAGCCCTCTACAATTCCAGTGGATAATAAAAGCCATTTTAAAATGGAAAGACAAGAAATGGCATTAGGGAAAAATGAATAGCTGTGGTATAGGCGACATGGATTTAAAAAGGCTAATACAAATGAGCGATAACCTATAGGTTAACGCTTTCTTATTTTGAGTTGTTATTGGGATTTTGTCCCTCTTAACACGCTCGAGAGAGCGCTTATCCTTCGGTGTCAATGACACCGGAGTTTTTGTGTCGACCTCCATCGCTCTCTCTGAGGCGCTGGAGGACCGAGAGTTAGGCGCCGAGACACCTGCCTCGGGCCTTGGGGTTCGTTTGATTTTAGGGCCCTGCGGGGCTGGTGTCTGCAGGGCCGTCGAAGAGGGTGGAGCAGTACTGACTGCTTCGACCACGGGGGCGGGAGGAGTCACTGCGGCACCACTGCGCGTGGGCTCGGAGGACTCCGGAAGCCTCTGTGACGCTGCCCCCGCCTGCGTCACTTCGGCATAACTTCTTCGGGGAAGGTACGACAGTCTTTTTCTGGCTTCGAAGAACGAGATTTCTTCTTTAACAGTTAGTGCAATGACTTCTTTTTCTTTTTTCCAGCAAGGGCAGGACCGCGAATAAGCTGGGTGATCTCCCTTGCAGTTAACACAATGTGGCGAAGAAGTGGAATTCTCTGGTTGGTGGTCGTTGGAGCTGCATTTAGCACAAGTTGTTTGTCCTCGGCATGCATGTGAAGCATGTCCAAATCTTTGGCACTTGAAACACCGTCTGGGATTCGGGATATACGGTCTCACATTGGCTTTGACATAACCTGCATCGAGTGAAGTAGGCATTACGATTGTTCCGATGGTGAGTATAACATGTTTGGTGGGGATTTCTTGATCGTTTCTTCGGATTACTATTCTTTGTACTTTGGTGACATTTTGTTCCTGGAAACCTTCCAGCAGTTCCTTGTCGCTTACACCAATGAAGTCTTCTTCAGATATTACTCCCCTGCTTGTATTAAGTGTTCTGTGGGCTGAAACAGTCACTGTCGCTTCGCCAATGCTGGTAAGTTCAGAGAGCTTATCTGCTTGATCTTTGTTATTCAGTTCTAGGATGATGATGATGTGTGGTATTTTGTGGCGCAAGGGCCAGATTTGGCCAAAGAGCGCCATGACAAATGGTGGTGCTAACGACGTAGTATGGAAGATGTGACTTGGCTGTAAAGGGGCCTAAATATAGTCGCTGTAAAGTGCGTAAAATCTACGTGCTATAATATTATGGCAATGACTAATGACGAAGACTGTGAAGAATAAAATCCATCGTAAAAGAATGATGCATTGTTTAAAATATTCGAGACGTTAAATTGCTTACAGCACTACTGCCTCGCCAGAGCCCTTGAACCACAAAGGCCTAGAGGCATGTGCTATTCAAAATAATTATCGCAGCGGCATCCTCTGAAGAGAGGAAGCGCTACGAACGTGTTGGGCTAATAACATGCAACACAACATCTTTCAAAAAAGCTAAGATGGCGTTGGTGTCAAAGAGTGGTTCTGGACCAAGTAACATAACAGGATGAAAGGGGATGTGGTGCCTATATGCTAAGAGAAAATGTTTTTTTTCTTTCGGGTTCGGCTTCCCGACACTCCAGTAGGACGTGGAGGACGGTCAGCCTCTCCCGCATCTACCACAGGTTGGAGGCTCGTTTCCCGTGAGTAAGAAGTTATGTGTGCCAAAAGTGTGTCCTATCTTAGACGGCAGAATAGGACATCTGTCCGGCGGGATTTTGTTACAGGAGGCCAGAAAGCTAATTGTGGCTTTAATACATGCAGTTTATTATTTGTTTCCATGTCCCACGAGCGTTGCCAGTAGTTCCGCAGTTTTCTGCGCAAGTAGGGCCTCAGATCTGTGACAGGGACTGCTGCGGTAGGATTTACAGAATACGATGCAATTGATGTGGCCATCTGGTCCGCCAGAACATTGCCTTCGATGCCCCTATGACCGGGCACCCAGCATATGATGACATGCTGGTTACATATATACGTTTTACATAGGACGGAATAGAGTTCGTTGATGACTGGGTTTTTGTGCTTAGAAAATGACATTAAGGCTTTCACAGCACTTAGGGAGTCCGTATATATAACTGATTTCTCGAGTTTTGATTTCTTTATATACTTTACAGCCGACAGCAGTGTGTAGGCCTCAGCCGTAAAGATGCTTGTTTCCGGATGCAGTACATCGGATTCCGAGAAGGATGGGCCGACGGCTGCATAGGACACCCCCTTGCGTGACTTCGATGCATCTGTGTAGAACTCCGCGCAGGAGTGTTTGTATTGGAGTTCCCGGAAATGCATTTGTATTTCAATCTCTGGAGCGTGTTTTGTGACTTGCATGAAAGATGTATCGCATTGTATCAACTGCCACTCCCAAGGAGGTAGCAGCTTGGCTGGATTCATTAGGCGAAGTTCGAGGAGTGGAACATGTATTTCATGACTAAGCTCCCTCACACGCAGCGAGAAAGGTTGTCTTACGGAAGGACGATTACGAAACAGTGTAGCATATGTCATATCATTAACGGTGTTAAAACAGGGATGTTCAGGATTAGAATGGACTTTCAAAAAATATGTTTGGCTGATGTATGTTCTCTGGATATGAAGTGACCACTCATTCGATTCTGCATATAAACTTTGTACGGGACTCGTTCTGAAAGCTCCTGTCGCTAAACGGATACCCAGATGGTGAACAGGGTCTAGCATCTTTAGCGCGCTCGGGGCGGCAGAGTTATATACCACGGCACCATAATCTAATCGTGACCGGATGAGGCTCTTATAGAGATTCATTAGGCACTTCCTGTCACTACCCCACGTCGTCTGGGATAGAAGTTTCATTATGTTCATTGTTTTTAGACACTTTTCTTTAAGATGTTTAATGTGTGGGACGAAAGTGAGTCTATTGTCGAGTATAACACCTAGAAATTTGTGCTCTTTGTTTACAGGTATCTGTTGTCCACACATTTCCAAGCAAGGATCCGGAACCAGGCCTCTCTTCCTTGTAAACAGCACGCAAGAACTCTTTTGAGGATTGATTTTAAAACCATTTTTCTCTGCCCACCCTGACACCTTGTTCAAACCATGCTGTACCTGTCTCTCGCATACTGCGAGGTTACAGGATTTGAAGCCTATTTGAATGTCGTCCACATAGACAGAATATAAAATGGCCGGTGGTAAGGAAGCACGAAGTGTTGTCATCTTAACAATAAAGAGTGTGCAACTGAGCACGCCACCCTGGGGTACACCGGTTTCTTGTATAAAAGGACGTGACAGCACATTGCCTACTTTCACGCGGAAGGTACGATTGGACAAGTAGCTTTTTATTACGTTTAGCATATTACCATGAATGCCCATTTCTGACAAATCTCTCAAGATTGCGTAGCGCCAGCTCGTATCGTACGCCTTCTCCATATCGAGGAATATCGATAAGAAAAACTGTTTGTGTACAAACGCGTCACGAATATGTCCCTCAATACGTACAAGATGGTCGGTTGTGCAGCGCCCTTGTCGGAAGCCACACTGATAGGGATCAAGCATTTTGTTTTGTTCAAAAAAATGAATGAGTCGCCGATTTATCATTTTTTCAAAAACCTTACACAGGCAGCTTGTAAGAGCTATCGGACGATAGCTTGCCGCCATGGATGGGTCTTTCCCCTGCTTCAAAACAGGGACCACAATTGCTTCTTTCCATGCAGTTGGAAAGTATCCTGCAGTCCAAATAGTGTTAAAAATTGTGAGTAATGTAACTTGGGTGTCATTGTGTAGGTTTTTGATCATTTCATACATGATTTTGTCAGAACCCGGTGCGGAGCTCTTGCATGATCTCAAGGCAGCTCTGAACTCGGCAATACTAAATGGACAGTTGTATGGTTCATTCTTTCGACATTTTCCTATTGGTGGCTTACATTCTTCTATTTGTTTGTATTTGAGGAATGATTCTGAATAATTTGTTGAACTTGACACGCTCTGAAAGTGCTCCCCAAGTGAGTCTGCCTGGTCTTGCAGCATATCGCCCTGTGTGTTTACCAGAGGGAGTGAATATGTTTGTCGCCCTCTAATTCTATTTACGCGGTTCCAGACTTTCGCCTCATCTGTAAACGAGTTAATACTTGATAAAAAGTTCTGCCAACTTTCTCTTCTGGCCTGCCTGCGGGTTCTCCTGCCTTGAGATTTTACTTTCTTAAAGTTGATAAGGTTCTCTGCAGTGGGGGAGGCGCGTAGCAACCCCCACGCTTTGTTCTGTTTCTTACGAGCAATCCTACATTCGTTGTTCCACCACGGGACACGCCGTCTGCATGCCAAACCACTTCCTTCAGATATGCATTTAGATGCGGCATCTATTATGAACGTTGTAACATACTCCACAGCAGCATCAATTCCTAACGAGGACATGACATCCCATGATATACTAGTTAGGTTTCGGAATTTCTCCCAGTCTGCTGTCTCAAACTTCCACCTAGGAGCCTGTGGTGGATATTCGTCTTCTTTAAGTGTTCTTAATAGTATGGGGAAATGGTCGCTTCCGTAAGGATTATTCGTAACTTCCCATTCGAGTTCAGGCAGTATGGACGGGGAAACTATGCTCAGATCAATTGAAGAAAAGGTGTTGTTTGCAAGACAGTAATATGTGGGATTCTTCTTATTCAGAAGGCACCCACTAGAAGAAAAAAGGAACTGTTCAATAAGACGACCTCGCGCATCTACACGAGAGTCGCCCCATAGAGAGCTGTGCGCATTGAAATCGCCAAGAACAACATAAGGTTCTGGCAATTGGTCTATAAAGGATTGGAACTCATGCTTCGTTAATTTGTAATGTGGGGGTATGTAAAGAGAGCTAATGGTAATGAGTTTGTTTAGGAGTACAGCTCGAACCGCCACTGCTTCGAGAGGCGTTTGTAGCTGTAAAAGTTGACAGGAAATACTTTTATGAATAAAAATGGCAACACCGCCTGATGATACGACAGCATCATCGCGGTCTTTGCGGAACTTAACATAGGGTCGGAGAAAGTTAGTGTGTTGTGGTTTTAAGTGTGTTTCCTGTAGACACAGCACTTTTGGATTGTGTTTTTGGATAAGCTCTTGCACGTCATCAAGGTTCCTAAGAAGACCTCTAACGTTCCATTGAATAATTTGTGTATCCATATTGAAGGTTAAAAGTGCTGTGTTTATGGAAACAGGTGATGCCTTAGGTTACAGAGCTCTTTCGAGGCCCTGTAACAGGGGTTCTGCCCTTTCTGGAGCGTTCGAGTGAGCCTCGCCGCTCCTTAGGCGCTTGGTGCGCCTTGGGGATAGGTGTAGTGTCCATTGCCTCTTGTGAGGCGCCGGACACGTGCTCTTGCGAGCGGGAAATTACCAGCGAGGGTCCCGCCTTGGAGGGCAAGACCCCTGCGCCCACCAGCCCGGAGGTCGATGGGGCTCCCTGGGGGATTTGGCTGCGCCGGCCGTTGCTAGCGCTGGAAGGGGCCGGGGAGGTTGGGGCAGCCTCGGCTGCGCCCACCTTCGGGGTCGGTGGCCCCGTCTGCTGTGTTGACGGAGCAGCGCTAGCTGCAACCGCCGCGGGGGCAGATGGCGTTGCTGCCGACTCACGGCTTGTGGGTCGGACAGCCGCCGGAGGCCGTTGTGACGCTGCCCCCTGACGCGCCACTTCGGCAAAGCTAGCCTTAGGTAGGTATGCAACCCGCCTGCGTGCCTCTTTGAAAGATATGTTTTCTTTAACCTTGATTGTAACTATTTCTTTTTCTTTTTTCCAAGACGGGCACGACCGCGAGTACGCGGCGTGCTCGCCATCACAGTTCACGCAGTGTGGAGCGTTTTCGCATGTTTCAGAGGTGTGTTCTTGGGCACTACATTTAGCACAAGTTTGGCGGCCTCGGCAGCTCTGCGAGCTGTGACCGAAGCGTTGGCATTTGAAACAACGCAGTGGGTTTGGCACGTACGGCCTAACGCGGAGCTTGATGTACCCGGCCTCGATTGACTCGGGCAAGATACTTGATCCAAAAGTAATTATTAGGTGCTTCGTCTGAATCTCTTTACCATCCCTCCTCATCTTAATTCTTCTGACGTTGATCACATTTTGTTCGCTGAAGCCCTCCAGGAGTTCCGCTTCAGTCAGCTCAAGCAAATCATCATCTGACACAACACCACGGGTGGTGTTCATTGTACGGTGAGCGCTTACTGTTATGGGGGTCTCCCCAAATGACACTAGTTGCGGTAGTTTCTCATATTGTTTTACATCGCGGAGCTCCAAGAGGAGGTCGCCGCTTACCATCCTCGACACCTTGTATCCTGGACCAAAAACATCATTGAGGGACTTTGAAACAAGGAATGGAGAAATGTTTCGCACTGCTTTGTTTGGCTTTTCGGAATGAATAACGTGGAAGCGGGGAAAATTCTGGGTTTGGCGTCCAAAAAACTTGAAGACATCTTCGGTGCGCCCTCGTTTCTGAGGGCGATCAGCAAGGGAAGGGAAAGAAGTTTCCATGGAAAAATGTATACATTCGGCAACAGCGCCGACCGCCCACCACGGAGCCCAACAAGGGGACGCGGCAGAGCTTTCATGTAAGTCTGCACGACGCCAGTCGTACGCCGTCACTATAACCAAATATGGTGTACCCAAGGTTGGATAGCCACACAGGGTTAACCCTTGCCGCCAGGAGAAAAGAAGTAATAAGAAGAGAGAAGGAGACAGGAAAGGTCAAAAAGTGGGAGATAAAGACGAAGATTCGAAGAGGGAGAGACAGGAAAAGGCGACTGCCGATGTCCTCCAGGTGGGTCAGTCTGGAGGTGCCGTCTATGTGAAGCCGAGGCCGAAGAGGTGTGTTGCCTCCGCTGGGGGGCCTTAAAGGTCCGAACACCCAGCATCAGCTCAACCCCGAGGATCCCCTTTTCCCCAGACACGGCTAAGCCGCGCACGGCTGCACGCGGGAGGATCCAACCCTCGTGTGCTCGGGTACGTGGTGTCGCAACACACCAAACGCCTGCTGACGCAGACGCCCCTGCGGGGATTCAGTTCTAGGAGGAGGTCCCCGCTAGACATTTTGGATGCTTTGTATGTTGGTCCGATTTTGTCTTTCAGACACTTCGCTACCAGGAAAGGAGAGAGTTTCCTTACCGGAATGTTGCTTTCCCTATGGACTACATAGTACTTTGGAAATGTTGGGGCGTTGCTTTGAAAGAAAAATTGAAATGGTACTTCGGTGCGGCATCTCTTCAGACGCCGATCATAAACAACAGAGGCTTGCGCTGCCATAGGAAAATGTGTATGTTCGGCAACAGCGCCGACCGCCCACCACGGAGCCCAACGAGGGGACGCGGCACAGCTTGTGTACAAGCCTGCACGACGCCAGCCGTACGCCATCTCTATAAACCAATATGGTGTACCCAAGATAGGATATCCACACAAGGTTAACCCTTGCCGCCGTGGAGAAAGGAAGTAAATGGAAGAGAGAAGAAGACAGGAAAGATGTAAAGTGAGAGATAAAGACGAAGGTTTGAGAAGAGAGAGACAGGAAAAGGCGACTACCGATTTCCCCCGGGTGGGTCAGTCCGGGGGTGCCGTGTACGTGAAGCTGAGGCCAAAGAGGCGTGTTGCCTCCGCCGGGGGGCCTCAAAGGTCCGAACACCCGGCATCGGCTCAACCCCCAGGATCCCCCTTTCCCCGGACACGGCTAAGCCGCGCACGGCTACACGCGGGAAGGTCCAACCCTCGTGTGCTCAGGTACGTGGTGTCGCAACACACCAAACGCCTGCTGACGCAGACGCCCCTGCGGGGCCACTTGAACTATCTCATCTGTAATGGTAGTGATATTGCCGGCTTTGTCTCTTAACGCATACATCTGATTCATGCCTGTGTCCTAGTTTCTTCTTTAGTGCTTTTAGGCTTCTTCAATTCTTGAGAGCTTGTTCAATTCTATCCATATCTTAATTCCTTATGTCAGCTGACTTACGCTTGTTGATTAACTTGAAAAATCTGCCTGTTCTGTTCTAGCCATAGGGATAGAGGCTTCCATGCATTTGTGTTTCTTAATCACATCTTTCGTCTCCTGCCATTGCTTACTGGTATCCTGTCTAAAGAAGTTACCACAGACTTCTATTGCACACTCCTTCATGATTCCCATAAGATTGTTGTTTATTGCTTCAACACAAAGGTCCTGTTTCTGAGTTAAGGAAGAGTACCTGTTCTGTAGCTTGATCCGCAATTCCTCTATTTTTCATCTTACGCTAACTCATTGATCGGCTTCTTATGTACCAGTTTCTTCCGTTCCCTTCTCAAGTCTAGGCTAATTCGAGTTCTTACCATCCTATGGTCACTGCAACGCATCTTGCCGAGCAGATCCGCATCTTGTATGATGTCAGGTATAGCGCAGAGTATGAAGCCTATTTCTTTTCTAGCCTCGCCATTCGGGCTCATACACGTCCACTTTCGGCTCTCCCGCTTGCGGAAGATGGTATTTATTATCCGCATATTATTTCCTTCTGCAAACTCTACTAATAACTCTCCCTTGCTATTCCTAGAGCCTATGCCATATTCCCCCGCTGACTTGTCTCCAGCCTGCTGCTTGCCTACCATCGCATTGACGTCGCCCATCAGTATAGTGTTCCTTGTTTTGAGTTGATGCATCGTCGATTCCACGTCTTCATAGAAGTTTTCGACTTCCTCGTCATCATGACTGGATATAGGGGCGTAGCCCTGTACGACCTTCACTTTGTACCTCTTATTAGGTTCACAACAAGACCTGCCACGCTCTTGTTAATGCTATAGAATTCCTGTATATTACAAGCTATATCCTTAATAATCAGGAGTCCGATCCCTAGATCTCGTCTCTCCGCTAAGCCCCGGTAGCACAGGACGTGCCCACCATCTACCACTATATATGCTTGTTTTGTCCTTCTAAGCTCACTGAACCCTATTATATCCCATTTACAGCCGGCTAATTCCTCCATGAAGGAATGAATACTGGATCTTTTATGTCAAAGGGCCAGATATGGCCAAAGAGCGCCATGCCCGTGGTAATGAGTTTGCAGTGTAATCATGAGTTCTATGAAGTAGTTGTGACGTGGCTGTAGAGGGGCCTTAAATATGGTAGTGCTATAGTGCGTAAAATCTGTGTAAGATTATGGCGATAACTTATGACGTGTACTATGAACATTAGGAGCCATTTAAAAAGAACGATATGATGTCTAAAATTATATCAGGTTATTAAGATATGCTAGAGCACTACTGCCTCCTTAGAGCCCTTGAACACAAGGGCCTAGAGGCATGTGCTTTTCAAAACAATTATCGCAGCGGCATCCTCTGGAGCGATGATGCTCTACGAATATAATATGCTTTTAATGTGTAGAACTACATCCTTTAAGACGTCGAGAACTGCCTTGGTGTTAAAAAGTGGTTCCTTACCAAGAAACATAGCCGGGTGTAGGGGCGTGTAATAACGGTATGCAAGCGGAAAATGTTTCTTTCTTTTAGGTTCGGCTATCCGACACTCCAAGAGGACATGGAGGACGGTCAGCCTCTCAACGCATCTACCAAAGGTTGGAGGTTCATTTCCAGTAAGTAGAAAATGATGGGTCCCAAATGTGTGTCTTATTCTGAGGAGACAGAATAGGACATCTGTTCGTCGAGATTTTGTTGGGGAGGGCCGAAAACCTAACTGTGGCTTTATAACGTGCATTATTATTCATTTCTGCATCCCACATGCGTTGCCATAGTTTCGCAGTTTTTTTCGTATGCAAGGTTTCAGATCTGTGAGAGGCACCAAAGCCGTCTTATTAAGAGCAGGAGGTGCAATTGAGGTAGCCATCTGGTCTGCCAGAACGTTACCTTCGATTGCCCTGTGGCCAGGTGCCCAGCACATGATGATATGCTGGCTATATAGAAAAGCTTTGCACCGGTCGGAATAGACCTAAGTAAGTACAATATTTTTCTTTTTGTAGGGTGACATTAAGGCCTTCGCCACATTTAGGGAGTGTGTATATATTGCGGCTTTTTGGAGTTTTGATTTCCGTATATGCTTTGCAGCCGACCCTAATGCGTAGACCTCTGCCGTAAAGATACTTGTTTCTAGATTTAGTACATCAGATTCTGAGAAGGGTGGGTCGGCTGCATAAAATAGGACGGCTGCATAGGACACTCCGGTATGTCACTTAGAAGCGTCTGTGGGGAACTCTGTGCACGAGTGCTTGTACTGAAGTTGTTGGAAATGCATTCTTATTCCGACTTCTGGAGCTTGTTTTGTAACTTTTAGAAAGGATGCGTCACATTCTATCACCTGCTACTCCCAAGGGGGTAAGAGCTTGGTTAGGTGCATTAAGGGAAGCTCGAGGAGTGGAACATGCATTTCACTGCTAAACTCCTTCACACGCAGCGATAAAGGCTGTCTTATAGACGGACGGTTGCGGAAAAGTGTAGCACACGTCATATCAGTAACGGTATTAAAACGTGGTTGCTCAGGATTAGAGTGCACTTTAAGGCAACATGTAAAGCTCATGTATGATCTCTGGAAGTGGAGCGACCACTCATTCGATTCGGCAAATAAGCATTCGATCGGGCTTTCTATGAAAGCGCCAGTGGCTACGTGGATACCTAGATGATGGACAGGATCCAGCATTCTTAACGCGCTCGGGGCGGCAGGGTTACCCACTGCGGCTCCATAATACAATCGTGAGCGAATTAGGCTCTTGTAGATATTCATTAGACACTTTCTGTCACTACCCCACATATTCTGAGATAGAAGTTTAATTAAATTCATCGTTTTTAGACATTTTTCTTTCAGATATTTTATGTGTTGAATGAAAGTGAGTCTATTGCAAAGTATAATACCTAGAAATGTGTGCTCTTTGTTGATAGGTATTTGTTGTACACAAAGTTCTAAGCAAGGATCCGGGACCAGGCCTCTCTTTCCTGTAAAAATAATGCAACAACTTTTGTTAGGATTGATCTTAAATCCGTTTTTCTCTGCCCATTTCGATACTTTGTTCAAGCCATGCTGTACGTGTCCCTCGCACACTGCGAGGTTACAGGACATAAAAGCTATTTGAATGTCGTCAACATGGACAGAATAGAGAATGGCCGGCGGTAATGAAGCACGAAGCGTGTTCATCTTCACGATGAAGAGCGTGCAGCTAAGCACGCCTTCCTGGGGTGCACCAATTTCCTTTATGAAAGGACGTGAAAGTACATTACCGTCTTTTACTCGGAAGATACGTTTCGACAAATAGCTTTCTATTAGGTTTTAGCATATTTCCATAAATGCCCATTTCTGACAAGTCTTTCAAGATTTCGTAGCGCCACGTTGTGTCCTATGCCTTGTCCATGTCGAGGAATATAGATAGGAAAAACTGTTTGTGTACAAATGCAACACGGATGTTTCCTTCAATACGTACGAGATGATCAGTTGTGGAGCGCCCCTCTCTGAAGCCACACTGATAGCGATCAAGCATTTTGTTCTGTTCAAGGGAATGAATGAGTCACCGATTAATCATTTTTTCAAATACCTGACAAAGGCAACATGTGAGGGCTATGGGGCGGTAACTTGGCATTGAGGAAGGGTTTTTGCCTTGTTTCAAAACCGGGACCACAATGGCTTCTTTCCATGTGGTTGGAAGGTATCCCACAGCCCAGATTGTGTTAAAAATTGCGAGTAGTGTAACTTGCGTGTGATTGTGTAGGTTTTTAATCATTTCATACATTATTCTGTCCGATCCTGGTGCAGAGATCTTGCATGCGCTCAAGGCAGCTCTCAACTCTGCAATACTAAAAGGACGGTTGTATGGTTCATTGTGACTACATTTTCTGATGAAAGGCTTACATTTTCAATTTGTTTGTATTTGAGAAAGGATTGTGAATAATTTGACACGCTCTCGAAATACTCCCCAAGTGAATCTGTCTCGTCTTGCAGTGTATCGCTCTGTGTGTTTACCAGAGGGAGTGAATATGTTTGCCACCCTCTAATCCTATTAACCCTGTTCCAGGCTTTGGCCTCATCTTTGAACGAGTTAATACTCGATAAAAACATGTGCCAACTTTCTCTTCTGGCCTTTCGGCGGGTTCGCCTGCCTTCGGACTTTACTTTTTTAAAGTTATGATTCTCTGCAGTGGGAGAAGCGCGTAGCAACCCCCACGCTACGTTCTGATTCTTACGCGCGATCCTACATTCGCTGTTCCACCACGGTACACGTCGTTTGCATGCCAAACCACTTACTTCGGATATGCATTTTGATGCAGCATCTGTTATGAATGCTGTAAGATGCTCCACAGCAGCATCAAACTCTAAAGAAGATATGTCAGGCCATGAGATGCTAGTGAGAGTTCGAAATTTCTCCCAGTCTGCTGTGTTTATCTTCCATCTAGGAGTTTATGGAGGATGTTCGTTTTCTTTAGATGTTCTTATCAGTAGTGCGCTCAAGGGCACTGCATTTCGCACATGTTTGGCGGCCCCGGCAGCTTTGCGAACTGTGACCGAAACGCTGGCATTTGAAAGATCTTAGGGTATTCGGCACATATGGGTATTCGGCACATCTGACACGGTGCTTGATGTACCCGGCGTCTACAGACTCGGGCAAAATACCTAAACCAAATGTGAGTATTAGGTGCTTCGTTTGAATTTCTTTACCATCCTTTCTCATAATAATTCTTCTCACATTGACAGCATTCTGCTCACTGAAGCCCTACAAGA
This sequence comes from Dermacentor variabilis, assembly GCF_050947875.1. Taxonomy (NCBI): domain Eukaryota; kingdom Metazoa; phylum Arthropoda; class Arachnida; order Ixodida; family Ixodidae; genus Dermacentor; species Dermacentor variabilis. Next base: position 232,662,340 of record NC_134569.1, on the reverse strand, counting down.
GCTACAAGCTGCAAGCCCTACAGCAGAAGACAGGAAAGGTGGAAAGTAAGAAAAAGACGAAGGCTGGAGGGAGAGAGAAAGAGGAAAAGGCAACTACCGATTTTCCCCGGGTGGGTCAGTCCCGGGGTGTCGTGTATGTGAAGCAGAGGTCAAAGGTGTGCTTTGCCTCCGCCGGGGGGTCTTAAAGGTCCAAACACCCAGCATCAGCTCAACCCGCAGGATCCCCCTTTCCCAAGACACATCCGAGCCGCGCGCGCCTATACGAGGGAGGGTCCAACCCTCGTGTTCTTGGGTACGTGGTGTCGAAACACACCAAACGTCTTCTGACGCAGACGCCCCTGCGGCGGGCTAATTCCTCCAATAGCACTGCAAGACTCGCCTGACTAGATAACGTTCTAGCAATAAACGTTGCCAGGTTCAGATTCCATTGGCGGCCTGCTCGGACCCAGAGATTCTTAGCACCTTCTGAGGCGTCACAGGTTTGACCGACGCCGTGGTCAGTGTCTTCGCACCTCCTGGGGACTGAGGACCCGGGTTTGATTGTTCTATTCCTATAGGGGGTTGTGGCTCTGGTGAGGGAGTGCATTACCGGTTCTGGTTACCGGAATCAGGCCGCACTGCAGGCCTGTTGATGCAATTTAATCAACACGAGGATTTTTGATCCGCTGGAATATTTCGCGGGCCCGGGATTCAAATCACGGTGCTCTTGCACGCGAGGCTCTACCTCTATGCGATCCTCTACCTCTGCACCACCGCTGCACCTGTTGTACGGCTGAATACCTAGGCGCAAACATTTCTCCTAAGCGATTTCAATACTTTCGCACTCCCACACGCAATATGCCTTAAGTCTTTCTGTTCAACGTTTCAACTTTTCACGCGGCAAGTACAACCCTTGTGCCATCAAGTGCAGCAAATGCCTTGCACTATGCTGAAGAGCTTCTGCGTTTTTATGCGAAGCATATTACTAGAGCTCAACCCAGCTCCTCAGGCGCGGCGGTGTCGCCTTCAATGACCTTTAGTGACCCCGCGCCATACCATGTGACACCGTGACGTCACGACAGAGGAGAAACGGGGCTCCAACTCGCGCCGTCGCTCGCGGCGTCGCGGCGGTATATAAGCAGCTGCGCTTATTTCTAGGTGGCTTTGGCTCAACTCTTGCAAGATGGGCTGGGGGGGAATCGAACCAGGGTCTCCGGAGTGTGAGACAGAGACGCTACCACTGAGCCACGAGTACGATGCTTCAAAGCGGTACAAAAGCGCCTCTAGTGAATGCGGTGTGCCTTAGAAACGAGCTGTTTCTAAGGCTCAGGCGTGCGTCGCTTGCTCAGGCGCACATTTCGTTGCCGCGCCGAACGCTGCGTTGCTCGACGCTCACCGCGTCCAATGCGGGGCCCGTAGTCGCTGCGCCGTAGCCCATTGTCTTACACCCCTTGGCGGGTCGATGGGAACGCTGTCGCGTTCCACTCCTGAAGGCGAAGCAGAGTAACGCACGAGTTGTTTCTTCGTCTAGCCGAACCGAATATAGCCAAGCAACAGCAGTTCACCAGGCTAAACAGTGGTTCAACAACTAAAATAAAGGCTAGTATGCTTCGCATCCTGGGCTTAACCTTAGCTAAGCCACAGCCATTTTTTGTAACATTGCTGATGCATATGGGCTGCGCTAAGTTATAGGTAATGTGAATTCGCTATGCCATATTGTTGCTGGTGCTGGTTACCTAGGGCCTGTCAATTCCCGGCGTGGTTTTCCATTCAACTGCCACATGGGCAAATTAAAAAACACATTAACGATAGCCATAATACCCTTTAGTGCAACTATCAAATCCGCCTGCTGAGAAACGGAATTTGCAGCGACTGAGAAACCCTGCGCAGCAGAATTCCTCTCTTCCTTGCAGAGCTTGACAGTTCTGGCTACAGCAAAACCATGCTTCAAAGGGCACGTATTCTCCAGCTAAGACACAGAACAAAAGTATTGTGACAAATATATTTCCATCTATGCTGTGTTTCCTAACTGGTAGATCATAATTTATTTCAGAAAGATATGCTCGCGCACGAAAGAAACTTCGGCGAGCAGAAGATAAATCATATCTTGAGAGCGAGATTGACCTTCGAAGGGGAAATCGAAAAAATAAATTGAGAGAGGGCAGTTCACATATTGCTGGTAAACCACCACTAGGACCTAATTTCATGCTCAATACTAATTTAAAATTCTTTTGCTTGTTTCTCATTTCAATTTAGGTAGTAATTTAGTCAAATTATGTTAATTGTAACTGATATGCTGCCAGTGATTATTTTCTTTAATCAGAGAAACAATGGGGAGCAGTTTAAACCTGCTGGCATCAGCTGCTGCAGTTTTGTCAACTGATGTTGAAAGCTTTGGTGAGAACTTCGTTTGTAAATTTTTATGTCTCCGTCTTTGTCTACAATCCATAGATGTCTGTTATAGTTGTGTAGAGTACTGTAAATATTCCACTTTTTAGAAACACTGACGCAAATGGCAATTTTGTTTTCTCGCTGTATAATATGAATTTATGTGTTGATGTAAAAGTGGTCAATCCAGAAATATCCTGGCTGTCTGCTATTTCATTTTTTTCCCGCTCAAGCATGGTTGTAGTTGATGCCATATGCATTACGAAAGCTAGCAAAATATTCGGAAGCACCTTAACACGGACTTCACAATAAAAGCGATCCTGGAATTACATGTGCTGCCATCGGCGCAATGGGAATAATGCTTTTGAGCTCTGTAATACATTTTGCTGCCTATACAAGAGGTAGTAAATGGCGTTCTCCATAGTAGCACTCTTTCTATAGTACACCTTTTGTGCTTGTTCTGACTTGTTCACAAATTGCTCACATGAAACTGATGTGTGCTTGTGCGACACTTCATTTAGATATTGCACACCATCGATCTGTATGTGTGTTCCGTGTTTTCTGGTTGTTCATAGTGCAAAATAAAAGCTTATGTATTTTTCAGTCATGGCCAGCGAGCGAAACGAGTCTGCGTGGGACTAACAAGCTTCGAGCAGCTATCAAAAGCAGCATGGGCTAAAAAGAATACTGCAGGATGAGCATCAAGTTTCCTGTAAGTAAAAAGTCAAGCGCTACTTGCTACTTGACTAACGTCATTTTTGGACGTCTAGCTCAGGCAAAAAAACATGCGAAGGTTTCTTGCTGTGAAATTCTTACTAGCGCTAACATGATTAACAAAAAAATGGTGGCACAGGACAAAGCGCTAGTGTTTTCTTCAAGTAGGACAATTCACATTTTGCTGCAGCTATCACGGTTCATGTGAATTAGCCTCGGAAGTAGGATCCAAGCCACTGCTTGCCATTTAGTAGCGCTTTCTAACAGGAGGTACAATTTTCAGAACGCCAGCTCAAGGTGAAAACAAGTTTGCAAGGTCCTGTGTCACATCATTCGGCTAGCATCTAAACCAGGGATCGTCATGGGCGACAATACCTCAGTTCACGTTAAAGGTGTGTGGCAGGTGAGTTCAGAAACTAACTCAAGTTTGTTTCAGATTACATTGCTGTTCACGCATAGTAATTTAGCAGCTGCTCGCTACCGATTGTATCAAATATCAGAAGCCAGACAATTAGTAATATGTTTGTGGTGAGCATTTTTGCGTCAAGCTCCACTCAATTAGTCATATATGACACATCCAAGCTAACATACAGGGTACGTCACATTAAATCCTACTTGTAGTGGGCAGATTAGTTCTTGCTCATTGCCAAGTGTAATCGATAAAGCATTATAATAGGCTTTTTGAGCGACATATTTTTTGTCATCCTTATTAGTATGTCCTAATGTTGCAAAAACAATTGATGTGCATTGTTTTTCTTCATAAAAGAGCTGAAATATAATATCGCGAAATTTAGGGACCCTGATAGCAATGGACATCGCTTGTCGAGTGAGGGCGCTTTAAGCAGCGGTGAGTAGCATTTTACAGCCGTTTTTTCCTTCATTCCTACAACGCGTATGCGGTAATACTTGAAATATATTGCTGTCGATCCAAACACTGGCATGTTAATAAAACAACTATGGCTTTACAGGACTGATAATGACAGTGGGAGCTTTTTATCCCTTTCTTCATTTTATTCTTGGAAAGTACAAGGTTTTATTCAAAACAGTGATAACATGTTACTCATTACTTTCACTCAACCACAACGGAATTCCACTAGTTTGCCTTGTAGTATGCTTGAATTTATAAGTGCTAGCGATGTTTTAAGTTTACACCATTCTGATAGCTTTTACAATCTTGCTTCCCATGCACGTCATCATAGCTGTACTTAACTTAAGCATTCTTGATGAAGAAGAAAACTGATTTGGTGTGACCAATTCGGCATATCAGTGTAAATCCTGAAAATTAACTGCATTTCCCCTCTCTTCCTAGACACTTTTCACAATCTGCTGGATGCAAACATTTTCACTAGCTGTTGCTATGCTTTTTGAACCTAAAGTCCAGCATTATTATTTCGTCTGAATTTCAGAGTTTAATAAGCAGTGGACCTGTCTGCTTCAAACAATATTGATAAGGGTAGAACATCAGTGCACTGTTTAGAAGCTATATCAGCGAGGCTGTGATGGAAGGATTGAGATGCAGGAAGAAGTGCTAAAGGGCCGATTTTCTAGTGCGCAAGAATTTGATATATTTAAGAAAGACTTCTCCTAAAGCAGTCAGCTGAGGTGAAGACTGCTGAGTTATTTCTTTCATGTAGCCATGCTTCATTTCTAAATGGACAGTTTGCTTTACTTATTGAAATGCAGTCAGGCGCATTTTATATTGCATTGTGTGCATATGGTTGCACTCGACTTCTCAGCTTCTACATTAATGTTGTACATAGCTAAATGATGATGGGAAGGTAGCCGTTTTAGAAAGAACTGCAATATTGCTTAGAGGTGCCTCGTAATAAATAAATTTATATATCTAATATAGATTCCAGCACAAATGGCAAAATGTGCTTTTGTTATGAGTACTAGTGCTTCTCATTTGTCTAGCGTGTGCATGAACACAATTTGACATTGTTTTCCTTGTTTTTTTTCGTAGCAAAGGAATTTGCTTAATTAGGATGCTCTAATGCTTGCACTACTACGCACCTATCCTGCATTGTATCATGACACAAGAAGTAGCTTTAAACTATAGGTGGCTGGGACGAAAAGGGAAAAAAGCTTTCTCTGCACTGGCAATTTCTGATGTTATCTATAATACGTAATCGGAACACAATGTATTGCATGTTCGTGCTGCCTCTCTTTTCGAGTTTAATGGCACTCTTCTTTCACAAGATTTAATTAAGATGCCTACAGAACGTGCAGGTGGTGTAAGTAATTCACTAATACACTTTGCAATAGTAACTAAACATAAGTCAACTTTTCACTGTTCTTGGTAAATGCAAAACCTTTTTGCATGTTCTACGCATCATTTTATTCTACTGCGTTTGACGCAGGCAATAATTATTTCGAGTATCCTTTATGAGTATGCATGCATTTTAAAATATTGATCTATCTGGCAGGACGTGCTAGACGAACGATTGCAACAGCGACAAAGTCCAATAATGAAAATGCGCTAAATACTTGGTTCCGCCAAAGCTGCTGAGAATATTAAACCCCAGAAACAGCCATCCCAGCTAGCACGGTTTGATGAGTACACATATGCTATAAATTAACATGTCTCATTAGCAATGGGCAACCAAGAGTAGCCTCGGCCCACAGTGATCTTTCCAACAAATGCATTTTTCGCATGGCGGCCTTCTCACTTTTATAAATAAGCAGCTAGGGTACATCTAAATTACTTAAAGTCCTCACAGCTGGTGTTGACATATAGCCTATATTATTTTATTTCATTTGAACCAGCTGGACACTTTTTCTCCAGGTGTGATGCACAATACTGATCCAGCGAACAGCATAGCTGTTCGCTATACATGTTATTCTAACGTACAACTCACTTCCTTCTAGGCATGTTTATTAACGTTACCCTTAGAAGCTCACTCTCATCTCCTGCAGCTTTAATAGTATTGCATAGTTTCTGAAACGACTCTGTCTAGCTCGCAGCAGTTTTGCAGTGGTCAGTCTGTCATTATTGTACACAAAATGCTCATAGATGTATTTCCAAGAAAACGGCACCTTCACCAAGTATCAGCAGCAATGAACGTCGAAAGGGTGATGATATGATGGAAGTGTGTCCACCGGACACGGATCAGAGAAAAGAACCTGCATATGGTAGGCAAACGAAAAATTCAGCTATTCTCCCTGGAAAACAGTACCGGATAAAACAGGGAGCAGGTTTTCGGTGCCTTTTAGAAAAAATTGAAAATTTATGGTAACATATTGTGTGTTACAGTATATTATGTTTGCGAGTAGTCTTGCTCGTATTACGAAAGCTGAGAAATTAAACCCGATTAATGCACTGAGAAAACGAAATAGTTCCCGAAGTCACTGCAAGTTTAATGACACGAATTGGAATCTAATCGCGACAGTGTATGCCAAGTTATTTCGTGCGAACAAATTACGGTCGTCGTATAAAACATTCCATTAGCAATGACTTGGAATCATTATGAGGTCGCCAACTTCAACGTTTCTTGGTGTCGCAAAATAACTGTATGTCAAATACAGCTAACACTCGTTGAGTGTGAGCGCTTTGCTGAGAGTGATGAATCAGGAAACTTTAACGTCCCCGGCCGAAAAAAATTGCTGGAAAGAATTACTTACCGTACATTACTCTCCACATACGAGACGTTCCTGGTGTCCTCGGTGAACTAAATGAGTCGTCTTGTTCATACGTTGTTGAAATTTTAGAGCATGTTATGGATGAAGTGTAGGCACAGTTTAAAGCATGTCCCGGAACTGCAACAGAGAACTTACACCACAGTCATGGTAGTAGTAAAACAGCCTAAGAAATGGAGTTTGTTGAAGAAGGGAGGAACACTGTAACTGACATACATGCTAAGTTAGAAGACAGCGGGTGAAGTGCGTCCTTGTTTTAAAGTGTCCTAAGCAAGTTCTCCAAAGCAGCACGTGCGGGCAGCGTTGCATATTGGGGAGTCACAGGCAGGGAAAGCTTTGATTTCGCCGCCTTTATAAACAGCGCTTCCCAATTATGTGTCATCACGTTCCACAAGGCCGTGCGATCAAACAGTTCTCTGCGCTGCCTGTGTCATCAAGAAGACGAAAATCACAAAAAATGATAGGTTTTGGAGGAAAGTAACTGTAACATCAAATGCCTGGCTCCTACTTAGTTACTGAAGGGCCGTTGCGGAAGTTTTCAGCGTTCGTTTCATAGTAGAGCACGTCTCCTTAATGATTTGCAAACACTCTAACATTTTTTCCAACAAACGGTGTTCTGGCGTTGCAGTTAATAGTGGCGCTCGTTAAGGGAGCAGGATTAGTACGTTTTAAGCCTGCTGGGTAACGCAAAAAAGTTTTTCGCCGTATCTCTTTAACTCCGCCAGACACAGACAAAGTCGGTTTATCTCCAAACAAAATCTTTACTTACAAAGGACGCTAGTGAACGATGTGCTGTGTGAGCCAGTAAAGTTAAGCTGACTTGCCTATGAATTATTGATTACGTTTTTCAAATATAAAACGGCGAGAGTTTCTCGGCAGTACGATCATACCATTATCTTTGAAATGTCCTTTTTTAGGCACTGTACATTTTATCTATGACTCATTAATGTCTGCATATTACTGCACGCATTATTCCTTATTTCGCATGAACAAAAATCCTAGGTGATTTTTGCTCTTTATGGTGCACGAGGTATTGAGATACGCTTGGTGTGCTCGCTTAAATGCAAACATCACTGAACCAAGTGTGAATTTTCCTCGCTCGACATGGATGGAAGCTTATGTGGGTTATGAACATACCATAAGTAACGAGCAAAAGTCTGTAAATACCATAGCCGATAATATAAAACACACCCCATAAGTTGAGTGACGACATGCATTTAGCACTGAAAGTATTGGAATATCCTGAAGCACTGGTTGCAATCATGAAATACGGAGACATAACTGAAGGATTCTCTACTGCAATATTATGGGAAAGATGGAGCCTCTACAAACTCCAAAAATTAAAGATAGGTGCCCACTGTATACCTCGTCTTTTTCTCTATGAACTCGGCCCTTCGGACCTCTGGTTGGGGAGATATTAAAAGATGCTGCAACATATTAGAGCGCAGCTCTTAGGCGTCCGTTCCTGCAGCGAGCGTCGCCGTCTTCCCTCGACTTCCTCGTAAACGACCAAACGAGCACAGCGAAGGACGAAAGAGGGAACGCAGATGAAAGACTGCGATAGCGGAGAGAGCGCCAGGCGGGAAGCAGAGGAGGTGGATACGGTGAAATCATAAGAAGAAACGCGTATTGGCTACGAAATGGTACCAGAGCAGCGCGCGTGGTTCGCTCATCAATGACGGCACAGTTACCATACATGAAAACAAAGCGCTGCATGAGCGGAGGTCTATCTGCGACAGCTGCTATGCATCGCGCCCACGCGCTGATTCTCGCGATCTCCCGGTTAGCGAGGTAATCGCGCACATTTCTCTCCGTCTACAACATGCCGCAGGCACGTCGTAAGCGGAGCAAAATCTAAACATGCAACGTGCCGCAGCCAATATATCGAGAAATGAAAACACGTATACAGCTGCGCTGAAAGTTCGCGTTGGGGAGTGTCGTAATCACCGGTGACTTGTTTCTTTCATATTGTGATAGCGTAAATCGATAACACACCAAAACCAAGACGACAAAAGGACAAGCGCTGACTCGCCATGAAGATTTATTCATAATAAGATGGCAATATATGAGCACTAAAAGATCACAAAGCACGTCCAACGTGCCCTGTTCATATCTATACATAGCTCCGCTGTGTATAGATATGAACAAGACACGTTGGATGTGCTTTGTGATTTTTCATATTAGGCTCATATCCATACGGTGTGAAGCTTTCTGTAAATCCACAAGGATTGCTGAATCAGGTGTTCCTGCTCATTCAGTATGCCTGCTTTCAAGTATCATATAGAAAAAATGCAATGTCTCGGAAGCGAATCACATGTGTAATATGAAAGTTAGCCGTGTGTGTTCGACACTTTGGTGTTTTGGCATCAAAGTAGGAGCAAACCTTGCTGAGCCGATTTTTAGGGTTCCCGACCTCACCTTGGAGGCGCAGATGCGAGCATCCACGCGGTTGCCAGACACTTGAGCAACGTGAGGCCATCCCCTCCGGTGCCCTCTCTCTCATCTCGTCGCGACTGGCTGTGTCACAGCGCCCTCGCTCTCTACTCCAATGGCGAAGAACCCGCATGCGCAGGCCCACTTCCCCCTCCATTTTTCACTGCTACAGGCAAAGTAGTGTGAGCTATCGCTCCTGCATGGTACCGCCGTCCCGCAGCCTACTGTAAGCTATTGGGCGAGAACGCAGAAGCAGCAACAGCAGCAGCAGGCGGCAGCCACGGTGAGCAAGAGAGGCACTTGGAGGTTCGCCAATCAAGCTTCGCTTTAAAGCACTTGTCTTCACCAGTACCCTTCCTAATGCCGGCCTGGTAGTTACGCCAGTTTTTCCTTTGATAATGTGATCCGTGGCTGTCTAATGCCGTCAGAACCATTTCTGCTATGTGACCATTATTTCGAGTGAGCCTACCACCTACTTGATAAAGGGGGACACCTTTAACTACATTTCAAGTATTCTAGGTTTAGTTCCAGGTTCAGAAGAGGCTTAGCTGAATGAGGCCAAGTTGAGATACAGTGTTAAGTCCTGCATCAGTGAAGGATATAATGAGTTCCACTTCGTTTGCCGATGTGACCTGACTACGCACAGATGCCTGCAGCTCTTACGTTACCTAGCATAACAGTTGCGGACTGGGATAGCAAAGTACTTACACGGAAGCCGACACTCTTAAAACGGTTGCACCCTTTGGGATGTACATTTGTCCCACAACGATAATCATCATCTGACTTGCTTGCGTTTCCTTTCTTGAAAATTCGGAGCTCGCTACTTCCCTGTCGAGAATGCTGCGTCACACTGATAACGCGCCTGCCGTTCGCGAGTGGGAAGTACTGGGCTCGCAGCGTTAAAGAAAGGAAACGCGGGCAAGACAGATGAATATTGTTGTGGGACAAGAGAAGCCCCAAATTGTGTAAACTTTTCTAGGAGTGTAGTATTATTATGGGTCCTAAAGTTGCCTTGTGCTGAGCACTATATCTCTTGGACGTGTTGATAACAATGTAGAACAATTTCTTCTGGGAGTAGCGGTCAACGTGATCTGGTTTGCTGAGAATTTTCTTGTGCTCACCCGCAAGCAAGACTGCACGAGCGGGGAGGTAGATTGACTGGAAATTTTTGAAGACGTTGACGAGATACTGCAATTCGCTCTTGAATTAGTGAAGGGCAACAAACTACAGTGCCTTGACCTGAGCATGCGATTCTTGATGGTGACACCTGCTGGCACCACACAGCTTGTTCAGCTAAGCTTCTTCAGAACAGCGGCCCGGATTATTGAAAAGTAGTTAGAAATACCGTCTGGGGAGTCCAGTAGGTAGTCGGCACTGCCAAGTTCGTGTCAACATAGCACTGGTGATGCCTTCGCAAGACACGTGAATATACTTCAGTATGCTGGGTACCCAGATAGCGTAGTTTCGGGAGCTCTGAGAGCTTGTTAAAGAGGGGAAGAATTCGTGAAAGAAAAATTTACGGAATTTCGCCCGAAAGACGAAGCGTCGATGGCGATAGCAAATTAGCAGACAGCCAAAGCACGCATGCTACGTTTATTGACCGTATCAACTTGTAAACATTCGCTTGCTAACAAAAGCATGGTATAAGCGCTCGCAGCAACATAAACATACCAAACTTGATGGCTGTGGACATTCGCTGTCAAAACGCTGGCGTGAAGGAAACGCGGAAGCAGTGAGCGAATTGACATTTGTGCTGTTTATCGCTTCAGCGCAAAGCGAGCGCCGATGACACGCAGCTCTGCCCTCAATGCCCATCGCTCTGAAGATACGGCCCCGCGACCGCGCAAAGCCGCCACATGGGCTGTTCCCGTCGGACAGAACGCCGCCCCTCTCCTGCCCCTGGTGCCTCGCAATGTGGGGGAGGAGAGGAAGCACGACGCAACAACGTATGTACAACTATTTCCATAAGAAAAAGCTAGTGATAAACGCGCTGCCTGCAACATGTCACAGACCCAGTCGACCGTCTATCACTTCCTCTTATCTACCTTTTGTGCGCGCGGTCAAGTCCAGATGCACCATAACAATATCTTCAGTGCAACAAATATGCGTCGCCAATACCTAATTCTTTTAAACGATAGCCTTTCTATCATTTCTATGCCTATCTCCGCAGAGATTAGGTAGGCACAAGACGGCGAAGTACCAACATCTCATGGGAATGCCAGAAAATTAGGGCGATGGAGATTGTGTGACGTACGCGCATGGGGAAGGTTTTCATTGGAGCTCGGCAGAGAACAATTTCAAGTTAAAAGCAAGGCCGGTTCACAGAAGGCTTTAGTTCATGGAAATGTTGACTTTAATGACAGCTGGTGTCAGCATGGCTGATCGCCTGGCATTCTATATTCCAACTGCAAGATGCTAATTTTGATGTACACACTGATCCCGCTAATGCGCACATAACGACATTCACCTAGGCACACTTATATACACAATTAAGCTATTCACTAAGTACCGTTAAGATTTATTTCACCTAAGCGCACAGTTCACATGGGTTCAATGGTTCATTCACATAAGCTGCTAGTTCTTGTAATTAGCAGACGAACGAAACAAAAAAGGAAAAATCGGGGTTTGTGCGAAGAGGCGGCGCTAGGGTAGGTGCATTTTCTGAAAGCGAGGTGCGGTTAGAGTTGAAGAAAACCGGATGCCCCGTCGCTACGCCATATAGCAGTTTTGCACTGCGAATATCTTAAATCTAGCCTTGCCAACTGCTTATTAGCTGAAAATGTTTTAACGTACCAGGTTGTGGTTTAACATTTTTTCACAGAGTACAAGGGAAGGATGACGAAACGACATGTCCAACCAGTTATACAGAAGGTCATAACTTGTCATATCGACTTTAAAAAATCTCTGCTGAACGCAGCTGCGTTTGGTTGCGAATATCGATTAAAAATCAGATTCATAATCATCATCATCAGCCTGGTTACGCCTACTGCGGGACCAAAGGGCTCTCCCATACTTCTTCAGCTACCCTGGTCATGTACCAATTGTAGCCATGTTGTCCCTGCAAACTTCTTAATCTCATCCGCCCGCATAACTTTCTACCGCCCCTGCTACGCTTCCCTTACCTTGAAGTCTAGTCCGTAACCCTTAATGACCATCAGTTATATTTCATCCTCATTACATGTCCTGCCCATGCCCATTTCTTTTTCATAATTTTAAAGATCATGTGATCAAACAGCTAAGATTACACTTACGACTTAGGCCCCGTCAGGGCAGTTGAACCGTGGATAGATGTTGGAGGTTTAATGGTGCAAGCGCCAGGTATGACCAAGAGCGCCATGCTAGTGCTAAGGAATATGTAGTGGTCTGATGGGTTATGTGAATTTAACGTAACGTGACTGTAAAGGCGCCTAAAAGAGTTGGTGTGAATTGCATAAAATGTACATGCAATAAAATTATGGCAATGAATAATGACGTCTACTATGATCACAAAAATGCATTAAGAAAGAATGATGCATTATATAAAATATGCGAGATGCTAAATTGCTTAGAGCACTAATGCCTCTCCAGGGCCCTTGAAACACAAGGGCCGAAAGAATGTCCTATTCAAAATAATTATCACAGCGGCATCCTCAGAAGAGAGGAGGCGTTACAAACTAATGGGGCTAATAACATGCAGCACAACTTCTTTCAGGAAACCTAAGACAGCGTTGGTATCAAAGAGCGGTTCCGCACCGAGTAACATAAGAGGAGGAAGGGGGATGTGCTGCCGGTATTCTAAGGGGGAAATGTTTCTTTCTTTCAGATTCGGCTTGCAGACACTCCAGGAGGACGTGGAGGACGTTCAGCCTCTCCCAGCATATAACATAGGTTGGAGGCTCGTTTCCGGAGAGTAAAAATTATGCGTACCAAATGTGCGCCCTATGCTTAGACGACAGAATACGACATCTGTCCGGCGTGATTTTGCTACAGGAGGCCAGAAAACTAATCGTGGCTTTATTACATGCAGTTTATTATTTATTTCTTCGTCCCACATGCGTTGCCAGTGGTTTCGTAGTTTCCTTCTTAAGAAAGGCTTCAGGTCTGTGACAGGGACCGAAGCAGTAGGATTAACTGCATGAAATGAAGTTGATGTGGCCATCTGGCCGGCTAGAAGGCTTCCCTCGATGCCCCTATGTCCAGGCACCCAGCCTATAATAAATTGTTGGTTAGATATATATACATAGGACGGAATAGAGTTCATTACTTAGTGGATTTTTGTGGTTACAGAATGATATCAAGGCCTTCACAACACTAAGGGAGTCAGTATAAATACCTGATTTCTGGAGTTCTGATTTCTTTGTAAAGTTTACAGCTGGCAACAGTGCGAAGGCCTCAGCAGTAAAGATACTAGTTTCCGGATGCAGTACATCGGTTTCCGGGAAGGATGGATCGAAGGCTGCATTGGACACCCCGTCGTGTGACTTCGATGCGGTTGTGTAGAACTCCGTGCACGAGTGTTTGTGCTGGAGTTCCCGGAAATGCATTTGGAATAAAAACACTGGAGCGTGCTTTGTAACTTGCATGAAAGTTGAATCGCATTGTATCATCTGCCACTCCCAAGGAGGTAGCAGCTTAGCTGGAGGCATTAGGCGATGTTTGAGGATCGGGACCTCCATTTTTGTGCTAAGCTCCCTCACACACAGCGAGAAAAGTTGTCTTACGGAGGGACGATAACGAAAGAGTGTAGCATATGTCATTTCGTTAAAAGTATTAAAACGCAGATGTTGAGGATTAGAGTGGACTTTCAGAAAATATGTTTGACTGATGTATGTTCTCTACAGATGAAGTGACCACTCATTAAATTCTGTATATAAACTTTAAATGGGACTTGTCCTGAAAGCGCCAGGGGCCAGTTGGATTCCAAGGTGGTGGGCTGGGTCTAGCATCTCTAGCGCGCTCGCGGGGGCGGAGTGATAAATCACGGCACCATAGTCCAATCGTCATCGAATGAGGCTCTTGCAGAGATTCATTAAACACTTTCTGTCACTACCCCATGAAGTCTGGGATAGAAGTTTCATTATGTTCATTGTTTTTAGACAGTTTTGTTTCAGATGTTTAATGTGGGGGACAAAAGGGTGTCTATAATGAAGTAAAACACCCAAACATTAGTGCTCTTTGTTCACAGGTATCTGTTGTCCACACAGTTTTAAGCAAGAACACACAGTTTAAGCAAAGAACACAAGAATTTTTGTGAGGATTGATCTTAAATTCATTTTTGTCTGCCCACATTGACACTTTCTTCAGGCCATGCTGTACCTGTCTCTCGCCCACTGCGAGGTTACAAGATTTGAAAGCTATTTGAATGTCATCCACGTAAACACAGTAAAAGAGGGCTGGTGGTAATGAAGCACGAAGCGTGTTCATCTTCACGATAAAGATCGTGCAGCTGAGCACGCCTGCTTGGGGTGCACCCTTTTCTTGCGTAAAAGGACGTGAAAGTACATTGCCGACTTTTACCAGGAAAGGACGATTGGACAGATAGCTTTCTATTAGGTTTAGCATATTACCATCGATGCCCATTTCTAACAAGTCTCTTAAGATTCTGTAACGCCACGTTGCGTCATACGCTTTTTCCATATCGAGAAATATCGATAAGAAGAACTGTTTATGCACAAATGCGTCCCGGATATTTCCTTCAACATGTACGAGATGATCGATTGCGGAGTGCCCTTCTCGGAAGCCGCACCGATAGGGATCAAGTATTTTGCTTATTTCAAGGAAATGGATGAGTCGCACATTAATCATTTTTTTCAAATATCTTAGAAAGTCAACTTGTGAGGGCGATGGGGCGGTAACTTGTCACTGAGGAAGGATCTTTGCCTTGTTTCAAAACAGGAACCACTATGGCTTCTTTCCATGCCGTTAGAAGGATTCCTGCAGCCCAAATGGTGTTGAAAATTGTGAGTGGTGTGACTTGGGTGTAATTGCGTAGGTTTTGGATCATTTCATACATGATTCTGTCAGATCTCGGGGCAGAGCTCTTGCATGAGCTCAAGGGCGCTCTCAACTCTGTAATACTAAAAGGGCAGTTGTACGGTTCATTCTATGGACATTTTCTTATGAGTGGCTTACATACTTCTATTTATATTACAGAAAGCATTTTGAATAATGGTTTGAACTTGAAACGCTCTCAAAGTGCTGCCCAAGCGAGTCTGCCTGATCTTGCAGTGTATCGCCCTGTGTGTTTACCAGAGGAAGTGGATATGTTTGCCGCCCTCTAATTCTATTAACCCTGTTCCAGGTTTCGGCCTCATCTGTAAACGAGCTAAAACTTGATAAAAACTTCTGCCAACTTTCTGATCTGGCCTGCCTGCGGGTTCTCCTGCCTTGGTACTTTACTTTCTTAATGCTGACAAAATTATCTGCAGAGGGAGTGGGAGCCCCCACGCTTTGTTCTGATTTTACGAACGATCCTACATTCGTCATTCCACCACGGGACACGCCGTCTGCATGTTGAGCCACTTACTTCAGATATGCACTTAGACGCCGCATCTATAATGAAGGCTGTAAAGTACTCCACAGCACCATCAATTCCTAGCGAGGACATGTCATGCCATGAAATACTATTGAGAGTTCGGTATTTCTACCAGTCGGCTGTATCGACTTGCTTCAAACGGGGACCACAATGGCTTCCTTCCATGCGGTTTGAAGGTACCCTACATCCCAGATGGTGTTGAAAAGTGAGTACTGTAACTTGCGTATCATTGCGTAAGTTTTTGAGCATTTCATACATGATTCTATTAGATCCTGGTGCGCTCAAGGGAGCTCTCAATTCGGCAATACTAAAAGGACGGTTGTAAGGCTCATTCTCTCGACGTTTTCTTGTTAATGACTTACGTTGTTCTATTTGTACATATTTGAGAAAAGATTGCGAATAATGGTTTGAACTTGACACGCTCTGAAAGTGCTCCGCAAGTGAGTCTGCCTGATCTTGCAGTGTATAGCCCTGTGTATTTACCAGAGGGAGTGCATATGTTTGTCGTCCTCTAATTCTATTTACCCTGTCCCAGACTTTGGCCTCATCTGTAAACGAGGTAATATTCGATAAATACTGCTGCTAGCTTTCTATTCTGGCCGGTCGGCGGGTTCTCCTGCCTTGGGACTTTTTCAAAATTCACTAGATTCTCTGCAGTGGGAGAAGTGCGTAGCAACCCCTACGCTTTGTTTTGTTCCTTACGAGCGATCCTACAATCGTCGTTCCACCACGGGACACGCCGTTTACATGCCAAGCCATTTACTTCCTATATGCATTTAGATGCAACATCTATAATGAAGGTTGTGAAATACTGCACAGCAGCATCAATTCCTAAGGACATGTCATTCCATGAGACACTAATCAGAGTTCGGAACTTCTCCCAGTCGGCTGTATCGATCTTCCACCTAGGAGCCTGTAGTATGGATTCGTTTTCTTTATGTGTTTTTAACAGAATGGGGAAGTTGTCGCTCCCGTAAGGATTTCGATAACTTCCTATTCGAGTTCAGGCAGTATAGATGGGGAAACTATGCTGAGATCGCTTGAGGAAAAGGTTCTGTTTGCAAGACAGTAATATGTGGATTCCTTCTTATTGAGAAGGCACGCACTAGAAGAAAAAAGGAATTGTTCAACAAGGCGACCTCGTGCTTCGATATTATAGTCTCCCCATTCGCTGCTGTGTGCATTGAAATCGCCAAGAACAACATAAGGCTCTGGCAATTGATCTATCAAGGACAGGAATTCATGTTTGTTTAGTTGGTAATGCCGGTGTATGTAAAGCAAGCAAATGGTGACTAGTTTTGTTTAGTAGGACAACTCGAACCGCCGCTGCTTCAAGGGGCGTTTGTAGCTGTAAACGCTGGCACGAAATGCTTTTATGAACAAAAATGGCAACACCGCCTGATGATACGACAGCATCATCGCGACCTTTGCGAAACGTGACATACGGTCAGAGCACGTTTGTGTGTTGTGGTTTAGGTGTGTTTGCTGTAGACTCAGCACTTTGGGATTGTGTTTTTGGGTGAGTTCCTTCACATCATCAAGGTTTCTAAGAAGACCACTGACGTTCCATTGAATTGTGTATCTATATTGCAAGTCAATAGGTACTGTGTGTACAGAAACAGAAGCATTATTTACAGATTTCAAAGATTAGATTACACACCTCTTTCGAGGCCCTGTAACTGGGGTTTCGCCCTTTCTGAAGCGTTCGAGGGAGCCTCGCCGCTCCTTAGGCGCTTAGTGCGCCTTGAGGGTAGGTGTAGTGTCCATTGCCTCTTGTGAGGCGCTGGACACGTGCTCTTGTGAGCGAGAAGTTACCCGAGAGAGTCCCGCCTTGGAGGGCAAGACCCCTGCGCTCAGCAGCCCGAAGGTCGATTGGGCTCCCTTGAGGGATTTGGCTGCGCCGGCTGTTGCCAGCACTGGAAGGGGCCGGGGAGGTTGAGGCAGCCTCTGCTGCGCCCACCTTCGGGGTTGATGGTCCCTTCTGCTCGGTTGGTGGAGCAGCGCTAGCTGCAACCACCGTGGGGGCAGATGGCGTAAATTCCGGCTCACTGCTTCTGGGCCAGGCAGCCGCCGGAGGCCGTGGTGACGCGGCCCCCTAATGCGCCACTTCGGCAAAGCTTTTCTTTGGCAGGTATGCTACCCGCCTGCGTGCCTCTTTGAACGATATATTCTCTTTTACTTTGATTGTTGCTGTTTCTTTTGCCTTCTTCCAGGAGGGGCACGACCGCGAGTACGCGGCGTGATCCCCATCACAGTTTACACAGTGGAGACGCTCTTACAAGCTTCAGTGGCGTGTCCATGGGCACTGAATTTCGCACAGGTTTGACGGCCCCGGAATCTCTGCGAACTGTGGCCGAAACGCTGGGTATTTGAAACACCTTAGAGGATTTGGCACATATGGTCTGACACAGAGCTTAATGTACCCCTTAATGTAGCCGCTACAGACTCGGGCAGAATACTTGAACTGACTGTTAGTAATAGACGCTTCGTTTGAATTTCTTTACCATCCCTTCTCACTTAATTCTTCCGACATTGACAACATTCTGCTCACTGAAGCCCTCCAAGAGCTCAGCCTCTGTCAGCTGGAGCAAATCATCATCCTAGACAACGCCGCTGGTGGTGTTCAGAGATCGGTGAGGAGTTACTGTCAATGGAACATCTCCAAATAATACTAGTCTGGGCTACTTTTCGTATTGTTTCTGATCATGCAGCTCTAACAGGAGATCACCACTTGCCAGCCTTGATACCTTGCAGCATGGACCAAAGACATCAGTTAAGGACTTGGTAACTAGAAAAGGGGAAATGTTTCGTACTTGTTTATCGGATATAACTGAGTGGATCACATGATACCGTGGGAAGTGGGGTCTTTGACGTCCAAGGAACTGGAAAACATCTTCGGTGCGCCCACTTTCCTGAGGGCGATCGGGAAGGTAAGGACAAGAACTAGCCGTAGAATAATGTGATTTTTCGCAATAACGCCAGCCACTCACCGTGCAGCCCTACAAGAGGACGCTACAGGGACTGTAAAACAGGTGCTGCAAACGCCAGCTGTACGTTGTCACTACAACCAAATATGCGATAACCTGGGTTGGCTATTCACACAAGGTTAACCCTTGTTGCCTGGAAAAAGTGGAAGTAATCGGAAGCTGGGAGAAGATAGGAAATATGAAAAGTAAGAGAAAGACGAAGGCTGGAGGGAGAGAGAGACAGGAAAAGGCAACTACCGATTTCCACCGGGTGGGTCAGTCCGGGGCGAGGGGCGACTACGTGAAGCCGAGGCCAAAGAGGTGCGTTGCCTCCGCCGAGGGACCGTAAAGGTCCAAGCACACGGCATCGGCTAAACCGCCAGGATCCTCTTTTCCCCGGACACGGCTAAGCCACGCACGGTTAAACGCGGGAGGGTCCAACCCTCGTGTGCTCGGGCAGTTGAACCGTGGACAAGGTTCATGGGGAAAAACAGCTATTAAGAACTGCAGGCTCAATCTCTGTCACAAAAATTGAAGGGCCCATCCGTAATATCGGCGGCCGCAATAATGGGATTAACATTCTTTACTTATTTTGGCAACTTTGAGACTATCTATCCATCTATCCATCCATCTGTCTATCCATTCATTCATCCATTCATTCATCCATTTATTCATCCGTCCATTCATTCGTCCATTCATTCGACCATCCATCTATCCATCAATGGGGAAAGGAAAACCAGACGGACGCTGGTGCCTGGTGTCCAAAAATTACATTTTAGCCGAGCCCACTCAGTCAGGCGGAAGCTTGGTTCTGGTTATTCCACTGCTTGCGCAGCGTCAGCGTGCTGGTCGCGTTGTCCTCGTATCTTGTGACCGGACGATTGCGGCACGTAGTGGTGGTCTACAGGGCCCCCGTACTAGCCAGGAAGCCGTGAGCTGGACGAATGGCGAGGCTTGCATGGCGCTAGTGCGAAACCCATGCGGCGAGTAGAACCGGCCTGGTCGGGAAAAATGTGACAGCAGAAGTGGCTAAAACGTCTTAGTCCAAACAAGCAGGTTTCAGACGGTCGGCGGAGACCGTATCTTCCCGGCCGTTGATGAGCAATAGAAAGTTTTCAGGTGAACGCTTGAGTACTTTGAACGGACTATCAAACGGAGGCCGTGAAGCAGTACATAAACCTCGTGGCACACAAGGACGTGCGTGTCAGACAGACGCTCGTCGCCACATGACCAAGAATGATCCCTTTTAATGTACCGTCGTGAAATATATACAGCCAGAATGGTCACACGACTTGCGTGAGAACCTGTTAAAAGAAATGAAAGAATAGTGCTTATCTCAGCGCGTGTCTGTGGCTCAGGCACACACAGGGCGTATGAGGATGACGTCACATCTCCGTTTTACAAGCACTGTGTGCCTACCAAGAAAGGAAAGCACTTTACAAATGAGTCATCAATGCCGAGTCTTTCCGGTGCTCGTAAGACGCGACCGTATCACGTCGTTCTTTGCTCGGGTCTCGAAGTTCCGTTAGGTGGAAGGGTCTTTTGGGTGTCGGACGATTGCTTAGCCACGATGTCCGCATTGTCGGTTGTGTGCGTTGGCAGGCTGCTTCGTTGAGACTGTTCGGCTGGGACGGGACTGGTGTCTCCTAAGTTGGGGAGCAGGAACAGATGGCGTCTGGTTCTGCGTACAGTCCTCCCTGCAGTCTGGACCCAGTAGGATCTTGATGTTGACGAAAGACTGTGCCCTTGGCGCATCTGTCTCTCAGCCATACTTCGTTGCCTGCGGATAAACTGGGAAGAGGTCTCGCAGCATGACGTCTGTCAAAATACACGTTTTATTTCGGTCTGTATATCACGTCCTGCTTTTTCCAAGCAATGGCTACCACTCGCGGTTTTAACGCGGATGGCATGCATGGCACCCGTGAGCGTAGGCGGCGGCTCATTAGCAGTTGCGCTGGACTATAGCTGGTTGGGCCCGGTGTGTTTCTATAGTTCAGCAAGGCAATGTATGGGCCCGGCGCTTTCCTCAGTAGTCTTTTGAGAGTCCCTACCATGCGCTCAGCTTTCCCGTTAGCTTGTGAGTAACGAGGGCTGGTTGTGACAAGCTTGAAGCTGTATTTTGTTGCAAAATCAATGAAAGAAAATCAGATTAACTATGGTCCGTTGTCAGATGTTACCGTTTTGTGGATCCCTTGTCTGGCGAAGATGTTTTTCAGGTGCTCAATGACCACCTGTGACGATGTTCCTTGATCCAGTAGGGCCAGCTCAGGATACCTGGAATGGTAGTTGACAACAAGATAGACAGCTCTTTTCATCTCAAATAAATCGATTCCGATTTTCTCCCATGGAAGCTCAGTTTCAGATAGGACAAGCTTTTGACACTCTTCGGAAAGCTTTATCTGGTCGAAGCCCGAATTCGCGTCCAGTTTAGAAAAGACGATGGCTTCCTGGAAGCATCCCATAACTTGCTCTAACCGTTGGTAGCTGATGACGCTTGCGTCTAACAAATTGGTTCAATTGAGTTAAGTCGACGCATATCCTTTACTGCTCCAGACGGCTTCATTACCGGTACAATAGGAGCGCACGATTCTGTCGGTTCTTCGACCTTTTGTATCATTCCTTCTCGTTCTAGCCTGTCGAGTTCCTGCTTGACTTTTTCCTTCATGGGAATAGGAATCCGTCTGGGTGTAGACAGGGCGCATGGTGTTACATTCGGAACCAGACGTATGTTCTGTTCTCTAGATATGGAACCCGTGCCTTGGAATACCTTAGGATACCTGCTTACGATGTCGTCAGCAGTTCTTAAGTCATCTAGGAAGCGAACGACTCCTAGGGCTTTGATAGCTGGTAGTCCCACAAGGGTGTGCGCAAGTTATGCACGACGTAAAAGGTCTGCTTCGAACGGTTGTCTTTCCAAGCTACTTCAGCGTCAAACTTTCCGACCGTACGAATGCTTGCATTGTTTGGTCCTTCAAGATCACCTGCGTTGTCCAGAGAACGCGGAAGTAAAGGGAAATTTTCCCCGACGACTGTCAATTCGGCTCCCGTATCTACTTTCGTGTGGAGCTTATGGTCATTTATCAGTACCGTGACGAAGTGCTCAGACGGCGTGTTCGCCGATTGCTTGACCGTGCCAAGAAATTTGTCAGTTTCGGCAACATCGTCAAGATTCCTGTGTGCTTGCCTCTTTTTTTCGGCACGCCTTTTAGAAGTGGCCCAACTTTCGGCAAAACCTGCATCTTTCTTGTTCCACTGGAGAACTGCTTCTCGGATGAAATGGTCCGGCGCGGAAACTGCAGAACTCTCCAGGATAAGCTGGCTTCTGACCGCGTGTGTACTTTTTTCTCTTTCCAGGGGCATTCTCAGGCTTTGTTGCGGCGACGCAAGCTTCTGGGATAGTGTCCTCGTATTCTTTTAGCTCGGCTTGCTGTTTCTTTATCGTTTCGCTTGTACGCACTTTTGCCAAAGCAGTGCTCAGCGTGAGATTAGGATCCATGTGTAGTTCTTGCGAGAGATGCTGGTCTCGTAGTCCTAATACGAATCGGTCTCTTATTAGGCGTTCCTTTATTCCTTTGAACTCGCATCAGTCTGCTAGCCTGTTAAGCTCGGTTGCAAACTGGTCCACTCTTTCTCGCAGGTGTTGGCGGCGTAGATTAAAGCGAGCACTCTCGTAGACTGTGCTCTTGTTATATACAAAAAAGCCCTTAAATTTTGACTTTACGAAGTCGAAGTCCTCCATTTCTTCGTCTTTCATGTTTAGCGACCGAAGAATCTCCCGTGCCTTTCTGCCCATTGTATAGAGAAGAGTTTATAGTTGTACTTTGTCTGGTTTCTCATGTAGTCCGAATGCGAATCAGTAGTCGTCAAATTCGTCCATCCAGGCGGGCCAGTCCGCAGCGCTCTGGAAGTCGAAAGCCCTAGGAGGCTTGATTCCTGCCATGCTGAAGCGTCGCTTGACGATTGTCACCGGATGCAGTTGCTCTTGTGGAAGCAGGCGCTCGTTCGCTTGTTGACAGGCTGTTGCAGCGTTTCATCGTAGTCAGCTTTGACACATCCCACTTCTGACACCATGTCAGACAGTCAGAGAGACGCTCGTCATCCCATGACCAAGAATGATGCCCATTAATGTACCGTCGTGAAATATATACAGCCAGAATGGTCACAATACTTGTGTGAGAACTGGTTAAAAGAAATGAAAGCATAGCCCTTATCTCAGCGCGTGTCTGTGGCTCAGGGACACACAGGGCATATCAGGATGACGTCACAGTGTGCGCAGTTCTCAAGTCGAGGGTTTACGTATACATGCGGGGAAGAAAGTCCCTGTTGAGGGGGGGCAGTATGCACAGCGATGCGTAGATGGTACGCGTAGTCGGAAACATCAGAAGGTACGGTGGGCCAATGGTAGAAGAATTCGCCCGGGACTCGTAGAGTGGTGCCGAACGTAAGGTTGGGGGCGCTGGCGGAACATTCACGGTAAAGAGTGCTGCGGATGCCAAGCATAACGAAACAAAGGTACTCGAATTATGAAGGAAAAATCACAGCCATGAGTAAAGCCTTCAGTTGGCATGAAAAACATTCGATGACCCCACTGGATATCGGTTGGTAAGGAGTATTCTCGATGTGATGATGCATAAGAGCCGAGATAGATTGGCGAACAACGTTTAGTCGAATTGTTAACCACGCTTAGTCGTAATGGTGAAAGGGACATCGTAGCGGCTAATCCAGACTGTGCTGAGTGGTCGAGCTGTCGACTAAGAGTGTCCAGAAGTGACGTCGCTTCAATCTGGTGAACCTGTCTATGCAGGGTTAACAGGTAGCACTGATTTCCGGAAGGAGGAAGGGGGCCAACGATATCAATGTGCAGTCCGGGGACGGGAATGTGCCAAGAGGAGTCGCAGTGTGGCGATGCACTTCAGACCGTTGGCAATTGAGGCACGTGACCAGCGATGAACGTCTACGTCAATACTGGGCCACACGTAACCAGAAGTGATGAGTTGCTGTGTGGTGCGAATGCCAGGATGAGCCAAAGAATGGAGGGCATTAAAGGCAGCCCGGTGGTATGGGTGAGGCTGAGGATGAGGACGTCCGGATGAAGTATCACAAACTAGGAGCACGTGGTACTGAGGAAGCAAGATATTTTTAAACATCAGATAGTTACCGCTCGTGCGAAGCATCTGGAGTTCGGCGTCGACACTCTGTGCGACAGCCATTGCCACAAAGTCGATGACCAGTCTGCCATGGTCCATTGCATGAATGGCGGCGCAAGAAAGTGCATCGGCAACGGCGTTGCATTTTCCGCTCACGTGACCAAGGCCGCTGGTGAATTCAGAAATGTAGGCGAGCTGTCTGATTTCGCGGGGAGCGTATGAGGTGCTCTTGGACGCTAGGGCGGAAGCCAGTGGTTTATGGTCGGTAAAGACATGGAAGAAACGTCGCCTTAAGGTCGCCATAGGGGTGGTCGACAGGCAAGGGGCGCAGGCGATCGCGAGCAATTGCGGCAGTAGTACGTGGAAGCGCTCAAACAACATGGTCGAACATGGTCGACTGCGAAATGGGGTGCCAGCGACGGAACAAGGATTCTTTGTGATTAAGCCAGATTTCCGAGTATGACGACCAGAACTGCGGAGAGCTTGAGAGTGGAAGCCTCAAGATCGCGGGGTAGTGACGCTGACGGCAGTATTTGATTGGGAAAATCCCATGCTATAGCTGACTGGATAGGACGCGGACTGCGAATACAGCGCGGGTCGCGCTCGCGGTGGTAAGCTTAGATAAGCGACTGAGGCAACCGGAGGGGAGAGGTTAAAAAAAACCACGCAAGCTATAGCGCCTGGCGTCCATAAATTGTATTTTTAGTCAAGCCAGCTCAATCAGGCGGAAGCCTGATTCCGCCAATTCCACTGCTCGTGCACCGTCAGCAAGCTGGTCGCGTCATCATCGTCTTTTGTGACCGGACCATCGTGGAACGTAGTAGTGCGCTATCTATCTATCTATCTATCTATCTATCTATCTATCTATCTATCTATCTATCTATCTATCTATCTATCTATCTATCTATCTATCTATCTATCTATCTATCTATCTATCTATCTATCTATCTCCTGTTAAACCGACCCAGTGGCCCAAGCTTTATGCAAGGTTGGGCAACTACGTATGTTCGCATGGTCGTTCTGCTGTCTTGGTCGTTTCATTGTCGCCATTCCAGGTTCGTCCGATTGCAGCCAAGTAGTAGACCGCGGAGTTGGCTGAGGATGATAATCATGTCGTCATGAAGTCACCATGCATGACGCAGTTTTTCCATAGAGTTGTCGTCCCGCAACCCCTCATCATCTGTCGCCATCTTCCCATTGTCCTCATACCGTTGTCACAGAATTGTCATTGCGTCGTCATCATGAATTCGTTGTCATAGCTTAGGCGTGAGGTCGTGCTGGTCGTTTTCTTGTCAGCAACCATCCGATTCTCGTCATTTCTTGGTCTTCACGCCATCATCGCCGACCAGTCTTTATCTCAGAGCCGTCATCACACATTCGTCGTCGCGCAGTCGTCACTGCACAGTGATCATGCAGTCGCTGTACTATCGACATCGTGATGTCGTCCTGGTGATATAATCATCGTCACTCGAGCTTCGTCATCCAATGTTCGTCATGCCGTCGTCGTCATTCCATTATCATCATGCTGCTTTCATCACATCTTCGTCATTGTGCCGACGTCATACCGTCATCTTGCATTCATCGTCATTGCGTCATCGTGGGGCTGTTTTGGCCGTTGCAGTGCCGTTATTCTGACTTCGGCATTCGTCATTCAACTTTGGTTATGCTGTCGTTGTAATGCCATTGGCGTCAAGTCGTCTCTATTGCAATGTCGTCTTACCATTGTAGTAGTTGCAGTAATGTTAACTTTACGTTTGGGGCTTTGAGCTGTTGGTGGGTCTCTCAGTCGAGGGCTCCAATGGCCTCTTTGGGTCACTGGGCTTGAGAGAGAAGAGCTCTTTGGCTCTCGATCTTCGCTAGCAAGCAAAACCTCCCTCTGCCTATCACTCGGCATTTGGGTCGTAAGGGACGATTGGAAATTGGAGGCCGTATTTTAGATGTGCACACGACGCGTCCAAGAGTTGGCCGCTCCCCGCACTAAGGACTGGTATCCCTATAAAGTGCAGGGTTTATGTTACTGCTTAACTGGAGGTGATGATACGTGTTTGTGTGCGGCACGAATCTCTGGCCCATACTCTCATAAGATCGTGGTATGGGCGGCTGCATTGCTGTCCCTCTTTTCTTTCATCTTCTAGGTGGCCGTGCGGGGGGATCGCGGCTTATTCCTCGAGCAGTCTGATCCGCCCTCACGTTTGCCTCAAGAATAGAGAGCGCCGGGCACCACATTACCTAGGGTGGTGCCTAGCATTCTGTTATTGTGTGTCGGATGGAGGACGACGCAGTGCTTCTTCTGTGGAACACAACCTGCCCGGGGCTATCTGTTCTTCTGTACTTTTCACTGCAGTTGTGGGGTTACCGCCTTACAACTCGTAGTGATGGACGTGCAACCTAAGGAGGCCCCGTCCGGGTCGGGTTCACCAATGGAAATCGCTTAAGGAAGCGAGGAAATATTCCATAGACCAGCGAGAACACTGAGAGGCACTCCGCATCAACTAACGAATCATCACAAGACGGTTTTTACCTTTGTTCCACACCTAGGCCAAACGAAGGATCGTCAATGCATCGTCCGTATCTACTTCGCTCACCGTAAGAAAGTCGCTTCAAAGATGACCTCATACTATCTTGTTTGTACCGCAGAACTCGACTGCCAGTCTGCGCGTCCTCAACAGGCAAGCACTGTCCTTATTTATTGAGAATATTGTTTGAAACTTGATCCACGACGCGAGGCGAAACACACGAAAGAACCCCTTGGCCATCCACGTGATGGCCACGACCGCGGTGAGCCCTGTGCGGCGGGTAACGCAGCTGGGAAACATAAAAGTTCGATCCATTAACAGAGCGGATGGTGACACCATTGCAGGAGTCATTTATAATGTTCACATTGATATCCCCGATGCACACCTTGCAGTGCTCAAAAAACCAGCGACTGAAAGAATGTTATATTGCACGCCTGCAGTTTTTTGGTAAGAGACTTTGTGTAAAATTAACATTCTGCGCTGACTGTGTTCTCTCCTGCGTGAAGGTTGGCCAGTTCCGGCACCCAGTTCAAGCGTTTGTTCCAAAACAGCTGCAAATATATTGCTGCCGAAGGATCGACCGCGTGAAGGACGTTTGCACAAATTGTGCTTGTATACCGAATGCGCCAAGCCTCAATGAGAACAAAACCGTAGTGCGACTGTATTGACAGCTGTCAAGGCGCTCATAGTGCTTCTTTCAAGGACTCCCCGAAAATTAGGAAACAATTTTCTGTGCTGGCTCAAATGGTTAGGGACAATTGAATCCACAAGAAGGCAACTGAAACAGTGTGACGTGGACAAAGTCGCAGTAAATTTTCCCTACGTAGGAGTGCAACAGCTTCTAAAAATGCGTTACCTCTTCACTAGCGATGTCACCAGTACTTTACAGCGCAGCAAATGATGATGAAGCACGGCAGAAAACTCCGATACGTCTCTCTACAAGTGAATGACCATCGCTTCCAAGTACACGACCTATAGAAGAGCAACAGGCGGTGCCGCAATCAGTACAGCAAGCTGCTTCCTCAAATGAGGTCCTCCCTACATATCAATAAGTGGTATCGCTACTGCAATTCCTAATGATGTCATTCGCGTGTTGCTGAAGAGCATGCACGCAACATCAACCAGAAGTGCACTGCAAGTACTGGACACCAAGTGCAGTGCTGACAGTCGCTGAGTAAACCATGGCTCATCAGCAATTATCTTACTGGGAGGAGGTCCGAAAAGGAGCAATTTTTGAGTGGAGTGCCCGGGGGCTCCGATCACGCATTGCCGATTTCCGGCGATTCGTGTACGCCAACAAGTCATCTGCGAGCCGAACTTATCGAACTCAATCAGGCTATTCGGCTATGACTAAATAATGTCGCCATCTATTGGGGAAAACAGCAAGGTTATGGTGTTTATTCAGCGTTACTTCTCCTACTATCTTCAGCCTGTACCGCCTCATGATCATGCCCAATACGAATGCTTAACACTAAAGAATAAAACACTTACCGTTGCTCTCATGGGTGACTGCCGATCAATGTCAGGTAGATTTGATTACAAAAGATTCGGAGACATCCTGTTAACAACTTCTGGTGCTTGGATTATCATCGTGGACTTGACCGCTCACCATACACTCTGGGGAAGTAGGAAAATTACCGCGAAAGGAACATACTTGTCATCTGTCGACTCCGGCAGTAAACTCTCGATTTTAAATGGCGGCAGTCCTACCTTTTACGCATCTCCATGTACAGCAGCTATCTTGCCCTTCATCTCACGAAGTCTTGTGGGGCGTACTGGGCGGTTTACGGACACCGAAAGGCAAAGGAGTGACCATATTCCCACATATGTCAAGATCAGAGGACTTTCCTCTTACAGGTCAAGTGATACAATGAAAAGGGTGTGCTGGCCCAAATTCTAGTCTGTTATGAAAGACCTCTGTCAGGGTAGTTTACTACATAGTTCGGAAGCTAGAATGAAGAGCACAATGAAAGACAATACGCGGACTCTAATGTGCTGTACGAAATTCACCAAATTTCTTATAGAATTAGAGCGACTTCGAACAATCCGGTGACGTGCGAACGAATATACCGACGCAAGAAGTGAATGGACGGTCTACGGACTTCTAGACGCCTACAAGAGAAGATCCAGCGCTGGTTAGATAAACTGGAGTCATAACGTTGGACTACTTTCTATGAATGGGTAGACCATCGTAAGCCCCTATTCCAATTATGAGGGATGGTGTGAGCGCTCGAAACACCACTGCTACAGCGTTCTCCATTCAAGGTTCATGCCCTCTTCCAATAGCGACCATATATTGATGTCGCAGAAGACATCTGTATCAACTTATCTGGGCAACTCACAGCTTCAAACAACTTATCTCATTCCATCAGCTTTGCGCCATCATTTGAACCCCCATGGATCGACAATTTCCATCCATGAACTGTAGACGGCGTTAGCTTCGTGCAGACGTACGTCTCCGCCAGGACCTGGCGGGATTTCTTACAGAGCTCTGTGTCATCTGGGTGAGCGGGCAAGGAGTGTCTTGCTTGAAATGTGTAATCAATCCTGTCTAAGTGGCACACTTGCCACAAGCTGAAAGATTAGTCGCGTAGTTGTACTTAGTCTAAAGCCTGGCAGATCCCCAGACGCGCTTCCAACGCCCGTTTGCATTGGCGAGCTGTGTGGGTAAAGTGATAAAGAGGATGATCCTGGGACGCCTGGATTCTTACTCGGAATACCACAATGTCTTCCCAAATGCCATGGCAGGCGTCCGACGTGGCCTCTCTCACTTGATAATGTGGTTTACTTGGTTACCTAGCCTCAGCAAAAAATTGGTGTAAACTTGTCTGTGCTTCCTTACTCTTGACATGAAAGAGGTGTACGACAACACTACACATGAGGGCATCGTCATCGCTCTCGAAGAGGTAGGCATCCATGATCGGATGTTTCGATGGAAGCATAACTACGTCTCTATGCCCTTTTTGTGAGAACCGTGGACGGCCGCACTCCTATATATTACACCTATTATGGCGTCCCCTAGGGCAGCGTGCTGAACCCTACGTTGTTTAATCTCATGCTGATTGGTCTGCTTGATCGCCTTCCAGATACACTGGCTATCAACCTACGTGGTCGACATAGGCGTTTGGGTGTCCGGAGTGAAACGCTTACTGCAGTGCAGAAGGCTTCAAATGTTTCCACGCAGACTACTCTGCCACCGCAATCAAGGCCTGGTGATTTCATCAGATAAATCTGCACTTTGGACATTCACACGCAAGCCCATGACATACTACAGTGTGTTAATCTATGTGCAGATGATACCACTTGTACGGTCTTACAAACTATTTGGTGTCATAATTGACATATATACGTCATGCAGTCCCCATGTATAAGCAGCGCTACAGGAAACCCGGACCGCAGAGCGCGCGGCCCAAGCTTAAGTGCAGGTATAATGCGCCGTCCAGTCATCACCATGAACGGGCGCGCACATCCTCTTTGGCCGCACTACGCGATCCCCCTCTAGTGACATAATTTGTCTTCTGTTCTGGTTGTTGTATTTGAAAGGGATAAAATAAGATTAAGCGAAAACAGAAGCTAGAAATGAAATTTACGGCGAATATATTGTCGCACAAATCACAGAAACCACAAGTTCTACCGGGGTCAAATGAAACGCGTACAGCGGTGCGCGTGGATAATTTGACACCGCCATCGTTAGATAGATTCGCCCATGTGGTTTGCAGCTTGTGCGCCACGTGCATTTTTTCGATCGGCAAACATGCAGCGCGGTATCGCTGGTAGCCGCGACAGCGGCCAACGTGGGCGTATCATAGAGTAACATAATGAACGACAAGAGTGGACACTCTCGCCGTTTCGCGGCCCAGCTATGGAGCCTCCCCGATTCCGCTAGGTGGCAGAGCACATCAAGAAAAATGCGGCTGTAGCTGCAGCGGTGGCTAGCAGCTTGACAGGTGGCACGACTACTGGGCATGGCACAACACGTGCGAAGCTTAGTCAAGCCGCGCCACCGGACTCTTTCTCTAAAATATACCTGAGGATCTTTGCTGGGTTTTTCTGCCAGTGTGTGCTTTGCCGCCGCTTTATGGTAGTGCCACAGCAAGTTCTTTTGCGCGTTGTTAACGACTTATTCCCTTCGCATTTCGTTATGTCACTGCTAGCCGCATGAACGAGTGACGGCAGCCTTGGAGCCATGAACAGCTGCTGCCCATTGCCACGCTGATTTTCATTTCGCATTCTTGTTTTTTTTATTTGCTGCAATGAGCGGTGATGCCAGCGATAACAGCGACGCAGCCGCGTCCGAGCTGCGCGGCACGTCCCATACAATGACGAAGCTAAAAAATGAAATGAAATGTTTCGTTAAGAAATGCGGCCGATGAACACATGCAGTTCAGTGCAGAGAGCTTTATGTTACGCGCAGCGACGGCTGAAGAAGTAAGGTACTCTACTTTTGCAAAAGAAATGTAGATATTTCCAATTTCTGAATATTTGTCGTATGGGAATAATGCGCTCTGTCTCAACCCCTGTAGGAAGTTATGTGCACTATGAGCGTAGTTAGCTGTTCTGCATTAGGCTGAAGAAACGTACTTTCATCTTTTATACGCGTATGGAGTCGTTACCGTAGAAATTCCTTGTTTCTTAGCATTTATAACAGTGCTTTCTTAACCGAAAAATGCGCATTAGATGAAGTAACGCAGCTTCTCCATCATAAAGCTCTGCAGGCTCCAGTATTGCTTATCTGAAGGAACGTAGCGCCTACATCTAATAGCTTTGACGCCTCCAGTATTGCTTACATTCTTTCTGTCATTCTACGTATTGCAAAAGTCTCCAGCATTTCCTCAAAACACACTCTACAGCCTAGGGACATCATGCATACTCAAGGGCAGAACTCCAAGTATCAGAAGACCATTGCAAGGTTTCGAACACAGGAGGTGAAGACCCCCAACACAAAGTGCATAATTGCAGCTGTTTAATGATGGACATACTGGCTCACACATTCGAGATGAGCGTGCAGGTTGCAGACATTTTATTTCGGCACGCAACCATTCACATAATCTTGCTACCCTAATTCACCCTCCTTCGCAGAAGTACAAGAAAAAACGTCATATTTTTTCCCTGCCGAAAGAATCCCATTTTGAGCAAATCAATTGCTGGCGTGTATGTGCAGCTTCTTTTTTCGATACCTGGATAGTTGCAACACGTCTTCTGTGTGTTTTCTTCCGCAAAGTTACTGCCATCACGCCATTAATTTCCGACTATTCTCCATTATACCGGTGTCATAGGACCACTTTCGATCACGATCGTCAGATCCGGATCGAAATTCTCTACTGCTATGGGCTCCATCGCGCAGCTTGCGCGAAAGAATTAATCGCAACCGACAAATTGAAATCGGATTCTGTTTGATCACGTTTAAAACTGCGCCGTGTGACACCTGTATTGCATTTCGCTGTTTCTTCCCGTTTTCATCTATCTGCCTCATACAATCTTGCTGCAATAAATTGTCTGCTATTTTCCTGTTCTTGACTGTCCAGTACGTTGATTTATGTTAATGGAACATGGGACAATTACTTACGATACACGTTTTGGCTTGAGTTACTAGACGTACAATATCATAAGCGATAAAGTTCTACTTCCTCAACAGCTGGCATGATTGTTGCGCTAAGTTACAGCTTGAAAAGCAAATATTAGTTTAAATGAAATTAATATGAAGTAAAACACATTTGTGTGCTCGTCGTCACAACACATAAACAGCGGCACAAGCGTCTGCATGAAATCACTCGATTTAAGCAACGTTATGTGTCACAAAAAAAAAATAAACGAAACGGAAATTAGGGCCCCCGAGATTCGGCGGCGTGTGCGACCATCTTGGAGGCTGGTGCACTTCGCCGCTTCCGCTAGGTGCGCTGAGAGCCAAAGTCGGCCGCAAGCGTCTATGTTAGTTAGCTAAATGGGATTTAATGGCGCAAAAAGCGGCTGAGGCTATGCTGCGCCAAACACGAGATGTTTTAAAAACCAGTTTATGAAGGAAAAGGCTTTGTTAATCTATATTTTACGTAAAAAGCCTGTGTCATCTAGAAATTTACGGACGTCACATAATGGTACTAGTGGATCATCACCTAAAATTAGAGCAGGGTGTAAAGGTATGTGTAGTTGATATAATTTGTGCAAAAATGTTCGTCTGTGGGTTTCAGTCTCCGTACATGTGAGTAATCTGTGCATAACTGTTAGTGGCTGTTCACATTTCTCGCATGTTGGTGTGTCTTCTTTTGTAAGTAAGTAATTGTGTGTGAGGTGTGTGTGCCCAATGCGAAGTCGGCATAAAACCACTTCGATGAACTGCTCCTGATGATAGCATGACTTCCACTCGCGAACTATGGGTTTCGTGAGATGTAGCTTGTTGTCGGCACAACGGTCCCATTCGCGGTGCCATTTTACCGTTAAGGATTTCTAATTGGACGGATGCTATCTTTATATGGGAGTGTTGTGTTTGTAATGCCTTTGTGCGCTTCCATCAATGTATATCTATCAGCTGCTTCGTTACCCTGTATACCAACATGGCTTGCGACCCAGCAGAAACGAAGTGACCTCCCGTACTCGTTAAAAGCCACCATGTTTAAAATGTCTCCAATCAGGAGTTCACTCAAATTTCAGATGTAGAGCCTTCAGTGTGCCTAAAGAATCTTTGTTTTTGACTGCATTTTTGTGTTTATCAGCGATAATCATTATCCCAACAACCCAGATAGCGTAAACTTCGGCCGTGAAAACAGAAGCGTGTTGCGGCAATCGAATAATTGTTCCCCAATTTTCCGTTACGGCCCCCACACCCACGTGATCTTTTGTTTTAGAGCCATGAGTGTAAGATTGCATGTTATTTTGACATTTATACTGAAGTGCACGGAATCCTTGTATAATGCGCTCGTGTGGGATGTCTCTTTTCTTTAGATGTGTTAACGTCCAATCACATAAGTGTGTGAAATCGTGCCGCGGGGCCAACCGTTGTGGTTTCTTGGCAACCTGGAGGACTTCGTGGGGAATGTCATAATCCCGACAGTATTGCTCATACTGCACGACAAGTGGCCTAATCACGTTCGGTTTATTTGTATAGTGTAGGCGTGAGTGGCATTGTGTGAGGATGTTGTAGCATATGTGTTGCGGTGATGACTGAATTCTGAGTACGTAAGAAAAAGTGAGTAATGCTCTGCGCTGCTGTAAGGAGGGTTCTTTACACTCGACGTATAAACATTGAATAGGGGAAGTTCTGTAGGCACCACTTGCCAGTCGCAATCCCAGGTTGTGTACTGGGTCAAGTCGTTGGGTGTAGGACTGTCTGGCTGAGCCGTAAACCACGGAGCCGTAGTCTAAAAGGCTGTGCACAAGAGACCGGCATATACGTAAAAGACAGGTTCGGTCGGAACCCCAGTGCTTATGAAATAAAACATTGAGGATATTCAATGCTTTATTTCCCTTAATCTTCGTGTTTTAATGTGGGCTAGGAAGTTTAGTTTGGTGTCAAAGGCTACTACTCCTAAAAACTTATGGTCTTGTTTCACCGGCAGTATGGCGTCAATAAATTTTAGAGCTGGATCGCTGTGTAGCCCTCGTTTCTGAGAGAAGAAAACAGCAACTGTTTTCTGCGTGGAGAAACGGCAACCATTTTTGTTGGCCCATTTTGTAAGTTTATTTATTGTGAGTTGAAGCTGCCTTTCACAGGTTGACAAATTTGAGGCACGGCAAGCCACTTGGAGATCGTCGACGTAAACATAGTGCAGAAGAGACGACGGTATGATTTTATTAACTGAGTTCATTTTTATTATAAAGAGTGTCGTGCTGAGAATACAGCCTTGTGGAACACCATTTTCCTGTATAAATGTATGAGATGGTGCTGAGCCCAGACGCACCTGAAATGTTCTATTAGACATAAAATCAGCTAGGCAGTTCAGCATTTTACCTCGGATGTCGAGGTCAGCCAGGTCTCTTAAAATTCCATATCTCCATGTGGTACCATAGGCTTTCTCTAAATCGAAGAAAACTGCAAGGCAGTGTTGCTTATGTAAAAATGCATAGTGAATTTCACGTTCTAGACGGACAAGATGGTCAGTGGTTGAACAACCCTTTTTTTATCCACACTGATGCTGATGAATAAGGTTTCTTGATTCTAAAATAAATGCAAGCCTTATATTGATGATGCTTTCGTATGATTTTTCCAAACAGCGTGAGAGGGCAATAGGTCTGTAGCTGCTTGCGGATGTGGGGGATATATAGGCTTTTAGAAATGGAACTACTATTGCCTTTTTCCACGCTTCCCGGATTATGCCAGATTCCCAGATTAAGCTAAAGAATTTAAGGAGAGCGTTTAAAGATGCTTGAGATAGATGAGGCAGCATGGCGTAGTGGATACGGTCGTGACCTGGCGCTGTTTTTTTTTTTCCTGCAGAAAGGACTCTGTTTATTTCTTGCTGTGTGAGGGAGGAATTGTTCGGTTCATTTGATGCGCCAGTAGTGGGCAGCTTCTGTTTTTCAGCAGACTGCTTGTATTGTAAAAATTCCTTTATATAATTACCTGAACTGGATACATCGCGGAAATGTTCTCCAAGTATATCTGCCGGTTCTTGTATTGTTGTTTGTGTGCCTCGACTTGTAAGTAACAGTGTTGTTTAACATGAGTGCTGTCCTGTAAATTTCCTCACCTGGTGCCACATTCGTTTCGATGTTACCGTACTATTAATTGAAGAGATGTATTTTTGCCATGATGATTTTTCACCATGTCTTCGGATGAATCGTTCTTTGGCTTTCGCTCGTTTGAAGTTTAACAGGTTGCTATAGGTAGGGTTCCTCCATAGGATTCCCCAGGCCTTATTTTGTTCTTTTTTAGCGTCGGTACACTCCTTCGTCCAGCAGGGGTTTAGCTTTTTGTGTACTATACCCGATGACAGGGGTATGGCCTTTTCTGCCGCACAGATTATAACCGCAGTGATTTTTTGTTAAACTCATCAATACTTAGCTCTGGTGAAAAGACATCTTCCATTATCGCGTTCTCCATAAAGACCTGCCAGTCCGCGAGCTGCAATTTCCATCGGCGTGGTCTAGTTGCTAGGGATTGTGGTGATGATAGGTGCTTGGTGAGTGAGGGTAAGTGGTCGCTACCATATGACGTGTCGAGAACTTGTCATTTAAAATCAGTAAAAAGAGAGTACGAACAAAAAGCTAAATCTAAACTTTAATGTGTGGGAAGTTGGTGATATGTAAGTTGGCGCACCTGAGTTTGATATTATTTGACGGAATAAAATGTTCAACGAGTTGCCCTCTTTGGTCAGTTTTGAAACTGCCCAAAGATTACAATGAACATTAAAATCTCCTACTAAGACAAATGGCTCCGGTAACTGATCTGTTAGATTTTCCAAGTCTTTAGTAGTAAAATGTGTTTGGGGTGGTATATATAGTGAGCAAATGGTGATGGTTTTGTAGGATAGAATGGTGACAGCTACGGCCTGGAACATTTGCGGTCCCTTCGGACAACGGTGAAGCCTATAAGGAATGAACTGTGTTTAGGGCCTTAGTTTGTTTCCTGTGGTCAAAATGCGACTGGCGAAAACTTATTTGTTATATCTTTAATGTCACCCAAATTTTGAATCAGTCCTCTACAATTCCAATGCATGATAAAAGCCATAGTGGCAGAAGTGAGAATGTTAATTTATATATGTGTACTAAGTAACTGTAGGTGACATTTATTAGTGGAAATGTACTATTGGATGAATGGTAACCGTTCAGGTTAACAGTCCCTTTGTTCACGTAGTTATTGTGGTCTTGTCTGTCTTAGTGCGCTCCAGGGAACGCTGATGTTTTGGCGTCGATGACGCCGGAGTTTTTTTGTCTACCTCCATAGTCTTCTCCGAGGCGCTTGATGATCGAGAACCAGGCGCTGAGACACGCGTTTCAGGCCTGGGTGTTCGATTTAGCCTGGGGCCCTGTGGAACCGGGGTCTGCAGGGCGGTCTGTGATAATGATGATGGAGCATCACTGGCTGCTGCCACCAAGGGGACAGATGGAGTTACTACTGGGCCACTGTCTGCGGTCCCTGTAGACTCCTGAGACCA
This sequence comes from Dermacentor variabilis, assembly GCF_050947875.1. Lineage (NCBI taxonomy): Eukaryota > Metazoa > Arthropoda > Arachnida > Ixodida > Ixodidae > Dermacentor > Dermacentor variabilis. The sequence goes on along the minus strand of NC_134569.1, from coordinate 232,625,959 downwards.
CTGCGGTGCTGTCCCCTGTCGCACCGCACTGGCGTAGGTTGTTTGAGGTAAGTGTGCTAGTTTCTGTCTTGCTTCATAGAAGGAAATCTCTTTCACCCTAAGTGCAATTATCTCTTTTTCTTTCTTCCAGCAAGGACAAGATCGTGAATATGCTGGATGATCTCATTTGCAGTTTGTACAGTGCGGAGCAGCATTGCAGTTCTCCGACTGATGGTCATTGGCGCTACACTTTGCACATTTTGATTTACCTTTGCATGATTGCGATGCATTTCCGAACCTCTGGCACTTAAAACACCACCTCGGGTTTGGGATATATGGTCTTACGTTGATCTTCAGATAGCCTGCTTCAAGTGTAGTAGGTACAACACTGGTACCAAAGCTAGGTATAACGTGTTTGGTCGGGATTTGTTCGTTATTTCTTCGGAGAGTTAATCTTTGAACCTTGATTACATTCTGTTCTTGGAAACCTTCCAGCAGTTCTTCATCGCTCAGATTCAAGAAATTTTCGTCTGATATTACGCGCCTGCTTGTGTTAAGCGAACGGTGTGCTGAGATTGTGACTTTGATGTCACCGACACTGGCGAGATTAGCGAGCTTTTCTACTTGGTCTTTGGTGTTGAGTTCAAGAAGGAGGTCCCCACTTGACATCTTTGAAACCTTGTATTGCTTTGCAATTTTTTCTGCAAGGCATTTTGCTGCTAGGAAGGGGGATATTTTTCTCATTGGCAGAAGTCCTTCTCTGTGGATCCCATGGTAGCGTGGGAATGTTTCTACGGTGGTTTTTAAAATGAAAAGAAAAATGGCTTCGGTGCGCCCTCTTTTGTGAGGAAGATCTGGAAGGGGGGGAATGCATTTGCCATGTCATGCTTAGAATATTCAGCGGCGATGGTAGCCACACACCACCGAGCCCAGCAAGGGGACGCTACGAGGCTAGGGACATACCTGTATACGTCAGCTACACAACGCCGCTATAACCTAATATATGTACCCAAGGTTGGGTAGATGCACATGGTTAACCCTTGCTGCCTGGAAAATGAGAAGTAAAATGAAGTGAGTAGAAGACAGGAAAGATTCAAAGTGGGAGAAAAAGACAAAGAATGGAGAAGGGGACAGGAAGAGGCAAGGACGTACCCCCGGGTGGGGCTTACCCCCGAGGCCAAAGGGATGTGTTGCCTCCACCGAGAGGCCATAAAGGTCCTGACACTCAGCATTGGCTCAATCCCCAGGATCCCCTTTTCCTCGGACACGGCTAAGCCACGCACAGTTAGATGCGCGATGGTCCAAACCTCATGTGCTCGGGTATGTGGTGTCGCAACACACCAAACGCCTGCTTCCGCAGACGCTCCTTCGGGGGCAGGCGCCTATGGGAGTGTCCACTTTTTACGTTTACTATGTTCTTGTATTGGCGTACCGAGTACGTTTGGCCGTTCGACATTTCTTGACTCCCAAACCTGCAGCGCTTTGCTTTTACCACAGTACCGCGGCGTAATCGGTGTCTGCGCACGATACAAAGAATGAGTAAATGTCACCTGGTTATGGTTTTTATCCGACGACAATCGTTTCTGATTCGCCTGATTATAGTGTTCAGCAGAGCTTTATGTCCCCCCTAATAGGAAGCTTTAGCTCGCGCCCAACTCCGACACGGCCTTTTCAAATACATGTAAAACTCAAAAACGCTTTCCTGAAATAACTCCTGGACTTACTTTAATTAGGTACGTTGCATGCGAAAGAGAAAGTAAAGTTTTAGTGATTGTGGGAAGCGTTATTTCTATTTTGAGTCTGAATTTTGTGAAAAGAACTGTCAAAAATTTTAAGGTTCCTTAAAAATTATACGTACTAACTTTATAAATTAATCGCTCTGCATGAAAAGCATACATCGGTTCCCTGAATGGCATCCATTAGATGAATAAAAGAGGACAAATTTGATATGTAAAGTTATATCTTAGGCGAGTTTATTACGTTGTGTACAAGGGTTCTGCAAAACCTGTATTTCCATATTAAATTTTTGATATTCACGTGTAACATGTCACTTTTGTCCGCTTTAGATGTACTATTATACACAATTAATGTAATTATGACATTTATTTTATTAAGGAATTACAGAGTTGTAAACTTGTTTAGTTTGGTTTTCTGAAAATGTTCAATTTTTTCCACTCCTTGACAAAAAATTGCCGACCTAAATGAAAAATTCGAAACCAACAGTCACTAGATTAGAGGTTTTTAATTTAAATGCTACGAAACTCGTCAAATTTAATGCAGTGGTGGCCGAGAAAAAGGAATTCTCCTTTTACATGTATTTACATAGGAGCACCTGAGCTAAAGCTCCCTCTTAATACAATACCGAGATCTACCAAGAACAGCGTCACTTGGTATATTGTGCCGCTTTACCGGCAGGAAGTTCATCAGTGTGAAATTGCCAGATTACGAATCGTTCCTTGCCTACTGGTAATATAATTTACAAGGCGTTCCGTGATGAAGGACGGCTCTGGAATCTCCCCTGTGGAAACAGGCAGCGGGTGACGGACAGCGAGAAGAGGCTATGTTTCATACAAGCAGGTGACGCTCTGTTCGTTACATCACGAGATATCAAAAACAGCTTGAACTTCTCCACCAGCACATCAACAATTCGACGTCGACTGCATGAGGCTGGCCTGCAAATCCGGGTGCCACCACGAAAGCCTGCGCTTTCAGAAGCGAATTGCAAGCACGCAAGACTAGCGTTTGCCCAAGACCACGCAAGATAGACTGCGGGAGACTGGCGCTGTGCGGTATTCACCGACAAATTGACGTTTTCCATCCGCTGAGACTAGCGCTAGCGAATTTAGAGAAGTGACAACACCAGGATTGCCGTACTATGTAATCATCTTGGCTGTCTCGTTTTTTGAATGATCGCTATAATTGAATGCCATTAGCTTTTGCTAGTGCGATTCGAAAACTAGCCCGCTCTTTGATACATTCAATATGATTTGGTATGTTTGATAGGGCAATGTTATCAAGGTTGCCAATTTCGCCGTATCTGGTGGGGACAAAGTCATCTAGTTCCGGTTTATATTCCTTCTTCAGATTTGAACCCAGTAACCTACAGCGTGTGGCAAGAAGCGGCCGCTGCTCCGTCAGCGTGTGGGCTGCGTTTGCCAAGGAGTGCCTGCACCTTGGTTCGCTTTCAGCGCAAGTTCGAAGCAGCCTCACATAACGATGTAATCGACAGTGTCGTTGTGCCCTACGCGCTCGATGGCGCATTCGCTTACGGCATCTACTTCTTCCTTTCGCACCGCAGCCCCATCCACATGGCTAAATAAATAGCATGCGTGCTAGAAAAGCTAGAAGTGATGCTGTTTCAGTGGCCTCCACAAAGCGCGGACATGAACATATGCGATAATGTGGGGCTGTAACGAAGAAGGCACGCTCACGGCGGCCAGTTGAGCGCGGCTTCCAAGACGCACTGAGGGTCGCCATGCAAGAGGAGTATGAGCATCTACGAGCAACGGACTTTGCAACCGGTCTTGTAAACAATCTTTCTCGCACAATGGAAGCCGTTGTGGCCACTCAAGGGGACTTTACTAAGTACTAAACTTCAAATAGCAGTAAAGATTTTTTGCAGAAATCATCGTGCCTTCACCACGGCAAGGTCTCACCGAAATTTATTGAGAAGTCGGATGTTTATCTTTTGCAGATTCCTGCTGCCGCTTGCAATAAAGTATTCTTTTTTCATTCGTCCTTTCCTCTTTTGTTTTCGTAATTATGATAATTTGGACCCTTATATTGACTTTGGTGCACCTTTGTGTTTAGCTATATTTATAATGCTCATGGCTTCGTCATCGCTTCATCTTTACGTGTCAGTCCGATTTATGCATTATTACATAGCGCCCAGAGGTCGATAACGCTTCGATGCTGGGGTAAAAGCGAAGCGCTGCAGGTTTTAGGGTCACGCCATGTGAAACGGCCAAATTCACTCGGCACGCCCATGCTGGCCGCCGTCGAGGCTACCAGCCATACCGCGATACGCAGGTTTGCCGATCGAAAGAATTAGCGTTGCAAACCAGCGGAACGCCGCATGAGCCAATCTATGTATAACGAAGACGGTGCAAACTGCACCACGCGCACCGCTGTTGGCGTTTCCTTTGACGCCGGTCGAACAGACGGTTTCAGTGATCTACGCCGCAATACTCCCCGTAAACTGCAACGTTTTAGACTTCTGTTTCGTTTATCCTTATTTTCTGCCTTTCAAATATAAGAACGAGAACAGAAGCGACATGATCTCACTAGAAGGGGACTTCAGAGTGCGGCTTAACCAGATGTGCGCGCCTGCCAATGATAATTACGACTGGACGGCACGCGCTATGCCTTTAACTACGCTTGGGCCACGTGCTCCACTGTTCCAGCTTCATTTCACGCATAGAGTAAAAGAAGCGGCTGAGAGGCATTTCTCACCTTCCGAAGTTCTGCGTTGGCACGACCTGGGGATCGTCCACAAGCGCTATGCTGCAACTATATTGAGTGCTTCTCGGCTTTTCGCTGTACAGCTTGCCAGCTTTAAGCAACGCAAGTAAAACGAGCCTCCGTGCTATACAAGGTGTTCAGGGGCACTATAATGTAAAGCTTTTCCAAATTTTCTATTCCAATTCTGCAATCAGCACTACTAGATTGGTCAAAAACGTTTTTGAACCATCCCAACTTCGACTGCCTATCACGTGACGTCTCGAAGACTGCGATAGCTCCCCATCTAATAAAATGCGTATACACTGGTTATGTATCATGGGATCAAACAAAATAAAAATTATTTCTAAGTCGACGCCTTTTCGCTATTAGCCCGCGGCTATAGGGCTAAAGTTTTCGGGCAGCACCAACTTCACCTGCTTGTCACGCGACGACACAAAATGGCGAAATCTCGCCGCCTCATGTGACGAGCATGTGTTAAAGATGCATTAATACGCCGAACAAAACTGAATTGTTTTTCCCTGAATAGCCGCTCCGAAAGGAATAAAAGATGGCTGTCACCGATCGCTCAGGGACTGGCTCCTCGCACCTGCGGAGACCATGGGTATATTTGCGTGCAATAAACGTTTCTGCGTGGCCGTGTAACGTTTTCAAGCACTGTCAGCACGTTTACGACCTCGCTCTGGCAACTGTGCTGAGGATTCGTTTTAGCGGCATTCGTAACCTTCCGTTGCACGCTGCCGCGACTTTCGACCAGCTACCTCAAGCTAAGGGAAAGTGAAGCAATCACGGATTCCGGCACCACCCCCTTCAATTATCGATTTTCAGTGCACTGTCTCATCCCCATCGAATCCGCTTCTACTTAAGCGTGCTTCTCGCCTCGTGTAAGCCAATTATGTAAGACAAGCCGCTCACTGTAGGCAATGTTAGTCGTTTTGAAAGCAACCAAAAGTTACCTCCTGTAAACGAGGAGAGCGTTTTTTGGTCTGTTCAGACAACCGTGTGGGTCACCGCCCGTTGCTTGCGTCTATGGTTACGCAAATTTAACGTCAGGATATTAGAATAAAAACATGTTGGAATAACTTGACGTTATAGGACCCCAGGCACAGGCACTCCGGATTTGTCTAGGTTTTCCTAGCAGTGCGTCAGTGGCCGCAACTATTGCAATCACCGTAGGCCACCTCATCTAGAGGCACATTGCAGTTGAATAACGTAAGGCACCTTGCCCGCACTTTCTTCCATTATCTAGCCTTTCTACCCGCAGGGAGACCACGCACCTTGTTCTGCCGAACAATGTCCGCACATCTTGCGGCTATACCATCTTACTTCAAACCTGTTGCGAGACCTTCAACTCCTCCTTGGTCCCTCATTGAACCAACGATCAAGCCGACAATACCTGGCGTCCAGAAAAAAAGCAGATATTTCATCGCCGGCTCTTAAACAGCTTACCTTGAGAAGCAACGGTATTACATAAAGCAACTGACGTCATTCAGCAGGGTAACACTGCGGCAGCGGTCACATCTTTGACCGTGCCGTCGTTGCCTTCGCAGCTTTGCTATCAGTTCCTTTGGTTATGTACACTCTAAAAACGAAGAGAGTTCCGGGCACTCTCTTTGAGGGAGTAGCGGCTTGTCCCATATTTCACTTTTTCTTTCGAGAGTAGATCGACCCTCTTTGACAGAGAGTAGGTCAACTCCTGTTGACAGAGTTTTGTTACTCCACCGCAACGGATTGCTAGTACTCTTCCGCATAGCGCTAATACTCTCACCGCAGGGGTAATAGTACTCCGTTAGACCGAGTACTTCTACCCCCCCAAACAGAGTGCTAGTACTCTTCCCAATACCTTCTTAGCGAAGTCCTGGCCACGTATGCAGGCAGGAAGTCAGATCAAATTACGGCCGCTGATATACGGTTCCTTAGGCGGCTCCTCAGAGACAGTGACCCAATTCCAGGCGGCCTTCAGAATAGGCGTGAGCAAAGTTATGCAGGATTTTATAGTCATTTTTCCTGGCTATTTGCTACCTACCATGAGGCGCGACTGCTCGGAATCGGCCTATGCGTATGCGTTCCGAATGCGACTGCGGAGAAAGAAGAAGCTCAATCACAGTTAATCCGCAATTATCCTTGCAAATTTCACAATCAGGAGTCACCTAATCTAATTAGAACAGAATTGTCAAGGGAATCACATACGAAGAACCACAATGCTCCATACATCACGTGGATTCGAACCCGCTTACACTCGCATCCATAAAATACAAACCACACATCCTAACCAATACACCACAGAGCCACCACGCCCAGTCGTGTTCTTTTAGAGGTTACATATATACCAAATGTATTTGAGGAATCGGCTGCGGTGGGTGGAGTTTCTCTGCAGTGTGCTATGCTGTTGTGTACTGGAATACGTTTGCGTTTGCATCATTTCCATTCCTTGCTACGACTAACGAAGGAAGACAACGTAGACTACAAAGTGAGAACTATTCACGGCTTGTCGTCGCCGCAGGAAAATAACAAATGTGCCGTTAAGCTCACGATCGAGTGCTTCTCCAGTCCATGCATTATATGTTCTCCGAAAATACGCGGATACAAAGTATCGTGCCAACCATCCACGTATGTGAATTTAATTGGCGCATAAACTGGTGAGCATTTCTGTATTTTTTCAGCCAGTTCCTTTCGTATGTGACAAACTTCGACGCCAGTAACAGGCATTTCGACGTGCCTCACGCTGCCGTGTAGGCGTTCTTTTCAAGTGCATCAGTTTAGTGTTTGGTTGAGTGCGCTGTGAGCTGTTGTCCTCTATTAGCAGCGGATCGTTAGCGTTTTGAAGAACATGCATTCCAGCATTTCGAGACTGCTTATGCCGATAGCCACGTCACATGCATTGCCACGCATGTTTAAATGACTAACGTGTCCACTTGTTAGGCGTACACTGCTCGTATCCTGTGGCAGTGCTCGTTCTAAAAGCTTCGAAGACCATCTATACTGATACGTGTGTTCAATCTATATGCACAGGATGGACTTGCTGGCTAGTTGGTTAAGCATTTTAGAAGAAGAAAGAGCGCAACGAAAGGACGACGCAAAAACATGGACCACGCCACGAAGCGCTGGTGTGCTTGATGCTTTATTTCGGCCTGGTATTTTCGCTGTTTCTTCTTCCACGATACACGCACACCACAGGTACGCGAAAGTTTAGGAGCATAGGGCGTTAACTTTGCGTTCCCCGTTTCCTCTCAGTGTCAATGGCACAGTGCGTTGCCTGGAATGGCGCACGCTTACCCCCATATTCAGAAATGCATCATTACTTGAAGCCCATGCTTGACTTTATCTAAATGACGAAAGTCGTGAACGCACCAAAAGAAAGGCAGTGAGCGTCTGGGGGACGTTCGCACCAGGCGTCGTTTATATCAAGTCAAGCATGACCTTTGTATTAAGATACATTTCTGAATACGCGGGTTAGTCATCTACTTCTCACAGAAAATGTCGAAGAAACGCCCTCCAAAACCAGGCACATTCGTAAACTTAACAAGGCAATAAGAAGCTCCATAGAAAAAGAGTGGTATTAAAAGCTTTCAGTATTTGTCTTTACTCGAAAATGATTGCGCTCTCGTGGCTTCAGCGTACAGAGATAGTGCAGCGTTAGCTAAGAAGCATGAATTTCCGAACTCCATGCCAAAATAAGCTTGTAAAATGATTTAGGTTCTAGAATCGAGGGTGCGTAGCGGTCCTTGAAAACCCTTTATTTCTAACATGCCATTTTCAAGGCATTGAAAACCCTAGAATTTTTAGAAGTACTGGAAAGTCCTTAAGTTTGAGCGCTTGGCTAGACTTACCAGACATTGCCAAGCGTTCTTTTTTCCCTTCTGTGACACTCTCTCGCATGTCACAGAGAATTTTCTGTGGAGGTATTGATTGATGATTGATGTTTAATGGCGCAAGGGCCAGGTATTGCCCGAGAGCGCCATGTCCTTGGTGATGAGTTCGCTGTGTAATTATGAGTTCTATGAACTTGGTGTGACGTGGCTGTAAAGGGGCCTTAAAAATAGTCGCGCTAAAGTGCGTAAAACTTATATAATAAGATTATGGCGATGACGTATGACGTGTGCTATGTGCATTAAGATGCATTTAGGAAAAATTATACGATGTGTAAAAATATATCAGGTCATAAGATATCCTAGAGCACTACTGCCTCCTTAGAACCCTTGAAACACAAGGGCATGGAGGCATGTGCTATAACGTGTGACTATCCCAGCGGCATCCTCTAAAGAGAGGAAGCGCTACGAATGCATGGAACTAATAACATGTAAGGCCACATCTCTTAGGAAACCTAGGACTGTGTCTCTATTAAAAAACGGTTCTGGACCGAGGAACATTACAGGATTAAGAGGAATGTGTTGCCTCTATGCTAAGGGAAAATATCTCATTCTTTCAGATTCGGTTTCCCGACACTCCAGAAAGACGTCGAGCACAGTCAGCCTCTCCCCGCACGTACCACAGGTTGGAGGTTCACTTCCAGTAAGCAGATAATTATGGGTGTCAAATGTGTGTCCTAATCTGAGGCGACAGAACAGGACATCTGTTCGGCGAGATCTTGTTGGCGAGGGCCAAAAAACCTAACTGGGGCTTTATAATGTGAAGTTTGTTATTTGTTTGCGCGTCCCACGTGCACTGCCAGTGATTTTGCAGTTTATTTTGTAAGAAAAGCCTCAGATCTGTGACAGGCAAATCAGCGGTAGGGTTAACAGCTTGCGATGTGATTGACGTGGCCATCTCGTCCGCGAGAACGTTACCTTCGATTCCACTATGGCCAGGGACCCAGCATATTATGATATTCTGGTTAGATGAGTACGCTTTACATAAGGCCGAATACAGTTCATTGAATACGGGATTTTTATGTTTGTAGAGTGACTTTAAGGCCTTCACGACGCTTAGAGAGTCTGTATAGATCGCTGCTTTTGAAAGTTTTGATCTTCTTATATGCTTCACGGCAGAGAGTAATGCGTAGGCCTCGGCCGTAAAGATGCTTGTTTCGGGATGCAGTACATCGGATTCCGAGAAGGATGGGCCGACTGTTGCATAGGATACGCCGGCATTTGACTTCGAAGCGTCTGTGTAGAAATGTGCGCAGGAGTGCTTGTGCTGGAGTTCTAGGAAATGCATTTGGATTTCGGCCTCAGGAGCGTGCTTTGTAACTTTTATAAAGGATATGTCACATTGTATCACCTGCCACTCCCAAGGAGGTAAGAGCTTGGTTAGGTGCATTAAGCGATGCTCGAGGAGTGGGACATGCACTTCATCGCTAATCTCCTTCACACGCAGCGAGAAAGGCTGTCTTATGGTGGGACGGTTGCTGAAAAGTGTAGCGCACGTCATATCAGTAACGGTATCAAAACATGGATGTTCAGGATTAGAGCGCACTTTAAGGAAATATGTAAAGCTAATGTATTATCTCTGTAGGTGGAGAGACCATTCATTTGATTCTACATATAGACTTTGTATGGGACTCGTTCTGAAAGCGCCAGTGGCCAGTCGGATTCCTAGATCGTGGACAGGATCTAGGATCTTTAGTGCGCTCGGGGCGGCAGAGTTATATGCTACAGCACCATAATCCAATCGAGACCGAATTAGGCTCTTGTATAGGTTCATTTAACGCTTCCTATCACTACCCCGTGTAGTCTGGGATAGAAGTTTCATTAAGTTCATTGTTTTTAGACATTTTTCTTTCACATATTTAATGTGTGGAATGAAAGTGATTCTGTAGTCAAGTATGGTTCCTAGGAATTTGTGCTGCTTGCTGATAGGTATTCGTTGTCCACACAGTTCTAAGGAAGGATCCGGAACCAGGCCTCTCTTTCTTGTAAAAAGAACATACGAGCTTTTGTTAGGATTGATCTTAAATCCATTCTTGTCTGCCCACATTGAGACTTTGTTCAGGCCGTGCTGTACCTGTCTCTCGCACACTGCGAGGTTACAGGATTTGAAAGCTATTTGTATGTCGTCCACGTAGAAAGAATAAAAGATTGCCGGTGGTAATGAAGCGCGAAGCGTGTTTATCTTCACGATGAAGAGTGTACAGCTGAGCACGCCTCCTTGCGGTACACCCGTTTCTTGCGTAAAAAGACGCGAAAGTACATTTCCTACTTTTACCCGGTAGGTACGACTGGACAGATAGCTTTCTATTAGGTTTAGCATATTACTATGGATGCCAATTTCTGACAAATCTCTTAAGATTCCGTAACGCCACGTCGTATCGAGGAATATGGATAAGAAGAATTGTTTGTGTACAAATGCGTCCCGGATATTTGCTTCTACACGTACAAGATGGTCAGTTGTGGAGCGCCCTTCTCGGAAGCCGCACTGATCGGGATCAAGCATTTTCCTGAGTTCAAGGAAATGGATGAGTCGCCGATTAATAATTTTTTCAAACACCTTACAAATGCAACATGTGAGGGCTATCGGTCGGTAACTTGCCACCGAGGAAGGGTCCTTGCCTTGTTTCAAAACAGGGACCACAATGTCTTCCTTCCATGCGGTTGCATGGTACCCTGCATCCCAAATGCTGTTGAAAAGTGTGAGTAGTGTAACCTGCGTGTCATTGTGTAAGTTTTTGAGCATTTCATGCATGATTCTATCAGATCCTGGTGCGGAGCTGTTGCATACACGCAAGGCAGCTCTCAATTCAGGAATAGAAAAAGGATGGTTGTAAGGCTCATTCTCTCGACCTTTTCTTGTTAATGGCTTACGTTCTTCTGTTTCTTTGTATTTGAGAAAGGACTGTGTATAATTTGTTGGACTTGACACGCTCTCAAAATATTCCCCAAGTGAGTCTGCCTGGTCTTGCAGTGTATCGCCCTTTGTGTTTACCAGGGGGAGTGAATGTGTTTGCCGCCCTCTAATCCTATTTACTCTGTTCCAGGCTTTGGCCTCATCCCTAAACGAGATAATACTCGATAGATACTTTTGCCAGCTTTCTCTTCTAGCCTGTCGGCGGGTTCTCCTACCTTGGGATTTTACTTTTTTAAAGTTGACAACATTTTCTGCAGTGGGCGAAGCGCGTAGCAACCCCCACGCTTTGTTCTGATTCCTACGTGCAATTCTGCATTCATTGTTCCACCACGGGACATGCCGTTTGCATGCCGAGCCGCTTAATTCACGTATGCATTTAGATGCGACATCTATTACGAAGGCTGTGAAGTACTCCACAGTAGCATCGATTTCTAAAGAAGACATGTCATCCCATGATATACTAGTTAAGTTTCGGAACCTCTCCCAGTCTGCTGTCTCAATCTTCCACCTGGGAGCCTGTGGCGGATATTCGTTTTCTTTATGTGTTCTTAATTGTATGGGGAAGTGGTCGCTTCCGTAAGGATTGTGCACAACTTCCCATTCGAGTCCAGGCAGAATGGACGAGGAAACTATGCCCAGGTCAATAGAAGAAAAGGTTCTGTTTGCTAGGGAGTAATACGTGGGTTCCTTCTTATTCAGCAAGCACGCACCTGAAGAAAAAAGGAACTGTTAAACAAGACGGCCTCGTGCGTCTGTACGAGAGTTGCCTCACAGGGAGCTGTGCGCACTGAAATCGCCAAGAACAACATAAGGTTCTGGCAATTCGTCTATAAATGACTGAAATTCATGTTTAATTTGAAGTGTAGGGGACATAAAGCGAGCAAATGATCACGAGTTTATTTAAAAGAACAGCTCGGACCGCCACTGCTTCAAGGGGCGTTTGTAGCTGTAAACGCTGACAGGAAATACTTTTATGAACCAAAATGGCAACACCGCCTGATGATACGACTGCATCATCGCGATCTTTGCGAAACTTTACATACGGTCGGAGAAAGTTTGTATGTTGTGGTTTTAGGTGTGTTTCCTGCAGACACAGCAATGTTGGATTGTGTTTTTGGATAAGCTCTAGCACAGCATCAAGGTTCCTTAGAAGACCTCTGATGTTCCACTGAATTATTTGTGTATCCATATTGGAGGTCTGTAGGTGCTGTGTGTACAGAAACCGAAGTAGTGATTATGAAAATTACAGAGATTAAAAAACAGAGCCCTTTCGAGGCCCTGTAACGGGAGTTTTGCCCTTTCTGGAGCGTTCGAGGGAACCTCGCCGCTCCTTAGGCGCTTGGTGCGCCTTGAGGATAGGTGTTGTCTCCATTGCCTCTAGTGAGGCTCCGGACACGTGCTCTTGCGAACGAGACGTTTTCAGAGGGAGTCCCGCCTTGGAGGGAAAGACCCCTGCGCCCACCAGCCCGGAGGTCGATGGGGCTCCCTGAGGGATTTGACTGCGCCGGCTTTGGCCAGTGCTGGAAGGGGCCGGGGAGGTTGTGGCAGCCTCGGCTGCGCCCACCTTCGGGGTCGATGGTCCCTTCTGCTCAGTTGGCGGAGCAGCGCTATCTGCAACCACCGTGGGGGCAGATGGCGTAACTGCCGACTCACTGCGTGTGGGTCGGACAACCGCCGGAGGCCGTTGTGACGCTGCCCCGTGACGCGCCACTTCGGCAAAGCTTTTCTTTGGCAGGTATGCTACCCGCCTGCGTGCCTCTTTGAACGATATATTTTCCTTGACTTTGATTGTGACTATTTCTTTTTCTTTTTTCCATGATGGACAGGACCGCGAGTACGCGGGGTGTTCCCCATCACAGTTCACGCAGTGTGGAGCATTCTCGCAATTATCAGATGGGTGTTCTTGGGCACTACATTTTGCGCAAGTCTGGCGGCCTCGGCAGTTCTGTGAACTGTGGCCAAATCTTTAACACTTAAAGCATCAGAGAGGATTGAGGATTTACGGTCTGACTCGGATCTTTATGTAGCCAGCCTCAATGGTCTCAGGTAGCATACTTGATGCAAAAGTTAAAATTAAGTGCTTTGTCTCAATCTCCTTGCCATCGCGCCTGATTTTTATTCTCTTGACATTGGTCACATTTTGATCGCTCCAGCCCTCCTGTAGTTCGGCTTCAGTCAGTTCCATGAGATCGGCATCGGAAACGACTCCGCGGGTGGTGTTCATTGTGCGGTGGGGTTTGACCGTCACTGGAAGATTCCCAAAGGATACTAGATAGAGAGTTTCTCGTACTGTGTCTTATCACGCAGTTCTAAGAGGAGGCCAACTTAGAGACTTTATAGCCTGGGCCAAAAGCTTCACTAAGTGTCTTCGCAACAAGAAAAGGTGAGATCATTCTCGCTGCCTTTTCTTATTTCTCTGAATGTACTACATGAAATCTAGGAAAATTGTCATCATTTCGGCCAAAGAACTTGAAAGCTTCTTCGGTGCGCCCTCGTTTATGAGGGCGGTCAGGAAGGGTTAGAAAAGAACTTGCCATAGATATGTGTAAAAATTCGGCGGCGCCGCCAGCCAGCCACCATGGAGCCCAACAAGGGGACGCTGCAGGACCGTGAAGAGACGGCCTGCACGCGACAGCTGTACGACACTACTATAACCAAATCTGTTATAACCAAGGTTGGCTAACGCACACAAGGTTAACCCTTGCCGCCGAGGAGAATGAAGTAAATGGAAGAGAGGAGAGGATAGGAAAGGTAAAAAAGTAAGAGATAAAGACGAAGATTCGAGAGGAAGAGACAGGAAAAGGCGACTGCCGATTTCCCCCGGGTGGGTCAGTCCGGGGGTGCCATCTGTGTGAAGCAGAGGCCAAAGAGGCCTCAGCCGGGGGGCCTTAAAGGTCCAAACACCCAGCATCGGCTCAACCCCCAGGATCCCCTTTTCCCCAGACACGGCTAAGCCGCGCATGGCTACACGCGGGAGGGTCCAACCCTCGTGTGTTCGGGTACGTGGTGTCACAACACACCAAACGCCTGCTTGCGCAGACGCCCCTGCGGGGGTCCGAAAAGCTGAAATTCATCTTCGGTGCGCCCTCGTTTCTGAGGGCGATCAGGAAGTTTGAGGAAATGAGTTTCCATGAAAATATATAAAATTCGGCGACAGCGCCGACCGCCCACCACGGTGTGGTGGAGCCAAACAAGGGGACGCGGCAAAGCTTGCATGCAAGTCTGCACGACGCCAGTCGTACGCCGTCCCTATAACCGAAGATGGTGTACCCAAGGTTGGATAGCCACACAGGAATAGCCACACAGCCCTTGCCGCCACAAGAAAGGAAGTAAAAGGAAGAGAGAAGGAGACAGTAAAGGTCAAAAAGTGAGAGATAAAGATGAAGATTCCAGGAGCGACAGACAGGAAGAGGCAACTACCGATTTCCCCCGGGTGGGTCAGCCCGAGGATGCCGTCTATATGAAGCCGAGGCCGAAGAGGTGTGTTGCCTCCGCCGGGGAGCCTTCAAGGTCCAAACACCCAGCTTCGGCTCAACCCCCAGGATCCCCTTTTGCCCAGACACGGCTAAGTCGCGCACGGCTACACGCGGGAGGGTGCAACCCTCGTGTGCTCGGTGTCTTGGTGGTCCGTGTAGTCGCACACACCAAACACTTGCTGACGCAGACGCCCCTGCGGGGGTCTGCGGAGGTAATAGAAGAAAAGCGACATCCCTAAAGTTGAAATTACAAAGGAGCTGCAGATACCGGTTTTAGGCACATGGAACCTGACAAATGTACTTGGAGGAGCAGAAGCAGGAAGCTCAGCAGTTGAGGCATTCAAAGAAAAGCCGTGATGAGTAAATCGAGAGCTACAGACACATTAAACAGAAATTAAAAATGACTATTGCTCATTTGAGGGTGAAAAGCAGAGGCAACAGATGACATCACATACACTGTCAAACCAAACAGTATTCGAAAACTGCAAATGTTGCAGTCCAAGTGGTTAATTCTGCTATTGCAGAAAAACTTTGAGCGCTTTCTTGAAATGCTTCCTTGTGTGTGTTTAGTGATGGACGGTGAAAGGCAAATTAGCGGTGTTTCAAATGTTTGAAATCAGTGAAATGCGATTTATTTTGCTTTCTTTTGTTTGCATTAAAGTTAACGATGTTGTTGAACAAGTTATTGCCTGTCGAAACTACTAAAAAATCGCACGAGGTCCTTGAAGTTACTGTAGCGGGGCCTCGAAAGTTCTTGAAAATTATTGAATACTTTTCTTCAATATTGCTACCAGCCCAGTAGAACAACTGTCATGGAGTAAAAACCTTGGCTGAACAGGGGCTTATACGAAGAGCACAGGAAGACTAGAAATGCAGTAGTAGGCATGGAGGGCCCTGAAAAAAATGTGCCACATCTGCTCTTCTGCCTTATGTTTCTGCATTGACTGTCAATTTTTAATAGAAGTGCACTTTCAATTCTACTCCAATAAACGCAACATTACCAACTCCAGTACGCGGCAGTCCTTCAGCCAGTGCAGAACTCTTTGTGTACATCCCTGTCAGCTCTGTCATTTTTCCAGCATTGTAGTACAAGATTTGTTAAACTGGTTTAGCAGAATATGAGCTGTATACTCTTAAATTAGCTGTTTATTGTTATGCGCAAGTTCAGGTCCTTAGTTTGGTTGCACGACAAATTGCCATACCTCAATAGATACAAGAAACAAGTTTATTAGAGTTTAATAAAATCCAAACAGTAATAATCACAACAATTTATTGAGATACATTTCTTTTAGTACGTATACAGCCCATTTCTCGGCACGGTATAAATTCAACTCTACATCGCAAGTACTGTGTCCTGACCACTATTATTCACATGTGTAAAACCATCACAGCAATTCTTCAACACATATCACAGTGATTAGTGACATACACTTTGTAACTGCTTTACATGCGCATAATGTATACAAATGGTCTCTGTCTACCTACACATGACTAGTGCCACCCGAGTACTATTACTCACAGGTGTAAAACGAACAAAGCAGTTCTTTAAAAAATATCACAGCGCTTAGTGACATGCATGCTGTAACTCCCTTGTAAAAGCTTAATACAAACACATGAGCACACAGAAAGCTAGCAGTGGGCCTACATGGAAATACCACCGCCTCATTACTAATTCACATGTGTAAAACCGACCAAGCAGTTCTTTAAAGAATATCACAATGCTTAGTGTCATGCATTTTGTAACTAGCTTATATAAGCTTTATACAAACATGAGAACATACCCAAAGCTAGCGGTGCACCTACATAGAAGTGTGGCCATCTGAACACTATTATTTGCAAGTGTAAGCTCAACAGAACAGTTCGTTATAGCGACGCACATTCTGTAACGGCGTTATACAAGCTTAGTGCAAGCACAAGTACGCGGAAAAAATTAATTAAGAACTTCCTCTGTGCATGCACAAACCAGATCAACACAAATGGTAAACACCGCTTTCAGGACACATGTGACCGTGGCAAAGCGCAGTGCTGTGCCGGTTGAAACTGCCATCCACAAAAGTAATGAGCAATGCCTAAACCACACGCAATAAAATGCTGAAAGACTGCGTCTCTAACGTACCAATATTAATTCAAATTTCTTGAATATAGGGCTCTCTTGCAGATAAGGCATCTGATCCAACTGACCTGATACAATGCACTCAGATATAACTGGTAATAATAATTTTAAAAGGCAATTAAAAGCTTGATAGTATGATGAAGATTCATGTCTAGAAAAGTTCTGTCCCCCTCGCACTTGTTAAAAAAGTGTAAGTACGGCACATGTTCTTTTTTCCGCAATTTTTGCATTAACGCACACCCGGGAACCTCGAACCCACACGAAAAGAAGATACTGCTGTGTTAATAGTGTTATGAATAATTTTTTGTGAACGCTTTTTACAGACGAATTGCAGTCTCGTTTCTGTAGGTTGAGCTGTATCATGCAAAATAACATGGAAACTGGTCACATGGGAGCATGACACTATGCCATAATGTTCGTTTCAGTTGACTCTCTTGCCCTGCAAGTTGCTGCTCACTGTGGCCAGTGATGAAACAGCAGTGTCTGTGTGATTTTCATCACACTTCTGTCATATGCCATCCTTACGAGAGTTGGCGGCATATAGATACCCAAATTTCGATAGTGTTGCTTTCTCAGGTGGTTCCTTTTGATTTGCTCAATATAAGTTGGCACTTCAGCTGCATCAAACTTCTTTTTCACCTCTTCAACAACAACATCAACAACAATCTTATGACACCTGTGTTGTCCTTCTAGTTGCCTACAAAGACCAGTTAATCTAGCAACAACACAGACAGTCTCTACTATCTTTTAATGGGGGAGGGGTATGTCCCACCATGTGTTCCACATTGTTGTCGCTATGTGGGCTGGCTGGGGAGGCAACAACTGTAATATGTTCGCATATCTTAAAGTGATGCTTGTACTGTGTTATATCACCTACCTTAGTCTTGCACTTGCTGCACTAGAACACTGGCTCACAATCGTGGTGAAAAGCTTTTGTATGTTGAGCAAATGAGTTGTATGCACTACAAAAAAGTCACAGTGATAGCACACATGTTGCTTTACCAGGCCTGGTGCGGTTCCTTCTGACACTGCTGCAGATGCTGACACGCTGCTGCTTGCCTCGTACACTGTTGCAGCTGCAGTATACATGGCCGTCTCTGTATCTATTGCTGCCGTGTCACCTGTCATGGTAACTTCAGGTGGTATCGGGCTCACTTCTGCAACAGAGATGTCGTTTGCCCCTTGAGAGCTCTCTTCATCAGGGCCAATAATTTCGTAGGCATTGTCTCCTGCATCGAAGAACCAATAAGAACAGCCTGAAATAATACATAGCTCTAAAACTACGGAAATCAAAACTTAACCCCAAGCTTTGCGCATCAGTGACCAGGCCTAATGAATAATACTTGCAGGAGGAGTTACACAATTGTGTGTGTACATTACAGTTAAACCTCATTAGAAGAAATACTCAAGAGGCACGGGAAACATGTCTCTCAAAACAAGAAATTTAAAAAACCGAGGAGCCAGACTAGATGGCTTTATTAGGCAACATCACTAAAGCATCTTTGGATATATCTGAAGGAATAATTGCTCAGGTTGGCGCAAAGGGCCCCTAAACCACTTCTCGACATTTTTTGAACAATTCAAGTAAACATTCGTATTGAAATGATAATGCCGTTACAATCGACGATGACAAACGCCGCAGTGCGTAGCACTGCGGGAGCATCACAATATGAAGAAAACCACCCCGTGCGCCTCTCCGGACCTATCCTGTATCCCCCAGTTTGTCCTGACTTCACCAGGCTGTCTCATGATGTCACCAGTTTCTGGTGCTGTCGATTAGTCAAACAAAAGTGTACGACTGCCGGCAAGGCCTGCAAGCAAATACGCACGCTTCTTCTTCCTCGTCGCGTTGCTCGCGATGCCATTGTGGGCAGCCAATGGGGGTGAAGAACATAAACGCTGACAGAAGGGTCTCCCTATGAGGCTCTTCAACACGAGTCACCATACGGTTCCATTGTATTGGCGAGGTCATTAGCGCCACCCCTCGCAGGACGATGGGCCAGCGCGGCAGCAACATAGATCGTTTGTGATGGCCTGTCTCGTAACATTTCGAGGTGTACTAGGCGAGGAAAAGACGATACTGTCCAGATGGCGTGTACCAGGTGAACGAGTAAAATGAGTTGGGACTACTTTTCGATAATCAAACACACGTAACCCCACTATTACTGCACCGTTTCGAAAAATTCTCGTGGCTACGTGTTCGTTGCCTTATCGTGTACATCTGCAACACCGCAACTAAATTTCAACCTCAGTGGTTTAGGGGCCCTTTAAAAAGACATTCACGGCTTTTTGGTTAGAGTAGATTGTGTTAGCTTCCTTCCCAACTTCTGGAAGTTAAACACTTCACTTTGCAAGCCTCCTTGTTGCTCGCAGTACCGTTGAGGTGCTCCTAGACGCTCGTCAGCTTCAATGCCGACACTTTCTGCCCTGCACTGTCCTCGTTGACCTCTTTTTCTAGTTCATGCTTAAAGAGACATGCGCAATTGACTTGTGTGAGGATTGCGTAACCTTCACGCCATTCGGAGCTCACAAGGTGCACGAAGTTAATGTGTCTGGGTTGTGTCCCTTCGAAGTAGTGAATACTTAAAAAGTCATCCTTAGTAACAAAGGTGTCTCTTATATACAGTGTTGTTAACGTGGCAAACATCGGAAAACCAACCAAACCATTTTCATATGTCTCTTACAACCAAGTGTATCTTGTAATGAGATTCTACTGAATATTTTTCATCAATGGATAATCTGCATGTACATATAGCTACAAAGACATGTTGTGTGGAACGGCGAATCAGGAAACAGCTCGTACTCTTACGTTTTGTCCCTAACATAAGCAGCTGATAACAAAATGATAAAAAAGCAGGCAATGAGGCTAGCATGGAACATAATCCTTCAACTCTAAACAGTTTCTTGGGCCATCATTCCCTCTTATGACATAAGGAAACAACTTTATTGCAGTAACGGCTGCATGTGATCTGAGTTGATTGAAGCAAACAATATGTAAGGTTGTCCTGTATGTAATTTTGTCAGAGTGCTCTTTACATGTCCTGCTGGCTATCCTGGCTGCGCGATGCTTCTGATGCTTTTTCGCACGATTCCTTTCTTTTCCACTCCACTCTTATTTCTGGTTTTCTCCCCTTTCTCGTCCCCCTTGTGTAAAATAGCACACCTGAAGTATCAAATCTGTTGAACTAACGTGTGTATCGAAACTGTTAACATGTGTGCTTCTCTGTGGTCTGTGTTGTACTTTTGCGCTGCACAAATCAATTCAGAATGAAAGATGGAACGTCCCTGCCTTTAGTTTAATTGTAGGTGTATGTATATAAATATATATATATCATTTTTTTAAATATATGTACATTCAGGAGTGCCTGCATGCTCTTCTCCCCTGCTCTAGTAACGAAAAGGAGAGCCTTTCTATGTACCATAGTAAAACATTCAAAGGTTTTCGCTGTGCCAATTACATCACTTATCATATGGACCTGTCACAATACAGAGTAGCAGTGGTCCATAATACTAGCCCATCCCAACATCACTATAAATTAGCACATAACGACATGCTGTGAAACAGCTGTTGCAAAGCTGCTGGTGCTGGCAATTTCCGCAGCACTGCAGCGGTACAGCCGAGTGCCACCTGTATAGTGACAAATGCATATGCATTTTAGCAACTCAGTAGTTGGTGACGGTTTCATAAGCTGTACACTACACAATGATGTAATCTGGACAATTTCATTGGAACAAATGCACATAATTAGGACACCATTTAAACACTAACACGATTAATTGCCCACAATCTCTCACTCACTAAGGGATAATACTACTGAAAGATCCGAGGAGAGCTCAGATTAACACAGCCATAAAGGATAAGCTTTCTTTGAGGAAAACAGCTATAACAGCGGTTAGTTTTCTTGATAATTTTATGTGCTAGCTTTGCTTTAAATGCCATGCTGTACTATAAAATATGAAGTGGTACATTTCTAGCAGCAGAAAGCGCCGTCAGCCTCATGGTACAACTGATTTTTGCACTGTTTTTGTCAGTGAGCCGACACATACAAAGAAAACCGTATTCACACATACATATACAGTGCCAAGTGCACTTCTCCTTCTGAAAACGCAGCCACCAGTTTGGATGGATGGATGTGTGTTGTTTAGTGGCGCAAGGGCCAGGTATGGCCAAAGAGCGCCATGACTGATAATGTTGTCTTAAACAATGACTTGTGAGTGGCGATGGTGGGATGTAACATGGCTGTAAAGTGGCCTAAAATCAGTGTCATAGAAGCGTAAAATAGTATATAGCATAAAATTATGATTCTGATACATGTAGTGGTCTGTGAATATAGTACGCTTGATAAGTGATCATGGAGTTAAATGCAAGAATATGTAAATAGCAGTTGTGCCTCCGGAGGGCCTTTGAGCCCAAAGGCTGGGAGGCAGGTGCTTTATTGAACCTACCGCAGCAGAAACCTCTGTTAGAGGCTGTGCTACGGATTTGATGGGGCTATAATATGAAAACTATGTACATCTTTTAAATATGGAAACAGGGATTCATGTTTAAAGAGAGGTTCTATACCTATAATCATTTGAGGATGGAGTGGAATTAGCTGTCGATGTGGTAATGGAAAATGCTTTTTCCTATTAGCGTCTAATTGAGTGCATTGCAGCAGGATGTGAAGCACGGTAAGTGGCTCACCACATTTATCACACGTGGGTGGATCGCCACAGGACAAGAGGTATGCGTGTGTGCTGTATGTGTGTCCTATCCTGAGTCTGCAAAGTGTTACTTCTGTGTGGCGATTTTTTGATACCGGCGGCCAGTTGCCAAGATACGGCTTGATAACATGTAATTTATATTCTGTCTCTTTATCCCACAAGCGCTGCCAGAAAGCCCTTAGTGGTTTTGTTATTGAGGGCTTGAGGTCCATTACAGGGACAGTGGTGAAAGTGTTGGAAGCGTTCGCGTGGACGGATGTAGCTAGCTGGTCAGCCAACACGTTTCCCTCTATCTCTCGGTGCCCCGGCACCCAGCATACGACGATATGCTGCTTGGACTCATAGGTTGTGCATAATGCTGTGTAAAGAGATAGAATTGCAGGGTTTTGATATTTCCTGACAATTTTCAAAGTATTTACGACACTCAAAGAGTCTGTGTATATAACTGCCTGTGGGATATTAAATTCATTATTGTGTTTAATGGCAGCCAATATCGCGTAGGCCTCTGCTGTGAAAATACTTGTGTTAGGGTACAGAACACCGGCATCTGAAAAGGATGGACCGACCGCTGCGAAGGATACGCCAGAATTACACTTTGATGCGTCTGTAAAGAATTCAGGAGAGGAGTATTTGTGCTGTAACTCGAGGAAGTACATTTATATATGCGCGACAGGCGCGTGCTTTGTAACAGCTACGAAAGATGTGTCACAGTCTATTGGTTGCCACTGCCAAGGCGGGGGCCGTATAGCAGGGTACATCAGGTGGTATTCAAGCAGTGGAACCCTCGTTTTTTCAGCCATGTCTCTAACACGCATGGAGAAAGGCTGTGCCACTGTGGGCCGCTTGCGAAAAAGTTGACAACTGGACAAATCGTTTATGGTGTAATACGCGGCATGCTGACTGTTTCCGAAAACTCTAAGAAAATACATGAAAGACGAATATGTTCTCTGCAGATGCAGTGACCACTCATCCGATTCAACGTACAGGCTTTCCACTGGGCTTGTTCTAAAGGCGCCTGTGGACAGGCGAATTCCTAAGTGGTGGACAGGGTCTACCATCTCTAGAGCAGTTGGAGTAGCCGACTGGTAAACTATGACTCCATAGTCTAGTCGTGTGCGTATGAGGCTTTTGTACAAGTTCATGAGACATTTTCTATCACTGCCCCAGGTTGTGCGTGAGAGAACCTTTAAGATATTCATTGTTTTCATGCACCTGTTTTTAAGATATTTTATGTGCTGTACAAAGGTTAATTTCGCGTCTAAAATTATGCCTAAGAATTTATGTTCCCTGTTTACGGGCAGACGCTTACCTTGCAACACAATTTCAGGGTCAGGGTGCAGGCCTCTTTTTCTAGAGAAAATGACACAGGTGCTTTTTTGTGGGTTCAGTCTGAACCCGTTCTCATCAGCCCATTTGGAGACCCTGTTAAGACCAAGCTGGACCTGTCGCTCACAGATTGCAAGAGAACTTGATTGAAAACCTATCTGCACATCGTCAACATACGTTGAATAGAAGATGTTATGTGGTATGTGTAGACGAAGAGAATTCATTTTTACTATAAAGATCGTGCAGCTGAGCAACCCGCCCTGCGGCACTCCAGTTTCCTGTACAAATTTCTGTGACAGAACATTGCCCACTCGAACACGGAATGTCCGATTCGACAGATAACTTTCGATAACCTTGAACATATTTCCGTGTATACCTAAGTGTGAGAGGTCTCTCAATATCCCGAACCGCCACGTAGTATCATAAGGTTTCTCCATATCAAGGAATACAGACAAGAAAAACTGCTTATGGACAAAAGCTTCACGGATAGGAGCCTCTATGCGTATAAGATGGTCACTGGTAGATCGACCCTCCCGAAACCCACACTGGTATGGATTGAGCAAATTGTTTGATTCAAGGAAGTGTAGTAGGCGACAGTTAATCATTTTATCGAAAACTTTGCAGACGCAACTTGTTAATGCTATGGGTCTGTAGCTTGATACAGAGGAAGGATCCTTTCCTTGCTTTAGAATTGGGATTACAATAGCCTCCTTCCAAACAGAGGCGATCTCGCCGGAAAACCATATACTGTTGTAAACGTAAAGGAGGGTTTTTTGTGTTTCGGGGGGTAGTTGTTTCAACATCTCATATATTTTGCGGTCTGAACCTGGGGCGGATGTATTACAACAGTTCAGTGCTGCCTGCAGTTCTGCTATGGAGAATGGTTCGTTGTACGCCACACTTCTAGCACATTTTCTTTGTAACTTTTGCTGTTCTATTCGCCTTTTGTTCTTTATGAAGGTTTCGGAGTAGTGCGAGGTGCTCGATATGAATTCAAAGTGTGCACCAAGAGAGTTGGCTTGATCTTCCAGGCTTTCTCCGTGGCTGTTTACTAAAGGCAAGGAATATGTTTGTTGCCCGTTAACTTTCTTCACTCTATTCCAGACTTTTCTCTCATCTGTGTAAGAGTTAATGCTTAAGATAAACTTTGCCCAACTCTCTCGTCTTGCTTGTCGGCGCGTTCTCCTCGCCTGTGATTTGACATGCTTAAAGTTTTCCAGGTTTTCTGCTTTTGGCGAATCGCGAAGCAGCGCCCATGCTTTGTTCTGCTTCCTCCGCGCTTGCCTAAATACATCGTTCCACCAGGGAACACGCCGCTTAGAACCAGTGCCGCTCACTTTAGTAATACACTTAGAGGCGGCATCTAGTATAAAAACTGTAAAATATGTGACAGCATCATCTATGGCTATACCGGACATCTCAGTCCACGTCATATGAGTAAGAGCTCGGTAGCGTTCCCAATCGGCTGATTCAACCTTCCACCAGGGGACTGGCGGGCGAAATTGATCTTGTTCCGTCGTACATAAGAATATTGGAAAGTGGTCGCTGCCATACGGGTTATTAAGCACACTCCATTTAAAATAAGGTAAAAGTGTCGGCGATAAAATGCTAAGATCTATGGCAGAATATGACTTGTTAGCCAGGTTAAAATACGTAGGCACCTTTGTATTCAAGAGACATGCTCCAGAAGAAAAAAGCAGCTGTTCAATGACGCGACCTCGCGCATCACAGCGTGAATCGCCCCACAAACAATTGTGTGCATTAAAATCACCAAGAATCAAATAGGGCTCCGGGAGCTCATCTATTAATGATTCTATGTCTCGTCTGTGAAGGTGATAATGTGGTGGTATATACAAGGAGCAGATGGTTATGAGTTTATTTGAAAGTACGGCTCGAACGGCCACTGCCTCAAGGGCCGTTTGGAGCTTTAAATGCTGACATGCTACAGTTCCGTCAGCAATAATGGCTACACCGCCAGATGATGCTACAGCATCCTCGCGGTCTTTGCGAAACGTAACATACTTTCGGAGAAAGTTTGTGTGTATAGATTTTAGGTGTGTTTCCTGTAAACACAGCACTTTTGGATTGTGTTCGTGGATCAGTTCTTGTACATCATCAAGGTTTCTGAGAAGACCTCTGACGTTCCATTGAATTATTTGTGTATCCATATTGGAAGTTAATAAGTGCTGTGTGTATAGAAACACAAGTAGTGATTATGGAGATTACAGGGATTAAATTACAGAGCCCTTTCGAGGCCCTGTAACGGGAGTTCTGCCCTTTCTGGAGCGTTCGAGGGAGCCTCGCCGCTCCTTAGGAGTTTGGTGCGCCTTAAGGACAGGTGTAGTGTCCATTGCCTCTTGTGAGGCGCCGGACACGTGCTCTTGCGAGCGAGAAGTTACAAGAGAGAGTCCTGCCTTGGAGGGCAAGACCCCTGGGCCCACCAGCGCAGAGGTCGAAGGGGCACCCTGCGGGATTTGGCTGCGCCGGCTGTTACCAGCGCTGGAAGGGGCCGGAGTGGTTGGGGCAGCCTCGGCTGCGCCCACTTTCGGTGTCGATGGTCCCCCTTGCTGTGTTGACGGAGCAGCGCTAGCTGCAACCGCCGCGGGGGCAGATGGCGTAACTGCCGACTCATTGCCTATGGGTCGGACAGCCGCCGGAGGCCGTTGTGACGCTACCCCCTTACGCGCCACATCGGCAAAGCTGCTCTTAGACAGGTATGACACCCACCTACGTGCCTTTTTGAAGGATATGTTTTCTTTGACTTTGATTGTCACAATCTCCTTTTCTTTTTTCCATGACGGGCAGGACCGCGAGTATGCGGCATGCTCGCCATCACAGTTGACACAATGTGGAGTGTTCTGGCATGTTGCGGAGCAATGTTCAGTGTCACTACACTTGGCACATGTCAGCCGGCCTCGGCCGTTCTGTGAACTGTGGCCGAACCTTTGGCACTTAAAGCATCTGAGAGGATTGGGCACGTATGGCCTAACACGAAGTTTGATATAACCGGCCTCGATGAACTCGGGGAGGACACTTGAGCCAAAAGTGAGTATCAGGTGTTTTGTTTGGATTTCTTTTATATCTCGCCTCATCTTAATTCTTTTGACATTTATAACATTCTGTTCGCTGAAGCCCTCCAAGAGCTCAGCCTCAGTGAGCTCCCGCTAATCATCGTCCGAGACAACTCCGCGGGAGGTATTCATCGTGCGGTGCGGTGTTACTACTACTTGGGTCTCCCCAAATGATACTAGCTGTGGCAGCTTCTCAAATTGCTTCTGGTCGCGGATCTCCAGGAGGAGGTCACCGCTAGCCATCCTCGACACCTTATATCCTGGGCCAAAAACTTCGGTAAGGGAATTGGATACTAGGAATGGGGAGATTGTTCGTACTTTTTAGCAGGTTTTTCTGCGTGGATTACATGAAAAAGAGGAAAATTGTGGACTTGGCGTCCGAAAAACTGAAAGACCTCTTCGGTGCGCCCTCGTTTTTGAGGGCGATCAGGGAGTTTAGGAAAAGCGTTTTCCATAAGTACAGTTGGGTTTTCGGCCGCGATGCCGACCATCCACCATGGAGCCCAACAGGGGGACGTGACAGGAGCTCCTGCTATAGAAACCCTGCCAACGCCAGCCGTACATCGCTGCTACAACCAAATGCAGCATAACCAAGGCTGGCTAGCTACACAAGGTTAACCCTTGCCGCCGAGAAAGTAGGAAGTGAGGAGAAGTGATGAGAAGACAGGAAAGATGAAAAAGACGAGAGAGAAAGACGAAGATTGGAGAGGAGGACAGGAAAAGGCGACTACCGATTTCCCCCGGGTGGGTCAGTCCGGGGGTGCCGTCTACGTGAAGCCGATGCCAAAGGGGTGTGTTGCCGCCGCCGAGGGGCCGTAAAGGTCCAAACACCCGGCATTGGCTCAACCCCCAGGATCCCCTTTTCCCCGGACACGGCTAAGCCACGCACGGCTACACGCGGGAGTGTCCAACCCCCATGTGCTCGAGTACGTGGTGTCGAAACACACCAAACGCCTGCTGACGCAGACGCCCCTGCGAGGGCAGCCACCAGTTTCAATGCTGCTGAAAGGAATGAATGTGTGAATTAATGTGTGGTTTTTATTGGCGCAAGTGCCAGGTATGGCCAAAGAGCGCCATGCAAGTGTTAGCGATTTCGCAGTGGAGTTATGAATTCTGTGAAGTTGATGTGACGTGGCTGTAAAGGGGCCTAAAATATCTGTAAAGTGCGTAAAATGTACGTGTAATAAAATTATGGCGATGACAAATGACGTGCACTATGAGCATTAAGGTGCATTGCAAAATAATGATACGACATAAAAAAATGCACAGGTTTCTAAGATTAACTAAAGCACCATGGCCTCGTTAGAGCCCTTGAGACACAAGGGCCTGGATGCATGTGTTATATAAAAAAACTATCACAGCGGCATCCTCTGGAGAGCGGATGCGCTACGAATTTATTGGGCTCATAACATGCAGGACAACCTCATTTAAAAAATTGAGGACTGCTTTGGTATTGAAAAATGGTTCTTTACCAAGAAACATAGGTGGGTGAAGAGGTATGCAATAACGATATGCAAGAGGAAAATGCTTCTTTCTTTCAGGTTCGGCTTTGCGACACTCCAAGAGGACGTGGAGGACGGTCAGCCTCTCACCACATCGACCATAGGTTGGCGGTTCATTTCCAGTAAGGAGAAAATTGTGTGTACCAAAGGTGTGCCCTATTCTGAGGCGGCAGAATAGGACATCTGTTCGCCGTGATTTTGTTGGGGAGGGCCAAAAACCTAGCTGTGGCTTTATAACGTGCAGTTTACTGTTTATTTCTGCGTTTCACATGCGTTGCCAGTTTTGTCGCAGTTTCTTACCCAAGAAAGGCTTCAGATCTGTGACAGGGAGTGCAGCTGTAGAAAAAGTATTTAGTGAGGTGAGTGATGTGGCCATTTGATCAGCCAATACATTACCCTCAATACCTCTATGACGAGGTAGCCAGCATATTACTACACGTATATGTGATATATAAATACTGCATAAGAGGGAGTAAAATTCAATGAAAACAGGATTTTTAAGCTCTTTTAATGAAATTAACGCTTTTACATGACTTAGCGAGTGTGTGTCTACAATTGCTCTGTCGAGTTTTATTTCTGTATATGTCTCACTAGAGACAGTACTGCATAAGCTTCTGCAGTAAAGATACTTGTTTGCGGGTTCGATAGGTCAGATGAAGAAAGACAGGGACCAACAGCAGCATAAGATACACCAGCATGTGACTTTGACGCGTCTGTGTAGAATTCGGAGCAGCTGTACTTGGAGTGAAGTTCACGGAAATGCATAACGATTTCGATGTCAGGTGCGTGTTTTGTGACCTCTACAAAGGATACGTCACAGTCTATCACTTGCCACTCCCAGGGCGGGAGTAGCTTAGCTGGAGGCATTAGGCGATGTTCCAGAACAAGGACATCCATTTCTGTGCTAAGTGCTCTTGCACGCAGTGAGAAAGGAAGTCTCATAGAGGGTTTATTATGATAAAGTGTTTGACACGTTATGTCGTTAACCGTTTTGAGACAAGGATGTTCTTTATTGGAGCGCACATTGAGAAAATAGGTAAAGCTGATGTACGTTCTCTGAAAATGTAGTGCCCACTCGTCCGACTCTGCATATAGACTTTCCACCGGGCTTGAACTAAATGCGCCAGTGGCCAGGCGGATACCTGGATGATGAACGGGGTCTAACATTTTTAGCGCACTCGGTGCAGCAGAGTGATATACTACGGCACCATAATCCAACCGTGATCTTGTAAAGATTCAACAGGCACCTCCTGTCGCTACCCCATGCAGTGTGGGATAGAACTTTAAGTGTGTGTTTGGTTTTTAGACATTTTGCTTTAAGACATTTTATGTGTGAAATGAAGGTGAGCCTGGAGTCAAGGATAATACCTAGAAATTTGTGTTCTTTGTTAACAGGATTTTATTGTCCACCCAGTTCTACACAGGGATCAGGTACCAGGCCTCTCTTTCTTGTGAAGAGAACACAAGAACTTTTGTACGGGTTGATATTAAATCCATTTTGGTCTGCCCACTTGGACACATTGTTTAAGCCCTGCTGTACCTGTCTTTCACACACTGTAAGGTTGCAGGATTTGAAACCTATCTATATATCGTCTACGTAGACGGAATAATAAATGGCTGGGGACAGTGAAAAACGGAGTGTATTCATCTTAACGATAAAAAGAGTGCAGCTAAGGACGCCTCCCTGGGGTACACCAGTTTCCTGCGTAAAAGGACGTGACAGTGCATTACCGACTTTTACACGGAAGGTACGGTTTGACAAATAACTTTCAATTATGTTCAACATATTTCCACGGATGCCCGTTTCCGACAGGTCTCGCAAGATCCCGTAACGCCATGCCATGTCATACGCTTTTTCCATGTCAAGGAAGATCGATAGGAAATACTGTTTATGTATAAATGCATCGCGGATATTTCCTTCAATGCGCACAAGGTGATCGATTGTGGACCGCCCTTCTCTAAAGCCACAGTGAAAGGGATCGAGCATATTGCTGAGTTCAAGGAAATGTACAAGTCTGCGGTTAACCATTTTTTCAAAAATCTTACACAGACAGCTCGTTAGAGCTATCGAACGATAACTTGCCGCCAAGGACGGGTCTTTACCCTGCTTAAGAATAGGGACCAGAGTCGCTTCTTTCCATGTGGATGGGAGGTATCCCGTAGCCCAAATAGCGTTCAAAAGTGTGAGTAGTGTAAGTTTGATGTCAGTATGTAAGTTTCTGATCATGTCATGCATGACTCTATCAGGTCCCGGTGCAGTGCTTTTGCATGTGTTCAAGGCAGCTGTCAACTCACCAATATTGAAAGGCCGGTTATAAGGTTCATTCTGTCTAGATTTTCGTATTATTGGCTAACATTCTTCTATTTGTTTGTATTTCAAAAAGGATTGCGAATAATGGTTTGAATTCGACACGCTCTCAAAGTGTTGCCCAAGTGAGTCTGCCTGATCTTTCAGTGTTTCACCTTGTGTGTTTACCAAAGGGAGGGAGTATGGTTTGTCGCCCTCTTATGCTATTTACCCTGTTCCAGACTTTGGCCTCGTCTGTATACGTGTTGATACCCCATAAAAACTTCTGCCAACTGTCTCTTCTGGCCTGTCGGCGGGTTCGCCTGCCTTGTGATTTTACTTTTTTAAAGTTAATAAGATTCTCCGCATTGGGAGAGGCGCGCAGCAACCCCCACGCTTTGTTTTGTTTCTTACGGGCGGTCCTACATTCGTCGTTCCACCACAGAACGCGTCGTTTGCATGCGAGACCACCTACTTCAGATATGCATTTAGATGCTGCACCTATAATGAAGGCTGTAAAATACTGCACAGCAGCATCAATTCCAAAAGAAGACATGTCATTCCATGAGATCCTAGTGAGAGTTCGGAATTTCTCCCAGTCGGCTGTATCGATTTTCCACCTAGGAGCCTGTGGTAGATATTCGCTTTCTTTATATGTTCTTAGGAGTATGGGGAAGTGGTCGCTCCCGTAAGGATTGTCGTTGACTTCCCATTCAAGCTCGGGCAGTATTGGCGGGGAAACTATACTAAGATCAATTGAAGAAAAGGTTCTGTTTGCGAGACAGTAATAAGTGGGTTCCTTCTTATTCAGCAGACAGGCACCGGACAAAAAAAGGAATTGTTCAACGAGGCGACCTCGTGCATTCATACGAGAGTCGCCCCACAGGGAGCTGTGCGCATTGAAATTACCCAGAACAACATAAGGTTCTGGCAATTGATCTATATAGGATTGAAATTCATGTTTCGTTAATTTGTAATGGGGGGGTATGTAAAGAGAGCTAATGGTGATGACTTTGTTTAGTAGAACAGCTCGAACCGCCACTGCTTCGAGATGCGTTTGTAGCTGTAAAAGTTGACACGCAATGCTCTTATGGATAACAATGGCGACACCGCCCCATGATGCGACAGCATCATCGCGATCTTTGCGAAAAATTATGTACAGTCGGAGAAAGTTTCTGTCTTTGGATTTTAAGTGTGTTTCCTGTAGACACAGCACTTTTGAATTGTGTTGGTGGATGAGTTCCTGCACATCATCAAGGTTCCCGAGAAGACCTCTGACGTTCCATTGTATGATTTGTGTATCCATATTGGAAGTCAATAGGTGCTGTGTGTACAGAAACAGAAGTAGTGATTATGTAAATTACAGAGATTAAATTACAGGGCCCCTTCGAGGCCCTGTAACGGGAGTTCTGCCCTTTCTGGAGCGTTCGAGGGAGCCTCGGCACACCTTAGGCGTTTGGTGCGCCTTGAGGATAGGTGTTGTGTCCATTGCCCCTAGTGAGGCTCCGGACACGTGGTCTTGCGAGCGAGAGGTTTTCCGGGTGAGTCCCGCCTTGGAGGGCAAGACCCCTACGCCCACCAGCCCGGAGGTCGATGGGGCTCCCTGAGGGATTTGGCTGCGTCGGCTGTTGCCAGCGCTGGAAGGGGCCGATGGGGTTGGAGCAGCCTAGGCTGCGCCCACCTTCGGGGTCGATGGTCCGTTCTTGGTTGACGGAGCAGCGCTAGCTGCAACCGTCGCGGGGGCAGATGGCGTAACTGCCGAGTCACGGCTTGTGGGTCGGACAGTCGCCGGAGGCCGTCGTGACGCTGCCCCCTGACGCGCCACTTCGGCAAAGCTGGCCTTAGGAAGGTATGCAACCCGCCTGCGTGCCTCTTTGAAGGTGATATTTTCTTTTACTTTGATTGTGACTATTTATTTTTCCTTCTTCCAAGACGGGCATGACGGCGAGTATGCGGCATGCTCGCCATCACAGTTGACACAGTGTGGAGTATTCTGGCATGTTTCAGAGGAGTGTTCGTTTTCACTACACTTGCCACAAGTCATCCGGCCTCGATAGTTCTGTGAGCTCTAGCCGAACCTTTGGTACTTAAAGCATCTAAGAGGATTCGGCACGTATGGCCTAACACGAAGTTTGATATAACCGGCCTCGATGGACTCGCGGAGGACACTTGAACTAAAAGTGAGTGTAAGGTGTTTCGTCTTGATCTCTCTACTGTCTCGTCTCATCTTAATTCGCTTAACATGTATGACATTCCGTTCATTGAAGCCCTCCAAGAGTTCAGCTTCAGTGAGCTCTAGCAAGTCATCGTCCGAGACGACGCCGCGGGTAGGGTTCATGGTACGGTGCGGGATTACTGTTACTTGGGTCTCCCCAAATGACACAAGTTTCGCAGTTTCTCGTACTGCTTCTGATCGTGGAGCTCAAAGAAGAGATCACCATTTGTCATTCTTGACGCCTTATATCCTGTTCCAAGAAATTGGAGGACGCTTAAGCTTCGCCTTCAAGAGTGGAACGCGACAGCGTTTCCGTCGACCCGCCAAGGGGTGTAAGACAATGGGCTACGGCGCAGCAACTACGCGCCCCGCATCGGACGCGGTTAGCGTCGAGCAACGCAGCGTTCCGCGCGACAACAAAATGTGCGCCTGAGTAAGTCGACGCACGCCTGAGCCCGCTTTTGTTTGCCATCTATATAGAAAGCTTATGTTTCGCAATTATTCAAAACAGTAGCATAAAGGGCTTCAAACTCATGGAAGCCGAAGTGAAACTCCTGGCATATGCAGACGATGTAGCGGTGTGCTGTATAACTAAAGAAAGCATTACAGATGTAACAACCATTGTTAAACATATCGGAAACACAACAGGGAGCTTTGCAAATTGGAATAAGTGTCTCGGTTTTTGGCATGGTGAATGGCAGTCAACACCGGGAATGTTCGCCAACATTAGATGGATTAAAGTGCCAGCTAAATACTTGGACGGATGTGTGTTGCTTAGTGGCGCAAGGGCCAGGTATGGCCAAAGAGCGCCATGACTGATAATGTTGTCTTAAACGCTGACTTGTGAGTGGCGATGGTGGGATGTAACATGGCTGTAAAGTGGCCTAAAATCAGTGTCATGGAAGCGTAAAATAGTATATAGCATAAAATTATGATTGTGATACATGTAGTGGTCTGTGAATATAGTACGCGTGATAAGTGATCATGGAGTTAAATGCAAGAATATGTAAATAGCAGTTGTGCCTCCGGAGGGCCTTTGAGCCCAAAGGCTGGGACGCAGGTGCTTTATTGCACCTACCGCAGCAGAAACCTCTGTTAGAGGCTGTGCTACGGATTTGATGGGGCTATAATATGAAAACTATGTACATCTTTTAAATATCGAAACAGGGATTCATGTTTAAAGAGAGGTTCTATACCTATAATCATTTGAGGATGGAGTGGAATTAGCTGCCGATGTGGTAATGGAAAATGCTTTTTCCTATTAGCGTCTAATTGAGCGCATTGCAGCAGGATGTGAAGTACGGTAAGTGGCTCACCACATTTATCACACGTGGGTGGGTCGCCACCGGACAAGAGGTAAGCGTGTGTGCTGTATGTGTGTCCTATCCTGGGTCTGCAAAGTGTTACTTATGTGTGGCGATTTTTTGATACCGGCGGCCAGTGGCCAAGATACGGCTTGATAACATGTAATTTATTTTCTGTCTCTTTATCCCACAAGCGAAGCCAGAAAGCCCTTAGTGTTTTTCTTATTGAGGGCTTGAGGTCCATTACAGGGACAGTCGTGCAAGTGTTGGAAGCGTTCGCGTGGACGGATGTGGCTAGCTCGTCAGCCAACACGTTTCCCTCTATCTCTCGGTGCCCCGGCACCCAGCATACGACGATATGCTGTTTGGACTCATAGGTTGTGCATAATGCTGAGTAAAGAGATAGAATTACAGGGTTTTTATATTTTCGGACAGTTTTCAAAGCATTTACAACACTCAAAGAGTCTGTGTATATAACTGCCTTTGGGATATTAAATTCATTATTGTGTTTAACGGCAGCCAATATCGCGTAGGCTTCTGCTGTGAAAATACATGTGTTAGGGTGCAGAACACCGGCATCTGAAAAGGATGGACCGACCGCTGCGTAAGATACGCCAGAATTACACTTCGATGCGTCTGTAAAGAATTCAGGAGAGGAGTATTTGTGCTGTAACTCGAGGAAGTACATTCGGATATGCGCGACAGGCGCGAGCTTTGTAACAGCTACGAAAGATATATCACAGTCTATTGGTTGCCACTGCCACGGCGGGGGCCGTATAGCAGGGGACATAAGGAGGTATTCAAGCAGTGGAACCCTTGTTTCTTCAGCCATGTCTCTAACACGCATGGAGCAAGGCTGTGCCACTGTGGGCCGGTCGCGGAAAAGTTGGCAACTGGACAAATCGTTTATGGTGTAATACGCGGGATGCTGACTGTTTCCGTTCACTCTAAGAAATTAGATGAAAGACGAATATGTTCTCTGCAGATGCAGTGACCACTCATCCGATTCAACGTACAGGCTTTCCACTGGGCTTGTTTTAAAGGCGCCTGTGGACAGGCGAATTTCTAAGTGGTGGACAGGGTCACGCATCTTTAGAGCAGTTGGAGTCGCCGACTGGTAAACTATGGCTCCATAGTCTAGTCGTGTGCGTATGAGGCTTTTGTACACGTTCATGAGACATTCTCTATCACTGCCCCAGGTTGTGCGTGAGAGCACCTTTTAGATATTCATTGTTTTCATGCACCTATTTTTAAGATATTTTATGTGCTGTAGAAAGGTCAGTTTCGCGTCTAAAATTATGCCTAAGAATTTATGTTCCCTGTTTACGGGAAGACGCTCACCTTGCAACACAATTTCAGGATCAGGGTGCAGGCCTCCTTTTCTAGAGAAAATGATACAGGTGCTTTTTTGTGGGTTCAGTCTGAACCCGTTCTCATCAGCCCATTTGGAGACCCTGTTAAGACCGAGCTGGACCTGTAGCTCACAGATTGCAAGAGAACTTGATTGAAAACCTATCTGCACATCGTCAACATACGTTGAATAGAAGATCTTATGTGGTATGTGTAGACGAAGAGAATTCATTTTTACTATAAAGATCGTGCAGCTGAGCACCCCGCACTGCGGCACTCCAGTTTCCTGTACAAATTTCTGTGACAGAACATTGCTCACTCGAACACGGAATGTCCGATTCGACAGATAACTTTCGATAACATTGAACATATTTCCGTGTATACCTAACTGTGAGAGGTCTCTCAAAATCCCAAACTGCCACGTAGTATCATAGGCTTTCTCCATATCTAAGAATACTGATAAGAAAAACTGCTTATGGACAAAAGCTTCACGGATACTTGCCTCGATACGTATGAGATGGTCAGTGGTGGATCGACCCTCCCGAAACCCGCACTGGTATGGGTCGAGGAATTTATTTAATTCGAGGATATGTAGTAGGCGACAGTTTATCATTTTTTCGAATACTTTGCAGAGGCAACTTGTTAGCGCTATTGGTCGGTAACTTGATAAAGAGGAAGGATCCTTCCCGTGTTTCAGAATTGGAATTACAATAGCCTCCTTCCAAACAGAGGGGATCTCGCCGGAAGACCATATAACGTTGTAAAGGGAAAGGAGGGTTTTTTGTGTTTCGGAGGGTAGTTGTTTCAACATCTCATATATTACGCGGTCTGAACCGGGGGCGGATGTATTACAGCAGTTCAGTGCTGCCTGCAGTTCTGCTATGCAGAATGGTTCATTGTATGGCGCACTTTTTGCACATTTCCTTTCTAGCTTTTGCTTCTCTATTCTTGTTTTGTAGTTTAGGAATGTTTCGGTGTAGTGTGAGGAGCTGGATATGTGTTCAAAGTGTGTGCCAAGAAAGTTGGCTTGGTCTTCCAGGCTTTCTCCGTGGCCATTTACTAAAGGCAGGGAATACGTTTGTTGTCCAATAATTTTTTCACTCTATTCCATACTTTTGTCTCATCTGTGCACGAGTTGATGCTTGATATGAACTTCGCCCAACTCTCTCGTCTTGCTTGTCGGCGCGTTCTCCTTGCCTGGGATTTGACGTGTTTAAAGTTTTCCAGGTTTTCAGCAGTTGGAGAATCGCGAAATATCGCCCACGCTTTGTTCTGGTTCCTCCGTACTTGCCTGCATGCATCGTTCCACCAGGGAACACTCCGTTTGGAACCCATGCCGCTCGCTTGAGTAATACATTTACATGCGGCATCAAGTATAAAAGCTGTAAAATATCTAAGAGCGTCATCTATGGTTATACCAAACATCTCAGTCCAAGTCATATGTGTAAGAGTTCGGTATTGTTCCCAATCGGCTGAGTCAACCTTCCACCGAGGGGCCTGCGGGGGAAGTTGATCATGTTTCGGGGTAGTTAGGATTATTGGGAAGTGGTCACTCCCATACGGGTTCTTAAGCACATTCCATTTAAAATAGGGTAAAAGCGTCGGCGATAAAATGCTAAGGTCTATGGCAGAGTATGACTTGTTGGTCAGCGTAAAATATGTGGGCTTCTTCGTGTTCAAGACACATGTTCTAGAGGAAAAAAGCTCCTGTTCAATGACGCGACCTCGCGCATCACAGCGTGAATCGCCCCACAAAGAACTGTGTGCATTACAATCACCAAGAATAAAATAGAGTCATTAATAGATGAGCTCCCGGACCCCTAAGTCGCGTCTGTGAAGGTGATAATGTGGTGGTATATACAGAGAACAGATTGTAATGTGCTTATTTAAAAGTACGGCTCGAACGGCCACGGCCTCAAGGGCCGTTTGGAGCTTTAGATGCTGACGCGCTACACTTCTATCAGCGATAATGGCTACACCGCCAGATGCTGCGACAGCATCCTCGCGGTCTTTGCGAAACGTAACGTGCTTTCGGAGAAAGTTTGTGTGTGTAGATTTTAAGTGTGTCTCCTGTAAACACAGCACTTTTGGATTGTGTTTGTGGATGAGTTCTTGTACATCATCAAGGTTTCTAAGGAGACCTCTGACGTTCCGTTGAATTATCTGTGTATCCATGTTGGTAGTAAATAGGTGCTGTCTGTACAGAAACAGAAGCAATGATTATGGAAATTACAGATTAGATTACAGAGCCCTTTCGAGGCCCTGTAACGGGGGTTCTGCCTTTTCTGGAGCGTTCGAGGGAGCCTCGCCGCTTCTTAGGCGCTTGGTGCGCCTTGAGGATGGGTGTAGTGTCCATTGCCTCTTGTGAGGCGCCGGACACTTGCTCTTGCGAGCGGGAAGTTACCAGCGAGGGTCCCGCCTACGAGGGCAAGACCCCTGCGCCCACCAGCCCGGAGGTCGATGGGGCTCCCTGGGGGATTTGGCTGCGCTGGCCCTTGCCAGCGCTGGAAGGGAGCTGGGAGGTTGAGGCAGCCTCGGCTGCGCCCACCTTCGGGGTCGGAGGTCCCCTCTCCTCGGTTGACGGAGCAGCGCTAGCTGCAACCGCCGCGGGGGCAGATGGCTTAGCTGCCGACTCACTGATTGAGTGTCGTACAGCCGCCGGAGGCCGTTGTGACGCTGCCCCCTGACGCGCCACTTCGGCGAAGGTTTTCTTTGGCTGGTATGCTACCCGCCTTCGTGCCTCTTTGAACGATATATTCTCTTTCACTTTGATCGTTACTATTTCTTTTTCCTTCTTCCAGGAGGGGCACGACCGCGAGTACGCGGCGTGATCCCCATTACAGTTTACACAGTGGGGAGCGTTCTCACACGTTTCAGTGGTGTGTTCTTGGGCACTACATTTAGCACAAGTTTGGCGGCCTCGGCAACTTTGCGAACTGTGGCCGAAGCGCTGGCACTTGAAACAGCGGAGTTGGTTTGGTACGTACGGCCTGACATGGAGCTTGATGTACCCGGCCTCCACAGACTCGGGCAGAATACTTGAACCGAATGTGAGTATTAGGTGCTTCGTTTGAATTTCTTTGCCGTCCCTTCTCATCTTAATTCTTCTGACATTGACTACGTTCTGCTCACTGAAGCCCTCCAAGAGCTCAGCCTCTGTCAGCTGGAGCAAATCGTCATCAGAGACAACGTCGCGGGAGGTGTTCAGAGTGCGGTGTTGTCAGTGGAACATCCCCAAATGACACTAGACTGAGCAACTTTTCGTATTGTTTCTTATCATGCAGTTCTAACAGGAGATCACCACTTGCCAGCCTTGATACCTTGTAGCCTGGACCAAGGGCATCAGTTAAGGACTTGGAAACTAGAAAAGGGGGGATATTTCGGACTTGTTTATCACATTTTTCAGAGTGGATGACATGGTACCGTGGGAAGTTCGTCTTTGACGACCAAAGAACTGGAATACATCTTCGGTGCGCCCTCTTGTTTGAGGGCGATCAGGAATTGAAGGGAAGGAACTTGCCATAGAAAAATGTAGTTTTCGGCAATAACGCCAGCCACCCTCCATGGAGCCCTACGAGGGGACGCTACAGGGACTGTATGAACAGGTCCTGTAAACGCCAGCTCTACGTCATCACTATAACCAAATATGAAATAACCTAGGTTGGCTATTCACACAAGGTTAACCCTTGCGGCCTGGAAAAATTGGAAGTAAGCGGAAGCTAGGAGAAGACAGGAAAGATGGAAAGTGCGAAAAAGACGAAGGCTGGAGGGAGAGAGAGACAGGAAAAGGCAACTACCGATTTCCCCCGGGTGGGTCAGTCCGGGGGTCCCGTGTACGTGAAGCAGATGCCAAAGGGGTGTGTTGCCTCCGCCGGGGGGCCTTAAAGGTCCGAACACCCAGCATCGGCTCAACCCCCAGGATCCCCTTTTCACCGGACACGGCTGAGCCGCGCACGGCTACACGCGGGAGGGTCCAACCCTCGTGTGCTCGGGTACGTGGTGTCGCAACACACCAAACGCCTGCTGACGCAGACAACCCTGCGGGGAAATGTGCAAAGGTTCCACAGAGTTTTTGCTGTGTTCATTTGGGCATCAGAATGGGAGAGGTGCAGCCGCACGAACTTGTTTAGGAGAGTCAAGGACGGGGGCTTAGGCCTGTCACATCTTTTTGTGAAGCAGCTAGTAAACCGGTTTTCTTTCTTTCGAGACGTGCATGACCCCTTTCTGCGCACAATGTGCCAGTTACGACTGAGCAAGCATCTGCCGATGTACGTGGTCTGCAATTTAAGTATGCCTGGTGCTCTTCGAGGGTACCTAAGGGAAGTCGTTGACAGTGTCCGTTTTCTGTCCGTACGTTTTTCTAATGATTATCTCTTTTCGGTGTCGCGGAAGAAATTGTACAGGGATATAGTTGACATGATTATGCCGGTTCCGATGTACAGAGCCATAAACAGTGGAGTACAGGGAAACGACGTGTTAAAGCGCGTTAAGAAAATGCAGGTGCAGCCAAGCACTAAATCCTTTTTCTTTAAGTTCCATACCGGAACTTTGCCGGTACGGGCCTTTTTACAAGAGAAGGGTTTTTATTTACCATGGGGAGCAAACTGCCTTATATATAAACAATTAGAAACAATTGACCATGTTTTTTTGCATTGTTGGGCAGGGGTTTTCTTTTGGGACGTTCTTCAAAGAACACTACAAAAAGAATTGCCTTTAAGCCCATTAGGTATTAGATTTTTGACGGTAGAAAATGAGGATGGCATGCCATTGGACTTAATTATGCTAATGGGCCTCCACTGTTTATGGAGGGCTCGAATGGCCGGTTTCTTTTGTGAGCCTGACAGCCGGCCTGCGCGGCTGCTCTTCCGGGAAGCTATTTCCAAGTTCATTCATGTAATTAAACAACAAGAATGTCCTCCGGATTGGCTGGCGAGGATTGAGCCCCTCGCCACATTAAAGGAATTTTAAACTTGACATGGCCATCCACAATGTGACTGACCGCACAATATGCATGCGCACAAAGTTGAATGTGTGTGAGTGTATATTTATGTATCGCTTACCTTATTTCAAGAAATGATGCCCTTTTTGTTAGCTTGGTGAAACTTCCGGCAATAAAGAAAAAAAACTCGGGGCTCAGTGGTAACGTCTCCGTCTCACACTCCGGAGACCCTGGTTCGATTCCCACCCAGCCCATCTTGCAAGTTCCTTTTTATTCATGAAGTGCCTTGTGGGATTTATCGCTCACGGCCAACGCCGCCGACACCGACGCCGACGACACCGGCTTTTCTGCGACACGAGCTCCTTAATGCTGTCGCGTTAAAACATCAGTCAAACACTTCGAGACAAGGAACGGTGAAATGTTACGCACAAGTTTGTCGGGCTTATCTGAGTGAATCACGTGGAATCGGGGAAAGTTGTGGACTTGTCCGAAAAATTGAAAGAGATCTTCGGTGCGCCCTCGTTTCTGAGGGCGATCAAGAAGTTTGGGAAAAGTTTCCATGAAAATATATAAAAATTCGGCAGCAGCGCCGACCGCCCACCACGGAGCCCAACGGGGAGACGCGGCAGAGCTTGCGTGCAAGTCTGCACAACGCCAGCCGTACGCCGCCAGGAGAAAGGAAGTAAATAGAAGAGACAAGGAGACAGGAAAGGTCAAAAAGTGAGAGATAAAGACGAAGATTCGAGGAGGGAGAGACAGGAAAAGGCGACTGCCAATGTCCTCCAGGTGGGTCAGTCTGGAGGTGCCATCTATGTGAAGCGGAGGCCGAAGAGGTGTGTTGCCTCCGCCGGGGGGCCTTAAAGGTCCAAACACCCAGCATCGGCTCAACCCCCAGGATCCCCTTTTCCCCAGACACGGCTAAGCCGCACACGGCTACACGCGGGAGGGTCCAAGCCTCGCGTGCTCGGGTACGTGGTGTCGCAACACACCAAACGCCTGCTTGCGCAGACGCCCCTGCGGGGGCTGAAAGGAAAGGTTACATAGAGGGTGAGACTTCATACAACTACCACTTATGACTGTAAGTGTAATATACGCTGATTGGAGAGGTAGTCACATGCTATTTCTAGTCTCTTTTAGAAGCATTACTAAAGGATGAATTAAGATCTATTCATAGGTCACGGATTTCACGCATACACAGTTTGGCTAAATAATTTGTGAGAAAAAGACATGTTTACCTGGAATAGCAACCTTTTTTTCTGCTGCAAAACTTTCCTTTGAATTAATGAAATAACTTTAAAGCCTCATAGCATATTGCGTTTCTCGCAAGTACTTGCCGGCAGTGGCAAGTTACAGTCTTCATATCTGGCTCATTGGGCGACAATACTGCCTTACACGAATGCTTCACGAACACGAGAACACATCCCCCGCAGAGAATAGCAACCATATATGTCTCTGTGAGACGCGATCACACCTTTGTGGTAAAATGTACGTTAGAACGACATCACCATCTAAAAAAAAGCCTCAGTTCAAGGCAGCAGCCAACTGCATATGGTGAAATTGCAACTGATGTCCACTCACTGGTTGCCTGTGTTTGAGTCACTCCTGGCAGTTGACTGGGTGCTGAGAAATGCACGTCCTGGGTTGTCCCTACAAAACATACAGGCTTATGTCAAATGTTGAATAAATACGCCAGCATTTCATAATTAAGTCACAAAACAAACGAGTAAACTAATAAACAACTGTAATGGAAACAGAGTACACATCATAAGATAGGCTGTCAACTTGTAGTGCATTACGCGAAAAACCTAATGCATAGGAAAGACCATATGTATACACACGAAGCTGATACACAATTTAATTCCCTCGAGGTTTTTCCGTGCAATATAATATATTCAAATTATGTCTCGGGGTTAGAGCAAAATTAGTGTAAATTACGCACTAAATTATGTACCCAGGAAAACTTTTCTTCAAGACGCTACTGTGCGCGCTTCGAATGAGTAGCGTAAAATTTACGTACATGGCATTAAAAAAAAGTTGCTGAACCCGGATTTCCTTTGCCCTGTGTCGTGTACAGTGAGCTACATATAACTGCTCCCCCCAACCTTTTTGTACTAGCCATACTGCGTGCCACTGCATCTATATGCACGTCAGTAAACATCACGACACAGAAATAAAAATGAAGCGCCAATCAGCCATGCCTGCATGTGTACTGGGCCTAACCTAACCACTGTTGCTTTTTATAGTAAACACAGGCACCGTGCTCATTGAAAAGTATGTATCATGTCACTAAGCAAATATGCAGTTTCATTGTACCACTATTTTTTCATCACATGAAGTATCTGTTGAGAGGCAAGACAAAAAGCAGTCACTTTTCAGAACTAATCAGCTTTGTTTAAGCACATTCCTAAGTTTTCAATGAGACTTGCTGCTATGTGTTTGTCTCGAGAGAGCATGCTAGATTTGACTTTCCAATCAGAGACATTACATAAATATACCGTGCTAAGATGACTGCCTAGGGCACGTGAGAATTTTCATCTTGTTGTAACATACTGTATCTTGATTTTGTTGACATTTGGTCAAATGGTACACCCAATATACCCACATACTGGTTTTTGTGTCCAAATTTCATGCCAATGTATTTTGATTTTTTGGCATTTGCTCCTCTGCACTATGTGAAGCCGTGCTGCACTGGCTCTTTCACATCCTCGTGTCCTTGCAGCTGCCTTGATGCGTTATATAAAGCGGGTGCCTGAAAAATATCGCGCGCAAAAGTCAACACAAGGGCATGGTGTAAAACAAGATCAAGAGAGTCAAGGCCATGGCAATAAAAGAAAGTCTTAGCTCTTAGTCTTCCTAGTGAAATGCATGCAAAATATCCAAATGACTGCAACAGTCAACTGCTAAACTAACTTTATTTTTATACTGAAACAAAAAACAAATAACCAACAGTTCCTCCTTGTTTGTCACAAATGTTAGAATACTCCTGCTAATAAATAGAATATTGGTGATTTTCAGACGTCATAGGTCTGTCATAAGTCTGGTGTATCGCAAACATCACTTGCGACACATCCTAAGCTCGTGCCCAGTGTGCCCCCGCACCATCCCTGGCTGTGCAACTCCTGAAGCCATAATTTGAGGATCATAGCTGCAAACATGATGCTCAGTAGGGATGAAAATATTGTCCTTCAGTTCAATGGATATATGGATGTGCCTATAAAAAAGGGCAACAACGCTTGTTATGGCAAGCTTACCCACATTTCAATACTAACAAGAAAGTTCACTGTGGCCTGCATCTTAGCTTACTAAAAGGCATGAACTTATTTTCATTTATGAGGTGTGCAATGGAGTTCATTTTTGACAGACTCCACTACTGCTGCAATTTGAAATCTAGCATTTTAGATTCTTGAAGGCATGTAAACGTTGCCGTTAAAGCGCAGTTATTAGCTTATTAGGCCAACTTATTGCTCTATGTACGACAGACTGGTAGCACGGAATTAACGCAACGTTTTATATTAATATTTTAATTCTCTACTAAAAATATTCAAGCGGTAAACACATTTTGATCTGTCATGCTGTAGTAAAATGCACACATTACGCTTGTAACCCCCAGGGGGAAGGCTGATTTAGCTGTTCATATGACATAATTCTGACACGCCAAGTCATATTAGCAAATGCCCAGGCATGTCCAAAACAATAAGCGTATGCAAAGCGCCCCTGCAACTGTAATTCCACAGAGCAGCCGTTGTATTTGATGCCGATGCATAACTAGCTGCCCGACAATTCACCGAGTTCGTAGACATAAGCATCCTTTCAATTTCGCACCGTGCTTGAAAACTGCAACAGGAGACATTACACCAGCCCTATAATCACACCATTTCAATACATGAGCAAAAACAGTTCAGTCTTAGGGATAAACACCTTGAGAGCCATTCAGTGCGCGACGGCGACGAGCGACGGCTTCGAGCGACAAAACGGGCCGTCGCTTGAATAGATGGCTCGGTTCTGGAAATCTAGAAATTGTCGCTTGTCGCCCGGAATCATTATGAGCGACTAGCCAATAGCGCGAAGCCGGAACATCGCTCAATACTACCGATTTTCGCGCGCAACGAGCAAATGATTCAATTTTTATACATGCAAGGATAAGACCCTACTGCAAGAGCTCCGGAAAAATTTTATGCTACTTTTTATAGTAAAATAAATCAACGTAAATTACTAAAGCTAGCGTCACCCGTAATTGCAGCCCTCATACCGGCAACACCGCGGAGGCGTCGCTCAAAATCGTCGCTTGCACGGAGTACGACTTGTAGGCGACGAGCGAATGCAACAGCCACCTACATCGCGTCGCTTGTAGCTGTCGCGCGCAAGATCGCTTACATGCGGTTTATACTTTTTTTCAGCATAAAACATGGATTCCTCATGCCTTTTCAGTAAGTTCAAGATAACGCGCCCAATTGAGCTCTTGCAGCATGCAGCTGAATGCATGCGGCAAAGTTTCTAATTAGCACTGGTGCTGCACGTAACTTCAGTGGTCGCAGATTCCCCCTGGGCGAGACACCGTCAAGTGCGCGGCTTATTTATAACAAAAGCATGCTGCCAGCAGAATGACGCCTTCCGTTATGTGATTCCTTATTTCAACAGCGTTCCGTACATAGCAGACTGCCAAACTGAATAAATCCAAACACACAAAACGCACGCTAATCACGCTCCGCATATGCTCGGTATCACGGGCTGGTGAACAAACCATATTAAGCGTCCTCTCGCCTGGCGTCTTATTGAACGTACCATAGTTCTGGCAGCGTTTGCGATTTTCAAAGCTCTTACGAATAACGGCAAAGTGATAAAATCACATGCAGTTATCGCGACGCCTGGCTTTTTCGATTGACATCGAGAGACAGCGCGTATGCCTAGTCCGTTGTCAATCGCGTCGGCTAAGCGCAGCGACGACTTCCTGGCGATAGCATGTCATATACGGATAATGTGCACCTAAGTTAGAATTGAAACAAAACAGCCTAGAGGCATGTGCTATACCAAAGAGCTATCACCGCGGCATCCTCTGAAAACAGGACCCGCTACGAACGTGTGGGGCTAATAACATGCAATACAACATCTTTCAAAAAACCTAGGACGGCGTTGGTGTCAAAGAGGGGTTCTGGACCAAGTAAC
Organism: Dermacentor variabilis; assembly: GCF_050947875.1. Classification (NCBI taxonomy): domain Eukaryota; kingdom Metazoa; phylum Arthropoda; class Arachnida; order Ixodida; family Ixodidae; genus Dermacentor; species Dermacentor variabilis. The sequence goes on along the minus strand of NC_134569.1, from coordinate 232,581,289 downwards.
ATAACAGGATGAAGGGGGATGTGCTGCCGGTATGCTAGGGAAAAATGTTTCCTTCTCACAGATTCGGCTGCCCGACACTCCAGGAGGACGTGGAGGACGGTCAGCCTCTCCCCGCATCTACCACAGGTTGCAGGATCATTTTTAATGAGTAAAACGTTATGTGTGCCAAATGTGTGTCCTATTCTGAGGCGACAGAATAGGACATCTTTTCGCCGTGATTTTGTTACGGAGGGCCCAGAAACTAACTGTGGCTTTATCAGGTGCAGTTTGTTATTTACTTCTGCGTCCCAATTACGTTGCCAGTGGTTTGGCAGTTTCCTTCTTAAAAAAGGCTTCAGGTCTGTGACAGGGGCCGAAGCAGTAGGATTAACTGCATGCAATGAAATTGATGTGGCCATCTGGTCCACTAGAATGTTACCCTCGATGCCCCTATGTCCAGGCACCCAGCATATAATGACATGCTGGTTAGACATATACGCTCTACAGAGAATGGAATAGAGCTCAGTAATTACGGGGTTTCTGTGTTTACAGTGTGACTTCAAGGCTTTTACGACGCTTAAGGAGTCTGTAAATAAACTTGTTTTTTGAATATTTGATTTTCTGATATGTTTCACAGCCGACAATAGTGCATGGGCCTCAGCCGTAAATATGCTTGTTTCAGGGTGCAGTACACCGCATTCCGGGAAGGATGGGCCAATGGCTGCGTAGGACACCCCGGCATGCGACTAAGAAGCGTCTGTGTAAAACTCTGTGCACGAGTAATTGTACTGGAGCTCCAAGAAGTGCATTTTGATATGTGTCTCTGGCGCATGTGTAGTGACCTCTATAAAGGATGTGTCACACTCTATCAGTTGCCACTCCCAGGGCGGTACTAGCTTAGCTGGAGGCATTAGGCCTTGTTCGAGAACTGGGACATCCATTTCCGTGCTAAGTTCTCTTGCACGCAGTGAGAAAGGAAGTCTCATAGAGGGTCTCTTATGAAAAAGTGTTTCACACGTCAAGTCGTTAGCTGTTGCGAAACACGGATGTTCCTTATTAGAGCGAACCTTGAGAAAATACGTTAAGCTGATGTTTGTTCGCTGAAGATGGAGTGGCCACTCATCTGACTCTACATATAAACTTTCAACAGGGCTTGTTCTAAATGAGCCAGTGGCCAGACGGATGCCCAGATGGTGAACGGGGTCTAACATGATGGTGATGATGTATGGCGTTTTGTGGCGCAAGGGCCAGGTATGGCCAAAGAGCGCCATGTCTGTGCTAATGAGTTTGCAGTGTACTTATGATTACTATGGAGTTGGTGTGAGGTTGCTGTAAAGAGGCCTTAAAATGTACGCTCTAAAGTGCGTAAAATCTGTATGATAAATTTATGGCGATGACGTATGACTTGTACTATGAAAATTTAGATGCATATAAAAAGAATGATACGATAGGTAAAATATATCAGATTATGAGAAATGCCGGAGCACTACTGCCTCCTTAGAGCCCTTGAAACACAAGGGCCTGGAGGCAGGTGCTATGCAAAACAATTATTGCAGTGGCATCCTCTCGAGACAGGAGGCACTACGAATTCATGGGACAAATAACACTTCAGACCACATCTCTCAGAAAACCTAGCACTGAGTCTGTATTAAAAAGAGGGTCTGGACCAAGAAGCATTGCAGGATGAAGAGTAATGTGCTGTCGGTATGCTAATGAAAAATGTCTCTTTCTCTCAGATTCGGCTTCCCGACACTCCAGGAGGACGTGGAGTACGGTCAGCCTCTCCCTTCATCTACCACAGGTTGGATGATGATGATGATGTGTGTGGTTTAGTGGGGCAAGGGCCAGATATGGCCAAAGAGCGCCATATCCGTGTTAATTTGTTTGCAGTAAAATCATGAGTACTATGAAGTTGGTGTGCCGTGGCTGTAGAGGGGCCTTAAAAATGGTAGCGCTAAAGTGCGTAAAATCTGTATAATAAGATTATGGCGATGACTCATGAAGTGTACTATGAACAATAAGACAATTAAAAAGAATGATATGACCTCTAAAGATATCTCAGGTTATATAAGATATGCTAGAGCATTAATGCCTCCTTAGAGCCCTTGAAACACAAGGGCCTGGAGGCATGTGCTAATTAAAACAATTGTCGCAGCGGCATCCTCTGGCGCGAGGATGCTCTACGAATTTAATGGGCTTATGACGTGTAGAACTACATCTTTTAAGAAGTCGAGTACTGCCTTGGTGTTAAAAAGCTGTTCATGACCAAGAAACAGCCGGGTGCAGAGGGATGTAATAACGGTATGCTAGCGGAAAATGTTTCTTTCTTTCAGGTTCGGCTTTCCGACCCTCCAAGAGGACATGGAGGACGGTCAGCCTCTCACCGCATCTACCACAGGTTGGAGGATCGTTTTCCGTAACTAAAAAGTTGTGGGTCACAAATGTGTGTCCTATTCTGAGGCGACAGAATAGGACTTCTGTTCGCCGAGATTTTGTTGGGGAGGGCCAAAAACCTTACCGGGGCTTTATAACGTGCAGTTTGTTATTTGTTTGCACGTCCCACGTGCACTGCCAGTGAATTCGCAGTTTATTTCGTACGAAAGGCCTCAGGTCTGTGACAGGCACATCAGCGGTAGGGTTAACAGCTTGCGATGTCATTGACGTGGCCATCTCGTCCGCGAGAACGTTACCTTCGATTCCACTATGGCCAGGGACCCAGCATATTATGATATTCTGGTTAGATGAGTACGCTTTACATAATGCCGAATACAGTTCATTGAATACGGGATTTTTATGTTTGTAGAGTGACTTTAAGGCCTACACGACGCTTAGAGAGTCTGTATAGATCGCTGCTTTTGAAAGTTTTGATCTTCTTATATGCTTCACGGCAGAGAGTAATGCGTAGGCCTCGGCCGTAAAGATGCTTGTTTCGGGATGAAGTACATCGGATTCCGAGAAGGATGGGCCGACTGTTGCATAGGATACGCCGGCATTTGACTTCGAAGCGTCTGTGTAGAAATGTGCGCAGGAGTGCTTGTACTGTAGTTCTAGGTAATGCATTCTGATTTCGGCCACAGGAGCGTGCTTTGTAACTTTTTATAAAGGATATGTCACATTGTATCACCTGCCACTCCCATGGAGGTAAGAGCTTGATTGTGTGCATTAGGCGATGCTCGAGGAGTGGGACATGCATTTCATTGCTAAGCTCCTTCACACGCAGCGATAAAGGCTGTCTTATGGAAGGACGGTTGCTGAAAAGTGTAGCGCACGTAATATCGGTAACGGTATCAAAACATGGATGTTCAGGATTGGAGCGTACTTTATGGAAATATGTAACGCTGATGTGTGATCTCTGTAGGTGGAGAGACCATTCATTGGATTCAGCATATAAGCTTTCAATTGGGCTTGTTCTGAAAGCGCCCGCGGCTAAGCGGATACCTAGATGGTGAACAGCGTCTAACATCTTTAGCGCGCTCGGGGCGGCAGAGTTATATACCACGGCACCATAATCTAATCGGGACCGGATGAGGCTCTTATACAGATTCATTAGGCACTTTCTGTCACTACCCCACGTAGTCTGGGATAGAAGTTTCATTAAGTTCATTGTTTTCAGACACTTTTCTTTGAGTTGTTTAATGTGTGGGACGAAAGTGAGTCTATTGTCAAGTATAACACCTAGAAATTTGTGCTCTTTGTTTACAGGTATCTGTTGTCCACACATTTGTAAGCAAGGGTCCGGAACAAGGCCTCTCTTCCTTGTAAACAGCACACAAGAACTCTTTTGAAGATTGATTTTAAAACCATTTTTCTCTGCCCACCGTGACACCTTGTTCAAACCATGCTGTACCTTTCTCTCGCATACTGTGAGGTTACAGGATTTGAAGCCTATTTGAATGTCGTCCACATAGACGGAACACAAAATGGCTGGTGGTAAGGAAGCAAGAAGCGTTTTCATTTTAACAATAAAAAGTGCGCAACTGAGCACGCCTCCCTGGGGTACACCAGTTTCTTGTGTAAAAGGATGTGAGAGCGCATTGCCGACTTTCACCCGGAAGGTACGATTGGACAAGTAGTTTTTTATTATGTGTAGCATATTACCATGAATGCCCATTTCCGATAAGTCTCGCAAGATCCCGTATCGCCACGTTGTGTCATACGCCTTATCCATATCGAGAAATATCGAGAGGAAGAACTGTTTATGTATAAATTCGTCCCGGATATTTCCTTCAATACGTACAAGATGGTCGGTTGTGGAGCGCCCTTCTCGGAAGCCACACTGATAGGGATCAAGTATTTTGTTCTCTTCAAGGAAATGGATCAGTCGCTCATTTATCATTTCTTCAAATACCTTACACATGCAGCTTGTGAGGGCTATCGGGCGGTAGCTTGCCACTGAGGAAGGATCTTTCCCTTGTTTTAAAACAGGGACCACAATGGCTTCTTTCCATGCGGTCGGAAGGTACCCTGCGTCCCAGATAGTGTTGAAAAGTGCAAGTAGTGTCAGTTGTGTGTAATTGTGTAAGTTTTTCAGCATTTCATACATGATTCTGTCAGATCCCGGTGCAGAGCTCTTGCATGCGCTCAAGGCAGCTCTCAACTCTGCAATACTAAAGGGGCGGTTGTACGGTTCATTCTGCCGACAATTTCTTATGAGTGGCTTGCGCTCTTCTATTTGTTTATATTTGAGAAAGGGTTTTGAATTATTGTTGGAACTTGACACACTCTGAAAGTGCTCGACAAGTGAGTCTGCTTGTTCAAGCAGGGTATCGCCTTGAGTGTTTACCAGGGGGAGTGAATAAGTGTGTCGTCCTTTTATCCGGTTAACCCTGTTCCAGACTTTCCCCTCCTCTGTATAAGAGTTGATACCCGATAAAAACTTTTGCCAACTCTCTCTTCTGGCCTGTCGGCGCGTTCTCCTTCCTTCGGATTTTGCTTTTTTAAAATTAATAAGATTCTCCACAGTGGGAGAGGCGCGTAGCCACCCCCACGCTTCGTTTTGTTTCTTACGGGCGGTCCTACATTCGTCGTTCCACCACGGGACGCGCCGTTTGCATGCGAAATCGCTCACTTCAGATATGCATTTAGATGCGGCATCTATAATGAAGGCTGTAAGATACTGAACGGCAGCATCAATTTCTAAAGAGGACATGTCATTCCATGAGATCCTGGTGAGAGTTCCGAATTTCTCCCAGTCGGCTGTATCGATTTTCCACCTGGGAGCCTGCGGTAGACATTCGTTTTCTTTATATGTTCTTAGTAGTATAGGGAAGTGGTCGCTCCCGTAAGGATTGTCGTTAACTTCCCATTCAACTTCAGACAGTAGTGACGGGATATTAGGCTAAGATCTATTGAAGAAAATGTTCTGTTTGCAAGAGAATAGTATGTCGCTTCCTTCTTATTCAGAAGACAAGCACCAGAAGAGAAAAGAAACTGTTCAATAAGACGACCTCGCGCATCTATACGAGGGTCGCCCCACAGGTCGTTGTGTGCATTGAAGTCGCCAAGAACAACATAGGGTTCTGGCAATTCATCTATAAAGGACTGAAATTCATGTTTAGTTAATTTGTAATGTGGGGGTATATAAAGCGAGCAAATAGTGATGAGTTTGTTTAGCAGAACAACTCGCACCGCCACTGCTTCAAGGGGCGTTCGAAGCTGTAAATGCTGACATGCTATACTTTTATGAGTGAGAATCGCAACACCACCCGATGATGCGGCGGCATCATCGCGATCTTTACGAAACGTAACATAAATACAGAGAAAGTTTGCGTGTTTGTGTTTTAAATATGTTTCCTGTAAACACAGCACTTTTGGATTGTGTTGGTGGATGATTTCCTGCACATCATCAAGGTTTCTAAGGAGACCTCTGACGTTCCATTGTATGATTTATGTATCCATATTTAATGTAAATTGGTGCTGTGTATACGGAAACAGAAATGTTGAATTAGATTACAGAGCTCTTGCGAGGCCCTGTTACCGTGGTTTTGCCTTTTTTGAAGCGCTCGAGCGAGCCTCGCCGCTCCTTAGGCGCTTGGTGCGCCTGGGGATAGGTGTTGTGTCCATTGCCTCTTGTGAGGCGCCGGACACGTGCTCTTGCGAGCGGGAAATTACCAGCGAGGGTCCCGCCTTGGAGGGCAAGACCCCTGCGCCCACCAGCCCGGAGGTCGATGGGGCTCCCAGTGGAATTTGGCTGCGCCGGCTGTTGCCAGCGCTGGGAGGGGCTGGGGAGGTCGAGGCAGCCTCGGCTGCGCCTACCTTCGCGGCCGCTATCGGCCCTGCGGGATCGCTGCGCGTAGCGCAGGTTGCCGCAGATGAGTCTTGTGGGGCCGGCAACCCAAGGGTAGCCTGGCCTGGTTGCTGGTTGGATGGAGTAGGCTTACCTACTTCCACCCTGGGGGCAGGAGCCAAAGGTACCTGCTTGCTGCACGCGGGCTGGGTACTTGGCATTGGCCGCTGCGACGCTGCCCCCCGACGCGCCGCATCAGCATAAGGTGTGCTGTCAAAAGGTGAGCACCGTTTACGAGCTTCCTTAAACGAAATGTTTTCCTTGACTTTAAGGGTGATTATATCTTTTTCTTTTTTTCCAGTTCGGACAGGAGCGTGAGTAAGCTGCATGGACACCACTGCAGTTCACACAGTGAGGTGTGCCACTGCAGTTGTCGGAAGGGTGGCCCTGGACTCCACACTTCGCACTAGTTATTTGACCACGGCAGCTCTGCGAGCCATGGCTGAACCTCTGACATTTGAAACACCGTCTAGGGTTGGGGATATATGGTCGCACAGTTAACCTGATGTATCCTGTGTCGATTGTTTCTGGTAGTATGCTGGATGCAAATGTTAAGATAAGATGCTTGGTTGGAATTTCCTTATTGTCCCCTCTAATGATAATACGCTTTACATCGGTCACATTTTGATTTTTCCACCCTTCCAAGAGTTCAGCTTCTGTCAATTCTTGAAGGTCTGCCTCTGACACGACTGCACGTGAGCTGTTCATTGATCGGTGTGGTGTAACAGAAACTGGTATGTCACCAAAGGTTACCAGACTGCCTAGCTTTTCATATTGATATTTCTGGGGGATCTCAAGAAGAAGATCTCCGCTTGCCATTTTCGTCACCTTATAACCTGACCCTAAGGCTTCGGTCAAGCATCTTGAAACTATGAATGGTGAAATGAGTCTCGCCTGTTTGGCAGCGTTCTCACTATGTACAACATGGCATTTCGGGTAATTCTCTTTTGTGCGCGTCAAATATGTAGTCAAGTCATCGGTGCGTCCCCTCTTCTGAGGGTGACGATCAAGTAGACGGGGAAATGCGGGTGTTCCCATAGTATTTCAGTTTCTTTTCGGCGGCAATGGCGGCCACCCACCACGGAGCCCAACATGTGGACGCTGCAGAACTTAACGCGTAAGGCTGCAGGCGCCAACCGTGCATTGACAATATAACCTAATATATTGTACCAAAGGGAGGGCACATACACAAGGTTAACCCTTGCCGCCGTGGAGAAAGGAAAAAAAAAAGTGGGAGAGAAAGACGAAAATTGGAGAGGAGGAAAGGAAAAGGCGACTGCCGATTTCCTCCAAGTGGGTCAGCCTGGAGGTGCCGTCTATGTGAAACCGAGGCCGAAGAGGTGTGTTGCCTCCGCCGGGGGGCCTTAAAGGTCCAAACACCCAGCATCGGCTCAACCTCCAGGATCCCCTTTTCCCCAGACACGGCTAAGCCGCGCACGGCTACGCGCGGGAGGGTCCAACCCTCGTGTGCTCGGGTACGTGGTGTCGCAACACACCAAACGCCTGCGCACGCAGACGCCCCTGCGGGGCCACAGGTTGGAGGCTCACTTCCGGTCAGTAGAAAGTTATGGGTGCCATATGTGTGTCCTATTCTGAAACGACAGAATAGGACGTCTGTTCGGCGCGATTTTGTTGTAGAGGGCCAGAGTCCTATCTGTGGCTTTATTAGGTGGAGCTTATTATCTTTTTCCATGCCCCACATGCGTTGCCAGTGGGCCCGCAGCCGCCTTCGCAAGAAAGGCCTCATATCTGTGACAGGCACCTCAGCAGTAGGGTTAACGGCTTGCGATGCTATAGACGTGGCCATCTCGTCCGCCAGAACGTTGCCCTCGATGCTCCTATGGCCAGGCACCCAGCATATAATGATATGCTGGTTAGATATGTACGCTTTACACAAGACGGAATATAGTTCATTAAGTACTGGATTTTTGTGTCTATAGGGTGACATCAAGGCTTACACGACGCTTAGGGAGTCTGTATACATCGCTGATTTTTGAAGTTTCGATTTTCCTGCGTGATTTACAGAAGAGAGTACTGCGTAGGCCTCGGCCGTAAAGATACTTGTTTCCGGATGCAGTACACCAGATTCTGAGAAGGATGGGCCGAAGGCAGCATAAGAGACCCCGGCATTTGACTTCGAAGCGTCTGTGTAGAACTCTGCGCAGGAGTGCTTGTGCTGGAGTTCGAGAAGATGCATTCGGATTTCTATCTCTGGTGCGTGTTTTCTTACTTCTAAAAAGAATATGTCACATTCAGTCAGCTGCCACTCCCAAGGTGGTAACACCTTGGTTGGATGCATTACACGAAGCCCGAGGAGTGGGACACGCATTTGATCACTAAGCTCCCTCACACGAAGCGAGAAAGGCCGTCTTACAGAGGGACAGTTGTGGAAAAGTGTAGTAAATATCATATGGTTAACAGTGTGAAAACATGGATGTTGACGATTGGAATGTATATTCAGGAAATATGTAAGGCTGATGGAAGTTCTTTGTAGATGGAGGGACCATTTATTTGATTCCGCGTATAAGCTTTCAATCGGGCTTGTTCTGAAAGCGCCAGTGGCTAAGCGGATACGTAGATGGTGGACAGGATCTAGGATCTTTAGTGCGCTCGGAGCGGCTGAGTTATATACGACGGCGCCATAGTCCAATCGCGATCGAATTAGGCTCTTATAAACATTCATCAAACACTTCCTGTCGCTACCCCATGTTGAGTGGGATAGAATTTCAAGTAGGTTCATTGTCCTCAGACGTTTTTCTTTAAGATATTTAATGTGCTGTATAAAAGTAAGCTTGGAGTCTAGTATAATACCTAGAAATTTGTGTTCTTTGTTGATAGGTATTTGATGTCCACAGACTTGAACACAAGGATCTGGAACCAGGCCTCTCTTTCTAGTAAAAAGAACACAGGAACTTTTGTGGGGGTTGATTTTGAATCCGTTTTCGTCTGCCCACTTGGAAACCTTGTTCAAGCCCTGCTGTACCTGTCTCTCGCATACTGTGAGGTTGCACAATTTGAAGCCTATTTGTATATCGTCTACGTATACGGAATAAAGATGGCCGGTGGCAGTGAAGCACGTAGTGTGTTCATCTTAACGATAAAGAGAGTGCAACTCAGCACGCCTCCCTGGGGTGCACCAGTTTCCTGTGTAAAATGACGTTACAGTGCATTACCAACTTTTACTCGGAAGGTACGATTTGACAAATAGCTTTCTATTAGGACGACCATATTGCCACGGATGCCAATTCCCGACAAGTCTCTCAAGATTGCCTAGCGCCACGTAGTGTCGTACGCCTTCTCAATATCGAGGAATACGGATAGGAAATATTATTTATGTAGAAAGGCGTCGCGAATGTTTCCCTCAATGCGGACAAGGTGATCGGTTGTGGACCGCCCTTGTCTAAAGCCACACTCGAAGGGATCGAGCATATTGTTGAGTTCAAGGAAATATACAAGTCTGCGGTTAACCATTATTTCAAAAAGCTTACAAAGACAATTTGTAAGAGCTATTGGGTGGTAACTTGGCGCCAAGGAAGGGTCTTTACCCTGCTTAAGAACAGGGTCCACAATTGCTTCTTTCCATGTGGATGGGAGGTATCCCGCAGCCCAAATAGTGTTGAAAAGTGTGAGAAGTGTAAGTTGTGTGTCAGTATGTAAGTTTCTGATCATGTCATACATGACTCGGTCAGGTCCCGGTGCAGTGCTTTTGCATGTGTTCAATGCAGCTCTCAACTCGGCAATACAGAAAGGCTGGTTATACGGTTCATTCTGTCTGGATTTTCGTAAGATTGGCTTACGTTCTTCTATTTTTTAAGTTTAAGAAAGGATTGGGAATAGTTGATTGAGCTTGACACGTGCTCAAAGTGCTCCCCAAGTGAGTCTGCCTGAGGTTGCAGGGTATCGCCTTCTGTGTTTACGAAAGGGAGTGAGTATGTTTGCCGCCCTCTTATTCTAATAACCCTGTTCCAGACTTTGGCCTCATCTGTATACGAGTTGATACCTGATAAAAAGTTCTGCCAACTCTGTCTTCTGGCCTGTCGGCGGGTTCGCCTGCCTTGGGATTTTGCTTTTTTAAAATTGATAAGATTCTCCGCAGTGGGGGAGGCGCGTTGCAGCCCCCACGCTTTGTTTTGTTTCTTATGGGCGATCCTACAATCGTCGTTCCACCACGGGACACGCCGTTTGCATACCAATCCATTTACTTGTGATATACATTTAGTTGCGGCATCTATTATGAAGGCTGTAAGATATTCCACAGCAGCATCAATTCCTAACGCGGACATGTCATCCCATGATATGCTAGTTAAGGTTCGGAATTTCTCCCGATCTGCTGTGTCAGTCTTCCACCTAGGAGCCTGTGGTGGATATTCGTCTTCTTTAAGTGTTCTTAATAGTATGGGGAAATGGTCGCTTCCGTACGGATTGTTCGTAACTTCCCATTCGAGTTCAGGCAGTATGGACGGAGAAACTATGCTCAGATCAATTGAAGAAAAGGTATTGTTTGCAAGACAGTAATATGTGGGTTTTTTCTTATTCAGAAGGCACGCACCAGAAGAAAGAAGCAACTGTTCAACAAGACGACCTCGCGCATCTATACGAGAGTCGCCCCAGAGGGAGCTGTGCGCATTGAAATCGCCAAGAACAACATAAGGTTCTGCCAATTGATCGATAAAGGATTGGAATTCATGTTTTGTTAATTTGTAGTTTGGCGGTACGTAAAGGGAGCAAATGGTGACGAGTTTATTTAGAAGAACAGCTCGAACCGCCACTGCTTCGAGGGGCGTTTGTAGCTATAAACGCTGACAGGAGATACTTTTATGAAATAAAATGGCAACACCGCCTGATGATACGACAGCATCATCGCGATCTTTGCGGAACTTGACATACCGTCGGAGAAAGTTTGTGTGTTGTGGTGTTAAGTGTGTTTCCTGTAGACACAGAACTTTTGGATTGTGTTTTTGGATAAGCTCTTGTACGTCATCAAGGTTCCTAAGGAGACCTCTGACATTCCATTGAATTATTTGTGAAGCCATATTGGAAGGAAATAAGTGCTGTGTGTATAGAAAGGGAGGTGTTGCGTTAGGTTACAGAGCTCTTTCGAGGTCCTGTAACGGAATTTCTGCCCTTTCTGCAGCGTTCGAGGGCGTCTCGACGCTCCTTAGGCGTTTGGTGCGCCTTGAGGACAGGTGTAGTGTCCATTGCCTCTTGTGAGGCGCCGGACACGTGCTCTTGCGAGCGAGAAGTTCCAGGGGAGAGTCCTGCCTTGGAGGGCAAGACCCCTGCGCCCACCAGCCCGGAGGTCGATGGGGCACCCTGCGGGATTTGGCTGCGCCGGCTGTTGCCAGCGCTGGAAGGGGCCGGGGAGGTTGGGACAGCCTCGGCTGCGCCCACCTTCGGGGTCGATGGCCCCGTTTGCTGAGTAGGCGGAGCAGCGCTAGCTGCAGCCACCGAGGGGGTGGTTGGCGTCACTGCCGCCTCACTGGGTGTGGGTCGGACAGCCGCCGAAGGCCGTTGTGACGCTGCCGCCTGACGCGCCACTTCGGAAAAGCTTTTTTTTTGGCAGGTATGCTACCCGCCTTCGTGCCTCTTTGAACGATATATTCTCTTTTACTTTTATGGTTACAATTTCTTTTTCCTTCTTCCAGGAGGGGCACGACCGCGAGTACGCGGCGTGATCCCCGTCACAGTTTACACAGTGGAGAGAGTTATTACAAGCTTCAGTGGCGTGTTCAAGGGCACTGCATTTTGCACATATTTGGCGGCCCCGGCAGCTCTGTGAACTGTGACCGAAACGCTGGCATTTGAAGCATCTTAGGGGATTTGGCACATATGGTTTGACACGCAGCTGGATGTACCCGGCCTCTACAGACTCGGGCAGAATACTTGAACCGAATGTGAGTATTAGGTGCTCGGTCGGAATTTCTTTGCCATCCCGCCTCAGTTTAATTCTCTTGACATTGACAACATTCTGCTCACTTAAGCCCTCCAGGAGCTCAGCCTCTGTCAGCTGGAGCAGATCATCATCCAAGACAACGCCGCGGGTGGTGTTCAGAGTACGGTGTGGAATTACTGTCACGGGAACATCCCCAAATGACACTGTTTCTGATCATGCAGTTCTAAAAGGAGATCACCACTTGCCATCTTTGTCGCCTTGTAGCCTGGAGCAAGGGCCTCAGTTAAAGACTTTGATACTAGATATGGGGAGATTGCACGCACTTGTGTGTCTGAAATTTCCGAGTGAATCACATGAAATCGTGGGAAGTTGGGTCTTTCACGAGCAAAGAATTTGAATACATCTTCGGTGCGCCGTCTTTTGTGAGGGCGATCAAGAAGGGGAGGGAAGGAACTAGCCATAGAATGATGTAATGATCGGCGATAACGCCACCCACCCACCGTGGAGCCCTACAAGGGGACGTTACAGGGACTGTAAAAACAGGTCCTGCAAATGCCAGCTGTACGTTATCACTATAACCAAATATGAGATAACCTAGGTAGGTTATTCACACAAGGTTAACCCTTGCTGCCTGGAAAAATTGGAAGTAAACGGCAGCAAGGAGAAGACAGGAAAGGTGGAAAGTGAGAGAAAAACGAAGGCTGGAGGGAGAGAGAGACAGGAAAAGGCAACTACCGATTTCCCCCGGGTGGGTCAGTCCGGGGGTGCCATCTACGAGGAGCAGAGGCCAAAGAGGCGTGTTGCCTCCGCCGAAGGGGGCCTTAAAAGCCCAAACACCCGGCATCGGCTCAACCCCCAGGATCCCCCTTTCCACGGACACGGCTAAGCCGGACACGGCTACACGCGGACACGGACACGGCTACACGCGGGAGGGTCCAATCCTCGTGTGCTCGCGTACGTGGTGTCGCAACACACCACACGCCTGCTGACGCAGACGCCCCTGTGGGGGGCCGCCTGTTCTCGTAGAAGCAAAACGATGTGTTCTTTGCTCAGCGTACATGAGTGATACATTGCAACGTTCGGGGCCAGCCACCTACAGTTGAAGCAGAAGATTACGCTACGTTTTGTTCTCTATTGTCGCGAGAGTAGAACGGGCATTCTACTCTCTCTCTGAAGGGGAGAGCGAAAAGCACATTTCACTCTCTCCTTGGTCACAGGGTGAACAATTCATTTGATGATGATGTGTGTGGGTTAGTGGCGCAAGGGCCAGATATGGCCAAAGAGCGCCATGTCCGTGTTAATTTGTTTGCAGTGAAATCATGAGTACTAAGAAGTTTGTGTGCCGTGGCTGTAGAAGGGCCTTAAAAATGGTAGCGCTAAAGTGCGTAAAATCTGTATAATACGATTATGGCGATGATTTATGAAGTGTACTATGAACAATAAGACAATTAAAAAGAATGATATGATGTCTAAAGATATATCAGGTTATATAAGATATGCTAGAGCACTAATGCCTCCTTAGAGCCCTTGAGACACAAGGGCCTGGAGGCATGTGCTATTTAAAACAATTATCGCAGCGGCATCCTCTGGAGCGAGGATGCTCTACGAATTTAATGGGCTTATGACGTGTAGAACTACATCTTTTAAGAAGTCGAGGACTGCCTTGGTATTAAAAAGCGGTTCATGACCAAGAAACATAGCCGGGTGCAGAGGGATGTAATAACGGTATGCTAGCGGAAAATGTTTCTTTCTTTCAGGTTCGGCTTTCCGACACTCCAAGAGGACATGGAGGACGGTCAGCCTCTCACCGCATCTACCACAGGTTGGAGGATCGTTTCCCGTGAGTAAAAAGTTGTGGGTCCCAAATGTGTGTCCTATTCTGAGGCGACAGAATAGGACTTCTGTTCGCCGAGATTTTGTTGGGGAGGGCCAGAAACCTAACCGGGGCTTTATAACGTGCAGTTTGTTATTTGTTAGCGCGTCCCACGTGCACTGCCAGTGACTTCGCAGTTTCTTTCGTACGAAAGGCCTCAGGTCTGTGACAGGCACATCAGCGGTAGGGTTAACAGCTTGCGATGTGATTGACGTGGCCATCTCGTCCGCGAGAACGTTGCCTTCGATTCCCCTATGGCCAGGGACCCAGCATATTATGATATTCTGGTTAGATGAGTACGCTTTACATAATGCCGAATACAGTTCATTGAATACCGGATTTTTATGTTTGTAGAGTGACTTTAAGGCCTTCACGACGCTTAGAGAGTCTGTATAGATCGCTGCTTTTGAAAGTTTTGATCTTCTTATATGCTTCACGGCAGAGAGTAATGCGTAGGCCTCGGCCGTAAAGATGCTTGTTTCGGGATGCAGTACATCGGATTCCGAAAAGGATGGGCCGACTGCTGCATAGGATACCCCGGCATTTGACTTCGAAGCGTCTGTGTAGAAATCTGCGCAGGAGTGCTTGTACTGTAGTTCTAGGAAATGCATTCTGATTTCGATCTCTGGTGCGTGTTTTGTTATTTCTAAAAAGGATATGTCACATTCTATGACCTGCCACTCCCAAGGCGGTAACAACTTGGTTGGATGCATTAGGCGAAGCTCGAGGAGTGGGACATGTATCTCATCACTAAGCTCCCTCACTCGAAGCGAGAAAGGCTTTCTTACAGAAGGACGATTATGGAATAGTGTAGTGCAGGTCATATCGTTAACAGTGTTAAAACATGGATGTTGATGATTGGAGTGTATTTTTAGGAAATATGTAAGGCTTATGTAACTTCTCTGAAGATGGAGCGACCATTCATTTGATTCCGCGTATAAGCTTTCAATCGGGCTTGTTCTGAAAGCACCAGTGGCTAAGCGGATACCTAGATGGTGGATAGGATCTAGGATCTTTAGTGCGCTCGGAGCGGCAGAGTTATATACGACGGCACCATAGTCCAATCGTGATCGAATTAGGCTCTTATAAACATTCATCAGACACTTCCTGTCGCTACCCCATGTTGAGTGGGATAGAATTTTAAGTAGGTTCATTGTCCTTAGACATTTTTCTTTAAGATATTTAATGTGCTGTATAAAAGTAAGCTTGGAGTCTAGTATAATACCTAAAAATTTGTGTTCTTTGTTTATGGGTATTTGATGTCCACACAGTTGAACACACGGATCTGGAACCAGGCCTCTCTTTCTAGTAAAAAGAACACAAGTGCTTTTGTGGGGGTTGATCTTAAATCCGTTTTCGTCAGCCCACTTGGAAACCTTGTTCAGGCCCTGCTGTACCTGTCTCTCGCATACTGCGAGGTTGCAGGATTTAAAGCCTATTTGTATATCGTCGACGTATACGGAATAAAAAATGGCCGGTGGCAGTGAAGCACGTAGTGTGTTCATCTTAACAATAAAAAGAGTGCAGCTTAGCACACCTCCCTGGGGTACACCAGTTTCCTGCGTAAAAGGACGTGACAGTGCATTACCGACTTTTACTCGGAAGGTACGATTGGACAAATAGCTTTCTATTAGGGCGAGCATATTGCCACGGATCCCCATTCCCGACAAGTCTCTCAAGATTCCGTAGCGCCACGCTGTGTCATACGCCTTCTCCATATCTAGGAACACGGATAGGAAATATTGCTTATGTAGAAAGGCGTCGCGAATGTTTCCCTCAATGCGCACAAGGTGATCAATTGTGGACCGCCCTTCCCTGAAGCCACACTGAAAGGAATCAAGCATTTGGTTTAATTCCAGGAAATGTATGAGCCGCCGATTAACCATTTTCTCAAACAGCTTACAAATGCAACTTGTGAGGGCTATCGGGCGGTAACTTGACGCCAACGAAGGATCTTTACCTTGCTTCAGAATGGGAATCACAATCGCTTCTCTCCATGCAAGTGGAAGATACCCAGCAGCCCAAATAGTGTTAAAAAGTGCAAGTAAAGTCAATTGTGTATCAGTGTGTACGTTCTTAATTATGTCGAACATAATTCTGTCAGGTCCTGGAGCAGAGCTCTTGCATGTGATCAAGGCAGCTCTTAGCTCGGCAATGCTAAAGGGACGGTTGTAAGGCTCATTCTCTCGACCTTTTCTTGTTAATGGCTTACGTTCTTCTGTTTCTTTGTGTTTGAGAAAGGATTGTGTATAATTTGTTGGACTTGACACGCTCTCAAAATATTCCCCAAGTGAGTCTGCCTGGGCTTGCAGTGTATGTCCCTGTGTGTTTACCAGGGGGAGTGCATGTGTTTGCCGCCCTCTAATCCTATTTACTCTGTCCCAGGCTTTGGCCTCATCCCTGAACGAGTTAATACTTGATAAAAACTTGTGCCAGCTTTCTCTTCTGGCCTGTCGGCGGGTTCGCCTGCCTTGGGACTTTACTTTTTTAAAGTTCATAAGATTTTCCGCTGTGGGAGAAGCGCGTAGCAACCCCCACGCCTTGTTCTGATTCTTACGGGCGATCCTACATTCGCTGTTCCACCACGGCACACGTCGTTTGCATGCCAGACCACTCACTTCGGATATGCATTTTGATGCGGCATCTATTATGAGTGATGTAAGATATTCCACAGCCGCATCAATTTCTAAAGAAGACATATCGGCCCATGAGATGTTAGTGAGAGTTCGATATTTCTCCCAGTCGGCTGTATCTATCTTCCACCTAGGAGCTCGTGGAGGAAGTTCATTTTCTTTAGGTGTTCTTAGTAATACAGGGAAGTGATCGCTCCCGTAAGGGTTTCTCGTAATTTCCCATTCGAGTTCGAGCAGTAAAGAGGCGGAAACTATACTAAGATCTATTGACGAAAAGGTTCTGTTCGCAAGAGAGTAATATGTGGGTTCTTTCTTATTTAGAAGGCACGCTCCAGAAGAGAAAAGGAACTGTTCAACGAGGCGACCTCGCGCATCGATACGAGAGTCTCCCCACAAGGTGCTGTGTGCATTGAAATCGCCAAGAACAACATAAGGTTCTGGCAATTCATCTATGAAGGACTGAAATTCATGTTTGCTTAGTTTGTAGTGTGGGGGTATATAAATCGAGCAAATAGTGATAAGTTTGTTTAGCAAAACTATTCGAACCGCCACTGCTTCAAGGGCCGTTCGTAGCTGTAAATGTTGACATGCTATGCTCTTTTGGATTACAATTGCAACACCTCCCGATGATGCGATTGCATCATCACGATCTTTGCGAAAAGTAACATACTGTCGGAGACCTCTAACGACCCAACGTTCCATTGAATAATTTGTGTATCCATATTGAAGGCTAATAAGTGCTGTGTGTATGGAAACAGGTGATGCCTTAGGTTACAGAGCTCTTTCGAGGCCCTGTAACAGGGGTTCTGCCCTTTCTGGAGCGTTCGAGTGAGCCTCGCCGCTCCTTAGGCGCTTGGTGCGCCTTGGGAATAGGTGTAGTGTCCATTGCCTCTTGTGAGGCGCCGGACACATGCTCTTGCGAGCGAGAAGTTACTAGAGAGGGTCCCGCCTTTGAGGGCAAGACCCCTGCGCCCACCAGCCCGGAGGTCGATGGGGCTCCCCGAGAGATTTGGCTGCGCCGGCTGTTGCCAGCGCAGGAAGGGACCTGGGAAGTTGAGGCAGCCTCGGCTGCGCCCACCTTCGGGGTCGATGGTTCCTTCTCCTCGGTTGACGGAGCAGCGCTAGCTGCAACCGTCGCGGGGGCAGATGGCGTGACTGCCGACTCACTGCTTGTGGGTCGGACAGCCGCCGGAGGCCGTTGTGACGCTGCCCCCTGACGCGCCACTTCGGCAAAGCTTTTCTTTGGCAGGTATGCTACCCGCCTTCGTGCCTCTTTGAACGATATATTCAATTTTACTTTTATGGTTACAATTTCTTTTTCCTTCTTCCAGGAGGGGCACGACCGTGAGTACGCGGCGTGATCCACATCACAGTTTACACAGTGTAGAGAGTTATTACATTCTTCTGTTGCATGTTCAAGGGCACTGCATTTCGCACATGTTTGGCGGCCTCGGCAGCTCTGCGAGCTGTGGCCAAAACGTTGGCATTTGAAACATCTCAAGGGATTTGGCACATACGGTCTTACACGGAGCTTGATGTACCCGGCCTCGATTGATTCGGGCAGGACACTTGAATTGAAGGTGAGGATTAGGTGCTTGGTCGCAATTTCTTTACCCTCGCGCCTTATCTTGATTCTTTTGACATTTATGACATTTTGATCACTGAAGCCCTCCAAGAGTTCAGCCTCAGTGAGCTCAAGCAAATCATCATTTGACACAACACCACGGGTGGTGTTCATTGTACGGTGCGGGGTTACTGTTATGGGGGTCTCTCCAAATGATACTTGTTGCGGTAGTTTCTCATACTGTTTTACATCGCGGAGCTCCAAGAGGAGGTCGCCGCTTGCCATCCTCGACACTTTGTAACCTGGACCAAAAATATCAGTTAGGGACTTTGAAACAAGGAATGGTGAGATGTATCGCACTGCTTTGTTTGGCTTTTCGGAATGAATAACATGGAAGCGGGGAAAGTTCTGGGTTTGGCGTCCAAAAAACTTGAAGACATCTTCGGTGCGCCCTCGTTTCTGAGGGCGATCAGTAAGGGAGGGGAAAGAAGTTTCCATGAAAAAATGTATGCTTTCGGCAACAGCGCCGACCGCCCACCACGGAGCCCAACGAGGGGACGCGGCAGAGCTTGCGTACAAGTCTGCACGACGCCAGTCGTACGCCGTCACTATAACCGAATATGGTGTACCCAAGGTTGGATAGCCACACAGGGTTAACCCGTGCCGCCAGGAGAAAGGAAGTAAAAAGAAGAGAGAAGGAGACAGGAAAGGTCAAAAAGTGAGAGATAAAGACGAATATTCGAGGAGGGAGAGACAGGAAAAGGCGACTGCCGATGTGCTCCAGGTGGGTCAGCCTGGAGGTGCCGTCTATGTGAAGCCGAGGCCGAAGAGGTGTGTTGCCTCCGCCGGGGGGCCTTAAAGGTCCAGACACCCAGCATCGGCTCAACCCCCAGGATCCCCTTTTCCCCAGACACGGCTAAGCCGCGCACGGCTACACGCGGGAGGGTCCAATCCTCGTGTGCTCGGGTCCGTGGTGCCGCAACACACCAAACGCCTGCTTGCGCAGACGCCCCTGCGGGGAACAATTCATTTGACTCTACTCGACATTTTGCGAGAATAAAACGACGCCTTGAAGAGTAAATCGGCCACTTCACTCCTGCGACAGCCTTCGTAGTTTTTAGAGTATACTCCGGTATAGATTATTTCTGCTGCCACTGCTGCAGCTTTCAGTGTTGCCATTTCGTTTCATCATGCGAACTTTTGTCCAATTGTCTAAACATGAAGAACATTGAGAAAATGCTTATTAGGAAAGATTAGATAGCATGCTTGAGATAGTAACGACAACTGTCGTTTCCAAGCTGTACTCTCAGCCTTCCCTGATAACTAATGGCCTGAAGATTGAGATCGCGATGTTGAAACGCAGTCTTGATTACTTAAACGAGACATTGGAGCCCCTCAGATCTGAAAAGAACGAATTAACGGCAAGCAACGTATCCCTGATTTCGCGTAGCTACGCCCAGTAAAAGCGTATCAATGACATGGAGCGATAGTAGAGAAAAAGCAACGTCGAAATTAAAGGCGTTTCGTACACTCAGGGGGAAAACTGC
Organism: Dermacentor variabilis; assembly: GCF_050947875.1. Lineage (NCBI taxonomy): Eukaryota > Metazoa > Arthropoda > Arachnida > Ixodida > Ixodidae > Dermacentor > Dermacentor variabilis. Next base: position 232,561,514 of record NC_134569.1, on the reverse strand, counting down.
ACCGCTATTCTCAATACTATTGCCTCTAAAATTGACTTCCCTGTTTCGGCTGGTGATATACACATTATTGACTGTGTTGCATCTGATTCAGAGTCAAATAATTTACCAGTGACATTTCAGTCACGACCGTTTAGAAAGTGTTTTTGGGAAAGCTCGTAAAACTCGTCTACGTGCAAACGACATCGGTTTCTGTACTTCACGTGGCATGCCTGTCTTCGTCAAAGACCACCTCACTCCTCAGGATAAACAACTGTTCAGCAAGGCCTTGCAACTTCTGGAAGAACTGGCTCTTTCTGTGGACTGATGATTGCGTCATAATGGCGAGGCAGTCAACAAACACGAGGGTTCGAATCAAAAATGAGTCCGACATAAGTGTGCTTGCCTAATCAGATAACGCCTTCATTGCTTCACTTTATCATTATGGCGTACATTTCCGCTAATGAATTCAATCCGTTTTTTTCAATAGCTATCATTCAGCGATTCAATCTAGTGCACGCAGCCTACGTAAACATTTTCAGCAGGTTCAAGTGCTGCTGTCCACATGTCTCCACTAATCCTCGATAATATGGTTTTCAGAGACATGGCTTAGTCGTAGTAATAGGAATCTCTACTGCATTCCATCCTACACAGCCGAAAATATCAACCATGCTTCATCAAAACCTGGTGGCGCAGCCATGTTTATTCCTTCTGGAATCCGATATAGACAAAGCCTAGATCTTCATCTAAATATACGTGACTGCGAGTCAGTTTGGTTCGAAGTTGACTACTCTTTCCTTGGCAAATATCATAAAAATATTCTTTTAGGGTCCATTTATCGATCACCTCATTCTCCAGTTCTGGCCTCTTGTGATGCACTCGACATCGTTCTTGGCATTATCTCGAAATAAAATAAGTCTGCTGTCCTCATAAATGACATAAACATTAAGCTACTTGATTCTTCTTCCTCATGCTTTGTCCAATACGTCGGCTTTTTTCGCGCTTACGGCCTTGAATCTCTTCTTTCTCTTCCTTGTCGTTGCTCTGCCGATGGCTGAGCAACACTAATTGGTCATGCGCTGTCTAACCTCATCTCGCCTCCTGCCGCATTTATTCTTGAAAATCATATTACGGGTCATTTCCCCAAAGCTCTTGGCTTTGACAATAATCTTCGCATCAATAACACAAGTTTTCTTAAACACAGGCTTGATCATGCTAAATTTGTACAAATAATATCCAGCTGTGATTGGTTCTGCGTAATTTCAACGGACAATGTTGAGTAAGCTAATAGAAACAGTCTCAATAATAACCAACTATGTCACTCGATCCATACCGTCTGTTCAGTGCCAATAATGTTATTCTTCTCCTTCGAATCGCTAGTTTAACACCCAGATAACCTAATATCCTACGTAGAAAGGATAACCTATATAAGAAGACTAAAAGGCAACCATTTATTCTGCACTTAAAAGATCACTACTAACAATACTGTAATACCTTGAATATATTGATGCTTAAAAAAGCGATTACTAAAATGAAATAGAATCATCCTGGTTCTGACCTAAAAACAATGACGTTCGATCAATCATTTTCTTAGTAAGCGTGTAAGTCCTTCTATAAATTATATTACTTACGATGATCCATTATAGCTATCCCACTCGACATCGCTAACACATTCGGTGAATACTTCTCCACCCTTCCTGTTCCATCTGTTTCCCCAGACAAACTTCGTCTTTAGGATCATTCGTTTTTTTTCTTTTCCCCACAATTCTGGAAGAGGTAAACAATATAATAGTCAACTTTAAATACTCTACTGCTGGTGTAGAAAATATTCATGCTAATCACGTATAATTGGTTGCCGATATCATTGCGAATATGCTTGCCTTTAAAATTTGCCTATTTTTTCAAGGAGGTATAGTTCCCAGCGCGTAAAAAATAACTAAGGTAATCATGGTAATTCAAATGGGTGATAAATCATTAATTCGCAATTACAGACCAATTTGTGTTCTTCAAATTTTTAGGAAAGTTCTTGAAAAATTAAACCACATTGGTCTGTCTAGCTATCTCGAAAAATTTCAATTTTAATTGTCGCTCCTGACCGCGTTATATTGATTTACATAACCTGGTTACTCTATATTGCGCATTCATTCACAGACATCTAAACTGCTGCGTAACTTCCTGGGGTGGAACCTATCACTCTCGTACTCCGTCCTTACATGTCCGGAATGAAGCCATCCGTGTTACTGCTAAGGGTAATCACCGATCACATGTTACAGAACTGTACCGCGATCTTTACTTTGCATTACTTATGTTGTGCTATTCAGTGTTTGCATAACTGCATATCGATCAACTAAAGACCATGATATTCCAAATTTTTTTTTCATGCGTTCCTTCGTATGAATGAATGAATGAATGTGTATTGTTTAGTGGCGCAAGGGCCAGGGATGGCCAAAGAGCGCCATGACTAATTATGTGTTGTTAAGCGCTGATTTGTGAGTTTCGATGGTGGGATGTAACATGGCTGTAAAGTGGCCTAAAATCAATGCGTATGATAGAAGCGTAAAATGATATATAGTATAAAATTATGATAGTGACATATGTAGTTGTCTATGGGTATAGTACGCTTGATAAGTGATCATGACGCTAAAATGCAAGAACATGGAAATAGCTCCTATGCCTCCGGAAGGCCTTTGAGCCCAAAGGCTGGGAGGCAGGCGCTTTCTATTAATGCAGTTACCGCAGCAGAAACCTCAGTTAAGAGGCTGTGCTACGGATTTCCTGGTGATATAACATGAAAACTACGTACATCTTTTAAAAATTCGAACAACGCCTGATATTTAAAGAAAGGTTCTATACCTATGAACATTTGAGGATGAAGTGGAATTCGCTGCCGATGTGGGAATGGAAAATGCTTTTTCCTATTTGTGTCTAGTTCCCTGCATTGTATCAGGATGTGAAGCACGGTAAGTGGCTCACCACATTTATCACACGTGGGTGGATCGCCACTGGACAAGAGGTATGCGTGTGTGCTGTATGTGTGTCCTATCCTGAATCTGCAAAGTGTTACTTCTGTGTGGCGGTTCTTTGATACCGGGGGCCAGTTGCCAAGATACGGCTTGATAACGTGTAGTTTATTTTCTGTTTCCTTGTCCCACAAGCGCTGCCAGAAAGCCCTTAGCTTTTTTCTTATTGATGGCTTGAGGTCCATTACAGGGACAGTCGTGGAAGTGTTGGAAGCGTTCGTGTGGACGGATGTGGCTAGCTGGTCAGCCAACACGTTTCCCTCTATCTCTCGGTGCCCCGGCACCCAGCATACGACGATATGCTGCTTGGACGCATAGGTGGTTAGTAATGCTGAGTAAAGAGATACAATGACAGGGTTTTGATATTTTTTGACACTTTTCAAAGAATCTGTGTATATAACTGACTTTTGGATATTAAATTCTTTAATGTGTTTCACGGCGGCCAATATCGCGTAGGCCTCTGCTGTGAAAATACTTGTGCTAGGATTCAATACACCGGAATCCGAAAAGGATGGAGCGTCCGCTGCGTAAGACACGCCAGAATAACACTTCGATGCGTCTGTAAAGAATTCAGGACAGGAGTATTTGTGCTGCAATTCGAGGAAGTGCATTCGGATATGCGCGACAGGCGCGCGCTTTGTGACAGTTACGAAAGATGTATCACAGTGTATAGATTGCCACTGCCAGGGCGGGGGCCGTATAACCGGGGGCATAAGGTGGTATTCAAGCAGTGCAACCCTTGTTTCTTTAGCTATGTCTCTAATACGTAGTGAGAAAGGCTTTGCCACTGTGGGCCGGTTGCGGAAAAGTTGAGAACTGAACAAATCATTTATAGTGGAATACGCGGGGTGCTCACTGTTTGCATTCACTCTCAGAAAATACATAAAAGACGAATATGCTCTCTGCAGTTGAAGTGACCATTCATCCGATTCAACGTACAGGCTTTCCACTGGGCTTGTTCTGAAGGCGCCTGTGGACAGGCGAATTCCTAAGTGGTGGACAGGGTCTAGCATCTTCAAAGCAGTTGGTGTAGCCGACTGGTAAACTATGGCTCCATAGTCTAGCCGTGTGCGTATGAGGCTTTTATATAAGTTCATAAGACATTTTCTATCACTGCCCCAGGTTGTGCGTGACAGCAGCTTTAAGATATTCATTGTTTTCATACATTTGTTTTTAAGATACTTTATGTGCTGTATAAAGGTTAATTTCGCGTCTAAAATTATGCCTAAAAATTTATGTTCCTTCTTTACAGGCAGACGCTCATCATGCAACACAATTTCAGGATCAGGATGCAGGCCTCTTTTTCTAGAGAAAACGACACAGGAGCTTTTTTGTGGGTTCAGTCTGAACCCGTTCTCATCCGTCCATTTGGAGACATTGTTAAGAGCAAGCTGGACCTGTCGCTCGCAGATTGCGAGAGAACTTGATTGAAATCCTATCTGCACATCGTCAACATATGTTGAATAGAAGATGTTACGTGGTATGTGTAGACGAAGAGAATTCATTTTTACTATAAAGAGCGTGCAGCTGAGCACCCCGCCCTGCGGCACTCCGGTTTCCTGTACAAATTTTCGTGACAGAACGTTGCCCACTCGAACACGGAATGTGCGTTTGGACAGATAACTTTCGATAACATTGAACATATTACCGTGTATACCTAACTGTGAGAGGTCTCTCAATATCCCAAACCGCCACGTAGTGTCATATGCTTTCTCCATATCTAGGAATATTGATACGAAAAACTGCTTATGAACAAAAGCTTCACGGATACGTGCCTCGATACGTATGAGATGGTCATTGGTGGATCGACCCTCCCGAAACCCGCACTGGTATGGGTCGAGCAATTTGTTTGTTTCGAGGAAGTGAAGTAAGCGACAGTTTACCATTTTTTCGAAAACTTTGCAGAGGCAACTTGTTAATGCTATGGGTCTGTAACTTGATACGGAGGAAGGATCCTTTCCGTGCTTTAGAATTGGGTTTATAATAGCCTCTTTCCAAACAGACGGGATCTCGCCGGAAAACCATATAACGTTGTAGAGGTAAAGGAGGGTTATTTGTGTTTCGGGAGGTAATTGTTTCAACATCTCATATATTATGCGGTCTGAACCTGGGGAGGATGTATTACAACAGTTCAGTGCTGCCTGCAGTTCTGCTATGGAGAAGGGTTCGTTGTACGCCATACTTTTATCACATTTTCTTTGTAACTTTTGCTGTTCTATTCGTGTTTTGGTCTTTAGGAAGGTTTCGGAGTAGTGCGAGGAGCTCGATATGTGTTCAAAATGTGCACCAAGAGAGTTGGCTTTATCTTCCCGGCTTTCTCCGTGGCTGTTTACTAAAGGTAAGGAATACGTTTGTTGCCCGTTAACTTTCTTAACTCTATTCCAGACTTTCCTCTCATCTGTGTAAGAGTTAATGCTTGATATAAACTGTGCCCAACTCTCTCGTCTAGCTTGTCGGCGTGTTCTCCTTGCCTGGGATTTGACATGTTTAAAGTTTTCCAGGTTTTCTGCTGTTGGCGAGTCGAGAAGCACTGCCCACGCTTTGTTCTGGTTCCTCCGCGCTTGCCTACATGCATCGTTCCACCAGGGAACACGCCGCTTAGAACCAGTGCCGCTCGCTTGAGCAATACACTTAGAGGCGGCATCAAGTATAAAAGCTGTAAAATATCTGACAGCATCAGCTATGGTTAAACCGGACATCTCAGTCCACGTCATGTAAGTAAGAGCTCGGTACCGTTCCCAATCGGCTGAGTCAACCTTCCACCGGGGGACCTGCGGGAGAAGTTGATCTTGTTCCGTCGTACTTATGATTATTGGAAAGTGGTCACTTCTATACGGGTTGTTAAGCACACTCCATTTAAAATAAGGTAAAAGTGTCGGCGATAAAATGCTAAGATCTATGGCAGAATATGACTTGTTAGCCAGGTTAAAATATGTAGGCTCCTTTGTATTCAAGAGACATGCTCCAGAAGTAAAAAGCAGTTGTTCAATGACGCGACCACGCGCATCACAACGTGAATCGCCCCACAGACTACTGTGTGCATTAAAATCACCAAGAATCAAATAGGGCTCCGGGAGCTCATCTATTAATGATTCTATATCGCGTCTGTGAAGGTGATAATGTGGTGGTATATACAAGGAGCAGATGGTTATGAGTCTATTTAAAAGTACGGCTCGAATGGCCATTGCCTCAAGGGGCGTTTGGAGCTTGAAATGCTGACGTGCTATACTTCTGTCAGCAATGATGGCTACACCGCCAGATGATGCGAGAGCATCCTCGCGGTCTCTTCGGAAAGTCATATATTGTCGGAGGAAGTTGGTGTGCTTGGACGTCAGATGGGTTTCCTGCACACACAGCACTTTAGGATTAAATTTAGAGAGAATTTCTTGGACATCATCTAGGTTTCTTAATAGTCCTCTAACATTCCACTGTATGATGTTATGCATGTTGAGAAAAAAAAATGTGCTGTGTGTCTCGAGAGAGAGGAGAGTGACGTTACTTTACAGGGCCTTTGTTAGGCCCTGTAATTGGTGTTTTGTCTTTTCTGGAGCGGTCAAGAGAACCTCGCCGCTCCTTCGACGCTAACTGCGCCGTTTGGCTTGAATTGGTGTCCGTAGCCTCTTGCAAGGCGCTGGACACCCGCTCCAAAGAGCGATGTGTGCGTCGCGCAGACTTCATCTCAAGCGACGAAGTCTTCGTCCCCAGCAGGCCGGAGGTCGACAAGACCCCTGTGGCCTCTGCGGTGCCCTGGCTGCTGCCGGAGCTTGAAGAGGCCACTGGTGTGGACACTTCGAGAGAGGGCAGGGCAGCGTTGGCTGCTCCCACCGTAGGGGCGGGTGGCGCAAGCCTCGGCACGCTAGGCGTGGACCGGGCTGCCGCCAGAAGCCGTTGTGGTGCCGCCCCCCATTGCACCACTTCAGCGAAAGATGTTTTCAATGTAAATAACGAGGATACCCTTTGTCGTGCTTCACGGAATGTAATGTTCTCCTTAAATTTTATAGTAATTATTTCCTTTTCTTTCTTCCAGGCTGAACAAGCTCTGGAGTATGCAGGGTGACTGCCGTCGCAGTTCGGACAATTTACCTCATAATTTTTGCAGTCATCAGCAGAGTGACCGGTTGTGCCGCACTTTGCGCACATAAGATGTCCTCGGCAGCTCTGGGATGCGTGACCAAATCTCTGACATTTGAAGCAACGTCACGGGTTCGGGATGTAGGGTCGGACATGAAGCTTTACATAGCCGGTTTCAAGTGTCTCGGGTAAAGTAGTTGAACTGAAAGTGAGTATTAAATGCTTTGTTGCGATTTCATTGTCATTCCGTCTGATTTTGATGCGCTGCACATGGATTACGCCTTGGTCCTTCCATCCATCCAGGAGTTCTTCTTCATTCAATGCCATTAAGTCTTCATCTGATACTACGCCTTTGACTATGTTAATAGTTCGATGTGCGCTGACAGAGACAGGGATGTTACCAAAAGCTACGAGATGTGAGAGTCTGTTGTACTGTTCTTTGTCTTTTAGTTCGAGGAGCAAATCCCCACTTGCCATCTTTGTTATTTTATAACCAGCTCCAATGGTCTCTTTTAGGCACTTAGCCACAAGGAATGGGGAAATTGCTCTAGCTTTTGTGGATGCTTGTTCACAGTGAAGGACACGGAATTTCGGGAATGATTCTTTGTTTCTGGGTAAGAACAACGAGGTTGCGTCGGTGCGTACCCTTTTCGAGGCACGATCGGGTGAAAACGGGTTGGAGGATCCCATGGAAAAAGTGAGTTTTTCGGCAACGGCGTCTGCCACCCACCACGGAGCCCAACAAGGGGACGTGGCAGAACATGAAAACAAGTCTGCACAGCGCCAGCAGTATGCCGTTACTATAACCCAATATGGTATACCCAAGGTAGGACCGCCACACCAGGTTAACCCTTGCCGCCAGGAAAAGTCGAAATGAATGGAAAAGATGAGAAGACAGGAAAGATAAAAGGTGGAAGAGAAAGACGAAGATAGATAAGGATAGAGAGAGACAGGAAAAGGCAACTACCGAATTCCCCCGGGTGGGTCAGTCCGGGGGTGCCGTCTATGTGATGCAGAGGCCAAAGGGGTGTGTTGCCTCCGCCGGGGGGCCTTAAAGGTCCAAACACCCAGCATCAGTTCAACCCCCAGGATCCCCCTTTCCCCAGACACGGCTAAGCCGCGCACGGCTACACGCGGGAGGGTCCAACCCTCGTGTGCTCGGGTCCGTGGTGTCGCAACACACCACACGCCTGCTGACGCAGACGCCCCTGTGGGGGGCCGCCTGTTCTCGTAGAAGCAAAACGATGTGTTCTTTGCTCAGCGTACATGAGTGATACATTGCCATGTTCGGGGCCAGCCACCTACAGTTGAAGCAGAAGATTACGCTACGTTTTGTTCTCTACTGTCGCGAGAGTAGAACGGGCATTCTACTCTCTCTCTGAAGGGGAGAGCGAAAAGCACATTTCACTCTCTCTTTGGTCACAGAGTGAACAATTCATTTGACTCTACTCGACATTTTGCGAGAATAAAACAACGCCTTGAAGAGTAAATCGGCCACTTCACTCCTGCGACAGCCTTCGTAGTTTTTAGAGTATACTCCGGTATAGAATATTTCTGCTGCCACTGCTGCAGCTTTCAGTGTTGCCATTTCGTTTCATCATGCGAACGTTTGTCCAATTGTCTAAACATGAAGAACATTGAGAAAATGCTTATTAGGAATGATTAGATAGCATGCTTGAGATAGTAACGACAACTGTCGTTTCCAAGCTGTACTCTCAGCCTTCCCTGATCACTAATGGCCTGGTGATTGAGATCGCGATGTTGAAACGCAGTCTTGATTACTTAAACGAGACATTGGAGTCCCTCAGATCTGAAAAGAACCAATTAACGGCAAGCAACGTATCCCTGATTTCGTGTAGCTACGCCCTGTAAAAGCGTATCAATGACATGGAGCGATAGTAGAGAAAAAGCAACGTCGAAATTAAAGGCGTTTCGTACACTCAGGGGGAAAACTGCACCGCTATTCTCAATACTATTGCCTCTAAAATTGACTTCCCTGTTTCGGCTGGTGATATACACATTATTGACTGTGTTGCATCTGATGCAGAGTCAAATAATTTACCAGTGACATTTCAGACACGACCGTTTAGAAAGTGTTTTTGGGAAAGCTAGTAAAACTCGTCTACGTGCAAACGACATCGGTTTCTGTACTTGACGTGGCATGCCTGTCTTCGTCAAAGACCACCTCACTCCTCAGAATAAACAACTGTTCAGCAAGGCCTTGCAACTTCTGGAAGAACTGGCTCTTTCTGTGGACTGATGATTGCGGCATAATGGCGAGGCAGTCAACAAACACGAGGGTTCGAATCAAAAATGAGTCCGACCTAAGTGTGCTTGCCTAATCAGATAACGCCTTCATTGCTTCACTTTATCATTATGGCGTACATTTCCGCTAATGAATTCAATCCGTTTTTTTCAATAGCTATCATTCAGCGATTCAATCTAATGCACGCAGCCTACGTGAACATTTTCAGCAGCTTCAAGGGCTGCTGTCCACATGTCTCCACTAATCCTCGATAATATGGTTTTCAGAGACATGGCTTAGTCGTAGTAATAGGAATGTCTACTGCATTCCATCCTACACAGCCGAAAATATCAACCATGCTTCATCAAAACCTGGTGGCGCAGCCATGTTTATTCCTTCTTAAATCCGATATAGACAAAGCCTAGATCTTCATCTAAAGATACGTGACTGCGAGTCAGTTTGGTTCGAAGTTGACTACTCTTTCCTTGGCAAATATCATAAAAATATTCTTTTAGGTTCCATTTATCGATCACCTCATTCTCCAGTTCTGGCCTCTTGTGATGCACTCGACATCGTTCTTGGCATTATCTCGAAATAAGCCTGCTGTCCTCATAAATGACATAAACATTAACCTACTTGATTCTTCTTCCTCATGCTTTGTCCAATACGTCGGCTTTTTTCGCGCTTACGGCCTTGAATCTCTTCTTTCTCTTCCTTGTCGTTGCTCTGCCGATGGCTGAGCAACACTATTTGGTCATGCGCTGTCTAACCTCATCTCGCCTCCTGCCGCATTTATTCTTGAAAATCATATTACGGGTCATTTCCCCAAAGCTCTCGGCTTTGACAATAATCTTCGCATCAATAACACAAGTTTTCTTAAACACAGGCTTGATCATGCTAAATTTGTACAAATAATATCCAGCTGTGATTGGTTCTGCGTAATTTCAACGGACAATGTTGAGTAAGCTAATAGAAACAGTCTCAATAATAACCAACTATGTCACTCGATCCATACCGTCTGTTCAGTGCCAATAATGTTATTCTTCTCCTTTGAATCGCTAGTTTAACACCCAGATAACCTAATATCCTACGTAGAAAGGATAACCTATATAAGAAGAACAAAAGGCAACCATTTATTCTGCACTTAAAAGATCACTACTAACAATACTGTAATACCTTGAATATATTGATGCGTAAAAAAGCGATTACTAAAATGAAATAGAATCATCCTGGTTCTGACCTAAAAACAATGACGTTCGATCAATCATTTTCTTAGTAAGCGTGTAAGTCCTTCTATAAATTATATTACTTACGATGATCCATTATAGCTATCCCACTCGACATCGCTAACACATTCGGTGAATACTTCTCCACCCTTCCTGTTCCATCTGTTTCCCCAGACAAACTTCGACTTTAGGATCATTCATTTTTTTTCTTTTCCCCACAATTCTGGAAGAGGTAAACAATATAATAGTCAACTTTAAATGCTCTACTGCTGGTGTAGAAAATATTCATGCTAATCACGTATAATTGGTTGCCGATATCATTGCGAATATGCTTGCCTTTAAAATTTGCCTATTTTTTCAAGGAGGTATAGTTCCCAGCGCGTAAAAAATAACTAAGGTAATCATGGTAATTCAAATGGGTGATAAATCATTAATTCGCAATTACAGACCAATTTGTGTTCTTCAATTTTTAGTAAAGTTCTTGAAAAATTAAACCACATTGGTCTGTCTAGCTATCTCGAAAATTTCAATTGTTAACTCTAAACATCTTGGTTTCCGTCAGGGGTATTCAACTAGCGTTGCTCTTAAGTACTTTACCGATAAATGCAAAATCAAATTTGACAAAGATAACTTCGTTTGTTCTATTTTTTAAACTTCACTAAAACTTTTGACAGAATAATTCATGCTATTTTATTCGTTAAGGTTGCTTCTTATGGCATTGAAGGAACTCCTCTAAATGTCTTTCTAAGTTACTTATCTGATCGTGAGCAAAAAATATATATTCATGGCGTTTCATCGAACAAAATATTAACGTGGGGCTCAACGAGACTCAATTGTTGGTCGACTTTTATTTTTTTTATATAATAACGATCTACCTAAACATTTTATTTCACCAGCAGAATGCATCCTATATACCAAAGACACCGCTCCTTTATCTTCGGGCAACTGTCTAAACAATCTTATAACGCGCCTATTGGTGACATTATATATATATCTCTACTTACGGTGTGCCTACAAAACCTTCTAATTATTCCTTCCAAAACTGAGTTCGTAATCTTCAGTTCTATACCGAATGAGGATTCGCAAATACTACCAAATTTTACTGATTTGCGCGCTATTTATCTCTCGAACTGTTGTTCTTTCCTTGTTGTCGAACTTGACTCACGCTTGAAATTTAACTTGCGTATCCATGAACTATAAAGAGAAACTTCATACGGCATTAGATTTCTACTCAAACCTAGGTATTTGTCACGCATACGTTTACGTCTGGTACGCTTGCTTGAGCAGGCACAATGAACACATGAACTCAAAGTGCAGCACACACAACATTCATTCGATATGAAATTTTAACACCAGTAGGGAACGGTAACATTCAGCACTTATTGCACACGGACTGCGTCCTCCCTTGATATGTTTTACGCTCGCACTACGGCGTTAACCAACGTCTGTGCGGCGATCGTTAATACGCTATCATAGGGGTGCTTACAGTACCAGTATCACTTTCTCGTCTTTTTCGTTTGCGCTTGTCGCTCCTGACGGCGTTATATTGATTTACATAACCTGGTTACTCTATATTGCGCATTCATTCACAGACATCTAAACTGCTGCGTAACTTCCTGGGGTGGAACCTATCACTCTCGTACTCCGTCCTTACATGTCCGGAATGAAGCCATCCGTGTTACTGCTAAGGGTAATCACCGATCACATGTTACAGAACTGTACCGCGATCTTTACTTTGCATTACTTATGTTGTGCTATTCAGTGTTTGCATAACTGCATATCGATCAACTAAAGACCATGATATTCCAAATTTTTTTTTTCATGCGTTCCTTGGTAGCCTACAAAGTCTTCAAAACGCCGTATTAATGGATTGAAAGTCTCAATCAGATTTTTGACCAAGCTCTACGCATTAAAAATGTCGCAAGCAGGATAGCTTAAAAATGAGCGGTGATATGTTCGGAAATTGTTTTCATACGTCTGGCCGTATCTGTTCAGTTAGCGTGCCGCGTTTTCGATGACGCCGTTCTTTGCGGGAGAATTCTCCATTTACCAAGCGGCACTCATGTCGATTGCTGCTGTATTTGCCCTGCATTAGCATGAGTTGTGCTGGGAGAAAGAAACCTTTTGTGTTGTGGAACTCACGTCAGAAGAGACGAACGATTGCAAACGAAGTTGACACGCCAGCAGGACACGAAATAATAGTGAGCGAGTGCAGTAACATTGAAGCCGCTCTTTGTGACGTGGACAGCGGCTCCACATCGACTTCGGAGGAGCGTTGCCAGTTAGTAGACCATGCGGATCCTAGTGCTGATTCTGACAGCGCATCCTCTTCTTCAATACCTTTGGCTTTTTTATAAAATTTGTCATCATTCAATTCGTTCTGATGATTTCTTTCACTGCCCTGCAGTAAGTAGACTTGATCTACATTCCACATGACATCTACTGAAGACAAAACTCCTGGCCTCAGTGCAGACGTATGTCCCATCACGCACCATTTCGTCGAAGTGTCGAATAGATAAGCTTTGAATGAACGCCGTCGTTGGAACCTTGACAGGCAAAAGGCACCGCTTATATTGTTACGTAGGAAGACGCAGACGAAAAGCTATATACAGGTATACTTACGATGAAATACGCCGCACTGGGCCAAGAGGCAATAGCCCGCGCTAGCCTCTAATCGTCGTCGCCGTCTTCACCCTGCTGGCCGCGTTGTCATCGTAAATACTGTTCCGCAGCACTACCCCCGGCGACAAATGCGCCGTACCGTGGCAACTAAACGCCGGACTCGGAAGCAGTGTAGTAGGCCTTGAGCCTACTGACGTGCACAACATCACTAGATGTTATAATACAGGACGAGGTTGAACGCACAGGAGCAATTTCGTACGTCACAGGCGCATTCCTGTCGCAGCACGCGGTAAGGCTCTGTGTATCGCGAAAGGAGCTTCTCTGAAAGTCCGACTTGACGAGATGGCAACCATAGGAGCACGAGCGCACCAGGCGAAAACTGCATGTCACGGTGGCGGACATTGTACTGACGCTGCTGAGTGGTTTGCGAGGCCGTCAGTAGACTACGGGAAAGTTGGCGTGCATGGTCGGCGAGGGCGATGGCGTCGTGCGCATACTCGCTTGTTGAGATCGCAGCAGGAGGAAGTGCCGTGTCAAGAGGCAATGTCGGTTCGCGCCCGTACAGTAGATAAAATGGAGAAAATCCAGCGGTGTCATGCCGGGAAGAATTATATGCAAATGTGACGTAAGGAAGAGCAATGTCCCAGTCGTGGTGGTCCTTCTAAACGTACTTGGACAGCATATTGGGAAGAGTACGGTGTAACCGCTCTGTCAGGCCATTGCTTTGAGGATGGCATGAGGTAGTCAGCTTGTGTTGAATGCAGCAGGAGAGCACAATGTCGGCGATAAATTTCGAGAGGAAGTTACAACCCCGGTCAGTAAGCATCTGTCGCTGGGCGCCATGCCAACTCGGGGCGCCACCAAACTCGACGTGCGCCACCGAGGTAAAAGACTGCGTTGGCGAGCATGATAGTAGGGTCCCACCGGTTATTGCGGCTGACGTGTTCGTACAGGCTGATCCAGTCCGTGACGTCTTCCTCATCTTTGCCCGAGAATACGCCAGGATCACGGGGAGCGGGGAGAGTGATGTAGGTCGACGAAGTGGCAGCAGCTGTCGGAGCCGGCGCAGTCGAGTTGCCGTCGCCGGGAGCCCTGAAGGAAGGCTCGACGTACCGTCCACTGCGAAGCTCCGTGACGAGGTACAGGAAACGTCCACCTTCACCAGATATGTTACATAGGAAGACGCAGACGAAAAGCTATATACAGGTATATTTACAAAGAAATACGCCGCACTGGGCCAAGAAGCAACGGCCCGCGCTAGCCTCTAATCGTCGTCGTCGTGTTCACCCTGCTCACCTCGTTGACATCGTAAATACAGTTCCGCAGGAATATCGTAGGTACTGTCAATCACCAGAGCCTTCCTTGCATTGTAAATTGAAAGAGCTGCACAAGATTATAACGTGGGACATGCGCCGGGCCAAACGTGCGTATCTGGGTGTGCTTGGCAGAAAAATAAAGAATAATCCAGACCAAGTATGGAAGTACGTAAAAAGTAAGCAGCGCGTAAAGGATAACATTCCCGATGTTCTAGATGACTTTAGCTCTGGTTGGTTGGTTAGTTGGGGTTTAATGGCACAAAGGCAATTAAGGCCATGCTGCGCCAGTCAGAAGACACAAGGAAACGAAAGGTTAAAGCAGGCAAACCTTCATTGCATTACAGTTCGCGTAAATAACCAGTTGTCTCTAAAAAGTGGAATAGGTTAGTAAATGGCACTAGTGGGTCATCTGTTAGTAATAGGGCAGGGTGTAAAGGCATATCTAAATAATATAGGTTGTGTAAAAGTTTCAGTCGCTGTGTTTCAAAATGTGGACATGTTAAAAGGATATGTATTACTGTAAGAGGTTGATTGCATTTTTTGGCAAGTCGGCGGGTTTTCTTTACGGAGGAGAAAGTTTTGTGTTAAATGTGTGTGTCCGATCCGAAGTCGACGCAGGATAACCTCATAAAACCGTTGAAGGTGAGTGCATGACTTCCACTCACCAATTACGGGTTTAGTAAGATGTAGCTTGTTGCTTAAGCAATGGTCCCATTTCTGTTGCCATTTGGACGTCAAGGCCTTCCTAATAGCCGTGACACTATCTCGATATGGAAGCGCCGTGTCTGTTATGTATTTGTGCACTGCCATTGATGCACACCTATCCGCTGCTTCATTTCCCGGTATACCGACATGGCTTGGTACCCAGCAAAACCTAACTGACCGGCCCTATTTGTTTAATGTTAACATGTTTAAAATGTCCCCTATCAGGGGTTCACATACGGATTTCGCGTGTAGAGCCTTCAGTGTGCTTAATGAATCAGTGTATATTACTGTGTTTTCGTGTTTGTCAGCGATGCTCTCTTTAACTACAGTCCATATTGCGTATACTTCGGCTGTGTAGACTGAGGCATGCTATGGTAATCGAACGCTTGTTTCCCAATTTTCCGTTACGGCCCCCACACCCACGTGATCTTTTGTTTTCGGGCCATCAGTGTAATATTGCATGTTATTTTAATATTTGTCCTTAACTACACGGAATTCTTGCATAATGTGTTCGTGTGGGATGTCTTTTTTCTTTAGATGTGTTAACGTCCAATCACATAAGTGTGTGAAATCGTACCACGGGGCCAACCGTTGTGGTTTCTTGGCAACCTGGAGGACTTCGTGGGGAATGTCATAGTCCCGACAGTATTGCTCATACCGCAGGACAAGTGGCCTAATCGTGTTCGGTTTAGTTGTGTAGTGTAAGCGTGAGTTGCACTGTGTGTGGATGTTGTAGCATATGTGTTGTGGTGAAGACTTATTTCTGAGTACGTAGGAAAAAGGGAGGAATGCTCTGCGCTGCTTTAAGGAGGGTTCAATATACTCGACGTATAAACTTGGAATAGGTGAAGTTCGGTAGGCACCACTTGCCAGTCGCGGTCCAAGGTTACGTACCGGATCAAGTCGTTAGACGTAGGACTGTCTGGCTGAGCCGTAAACCACGGAGCCGCAGTCTAAAAGGCTACGCACAAGAGACCGGTAAACACGTAAAAGGCACGTTCGGTCGGAACCCCAGTGCTTATGAGCCAAAATTTTAAGGATATTTAAAGCTTTATTTGCTTTAATCTTTAGTGCTTTTATGTGAGTTAGGAAGTCAAGCTTGGTGTCAAAGGTTACTCCTAAAAACTTATGGTCTTGTTTCACCGGCAGTATGGTGTCATTCAATTTTAGGACTGGATCGCTGTCTAGCCCTCGTTTCTGAGAGAACAAAACAGTAACTGTTTTCCGTCTGGAGAAGCGGAAGCCATTTTTGTTAGCGCATTGTGTAAGTTTATTTATTGTCATTTGAAGCTGTCTCTCACAGGTTGGCAAATTTGAGGCACAGCAAGCCACTTGGAGATCGTCTACGTAAACAGAGTGCATAGGAGACGGCAGTATAATCTTACTAAATGAGTTCATTTTCACTATAAACAGTGTCGTGCTGAGAACACAGCCTTGCGGAACGCCATTTTCCTGAGTAAATGTATGATAATGTACTGTACCCAGACGTACCTGAAATATTCTGTTAGACATAAAATCAGCTAGGCAATTTAGCATTTTACCACGGATGCCGAGGTCAGACAGGTCTCTTAAGATTCTATATCTCCATGTGGTATCATAGGCATTTTCTAAATCGAAGAAAACCGCAAGACAGTGTTGTTTGTGTAAAAATGCATACCGAATTTCATGTTCTAGACGGACAAGATGGTCAGTAGTTGAACAACCCTTTTTATATCCCCACTGGTGGGGTTCTATGAGGTTTCTTGATTCTAAAATAAATGAGAGTCTTATATTTATAATGCTTTCATATGATTTTGCCAAACAGCTCGTGAGGGCAATGGGTCTGTAGCTGCTTGCGGATGTCGGAGATTTACCGGCTTTCAGAAATGGAACTACTATTGCTTTTTTCCACTCTTCGGACATTATGCCAGATTCCCAGATTAAGTTAAAAAAATTAAGGAGAGCTTCTACAGATGCCTGAGATAGATGGGCCAGCATGGCATAGTGAATACCGTCGTGTCTTGGCGCTGCGTTTTTCCCTGAAGAAAGGACTCTGTTTATTTCTTGTTGTGTGAGTTGGGAATTGTACGGTTCATTTAACGCGCCAGTAGTGGGCAGCTCCTGTTTTTAAGCAGACTGTTTGTACAGTAGGAATTACTTTGTATAATTCCCTGAACTGGATACATCACGGAAATGTTCTCCAAGTATATCTGCCTGTTCTTGTATTGTTATTTGTGTGCCTGGACTTGTAAGTAGGGGTATTGTGTAAGATGAGTACTGTCCTTTAAGTTTCCTCATCTGGTCCCACATTCGTTTCGATGTTACCGTACTATTAATTGAAGAGATGTATTTTTGCCATGATGATTTTTCAGCAAGTCTTCGAATGAATCGTGCTTTGGCTTTGAACTTTAACAGGTTGCTATAGGTGGGGTACCTCCGTAGGCCTCCCCAGGCCTTATTTTGTTCTTTTTTAGTGTCGGTACACTCCTTCGTCGACCAGGGGTTTAGCTTTTTCTGAACTATACCCGATGACAGCGGTATCGCCTTTTCTGCCACTGTGATTATGACTCAGTGATCTTTTTATTAGGTTCATCAATACTAAGCTCTGGCGAATAGACATTTTCCAGTTTCGCGTTCTCCATAAAAACCTGCCAGTCAGCGAGCTGTAATTTTCATCGGCGTGGTCTAGTTAATAAAGTTTGTGGTGATGGTAGGAGTTTGATGAGTGCGGGTAAGTTGTCGCTACCATATGACGTGTCGAGAGCTTCCCATTTAAAATCAGTAAAAAGAGAGGGCGATCAAAAAGCTAAATCTAAAGAACTAAATGTGCAGTATGTCGGTGAGAAATAAGTTGGCGCACCTGAGTGGACGTAGCCAGGCTGATGATGATGGCGATGATGATAACGCAAGACCAATCAGAGCTAGGTATTAACTGCGCAAAGTTAGCACCATCAAACATGTTTGATAAAACTGATGTTATTTATGTGAAGATTGTTGTGAAAGGAGGGAGCTATGGGGAAATGAACCGCAATATTAATTTGAAGAATACATTTGACAGGAGGCATGAGGAAGTTGGACAGCGCATGAATAAAGTACTGTTCCTGAGCCGTCAGCAGAGCGAGTAGGAAGAGACAGAACAGATTCAAGGCCGTCACCGTGAAGAAAGCTAACGTATCGGAGGAGGCAGGGCTAGCCGTGCCAGGACGAATTTTTCTTCAACTACGAGGCTTTTCTTTTCCACTTGTTCTTCTTTTCCACCTGTTCGTAGCAATAGCTACGAACAGGTGGATGTCAGATTTTCCCTTTATATTTTACTTCTCTCCACCTTGCGGGTCTCCGCAGAACTATTACATCAAACCATTGCCTTTGCTTCGGGTTGTTGACAAATACGACTTCACCTTAGCATATAACACATTCTACCATGCTTGAACTTTGGACTTAATATCTCCCCAATTTTCCCATAATTAGACCTCGGTAGCGTCCCTAGTTCTCTCAGAGCAGTGTGATAAATTCTGCCTTATATATAGAACACGTTTTATCAATCATGCGGCGGCGACACAACCAGCGGAAAGGCACGAACGCGTTCTCTCGCGTTCACGCGTTTCTGTTCGCTAGAGGCTTTTCCTGCGGGTGCGTCCTTTTCTGATTGAATTTATTCGTTATCCCGGCTTAAGGCGCTGGCATCTCGACATAACCGGTAAGCAGACGACGCGTCCTCTGACCTGTGCAAATTCCCCTGCACGGCGTCTCTCCCAATATTCACTGACCGACGACACATGTTCGTGTTGTCAGGCTTTAGACGCACTTGCTCCTTCGAGTATCGCCCATCGCTAGCGGGACGAGCGGCGTTGAGCCTAGTCCTCATCTCGGTGTCGAGGCGCGTATGTCGACTATTTCAGCGCAGAGCGGTCAGATTGTATTCGCAAATGAGGTTCCGCTGTCGCGTCAGGCCAAATGATGCGCTTTTGAGCAGAAATCTGCGAAGTGCCAGCGCTGCACTAGGGAGAGGTATCATCCGCCATTTGACTCGTTTCCGAAACGTTGGTTACACGAAGAAAAGTTGGCGAAGCTCGGTGGGCGCACAATCACAGTAAGCGGCCTAACACCAGCTTCCCCAGTCGTGTAACTGCGCTACCCGCGTATAGGAACAATTGAGGTTAGGTTAACCGTGCTTAAGGTCCTCAGTGTAACAGGGGTATTATGGCACGTGCCCCAGGAACATTACGCGTACTTTAGTTTAAGGCACAGCTAGAGTACAGTTTAAGTGAGATGGGGAGCAAGATGAAACCTACTAGAAAAAAAAACCAACTTTATCATTGTTTCTAATGTAAGCAGTGTATATATGTCGGGATAGATTGTCACTAATAAAATACCCAAATACATGTACGTGCTAAAGAAATTGAGAGAGCTGCTAGTAGGAGAATAGATGTAAGGTTGACGTGGTTTACTGATGCATGTAATTCGCATCGCACTGCAGCTGTCAGTGTTTACCTTCATTAACCAAGCATTACACGTGCTCGAAATGTCATGAATGTCAGACGATAACATTTACGTTTAGTTTATTAACATTGAAGAGCAGTACATGGTGAGAGAAAGTGCTAAAACCTCTAGCTTAGCTAAATCAGTAAATATGCAGTCTACAAGCGCTCAGCGATCCCAGAGAGGAAATAAATCATTAGTAAATGCTCAGTGCTGAGTTTCGCAAGAGTGACGTTTACGAAAACGACGTTGCTTAATTGTAAAAACGTAGTTCTAAAAAAGCAGCAAGACATGAATAAATAAAGTCCACCAGCTGTTTGCATCGAATAGGGGAGATCAATATGGGTATTTGGTTACTAGGACTGTGAACAACACCGGATTTGTGCACTTGCATTACCGTAAAAGCTTTGCTGTCGTCAGGTAGGGACTACGAGAATATATGCGTCAATACCAGGAAGGTTTTCGTAATCTAGAAACGTATAATCGATTTTCTCGATTGCGCACAAACGAGACGGTTTACCTTCAATATTAAGCTCAATAATGCCCTCCCAGTCTATTAAAGCAGGTTTCATGCATAAAATGGCTGAAGCTGGAATGTCGGAAAGAGCAGGCGAACTCAAATTGCGAAATGCATGTTGCGTGAAAAAACATGAACAAAGTGACAAAAATGCCTAAGTGCTCTAAACATATATTCCGCGTTTTCGATTCCGCCCTGCACCAAAGAAATCTTAAATGATTTCCGTTTTTTTTTATGAACGGCACATAGCCGGTACCACTTACACGGTGCACCAAGTTGGCATCAAAGGCGTTCATTGAAGGGCGGCAGATACGCGACCGATCTTACCTTATGACGTAGGTAGGCGTGAAAGAAGTTCATCAAATATTGACACACACCTGCTTTCACATGTTTAGTGATTAGATTGGTCGGACTGTTGATTTCGAACTCGTTTCCTTCATTAAAGCAGCTGAATGCTCTGTCGACTTGACCAGGGACTCCCCTGTGACCCAAACTGATCGAAAAACTGTTAGACAGATTGACACACAGACGGTAAAAAGCCTTTAAGATAAGAATGCTTATTGCACCCGTAAAGCGTGAGCTTTATTTATATAATTCGGCAACTTCAGATGAAGGTCGGCCGAC
Organism: Dermacentor variabilis; assembly: GCF_050947875.1. Taxonomy (NCBI): domain Eukaryota; kingdom Metazoa; phylum Arthropoda; class Arachnida; order Ixodida; family Ixodidae; genus Dermacentor; species Dermacentor variabilis. Next base: position 232,540,734 of record NC_134569.1, on the reverse strand, counting down.
CTCACACAATCATAATTGGTAGGAGATTCAACGTCGGCTGCAAATTACGTGTAGGCTGTTTTCTGGCAGAGCAGAAAACATGAACCGGGAATTAAAGAACTAGCTGCTGGTTGCTCTGTGACCCTGTAGGGTATCTTTCGCACTGGGTTGAGTGTGAGTTCATATCTGCCTAAAAAGAGAAATTCTGCACTAAGTATGCGACATTAATAAGTGCTTATTTTTGCCCAACTGCCCAGAGCTTGAACACCTCATTTGTGTAGGTCACGACAAAGTATACTGTGTAGTATCATCATTTTATAATGTGGTTGGCGGGAAGATTGCCATTTGGTGTGTCTGCTGCTGTAACCATATGTTATCATGACTTAGGAATGACCTGGGGATACGCAGCAGAAAGCCAGAGCTAACTCACACAACTACCTCAGATGATTACTGCCGCACTTTTATTACTTGAATATAAAACAAAAGAAGCAGCGCATGTAATTATTTTGTAAACACACCACGCAGCGACTTTTTAGGGGAATTTATGTAACAAATTTCGCCTACCATGATTCGCTCGAAACGGAATACTAATATTCGAAATAACCTCTACGGTCACAATTCACGGTCATAGTTTCTAGCTCAGGCTTCCTTGCTACAGCAGAAGCACCTCAGCAGCTGTAAACATAAAACACGTACATACAAAGGAATCCAGCAAGAACGAATGCTGCATGGTGACACTGAAATACCGAAAGCATGCCCGGCGGGCGCCCTTCATTGCAATCAGTTCTGCGTTGCGAAAGTTCTGTTTCAGAAGAGTCAAGTCTACCGCTTTTTTTTTGCTCCAGGCTTTGTTGCACTCAGTCACTGTGGCAGCGCTCTCTCGTTCCTGAGAAAGCTTTCTAACAAGCTACACCTTTCCAGCGTTCAAGTGTTTTTCTTTGTCTCCGTCGTCAATATGTGGTGTGTCGTCGTCGCTACAGTCATCGCCTTTGCTCCTGTATTTCTTTCTATTTGCTTCACAATTCACATTGTGCATCCGAAGCAGACACGAATCTTTACAATCCAGGAGCCGCCACTTTTCTTAGGATGCTTTCGCGATGACGGCCTTTCCTAGAATTTTACTGTTTGATTTCACTTTCTTGTACCGGTTTCTCGAAGCTGCATTTCACAAACCACGTGTTTTCCTGTTATGATGCTTTAGCTTTTGTGTCAAGAGGAGACTGTTTCTTGTTGACTGCGTAATACACTCAAAGGTGTGCTTTCCTTGCACCACAAAACCACCAAGAGCACCTAGGAGTCAGAAAACAGAAGAAAATACTGGAACATGATGTAGGAAAATGCAAAATCATATAAGGATCAGCTTTGGGCAACCTAGCTGTCGTAGCTAGCTTTTAGGAAACGGCATCTCGAAGCACATGTTTATTTTCCAACTGCCAAGAATCGAAATTTTCATTAAACTTTTGGTGCTGTCTACATGTCTGGGAACCATGCTTTTTAATGCGTGAATGTTAAGCCGATGCTTAAGGAGGAAGGCGGATGCTTCTGTCAAAAAGTCGGTATATGTTAGGGTTTTCATCTAAACAAGTCTGAAAATTTGCAGGCTTTTGGAAAAATATATTTAGACATTGAATTGAAAGAAAGAAAGCTTACCTTAGGTAGAAGAAAAAGTATATTTTGCTTTCACATAGTTGCTCGGACATTATGATCACTGCAAAAAGAAGAGTTCCTCACACAACTACAATATTTTGATGACACCATAATTATAATAGCAAAATTATATTGATATGCGCTTTTGTGAAGAATATGTACAGAACCGACACCATGTGTTGTAGAAGGCTCGCGAAAATGCCGTCAAGAAATAAAGAACAGCTATGGAACGCGGATGGCACGCAAGCATGACCCGCGTACACGAAGTGAAATTCCGCATCGCAGGTCCTATTCAAGACAGGACTCGCGTGACCGCACCATACGCCACAGCCACCGGAGTAGAACGCCCATTTCGAAAGATTCGCTTACTAACTAAATGAACTAGCATGGTGTTAGCTCGCACAGGAAAACCTGAATGGATGAATCACGGCAACAGCGGCGAGCGAAGCCACCTCTGTGCTGCGTATCGTTTCAAGGCTAATTGAGCGGTGAATGCACAACGCATGGAAACCTAAGAGCCGTGGGCCCACATAGAATGTGCCCCAAAGCAGATTGTCTTTAGAACAGAGGGCGCTACCGCGCTCAAAATACATCGTCCCCACTGCCTCCCCTTCTGCGTTGCCATGCGCGCGACTGAATACAGCGCGCTTCCAGCCATGCGCGCGTCAGATTGAGGAGTCATCATCGAGTCACTGTCACACGCTTTCCCTCTCACACACAGCCTATGGCACGCGGGTACGATGTTATGTTATTATAAGACGAACCTGGTACGCCTGTATCGCATAAAAAACCTGTAGCAACTGCCAGAGACGATCAACACGGCTTGCCTCTGCTCACCTTCGCCCTCTGCGACGATTCGCCTCGTTTCTCACTCACGCCTTTGCTCTTCGCTACTTACACTTTCCTCTAGACGGTGTTCCATGGCTGCGCGCTCGCGCTCTTTCGTACTTCCCCCGGCACAGAATTTTCTTCACCACGTCGCGCTTTCCTCGTTCGCTGTCTTCGGGACTTCAGGCAGACACCGCCGACTGCGCTAGCTGACCAGTTACGCTTGCGCTTAAAGGAAAATATTCAAAGATATGCTGTTGCCCCGCACAAGTCAGATTATATGTGCCGCTAGGCTTTAGTGCCGCTGATAAATAAATTCTAGGTATCTAACTCGCGATGGGCAGAACTGGGCTTAAGACATGAGTATAAACATCAGTGCAAATCAAAACCACCTGAAAAAAAAGCACATTCGTTTGATTCAACTGCGGTAAGGAACCGTCATCGAATTAGCGAAGGTTATTGTTTGTAAGCGCTTTTCATCCTTCACTGGTTGCCTTGACTACAAGAATTCTAAACTTCATGATCGCCTAGCATCTGCTCTTCCTAACACTTCAGCATAAGCACTCTTAAATGCGAAATACCTATCTAGTGGCTATACGGTCGTTTTCGTGGACGGTTGATGATGATAGTGCAGTCTAAAAATGTGAATTGATCCCGAGATGCGCTTGGTATATTGCCATAGGGCCACTTAGGTATGCGCCCCAGGGGCCACTGGGGCCCATACCGAGTGGCACAGCAGCAACAACAACACATTTCAAAGTCCCAGACACCAGGATACATTTTTCGGCACCTCAGCCACACAATGTAACGCCCCTCCCCTATACCGCCGTAACGACACCTACGTTGAGCTACTAGGCTAACGCCCCTTGAATGACAATGCTCGTGCATTCCAGTTACCACATGCATTGCACCCAAGACTCCTTGTCGCCACCTTAACTCCTTCAATGTTACTCAACGCATTCCTCCTACGCTACTTAGGTCATCCTTTCAACTGATGTCTTTCTGGGTTTTTTTTACTGGCGCACTGGCTGCCTGACAGGCTCTTCTAAATGCACAAAACATGCCGCCGGCGACACCCCTGCTTGACCCCTAACTTCTCGCTTCCCCAACACCCTCCCATGCCCTCCTTTTTCTTTTGTTGTTCCTTTTTTTCTCTCTTGGTGTCTTTTCTTTCTCTCTCCTTTTCTTTTTTTTTACTCCGCGCCTTCCTACTCTCCCGCCTTTGTCCCCTCGTCTTAGTGACCACGCTCACAAACATCAGGCGACAGCGCTCATTCTCTTTGAAGTCTCTCGCTTTACAGCCAGCCGCCACCGACAACAACCGCCCGTGCCGCCACTTTAGTAACCCTTTCAAACGAACACGCCGAGGATGACGAGGCTGCCTTTGACGAAAGTAGGTCCTCCTACCGAAACGTTGGCCAACCTTTCTGAGGTACCTTATCCCTGTTCATAACCTTTATGCCACAGTGTGCTTTTCCATCTGCCAGCCCCTTTCTTGATTTTGGGTTCCCTTTACCAACGAGTAATCTCTTTGGCCCTAGGCTTTCTCCCTCAGGCATTTTACTTTCTTTTTCTTTTATTGTCTCTCAGTTTTTTTCTGTCTTCTTTCTCCTTTGCTCGCTTCTCATTCTTTTCCGAAATATATAAAGAGACTTGCGAAAATTTATGGTGTACGTCTCTTGAAGGCCCGTCCGCCAAACGAAAATATTGGGTAAACAAACAAAAAATAACTAAGAAGTTGTGCTCCTCATCTTCATATTGACACGAAAAGACAATTGAAGATGTACCCGGCGTCGGCGAGACAGATAGTTGTACAAAATGGCGTACACAAAACTGCAGCCGGCATCCTCAGCCTCTGCTTCTTATTCTTCAGCGCCCACCTCTTTCCGAGCGTGCGTTCCAGTCACTTCTTTCTCAGCGCTAACGCGTGACCCGATGAAAACCATCGACCCGATACTTACTAAACTACGATGCTTACTAAAAGAAAGTGCGGAAGTCGTATGAGATCGGGTTGGCGCCGCCTTAACGCGCGAAATACGGTTTGAGGCGAATAACATGCGCTATCTCTGAGTAGTGCTGTCGACGCCGAGGCGACGCGGCACCGTGGGGAATGACCTCATAGTTTACTAACACGGCGTATCACTTTGTAGGGTCCAAAGTATCTAATAAGCAGCTTCTGAGACAACCCCTGGCGACGGATTGGAGTCCACACCCAGACGTGGTCACCAGGCTGGTACTCGACTTGCCGATGTCGAAGGTTGTAGCATCGTGCGTCTGTACTCTGCTGCGTCGTCATGTGTATGCGCGCGAGTCGACGAGCTTCCTCTGCGTGTTGGGTAAGTTGCTCGGCGTCGGAAGTAAGTGATGCGTCGGTGTTGCGCGGGAGCATTGCGTCTAGCGTGGTCTGGACCATAGAGTTTCCTACAAAATTTACTAGAGGGAACTCTGGCGCTAGTGTCTACGGGATCTGCAATGGGGGCGGTTGTCCCAGCATGGGAATTATGGGAAGTACATGGATTTGCCTAAACTTCGTCTTTTTGGCTTCAAACGGCTTTGTGACTTTGTAAACTCGTCATTTTCAACAGTGTATTGCGCAATAAATAATTAAATAAACATCATTAAAATTGCCCGACGGCTGCAGGATTCGAACACAGGGACTCAATCACAGAAGCCTGATATTGGAACTATTAAGCCACGGACGCACGTATCGACAAGCGAATGAAACGCCCCTATGAATTTATCGAGGGCATGCCAGTGCCTTGAGACGCTTGGCGCGTTTCAATTTGGCCACCTGGACGAGCTCAACCGTTGCAATTAATAGCAATTGTACGCGTTCCTGGCGTCTTCTGCACTTCGAAGAATATAAATTGCGCTGAAATATCCGACAATAAGATTCATATAGCGTAATATACACACAAAAACGTTTGAATCAACAAGCACGAAGATCAGACAAATCCACGGACTTCCCATCATTCCCATGGTAAGACAACGACTGCAACGCCAGAGTTTCCTCTAGTAATTTTTGTAGGAAACTCTATGGTCTGGACCTCGCGCCCGTGGACAAGACGGAACGGTGCGAATAGTGTTGTTTCCTAAATGGCGGTGTTACCGCGAATGTAACTCTTACCATTTCAAAATCTTGGCAACGAACACAAAAGTCGGGAAGCAATTCACAACTTACATGTTCTTTCAACAACAGCAAAACATCGCCGCCGCGACAGTTTGTTCGGTGCACACAAAACGATTGATAATGTCTAAACTTAGGCACGTCACGACCATCTCTGCACCAAGTTTCACTGATCATTACAGCATCAAGCAAAAAATGAAAACCATAGCTAAAGTCATTCATATCTGTTTCTTTGTTATAGAGCGAACGAACATTAAGACGAAGACACTTCAATGAACCAGCATGTTGATTTGAGACGACATAATTTGCCTCATGCGGAAAGAAGGGACCATCAGTAGTCATCTTTAAGCGGGAAAGATCTACTTCAGTACGCTCACAAGAGAGCAGGCTCAGGAAGGAAAGTCTTATCTGTGACGCACTACGATCACAGAGTCGCCCTCAGTCTTTCGTAGCAAGATCTTTTCATTCCTGTGCCACGCGAATTTGTACCCATTCACTTTCGCCCAGTCTTTAGCCTCTCGAAGCAGTTGCCGGTTGTAACTGATGTTTTCCTGAATGAACACCTTGGATTTCTTTCCCCTCAGTTTTGAGCGGCTTTCCAGCCACTGGTCTCGAACAGATTGCCTGAGATACCTCACAATTATACCAGGAATGCGGCCAGCTTTGCATGGAAGGCGGTGAATGGCATTGACATCGGTTTCACTAAGTACAGGGACCTCAGTAAACGTGGCGAGAGAATTCAGTTCTTCAAGCAAATTTTCATTGTCAGCTGCACTAACACCGTGACTTTTTAGGTTTAACCTGCAGTTTCTCCATCCCAGCTTATTTAGATCCGCCTCTAACTTCTTTGTCGCATCGTCACTAGCGTGAGAGCTTTGTTCAAGGTGTTCAAGCCTTTTCCGGATTTCTTTCGTGTCCTTTTCTTGCGCTGCCAATCGTGCCATCTCGTAATACTTATCAGACATTAGTTGTACCGACCACTCGATGCTTGGCACAGTCTCTTTGAGCGGCAACAACTCATCCAACTTTTGACTTATGTTCGCTAAAATCGACCTTATATCAGTTCATCAGCTGACGACTTGCCGCTTGAGCCTTCACTATCCTTTCCTGCAACTCTGCATGCAGAGCAAGTCCACTTTTGTTTAGCCAGGTCAGATTTTTCCTTATATTGTTTATCCGATAAGCCAGCATATGTCCCAATGTGGAAACGCCCCTTACATTCGCCACATGACACAGACGTTTCATCTGAGCTAACAGCTATATTGCATGTGCAACAGGTGCCTACAGTTGCCATGGGAACCGGATACGGAAACACAGGGTAGCAGATTCGAGTGGCAGCAGCGGTAGAGTAGACAACATGGAATGAACTAAAGAGCGATTGTTACAAGTCGTGGACTAACCGCGTAGAACAGGGGAATGTAAGCCAATGTGCCAGGGTCGCTGCCGCTGCTGCCAAAGTGTCGTCGTCTTCAACTTCGGCGGCTTTTATAGCGAGGAATCGGGACGACAGGGCCACCAGGTGGTAGAAATCGTCGATGCTATCAGCTGTAGATGGCAGCCAGGCTGAGGAATCCGCACGTGTAGGTAACACGGGAACGATGTAGCACCAATGACGAAAAGGGTAGGTAGCGCCACAAAGACTACCGCCGGAGACACAAGGGCCGTCAAAGAATCTGCGTAGAACAGGGGAATGTGAGCCAATGTGCCAGGGTCGCTACCGCTGCTGCCAAAGTCATCGGCTGCCAAAGATGGTAACATCGAACTCCTGCAGACGGAGACTCCATCGAGCAAGTCACCCGGACGGATCTCGCAAGTTGGCTAACAAACACACGGAATGGTGGTCTGTCACCACCTTGAAAGGGCGACCGTAGAGATGAGGCCGAAATTTCATGATGGCCCACACACCCGCTAGATACCCTTCCTCAGAAGTGGAGTAGTTGGTTTCAGCGCGTGAAAGGGTGCGACTGGCGTAAGCGATCACTCGCTCGACGCCTTCCTGGTGTTGAACAAGAACAGCGCCAAGACCGATATTGCTTGCGTCGGTATGCACCTGGGTATCAGCGTCCTCGTCAAAGTGAGCGAGAATGGGTGATTCTTGCAGGCGCTGCCGCAACTCGGTGAAAGCTGCGTCCTACTCATCCGTCCAAACGAAGGGTGTGTCTTCTCGCTTGAGGCGTATGAGTGGTTCCGCGATCTGGGAGAAATGAGTGATGAAGCGACGGTAGTACGCACACAGACCGAGAAAGCAACTTAGTGCTTTCTTGACACGAGGAGTCGGAAAAGCAGTAACAGCAGATGTTTTGTCTGCGTCAGGCTGGACACCGTCGGTGTTCACGACATGCCCGAGACACAACTCTTCGAAACCGAAGTGACACTTTTCTGGCTCTAGTGTGAGAGTAGTGGATCGGAGCGCCTCAAGTACCGCCTCTAAACGCTTCAGAAGTTCTTCGAATGTCGCCGCAACCATGACGACGTCAATTAAGCATACTAAACAACTGTGCCACTTCAGACCCGTCAGAACAGTGTCCATCATTCTTTGGAATGTGGCCGGTGCAGAACACAGGCCAAATGGAAGTACTTTAAATACGTACAGCCCATCCGGGGTAACAAAGGCAATTTTTTCGCGATGTCGTTCGTCAACTTCGATTTTTCAATATCCACTCTACAAATGTATGGATGAAAAAACCTGGTTTGCCGCAGCCGATCTAACGAATCATCGATCCGCAGACGTGGATAAACGCATGTTTTGCGACGTTATTCAACTTTCTATAGTCAACACAGATTCGAAGCGTTCCGTCATTCTTTTTCACAATGACCATCGGCGACAACCAAGGGCTTTGGGATGGTTGTATGACGTCATCGTCAAGCATTTCTTTTATTTATGCATTAATTACGTTGCGCTCTTTCGCCGATACGCGATAAGGCAGTTATCGTATGGACGAGAATCCTCATACGTGATTATTCGATGTCTCGTGATGGGCGTCTGGCGTACCTTAGAAGTAGATGTGAAGCACTCTATGAACCGAAGTAGCAACTCCCGCAGCGCTTTTTGCTTTTCCTCCGAAAGGTCTGAAATGATGTCGATATGGCTGAGTGTGTGAGCTGAGTTGTACTTTGTCAGACGCAAAGCATTCAGCAACGTCTGCTATGGGCTCAGCAAAAGCGATAGTAGTACCACGAAACAGGCGCCGATGTTCCTGGTTCAAGTTCGTTGCGAGGAGCGCAGAATGTCCATCTCGAAGCATAATGAGACTGCGGGGTGCACATACACCATGAGTCAGCAAAAGGGAGGAACTGCCCTCTGCAACAGCTTCGCCGTCACGCAGATTGTCGCATACGACCGCTAGCAGTACACTTGCGCGTGGTGGTAGAGTTACACTGTCGGCGTAAACCCGAAGCGCGTTACGTCGGCGATTGTCGCGACTGTTCGCTGCTCTCTCGGTCGAAAAAATCACTGTGCACTCCCGAAGGTCTATAATGGCACCATACTCTCGCAGAAAGTCGACGCCCAAGATGAGGTCACGAGAACGATTGAGGAGTATAAGGCAGCTGGCTGGAAACATACGCCCACGAATTTGTACTCTGACCGTGCACATGCCCAACGGTGTTACGATATGCCCGCCAGCAGTACGAATTTGCGTTCCAGACGAAGGCGTGATAACTTTTCTAAGTTCCGTCGCTAGTTTTCCGCACAAGATTGAGTAGTCGGCATCCGTGTCCAATAATGTACTAACGGGGCGGCCGTCGAGCTCAACAGGTATGTCTAGCGAGAGTCTGTCGCTGAGTTCGGCTGCTGTCGTCGCTGAATCGTAATGAATAGAACGTGCTTGCGTGGATGGGAAGCCTTCGGAAAGGCGATTATCAGTCGCCTCGCCCCCGATGGTCGCTGTTTTTAGTTTTCCTGGCGAGGGCTTGGCGATCGTGCCTGCGCTGCCATTGAAGGGCTTCTTGGAGCTGGGGAAGATCGCCTGGGGGACGACGAGCACGACAGCCGCCGCGGGATCAGTGGCATACCCTGCTGGTTCAGGTACTCTTCAATCGCCCTAGGTCTTTCGCCATATCTGGGCCTAGGTAAATTCGCGGCAAAACCTTGCACTCCGATGCGGCCATATGGGCACTCGCGGTATACGTGACCGGCTTCCCCACAGTGATAGCACAGAGGCCTTTTTTCCGGGGTACGCCAGACGTGAGATTTCCTTTCGAGCGGGCGCCGATCCTCCATATGTTGGATCGGTTGTACTGATGGGAGCGGCGGGACGTATGCCGCGGCGTAAGACGTGGCGGGGATGAAATGGGTTGGAGCGCGCACTGGGACTCGCCCCAAAACTTCCGCATACGATGGCCGCTGCAAATGTGCTGCAACAGGCGGCGCATTGCTGCTTGGGACGGGACCTTGGATCGCTTGCAGCACTTCACTTCTCACGAGGGCAGAAATGGAAACCAGTGTGGGCTGAGGCGGGCAGCTGAGCCGTTGAAGCTCATCACGAACCACAGAGCGGATAAGGTCTCGGAGAACGTCCAAGTTTCCAAAGGCAACCGGGTCCGTCAGTGAAGCAGCATTCGCGTGCCTGTCATACTTAGCTGAGCGCTGGTCCAAGGTGAAGCATCCTTCATTTGCCTTTAAAAGAAAGCTGAGCTATGGTGCAGCCCCTTTTCCATCGTGTTGGCTTCGGTTAAGAATTCACCCACGGTCTACGGTGGGCTTCTGAATGAATGAATGTTTGATGTTTTGTGGCGCAAGGGCCAAGTATGGCCAAAGAGCGCCATGTCCGTGTTAATGGGCTTGCTGTGAAATCATGAGTTCGATGAAGTTGGTGTGACGTGGCTGTAGAGGGGCCTTAAAAATGGTCGCGCTAAAGTGCGCAAAATCTGTATAATAAGATTATGGCGATGACTTATGACGTGTACTATGAACATTAAGATGCATTTAAATAGAATGATACGATGCGTAAAAATATCTAAGGTTATAAGATATTCTCGAGCACTACTGCCCCCTTAGAGCCCTTGAAAAAACAAGGGCCTGGAGGCATGTGCTAAGCAAAACTGTTATCGCAGCGGCATCCTCTGGAGCGAGGATGCTCTACGAATTTCTTGGGCATATAAAGTGTAGTACGACATCATTTAAGAAGCTCAGGACTGTCTTGGTGTCAAAAAGCGGTTCCTTACCAAGAAACATAACCGGGTGTAGAGGGATGTGATGTTTGTAAGCAAGCGGAAAATGTTTCTTTCTCTCCGTTTCGGCTTCCCGACACTCCAGGAGCACGTGGAGGACAGTAAGCATCTCACCGCATCTACCACAGATTGGAGGTTCACTTCCAGTAAGCAGATAATTATGGGTGCCAAATGTGTGTCCTATTCTGAGGCGACAGAATAGGACATCTGTTCGCCGAGATTTTGTTGGGGAGGGCCAAAAACCTAACTGCGGCTTTATAACGTGCAGTTTATTATTTATCTCTGCGTCCCACATGCGATGCCAGTGGTTTCGCAGTTTCTTTCGTATGTAAGGTTTCAGATCTGTGAGAGGCACCAAATCAGTATTAACAGCGGGGAGTGCAATTGACCTAGCCATCTGGTCTGCCAAGACGTTACCTTCGATTCCCCTGTGGCCGGGTACCCAGCATATGATGATTTGCTGGTTAGATAGATAAACTTTGCACATGCCGGAATAGACCTCAGTAAGCACAGGATTTTTATGTTTGTAGGGTGACATTAAGGCCTTCACCACACTTAGGGAGTCTGTATATATTACGGCTTTTTGGAGTTTTGCTTTCTTTATATGCTTTACATCCGACCATATAGCGTAGGCCTCTGCCGTAAAGATACTTGTTTCTGGATGTAGTACATCGCATTCCGAAAAACAAGGACCGACGGCTGCATAGGATACTCCGGCATGTGACTTGGAAGCGTCTGTGTAGAACTCTGTGCACGAGTGTTTGTACTGAAGTTCTAGGAAATGCATTCGAATTTCTACATCTGGAGCATGCTTTGAAACCTTTAGAAAGGATACGTCACATTCTGTGACCTGCCAGTCCCAAGGAGGTAATAGCTTGGTTGGGCGCATTAAGCGGTGCTCCAGGAGTGGGACATGCATTTCATCCCTAAGCTCCTTCACACGCAGCGAGAAAGGCTGTCTTATAGACGGGCGGTTGCGGAAAAGTGTAGCATACGTCATATCGGTAATGGTATTAAGACATGGGTGTTCAGGAATGGAATGCACTTTAAGGAAATAGGTAAAGCTGACGTATGATCTCTGTAAGTGGAGCGGCCACTCATTCGATTCGGCATATAGGCTTACGATCGGGCTTGTTCTGAAAGCACCAGTGGCAAGGCGGATACCTAGATGATGGACAGGATCCAGCATCCTTAGCGTGCTCGGGGCGGCAGAGTTATACACCACGGCCCCATAATCCAATGGTGACCGTATTAGGCTCTTGTAGAGATTCATTAGACACTTTCTGTCACTACCCCACGCAGTCTTGGATAGAAGTTTTATTATGTTCATTGTTTTTAGACATTTTTCTTTGAGTTATTTGATGTGTGAAATGAAAGTGAGTCTATCGTCAAGTATAATACCTAGGAATTTGTGCTCTTTGTTGATAGGAATTTGTTGTCCACACAGTTCTAAGCAAGGATCCGGGACCAGGCCTCTCTTTCGTTTAAAAAGTACACATGAACTTTTGTGAGGATTGATTTTAAATCCGTTTTTCTCTGCCCATTTTGATACTTTGTTTAAACCATGCTGTACCTGTCTCTCGCACACTGCGAGGTTACAGGATTTAAAAGCTATTTGAATGTCGTCCACATAGATAGAGTAAACAATGGCCGGAGGTAATGAAGCACGGAGCGTGTTCATCTTCACTATAAAGAGCGTGCAGCTAAGGACGCCTCCCTGGGGTACACCAGTTTCTTGTGTAAAAGGACGTGACAGTACATTGCCGACTTTTACACGGAATGTGCGATTGGACGAATAGCCTTCTTTGAGGTTTAGCATATTACCATGAATGCCCATTTCGGACAGGTCTCTTAAGATTCCGTATCGCCACGTTGTGTCGTATGCCTTCTCCATATCGAGGAATATGGATAGGAAAAACTGTTTGTGTACAAATGCGTCACGGATGTTTGCTTCAATACGTACAAGGTGATCAGTTGTGGAGCGCCCTTCCCTGAAGCCACACTGATATGGATCAAGTATTTTGTTCTGTTCAAGGAAATGGATGAGGCGCCGATTTATCATTTTTTCAAATACCTTAGACATGCAACTTGTGAGGGCCATCGGGCGGTAGCTTGCCACTGAGGAAGGATCTTTGCCTTGTTTTAAAACAGGGACCACAATGGCTTCTTTCCATGCAGTCGAAAGGTACCCTGCGTCCCAGATAGTGTTGAAAAGTGTAAGTAGTGTAACTTGCGTGTCATTGTGTAAGTTTTTCAGCATTTCATACATGATTCTGTCAGATCCCGGTGCAGAGCTCTTGCATGCGCTCAAGGCAGCTCTGAACTCTGCAATACTAAAAGGACGGTTGTATGGTTGATTTTGACGACATTTTCTGTTGAAATGCTTACGTTCTTCTATTTGTTTGTATTTGAGGAAGGATTGTGAATAATTTGATGAACTCTACACGTTCTCAAAATACTGCCCAAGTGAGTCTGCCTGGTCTTGTAGTGTATCGCCGTGTGTGTTTACCAGGGGTAGTGAATGTGTTTGCCGCCCTCTAATCCTATTAACTCTGTTCCATGCTTTGGCCTCATGCCTAAACGAGTTAATACTCGATAAAAACTTGTGCCAGCTTTCTCTTCTGGCCTGTCGGCGGGTTCGCCTGCCTTGGGACTTTATTTTTTTTAAAGTTTATAAGATTCTCTGCAGTGGGAGAAGCGCGTAGCAACGCCCACGCCTTGTTCTGATTCTTACGGGCGATCCTACATTCGCTGTTCCACCACGGTACACGTCGTTTGCATGCCAGACCACTCACTTCGGATATGCATTTTGATGCGGCATCTATTATGAATGATGTAAGATACTCTACAGCAGCATCAATTTCTAGAGAAGACATGTCGGCCCATGAGATGCTAGTGAGAGTTCGAAATTTCTCCCAGTCGGCTGTGTCTATCTTCCACCTAGGAGCTTGCGGAGGATATTCGTTTTCTTTAGGTGTTCTTATCAGTATGGGAAAGTGGTCGCTCCCGTAAGGATTCTTCGTAACTTCACATTCAAGTTCGAGCAGTATAGACGGGGAAACTATACTAAGATCTATTGAAGAAAATGTTCTGTTTGCTAGAGTAATATGTGGGTTCCTTTTTATTCAGCAAGCACGCACCGAAAGAAAATAGGAACTGTTCAACAAGACGACCTCGCGCGTCTGTACGAGAGTCGCCCCACAGGGAGCTGTGCGCATTGAAATCGCCACGATCAACATAAGGTTCTGGCAATTCATCTATAAATGATTGAAATTCATGCATGTTTAATTTGAAGTGTGGGGGTACATAAAGCGAGCAAATGGTGACGAGTTCATTTAAAAGAACAGCTCGAACCGCCTCTGCTTCAAGGGCCGTTCGTAGCTGTAAACGTTGACAGGCTACGCTTTTTGAATTATAATTGCAACACCGCCCGATGATGCGACAGCATCATCGCGATCTTTCCGAAAAGTAACATACTGTCGAAGAAAGTTTGTGTATTTTGATTTTAAGTGTGTTTCCTGTAAACACAGCACTTTTGGATGGTGTGTATGGATGAGTTCTTGCCCATCAACAACATTCCTAAGAAGACCTCTGACATTCCATTGAATGATTTGTGTATCCATATTTAAAGAAATATAGGCGCTGTGTTTACAGAAACGGAAGGGATGCCTTACATTACAGAGCCCTTTCGAGGCCCTGTAATAGGTGTTTTGTTCTTTCTGAAGCGTTCGAGCGAGTCTCAACGCTCCTTAGGCGTTTGGTGCGCCTTGGGGACAGGTGTAGTGTCCATTGCCTCCTGTGAGACGCCGGACAAGCGCTCTTGCGAGCGAGAGGTTTTCAGAGGGAGTCCCGCCTTGGAGGGCAAGACCCCTGCGCCCACCAGCCCGGAGGTCGATGCGGCTCCCTGAGGGATTTGGCTGCGCTGGCCGTTGCCAGCGCTGGAGGGGGCCTTGGAGGTTGGGGCAGCCTCGGCTGCGCCCACCTTCGGGGTCGATGGCTCCGTCTGCTCGGTTGGCGGAGCAGCGCTAGCTGCAACCACCGTGGGGGCAGATGGCGTGACTGCCGACTCACTGACTGTGGGTCGGACAGCCGCCGGAGGCCGTTGTGACGCTGCCCCCTGACGCGCCACATCGGCAAAGGTTTTCCTGGGCAGGTACGATACCCGCCTACGTGCCTCCTTGAAACTTATATTTTCCTTTACTTTTATTGTTACAATTTTCTTTTCTTTTTTCCACGATGGGCACGACCGCGAGTACGCGGCGTGCTCCCCATCACAGTTTACACAGTGGAGAGTGTTCGCACAAGCTTCAGTGGCGTGTTCAAGGGCACTGCATTTGGCGCATGTTTGGCGGCCTCGGCAGCTCTGCGAGCTGTGGCCAAAACGCTGGCATTTGAAGCATCTTAGGGGATTTGGCACATATGGTCTGTCACGGAGCTTTATGTACCCGGCCTCTACAGACTCGGGCAGAATACTTGAACCGAATGTGAGTATCAGGTGCTTTGTTTGAATTTCTTTTCCATCCCTTCTTATCCTAATTCTTCTCACATTGACAACATTCTGATCACTGAAGCCCTCCAGGAGCTCAGCTTCTGTCAGCTGGAGCAAATCGTCGTCCGAGACATCGCCGCGGGTGGTGTTGAGAGTGCGGTGTGGAGTCACTGTTAATGGAACATCTCCAAATGATACTAGACTGGGCAACTTATCGTACTGTTTCTGATCATGCAGCTCTAACAGGAGATCACCACTTGCCAGCCTTGATACCTTGTAGCCTGGACCAAGGACATCAGTTAAGGACTTGGAAACTAGAAAAGGGGAAATGTTTCGTACTTGTTTATCGGATTTATCTGAGTGGATCACATGGTATCGTGGGAAGTTTGGTCTTTGTCGTCCAAGGAACTGGAAAACTTCATCGGTGCGCCCTCTTTTGTGAGGGCGATCAGGAAGCGGAGGGAAGGAGCTAGCCATAAAGGAATTGAATTTTCGGCAAGAACGCCAGCCACCCACCATGGAGCCCTACAAGGGGACGTTACAGGGACTGTAAAAACAGGTCCTGCAAACGCCAGCTTTACGTTATCGCTATAACCAAATATGAGATAACCTAGGTTGGTTATTCACACAAGGTTAACCCTTGCTGCCTGGAAAAATTGGAAGTAAGGGGAAGCTAGGAGAAGACAGGAAAGATGAAAAGTAAGAGAAAGACGAAGATTAGAGGAAGAGAGAGACAGGAAAAGGCAACTACCGATATCCCCCGGGTGGGTCAGTCCGGGGGTGCCGTCTACGTGAAGCCGAGGCCAAAGGGGTGTGTTGCAGCCGCCGAGGGGCCGTAAAGGTCCAAACACCCGGCATTGGCTCAACCCCCAGGATCCCCTTTTCCCCGGACACGGCTAAGCCGCGCACGGCTACACGCGGGAGGGTCCAACCCTCGTGTGCTCGGGTACGTGGTGTCGCAACGCACCAAACACCTGCTTGCCCAGACGCCCCTGCGGGGTACGGTGGGCTTCGAACCTGGCCGCCAAATAGCTGTTCTTTAACTCCCCGCATTAGTTGGCGCAGCTTCTTTTCCTCTGACATGGTAGGGTCCACCCGACGGAAGAGGCGCGTCACATCCTCTGCGTACGACGTCACGTTCTCATTCGGCATATGAATGCAAGATTGGAGCGCCTGTTCGGCTCATTCGCGGCGATCAGCATTGGTGTATGTCTCCAGCAAGGCACGGCGGAACTCGAGCCACGATTTGAGGAGCCTTCTCGGTTCTCGTACCAAGTGCGAGCACCGTCCTCCAAGCGGATGTAGACGTTTCTCAACTTCGCGGCGTCGCTCCATTCGTTTATCTCTGCAACGCGCTCAAACTGGGCTAACCAGTCTTCTACATCCTCGAAGACATCCCCGTGGAACACTTTCGGCACTCTGAGATCATCCAGCAGGTACTGAGTTACCGCTGTGGCCGTACCTTTCATAATGGTCGGTACAGACGTCGATGTTCCTGCCATACTGGACGTGGGGGCGTCGATGTTGTTGCGGAGAGGTGATAAAGCTCCGGAGGTAAGCTTCAGATTATCCTGCTGGCCCGGTGAACAGGGGTGTCCAGTAGTATAGAGCTGGTACTCCTGCTACCAGGAGGGGTTTTCCGCATCGGATGAACCGTAACCCGCACCTCCACCAGTTTTGTCACGAAAAGACAATTGAAGATGTACCCGGCGTCGGCGAGACAGACAGCTGTACAACATGGCGTAAACAAACTCAAGCCGGCGTCCTCAGCCTCTGCTTCTTCTTCTTCAGCGCCCACCTCTTGCCGAGCGCGCGTTCCAGTCACTTCTTTCTCAGCGCTTGCGCGCGACACCTAGCGGCAATATATATTATCAGTTTCATACATATCATCATAGTTATATAACATTAGTTTCTATAAATTGTGGCCTGTTTTACGGTACAAATATAAAGTAAAGTATGGTATTTTAAGCCTTAGTGACACAGCACAGATGGCCGACTTCACTTCAACATATCCTCTGCGGGAAATGAAAACGTTTTAGAGGACACCTCACGCAAAATATGGTGCCCAAGCGTTATGGAATTATATATCACAGAATGGTATTGATATTGCATTGCGTACCAGGTCTTTACTTCATGTACTTTTTGTGGGAATCTTGTGAATTGTGACTCAAGGCATGGTACAGGGCGCCATATGAGCGCCGGAAGAAGTCAGTTAAGCGCTTTCAATAGACCTGCTCAGGCCTGAGGCGCCTCAGGTGGACGCCTCATAATAGTGCGGCAGAGTGCCCCAATGGAATAAGGTTATAGCACGCAGTGGTCTGGAACTGACGTCGCTTAGTGGTTAGGGCATTTCTTATTTCGCAAGATCCACGGCAAATGACGATCGGGTGCACCTGTTGCAGTAACAGCCGATTCACAAAAGATCTATTTCCCGAAGAACTTGCGCAAGTTTGGACGAGCTTTCGAAATAAGGAAAGGTAACGTTCGACGAGGAACAGAACGTGAATCGTGATATATTACCCAACTTACTGGCGCGCAGCGTTCCGGCGAGATAACTTATGAAGTTCGAGAGCGAAAAAGTGCTTATACGGCGCTTTTCTACCATGGACCAACGACGTCTTCGATAACATTCAGTGCCTGTGTTTTAAACGTTTATAGCAGCCAGGTATATTAAAAACGTCCATTTAGTGATATTGTATCATTGCCGCGGCCATGTTGCCAGATTCAACATTAGTACACATTGGGTACTTGTGTTGTAGATTCGAATACACAACCACTTTGCTCTGGAAGCGTTCAACAGCTACGAGAGGCAGTGCCAAAGAATTTGTACTGATAATACTGATCACCTGCCGGACCCGCAAGTCTGGGAGGCCAATGGCTGGTGCGTGAACCAGAATTTTTATGTGACTGGCGCTTAGGTGGCAATAAGATGCTGACGTCTGTTGCGCCGCGCAATCAATACTGAAGTGTTCTTTTTTTAGACGACGTACAGTCGTGTCAATTTTGAAGAATTCGGTAACCTCATATATCTTTAAAGGTGGCAGTGTATACTCATATCGAAAAGATATAAACGTGATCAATCTTTCTTGCGCATCACCACACGGCGGACAATAATAGCGGAAAATTTTTAAACGTGCGTGCGTTGTGACCGAAATAATCATTATACATGGAATTTCACATTTATTTGTATTATGTTCAAACAGCGAGGCAATATAGATAGAACTGGAATGTCCTAAAAAAAATTCACTGGTGAGTTCGATACTCCCTAATTCAAAATTTGAGTGCAAGTGTACACGCGTTTTCATTTCGCGATATACGAGTAAAGAACGCCTTGGGAGCTATGCAAAGGGGGAAGGCAGCTTGGGAGGATCAGGTAACAGCAGATTGGTTGAAAGATGATGGGAAGATTGTCCTAGAAAGACTGGCCACGCTATATACACCATGCCTCATAACCTCGAGCGTGCCGGAATCTTGGAAGAACGCTAACATCATCCTAATCCATAAGCAAGGGGGCGCCAAAGACTTGCAAAATTATAGACCGATCAGCTTACTTTCCGTTGCATACAAAGTATTTACTAAAGTAATGGCAAATAGAATCAGAAACACCTTAGACTTCTGTCACCCAGAGGACCAGGCCGGATTCCGTAAAGGCTACTCAACGATAGACCATATTCACACTATCAATCAGGTGATAGAGAAATGAGCGGAATATAGCCAACCCTTATATATAGCTTTCATTGATTACGAAAAAGCGTTTGATTCAGTCGAAACCTCAGCCGTCATGGATGCATTACGGAATCAGGGTGTAGATGAGCCATATGCAAAAATACTGAAAGATATTTATAGCGGCTCCACAGCCACGGTAGTCCTCCATAAAGAAAGCAACAAAATCCCAATAAAGAAAGGCGTCAGACAGAAAGATACGATCTCTCCAATGATATTCACAGCGTGTTTACAAGAGGCAATCAGAGACTTGGAGTGGGAAGAATCGGGGATAAAAGTTGATGGAGAATATTTTAGGAACTTGAGATTCGCTGATGATATTGGCTTGCGTAGTAACTCTTGAGACCGATTGCAACGCATGCTGACTGACCTGGAGAGGCAAAGCAGAAGGGTGGGTCTGAAAATTAACCTGCAGAAAACTAAAGTAATGCTTAACAGTCTCGGAAGAGCACAGCCGTTTACAATAGGTAGCGAAGAACTGGAAGTGTTAAGGGAATACATCTCCTTAGGGCAGGTAGTAACCACGGATCCGGATCGTGAGACCGAAATAACCAGAAGAATAGGAATGGGCTGGGGTGCGTTTTGCAGGCATTCTGAAATCATGAACAACTGGTTGCCACTATCCCTTAAGAGAAAAGTGTATAACAGCTTTGTCTTACCAGTACTCACGTATGGGGCAGAAACCTGAAGGCTGACGAAAAGAGTTCTGCTTAAATTGAGGACGACGCAACGAGCTATGGAAAGAAGAATGATGGGTGTAACGTTAAGGGATAACAAAAGAGCAGATTGGGTGAGCGAAAAAACGCGGGTTAATGACATCTTAGTTGAAATCAAGAAAAAGAAATGGGGGGGGGGGCATGGGCAGGACATGTAATGAGGAGGGAAGATAACCGATGGTCATTAAGGGTTACGGACTGGATTCCAAGGGAAAGGAATCGTAGCAGGGGGCGGCAGAAGGTTAGGTGGGCAGATGACATTAAGAAGTTTGCAGGGACAACATGGCCACAATTAGTACATGAACGGGGTAGTTGGAGAAGTATGGCAGAGGCCTTTGCCCTGCAGTGGGCGTAACAAGGCTGATCATGATGACACTTGTTTCTAATATATTAAGAAACATGGAATAAGGAACAGTCGACGTGAATGATCCCGGAAACTTGTTACAGTCCGACGAGGTGCAGGGTATAAGTGACTGATAGCATGTTTGCGTTAAGCACGTCAGTGTTGCCACAATTTTTGCATGTTTCAATGGTGAAATGTTTTATGGAGGAAGAATAAGGTCGTTGGTGCAGGGAGGGTCTGCAGCATATATTCTGAAAGAGACGTAAGCGCGAAAACTTGCAGTGACAGGCGAGTGACACAAGCTTAGCGACTCGTTAATAAAGTGATGCTGGCATTAGGACTATAGCTTGGGATATTAAAGCAGACATAGTTATTAACATGCAAGCCTTCAGTGGATCTTTGCAATGGATCACAGGCAGAAGTAGTGGCGTCTAGTTGAGTGGTTCAGTAAAATATCATCATGAGCACTGGCTCGTACCCGAAAAAAAATTTGGCAGTCGTTTTAGCATAACCCAAAGGAGGGCGATGACGAAAGCGTGCGTGCTGAAGAGGCAAATTACTTAATATTCTCGTCGGATGACGCTATTACCTGTTATTACTTGTTTTCTTCCACTTCGTGTGCCTTAAGTGAGGGTAGCTTAATTACCTGTGGCTTACTAAACTTTGCGTTAACACCAAAGATCGTGGGTTTGACTCCCGCCAAATGTCGAGGGTTCGATTCCCATCAAAGGCCTTGCCTTAAGTGCTTGAATTAACTATATAATATTGTGTATTTTTTGGCATGATTCGCGGCATGAATGTGGCAGCAATGAGGAGGAAGAGATGTTGAAGACGTCGACAACGAATGCGCGTGCAGTCGCACGAGCGCTCAGATTAACTGTGCCTTTTTTGTTGGCATGATTAGCGGCATCGATGTGTCAGCGATGTGGAAGACGACGACGACGAAGGCGCTAGCAGTGGCGAGAGTGCTCCGATTTTCTGGACGTCACAACTGGGCCTTGAAAGAAAAACAATACTCTAATCTGGAATGGCCAACACCCCGTAAGCAACAAAAGATACAGTGGCTGAATATGAATGAAGGCGCGAAAGAGGAAAAAAGCGAGAGAACAAAGAAAGTAAATATAACCATCAGCTATGGCTCATACCCCCTAAGCAAGCGAGACAGAACGGCTTAATATGAACGAAGAAAGGAAAAAACGAAGGGCGAATTAAGGTACGAAATAAAGAACCAAATGAAAAAGGAACGAACTAAACAACGAACAAGGAGATAGAAAACAAAGAAAGAAAAAACAAAATGATTTAGATAGCACATTAGGCGTGCTCGCATGTGTCATTGAGGATGTCGACCTACAGCGCAATACGTTCACTTCACACTGCAGCTCGTTATGTCGTGCAAGAGGTCGCACCTTCGGACGTATAACATAATGCATTACCATGTGCGTAGCAGGCTTTCGCCTTCAACTGTTACAGGAGTGTAACATGCTACCAATCTTTTGGACTAGCTTGAGGGCAGATGTTAAGGCATCAGTACTGCGGTCCCAGATGGCAGCGACATATTCTAGTTTACATCCTGCAAAATTTTTCTACATGATGAGTATAAGGAAACCGGAACAAATGCAAAGTTGCACCGGTCGTGTAGTGACGAGCGGTTAGCATTACTAATATTTTGCTAATATGAAGACACCAAGTAATATATGAACCTACGGTAACACCTGGGTAGCAATAGGACGTTGTGGATTCGACAGTGGGGCTCTCGCAAAATCTGGAAGCGCGGCATCTAAAATGAATGAATGAATCAATCAATCAATCAATCAACTAATCAGTCATTCAATGAGCCATCTTTATTTCCCATTTGTTCCTTTTACAAAAATAGGGGAAAATATTGGGACAGGATCAAAAAGCTACAGCGCAGTAGCTTTACGAGGTACCTGCCCATGTGGTGGCATAGTGGATAACAAGCAAATCATAAAATTTATGAGATGAACAAAATGAATACAGGTGAGCGACGCATATAAAAATGGAGTGGTATACACTTCTACAAGGGACATTACATCAAAAGAACACATTCATGATAAAATTATTTTACATACACAATAAATATGTGCATAGTGTAACGCGTAATAACGTTAAACAAAAATACATTCTACAAACAAGGTATTTGTCCCGTTTCTAGTTGTACGGGAAACTATATCTTCGACCAAACCAACGATATAGAATAGTAAGCCTTCAATGAAGGAGACTAGCTCTGTATTGTTGATAGGCATGTTAAGTTATAAAGGGTATTTTTAATTACACCTATTGATGTAATCATTTTTTGAAGTTTACTTGTGACGCGTAGTATACATACTGCGTATGAAGCGTTCGTTTTAGCCATAACTTAGAAAAGTTGTCGATGATGCCTAAAAAGAACAAATTACGTTGTTTTATCAATCTTATACTAATGTTACGTGGTTCATTTTTTCGGGCTATGAAAACAGGTGGAAAATATTTCAAAAGAAATGAAACGGCAGTGTTGCGGTAGTTTAGATGACTGCGCTTTCGAACGTGTTCCGCAAGAACAAATACCGCACACACATCACAAAAGACGAGAAAAAGAAATGCGAACGGCCTTGGCTTCCAGCCTACACTAACGCCAGCTTTGAAGATACAAATGCGCCATTGTCCTAAGCCATCAAAGATACGGCAGCGTTGAACCAGGATGCAAAAACACTTTTTCCTTTCTTGTGCAAGAGGAATGGGGATCGGAACTTTCATATGCGATCGAAAGCAGTTGTATCCAGAGACCAAAGAACACAGTGAAGTCATTTTAATGCGATTAGCATACTTTTGCTATTTCAGGCAATTTGAATCTATCTATCTACCTATCTATCAGCTATCTATCATCTATCTATCTATCTATCTATCTATCTATCTATCTATCTATCTATCTATCTATCTATCTATCTATCTATCTATCCGTCTGTCTGTCTGTCATCTTACATAGTGGCCCAAGTTGTCCAAAAGCTTGTGCCATTAGGCTCGTGGTGGTGATGCCATTGTGGTCGTCCCATTGTCATTCCAACTTTGTGATCGCACGGTCGTCATGCCTTCGTCGTCATTTCTTGTACGCCGATCAAGTGACTGAACTGTTTAATCGTTTAGGCTGCTAGGAATGTGCTGGTGGTCACGATGCCATGGGGGCCACTGCATCGTCGTTGTTCCAGCTTTTCATTCGCTTCTCATCGTGCCGGCGTCGTCCCGCGCTCGTAGTCATGTAGTCGCGATGCACTCGTGGTCACACTCTGTGGCGTTGTCATCGAGTTCGTTTCATTGTAGTTACCCCAGCTTTATCCGGCTATCATCATGGCGTTGTCGTCATGCCACCACCTTTTGGTTATCCGAGTTTCTTCGTGATACAATCGTCGTTATCTCATTGATTGATGTATTATGTTTAGTCGCGCAAGGGCCAAATAGGGCCCAGGAGCGCCAAGCAAGCGGTGAAGCGGTGTATATGAGGTAGACAGGTGTATTGCGATGGGTGGATTTTACTTGGCCGTAAAAGGGCCTAAAATCAGTAGCTGTGAAGTGCGTAAAATAGGTAGGTGGTAATATGAAGAATACGAAAGTGAGGCAAGCTATGACTGTGAAATACATGTTTTAGAAGGATCATAGACTAAAATTTAAAAGTATGCAACTAGCAGTAGAGCCTCACGAGGGCCCTTGGACGCAAGGATGCGGAGGCACGTGCATTGCAAAAATGCTGGATGGATGCACGTTATGAGCGTCCCCTCTGCAACGAGGTGGTGGGTTGCGCCACCAAGCTCTTGCTTTGATACTGCCTAATGTCCTACCTAGGTTAAACAATGAAAAAAGAAAAAAAGCACTATGAACTACCACGCCCACGTTTTCTGATCCCCTATTGCGAACTGTGCTTTTGTACGTCACCATATTTTGCCGTTTCCTTACTTTTCTTCCACCAGTCCACCGATCGCCTCTTACTAATGCCTATTGTGGACATGTTTGCTTTACCACTGCTTCCGCTGAACCGAAGGGCTTCAAGGAGGCCAGTGGTGCCTAAATCGACCGCTGGGTAGACGTCTTCATATTCTGATAAAACATGCTTCGTTGTTTCCCTAGCTTTGCCGAAGCAAGCACATGCTTCTTCTTCGTTCTTATATCTCGCTTTATAGGTGCGTGTTCTAAGGCATCCCGATCTCGCTTCGAAAAATAATGAGCTTAACTTTGAGTTAACATAAATGGTTTCCTTCCTGCTTTTGTTTTTTCCTATTAAGAAGTTACTCATGGCAGGTTTCTTTTCCATCGCCGCCACCCATGAGATTATTTCAGCCTCTCCGACTTTCCGGTTGATCTTTGTTGCTGTGTTGCCCACCCTACAGGCCGCCTATTTGCTGGGAAGCTTCTTAGTTCTTTTCCTACACTGTGAACCAATGATTTTACTGTAAAGATACCTGAACACTCTCGCAGCCCGTTTACTTTCTTCCATATTCCTCACCCGTTCCTCATACTCAATTTTGCTGCGAGCTTCCCTCACTTCAAAACTAGTCCAGCCCATAACACCCTGCGCAGCTTCATTTGTATTCTTTCCGTGAGCGCCCGATGCGAGGCGACCCACTGACCTTTGGTTCCCGTCGAGTCCTGATTGTACACCTGATTTAAAGCAAACAACCGCATTTCCAAAAGTAAGTCCTTGAACCATTACACCTTTCCACATACCTCGGAGGACCCCCCATAGCGCTCCACGTTACTGTTATGGTTTTTTTCCTGTGTTTCCATACATCTATTGTATGTTTATGTTTGTGGTGTTTGCATATTGTGTTTCCATATATCCACTGTCTGTTCACTGTTTTCATTGAATACCATAACACCTGAATTCTAACACTAAATTTCAACCCCGCAGAGGCGTCTGCGTCAGCAGACGTTTGGTGTGTTGCGACACCGCGTACCCGATGGATAGATGTGTGCTGTTTAGTAGCGCAAGGGCCAGGTGTGGCCAAAGAGCACCATGACTGATAATGATGTCTTAAGCGCTCATTGGTGAGTTACGACCATGGGGTGTAACATGGCTGTAAAGTGACCTAATATAATCACTATCGTAGAAGAGTAAAACGATATATAGTATCGAATTATGACAGTGATACGTGGGTATAGCACGAATGACAAGTGATCATTGGGCTAAAATGCATGAATATTGAAATAGCACACATGTCTCCTTAAGGCCTTTGAGGGCAAAGGCTGAGAGGTAGGTGCTTTCTTTTAATGCAGCTACCGCAGCAGAAACCTCTGTTAAGAGGCTGTGCTACGGATTTCCAGGGGCTATAATATGAAAACTATGTACAGCTTTTAAAAATTGAAACACGGATTGATGTTTAAAGAGAGGTTCTACACCTATTTTCATTTGAGGATGGAGTGGAATTTGTTGCCGGTGTGGTAATGGAAAATGCTTTTTCCTATTAGCGTCTAGTTGAGTGCATTGCAGCAGGATGTGAAGCATGGGAAGTGGCTCACCACATTTATCGCACATGGGTGGATCACCACCTGACAAGAGGTATGCGTGTGTACTGTATGTGTGTCCTATTCTATGTCTGCAAAGTGTTACTTCCGTGCGGCGGTTCTTTGATACCGGCGGCAAGTTGCCAAGATGTGGCTTGATAACATGCAGTTTATTTTCTGTTTCTTTATCCCACAACCATTGCCAGTAAGCCCTGAGCGTTTTCCTTAGGGAGGGCTTAAGGTGCATTACAGGGACAGTCGTGGAAGAGTTGGAAGCGCTCGCGTGGACGGATGTGGCTAGCTGGGCAGCCAAAACGTTTCCTGCAATCTCGCAGTGCCCCGGCACCCAGCATACTAGGATATGCTGCTTGGACGCATAGGTGGTGCATAATGCTGAATAGAGAGATACAATTACAGGGTTTTGATAATTCTTGATAGCTTTAAATGCGTTTACAAGAGTCTGTGTATATAACTGCCTTTGGGATATTCTATTCTTTAATGTGTTTAACGGCGGCCAATATGATGAGGATGTTTTGTGTTTAATAGCGCAAGGGCCAGGTGTCGCCAAAGAGCGCCATGCTAATCTTAACGAGTTCGCAGTGGACAGATGGGTTCTGTGATCTTAATCTGCCGTGGCTGTAATGGGGCATAAAAGAGTTGATGCAAATTCCATGAACTGTAGGAGTAATAAAATTATGGGAATTACTATTGACGTGTTCTAAGAACATTAGAAGGCATTGAGAAAGAATGATGTAATATATAAAATACGTGAGATGCTAAAATGTCTGGGGCACTTCTGCCTCACCAGAGCCCTTGAAAGCCAAGGACCTAGAGGCATGTGCTATACAAAGAACACTATCGTAGATGTATCCTCTGGAAAGAGCATGCACTACGGTATAATTGGACTTGTCACGTGTAGCACATCTTTCACGTAAGCGAGGACTTCTTTGGTCTTAAAAAGCGGTTCTATACCAAGAAACATGGCCGGATGAAGAGGAGCGTGATGGCTGTATGCAAAAGGAAAATGTTTCCTCCTGTCTCTTTCGGCTTCCCGGCACTCCAGGAAGACGTCGAGGACAGAAAGCCTGTCGCCGCATCTACCACAGGTTGGAGGCTTGTTACCAGTCAGGAGAAAATTATGAGTGCCGAACGTGTGTCCTATTCTTAGTCTAGTGAACAGGACGTCTGTTCTTCGTGTTTTTGTTGTTGGGTGCTAGAAACCTAACTTAGACATAATTACGTGAAGCTTATTACTCGTTTCTGCGTACCACAAGCGCTGCCAGTGGCTTCGCAGTTTGTTTCTGAGGAAAGGCTTCACATCTGTGGCAGGGACTGCAGCAGAACAAGTACCCTGCGATGCCATTGATTTGGCCATCTCGTCAGCAAGCACATATCCCTCGATTCCTCTATGGCCAGGAGCGCAGCATATTACTACATGTCTGTGTGATAAGTAGATGTTACATAAGTGTGTGTAGAGTTCATTGAACACAGGATTTGTATGCTTTTGTAAAAAAAGATGAGTGCTTTTATAAGACTTAACGAGTCTGTGAATATTGTTGTTCTGTCAAGTTTCAGTGTCTTTATATGTTTTACTGCAGACAGTGCTGCATAGGCTTCTGCTGTGAAGATACTTGTGCTCGGGTGCAGAACACCGGTATCCGAAAAGGATGGACCGACTGCTGCGTAAGACAAGCGAGAATAACACTTCGGTGCGTCTGTAAAAAATTCAGGAGAAGAGTATTTGTGCTGTAATTCGAGGAAGTACATTCGGATATGCCACCTCGTACGACTAGAACATCAAATACGTAACGCGTTTCTACACAAACAACACTGTCTCGCAGTTTTTTTCGATCTAGAAAAATTGCATGGTACCACGTGGCGGTATGGTTGGTTGGTTGGTTAAATGTGGTTTAGCGGCGCAGAAGCGGCTAAGGCTATGCTGCGCCAAACACGAGGTGTTTTACAGTACTATTTAAGAGGAGAAAGGCCGTGTTAATCAATATTTCGTTTAAAAAGCCAGTGTCATCTAGGAATTTACGCAGGTCAGGTAATAAGATTATCAAATCATCTCCTAAAATAAAGCAGGATGTAAAGGCATGTGCATTTTATATAGGTTGTGAAAAAAGTTTCGTCTTTATACATCAATGTGTGTGCATGTGAGTAGTATGTACTTGACTGTTAGTTGTTCTTGGCATTTTTCACATGTTGGCACGTCTTCTTTTGTGAGCAGATAATTGTGTCTGAGGTGTGTGTGCCCAATGCCTAGTCGTCATAGAACTACTTCAAAGAAGCGCTCTAATGGTTGCACGACTTCCATTCACCAAGTACGGGTTCAGTGAGATATAGCTTGTTTTCTCTACAATGGTCCCATTCGTGTTGCCACTTTGACGTTAAGGCCTTCCTAATGGCACGGATACTATCTTTATTTGGAAATTTTGTGTTTATTTTGTCTTTGAATGCTGTCATCGATGCAAATCTATTGGCTGCTTCGTTACCCGGTATGCCAACATGACTTGGTACCCAGCAGAAGCGGATTGATCTCCCATATTTGTTAAGCGCGACCATGTTTAGTATGTCCCCATACAGATGCTCAAAATCAGATTTCAGATTTAGAGCCTTCAGTGTACTTAAGGAATGAGTGTATATGGCTGTGTTTTTGTGCTTGCCAGTGATAATCTTTCTAACTACAACCCATACATCATAATCTTCAGCAGTGAAAACAGAAGCATGTTTGGTAGACGAATACTTGTTTCCCAATCTTCTTCTACGGCCCATACACCCACATTTCTTTTGTTTTGGAGCCATCCGTGTAAAATTCCATGTGATTTTGATACTTTTCTTGAAGAGCATCGACTTTTTTTATGATGTGTTCGTGTGGAGTGTTTCTTTTCTTTATATGTGTTAATGTACAGTTGCACAACTGTGTGAAATTGTACCATGGGGCCAAACGTTGTGGTTTCTTGGCAAACTGGAGGACTTCGTGGGAGATTTCATAATCTTGGCAGTATTGCTCATACCGCAAGACAAGTGGCTTAATCATGTTCGGTTTATTTTTGTAGTGTAAGCGGGAGTTGCATTGCGTGAAGATGTTGTAGCATATGCGTTGCGGTGATGATGAATTCTGAGTATGTAAGAGAATGTGAGTAATGCTCTGCGCTGCTGTAATGAGGGTTCATTACACTCAACATATAAAGTTTGAATGGGTGACGTTCTGTAGGCACCACTTGCCAGGCGCAATCCAAGGTTATGTACTGGATCAAGTAGTTGGGCGTAGGACTGCCTGGCTGAGCCGTAAACCACGGAGACGTAGTCAAAAAGACTACGCACAAGAGACCGGTAAAAACGTAAAAGAGAGGTTCGGTCGGAACACCAGTGCTTATGAGAGAAAACTTTTAGGATATTCAATGCTTTATTTGCCCTAATCTTTAGTGTTTTAATGTGGGCTAGGAAATTTAGTGTTTTATCTAAGATTACCCAAAAGAATTTACATTCTTGGTTTAACGGCAGTGCGACATCATTCAATTTCACAAGCGGGTCTAAGTACAATCCTCGTTTTTGCAAAAATAGCACTGTAACGGTTTTTTGAGTAGAGAAGCGGAAACCATTTTTCTCAGCCCACTCGATTAGTTTATAAATTGTTATCTGTAGCTGCCTTTCAAATGGTTGTAAGTGTGAGGCGCGGCACGCTATTTGTAGGTCATCGACGTATATGGAGTGCATAACAAATGGGGGAATGACTTTGTTAACAGAGTTCATTTTTACTATAAAGAGTGTAGTTCTTAGTACGCATCCTTGTGGCACACCATTTTCTTGGATGAATACACGTGACAGCGCCGTTCCTAAACGCACCTGGAATGTTCGGTGCGACATGAAATCGGCTAGACATTTGAGCATTCTACCTCGGATTCCTAAATCTGCTAAGTCCCTTATGATGCCAAACCTCAATGTTGTGTCATACGCCTTTTCAAGATCAGAGAATACTGTCAGACAATATTGCTTGTGTAGAAAGGCCGCACGTATCTCATCTTCTAGCCGGACTAAGTGGTCTATTGTGGAGCAACCTTTCTTGTATCCACACTGAAGGTTATCTAGCAAATTCTCCGTTTCAAGGACGTATGTCAATTTTATGTTGATAATGGCTTCATATGACTTTGCAAGACAACTTGTGAGTGCTATGGGTCTATAATTGGTTGCTGTTGTGGGAGGATTTCCAGCTTTCAAGAACGGGAGTAGGATAGCTTTCTTCCACTCTTTGGGCATTTTTCCCGTTTCCCAGATCATGTTGAAGAAATGGAGCAAGGTCTGAACTGCTTTAGGGGATAGGTGAGCAAGCATTGCATAGTGTACCCAGTCCGGACTGGGTGCTGTTTTTTTTTGCCACTAGTAAGGACTCTGCTGGTTTCTGGAAGTGTTAAAACGGCATTATACAGTCTGTCTAAACTTCCTGTGGTCGGAAGTTTTAGTTTTTCTGCTAATTGCTTATGTTTTAAAAATGCAGCAGAGTAGTTCTCTGAGCTTGATATATCACGGAAATGGTGCCCTAAAATGTCTGCTCGTCCTTCTTTATTTGTGTGCCTGCCTGGAGGTGATAGTATGGGGATAATGTAAGAAGCGTAGTCGCCTCTAAATTTACGAACCTGATCCCACATTCGTTTCGACGTTATTGAGCTATTTATAGACCAGACATAATCTTTCCAGGACTGTCTTTCGACTTGTTTGCGTGTGTACCTGGCTTTTGCTTTTGCCTTTTTGAAAGAGAGTAGATTATCTTTTTTTTTTGGGGGGGGGTATCGCCGAAAAATATCCCACGCTTTGTTTTGTAGTTTTTTTGTTTGCGTACATTCTTTCGGCCACCATGGTTTTAGGTTTTTCCTTAGGAAGATAGACGATTGTGGGATTGTTTCTGCTGCTGCAGCAAGTATACAGGCGGTGATTTTCTCATTCATTTCGTATATTGTTAGCTCATCTGATACATTATCCAGAGTGGCCTTTTATGTAAAGAGAGGCCAGTCTGCTAGATGGAGTTTTCGCCGGGGTGGTCTTAATGGTATGTTAGGAGAAGGAGATGTTCTTTTAATAATAGCAGGCACATGGTTGCTACCACAGGGTTGTCAATAACACTCCATTGAAAATCTCTAAAGAGAGATGGAGAGCACAGTGCCAGATCTAAACAACTCGTAGCTCCTGTGCTTGGGGAGCAGTAAGTCGCCACACCGGTGTTTAAAAGACATATGTCATTTCTTAGGATAAAATATTCAAGCGTTTGACCCCTGTTGTCAGTAGTCTTACTACCCCATAACGTATTATGTGAATTAAAATCACCGCCTATTAAATAGGGTTCAGGTAGCTGGTTTAAAATTAACTCTAGGTGTCTTACGGTAAAATGTGAATGCGGCGGAATTTATACTGAACAAATGGTGATAGTTTTGTGAGCTAAAACGGTGACAGCACCGGCTTTTATGTGAGTGTTAATAGGAACTTCTCTGGCTGGTATACCACCTGGCAGGACAATGCCTACACAACCTGACAGCCGGTTCGTCAAAGTACGGTCGCGCCGTACAACAGTGCAACCTTTCAAAACGTTTTTGTGTTTTTTGCCTAGGTTTGATTCCTGTAAGCACAGGGCCACAGGAGAGAAGTTTATTAACATGCCTTTAATGTCACCTAAGTTGTGTGATAGCCCTCTAAAATTCCAGTGGGTAATAAACGCCATCTTAGAATGCGAAGATAAGAAATGGCACTACGGAAAAATTAAGAGTTGAGGTAGAGGTGACATGGGGGATTTAAAAAAGCGAATACAAATTAGCGATAACTTTAGGTTAACGCTTCCTTATTTTGAGTTCTGATTCGGATTTTGTCCTTCTTACCGCGCTCTAGAGAGCGCTTGTTCTTCGGTGTCAATGACACCGGGGCTTTCGCGTCGACCTCCATCGCTCTCTCTGAGGCGCTGGAGGACCGAGAGTTAGGCGCAGAGACACGTGCCTCGGCTTTTGGGGTTCGTTCGTTCATCATCCGAGACAACACCGCGGCTTGTGTTCATGGTACGGTGCGGGGTTATTGGAACGGTGAAATGGATCGCACTAGATTGTCTGGCTTTTCTGAGTGAATCACGTGGAATCGCGGAATGTTGTGGACTTGTCGTCCGAAAAATTGGAAGAGATCTTCGGTGCGCCCTCGTTTCTGAGGGCGATCAGGAAGTTTGGGAAAAGAAGTTTCCATGAAATATATAAAAATTCGGCAACAGCGCCGACCGCCCACCACGGAGCCCAACGAGGGGACGCGCCAGAGCTTGCATGCAAGTCTGCACGACGCCAGCCGAACGCCGCCACTATAACCAAATATGGTGTACCCAAAATTGGATAGCCACACAGGGTTAACCCTTGCCGCCAAGAAGAAGGAAGTGAATAGAAGAGAGAAGGAGACAGGAAAGGTGGAAAGTAAGGGAAAGACGAAGGTTGTAGGAAGAGAGAGACAGGAAAAGGCGACTGCCGATTTCCCCCGGGTGGGTCAGTCCGGGGGTGCCGTCTACGTGAAGCAGAGGCCAAAGAGGTGTGTTGCCTCCGCGGGGGGCCTTAAAGGTCCGAACACCCAGCATTGGCTCAAACCCCAGGATCCCCTTTTCCCCGGACACGGCTAACCCGCACACGACTACACGCGGGAGGGTCCAACCCTCGTGTGTTCGGGTACGTGGTGTCTCAACACACCAAACGCCTTCTTACGCAGACGCCCCTGCGGGGACAAGGAATGGAGATAACTTTCTTACAGGTATGTTGGTTTCGCTGTGGATTACATAGTACTTGGGGAAAGAAGAATCATTGCTTTGAAAGGAGAATTGGAATGGTACTACGGTGCGGCATCTCTTCAGACGCCGATCATAAACATCAGAGGCTTGCGCCCCCATAGGAAAATGTGCGTGTTCGGCAGTAACGCCGACCGCCCACCACGGAGCCCAACGAGGGGACGCGGCAGAGCTTGTGTTCAAGCCTGCACGGCGCCAGCCGTACGCCGTCACTATAACGAAATATTGTGTACCCAAGGTAGGATACCCACACAAGGTTAACCCTTGCCGCCATGGAGAAAGGAAGTAAATGGAAGAGAGAAGAAGACAGGAAAGATAAAAAAGTGAGAGATAAAGACGAAGGTTGGAGTGAGAGACAGGAAGAGGCGACTACCGATTTGCCCCGGGTGCGTGCCGTCTACGTGAAGCAGAGGTCAAAAGGGCGTGTTGCCTCCACCGGGGGGCCTTAAAGGTCTGAATACCCGGCATCGGATCAACCCCCAGGATTCCCCTTTCCCCTGACAAGGCTAAGCGGCCCACGGCTACACGCAGGGTGGTCCAACCCTCGCGTGCTCGGGTACGTGGTGTCGACACAGACCAAACGCCTGCTGACGCAGACGCCCCTGCGGGGACGTGGCGGTGTGGAATTTCAGCAGATCTGGCTGACTTGGAAGCGCGTGGCAAAATGCTAATGTGTCTATCTGATTTTATGGCAAATAGAACATTTCAGGTGAGTCTCGGCACAATACTTTCACGCACATTTCACAGGAAAATGGGATCCCACAGGGTATAATTCTGAACACGACACTCCTCATAATCAAAATGAACTCTGCTAATAAGATCATTCCATCTGTTATGCACTCAATATATGTTCACAATATACAAGTTGCTTGTCGCGCCTGAAATCTATCCACTTCCTTAAGACAACTGCAAATACCCATAAATAATCTTACAAAGTACGCTGACAAAACAGACAGACAACAGACAAAATTCAACAGACAAAATGAATGAATATGTGTGGTTTAGTGGCGTCAGGGCCAGATATGGCCAAAGAGCACCAAGACAGTGTTAGTGATTTCGCGGTGGAATGATCAGTTCTGTGAACAAGATGTGACTTCGCTGTAATGTGGCCCAAAAAAATTCGCTGTAAAGTGCGTAAAATCTACGTGCTATAAAATTATGGCGATGACTCATGACGAATACTATGAACATTAAAATCCATCGTAGAAGAATGATGCCAAATATAAAATATATAAAATAGTAAAATTACGGGGAGCACTGCTGCTTCGCCAGAGCCCTTGAAACACAAGGGCCTAGAGGCATGTGCTATTCGGAAGAGCTATCACAGCGGCATCCTCTGAAGATAGGACCCGCTACGTACATGTGGGGCTAAGAACATGCAAGAGAACATCTTTGAGAAAAAGTAGGACTGCGTTGGTGTCAAACAAAGGTTCTGGGCTGAGTAGCATTACGGGATGTAGGGGGATGTGCCGCCGGAATGCTAGAGAAAAGTGTTTCCTTCTCTCAGATTCGGCTTACCGACACTCCAGGAGGACGTGGAGGACGTTCGGTCACTCCCCGCATCTACCGCAGGTTGAAGGATCATTTTCAGTGAGTAAAAAGTTATGCGTGCCAAATCTGTGTAATATTCTGAGGCGACAGGATAGGACTTCTGTTCGCCGTGATTTTGTTACGGAGGGCCAAGAAGCTAACTATGGGTTTATCACGTGCAGTTTGTTATTCAGTTCTGCGTCTCACATACGTTGCCATGCCAGTGGTTTCGCAGTTTCCTTCTTAAGAAAGGCTTCAGGTCTGTTACAGGGACCGAAGCAGTAGGATTAACTGCATGCAATGAAATTGATGTGGCCATCTGGTCCGCTAGAACGTTAACCTCGACGCCCATATGTCCAGGCACCCAGACCATCACATGTTGCTTAGATATGTATGCTTTACACAGTACGGAGTAGAGTTCATTATTTACCGGATTTTTGTGGTTACAGAAAGACATCAAGGCCTTCACAACACTAACGGAGTCCGTATATATAACTTATTTCTGTAGTTCTGATTTATTTATATGCGTTACGGCCGACAGCAGTGCGTAGGCCTCAGCCGCAAAGATACTAGTTTCCGGATGCAGTACATCGGTTTCCGAGAAGGATGGACCGACGGCTGCATAGGACACCCCGTCGCGTGACTTCGCAGCGTCTCTGTAGAACTCCGTGCAAGAGTATTCGTGCTGAAGTGCCCGGTAATGCATTTGGATTTCAATCTCTGGAGCATGTTTTGTAATTTGCATGATAGATATATTGCATTGTATCAGCTGCCACTCCCAAGGAGGTAGCAGCTTGGCTGAATGCATTAGGCAAAGCTCGAGGAGTGGAACATGCATTTCATGAATAAGCTCCCTCACACGCAGCGAGAAAGGCTGTCTTACGGAGGGACGATTATGAAAGAGTGTAGGATATGTCATCTCGTTAACGGTATAATAGCACGGATGTTGAGGATTAGAGTGGACTTTCAGAAAATATGTTTGGCTGATGTATGTTCTCTGGAGATGGAGTGACCACTCATGTGATTCTGCATATATACTTTCAACGGGACTTGCCCTGAAAGTGCCCGTGGCTTAGCGGATACCTAGACAGTGAACAGGGTTTAACACCTTTAGCGCAGTCGGTGCGGCAGAATGATTGATCACGGAACCATAATCTAATCGTGAACGAATCAGGCTCTTGTAGAGTTTCATTAAGCACTTCCTGTCACTACCCCAGGTAGTCTGGGATAGAAGCTTCATTCGGTTCGTTGTTTTCAGACATTTTTCTTTAGGTTGTTTAATGTGGGGGACGAAAATGAGTCTATAGTCAAGTATAACACCTAGAAATTTGTGTTCTTTGTTTACAGGTATCTGTTGTCCACATAGTTCTAAGCAAGGATCTGGGATCAGGCCTCTCTTTCTTGTAAAAAGAACACAAGAACTTTTCTTAGGATTGATCTTAAATCCATTTTGTCTCCCCACATTGAGACTTTGTTCAGGCCATGCTGTACCTGTCTCTCGCAGACTGCGAGGTTACAAGATTTGAAAGTATTTGAATGTCGTCCACGTAGACAGAGTAAAAGATGGCCGGTGGTAATGAAGCACAAAGCGTGTTCATCTTCACGATAACGAGCGTGCAGCTGAGCACGCCTCCTTGGGGTACACCCGTTTCTTGCGTAAAAGGACGTGAAAGTACACTGCCGAAATTTACCCGGAAGGTACGACTGGACAGATAGCTTTGTATTAGGTTAAGCATATTACCATGGATGCCCATTTCTAACAAGTCTCTTAGGATTCCGTAACGCCACGTTGTGTCATACGGCTTTTCCATATCGAGAAATAACGATATGGAACTGTATATGTATAGATGCGTCTCGGATATTTCCTTCAACACGTACGAGATAATCGGTTGTGGAGCGCCTTTCTCGGAAGCCGCACTGATGAGGATAAAGCATTTTGCTCTGTTGAAGGAAATGAATGAGTCGCCGATTTTTCGTTTTTTCGAACACCTTACAAATGCAACTTGTAAGCGCTATGGAGCGGTAACTTGCCACTGAGGAAGGGTCTTTGCCTTGTTTCAAAACAGGGACCACAATGGCTTCCTTCCATGCGGTTGAAAGGTACCCTGCATCCCAGATGGTGTTGAAAAGTGTGAGTAGTGTAACTTGTGTATCATTGTGTAAGTTTTTGAGCATTTCATACATGATTCTATCAGACCCTGGTGCGGAGCTCTTGCATGCGCTCAAGGTAGTTCTCAATTCGGCAATAATAAAAGGACGGCTGTGAGTCTCATTCTTTCGACTTTTTCTAGTTAATGGCTTACGTTCTTCGATTTTTTTTAATTTGAGGAAAGATTGCGAATAATGGTTTGAACTTGACACGCTCTGAAAGTGCTCCGCAAGTCAGTCTGACTGATTTTGCAGTGTATCGCCCTGTGTATTTACCAGAGGGAGTGAACATTTTTGTCGCCCTCTAATTCTATTTCCCTGTTCCAGACTTTGGCCTCATCTGTAAACGAGTTAATACTCGATAAATACTTCTGCCAGCTTTCTCTTCTGGCCTGTCGGCGGGTTCTCCTGCCTTAGGACTTTGGCTTTTTAATGTGGACTAGATTCTCTGCAGTGGGAGAAGCATGTAGCAACCGCCACGCTTTGTTTTGTTTCTTACGAGCGATCCAACAATCGTCGATCCACCATGGGACACGCCGTTTACATGCCAAGCGATTTACTTCTGATATGCATTGAGATGCAACATCGATGATGAAGGCTGTGAAGTACTGCACAGCAGAATCAATTCCTAAAAAATACATGTAATTCCATGAGATACTAGTGAGAGTTCGGAACTTCTCCCAGTCGGCTGTATTGATCTTCCACCTAGGAGCTTGTGGTAGATATTTATTTTTATTATATGTTCTTAGCAGTATGAGGAAGTGGTCGCTCCCGTAGAGAGAGAGAGAGAGAGAGAGAGAGAGAGAGACAGAGAAGGGAAGACGGAAAGGCAGAGAGGTTAACCAGACTGAGTCCAGTTTGCTACCCTACGCGTGGGGAGGGGAATGGGGAGTGAAAGAGGGAGAGAGAGAGAACTTAGGTCGCTCCCGTAGGGATTGTTCGTAACTTCCCATTCGAGTTCAGGCAGTATACACGGGGAAACTAGGCTGAGATCACTTGAAGAAAATGTTCTGTTTGCGAGAGAATAATATGTGGGTG
Organism: Dermacentor variabilis; assembly: GCF_050947875.1. NCBI lineage: Eukaryota > Metazoa > Arthropoda > Arachnida > Ixodida > Ixodidae > Dermacentor > Dermacentor variabilis. The sequence goes on along the minus strand of NC_134569.1, from coordinate 232,503,705 downwards.
TCTCCTTATTCAACAGACACGCACCGGACGAAAAAAGGAATTGTTCAACGAGACGACCTCTCGCATCGATACGAGTCTCCCCACAGGCTGCTGTGCGCAATGAAATCGCCAAGCAGAACCTAAGGTTCTGGTGATTGATGTATCAAGGACTGAAATTCATGTTTGTTTAGTTGGTGATGCGGGGGTATGTAAGGCGAGCAAATGGTGATGAGTTTGTTTAGTAGTACAACTGGAACCGCCACTGCTTGAAGGGGCGTTTGTAGCTGTAAAGAATGACACGCTATACTTCTATGAGTGACAACGCCAACACCGCCCGATGATGCGACGGCATCATCGCGATCTTTGCGAAAAGTGATATAATGTCGGAGAAAGTTCGTGTGTTTGTTTTCTAAGTGCGTTTCCTGTAAACACAGCACTTTTGGATTGTGTTTTTGGATGAGTTCCTGCACATCATCAAAGTTTCTAAGAAGACCTCTCACGTTCCATTGAATTATCTGTTTATCCATGTTGGTAATAAATAGGTGCTGTATGTACAGAAAGAAAAGTATTAATTACAGATATTTGAGAGATTAGATTACAGAGCTCTTTCGAGGCCCTGTAATCGGGGTCTTGCCCTTTCTCGAGCGTTCGAGGGAGCCTCGCCGCTCCTTAGGCGCTTGGCGCCCCGTGAGGACAGGTGTAGTGTCCATTGCCTCGTGTGAGGCGCCGGACACATGCTCTTGCGAACGAGAAGTTATCAGGGAGGGTCCCGCCTTGGAGGGCAAGACCCCTGCGCCCACCAGCCCGGAGGTCGATGGGGCTCCCTGGGGGCGCCGGCCGTTGCCAGCGCTGGAAGGGACCTGGGAGGTTGAGGCAGCCTCGGCTGCGCCCACCTTTGGGGTCGGTGGTCCGTTCTCCTCGGTTAACTGAGCAGCGCTAGCTGCAACCACCGCGGGGGCAGATGGCGTGACTGCCGAATCAGTGCTTGTGGTTTGGGCAGCCGCCGGAGGCCATTGGTACGCTGCCCTCTGACGCGCCACTTCGGCAAAGCTTTTCTTTTACAGGAATGCTACCCGCCTGCGTGCCTCCTTGGAGCTTATGTTTTCCTTGACTTTGATTGTAACAATTTCGTTTTCTTTGTTCCAGGATGGGCACGACCGTGAGTACGTGGCGTGCTCCCCATCACAGTTTGCACAGAGGAGAGCATTCGCACAAGCTTCAGTGGTGTGTTCGTGGGCACTGCATTTCGCACATGTTTGGCGGCCCCGGCAGCTCTGCTAACTGTGGCCGAAGAGCTGGCATTTGAAACGTCGGAGTGGATTGGGCAGGTAAGGACTTACACGGAGCTTTATGTACCCGGCCTCGATTGACTGGGGTAGGACACTTGAATTGAAGGTGAGTATTATGTGTTTGGTCGCAATCTCTTTACCATCCCGCCTAATCTTTATTCTTTTCACGTTGACAACATCCTGCTCACTAAATCCCTCCAAGAGCTCTGCGTCTGTCAGCTGGAGCAAATGATCGTCTGAGAAAACGCCGCAGGTAGTGTCCATAGTGCGGTGCGGAGTCACTGTCACTTGAACGTCCCCAAATGACACGAGACTGAGTAACTTTTCAAATTGTTTCAGATTCTAGAGCTCCAAGAGGAGATCTCCACTTGCTATCCTTGTTGCCTTGTAACCTTGACCAAGTGCGTCAGTTAAAGACTTTGAAACTAGAAATGGGGAGATTATGCGTACTTGTGTGTCTGACTTTTACGAGTGAATCACATGAAATCGTGGAAAGTTGGGTCTTTCACGACCAAAGAATTTGAATACATGTTCGGTGCGCCCTCATTTCGGAGGGCGATCAAGGAGGGGTGGGAAGGACTTTGCCATAGGAGAACTTATTTTTCGGCAATGACGCCAGCCACCCACCGTGCAGCCCTACAGGGACTGTAAAAAACAGGTCCTGTAAACGCTAGGTGTACGTTATCACAATAACTGAATATGATATAACCTAGGTTCACGATTCACACAAGGTTAGCCCTCGCTGCCTGGAAAAATTGGAAGTGCGCGGAAGCTAGGAGATGGCAGGGAAGATGAAAAGTGAGAGAAAGACCAAGGCTGGAGGGAGAGAGAAGAAGAAGAAGTTTATTTTACCACATAAGTACAATGATATATACAAAGCGGTAGGGATGGCAGGGTAACTGCGGCATAACGGCAGCTTGACTAGTCCCACCTCCCCATGAACAACAGGCAGCCACATGGCAAGATATTCGTAGTACATACTTGTGGCAGGGTCGATATATACATATTCACAGACGCATATATACACACACACACACATATATATATATATATATATATATATATATATATATATATATATATATAAATATATATATATATATATATATACATGCATATACGCATACATGTATGCAAGAAAACCAGAAATGACAACTTTGAAATAGCAAAGAAATGCTTTTCCACCGACAAACCAAAAAGGCAATTATTCACAGAAATTTTTGCAGTAATGTGCTCTTGGATATGTGGCGTATGTTTACATCATTTAGACTATATTTGTTAAGTGTAGAGGGAACACAGTAGGAGAGTGCTTGAAGGCCATAGTTAGTCCGAGGGCGCGGGACTTCCCAGTGTTCCGCAAATCGATTTAGGCGAAAAGAAGGATTCCGCTGCAAGTTCGCGATGTTTATGATATGATTAGTACCCTTAATCATGTCACGTTTAAAAGAACACTTAAGTCGATACTCGAAGGTGGTCTCCACCTAAAATCTTGAACATCCGGAATATGTCACGCGTATGTCCATTGTAAGGTAAGTCTGAAATTGCACGTAAGGCATTCTTTTGAACTGAAACTAAACTACCTAATGATTTCTTAGTACTATCTGACCAGACGAGGTTACAATAGCGCAGGTGAGGAGCAAATAGTGCGTTATAAACCATAACTTTCTGTGGTATTGGTAGTAGCCTCTGGCATCTGCGCAGCATACCTCACGCTTTACTAAGTTTATTTCGTATGTAATCGGTGTGGTGGTCCCATAGCATCAATTCATGAAAGATAACACACAATGCTTTTGCTGTAGCGGAAAGTTCTATTTTTGTGTCATTGAGTGTCAGGCATTGGGTGAGATCACAAGGCGTGGAGTTCGCTCAAAAGAGGACCGCTTTTGTCTTGGAGCAGTTTAACTGGAGGGAATTTTTTACAGACCAGTTATATATCTTGTGAAGTATTTCATTTGCAAAATTGTTGAGTTGATCCACCTTAGTTCCTGAGAAGAATAAACTAGTCACATCTGCGTCAATAATATAGTTAATCGAAACATCAATATTAACAATGTCATTTATATAAATGATAAATAGAAGTGGTCCCAATATGCTACATTGAGGCACACCTTGTTTAATAAGTTTAAACGAAGATAATTTTCTATTTATTGATACGCATTGCTTTCTGTTGGTTATGTAACTTCTAATTAAATCTAAAGCTATTCCGCGTGTACCATAACAATTCAATTTTTCTAATAGTGTTCCGTGGTTAATTCTGTCAAAAGCTTTTGAGAAATCAAGGAATACTCCCAATGTTAGTTTCCTCGCATCAATACTTTTCAAAATTAGTTTCTTTTGTTTAAGAAGAGCAGTTTGAGTCGAGCAGCCTGACCTGAAGCCATATTGACATGGTGTTAAAACAGAATACTTGTTAAAAAAGGCAGTCATCCTAAGGAGAATAATTTTTCCAAACCTTCTGAAAACAGTGGAAGAATTGAGATTGGTCTATAGTTAGTGAAGTTTCCCTTTCTCCGCCTTTGTACAGTACCCACAGCTACCCTTGCAATTTTCATCTGTTGAGGAAAAATGCCAGATGATGATGATATGTGGTGTTTTATGGCGCAAGGGCCAGTTTTGGCCAAAGAGCGCCATGACAAGTGGTAGTGTTAACGAAGTATTATGGAAGATGTGACTTGGCTGTAAAGTGGCCTAAAAATAGTCGCTGTAAAGTGCTTAAAATTTACGTTATAAAATTATGGCGATGACTAATGACGAATACTATGAACATTAAAATCCATCGTAGAAGAATGACGCATTGTTTAAAATATGCGAGATCTGAAATTGCTTACAGCACTACTGCCTCGCCAGAGACCTTGAACCAGAAGGGCCTAGAGGCATGTGCTATTCAAAATAATTATCACAGCGGCATCCTCTGAAGAAAGGAAGCGCTACGAACCTGTGGGGCTAATAACATGCAATACAATATCTTTTAAAAATCTAGGATGGTGTTGGTGTCAAAAAGTGGTTCTGGACCAAGTAACATAACAGGATGAAGCGGGATGTGCTGCTGGTAAGTTGGCAGAACTTTTTATGGAGTATTAACTCATTTACAAATGAGGCAAAAGTGAGGAACAGGGTAAATAGAATTAGAGGTTGACGAACGTATTCACTCCCTCTGGTAAATAAACAGGGCGATACACTGCAAGATCAGGTAGACTCACTTGGGGAACACTTTGAGAGCGTGTCAAGTTCCACCAATTATTCAAAACCATTTCTCAAATATACACAAATAGAAGAATGCAAGCCACTGATAAGAAAATGTCAGCAGAATGAACCGTTCAACCGTCCTTTCAGTATTGCAGAGTTGAGAGCTGCCTTGAGCGCATGCAAGAACTCTGCACCACAATTCTTATAGAATCATGTATCAAATGCTCAAAAACTTTCACAATGACACGCAAGTTACACTACTTACACTTTTCAACATTATATGCGACGCAGGGTACCTTCCAACGACATGGAAAGAAGCCATTGTGGTCCCTGTTTTGAAACAAGGGAAAGACCCTTCCTCAGTGGCAAGTTACCGCCCGATAGCCCTCACAAGTTGCCTGTGTAAGGTATTTGAAAAAATAATAAATCGGCGACTCATCCATTTCCTTGAACAATACAAAATGCTTAATCCCTATCAGTGTGGCTTCAGAGAAGGGCGCTCCACAACCGACCATCTTGTCCGTATTGAAGGACATATTCGTCGCGCGTTCTTACACAGTTTATTCTTATCGATATTCCTCGATATGGAGAAGGCGTACGATACAACATGGCGCTACGGAATCTTGAGAGATTTGTCAGAAATGGGCATTCATGGTAATACGGTAAACGTAATAAAAAGCTGCCTGTCCAATCGTACCTTCAGGGTAAGAGTCGACAATGTGCTGTCACGTCCTTTTACACAAGAAACTGGTGTACCACAGGCAGGCGTGTTCAGTTGCACACTCTTTATTGTTAAGATGACAACACTTCGTGCTTCCTTACCACAGGCCGTTTTTTTTTATTTCATCTATGTGGACCCATGTGAGCGGGGAACCACGTGAGCGCGCTGAGTCGCGTACCTCAGGACCTTATTAAAGTTTTGCATCCATCCATCCATCCATCTATGTGGACGACATTCAAATAGGTTTCATATCCTGTACCCTCGCAGTATGCGACAGACAGGCACAGCATGGATTGAACAAGGCGTCACGGTGGGCAGATACAACTGGATTTAAAATCAATCCTCAAAACAGTTCTTGTGTTCTGTTTACAGAAAAGAGAGGCCTGGTTCCGGATCCTTGCTGAGAAATGTGTGGACAACAGATACAAGTAAACAAAGAGCACAAATTTCTAGGTGTTATACCGAAAATAGACTCACTTTCGTCCCGCACATTAAACATCTTAAAGAAACATGTCTGAAAACAATGAACCTAATGAAACTTCTATCCCAGACTACGTGCGGTATTGACAGGAAGTGCTTAATGAAACTATACAAGAGCCTGATTCGTTCACGATTAGATAATGGTGCCGTGATCTATCATTCTGCCGCACCGAGTGTGCTAGGGATGTTAAACCCTGTTCACCATCTAGGTATCCGCTTAGCCACGGGCGCTTTCAGGAGAAGTCCCGTTGAAAGTTTATATGCAGAATCGAATGAGTGGTCACACCACCTGCAGAGATCGTACATCAGCTTTACATATTTCCTTAAAGTGCGCTGTAACCTTGAACATCTATGTTTTGGCACCGTTACCGATATGACGTGCGTTACACTTTTCAGCAATCGCCCCTCTATAAGACAGCCTTTCTCGCTGCATGTGAAGGAGCTTAGCGATGAAATGCATGTCCCACTCCTCGAGTATCGCTTAATCGACCTAACCAAGCTCTTACCTCCTTGGGAGTGGCAGGTGATACAACGCGACATATCCTTTATAAAAGTTACAAAGCACGCTCCTGAGGCCGAAATCCGCATGCATTTCCTGGAACTTCAGTACAAGCACTGATGCGCAGAGTTCTACAGAGACGCTTCGAAATGAAATGCCGTGGTATCCTATGCAGCCGTCGGCCCATCGTTTCCGGAATCCGATGTACTGCATCCGGAAACAAGCATCTTTACGGCCGAGGCCTACGCATTACTCTCTGCTGAGAAGCATATAAGAAAATTAATGATGATGATTATGTATGGGGTTTTATGGCGCAAGGGCCAGGTATCACCAAAGAGCGCCATGTCTGTTGTAGTGTGTTCGCAGTGTAATTATGGTTACCATGAAATTGGTGTGACGTGGCTGTAAAGGGGCCCTAAAATATACGCTCCAAAGTGCATAAAATCTGTATAATAAAATTATGGCGATGACGTATGACTTCTACTATGAACATATACATGTATTTAAAAAGAATGACACGATAGGTAGAATATATCTGATTGTAAAAAATCCTAGAGCGCTACTGCCTCCTTAGAGCCCTTGAAACACAAGGGCCTGGAGGCATGTGCTATGCAAAACAATTATCGCAGCGGCATCCTCTAAAGTGAGGAAGCGCTACGAATGCATAGGACTAATAACATGTAAGACCACATCTCTTAGGAAACCTAGGACTGTGTCTGTATTAAAAAACGGTTCAGGACCGAGGAACATTACAGGATGAAGAGGAATGTGCTGCCTGTATGCTAAGGAAAAATGTCTCATTCTTTCAGATTCGGCTTCCCGACACTCCAGAAGGACGTGGAGCATGGTCAGCCTCTCCCCGCATCTACCACAGGTTGGAGGTTCACTTCCAGTAAGCAGATAATTATGGGTGCCAAATGTGTGTCCTATTCTGAAGCGACAGAATAGTACATCTATTCGCCGAGATTTTGTTGGGGAAGGCCAAAAACCTAACTGGGGCTTTATAACGTGCAGTTTGTTATTTGTTTGCGTGTCCCACGTGCACTGCCAGTGATTTCGCAGTTTATTTCGTAGGAAAGGCATCAGATCTGTGGCGGGCACATCAACGGTAGGGTTGACAGCTTGCGATGTGATTGACGTGGCCATCTTGTCCGCGAGAACGTTACCGTCGGTTCCCCTATGGCCAGGGACCCAGCATATTATGATATTCTGGTTAGATGAGTACGGCTTACACAATACCGAATACAGTTCATTGAATACGGGATTTTTATGTTTGTAGAGTGACATTAGGGCCTTCACGACGCTTAGAGAGTCTGTATAGATCGTGCTTTTGGAAGTTTTGATCTTCTTATATGCTTCACAGCAGAGAGTAATGCGTAGGCCTCTGCCGTAAAGATGCTTGTTTTCGGATGCAGTACATCGGTTTCCGAGAAGGATGGACCGACGGCTGCATAGGACACCGCGTCGTGTGACTTCGATGCGTCTGTGTAGAACTCCGTGCAGGAGTATTTGTGCTGGAGTTCTCGGAAATGCATTTGGATTTCAATCTCTGGAGCGTGTTTTGTAACTTGCATGAAGGATATATCGCATTGTATCAGCTGCCACTCCCAACGAGGTAGCAGCTTCGCTGGAGGCATTGGGCGAAGCTCGAGGATTGGGACACGCATTTCATCACTAAGCTCCCTCACACGCAACGAGAAATGCTGTCTTATGGAGGGGCGATTACTGAAAAGTGTAGCGCACGTCATATCGGTAACGGTATCAAAACATGGATGTTCAGGATTAGAGCGTACTCTAACGAGATATGTAAAGCTGATGTATGATCTCTGTAGGTGGAGAGACCATTCATTCGATTCGGCATATAAGCTTTCAATCGGGCTTGTTCTGAAAGCGCCCGTGGCTAAATGGATACCTAGATGGTGAACAGGGTCTAGCATCTTTAGCGCGCTCGGGGCGGCAGAATTATAGATCACGGCACCATAATCTATTCGTGACCGAATCAGGCTCTTGTATAGGTTCATTAAACACTTCCTGTCACTACCCCATGTAGTCTGCGATAGGAGTTTGATTAGGTTCATTGTTTTCAGACATTTTCATTAAGATGTTTAATGTGTGGGATGAAAGTGAGTGTATTGTCAAGTATAACACCTAGAAATTTGTGTTCTTTGTTTACGGGTATCTGTTGTCCACACAGTTCTAAGCAATGATCCTGAACCAGGCCTTTCTTTCTTGTAAACAGAACGCAAGAACTCTTGTGAGGATTGATTTTAAATCCATTTTTCTCTGCCCACTGTGACACCTTGTTCAAGCCATGCTGTACCTGTCTCTCGCAGACTGTGAGGTTGCAGGATTTGAAACCTATTTGTATATCGTCTACGTAGACGGAATAGAAAATAGCTGGTGGTAAAGATGCACGAAGCGTGTTCATCTTTACGACAAAGAGCGTGCAGCTGAGTACGCCACCCTGGGGTACCCCAGTTTCCTGTATGAGTGTACGCGACAGTGCAGCACCAATTTTCACTTGACATGTACGGCTGCCTAGGTAGCTCTCTATAATATTTAACATATTGCCACGGATACCTAGCGCGGAAAGATCGCGCAAGATTCCGTACCGCCAGGTTGTGTCGTACGCTTTTTCCATATCCAGAAATACAGATAAGAAAGATTGCTTGTGCACGAAGGCATCGCGAATGCTCGCTTCGATGCGCACAAGATGGTCGGCTGTAGATCGCCCTTCCCGAAAACCACATTGAAATGGGTCAAGCATTTTACTGGACTCTAGGAGATGTACGAGACGGCGATTGATCATTTTTTCAAAGAGCTTACAGAGGCAGCTCGTAAGCGCTATAGGTCGGTAGCTAGTAAGCAATGAAGTGTCTTTACCATGCTTTAAAACAGGGATTACAATAGCCTCCATCCATTTTGATGGGAGATAACCAGCAGCCCAATATTATTGAGAAGTGTTAGTAGCGTGATTTGTGTGTCGGAGTGTAGGTGCTTAATCATATCATACATGATTCTATCGGGGCCCGGTGCACAGCTCCGACATGCTGATAAGGAAGCTTTTAGTTCAGCAATGGTAAAAGGGCGATTATAAAGATCACTTGGTGTGCATTTCCGATTCAGAGGCTTGAGTTCTTCGATAGCTTTATATTTAACAAAGTTCTCCGAATAGTGAGTGGAGCTGGACACGGGCTCGAAGTGTTCACCCAGACCATCAGCCTGGTGTTGCAGGTATTGCCTCGTGTGTTTACCAAATGGAGGGAGTATATTTGTCGCCCTCTTATGCTATTTACCTTTGGCCTTATCTGTATACGTGTTGATACCAGATAAAAACTTCTGCCAACTCTCTCTTGTGGCGTGTCGACGCGTTCCCCTGCCTTCGGATTTTGCTTTTTTTAAAGTTAATAATATTTTCCGCAGTGGGAGAGGCGCGTAGCAACCCACACGCTTTGTTTTCTTTCTTACGAGCGATCCTACAATCGTCGTTCCACCACGGGACACGCCGTTGACATGCCAACCCATTTACTTGTGATATGCATTTATATGCGGCATCTATTATGAAGGCTGTGAAAAACTCCACGGCAGTATCAGTTCCTAGCGAAGACATGTCAGCCCACGAGATACTAGTAAGACATCAAAATTTCTCCCAGTCAGCTGTCTCAATTTTCCACCTAGGAGCGTGTGGTGGATAATCGTTTTCTTTAGGTGATCTTAGCAGCGTAGGGAAGTGGTGGCTTCCGTAAGGGTTGTCGGTAACTTCCCTTTCAAGTTCAGGCAGTATAGACGGGGAGACTATGCTAAGGTCTATGGACGAATAGGTTCTCTTTGCAAGGGAGTAATATGTGTGTTCCTTTTTATTCAACAGACAAGCACCAGAAAAAAGAAGGAACTGTTCGACAAGACGTCCTCGCGCATCTATACGAGGGTCGCCCCACAGGTCTGCATTGAAATCGCCAAGAACAACATAGGGTTCGGCACTTCATCAATAAATGACTGAAATTCATGTTTGCTTAGTTTATAATGTGGGGGTATATAAATTGAGCAAAAAGTGATAAGTTTGTTTGGCAGAATAACGCGAACCACCTCTGCCTCAAGGGCCGTTCGTAGCTGCAAACGTTGACAGGCTATGCTTTTTTGAATTATAATTGCAACACCGCCCGATGATGCGAGTGTATCATCGCGATCTTTGCGAAAAGTAACGTGCTGTCGAAGAAAATTTGTGTGTTTTGGTTTTAAGTGTGTTTCCTGTAAACACAACACTTTTGGATTGTGTTTATGGATGAGTTCTTGCACGTCATGAAGATTCCTTAGAAGACCGCTGGAATGTCAAAGGAAAATTGGCGCTGTGTTTACGGAAACTGAAGTGATGTCTTCGGTTACAGAGCTCTTTCGAGGCCCTGTAACGGGGGTTCTGCCCTTTCTGGAGCATTCGAGGGAGCCGCGCCACTCCTTAGGCGCTTGGTGCGCCTTGAGGACAGGTGTAGTGTCCATTTCCTCTAGCGAGGTGCCGGACACGTGCTCTTGAGAGCGAGAAGTTTTCCGAGTGAGTCCTGCCTCGGAAGGCAAGACCCTTGCGCCCACCAGCCCAGAGGTCGATGGGGCACCCTGCGGGATTTGGCTGCGCCGGCTGTTGCCAGCGCTGGGAGTAGCCGGGGAGGTTGGGGCAGCCTCGGCTGCGCCCACCTTCGGGGTCGATGGCCCCGTCTGCTGTGCTGGCGTAGCAGCGTCAGCTGGGAGGGAGTATATTTGTCGCCCTCTTATGCTATTTACCTTGTTCCAGACTTTGGCCTCATCTGTATACGTGTTGATACCCGATACAAACTTCTGCCAACTCTCTCTTGTGGCCTGTCGGCGCGTTCCCCTGCCTTCGGGTTTTGCTTTTTTTAAAGTTAATAAGATTTTCCGCAGTGGGAGAGGCGTGTAGCAACCCCCACGATGTGTCGCTGCCCCCTGACGCGCCTCATTGGCAAAGCTTTTCTTTGGCGGGTATGCTACCCGCCTGCGTGCCTCTTTGAAACTTACCTTTTCCTTAACTTTGATTGTGACTATTTCTTTCTCTTTTGTTCCAGGGCAGGCACGACCGCGAGTATGCGGCGTGCTCCCCTTCACAGTTTACACAATGGAGAGTGTTCACGCAAGCTTCATAAGTATGTTCGTGGGCACTGCACTTCGCACAGGTTTGGCGGCCTTGGCAGCTCTGCGAGCTGTGACCGAAGCGCTGGCACTTGAAACATCGGAGGGGATTTGGCACGTACGGTCTTACACGGAGCTTGATGTACCCTGCCTCGATTGACTCGGGCAGGACACTTGAATTGAAGGTGAGTATTAGGTGTTTGGTCGCAATTTCTTTACCATCTCGCCTCATCTTAATTCTTTTGAAATTTTTAGCATTCTCTTCGCTGAAGCCCTCCAAGAGCTCAGCCTCAGTGAGCTCCAGCAAATCATCGTGTGAGACAACGCCGCGGGAGGTATTCATCCTGCGGTGCGGGGTTACTACTATTTGGGTCTCCGCAAATGATACTAGCTGAGGCAGTTTTTCAAATTGCTTCTGATCGCGGAGCTCCAAAAGGAGGTCTCCGCTAGCCATCCTCGATACCTTATATCCTGGACCAAAAACATCGGTAAGAGACTTAGATACAAGGAACGGGGAGATTGTTCGCACTTGTTTAGCCGGTTTTTCTGCGTGGATCACATGAAAACGAGGAAAATTGTGGACTTGGCGTCCGAAAAACTGAAAGACCCCTTCGGTGCACCCTCGTTTGTGAGGGCGATCAGGGAGTTTAGGAAAAGCGTTTTCCATAAGTACAGTAGGGTTTTCGGCCGCGATGCCGACCACCCACCATGGAGCCCAACAGGTGGACGTGACAGGAGTTCCTGCTAGAGAAACCCTGCCAACGCCAGCCGTACATCACTGCTATAACCAAATACAGCATAACCAAGGCTGGCTACCTACACAAGGTTAAGCCTTGTCGCCGCGAAACTAGGAAGTGAGGAGAAGTGATGAGACGACAGGAAAGGTGAAAATGGCGAGAGAGAAAGACGAAGATTGGAGAGGAGGACAGGAAAAGGCGACTGCCGATTTCCCCCGGGTGGGTCAGTCCGGGGGTGCCGTCTACTTGAAGCAGAGGCCAAAGAGGTGTGTTGCCTCCGCCGGGTAGCGTTAAAGGTCCGAACACTGGGCATCGGCTCAACCCCCAGCATCTCCCTTTCCCCGGACACGGCTAAACCGAGCACGGCTACACGCCGTTGGGTCCAACCCTCGTGTGCTCGGGTACGTGGTGTCGCAACACTCCAAACGCCTGCTTACGTAGACGCCCCTGGGGGTAAGAAAATCAAAACTTCCGAAAGCAGCGATCTATACAGACTCTCTTAGCGCCGTGAAAGCCTAATGTCACTCAGCAAACATAAAATCCCGTATTTAATGAACTACATTTGGTCTTGGGTAAAGCGTACTCATCTAACCAGAATATCATAATATGCTTGGTCCCTGGCCATAGGGGAATCGAAGGTAACGTTCTGGCAGACGAGATGGCCGCTTCAATCAAGTCACAAGCTGTTAACCCTACTGCTGCTGTGCCTGTCACCGATCTGAGGCCTTTCATACGAAATAGACTGCGAAACCATTGGCAGTGCACGTGGGACGCGCAAACAAATAACAGACTGCACGTTATAAAGCCACAGTTAGGTTTTTGGCCCTCCCCAACAAGATCTCGGCGAACAGATGTCCTATTCTGTCGCCTGAGAATAGGAAGCACATTTGGCACCGAAAATTATCTGCTTACTGGAAGTGAACCTCCAACCTGTGGTAGGTGCGTGGAGAGGCTGACCGTGCTCCACGTCCTTCTGGAGTGTCGGGAAGCCGAATCTGAGACAATGGGACATTTTTCCTTGGCATACAGGCAGCACATTCCTCTCCATCCTGTAATATTTCTCGGTCCAGAACCGCTTTTTAATACAGGCACAGTTCTAGGTTTCCTCGGAGATGTGGTCTCACATGTTATCAGTCCCATGCATTATTGGCGCTTCCTCTCTTTAGAGGATGCCGCTGGGATAGCTGTACTTTATAGCACATGCCTCAAGGCCCTTGTGTTACAAGGGCTCTAAGGAGGCTATAGTGCTCTAGCATATCTTATGACCTGATATATTTTTACACATCGTATTATTTTTCTTAAGTGCATCTTAATGTTCATAGAACACGTCATACGTCATCGCCAAAATCTTATTATAGAAATTTTACGCACTTTAGCGCGACTATTTTTAAGGCCCCTTTACAGCCACGTCACACCAATTTCATGGAAGTCATAATTAGACTGCGAACTCATTACCAAGGACATGGCCCTCTTTGGCCATACCATGCCATTGCGCCATTATACATCCATCTTCTATCAAAGATACATGTACACGCCAGCCATGCATCGCCGCTATAACCTAATATATATATTTATACCCAAGACTGGGTATATTACACACGGTTAACCCTTGCCGCCAGGAAATACGGACGTAATAAGAAGTGAAGAGAAGACAGGAAAGATAGAGAAGTGGGAGAGAAAGACGAAGATTCGAGAGGAGGACAGCAAAAGATGACTGCCGATTTTCTCCAGGTGGATCACTCTGGAGGTGCCGCCTATGTGAAGCCGACGCCGAAGAGGTGTGAAAAGGTCGAAAATGTCCGAACGCCTAGCATCGACTGAACCCCTAGGATACCCCTTTCAGCAGACACGGCTAAGCCGCGCACGGCTACACGCGGGAGGGGTGAACCCTCGTGTGCTCGGGTACTTGGTGTCGCAACACACCAAACGCTTGCTGACGCAGACGCCCCTGCGGGGTACACGTATTTAGATAGCGGAACCTGTGCTAAAGCCACAGAACGTAAGGTTTGTCTTTCTAAATATAAAATGGGACGTTTTATCATACCACGGCGCATTAGTTAAATTAACGCGCGCTGGTGCGCCTAATGATTCGATGCCACTGTATTAAGTCATTCGGTCACCCGCCGTGGTTCCCTAGTGGCTATGGTGTTGGGCTGCTAAGCACGACGTCACGGGATCAAATACAGGCCACCGCGGCCGCATTATAACGGAGACGAAATGCGAAAACACCCGTTCACTTAATTTAGGTGCGCTTGAAAGAAGCCCACGTGGTTCAAGTTTTCGGAGTCCCTCATTACAGTGTGCCTCATAATAAGCTGGTGGTTTTGGTGCGTCGAACGCATTAATTTAAAGAAAATCATTCGGTCCGCTGTTTCTAGTATAATATCAGTGTCATTTGTCCTTCAACACCAGGGCTGGAATGTGATTCATGAATGTGTGTCCTTGTGGCGCAAGGGCCAGATATGGCCAAAGAGCGCCAAGACATTTTTAGTGATTTCGCGGTGGAATGATGAGTTTTGTGAAAATGTGAATTGGCTTTAAAGTGGCCTCAAAATAGTCGCTGTATAGTGCGTAAAATCTACGTGCTATAAAATTATGGCGATGACTAATGCCGGATACTATGAACATTAAAATCCATCGTAGAAGAATGATGCAAAATAGAAAATATATATGATGGTAAAATTACTTGCAGCACTGCTTCCTCGCCAGAGCCCTTGAAACACAAGGGCCTAGAGGCATGTGCTATACGAAAGAGCTATCACAGCGGCATCCTCTGAAGAGAGGACACGCTACTAACATGTGGGGCTAACAACATGCAAGACAACATCTTTCAGAAAACTTAGGACTGCGTTGGTGTCAAATAAAGGTTCTGGGCTGAGTAGCATTACGGGATGTAGGGGGATGTGCTGCCGGTATGCTTGAGAAAAATGTTTCCTTCTCTCAGATTCGGCTGCCCGACACTTCAGGAGGACCTGGAGGACGCTCAGCCTCTCCCCGCATCTACCGCAGGTTAGAGGATCATTTTCAGTGAGTAAAAAGTTATGCGTGCCATATGTGCGTCCTGTTCTGAGGCGACAGAATAGGACATCTGTTCGCCGTGATTTTGTTACAGAGGGCCAAGAACCTAACTGCGGCTTTATCACGTTCAGTTTCTTATTTACTTCTGCGTCACACATACGTTGCCATCCCAGTGGTTTCGCAGTTTCCTTCTTAAGAAAGGCTTCAGGTCTGTGAGAGGGACCAAAGCAGTAGGACTAACTGCATGCAATGAAATTGATGTGGACACCTGGTCAGCTAGGAACGTTACCCTCGATGCCCCTATGTCCAGGCACCCAGCATATAACACATGTTGGTTAGATATATATGCTTTACAAGTACGAAGTAGAGTTCATTATTTCCGGATTTTAGTGGTTACAGAAAGACATCAAGGCCTTCACAACACTAACAGAGTCCGTTTATATAACTCATTTCTGGAGTTTTGATTCCTTTATATGTTTTGCGACCGACACCAGTGCGTAGGCCCCAGCCGTAAAGATACTAGTTTCCGGATGTAGTACATCAGTTTCCGAGAAGGATGGACCGACGGCTGCATAGGATACCCCGTCGTGTGACTTCGATGCGTCTGTGTAGAACTCCGTGCAGGAGTATTTGTGCTAGAGTTCCCGGAAATGCATTTGGATTTGAATCGCTGGAGCGTGTTTTGTAACTTGCATGAAAGATATATCGCATTGTATGAGGTGCAACTCCCAAGGAGGCAGAAGCTTGGCTGGATGCATTCGGCGAAGCTCGAGGAGTGGAACATGCATTTCATGAATACGCTCCCTCACACGCAGCGAGAAAGGCTGCCTTACGGAGGGACGATTATGAAAGAGTATAGCATATGTCATCTCTTTAACGGTATTATAACACGGATGTTGAGGATTAGAGTGGACTTTCAGAAAATATGTTTGGTTGATGTATGTTCTCTGGATATGAAGTGACCACTCATTCGATTCTGCATATACACTTTCAACGGTACGTGTCTTGAAAGCGCCCGTGGCTAAGCGGATACCTAGATGGTAAATACGGTCTAGCATCTTTAGCGCACTCGGGGTGGCAGAATGATAGATCACGGCACCATTATCTAATCGGCAACTAATCAGGCTCTTATAGAGATTCATTAAGCACTTCCTGTCACTGCCAGATGTAGTCTGGGATAGAAGTTTCGTTAGGTTCATTGTTTTCACACATTTTTCTTTAGGTTGTTTAATGTGGGGGACGAAAGTGAGTCTATAGTCAAGTATAACACCTAGAAATTTGTGTTCTTTGTTTACAGGTATCTGTTGTCCACATAGTTCAAAGCAAGGATCTGGGATCAGGCCTCTCTTTCTTGAAAAAGAACACAAGAACTTTTCTTAGGATTGATCTTAAATCCACTCTTGTCTGCCCACATTGAAACATTGTTCAGGCCATGCTGTACCTGTCTCTCGCACACTGCGAGGGTAGAGGATTTGTAAGTTTTTTGAATGTCATCCACGTAGACAGAGTAAAAGATGGCCGGTGGTAATGAAGCACGAAGCCTGTTCATCTTCACGATAAAGAGCGTGCAGCTGAGCACGCCTCGTTGCGGTACACCCGTTTCTTGCGTAAAAGGACGTGAAAGTAAATTGCCGACTTTTACACGGAAGGTACGATTGGACAGATAGCTTTCTATTAAGTTAAGCATATTACCATGGATGCCCATTTCTAACAAGTGTATTAGGATTCCATAACGCCATGTTGTATCATACGCCTTTTCCATATCGAGAAATATCGATAGGAACAACTGTTTTTGTATAAATGCGTCCCGGATTTTTCCTTCAACACGTACGAGATCATCGTTTGTGGAGCCCCCTTCTCGGTAGCCGCACTGATAACGATCAACATTTTTCACTGGTCAAGGAAATGAATGAGTCGCCGATTTATCATTTTTTTCAAACACCTTACAAATGCACCTTGTGAGCGCTATCGGGCGTTAACTTGCCACTGAGGAAGGGTTTTTGCCTTGCTTCAAAACGGGGACCACAATGGCTGCCTTCCATGCGGTTTGCAGGTACCCTAGATCCGAGATGGTGTTGAAAAGTGAGTAGTGTAACTTGCGTATTATTGTGTAAGTTTTTGAGCATTTCATACATGATTCTATCAGATCCTGGTGCGCTCAAGGCAGCTCTCAATGCGGCAATACTAAAAGGACGGTTGTAAGGCTCATTCTCTCGACGTTTTCTTGTTAATGACTTACGTTGTTCTCATCATCATCATCATCATCAGCCTGTTTACGCCCACTGCAGGGCAAAGGCCTCCCCATACTTCTCCAACAACCCCCGTCATGTACTAATTGTGGCCATGCCGTCCCTGCAAACTTCTTAATCTCATCCGCCCACCTAACTTTCTGCCGCCCCCTGCTACGCTTCCCTTCCCTTGGGATCCAGTCCGTAACCCTTAATGACCATCGGTTATCTTCCCTCCTCATTACATGTCCTGCCCATGCCCATTTCTTTTTCTTGATTTCAACTAAGATGTCATTAACTCGCCTTTGTTCCCTCACCCAATCTGCTCTTTTCTTATCCCTTAACGTTACACCTATCACTCTTCTTTCCATAGCTCGTTGTGTCGTCCTCAATTTGAGTAGAACCCTTTGAGTAAGCCTCCAGGTTTCTGCCCCGTAGGTGAGTACTGGTAAGACACAGCTATTATATACTTTTCTCTTGAGGGATAATGGCAACCTGCTGTTCATGATTTGGGAATGCCTGCCAAACGCACCCCAGCCCATTCTTATTCTTCGGATTATTTCCGTCTTATGATCCGGATCCGCCGTCACTACCTGCCCTAAGTAGATGTATTCCCTTACGACTTCCAGTGCCTCGCTGCCTATTGTAAATTGCTGTTCTCTCCCGAGACTGTTAAGCATTACTTTAGTTTTTTGCAGATTAATTTTTAGACCCCCTCTTCTGCTTTGCCTCTCCAGGTCAGCGAGCATGCATTGCAATTGGTCCCCTGAGTTACTAAGCAAGGCAATATCATCAGCGAATCGCAAGTTACTAAGGTATTCTCCATTAACTTTTATCCCCAATTCTTCCCAATCCAGGTTTCTGAATACCTCCTGTAAACACGCTGTGAATAGCATTGGAGATATCGTATCTCCCTGCCTGACGCCTTTCTTTACTGGGATTTTGTTGCTTGCTTTATGGAGGACTACGGTGGCTGTGGAGCCGCTATAGATATCTTCCAGTATTTTTACATATGGCTCATCTACACCCTGATTCCGTAATGCCTCCATGACTGCTGAGGTTTCGACTGAATCAAACGCTTTCTCGTAATCAATGAAAGCTATTTATAAGGGTTGGTTATATTCCGCACATTTCTCTATCACCTGATTGATAATGTGAATATGATCTATTGTTGAGTAGCCTTTACGGAATCCTGCCTGGTCCTTTCTTTGACAGAAGTCTAAGGTGTCCCTGATTCTATTTGCAATTACCTTAGTAAATACTTTGTAGGCAACGGACAGTAAGCTGATCGGTCTATAATTTTTCAAGTCTTTGGCGTCCCCTTTCTTTATTATTAGGATTATGTTAGCGTTCTTCCAAGATTCCGGTACGCTCGAGGTCATGAAGCATTGTGTATACAGGGTGGCCAGTTTCTCTAGAACAATCTGTCCACCATCCTTCAACAAATCTGCTGTTACCTGATCCTCCCCAGCTGCCTTCCCCCTTTGCATGTCTCCTAAGGCTTTCTTTACTTCTTCCGGCGTTACCTTGGGGATTTCGAATTCCTCTAGACAATTTTCTCTTCCATTATCGTCGTGGATGCCACTGGTACTGTATAAATCTCCATAGAACTCCTCAGCCACTTGAACTATCTCATCCATATTAGTAACGATATTGCCGGCTTTGTCTCTTAACGCATACATCTGATTCTTGCCAATTCCTAGTTTCTTCTTCACTGTTTTTAGGCTTCCTCCGTTCCTGAGAGCATGTTCAATTCTATCCATATTATAGTTCCTTATGTCAGCTGTCTTACGCTTGTTGATTAACTTCGAAAGTTCTGCAAGTTCTATTCTAGCTGTAGGGTTAGATGCTTTCATACATTGGCGTTTCTTGATCAGATCTTTCGTCTCCTGCGATAGTTTGCTGGTATCCTGCCTAACGGAGTTACCACCGACTTCCATTGCACACTCCTTAATGATGCCCACAAGATTGTCGTGTATTGCTTCAACACTAAGCTCCTCTTCCTGAGTTAAAGCTGAATACCTGTTCTGTAGCTTGATCTGGAATTCCTCTATTTTCCCTCTTACCGCTAACTCATTGATCGGCTTCTTATGTAGCAGTTTCATCCGTTCCCTCCTCAGGTCTAGGCTAATTCGAGTTCTTACCATCCTGTGGTCACTGCAGCGCACCTTGCCGAGCACGTCCACATCTTGTATGATGCCAGGGTTAGCGCAGAGTATGAAGTCTATTTCATTTCTAGTCTCGCCGTTCGGGCTCCTCCACGTCCACTTTCGACTATCCCGCTTGCGGAAGAAGGTATTCATTATCCTCATATTATTCTGTTCCGCAAACTCTACTAATAACTCTCCCCTGCTATTCCTAGTGCCTATGCCATATTCACCCACTGCCTTGTCTCCAGCCTGCTTCTTGCCTACCTTGGCATTAAAGTCGCCCATTAGTATAGTGTATTTAGTTTTCACTCTGTCTATCGCCGATTCCACGTCTTCATAGAAGCTTTCGACTTCCTGGTCATCATGACTGGATGTAGGGGCGTAGACCTGTACGATCTTCATTTTGTACCTGTTATTAAGTTTCACAACAAGACCTGCCACCCTCTCGTTAATGCTATAGAATTCCTGTATGTTACCAGCTATATTCTTATTAACCAGGAATCCGACTCCTAGTTCTCTTCTCTCCGCTAAGCCCCGGTAGCACGGGACGTGCCCGCTATTTAGCACTGTATGGGCTTCTTTGGGCCTCCTAACTTCACTGAGCCCTATTATATCCCATTTACTGCCCTCTAATTCCTCCAATAGCACTGCTAGACTCGCCTCACTAGATAACGTTCTAGCGTTAAACGTTGCCAGGTTCATATTCCAATGGCGGCCTGTCCGGAGCCAGTGATTCTTAGCACCCTCTGCTGCGTCGCAGGTCTGACCGCCGCCGTGGTCAGTTGCTTCGCAGCTGCTGGGGACTGAGGGCCGGGGTTTGATTGGTGTGTTCATAGGAGGTTGTGGCCAAGTACTGCACCAGGGTGGCCAGTCCTGCTCTGGTGAGGGAGTGCGTTACCGGTTCTGGTCACCGGGATCAGGCCACACTCCAGGCCTGTTTGTGCAATTTTATCAACACGCGGATTTTTTTTAAAATCCGGTGGAAAATTGCCGGTACCGGGACTCGAACTACGGACCTCTTGCACGCGAGGCGGGTGTTCTACCTCTACGCCACCGCTGCACTTTTCTATTTGTATATATTTGAGAAAAGATTGCGAATAATGGTTTGAACTTGACACGCTCTGAAAGTGCTCCGCAAGTGAGTCTGCCTGATCTTCCAGTGTATAGCCCTGTGTATTTACCAGAGGGAGTGCATATGTTTGTCGTCCTCTAATTCTATTTACCCTGTCCCAGACTTTGGCCTCATCTGTGAACGAGGTAATACTCGATAAATACTGCTGCTAGCTTTCTCTTCTGGCCTGTCGGCGGGTTCTCCTGCCTTGGGACTTTACTTTTTCAAAATTCACTAGATTCTCTGCAGTGGGAGAAGTGCGTAGATACCCCCACGCTTTGTTTTGTTCCTTACGAGCGATCCTACAATCGTCGTTCCACCACGGAACACGCTGTTTAGATGCCAAGCCATTTACTTCTGATATGCATTTAGATGCAACATCTATAATGAAGGTTGTGAAATACTGCACAACAGCATCAATTCCTAGGCACATGTCATTCCATGAGACACTAGTCAGAGTTCGGAACTTCTCCCAGTCGGCTGTATCAATCTTCCACCTAGGAGCCTGTAGTATGGATTCGTTTTCTTTATGTGTTGTTAGCAGTATGGGAAAGTGGGCGCTCCCGTAAGGATTGTTGGTGACTTCCCATTCGAGTTCAAGCAGTAAACACGGGAAAACTAGGCTGAGGTCAATTGCAGAAAATGTTATGTTTGCGTGAGAATAATATGTGGGTGTCTTCTTATTCAGCAGACACGCACTGAAAGAAAAAACGGAATTGTTCAACGAGGCGACCTCGCGCATCGATACGAGAGTCTCCCCATAGGCTGCTGTGCGCATTGAAATCGCCAAGAACAACATAAGGTTCTGGCAACTGATCTATGAAGGACTGAAATTCATGTTTGTTTAGTTGGTAAGGCGGGGTTATGTAAAGCGAGCAAATGGTCATGAGTTTGTTTAGTAGGACAACTCGAACCGCCACTGCTTCCAGGGGCGTTTGTAGCTGTTAAGGTTGACACGCTATACTTCTATCAGTTACAATGGCAACACCGCCTGACAATAATAATAATAATAATAATAATAATAATAATAATAATAATAATAATAATAATAATAATAATAATAATCTTTATTAGATCCACTCATGTCATGGTTACAGATCCAGCCCGCATAAGCAACATTGCTTGTGTGCGAGGCTGGGCAGTCAGCTGGTAGTACTGATATGTGTACAAATAAACAAATTAATAAAAAGAATATAGGGAAAAAGTGATATTGCAAAAGTGAACAAAAGATATTATTTGAACAAAAGATATTATTTGAACAAAAGATATTATTTGAACAAAAGATATTATTGCATCAACAGGGAAAAAATACATTGACATTAGAGATGACTTCGCAATCAGGTTCGCATGCTTCAAATCCCGAAGAAAACTTCAAAGAATATGGGCAATACGTATCACCCATGACCTTAAATATGATTTTATTTGTTTAAATGTTCCCGCGGTATTATTCTCATTCAATTTATTGAATTTAGCCGGCACGTAGAAAGCACGAGTTCTCTTGCCGCAGTTTGTGTACACACGAAGTACCACATATTTTTCTGTCTGACGTAAGCTGCGAGATTTCACGTTCAAGTTTTTGAATTTAGTAGAAAAATAACTTTAACATATGGCGTCGAACAAGACTTCTTGCTCGACAAACAACATGTCTGACTGGTACATGCTCAGCAAGAGATCTTCCCCGTGACCAAGTGTGCCATACGAGAGGCTATAGGCATTTTTTTTAGGATGCGTTTAATTATCTTAAGTCTACTAGAAGAAGCAAAGCCATAAATTGGTATTCCGTACTCTATGATCGATTCCCCAAGTGCCTTGTAAACCATTTTACGAATATTTACATCACAGAAAAATTTAGGGCATACAAATGAGCGCGTACAGCACGTAAGCGCTTTATGAGCTCTTCAATGTGGACATTCCATGACAATGTGTCGTCGAAGTGTAGCCCCAGGTATTTTGTGCTATTTACCAGAGCTACCGGAGGACATGAGCATGCAAGGCAGTCACTGGTGTGGAGGTAAACAGGGGAAATATCCGCGACTACTTTATATGGGCTGTGAAAACATATCATATTAGTCTTCGATTTGTTAATGAACATTTTGTTAATAATGAACCAATCAAGTAGTTTACAGATATACTACTGTAACACTCTAGCGGCTTCGTTCGAAAGTTTGTTTGATACAACCAAAGTCGTGTCACCGGCGTATAAATAAATATTTGATTTTAGTGGTAAGCAAGCCAGATCATTCATGTAAATGTTAAACAAAAGTGGTCCTAATACGGACCATTGCGGTACTCCTGATTTACCACGCAACAAAGAACTATAGGGCTCCGCCACACGGACACACTGTTGTCTGCCTGTTAAATAATTTTTAAAACATGAGTAATACGGGCCTCTGAAACCACATCTGCTCCGTTTTGATAGTAACTGTTCATGATCTAATGTGTCAATACTCGTTGTAAATCAACGAAAAGAGTCAAAACGACATTGTTTTTATCAATTTCGTAACATATATAGTCATTAAAATCTTCCAACAGATCCACAGTACTCTGTCCCGAGCGAAAGCCAAACTTCGCTGGGTTAATAAGGCTAAACTTTTCACAGAATGAGGCCCTATTAACATAGACTATTTTTCCAATATGCTTGCCAAAGACGAAAGAATTGAAATTGGTCGGTAATTCTCGTAAAATTTTCGAGATCCTTTCTTATAAAGAGGTCTCACCATGCTAACTTTCATGTTTTCATGTATCTGAATGGTTTTTTATGTTTCATTTAGGATGTAAAGTAGTGTTGATTTGAGCAGTAGTGTTGATTTGACATCGAAATTCGCAGCTATATCTCTTATCCCAATTTTATCAAAACCTGGAGATTTTGTTAAACTCATGGATCGTACAATATCCCACAATTCTGCTTCATCAACAGTAGGCAGAAAAGCAGAATGGATGTTAGAGAACGTAACATTGTTTCAGATATTTGCCGGTATGCACCCATTTGTAATGTTGTTTACTGATTCGATAAAGTGTTTGTTAAAATCATTGGCTATCTGAACAGCCGGTGACTCGAGAAAGGCGTCCGCAAGAGTATTATCAATACTTTTTTTTGCAGGTCTCCTTATTAGAGTGTTAACCAAGTTCCATGTTTTACCGGTATTACGACTGGAAGCTGCAAAGTTGCCTGAGTGGTAGCGCTTCTTAGCTAGTCTTATTTTAGCGTTTACTTTGTTTCTCATCTGCCTAAATTCTTGTCTTCCAAGAGGGTCCCCGGGTTTATCTTGGCATTTTCTAAGGAGCTTGCTTTTAACGCTGCAAAGCTCCATTATTTCGTTATCAATCCACGGGCTATCTTTATTTCTTCTTTTAAGCTTTATTTTCTTTTCTGAGCAAAGGTAAATTTCTCCAAAGGCCCCTACAAACAGTTCGTAAGCCTTTAGGAGGCTGTGCCGCGTTAAAGAATCCCAGTTGAATGTTCTTACAAGGTTATCTACTTCATTAGAATTCACAACATTTTTCTCTACAATTTTGTTTCAGTCAAAGCAGCAGCACCTCCTGAAGCTGCTATAGCGATAAAGTAGTGGTCCGCTACTTTATCCTTAATACCACAGCCAAATGAATTATATTTGCACACTTTTGTGCTGATATGGTCTATACACGGCCTTGTTAAACGATGACCGAGAATTTCCTCTCGTGTATAACTCTGAATTTTGTTTTCAAGTCCGTAGCTTGCGAAAAGTGTTAAGTAATCAGATGTTGCAGGCTTATTTGCTGTAAAAATGTCTATAATAAAATCACCGGCCAAAATAATGCTGCTTCTGTCTGGTACTTTTTGAGGAAGCTTGCCAAATCGTCTAAAAATGTATTTAGGTTAGTGCTCGGTGGCCTATAAACAGCACATATTTTAAATTCCAGATCGGCTTTAGTCATTAGTACAATAACTACTTCAGCATCTTGAAAATCAAAGGACACTCGTTCACAGTGCCAATCACTTTTTACATAGACCGCTATGCCACCACCTCTTTTCTTATCCCTGCACAAAAAGAAAGACTGAAAACCACGCAGTGCAACATGAGCGCATTCGTCTTTTGAAATATTGATTTCGGTTAAAATTAAAACATGTAATGATGGCAGTGCTTCAGCTAGGTGAATCTTTAACATGTGCCAGTGTTTGCGTAGGCTTCTCACATTCACATGCATTAGCTCAAGCAATAAGCTGCTAGAAAGATCTGACGCTCACTCGTCTTTCATTGATAGCGATTATTCAGTTTAGTGTACTTGGTCAATCATTTTAGATTATTTTATATAAGCCTTGTTCATTGTCAATGCGTAACACTGACGTTCCTTCGCGTTTTCTTACAAGTATTCTGCCATTGCGCAACCAGACGAAGTGATATTGTTTATGTTTCGCCAGATTTTTTGTCATCGATAGCAGTTTCTTCTTTCGGGAAGTTAGATTATCGTTCAAGTATATCTTTTCATCCTTCAGTCTGTTCCGCTTTTCAATCCAACGCTCTTTTGTTTCACTCCTTGAAAATCGCACCAGAATAGGTGGGACGGAGTTAGCTTTGCCTTTGATTCTGTGCACGGCTTCAATGTCGTCGTGACTGGGCCTAGGAAGCTCGAGTTTAGTTGGAATAGATTCCACCACCTTTCGTAGGTCCTCGTTATCCCTCACTTTGACACCATGGATTTCTAAGTTGCTTTTTCGTGAGTACCGTTCAAGATGATCTACTGCTTGCTCCATATACGACAGCCTGTCAGATTTGGCCAAAAGCTCGGTTTCCAGTTCAGTTACTTTTTTGTTTGTTTCCTTAAGTTCCTTTCTATGCTCCTCCAACTTTTGCAGCATTGTGACATAATTAGATGAAAGCAATCCCAATGATGTCTCAATACCCTCCATTGCCGTCCTCTGCGCCAGCATTTCCTGGTTGGAAGCCTCGAGCTTGTCTTGCCGCCTTTCTAACACATCTAGTCGACTCAGTACGACATAAAGTTTGGCCAGTACATGTGTCAGTGACAGCTCGACCGATACATCTGTTGCTCTATCCTTCTGGGTTACGCCGTCACCGTTTCAAGTTGGCAATCGCGATGCACGATTTACACAAGTCAGACACACCCACTGTTGTTTTTCCTTAGTGGAAAAGTTTTTCAGGCTCGTTTTCGTAACCCCCGAGCACTTTCCTGCATGATACCGATTGTCGCACTCAGCACATGTGAGACGCTGCAAAACATCAGCAGTCGATTTCATGCACGCAAGGCAATCAAACTCAGCCGTCATGGAAACAGTGGTGCAGTCCAGAGGAGAAGTATGCAACAATGAAATAAGCAATAATACCTAATTAGGCATTCTTACCTATAAAGCAAAGAAGCTGTCAGTCTCCACTCTGCAAGTACTCCGCCGGACTGCAACCGATGCCCAGTAGGCAGCGCCTTTATACCCTGCTGGTTCCGACATCCAGCGACAGATGGAAACTTTGCCCAGATAACGTGGTTGAAATGACGGCCATATCGTGCTTCCGAAGACGCTTTGCTTGCGGTGCCTTCTGACGACACGTGATCAGTCTTTTCTTTTCCCTTTCGGCCGGGAAAGCTTGGTTTGGACGACCCTTGCTGCTTTCTTCAACGTCGGCGTTTCCTATAAAGCAAAGAAGCGGTCAGTCTCCACTCTGCAAGTACTCCGCCGGACTGCAACCGATGCCCAGTAGGCAGCGCCTTTATACCCTGCTGGTTCCGACATCCAGTGACAGATGGACACTTTCCCCAGATAACGTGGTTGAAATGACGGCCATATCTTGCTTCCGAAGACGCTTTGCGTGCGGTGCCTTGTGACGACACGTGCTCAGTCTTTTCTTTTCCCTTTCGGCCGGGAAAGCTTGGTTTGGACGATCCTTGCGGCTTTCTTCAACGTCGGCGTTTCCTATAAAGCAAAGAAGCGGTCAGTCTCCACTCTGCAAGTACTCCGCCGGACTGCCTCGCGATGATGCGACGGCATCATCGCGATCTTTGCGAAAAGTTATATACTGTCGGAGAAAGTTTGTGTGTTTGTTTTTTAAGTGTGTTTCTTGTAAACACAGCACTTTTGGATTATGTTTCTGGGTGAGTTCCTGCACATCATCAAGGTTTCTAAGAAGACCTCTGACGTTCCAATGAATTATCTGTGTATCCATGTTGGTAGTAAATAGGTGTTGTGTGTACAGAAACAGAAGTATTAATTACAGACATTTCAGAGATTAGAGAACAGAGCCCTTTCTAGGCCCTGTAATTGGGGTCTTGCCCTTTCTGGAGCATTCGAGGGAGCCTCGCCGCTCCTTAGGCGCTTGGCGTGCCGTGAGGACAGGTGTAGTGTCCATTGCCTCTTGTGAGGCGCCGGACCCATGCTCTTGCGAGCGAGAAGTTACTAGGGAGGGTCCCGCCTTGGAGGGCAAGACTCCTGCGCCCAAGAGCCCCGAGTTTGATGGGACTCCGTGGGGGATTTGGCTGCGCCGGCCGTTGCCAGCGCTGGAAGGGACCTGGGAGTTTGAGGCAGCCTCGGCTGCGCCCACCTTCGGGGTCGATGGTCCGTTCTCCTCGGTTGACGGAGCAGCGCTAGCTGCAACCGCCGCGGGCGCACATGGCGTAACTGCCGACTCACTGCTTGTGGGTCGGACTGCCGCCGGAGGCCGTTGTGACGCTGCCCCTGACGCGCCACATCGGCAAAGGTTTTCTTTGGAAGGAAGGATACCCGCCTGCGTGCCTCTTTGAAAATTATATTTTCCTTTACTTTAAGTTTTACGATTTCCTTTTCTTTTTTTCCAGGATGGGCACGACCGCGAGTACGCGGCGTGATCCCCATCACAGTTTACACAGTGGAGGGCGTTCGCACAAGCTTCAGTGGTGTGTTCGTGGGCAGTGTATTTCGCACATGTTTAGCGGCCCCGGCAGCTCTGCGAGCTGTGGCCGAAACGTTGGCATTTGAAACATCTGAGGGATTTGGCATATATGGCCTAAAAGACTTCTGTGCCTTATTTGAAACGGCCCGTTCCATGAAATAAAATACTATTTCTATCGTAAAACATAGACATTGTACATGACTGCACTTTCAGAAACAATAAATCAAGGACTACACGCGGAAATCGTAGGCTGTATTGCAGGTTTCTGCCACGATACCGAAAACAAATCTTGCATTACTTTAGTTTGTGTATCCCTCGAAAAGGTATGTCATTCATTCACTTCTGAACAAGAACAGAAACAGGGGAACTCAGTTTTGTTAATCATGCCTACATAAAGCCAACAGGCAATGAAGCCAGGAAAGCATAGGGGTGACTAGCAGTTTTTGAAGTTTAAACGTGAAAACGGATCAGGAAAAAGGAAAACAAAAGCGAATAAAAATTTAAAACTTGTCTTTGGTGGGAGCCACACCTCCAACATCCGAATTACGCGTGCGTCGCTCTACAAATTGTGCTATTGCAACGGACGTCAATATGGTCACCATGACGCATGTTTATGCGTGCTACACTCTTAGCACGGTAACCTTTATTAAAGGGGCATATTCTCACAGATTTGTGTACCTTTAATCTATAAGTTTAACATCAACCTCTAAGAATTTAAATTCTATTAAAGATTAAAGGCGTGCACCTAAACTAGAGGTTACAACACTTTAACGCATAGTATAGGCATACAGTATTGAGCGCCTTTGCCTAAATATAGAGGTTACTTGCTAGAGTATACCGGTTGAACCATAATATGCTTACACAAAGCGGCTTGCTGGAGGTCCCGTTTGGCCACCGCGCTGCTCATGCTCCGTATAGCCGGTGTCGCCTAGTAACGGGGACGCCGCTCTTCTTTCTTTCTGGCTTCTTTCTGCTTGCGCCTCTTCTTTCTTACGCGCTTCTTTCTGCAGCCGTATTAGGCAGCCTACAACCATGCGCGGAGAAATGTGCGCTCTCGCGGAGGACGCCCCTCGGCCAGTCCTTTTCGGAGGCTGCCTTTACACGCGCTTGCGCTTCGAAATAGTTAACGTGTCCACTTCGTGCGGTTTACAGGGCAAAATGTGTCCCTGCGTCCTTCTCAGCCTAAGAAAAAAAAGAAACGTTGTGTTTTGCAGGCAACTTACACCTTACGCGTACCGCAACATCTCCTGTTCGACCTCCAGGACATGAAGACAAAATAATGCCACCTACTCCGCAAAAAGGCGCAACAAAGGTGAGCGCGGGAGCCACAGAAATTTCTTCACTTTCGAATTGTATATTGTAAATGAAAGACTCATATTCTTTGGGTTACAACTGTGCAGCTGCTAACAAATAAATTAGGCAAATTTTCGCTTTGCCAACGTCAAGTGTTCCGACCGATGGTTCGCGCTGTTGCTGTTTTTCTTCTCTGGCATTTGTGCATTTGATGCATTTGTGTTTACTCGGTGGATTGATCCTAAGGTATTATTTAGCATGCGAAAATGAAAAAAAGAATGAATTTCAGCTGACTTATTTTCTTTATTTAATTTTTCCATGTTGAATGATACCTTTGGAACAATCCACACAGTAAACGCAAATGCAGGCGCAAGAGGAGAAAAACAGCAACAGCACGGGTCAAGGGTCTCAAAGCTTGACGTTGTTCACGGGCAGAGCAAAAATTTCCTTTATTATTTGCTTGACAGCTACACAATTACACCAAAAAAATATACGCATGTCACTTACTATGCCATTCGTAAGTAAAAATCTATTCTCCCGCGTTCACCTTTTTTGTGCTTCTTGAGGCGCAGAGAGGGTTTTTTCACTACATATCCTTGCGGTCGAAGAGGAGGTGCTACGGCTTGTGTAAATTCTAAGTTGCCAGCGAAACGGAGTTTTTTTTTTGCTTCGGCTGAGAGACACAAGGACACCCTTTGCTGTGGAAACCACATGAGGTGGACAGGTGCACTATTTCAAAGCGCAAGTGGGATGAAGAGACAGTGTCCAAAAAGGACTGGCCGAGTGGCGTCCTTCGCGAGTGCTCACATTTCTCCGCGCACGGTTGTAGTCTGCTTAATCCTGTCGCGGAAAGAAGCGTGCAGGGAAGAAGAGGCACAAGCAAACTGAAGCGCGAAAGAAGGAAATGATGCACCTATCTTGTTTGGCGACAGATGGCTGGGTGTACCATGCGCGGATTTGGCCTTTCTGAAACAAAACCCAAAACGTGGCGCGTCCCTGTATATAGCTGAGCCGCACCCGGCTCGGCGGACCATATAAAGAGCGGGGCCCATATAAGATTCCCTGTAAGAAAAACCGCTACGCTGAATGGGGTAACAAAAGGTTACTTCCATTTATACCACATAAACCGTTGTATATCAGCCAGCAAAGGGCTACTGCTAGTATCCTTTCGGATTTCCAACGAAATGAAACTCCCCGTGAGATAGTCTGTTGCTCAACATTTGAGCAAATATTTAACGGTAATGTTCCAGACAATACAGTTCGAAGCACAATATGAAGGCCTGAGGAGAAGGTACAGTTAACTTGTATGCATATTTTGAGTATAAACTGAAAGTTCCACAACTATAGTAGAGGGTTGTTTAGAATGCAATATTACGATGTGAAAATACGACATAGTATACACCACAAATATAGCAGGCCTTGCTGGCACTTGCTAGATTTGAAACTTCAAAAGAATAGTATCACTTGCATAATATCACAGGAAATGACTTGTATCACATCGCGGTGTTTGAGCCATGCATTTCATCACTAAATCCGTGTTAACTGTCTATGTAAACGTTTGTACTGCAGTCAGGAAGCAAGAAAACAAGGAAAAGGTTAAGTTTATGAGATTGCAGGCACTAAAGCACCGAAAAAAAGAAGCTTTACACATCCTGCGCAGCTTTAGGGCCGAACAATAAAGACGCTCCTAATGCAATGTTGCAAATGCAAGAAAAGTATACAGAGTTTCGGCTATGATGACACGTAAAAAAGAAGACAGGACCATAAGGCCAGGCATGCTTCCTAGCCAAGATAAATGTAAATTGGCTTCAAGACCAAAAACTAGTCTTTCAGCCTACGTCTCAACAAAGATAACATTAAAAACAAATTTTGAAATGAAAGCTCTATACATGTCAATGTAAGCACTGGAGGAAGCATTTTCTCCATAAGTATCTCTCAAATGTATAGTAACATTTGCATCATAATACACTATGAGCTATACATGACATCAGTGAAATTCTGTTAACTGTCTGCATTAGGTTGCACTGAGGTTAGCGAACAAGAAAACCAGGAAAATTTGAACTGCACCATGATCTTACAGGCAGAACAACAGGAATGGGACAATTGTTTTTATATCACCTTTGAAGACCGCAAAAGTATTGTTGCACACCCTGGTGTACATTAAGAATATGGTTCCAAAGACACTCCAAATGCAATGCAGCAAATGCAAAAAATGCAAGACTATAAGTGTTTGAATATGGGTAACTCCTGAAAAGGACGCACTACCATAGAGCCATGTACAGTGCTTCCAAGTCAATAATATAGGGAAATTGGGAGGGGGTCAAAAAGCAGTCTTTCATGCTGTAATTGAGAAAGAATAAAATTAAGAACGGATGTTGAAATTACACGTCTATTCATGGTTATGCAAGTAGTACAAGCCATGCTTGCATACATGTGAGCTGATACTAAAATCTTAGCAAATATACCAGACGAATATTTCAAACATGCTGACTAATGTCTAGCAGTGTAAAATAGTAAGATCGTCACACTTCAATTGTGGTACTTGTATGGTACAACACACACACCACCACAAACATCAAGTATCACCTTAAATAATGTACAGCTCACTAGTTAACATTTGTAGGTATTTAAAGTAAATGCTCATATTGCAAATAAAAAATCAAGGCTATTGAGTTTGATCACGTTGTACTGTTCATTTCTATTGCTGGCACCAGAAATATTCACTTTCAAAGTCTACTTTAAAGCACGCTGATCTTGTTAAACAGGCTATCGTGTAAGCTTTATAGAAGCTTTTCGCGGTGTTTTACTGCGATAATGTATCAGGATCACAGAAGGCAATGTGATACTAACAGGACACTTATGGCTTCTATGGATGCCATAAGTGTCCTGTTAGTATCACATGAACTGTGACATATTAGTGTCACATGAACTGTCCGCGTACAAACTGTTCGTTTGTACGCGGACAGTTTGGGAGCTCAAGGTTGCTCCCTTTTTTTGTTCACGGCCATGAAGCAGTGATGAAAAAAACCTTGGAGCACAGCACTGCGTGGCAGAACACATTTATTTCTACAGCAGCACCAGGAATAATACAAAGGCATAAATGTTCAAGGTTCGTGTACAATATGTCTAAATAGAAATACATATGTTTTATACTAACATAAGGAAGACGTTCTCAGCCCTGTTGAGAGCACAATCATGTCTGTTTGCGGCCAGTATGTCAGTTGTTAATTGTCCTATCTCCAGTGGAGCCTATAAGAACGGAATCTTACACTGTTATATTTACGTGTTTAAGTCAGACTGCAAACAGCTATCAACATGTAATAAAATATGCAAAAGGTAAACGCAAACAGATAAAATATGACCACAGAACATATAAATCAACAAGGAAAATTTATGCATGTTCTATCAAGGATATTTCGGTAACACTAAAAATTCGAAGTTAAATATTTAAAAAAATATGATTCAATTCAAACTAATCATGCAAATTAATTTCCAAGTCAGCTCGTACTCTTAAGTACAAAAAACAACAGCGGAAGAATGTGACAGCTTCACAGTAAAAAGGCGATATCAAGTGATCACGAAATGAACTACTGCAATTATTATTATTTAATTAAGGATAGTTTACAATTCATTGGTAAACATATGACCATGG
Organism: Dermacentor variabilis; assembly: GCF_050947875.1. Lineage (NCBI taxonomy): Eukaryota > Metazoa > Arthropoda > Arachnida > Ixodida > Ixodidae > Dermacentor > Dermacentor variabilis. The sequence continues at coordinate 232,471,369 of NC_134569.1, read as the reverse complement.
GGGCGAACTTGCACGCTTCCCAAAATCGAACGGAGGCGGCCCGTTCCGTTGCGTTCTTCCAATAGCAGACGACACGGACTCATTGGCAGCAGATAACACGTCACAATTGACGTCATGGCGTTCGTCATGGTTCAAATTGACCAATCGTGTGCGGCTCGGTGGAACGGACCACCTCCGTTCTATTTTGGAACGCGTAGAAGATCGCACCCCATATCACTAAAAAACACCAGTTCCATGCATGAGGTCTAATGCTGTGCGTACGCACAAAAGTGCAACATGCACTCGAGCTTTAAGAATAACCAACACTGTGACTCACAGAGATTTAAAAAAACGTGTTTATGAAACGAGCGAGTATTGCGCTTCAATAAAACTCAGTAGCGTAAGCATGAGCATGAATTGATAGCGAAATATACGACACACACACACCAGCAAATAAATAATTGAACAAGAGGCATTGCTTACCTGGGCCACATTTATTGCTGTCTTCAGTATTCTTTGCAGCAGTCACAGCATAAGCGATGCTCACCACTCTCGCATAAGCAAAGAACTTTTACCATATTCCATCACCAATGCGGCTCCTTGCAGCGGCCAGTGCCACGAAGCGCGCCAATATGTCGCTGCTCCACGGCGGCAGTGCTTCTTTTCAGCGGCTCGCGCACCTTTAGGAGTCTTTTTGGTAACTGTGCCAAGCGTGACGAATGACTCAGACACACAACACGCTTGGTAAGCGCACAACATGAAATCGGAAAGCGTTTAAATAAGGTTAAAGCGATGAAACAAAGCGCGACACGACCGTTACAAAAAGACGGCAAGGCGATACTCTTCCCAGCATGCTTCTTCAGAGCTACAGAACGCAGAGGAGATATAACTGCGCGCGCGTTTGGCTGCAGCTGAAGCGCGTTCAATTATGGCGTCCATCTACAGAGCGCAAATAAAAAACAATAATCAAGCTACAGTTCCGGCAAACTGTGACATAACAGTATATCAAGATTCCAATATTCTATAGTTTAAGTATGTTGCTGTTCGTTTGTAGTTGTATATCTTTTGTATATCATTTGGCCGGCCGCCAATGTGGCCTCATACCGTGACTGCCCGTTCATCTCTCTACGATACCTTACTGGAACGGCTGTCGCCCAATGCCATGTGAATGTAGCGGCGTCATTATCGCGCGTTAGCGAGCGAGCAAAAGCGATGCGTGTCTGGCGTTCTCTATAAGGAACCCGCATTTGCTGCAGTTTAGGAACCACCTCCTATTATGCGTTAGAAAGGACAAAAATTAAAGAAACACAGCGGCATATTACATTCTGTTGCAGTGTAGAAAACATTTTTCTCCCCCACAGAATAGTTATTGGGCCTGCTCGACGCTTTCATTCTGTCGGTCGTCGAGCTTCTACAGTATTCCAGCGTGCGCCCGCGTGCACCCTTGAATGTGCGTCCTGCTGTCAAAGGGTGTCGTCTTTCAGGAGATTACAAACGCGACTAAAGGAAGTGTTGATGCTCAAATTAAAAAAAATTCTTGGGTACAAATATACATTCAATCAGCATAATGCATCTGCGTTTAGTTTTTCTGCAGGCAGGTTTTATACCCCAGCATAAAATGTGTGCAGTGGTAGCGGTAGGCTTTCCAGCACACTGAACCATAGTTACAATTTATGCGACAACATCGTTCGCCACAACATTCTCCGATGTACGTTTAATGTTTCTGTGGCTTGCTTTTACGTTATAATGACACGTATGCAGTGTATAAAAATGGTCACTGAATTGCTGCAGGTTGACATGAGCATGCGCTCGTGCAAGATTTAAGCTTTTTTTATATTGCGAAAACAAACATTCATACTGGAACCAACCTGACTCTGTTCCGCGGCCGCACACAATATTTTACACGTTAGTTCTGGCTGAAAATATCATATCAGGATCGCCAACGCGGCACAATAATCAGCAAACTTCCAATCCATACAATAGGTCCCCTGAGCCACGAATTTCAACTTCCTTTATATAAATTACAATCTAAAGGTTACGAGACATTTGGCGTTGAAGTATCATTTAAAATAGCAAACTTCGATACATGTAACTTCTAGCCGCGACTGAAATTAATAAAAACACTAATATCGAGTTGGTTTACTAACCTCGTAACCTTTATGTTATAGGGTATACTTGCAAATAAAGGTAAACTTAAACATTACCGCGCTAAGAGTGCTATTGATTAAGCCCTGGGTGTGGTAGACAGTGTGAAAATAGGTTCCCTGTCGAAAAAGGCTCCAAATGCACTGGCAATGGTCCTGAGTAGCGCTGGGCCAACACATGGCCAACGCAACACATGGCCAACGCAGCTGTTGTGTTGTGAACTTCCAAAACCGCAAAATGCCATGCACATAACAAATAAAAAACAAGTGGGGAGGGGGTGATTGAAGAAACAGGAAATTGCACACGCTTTGTTTAAAGCTTGTCCCGAAGGCACTTCTCTTAAGGAATAAATAATAGGGAGGATTTACGGTTATACAAATTTGGCACAGGAAATACTGACAAACAAAACATCCAACCCTGCCATGAACAGGGCTTGTTAGTGCACCCTGATGATCGGGATGCTCTCTACCCATCCTTGTCATAGTCGTTTTTTTGTAAATGTGAAAATTCAGCGGAATCAAATCACGGTAGTATGACGTTGTTTTTTTGTTTCCACAGCACCTTCGCACCTTTGCACTTGCATCTGCTTCAGGAACTTATCTCGATCACCTTGGCGGAAGGAAGTAGCCGTCTTTCATGCTTACTATTTCAGAATTCCCGCCAGTCATTGCGCGAAGAACGTGTAAATCAGCACTTGTGCTTCAAAAGAACAAGATCTTTCAGCCTGGTTAACCTCCCCGCCTTTCCTTTTTCACTTCTCTGTCTTTGTCTCGCTCTACTAGCTTTGTCTTTGTCTCTCTCCACGCATCTTTAGCCACGGTGGCTATCCTCTGCTTTTAGATTTCCGGCTGCAAATTTTTGCGCCGCTCCTTTTCCTTCGATAACACCTTGGTAGTTAGTAATATTACTATTTGTTGCTCTTTTCGTTACACATCTTCCCACCATTCTGAATCAATTTTGAGTTGCAAGGAAGCTGCATACAAGCTATGTCCGCTTACGAAAATTTTGTGGCAAACGTGTTATTTTTTTTACACGAAAGAAGAGCCGTTTCAGAGCTCTGCAGACTCTCGTGTAGCTTCCAGCGCTCTCCACTTACAAAAACAATCTCTTCCTCAGCCTCTTGTTAGCTCGGCCTCCATCTCGTGACCGGTGGTCAATAAATCAACCGCCCATTCTTTCGCGACACAGCTTCTCGGAGGCTGCCACACAAGCAAGAAACATGACAGGTGCGAGTTGGGGTGAGAGGAGGCCAACTGAGCTGGTCTCCATAACATACAGCCACCAAGCAACTTGAACGATCGCCGTCTTTCCCTCGCGCTGAGCCGTGCTTCGCGCCTCGCGTCCGGCGCGGTGGCAACGGGAGAACACAAGATGAATGGGAACAGCGACGTGCAGCGTTTCCGCCGGGAGCTGCCTTTACGTTGGTTACCGCGCGCCGAGAGCTTGGGTCATTTTGTCTAAAAGATGGCTTCTGCCCCACCGGAAAGCCGCGTCATTCGTCTTTGTTGCGCCGACTCGTTCCCTCCTACCCCTCTCACCTTCCCTCAACGCGCATCTCTGGAAACAGGGTTGCGAAGCAACCCGACTACCGCATTTCAAATCTATTCGAAAACTTCAGAATTTCCCTTACTCATGACCAAGTTTTCAAATTTGTAGACAAGACACGACTGTTCATTACTGATTATGCACGATTAGTTCAGAGACTCCGAATCTTCAGCTGAACAACCACGTGCGTTATTTGTGCGAACAAACTTCGCAAGTGTATTGATCAATAATCATGTATGTCTGTCGCCAATATAAAGTAAATTTGAACCACTATCTTATGGCTTGCGTTTCTGTAACACGAAAGCTGCAAGCCACCCTCCCATCTAACAGATGGCCAACAGCTACGTCCTGCACGTTTGCTCGTCCGCACCACCGGCATTTTTCAAACACCTTTGGTGAAATATTCACTACCAATTTCTCAGTGTGACTAGAATCGGACATGTTATCTACACGAGAGAACCAATGTCCCGACCGAACTACTTCATTCACCGAGTTTGCATTTCGTTTGAATTCGGGCAAACTAGGGGTGACGCGAGAGTAAAGTCTTAAGCGCGTGTGTTCATTAATAATTAAATTGATGTTGCAAAAGCCTCCTTTGTTTCTTTTTCTTTTAACTGATACACGTTTCCTTTGAAGAATCAACCATGCCAGGAAATTTCTATTTAGGCGGAATGAGGCGATGGTTAGAGTAATCTACGCTGACAGTCTCTGCTCTGTGCTCTTAGTTCTTAAATCCCTTATAATAAAATTAAATGCTTGTTTAGTTCCTCTTCAGGAGCTACACGAAGAGCATACGTTGCTTGCCCCGTGTCTTTAGAGAAAGACATGGGGCGTCGAGGCTTACTGCAGCATTACAAAGAGAAGGAGAGGGTTAAACCGAGGCGCCCAATTTTATTAATCATATAAGAAGCCTACCAAGAATGACGCCAAGGACAACACAGGGGAAATGACTAGTGCATATTTATCGAAGTAAAGAAATGATAAATAGATGGAAATGAAATTGGATGAAAAAACAACTTGCCGCAGGTGGGAAGCGATCCCACGTCTTCGCATTACGCGTGCGATGCTCTAATCAATCGATTCATGACGCTCTAACTAAATTTACCATTTCTTGAATGCAATCAGTTGGAACGAATAATTTCCCTTACGTTATCCTTAGTGCCCTTCTTTGTTGGCTTCTTAAGGGGCGCATGCTCCGTGTGAAGTACGATAAACATTTCAAATGTGGACGTTATCAGAAGCTTCCTTATAAAATTTATTGTGAAAGCGCTTCGAAGCAGTAGACACGAATTATACAAACCGTTTAACAAAAAGAACCTATCGCCTGGGGTATTACGTGCATGCCACAACCACGATGCGATTATGGTGGACGCCGTAGTGGGGCACTCCGGATAATTTTCACCCATTGGCCGAGGTTTGATCCCACGAACTCATGCATACCAGCGTATCTGCGCCCATCTTTACATTTTGAGGCAACAGCGAGTATCTTACAAGTTATGTGCGAGAAATGTGAAAGATAAACGAAATTCGAAACGTAATAAAATTACAATAATTACAAGTAATAAACGTTAACCACTTTTCTATGCAGCAGTGAATGACATTTGATTCAATAAAGCACAGTAATTAAACACCAAGAATACAAATTTATTGACACTAGTACTTGTTTACCTTTGTGCATCGCAATTTTCTCAAATGTTGCCGGCGATTTAATAGCGCAAGAGCCTTCGCCAGAACAGATAGCATGCGCGAGGCGAGATAGAGTAGGCGAGTCGTACATGTGCCATGCATCACGTATAGATATCCTACGCGCTATACCAACACCTCCTAGACAAGTTTTCAGGCCTGCGCATCACGTGAGGTGAGGTAGCCTACGTCACGCCGCGTCGTCTAGCTCGCCCCTGCTCGAGCGCGGTGGGTTGCGACTCATGCGCTGAATTCGCGGTACCGCGCGCGGTCATACAGATTCCTTTTTTTTCTCTTTAGAAGCAATTCAGTCGGTCAGTTGTGTTTCGCACTAGCCTTCAATAAAAAAAACAATTCACACTTGCACAGGGGCCAGCTGAGGGGGGCTGGGATAGTCAATTTTGAAATCTGGAGAGGCTGTATGCAGCATAAAAACGCCGTGCGCCGCTTAATTGAAGCCGGGCGGCATTCGTTGAAGTATTCTTTAACAATTCCATTGTAAAAGATCGGAATAATCAACCAGTTCGTTAGCATACACCCATACCACAACCGCATGCGTGGCGTCTACTTCGATTATCGATAATGCTTTAGTGACAACAATATCAACTCAGTGCAAGGATGATATTCAAAATTGTACAATTTGCGCGATAATCCCCAAAGAATGAGTGGCCTAAAATGTAATGTTCCTCTATATTATATTCCATTCAAAATACTTCATTAAGTAATACATTGAAGGCTGTTCATATACGAAGTGAGTATTTGAACATATCCAAACCATGCGAATTGAAAAATTATAACAGTGCTGTATGCGCCAACTCACCCAGAAAGAAGTTATAATGAAATATCCACACCGTTCACCAGTATACGCTGTATAAATTAGATATAGAGCGATTCTTTATTGCACGATGCTCAGTTGATGATGACGTGTGGTGTTTTATGGCGCAAGGGCCAGGTATGACCAAAGAGCGCCATGTCTGTGGTAATGAGTTTGCGGTGTAATTATGATTACTATGAAGTTGGTGTGACGTGGCTGTAAATGGGCCTTAAAATATACGCTCTAAAGTGCGTAAAATCTGTATAATAAAATTATGGCGATGACGTATGACTTGTACTATGAAAATATAGATGCATTTAAAAAGGATGATACGATGGGTAAAATGTATCTGATTATAGGAAATGCCAGAGCACTACTGCCTCCTTAGAGCCCTTGAAACACACAAGGGCCTGGAGGCATGTGCTATGCAGAACAATTATTGCAGTGACATCCTCTCGAGAGAGGAGGCGCTACGAATTCTTGGGACTAATAACATGTAAGACCATGATGATGATGATGATGATGATTTGAGATTTTTATGGCGCAGCAGCCGTGCAGACTATAATGCGCCAAGAACATGTTTTTTTGTATTAGCTTATTTGTTTAAATGCTGTAAAATGGTGTAAATGGCTAATTAAAAATATAAAACATGAAACGGGCTACAGTTCTTGTAGGATTCCTGTGGCTTTTAAAAAGTTAAACGTATCTTCATATGGTACCAGTGGTTCGTCGCTCAATACGAACATATGATGGATAGGGATTCTTTTTTCGTAAAAAATCTTAAAATATCTTTCCCTCAATTTTTCTAAGCCAGGACATGTTATTAAAATATGTAGCACGGTTAAAATTTCACCGCAGTGTTGGCTAGCTGGTTGTGGTTTGTTATTAAGTAACTATGTGTCAGCCTTGTGTGACCAATTCTTAAGCGACATAAAATAACCTCGTAAAATCTTTGTCAGTGGCGACAACTCTGCCATTCTCGTAAAATAGGTTTCATGCAATGAAGCTTGTTAAGTTTTTCTTGATCCCACACTTTCTGCCAGTGTTTCTCAACTGCTATTTTTAAAGTGGCTTTATAATCTTGCCAAGGTAGGCCAACATCATGTAGCTCCCGATCTTTGGTACGGGCTGCCATAAAATCTGCCCTCTCATTACCGGGTATTCCTACATGACTAGGAATCCAGCAGAAAGTGACATTTAACGCTATCTTGTGACATGTTGTGTATTGATTTTTTATTTTCTTCAGTAGATTATTTCTAGATTTTAGCCTAGATGCGAGAGCTTGAAGAGAGCTCAAGGAGTCGCTAAATATAAGAGATTGGTTATTTCCGCTTTTCAGGATGTCTTCAAGAGCTAATGAAAAGGCATGAAGTTCTGCAGTAAAGACAGTAGCCTGACTTGGAAGTCTCATTTGTTTTTCAAATTGATTTGATGTCACTGCAGCGCCTACATTGCCATTGCTTTTTGATCCATCTGTAAAGTATTTCACGTAAAAATTATATTCTGATTCTATTTCTAAATATTCGCTTAGCAACGCCTGTCTTTGTGAAACTTGTTTTCTGTTTTTTGTTAACCTAAAGTCGCATTGCGCATGTTTCATCTCCCAAGGAGCAAAATAAGGTTCATCTTGCAAGGAATTATTTCTTACGTCGAAACATAGGTCCGCATTCAGCTTTTGGTACCTGATAAAAAAGGAAGGAATGATTGCCGGTTTGTTGCTAAAATGTATTTCAAAGCGCGGCCTTGTAAATAGTAGTCTACAAGGATGCGTTGAGCAGGACAGTACTCTCATTATGTACATGTTTCCAAGAAATAGTCTTCTGTGTTCCAAAGATAGCTGGTTGGTTTCTGCATACAAGCTTTGTACGGGAGATGTAGGAAAAGCGCTGGAACACAGACGTAGTCCGAGGTGATGCACCGGATCAAGAACCCCTAATGCCGACTTTCGAGTTGAGCCGTACACAAAACATCCGTAGTCTAATTGTGACCGGACAACTGCATTGTATATGTGAAGCAGAAATATTCTATCTGAACCCCATGATCGGTAGGATAGGAGCTTTATTAAATTTACGGATTTCAGAGATTTCTGTTTTGCATAAGCTATGTGTGCTTTGAAGTTGAGTTTCTTGTCAAAAATCATACCAAGAAATTTGTGTTCCTTCTTTACTGTGATATGCTGTCCTTTAATATGTAATGTTGGGTCCGGTGTGAGCCTTCGGTATTGACTGAAAGGTACGCATATTGTTTTTTCTGCGCAAAATTTAAAACCATTTTCATTTGCCCATCGCACTATAGAATTTACAACCAACAGGAGTTGGCGTTCGCAAGTAGCCATATTACAAGAGGAGAAACAAAGTTGAATGTCATTGACATATAAAGAATACATTAAGGAAGAAGGAATAGCTGTAGTTATCGAATTGAGTTTCACTAAAAATAGTGTAAGCTCAATACTCCACCTTGCGGCACTCCATTCTTCTGTATAAAACAGTCGGAGAAAGTTGGTCCAAACATCACCTGAAAAGTTCGGTCCTCTAGATAGCTTTTGATTATACGAAGCATGTGCCCTTTTATTCCGTATCTGTGCAAGTCCATTAAAATGCCATGTCTCCACGTCGTATCATACGATTTTGATAAGTCAAAGAAAACGGAGACGCAATGCTGCCTTTGGACGAAAGATTCACGAATTTTTGTTTCTAATCGGACTCATTGGTCGATTGTGCTGCGATTGGCACTAAAGCCACACTGGTACTGATCAAGTAAGCCGTTACTTTCCAAAAAATGTACAAGCCATTTGTTAACCATTCTTTCGAATGTTTTTCCTAAACAACTGGTTAAGGCAATGGGGCGATAACTGTTAGGGTCAGAGCGTTCCTTTCCAGGTTTTAGAAATGGGAGAACTATCGCCTGCTTCCAAGCTTTTAGAAAATAGCCTTCCGCCCACAACCTGTTGAAGAGGTGAAGCATTGTGTCGTACGTGTTCATGTGTAGGTGTCGCAGCATTTCATAGTGTATGTTGTCAGGACCTGCTGAATGGCTCTTCCCTAAATATATCGCCTCGAAGAGTTCAGTTTTTGTAAAAGGACAGTTATATGGCTCAGTACTGTTCAGTGATATCCCGAGATCTTTCTTTTCTTCAGTCGCCTTTATCTTAAGAAACTCGGTAGTGTAGTGAGTGTCACTCGAAATTCCAGCAAAGTGCTCGCCAAGTATATTTGCTTGACCTTTAAGATCCGTTTCCTCGTCAAATATAGGGAGTGTGTATTCTGTATGAACTCCGTCTATTTTTCTCACTTTCTCCCAGACTAATTTACTTGTTGTGGGACTGTTTCTCGAGCTCACGTATTTCACCCATGATGTTCTTTTTGCTATCCGTCTTTCCCTTCTAGCCTCACTGCGCATTTGTTTAAAAAACAATAAATTTTCGAAAGTTGGGTACCTGTTTAGTCGAGACCATGCACAGTTTTGTTTCCTACGAGCTTTATCACATGCATCATTCCACCACGGTTTTGCTCTACGTGGAAGCTTCGCTTGTGAAAGTGGTATGGAGTTCTCAGCTGCATCTAAAATTTGTTTCGTTATCGCATCACATAAGTCATCAATATTGAGTGCGATGACATCATCAATCCTTATTTCAGAGCTTCCTTAAAAAAGAGACCAGTCTGCTTTACCAAACTCCCATCTCTGTCTTCGTGCTGGCATTGTTGGAGGCGCGTCGATCGGTTTGAGTATTATAGGGTAGTGGTGGCTGCCACGCGGGTATTCCCTCACGTTCCAAGTAAAAAACCTAGCAAGTGATGGCGTACCACAGGAGAGCTCAATGCTTGACGTAGATTGTGATTTTGCTATAAAATATGTTGGCTTGCCATCATTAAAAAGATACACATTGCAGTTGTCTAAAAATTCTTCTATCATTTCCCCTCTCGCGTCAGTGTGGCTACTGCCCCAGATCTTGTTATGAGCATTAAAATCACCCAATAAAAGGAAATGTTCTGGAAGTTCTTTCACGAGATTTTCTAATTCTTTTCTTGTGACATTCTTACCTGGTGGTAAGTACAGGGAGCATACTGTTATTGTTTTTTCTATCTGAACCTTTACTGCAACAGCTTCTAAGTTGGTGTTAAGCTTCACTTCACGTACTGGGATTCCTTGAGCAACCACTATAGCAACTCCTCCAGATGCGACTGACGCCTGTTCCCTATCTTTTCGAAAGGTGCTATATCGACGCAGAGGTTGTTTATGGCAACCTTTCAAATGAGTTTCTTGCAAACACATAACAGAAGCCTCAGCATCCTCGAAAAGATCGTAAATGTCATCAATATTAGTTCTTAAACCACGGCAGTTCCACTGCACAATAGTAGCCATATTTGCTGATGTGGATTATCACGTACTTCACGAAGAGGTTCTATGTAAGAAGTCACAAAGATGAGATATGTGAATGAGCAAGAAACCTGCTAAAATGCTTTTTAGGTCACGTCTCCTTGAATGGGGGAATGACCGGTAGTCTACCCCCTTTGTGTTTTGCAGGGGGGATACCCGATTTTTTGGTTTGCCTACCAGATGTAGGCTCTTTTGTTTGATTCGTGTCCGGCGGACACACTTCCACCATATCATCGCCCTTTGGGCGTTCATCGTTGATGGTGCTTGATGAAGGTGCCGACTTCTTGGAAAGAAAGCGGTCCTTCGGCACCGATGTTGAGACCTTCGTGGCCTCTACCGCGTGCTGACCGACGTCAGCCCCAGCAGAAGCTTCTGGGCCTCTTGGGGGAGGTTTGCTACGAGCGTCTGTTTTTTCACTGGGTGGGGAGGGCCGGAGTGCTGACACTTTGCCCAGCAGCTCCACCTGTGTTCCAACTGACACCATCGGCGGCGCACACCCTCTTTGCACAGCCTGTGCGTAAGTACCTCTATCGGCAAACGCGACTCCCTTTTTGGCTTTAATGTACGATATGTTCTCACGTACCTTCAATGCGATCACTTCTATTTCTTTTTTCCACTCAGGGCAAGATCTGGAAAACGCCGCGTGCTGACCCGCGCAGTTTGCGCAGCACAGCTCGCTTGTGCACGTTTCATCACCATGGTCTGGTTGACCGCATTTAGCACAGGTTGCTCTTCCGCGACATGACTGGGATCCGTGCCCATATTTCTGACACCGAAAGCACCGGCGTGGATTGGGCAAATATGGTCTTACTCTGAGGTACAGGTAAGCGGCCTTAACGGCACTTGGAAGCGTTAAGGAGTTGAAGGTCAACACAATGTGTTTGGTCGGATTTTCAATGTTATTTTTTCTAAATTTAATTCGTATTGCATATAGAACACCCTGATCTCTCAAGGCTTCTTTGATTTCCTCGTCTGTGCACTTTAGAAGTTCTGTGTCTGAAATCACACCCTTCGCGTAGTTCAGTGTACGATGTGGCGAGACAGACACACTGTTCTCACCGATCTTGTCAAGTTCCTTAATCTGCCTGCTATGCTCAGCCGCCATAACTTCGAGCAACAGGTCTCCAGAATTCATTTTCTTTGCTTTGTATGTCTCACCAATACACTCGTTAAGTGCCTTGGCGATGAGGAAAGGGGACATGTCTTGAATTTTTCGTTCAATTTCAGAAGTGATGACAAAAAATTTTGTAAAGCTATCGCTAGCTATACTTAAGTACATTACCTCGGTCAGGTGCCTCTTCGGCCTCCGATCAGGCTTTGCTGAAGAGAGGATTCTATCCATGAAGTTACTTATACGTTCGGCAGCTAAGCTGGCCGCCCACCATGGAGCCCAACATGGGAGTGCATTTAAAAACCACTAGCCATACATAACTGCTATAACCATATAACCATGACCAAGAAAGGCCACGCCCACATGGTTAACCCTTGCCGCCTTGAAATTCGGAAGTGAGAAGAAGTGATAAGAAGACAGGAAAGAAGAGACAGCGAGAGAGAAAGACGAAGATTGAAGAGGAGGACAGGAAAAGGTGACTGCCGATTTCCCCCGGGTGGGTCAGTTCGGAGGTGCCGTCTACGTGAAGCAGAGGCCAAAGAGGTGTGTTGCCGCCGCCGAGGGGCCGTAAAGGTCCAAACACCCGGCATTGGCTCAACCCCCAAGATCCCCCTTTCCCCGGACACGGCTAAGCCGCGCACGGCTACACGCGGGAGGGTCCAACCCTCTTGTGCTCGGGTACGTGGTGTCGCAACACACCAAACGCCTGCTTACGCAGACGCCCCTGCGGGGACATGTAAGACCACATCTCTAAGAAAACCTAGCACTGTGCCTGTATTAAAAAGCGGTTCTGGACCAAGAAGCATTGCTGGATGAAGAGGAATGTGCTGTCGGTATGCTAATGAAAAATGCCTCTTTCTCTCAGATTCGGCTTCCCGACACTCCAGGAGGACGTGGAGTACGGTCAGCCTCTCCCCGCATCTACCACAGGTTGGAGGCTCACTTCCGGCGAGTAGAAAATTATGGGTGCCAAACGTGTGTCCTATTCTGAGACGACAGAATAGGACATCTGTTCGGCGCGATCTTTAGTAGAGGGCCAGAATCCTAAGTGTGGTTTTATCAGGTGGAGCTTAATATCCGTTTCCGCGTCCCACATGCGTTGCCAGTGGTCTCGCAATCTCCTTCGCAAGAAAGGCCTCAGATCTGTGACAGGCACAGCAGCGGTAGGGTTAACAGTTTGCAATGTGATTGACGTGGCCATGTCGTCCGCCAGAACGTTATCCTCGATACTCCTATGGCCAGGCGCCCACCATATAACGATACGCTGGTTAGATCTGTACGCTATACACAAGACGGAATATAGTTCATTAAGTACTGGATTTTGTGTGTATAGAGTGACATCAGTGCCTTCACGACACTCACAGAGTCTGTATATATCGCTGACTTTTGCAGTTCTGATGTTCTTATATGCTTCACAGCAGACAGTAATGCGTAGGCCTCGGCCGTAAATATACTTGTTTCCGGGTGTAGTACATCGGATTCTGAGAAGGATGGGCCGACGGCAGCATACGACACCCCGGCATTAGACTTCGAAGCGTCTGTGTAGAACTCTGTGCAGGAGTGCTTGTGCTGGAGTTCTAGGAAATGAGTGCGTATTTCTATCTCTGGTGCGTGTTTTGTTATTTCTGAAAAGGATATGTCACATTCTATGACCCGCCACTCCCAAGGCGGTAACAACTTGGTTAGATGCATTAGGCGAAGCTCGAGGAGTGGGACATGTATCTCATCACTAAGCTCCCTCACTCGAAGCGAGAAAGCCTTTCTTACAGAGGGGCAGCGGTGGCGTAGAGGTAGAACACCCGCCTCGCGTGCAAGATGTCCGTGGTTCGAATCCCGGTGCCGGCAATTTTGCACCGGATTTAAAAAAAATCCGCGTGTTGATAAAATTGCACAAACAGGCCTGGAGTGTGGCCTGATCCCGGTGACCAGAACCGGTAACGCACTCCCTCACCAGAGCAGGATTGGCCACCCTGGTGCAGTACTTGGCCACAACCTCCTATGAACACAACAATCAAACACCGGCCCTCAGTACCCAGCAGCTGCGAAGCAAGTGACCACGGCGGCGGTCAGACCTGCGACGCAGCAGAGGGTGCTAAGAATCACTGGCTCCAGACAGGCCGCCATTGGAATATGAACCTGGCAACGTTTAACGCTAGAACGTTATCTAGTGAGGCGAGTCTAGCAGTGCTATTGGAGGAATTAGAGGGCAATAAATGGGATATAATAGGGCTCAGTGAAGTTAGGAGGCCAAAAGAAGCATATACAGTGCTAAATAGCGGGCACGTCCTGTGCTACCGGGGCTTAGCGGAGAGAAGAGAACTAGGAGTCGGATTCCTGGTTAATAAGAATATAGCTGGTAACATACAGGAATTCTATAGCATTAACGAGAGGGTGGCAGGTCTTGTTGTGAAACTTAATAAGAGGTACAAAATGAAGATTGTACAGGTCTACGCCCCTACATCCAGTCATGATGACCAGGAAGTCGAAAGCTTCTATGAAGACGTGGAATCGGCGATGGGCAGAGTGAAAACTAAATACACTATACTAATGGGCGACTTTAATGCCAAGGTAGGCAAGAAGCAGGCTGGAGACAAGGCAGTGGGTGAATATGGCATGGGCACTAGGAATAGCAGGGGAGAGTTATTAGTAGAGTTTGCGGAACAGAATAATATGAGGATAATGAATACTTTCTTCCGCAAGCGGGACAGCTGAAAGTGGAAGTGGAGGAGCCCGAACGGCGAGAGTAGAAATGAAATCGACTTCATACTCTGCGCTAACCCTGGCATCATACAAGATGTGGACGTGCTCGGCAAGGTGCGCTGCAGTGACCACAGGATGGTAAGAACTCGAATTAGCCTAGACCTGAGGAGGGAACGGAAGAAACTGGTACATAAGAAGCGGATCAATGAGTTAGCGGTAAGAGGGAAAATAGAGGAATTCCAGATCAAGCTACAGAACAGGTATTCAGCTTTAACTCAGGAAGAGGACCTTAGTGTTGAAGCAATAAACGACAATCTTGTGGGCATCATTAAGGAGTGTGCAATGGAAGTCGGTGGTAACTCCGTTAGGCAGGATACCAGCAAACTATCGCAGGAGACGAAACATCTGATCAAGAAACGCCAATGTATGAAAGCATCTAACCCTACAGCTAGAATAGAACTTGCAGAACTTTCGAAGTTAATCAACAAGCGTAAGACAGCTGACATAAGGAAGTATAATATGGATAGAATTGAACATGCTCTCAGGAACGGAGGAAGCCTAAAAACAGTGAAGAAGAAACTAGGAATTGGCAAGAATCAGATGTATGCGTTAAGAGACAAAGCCGGCAATATCATTACTAATATGGATGAGATAGTTCAAGTGGCTGAGGAGTTCTATAGAGATCTATACAGTACCAGTGGCATCCATGACGATAATGGAAGAGAAAATAGTCTAGAGGAATTCGAAATCCCGAAGCTAACGCCGGAAGTAGTAGAGAAAGCCTTAGGAGATATGCAAAGGGGGAAGGCAGCTGGGGAGGATCAGGTAACAGCAGATTTGTTGAAGGATGGTGGACAGATTGTTCTAGAGAAACTGGCCACCCTGTATACGCAATGCCTGATGACCTCGAGTGTACCGGAATCTTGGAAGAACGCTAACATAATCCTAATCCATAAGAAAGCGGACGCCAAAGACTTGGAAAAATTATAGACCGATCAGCTTACTGTCCGTTGCCTACAAAGTATTTACTAAGGTAATTGCAAATAGAATCAGGAACACCTTATACTTCTGTCAACCAAAGGACCAGGCAGGATTCCGTAAAGGCTACTCAACAATAGACCATATTCACACTATGAATCAAGTGATAGAGAAATGTGCAGAATATAACCAACCCTTATATAAAGCTTTCATTGATTACGAGAAAGCGTTTGATTCAGTCGAAACCTCAGCAGTCATGGAGGCATTACGGAATCAGGGTGTAGATGAGCCATATGTAAAAATACTGGAAGATATCTATAGCGGCTCCACAGCCACCGTAGTCCTCCATAAAGCAAGCAACAAAATCCCAATAAAGAAAGGCGTCAGGCAGGGAGATACGATATCTCCAATGTTATTCACAGCGTGTTTACAGGAGGTATTCAGAGACCTGGATCGGGAAGAATTGGGGATAAAAGTTAATGGAGAATACCTTAGTAACTTGCGATTCGCTGATGATATTGCCTTGCTTAGTAACTCAGGGGACCAATTGCAATGCATGCTCCCTGACCTGGAGAGGCAAAGCAAAAGAGTGGGTCTAAAAATTAATCTGCAGAAAACTAAAGTAATGCTTAACAGTCTCGGGAGAGAACAGCAATTTACAATAGGCAGCGAGGCACTGGAAGTCGTAAGGGAATACATCTACTTAGGGCAGGTAGTGACGGCGGATCCGGATCATGAGACGGAAATAATCAGAAGAATAAGAATGGGCTGGGGTGCATTTGGCAGGCATTCCCAAATCATGAACAGCAGGTTGCCATTATCCCTCAAGAGAAAAGTATATAATAGCTGTGTCTTACCAGTACTCACCTACGGGGCAGAAACCTGGAGGCTTACTAAAAGGGTTCTAGTCAAATTGAGGACGACACAATGAGCTATGGAAAGAAGAATGATAGGTGTAACGTTAAGGGATAAGAAAAGAGCAGATTGGGTGAGGGAACAAACGCGAGTTAATGACATCTTAGTTAAAATCAAGAAAAAGAAATGGGCATGGGCAGGACATGTAATGAGGAGGGAAGATAACCGATGGTCATTGAGGGTTACGGACTGGATCCCAAGGGAAGGGAAGCGTAGCAGGGGGCGGCAGAAAGTTAGGTGGGCGGATGAGATTAAGAAGTTTGCAGGGACGGCATGGCCACAATTAGTACATGACCGGGGTTGTTGGAGAAGTATGGGAGAGGCCTTTGCCCTGCAGTGGGCGTAACCAGGCTGATGATGATGATGATGACAGAGGGACGATTATGGAATAGTGTAGGGCAGGTCATATCGTTAACAATGTTAAAACATGGATGTTGCTGATTGGAGTGTATATTCAGGAAATATGTAAGGCTGATGTAAGTTCTCTGTAGATGGAGCGACCATTAATTTGATTCCGCGTATAAGCTTTCAATCGGGCTTGTTCTGAAAGCACCAGTGGCTAAGCGGATACCTAGATGGTGGATAGGATCTAGGATCTTTAGTGCGCTCGGAGCGGCAGAGTTATACACGATGGCACCATAGTCTAATCGTGAACGAATTAGGCTCTTATAAAGATTCATCGGACACTTTCTGTCGCTACCCCATGTTGAGTGGGATAGAATTTTAAGTCAGTTCATTGTCCTTAGACATCCTTCTTTAAGATACTTATTGTGCTGTATAAAAGTAAGCTTGGAGTGTACTAAAATACGTAAAAATTTGTGTTCTTTGTTTATAGGTATTTGGTGTCCACACAGTTGAACACAAGAATCTGGAACCAGGCCTCTCCTTCTAGTAAAAAGGACACAAGAGCTTTTGCGGGGCTTGATGTTAAATCCATTTTCGTCTGCCCACTTGGAAACCTTGTTCAAGCCCTGCTGTATCTGTCTCTCGCATACTGTTAGGTTGCAGGATTTAAAGCCTATTTGTATATCGTCGACGTATACGGAATAAAAAATGGCCGGTGGCAGTGAAGCACGTAGTGTGCTCATCTTAACAATAAAGAGAGTGCATCTGAGCACGCCTTTCTGGGGTACACCAGTTTCCTGCGTAAAAGGACGTGACAGTGCATTACCGACTTTTACTCAGAAGGTACGGTTGGACAAATAGCTCTCTATTATGACAAGCATATTGCCACGGATGCCAATTCCCGACAAGTCTCTCAAGATTACGTAGCGCCACGTGGTGTCTTACGCCTTCTCCATATCGAGGAATACGGATAGGAAATATTCTTTATGTAGAAAAGCGTCGCGAATGTTTCCCTCAGTGCGCACAAGGTGATCGGTTGTGGACCGCCCTTGTCTAAAGCCACACTGGAAGGGATCGATCATATTGTTGAGTTCAAGGAAATGTACAAGTCTGCGGTTAGCCATTTCTTCAAAAAGCTTACAAAGACAATTTGTAAGAGCTATCGGGCGGTAACTTGCCGCCAAGGAAGGGTCTTTACCCTGCTCAAGAACAGGGACCCCAATTTCTTCTTTCCATGTGGATGGGAGGTATCCCGCAGCCCAAATAGTGTTGAAAAGTGTGAGAAGTGTAAGTTGTGTGTCAGTATGTAAGTTTCTGATCATGTCATACATGACTCGGTCAGGTCCCGGCGCGGTGCTTTTGCACGTGTTCAATGCAGCTCTCAACTCGGCAACACAGAAAGGCATCTATTATGAAGGCTGTGAAAAACTCCACTGCAGCATCAATTCCTAACGAAGACATGTCAGCCCATGAGATACTAGTTGGGTTTCGGAATTTCTCCCAGTCTGCTGTGTCAATCCTACACCTGGGAGTCTGTGGTGGATATTCTTTCTCTTTAAGTGTTCTTAATAGAATAGGGAAGTGGTCGCTTCCGTAAGGATTGTTCGTAACTTCCCATTCGAGTTCAGGCAGTATGGACGGGGAAACTGTACTAAGATCTATTGAAGAAAAGGTTCTGTTTGCTAGAGAATAATATGTGGGCGCCTTCTTATTCAGCAGACACGCACCAGAAGAAAAAAGGAACTGTTCGACAAGACGACCTCGCGCGTCTACACGAGAGTCACCCCACAGGCAGTTATGCGCATTGAAATCCCCAAGAACAACATAAGGTTCTGGCAATTCCTCTATGAAGGACTGAAATTCATGTTTGCTTAGTTTATAGTGTGGGGGTATATAAAGCGAGCAAATGGTGACGAGTTCATTATGGAGAACAGCTCGAACCGCCACTGCCTCAAGGGCTGTTCGTAGCTGTAAACGTTGATAGGCTACGCTTTTTTGAATTATAATTGCAACACCGCCCGATGATGCGACAGCATCATCGCGATCTTTCCGAAAAGTAACATATTGTCGAAGAAAGTTTGTATGTTTTGATTTTAACTGTGTTTACTGTAAACACAGCACTTTAGGATTGCGTGTATGGATGAGTTCCTGCACATCATCAAGATTCCTAAGAAGACCTCTGACATTGATGATGATGTGTAGTGTTTTATTGCGCAAGGGCCAGGTTTGGCCAAAGAGTGCCGTGACAAGTGGTAGTGTTAACGATGTATTATAGAAGATGTGACTTGGCTGTAAAGTGGCCTAAAAATAGTCGCTGTAAAGTGTGTAAAATCTACGTGGTATAAAATTATGGCGATGATTAATGACGAATACTGTGAACTTTAAGATCAATCCTAGGAGAATGATGCAAAATAGAAAAATATAGGTAGGTAAATTTACTTGAAGCACTGCTGCCTCGCCAGAGCCCTTGAAGCACAAGGGCCTAGAGGCATGTGCTGTATGAAAGAGCGGTCACAGCGGCATCCTCTGAAGAGATGATGATGATGTTTGATGTTTAATGGCACAAGGGCCAGGTATGGCCAAAGAGCGCCATGCTAATGTTTATGAGTTCGCAGTGGACAGATGGATTCTATGATCTTAATGTGTCGTGACTGTAAAGGGGCCTAAAAGAGTTGATGCAGATTCCATAAAATGTACGAGTAATAAAATTATGGGAATGACTATTGACGTTTACTATAAGCATTACAAGGCATTGAGAAAGAGTGATGCAATATATAAGATACGTGAGATGCTAAAAATGTCTGGAGCACTTCTGCCTCATCAGAGCCCTTGAAAGCCAAGGACCTAGAGGCATGTGCTATGAAAAACACTATCGTAGATGTATCCTATGGAAAGAGGATGCACTACGTAATAATTTGGCTTGTTATGTGTAGCACAACATCTTACAAGTAAGCGAGGACTGCTTTGGTCTTAAACATCGGTTCTACACCAAGAAACATGGCCGGATGCAGAGGGACGTGATTGCTGTATGCAAAAGGAAAATGTTTATTCCTGTCTCTTTCGGCTTCCCGGCACTCCAGGAAGACGTGGAGGACCGACAGCCTGTCACCGCATCTACCACAGGTTGGAGGCTCGTTACCGGTCAGGAGAAAGTTATGAGTGCCGAACGTGTGTCCTATTCTTAGTGTAGTGAACAGGACGTCTGTTCTTCGTGTTTTCGTTGTTGGGTGCCAGAAACCTAACTTAGGCTTATTTACGTGAAGGAATGTATGTGGTTTAGTGGCGCAAGGGCCAGATATGGCCAAAGAGCGCCAAGACAGTGTTAGTGATTTCGCGGTGGAATGATGGGTTCTGTGACGAAGATGTGACTTGGCTGTAAAGTGGCCTAAAAATAGGCGCTGTAAAGTGCGTAAAATCTATGTGCTATAAAATTATGGCGATAATTAATGACGAGTACTATGAACATTAAAATCCATCGCAGAAGGATGATGCAAAATATAAAATATATAAGATGGTAAAATTTCTTGGAGCACTGCTGCCTCGCCAGAGCCCTTGAACCACAAGGGCCTAGAGGCATGTGCTATTCGAAATAATTACCACAGCGCCATCGTCTGAAGAGAGGAGACGCTACGAACATGTGGGGCTAAAAACATGAAACACAACATCTTTCAGATAACTTAGGACCGCGTTGGTGTCAAACAGCGGTTCTGGACCGAGTAACATTACTGGATGAAGAGGGATCTGCTGCCGGTATGCTATGGGAAAATGTTTCTTTCTTTCATATTCGGCTTTCCGACACTCCAGAAGGACGTGGAGGACGGTGAGCCTCTCCCCGCATCTACCGCAGGTTGGAGGCTCGTTTCCGGTGAGTAAAAAGTTATGTGTGCCAAATGTGTGTCCTATTCTTAGACGACAGAATAGGACATCTCTCCGGCGTGATTTTGTTACGGAAGGCCAGAATCCTAACTGTGGCTTTATCACGTGGAGCTTATTATTTGTTTCCGCGTCCCATAGGCGTTGCCACTGGTTCCGTAGTTTCCTCCGTAAGAAGGGCTTCAGGTCTGTGACAGGAACTGCAGCGGTGTGATTAGCAGAATGGGATGCTACTGACGTGGCCTTCTGGTCCGCCACAACGTTACCTTCGATGCCCCTATGACCTGGCACCCAGCATATGATGACATGCTGATTACCTATATACGCTTTACACAGAGCAGAATAGAGTTCGTTAATTACCGGATTTTTGTGGTTAGAGAATGCCATCAAGGCCTTCACAACACTAAGGGAATCCGTATATATGACTGCTTTCTGGAGTTTTGATTTTCTGATATGTTTCACAGCCGACAATAGTGCGTAGGCCTCAGCCGTAAAGATACTAGTTTCCGCATGTAGTACATCGGTTTCCGAGAAGGATGGCCCGACGGCTGCGTAGGACACCCCGTCGTGTGGCTTCGATGCGTCTGTGTATAACTCCGTGCAGGAGTGTTTATGCTGGAGTTCCCGGAAATGCATTTGGATTTTAATGTCTGAAGCGTGTTTCGTAACTTGCATGAAAGATATATCGCATTGTATGAGCTGCCACTCCCAAGGAGGTAGCAGCTTGGCTGGATGCATTAGGCGAAGTTCGAGGAGTGGAACACGCATTTCATGACTAAGCTTCCTCACACGCAGCGAGAAAGGCTGTCTTACGGAAGGACGGTTACGAAACAGTGTAGCATATGTCATATCATTAATGGTGTTAAAACAGGGATGTTCAGGATTAGAGTGGACTTTCAAAAAATATGTTTGGCTGATGTATGTTCTCTGGATATGGAGTGACCACTCATTCGATTCTGCATATAAACTTTCAATAGGACTTGTTCTGAAAGCTCCAGTGGCCAGTCGGATTCCTAGATGTTGGACCGGATCTAGCATCTTTAGCGCGCTCGGGGCTGCAGAATGATAGATCACGGCACCGTAGTCCAACTGTGATCGGATGAGGCTCTTGTAAAGATTCATTAAACATTTCCTGTCGCTGCCCCATGTTGTGTGGGATAACACTTTGAGGAAGTTCATTGTTTTTAAACATTTGACCTTGAGGTACTTTATGTGTGGAATAAAAGTTAATTTCGAATCAAGTATGATGCCTAAGAATTTGTGTTCTTTGTTCACAGGAATTCGCTGACCATTCATTTCGATACTGGGTTCTGCAATGAGCCCTCTCTTTCTTGTGAAAAGCACACAAGAACTTTTGTTGGGGTTAACTTTAAATCCGTTTTCTTCTGCCCATTTGGACACTTTGTTCAAGCCCTGTTGAACTTGCCTCTCAAATACAGTAAGGTTGCAGGATTTGAAGCCTATCTGTATGTCGTCTACGTAAACAGAATAAAAAATGGCTGGCGGTAATGAAGCACGAAGGGAGTTAATTTTCACGATGAAGAGCGTGCAGCTAAGTACACCACCTTGAGGTACACCAGTTTCCTGTATAAAAGGTCGCGACAATGAATTGCCGACTTTCACGCGGAATGTACGGTTGGACAAATAGCTTTCTATTAGGACGAGCATATTGCCAGAGATGCCAATTCCCGACAAGTCTCTCAGGATTCCATAGCGCCACGTAGTGTCGTACGCCTTCTCCATATCGAGGAATACGGATAGGAAATATTGTTTATGTAGAAAGGCGTCGCGAATGTTTCCCTCAATGCGCACAAGGTGATCGGCTCTGGACCGCCCTTCTCTGAAGCCACACTGAAAGGGATCGAGGATATTGTTGAGTTCAAGGAAATGCACAAGTCTGCGGTTAACCATTTTTTCAAAAAGCTTACAAAGACAATTTGTAAGAGCTATCGGACGGTAACTTGCAGCCAAGGAAGGGTCGTTACCCTGCTTAAGAACAGGGACCACAATCGCATCTTTCCATGTGGATGGGAGGTATCCCGTAGCCCAAATAGCGTTGAAAAGCGTGAGTAGTGTAAGGTTGGTGTCAGTGTGTAAGTTTCTGATCATTTCGTTCATGATTCTATCAGGTCCCGGTGCAGAGCTTTTGCATGTGGTCAAGGCAGCTCTCAACTCAGCAATACTGAACGGCCGGTTATAAGGTTCATTCTGTCTGGATTTTCGTATTATTGGCTTTCATTCTTCTAGTTGCTTGTATTTCAAAAAGGATTGCGAATAATGGTTTGAACTCGACACGTTCTCAAAGTTTTCTCCAAGTGAGTCTGCCTGATCTTTCAGTGTTTCACCTTGTGTGTATTTACGTGAAGTTTATTGCTCGTTTCTGCATCCCATAAGCGTTGCCAGTGGCTTCGCAGTTTGTTTCTGAGGAAAGGCTTCATGTCTGTGGCAGGGACTGCAGCAGAAGGAGTACCCTGCGATGCCATTGATTTGGCCATCGCTTCAGCAAGCACATTTCCCTCGATTCCTCTATGGCCAGGAACCCAGCATATCACTACATGTCTATGTGATGAGTAGATGTACCCATAACTCTGTGTAGAGTTCATTAAAGACAGGATTTGTATGCTTTTGCAAAGAAATGAGTGCTTTTACAAGACTTAACGAGTCTGTAAATATTATTGCTCTGTCAAGTTTCAGTGTCTTTATATGTTTTACTGCAGACAGTACTGCAAAGGCTTCTGCAGTGAAGATACTTGTTAGGGGGTTCAAAACGTCAGATTCAGAAAGAGAGGGACCAACAGCAGCGTAAGATACGCCACATGGGATTTCGACGCGTCTGTGTAAAATTCGTAGCAGGAGTACTTCGATTGAAGCTCTCGGAAATGCATAGTAATTTCAAGCTCAGGAGCGTGCTTCGAGACCTCTACAGAAGTTGTGTCACATTCTATCTCCTGCCACTCCCAGGGCGGTAACAGATTAGCAGGAGCCATTAGGCGATGTTCGAGTATCGGGACATCCATTTCTTCACTAAGTTCTCTCACACGCAGTGACAATGGAAGCCTCATGGAGGGTCTGTTACGGAAAAGTGTTTCACACGTCAAGTCGCTTACTGTCCTAAAACACGGATGTTCCTTATTAGAGCGCACTTTAAGAAAGTAGGAGAAGCTGATGTATGTTCTCTGAAAATGGAGTGACCACTCATCTGACTCTACGTATAGGCTTTCGACAGGGCTTTTTCTAAAGGCGCCAGCGGCCAGGCGGATACCCAGGTGGTGGACCGGGTCTAACATTTTTAGCGCGCTCGGGGCGGCAGAGTGGTAAACCACGGCACCATAGTCCAGTCGTGATCGTACTAGGCTCCTGTACAGATTCAATAAACATTTTCTGTCGCTACCGCATGTTGTGTGGGATAGGATTTTAAGTAATTTCATTGTTTTAAGACATTTTCCTTTCAGATATTTTATGTGTGGGACGAATGTAAGCCTGGAGTCAAGTATAACAC
Source organism: Dermacentor variabilis (assembly GCF_050947875.1). Lineage (NCBI taxonomy): Eukaryota > Metazoa > Arthropoda > Arachnida > Ixodida > Ixodidae > Dermacentor > Dermacentor variabilis. The sequence continues at coordinate 232,447,405 of NC_134569.1, read as the reverse complement.
CTAAGAATTTGTGTTCCTTGTTTACGGGTATTCGTTGCCCATGTATTTCAACAGTGGGATCTGCAGCAAGCCCTCTTCCTGGTGAAAAGAACGCAAGAGCTTTTGTTGGGGTTCACTTTGAACCCGTTTTCGTCTGCCCACTTGGAGACTATGTTCAAGCACTGTTGCACCTGCCTCTCACAGACTGTTAGGTTGCAGGATTTGAAACCTACTTGTATGTCGTCAACGTAGACGGAATAAGAAATAGATGTGGGTAATGTTTTACTTAGCGTGTTCATTTTAACTACAAAGAGCGTGGAGCTCAGTACGCCTCCCTGGGGTACCCAGTTTCCTGTATGAATGCTCGCGACAGCACATTACCTATTTTCACCCGGAATTTACGGTTTTGCAGGTAGCTTTCTATAATATTTAACATAGTGCCGCGGATGCCCAGCGTCGATGGGTCAAGCAGGATACCGTAGCGCCAAGTTGTATCGTACGCCTTCTCCTTGTCGAGAAACACGGATAAGAAGGACTGTTTATGTACGAAGGCATCGCGAATGTTTGCTTCCATGCGCACTAGATGGTCGGTTGTAGATCGTCCTACTCTAAAACCACACTGATACGGATCAAGAGGCTTATTTAATTCAAGGAAATGTAAAATTCGACGGTTTATCATTTTTTCAAAAAGTTTGCATATACAGCTTGTGAGGGCAATCGGGCGATAACTTGTTACTAATGTGGGGTCTTTGCCCTGTTTAAGAATCGGAACAACCAACGCTTCTTTCCATGCGGTAGCTAGGTATCCCGCAGCCCATATTGTGATAAAAAGTGCTAGCAGAGTAATTTGAGTATCACTGGAGAGGTGTTTAATCATGTCGTACATGATCCTGTCTGGTCCAGGTGCGGAGCTCTGACATGCAGTCAGGGAGGCTCTCAACTCGGCGATGTTGAAAGGCGCGTTGAAGGGTTCGTTCTGTCTGCATTTGCGGTCGATACCCTTGTGTTCTTCTACTTGTTTGTGTTTTAGAAACGCCTTGGAGTAATGGTTAGAACTGGAAACGTGTTGGAAATGTTCGCCAAGGGCTTTAACTTGGTCTTCCAAGCGGTTTGCTTCACCGTTTACGAGGGGCAACGGATGAATTTCTCGCCCCTTAAGTCTTCTCAGCCCATCCCATACTTTATATTCTTGAGTATATGAGTTTACACCAGAGATAAACCTCTGCCAGCTTGCCCTCTTTGCCAGTCGTCGTGTCCTTCTTCCCTGCGATTTAATCTGTTTAAATTCTATTAGATTTTCTGCTGTAGGACATTCACGTAATTTGTTCCAAGCTTTGTTTTGCCTCTTCCTCGCCTCTCTACAATCGTCATTTCACCAGGGGACCCGTCTTTTGGATGAAGTGCATCTAGGCGGATACCTAGATGATGAACGGGGTCTAACATTTTTAGCGCACTCGGTGCAGCAGAGTGATATACTACGGCCCCATAATCTAACCGTGATCTAACTAGGCTTCTGTAGAGATTCAACAGGCACCTCTTGTCGCTACCCCATGTAGTGTGGGATAGAACTTTAAGTAAGTTCAGCGTTTTTAGACATTTTTCTTTAAGATATTTTATGTGTGAAATGAAAGTGAGCCTGGAGTCGAGAATGACACCTAGAAAATTGTGCTCTTTCTTGAAGGGAATTTGTTGTCCACCAAGTTCTACACAGGGATCAGGTACCAGGCCTCTCTTTCTTGCGAAGAGAACACAACAGCTTTTGTGCGGGTTGATTTTAAATCCATTTTGTCTGCCCACTTGGACACCTTGTTCAAGCCCTGCTGTACTTGTCTTTCACACACTGTAAGGTTGCAAGATTTGAAGCCTAGGTGTATATCATCTACGTAGACGGAATAAAAAATGGCGGGTGGCAGTGAAGGACGAAGTGTGTTCATTTTAACGATAAAGAGAGTGCAACTGAGTACTCCTCCCTGGGGTACACCTGTTTCCTGAATAAAAGGTCGCGACAATACATTGCCGATTTTCACGCAGAAGCTACGATCCGACAAATAGCTTTCAATTGTGTTCAGCATATTTCCACGGATTCCCATCTCCGACAGGTCTCGCAAGATCCCGTAACGCCATGCCGTGTCATACGCTTTTTCCATGTCAAGGAATATCGATAGGAAATACTGTCCATGTACAAATGCATCGCGGATATCTCCTTCAATGCGCACCAGATGATCGGTTGTCGACGGCCGTTATCTGAAGCCACACTGATAAGGATCGAGCATATTGTTGAGCTCAAGGAAATGAATAAGTCTGCGATTTATCATTTTTTTTCAAAAATCTTACTCATACAATTTGTTAGAGCTATCTGACGATAACTTGTTGCCAAGGAAGGGTCTTTTCCCTGCTTTAGAACAGGAACCACAATCGCTTCTTTCCATGTGGATGGGACGTATTCTGAAGCCCAAATATTGTTGAATAGTGTAAGAAGTGTAACTTGTGCGTCAGTATGTACGTTTCTGATCATGTCATACATGACTCTGTCAGGTCCCGGTGCAGTGCTTTTGCATGTGTTCAAGGCAGCTCTCAACTCGGCAATACCGAAAGGCCGGTTATACGGTTCATTCTGCCTGGATTTTCGTATGATTGGCTTACGCTCAACTATTTCTTTATGTTTAAGAAAGGATTGGGAATAGTGCGTTGAGCTCGACACTCGCTCAAAGTGCTCCCCAAGTGAGTCTGCCTGGTCTTTCAGTGCATCACCCTGTGTGTTTACCAGAGGTAGTGAATATGTTTGTCGCCCTCTTATCCTATTAACCTTGTTCCAGACTTTGGCCTCATCTGTATAGGAGTTAGTTAGTTAAATGGGGTTTAATGGCGCAAAAGCAGCTAAGGCTATGCTGCGCCAAACACGAGGTGTTTTAAAATCCAGTTTGTGAAGGAGAAGGCTTTGTTAATAATCTATATTTTATGTAAAAATCCAGTGTCGTGTAGAAATTGACGGACGTCACATAATGGGACTAGCGGATCATCACCGAAAATCAGAGCAGGGTGTAAAGGTATGTGTAGTTGATATAATTTGTGCAAAAAGTGTTCGTCTGTGTGTTTCAGTCTGCGTACATGTGAGTAATATGTGCATAACTGTTAGTGGCTGTTGACATTTCTCGCATGTTGGTGTGTCTTCTTTCGTAAGTAAGTAATTGTGTGTGAGGTGTGTGTGCCCAATGCGTAGTCGGCATAAAACTACTTCGATGAACCGCTCCTGATGATAGCATGACTTCCACTCGCCAACTATGGGTTTCGTGAGATGTAGCTTGTTGTCGGCACAAAGGTCCCATTCGCGTTGCCATTTTACCGTTAAGGCATTTCTAATTGCACGGATGCTATCTTTGTATGGGAGTGTTGTGTTTGTAATGTCTTTGTGCGCTGCCATCAATGCATATCTATCAGCTTCTTCGTTACCCGGTATCCCAACATGGCTTGGGACCCAGCAGAAACGAATTGACCTCCCGTATTCGTTAAGCACCACCATGTTTAAAATGTCTCCAATCAAGGGTTCACACTCAGATTTAAAATTTAGAGCCTTTAGTGTGCTTAAAGAATCTGTGTATATGACTGCATTTTTGTGTTTATCAGCGATAATCTTTTTTACAACAAGCCATATAGCGAAAACTTCGGCCGTGAAGACAGAGGCGTGTTGTGGCAATCGAATACTTGTTCCCCAATTTTCCGTTACGGCCCCCACTCCCACGTGATCTTTTGTTTTAGAGCCATCAGTGTAATATTGCATGTTATTTTGATATTTGTCCTGAAGTGCACGGAATTCTTGTATAATGTGTTCGTGTGGGATGTCTCTTTTCTTTAGATGTGTTTAAGTCCAATCACAAAGGTATGTGAAATCGTACCACGGGGGCAAACGCTGTGGCTTTCTGGCAACCTGTAGGACTTCGCAAGAAATGTTATAATCCCGAACATATTCCTCATATCGCAGGACAAGCGGTTTAATCGTGTTTGGTTTATTTGTATAGTGTAGGCGTGAGTTGCATTGTGTGAGTATATTGTAGCATATGTGTTGTGGTGATGACTGAATTCTTAGTACGTAGGAAAAAGTGAGTAATGCTCTGCGCTGATGTAATGAGGGTTCATTACACTCACCATATAAGCTTTGGACAGGTGACGTTCTGTAGGCGCCACTTGCCAGTCGCAGTCCAAGGTTATGTACTGGATCAAGTCGCTTGATGTATGACTGTCTGGCTGAGCCGTAAACCACGGAGCCGTAGTCTAAAAGGCTACGCACAAGAGACCGGTAAACTCGTAAAAGGCACGTTCGGTCGGAACCCCAGTGCTTATGGGACAAAACTTTAAGGATATTTAGAGCTTCATTTGCTTTAATCTTTAGTGCTTTTATGTGAGTTAGGAAATTAAGTTTGCTGTCATAGGTTACTCCTAAAAACTTATGATCGTGTTTCACCGGCAATGTGGTGTCGTTCAATTTTAGGACTGGATCGCTGTTTAGTCCTCGTTTCTGGGAGAACAAAACAGTAACTGTTTTCTGGGTGGAGAAAGGGAAACCATTTTTGTTAGCCCATTGTGTAAGTTTATTTATTGTCATTTGAAGCTGTCTTTCACAAGTTGACAAACTTGAGGCGCGGCAAGCTATTTGGAGATCGTCTACGTAAACAGAGTGCATAAGAGATGAGGGTATAATCTTATTAATTGAATTCATCTTTACTATAAACAGCGTCGTGCTGAGAACACAGCCTTGCGGAACGCCATTTTCCTGTGTAAATGTATTAGAATGAACTGAACCCAGACGTACCTGAAATGTTCTGTTAGACATAAAATCAGCTAGGCAATTCAGCATTTTACCACGGATGCCGTGGTCAGCCAGGTCTCTTAAAATTCCATATCTCCATGTGGTATCATAGGCTTTTTCTAAATCGAAGAAAACTGCAAGACAGTGTTGTTTGTGTAAAATTGCATGTCGAATTTCATGTTCAAGACGGACAAGATGGTCGGTGGTTGAACAACCCTTTTTATATCCACACTGATGGGGGTCTATGAGGTTCCTTGATTCTAAAATAAATGAGAGTCTTATATTGATAATGCTTTCATATGATTTTGCCAAACAGCTTGTGAGGGCAATGGGTCTGTAGCTGCTTGCGGATGTGGGGGATTTACCGGCTTTTAGAAATGGGACTACTATTGCTTTTTCCCACTCTTCGGGCATTATACCAGATTCCCAGATTATGTTGAAAAATTTGAGGAGAGCTTCTACAGATGCCTGAGATAGATGGGCCAGCATGCCGTAGTGAATGCGATCGTGACCTGGCGCTGTTGTTTTCCCTGTAGAGAGGACTCTGTTTATTTCTTGTTGTGTCAGGGGGGAATTATAGGGTTCATTTGACGCGCCAGTAGTGGGCAGCTTCTGTTTTTCAGCGCACTGTTTGTATTGCAAAAATTCCTTTGTATAATTCCCTGAACTGGATACATCACGGAAATGTTCGCCAAGTATATCTGCCTGTTCTTGTATTGTTGTTTCTGTGCCTGGACATGTGAGTAGGGGTATTGTGTAAGATGAGTTCTATCCTCTAAATTTCCTCACCTGCTGCGACATTCGTTTGAATGTGACCGTACTAATAATTGAAGATATATAATTTTGCCGTGATGATTTTCAGCCTGTCTTCTAATGAATCGTGCTTTGGCTTTGGCTCGTTTGAAGTTTAAGAGGTTGCAATAGGTGGGGTACCTCCGTAGGATTCCCCAGGCCTTATTTTGTTCCTTTTTAGCATTGGTACACTCCTTCGTCCACCAGGGGTTTAGCCTTTTGCTCACAATTCCGGATGACTGGGGTATCGCCTTTTCTGCCGCTGAGATTATTACCTCCGTGAATTTTTTGTTAAGTTCATGAACGCTTAGGTCTGGCGAAAAGACATCTTCCAGTTTCGAATTTTCCGTAAAAAGCGGCCAATTAGCCCGCTTTAGTTTCCATCGGCGTGGCCTAGTGGTTGAGGTTGATGGTGATGATAGGAGTTTAATGACTGCTGGTAAGTGATCACTACCATATGGCGTGTCGAGGGCCTCCCACCTAAGATCATTAGAAAGAGATGGTGAGCAAAAAGCTAAATCTAAACAGCTAAAACTGCGGGCAGTTGGTGAAAAGTACGTTGGGGCACCTGAATTTAAAAGGCAGATATCATTGGATAGGATAAAATCTTCAACCAGCTGTCCTCTTTGGTCAGTTTTGGCGCTGCCCCAAAGAGTACAATGAGCATTAAAATCCCCTACTAAAACAAATGGTTCCGGTAATTGATCTGTTAAATTTTCTAATTGTTTAGTAGTGAAGTGGGTGTGGGGTGGTATATACAGTGAGCAAATATTGATGGTTTTGTAAGATAGGATGGTGACAGCTACAGCTTCTAAAGATCTATTCAATTGGACGTTTCGGGTAGGAGTGCCGCCCTGCACGACTATAGCCACTCCGCCTGACAAACGGGTGGAACAATCGCGGTCCCTTCGGACAACGGTAAAACCTTTGATAAATTGACTATTTTTTGGACCGAGATTTGTTTCCTGAAGACATACGGCAACTGGTGAAAAGATGTTGATCATGTCTTTGATGTCACCTAGATTGTGCATGAGACCTCTACAATTCCAATGAATAATAAAAGCCATTTTAAAATTGAAAGGTAAGAATTGGCACTATGGAATGAATAAGAGGTGAGATGTTAGGTGACATGGAATTTAAAAGGCTTATACAAATGAGCGATAACCTTTAGGTTATCACTTTCTTATTCTGAGTGGTTATTGGGATCTTGTCCCTCTTACCGCGCTCAAGAGAGCGCTTGTCCTTTGGTGTCAATGACACCGGGGTTTTTGCGTCGACCTCCATCGCTCTCTCTGAGGCGCTGGAGGATCGAGAGTTAGGCGCCGAGACACGTGTCTCGGGCCTTGGGGTTCGCTTGATCTTAGGGCCCTGCGGGACTGGTGTTTGCTGGGCCGTCGAAGAGGGTGGAGCAGTACTGACTGCTTCCACCACGGGGGCGGGAGGAGTCACTGCGGCACCACTGCGCGTGGGCTCGGAGGACTCCGGAGGCCTCTGTGACGCTGCCCCCGCCTGCGTCACTTCGGCATAACTTCTTCGCGGAAGATACGATAGCCGCTTTCGGGCTTCAAAGAACGAAATTTTTTCTTTTACAGTTAGAGCAATGACTTCTTTTTCTTTTTTCCAGCAAGGGCAGGACCGTGAATAAGCTGGGTGATCTCCCTTGCAGTTAACACAATGTGGGGAAGAGGTGCAATTCTCAGATTGGTGTTCGTTGGAGCTGCATTTAGCACAAGTTGTTTGTCCTCGGCATGCATGTGAAGCGTGTCCATACCTTTGGCACTTGAAACATCGTCTGGGGTTTGGAATATATGGTCTTACATTGACTTTAACATAACCTGCATCGAGCGAGTTAGGCATTACGCTTGTTCCGAAGGTGAGTATAACGTGTTTGGTGGGGATTTCTTGATCGTTTCTGCGGATTACTATTCTCTGTACTTTGGTAACATTTTGTTCCTGGAAACGTTCCAGCAGTTCCTCGGCGCTTAATCCAATAAAATCTTCTTCAGATATTACTCCCCTACTTATATTGAGTGTTCTGTGGGCTGAAACAGTCACTGTCGCCTCGCCAATACTGGTGAGTTCAGACAGCTTATCTGCTTGGTCTTTACTATTCAATTCAAGGAGGAGGTCCCCACTAGACATTTTGGAGGCTTTGTATGTCTGTCCGATTTTATCTTTCAGGCATTTGGCGACCAGGAATGGAGAAAGCTTTCTAATAGGCGTGTTACTTTCACTGTGGACTACGTAGTATTTGGGGAAAGATGGAGCGTTGCTTCGAAAGGAGAACTGGAATGGTACTTCGGTGCGGCATCTTTTGAGACGCCGATCGTGGACAACAGAGATTTGAGCTGCCATAGGAAAGTGTGTGTTTTCGGCAACAGCGCCGACCGCCCACCACGGAGCCCAACGAGGGGACGCGGCAGGGCTTGTGTCCAAGCCTGCACGACGCCAGCCGTACGCCGCCACTATAACCAAATATGGTGTAACCAAGGTAGGATATCCACACAAGGTTAACCCTTGCCGCCGTGGAGAAAGGAAGTAAATGGAAGAGAGAAGAAGACAGGAAAGGTAAAAAAGTGAGAGATAAAGACGAAGGTTTGAGGAGAGAGAGACAGGAAGAGGCGACTACCGATTTCCCCCGGGTGGGTCAGTCCGGGGGTGCCGTCTACGTGAAGCAGAGGCCAAAGAGGAGTGTTGCCTCCGCCGGGGGGCCTTAATGGTCCGATCACCCAGCATCGGCTCAACCTCCAGGATCCCCCTTTCCCCGGACACGGCTAAGCCGCGCACGACTACACGCGGGATGGTCCAGCCCTCGTGTGCTCGGGTCCGTGGTGTCGCAACACACCAAACGCCTGCTGACGCAGACGCCCCTGCGGGTCATCTGTACAGGAATTTATACTCATAAAAACTTCTCCCAGCTTTCTCTTCTAGCCTGTCGGCGGGTTCTCCTGCCTTGGGACTTTATTTTCTTAAAGTTAATAAGATTCTCCGCAGTGGGAGAGGCGCGTAGCAACCCACACGCTGTGTTCTGTTTTTTACGAGCAATCCTACAGTCGTCGTTCCACCACGGGTTTGCATGCCAGGCCATTTACTTCTGATATGCATTTTGATGCGGCATCTATTAAAAGGCTGTAAAATACTCAACAACAGCATCAATTCCTAGCGAGGACATATCATCCCATGATATACTAGTTAGGGTTCGGAATTTCTCCCAGTCAGCTGTGTCAATCTTCCACCTGGGAGCCTGTGGTTGATATTCATTCTCTGTGGGTGTTGTTAGAAGTATGGGAAAGTGGTCACTTCCGTAAGGATTGTTGATAACTTCCCATTCGAGTTCGGGCAGTATACACGGGGAAACTAGGCTGAGGTCAATTGAAGAAAATGTTTCGTTTGCGAGAGAATAATATGTGGGTGCCTTCTTATTCAGCAGACACGCACCAGAAGTGAGAAGGAACTGTTCAACAACACGACCTCGCGCATTTATACGAGAGTCGCCCCACAGGCAGTTGTGCGCATTGAAATCCCCAAGCACAACGTAAGGTTCTGGCAATTCATCTATGAAGGACTGAAACTCATGTTAAGTTAATTTGTAATGTGGGGGTATGTAGAGCGAGCAGACAGTGATAGGTTTGTTGAGGAGAACAGCACGAACCGCCACTGCTTCAAGGGGCGTTTGTAGCTGCAAACGTTGACACGCTATGCCTTTCTGAATAACAATGGAAACACCGCCCGATGATGCGAGAGCATCATCGCGATCTCTGCGAAACGTCGAAGAAAGTTTGTGTATTTTGATTTTAAGTGTGTTTCCTGTGAACACAGCACTTTTGGATTGTGTTTATGGATAAGTTCTTGCACTTCATCGAGATTCCTAAGAAGACCTCTGACATTCCATTGAATGATTTGTGTATCCATATTGAAAGAAAAATTGGTGCTGTGTTTACTGAAATGGAGGTGATGCCTTAGGTTACAGAGCTCTATCGAGGCCCTGTATGGGGGGTTCTCCCCTTTCTGGAGTGTTCGAAGGAGCCGCGCCGCTCCTTAGGCGCTTGGTGCGCCTTGAGAAAAGGTGTAGTGTCCATTACCTCTCGTGAGGCGCCGGACACGTGCTCTTTCGAGCGAGAAGTTACCAGGGAGAGTCCCGCCTTGGAGGGCAAGACCCCGGCGCCCACCAGCCCGGAGGTCGATGGGGCTCCCTGGGGGATTCGGCTGCGCCGGCCGTTGCCAGCGCTGTAAGGGACCTGGGAGGTTGAGGCAGCCTCGGCTGCGCCCACCTTCGGGGTCGATGGTCCCTTCTCCTCGGTTGACGGAGCAGCGCTAGCTGCAACCGCCGCGGGGGCAGATGACGTAACTGCCGACTCACGGACTGTGGGTCGGACAGCCCCTGCAATCCTTTGTGTCGCTGCCCCCTGGCGCGTCACATCGACAAAGCTTTTCTTGGGCAGGTATGAAACCCGCCTGCGTGCCTCTTTGAAAGTGATATTTTCTTTTACTTTTATGGTCACTATTTGTTTTATTTTTTCCAAGACGGGCAAGACAGCGAGTACGCGGCATGCTCGCCATCACAGTTGACACAGTGTGGGGTATTCTGGCATGTTTCAGAGGAGTGTTCGTGTTCACTGCACTTGGCACAAGTGTTCCGGCCTCGACAGTTCTGTGAGCTGTGGCCGAACCTTTGACACTTGAAGCATCTTAGGGGATTTGGCACATATGGCGTAACACGAATCTTGAGGTACCCGGCCTCGATGGTGTCGGGCAGAACACTAGAGCCGAAAGTAAGTGTTAGGTATTTTGTCTGAATTTATTTCCCATCCCGCCTAATCTTAATTCGTTTGACACTGACGACGTTCTGATCACTCCAGCCCTCCAGGAGTTCAGTTTCAGACAGCTCTAGCAAATCAGCATTGGAGACGACGCCGCGCGTGGTATTCATGGTACGGAGTGGGGTAACTGTAACCGGAATATCGGCAAAGGACACTAGTTTAGGTAGTTTTTCATGCTGTTTCTCATCACGAAGCTCCAGTAGGAGATCGCCGCTTGCCATTTTCGACCCTTTGTAGCCAGGTCCAAAGACTTCAGTCAGGGTTTTCGATACCAGAAAAGGTGAGATCATTCTCACCGTCTTTCCAGATTGATCAGAGTGGATGACGTGAAAGCGGGGAAAGTTACATGTTCGGTTGCCCGAAAATTGAAAGACTTCGGTGCGCCCTCGTTCAGGGGGGCGATCAGGAAGTGGGGGAAAAGAATTTTCCATGAATAGGCATAATAAATTCGGCAACAGCGCCGACCGCCCACCATGGAGCCCAACGTTGAGGACGCGGCAGAGCTTGCATGCAAGTCTGCACAATGCCAGTCGTACGCCGCCACTATAAACAAATATGGTGTACCCAAGGTTGGATAGCCACACAGGGTTAACCCTTGCCGCCAATAAGAAGGAAGTAAATAGAAGAGAGAAGGAGACAGGAAAGGCGGAAAGTAACGGAAAGAGGGAGGCTAGAGGGAGAGAGAGACAGGAAAAGGCAACTACCGATTTCCCCCGGATGGGTCAGTCCGGGGGTGCCGTCTATGTGAAGCAGAGGCCAAAGGGGTGTGTTGCCTCCGCTGGGGGGCCTTAAAGGTCCAAACACCCAGCATCGGCTCAACCCCCAGGATCCCCCTTTCCCCAGACACGGCTAAGCCGCGTACGGCTACACGCGGGAGGGTCCAACCCTCGTGTGCTCGGGTACGTGGTCTCGCAACACACCAAACGCCTGCTGGGGAAGAGCATCAAGACAGCCCTCCAATACAAGGGCTGGTAATCACGTGTTAAAATTTCCTGGCCAAATTATTTTCAGACTGTCGGTTTTGGCTAAGAAATCTAAGACTATTCGCAGTTTAAAAAGCGGTCCATCACTAAGAAAAAATGCAGGATAAAGAGGTATATTTTCCCGATATGCAGAAAGGAAATACTTTTTCCTCTCTGTTTCTATTGCAGGGCACTGGATAAGAACACGGAGGACTGTCAGGCTATCGCCGCACCCACTACAAGTAGGAGGATCCCCGCCAGTCAAGAGGTAGGAGCGAGTACTGTAACTGTATCCTATTCTTAATCGGCAAAGAAGTACTTCTTTGTGCCGTGCTGTTTTGTCACTTATCCAATTCCGCAGTTTTGGTTTTATAATATGTAACTTATTCAATGTTTGTGCATCCCACTCTGCTTGCCAATGATTCCTCTATTTACGGCGCAGAAAGGGCTTTAGGTCTGTGGCAGGAATGGGGATATTTCCATCTGTGTCGCTAAAACTCTCTGACGTGGCGTTTTCGTCAGCAGCTACGTTGCCTTTTATACCTTTATGACCAGGTAACCAACATAGTATAATCGCTTGTTTGCACATATATGCGGAGCGAAGCAAGCTATACAGCTAATTCAAAACGGGATTCTTATGCTTTCGTAAGCTAATCAGGGCTCTCACAACACTTAATGGGTCTGTAAAGACAACAGCCTTAGCGACATTTCTGCGCATTATGTGTTTAATAGCCGAAAGTATACCGTATGCTTCTGCCGTAAAGATACTGGTGTGTGGGTTTAGCGGCCCAGATGTTGAAAATGAGGGTCCGAGAGCTGCGTAAGCAACACCAGCAGGAGTCTTCGAAGCATCTGTGTAATATTCGTCACAGGAATACTTCTATTAAGTTCAATAAAATGTGATTGTATGGGAGCATCAGGTGCTTGTTTCGATAATTTTAAGAAAGAGAGGTCGCATTGGATAGTTTGCCACTCCTAAGGCTCTGGAAGCCGAGAGGACGCCATTAAGACATTCTCTAAAAGAGAGACCCCTGTTTTCTCGGAGAGTGCTTCCAACCGGAGGGACAGAGGAGGCCGGACACCTGGGCGGTTACGGAACAGCCTGGCCGTGGAGGATTCGTGAATAATTTAATGGCATGCATGATCCACAGCTGATGTTACCTTCAAGGCATACGAATGACTTAAATATGACCTTTGGTAGTATAGGGACCATTCATTAGATTCGACGTAAAGGCTTTGCACAGGGCTAGTCCTAAAGGCACCTGTAGCAAGGTGGATGCCTAAGTGGAGGACAGGATCTAGCATTTTTAGAGTACTAGGTCCTGCAGAATTATGGACTATGGTGCCATAGTCAAGGCGTGTTAATATTAGGCTTTTGTACAACTTTATTAGGCATCTCCTGTCGCTACCCCAAGCTGTGCGTGACAACAGCTTCAGAAGACTCATAGTCTTGAGGCACTTTGCCTTAAGATACTTCAGGTGTGGCACAAAGGTTAGCTTACTGTCTAGAAGGATTCCTAAGAATTTGTGTTCACAGCTCACAGGTAACCGTTCTCCATTGAGATTAATTAAGGGTTCCGCCAGTATACCTCTCTTGTTAGAGAACAGGACGCACGTACTTTTTCTCGGATTTAGCTTAAAACCATTTTCGTCCGCCCACTTAGACAATTTATTCATACAAAGCTGTACATGTCGCTCACAGATACCTCGATTACATGATTTAAAACCTATCTGCATATCATCTACATATGCAGAATAAAACATACTACGTGGTACGGCAGTCTGGATGGAGTTGATTTTGACAATAAGAAGAGTGCAGCTCAGCACACCTCCTTGGGGAACACCAGCCTCTTGCGTAAATGGGCGAGACAGAACGTCACCAGCTCTAACACGGAACGTGCGATCCGAGAGGTAACTCTGAATGACGCATAGCAAGTTGTCTCTAACTCCCATTTCAGACAGATCACGGAGGATTCCAAAGCGCCAGGTTGTGTCGTATGCCTTCTCCATATCTAAAAATACGGACAGGAAAAACTGTTTGTGGACAAAGGCATCACGGATATTTGTCTCGATGCGGACAAGGTGATCTGTTGCGGATCTACCCTCTCTAAAACCGCACTGTAAGGGATCGAGTATCTTGTTGCTTTCAAGAAAATGGATGAGGCGACGGTTAATCATTTTCTCAAATAATTTGCATATACAACTTGTCAGAGCTATAGGCCCATAACTGTCGGATGAGGAAGGGTCCTTGCCCTCTTTGAGAATGGGGATTACGATTTCTTCGTTCCAGGCAAACGGAATGTAGCCTGCGGAAAACAGAATTGAAGAGTGACAGTAGTGTTTCTTGGGTTTCAGGGTGTAGGTGTCTGATCATCTCATACATTATTCTGTCACTTCCTGGGACGGACTTGTTGCAACAGTTCCGTGAGGCCTGGAACTCAGCCATTCCAAATGGACGATTGTATGCTTCATTGGATGAGCTGTTCCGACCCAATTTTATCTGTTCTGCTAGTCGCTGGTATTTTAAGAATGTATCTGTGTAATGAGATGCACTAGAAATATGGTCGAAATGTGCACCTAGACAATCTGCCTGATCGTCCAGAGTGTCTCCTTGTGTATTTAATAAAGTAAGGGATGAGTTTCGCGGCCTTTTATTTTGTTAACCCTGTTGCAGGATTTTCGTTCGTCTGTATGCGTGTTGATGCTGCTTATGTAGTTTTTCAACTTTCTCGTTTACCGCGGCGGCGCGTTCTTCTACCTTGAGACTTGATCGCCTTGAAATTAATCAGATTCTCTGTGGTTAGGGAGTTACGGAGGAGGCTCCAAGCCTTGTTCTGCTTTTTCCTGGCTTCCCTACACTCCTCATTCCACCATGGAATACGTCGTTTCGAGGGCGACCCATTTGTTTGGGGAATGCATACTGATGCAGCCTCAATAATGCACGCTGTTATGTATGCTACTGCGTCGTCTAAGCTAAGTTCAGAGATATCATTCCAGGGCAGCTGTGTTCGCGAAACTTTGTCCAGTCGGCTGAGTCCACTTTCCATCGAGGAAGATGTTCATGACACTCACTTTGTTTTTTAAGGTTTAGAACGATGGGGAAGGGATCACTTCTATGAGGGTTATTAGTGACATCCCACTCCAGATATGGCACAATTGTACTAGACGCTATGCTTAGATCTATCGAAGAAAATGTTTTGTGTGTAGAGCTGTGAAATGTTGGCTTTTTCTTGTTCAGCAAGCAGGAACTTGAAGAGAACGGGATGTTTTCTACAAGCCGTCCTCTCGCATCACAGCGAGAGTCGCCCCACTGTGGGTTATGTGCGTTTAGATCACCGACGACTATGTAAGGGTGATGCAGCTCATCAATAAAGCTTTTAAATGTTATGATAGAGAGTTGATAACTCGGGGGGATGTATACGGACGTGATAGTAACTAGTTTATTGAATAGTACTGCTTGGATAGCAACTGCCTCAAGAGGAGTTCGGAGTTGCAGTTGCCGACAATCAACGCCTCTGTCTACTGTTATTGCTACCCCGCCGGACGATGCAACAGCATCATCTCGGTCCTTCCGGAAAATAGCATATTGCCTAAGAAAATTTGTTTGCGTAGATTTAAGATGTGTCTCCTGAACACACAGCACCTTTGGATTGTGTTTGTGTAAGAGTTCTTTGACATCATCGAGGTTGCGGATCAAACCTCTCACGTTCCAGTGTAATATATGTGTATCCATATTGCTTGTGTTTATGTGCTGTGTGTCAAGAGATATCACTTAGGTTGGCTCAAGGGACCTTTCCAGGCCCCTTGATGCGGGGTATTTCTTTTTTGTTGGCGCGCTCCAGGGAGCAACGCCGTTCCTTCGGCATCTGAGACGCCGGAGAAGTTTTTGTTACATCCATCGCCTCTTCAGAGGCGCTGGATGACGCCCGCTCAGCGAGCACGCGCGGTGGTTTTCCGGGCCTGTCTTCACGAGCAGTGGCCCTGGGACCGGCAGGCTCGGAGGTCTGCTGGCCCTTCGTGGTAGGGGGCGGAAGAGCCGTGGCCGCTCCCGCCAGGGGGCTGATGGCGTAACCGCCGTCACACTCCGTGTGACTTGCGCGGCCACCTGATGATGTAGCGCTGCCCCCGGGCGCGCCACATCGGTGTAGGAAGGACTGGACTCATTTTGGAGTGCGAAACGCTTACGTGCCTCTGGAAATGATAGGTTCAGTTTTACTTTCAGTTCTATGATTTGTTTCTATTTTTTCCATGTAAGGCATGGTCGAGAGTAGGCGGGGTGGTCTCCTTAACAGTTGGCACAGTGGTTTGTTGATGTACAGATATCCGAAGCGTGTTCAGAAGAACTACACTTGGCACAAGTAGCACGTCCTCTGCAGTTCTGTGACCCATGCCCAAAGCGCTGACACTTGAAACATCGACGTGGATTTGGGATATACGGTCTCACGCGAACCTTACAGTAACCGGTTTCTATTGTTTGAGGCAGGTTGCAGGTTCCGAAAGTAATGATTATGTGTTTGGTAGGTATTTGCTTGTCATCTCGCCTCAATGTTATTCTTTGAACTTTGACTACGTTTCGGTCTTGCCATCCTTCAAGCAGTTCGCTTTCGCTCAGTTCCAGGAGGTCATCTTCTGAGACGACCCCGCGCAATGTGTTCAGTGACCTGTGTGGGCCCACTGAGACGGGAATTTCCCCAAATGCTACAACTTTCGACAGTTTGTCATACTGCACTTTGTCGCGAAGTTCCAGAAGAAGATCGCCACTTCCGATCTTCGTTACTTTATAGCCTGGGTCAACTGCTTCAGTGAGAGATTTAGCTACAACAAATGGTGAGATCATTCTGACTGTTCTCTTATCGTTCTGACTATGTACAACGTGGTACTTTGGAAAAGATTGTTTTGGCTGCATGAAGAAAGTGAAAGTCTCATCGGTGCGCCCCCTCTTCAGGGAGCGATCATGTAGCGCAGGAAAGTTATTTGCCATATAGAGCAGGGAAATTCGACGGCGATGGTGGCCACCCACCACCTAGCCCAACAAGGGGACGCTACAAGTTTGGAAGAATACCTGCAGACGACAGCCATGCATCGCTGCTATCACCTTATATATATATATAGCCAAGGCAGGATATCTTGCACACGGTTAACCCTTGCCGCCAGGAAATACGGAAGTAATAAGAAGTTAAGGGAAGACAGGAAAGATGTAAAAGTGGGAGAGAAAGACGAAGATTGGAGAGGACAGGAAAAGGCGACTGCCGATTTCCCCCAGGTGGGTCAGCCTGGAGGTGCCGTCTACGTGAAGCGGAGGCCAAAGAGGTGTGTTGCCTCCGCCGAGGGGCCTTAGCGGTCCGGACACCCAGCATCCGCTCAGCCCCCAGGATCCCCCTTTCCCCGGACACGGCTAAGCCACGCACGGCTACATGCGGGACGGTCCAACCCTCGTGTGCTCGGGTACGTGGTGTCGCAACACACCAAGCGCCTGCTGACGCAGACGCCCCTGCGGGGTACACGCGTGTGGGACCAACCCTCATGTGCTCGGGTACGTGGTCTCGCAACACACCAAACGCCTGCTGACGCACACGCCCCTGCGGGGAGAAAGACGAAGAATGGAGAGAAGGACAGGAAAAGGCGACTGCCGATTTCCTCCAGGTGGGTCAGTCTGGAGGTGCCGTCTATGTGAAGCAGAGGCCAAAGAGATGTGTTGCCTCTGCCGGGGGGCCTTAAAGGTCCTAATACCCGGCATCGGCTCGACCCCCAGGATCCCCCTTTCCCCAGACACGGCTACACCGCGCACGGCTACACGCGGGAGGGTCAAATCCTCATGTGCTCGGGTACGTGGTGTCGCAACGCACAAACGCCTGCTGACGCAGACGCCCCGGCCGGGTGATATTAAAATGTGTAGCCCGGTTAAAATTTCACCGCAGTGTTGGCATGTTGGTTGTTGTTTTTTATTAATAAAGTACCTATGTGTCAGCCTTGTGTGACCGATTCCTAAGCGACATAAAATAACCACGTAAAATCTTTGTCTGTGGCGAGAACTCCGCCATTCTCGTAAAATAGCTTTAATGTAATGAAGCTTGTTAAGTTTTTCTTGATCCCACACTTCCTGCCAGTGTTTCTCAACTGCTATTCTTAAAGTGGCTTTATAATCTTGCCAAGGTCGGCCAAGATCATGCAGCTCCAAATCTTTGGTACGGGCTGCCATAAAATCTGCTCTTTCATTCCTGGGAATTCCTACATGACTAGGAATCCAGCAGAAAGTTACATTTAAAGCTCGCTTGTGGCATTTTGGGTATTGATTCTGTATTTTCTTCAGTAAATTATTTCTAGATGGTAACCTAGATGCGAGACCTTGAAGAGAGCTCAAGGAGTCGCTAAATATAACATATTGATTATTTCCTCTTTTTAGGATGGCTTCAAGAGCTAACGAAACGGCATGAAGTTCTGCAGTAAAGACAGTAGCCTGACTGGGAAGTCTCAATTGTTTTTCAAGTTGATTTGATGTTACTGCAGCGCCTACATTGTCTTTGGTTTTTGATCCATCTGTAAAAAATTTTGTGCAAAACTTACATTCTGATTATATTTCTAAATATTCACTTAGTAATGCCTCTCTTGGTGAAGATTGCTTTCTGTTTTTTGTTAACCTAAAGTCGAATTGCGCATGTTTCATTTCCCAAGGAGCAAAAGAAGGTTCATCTTGCAAGAATTTATTTCTTACGTCATTACATAGGTCCACGTTCAGCTTTTTGTTCCTGATAAAAAACAAAGGAATGCTTGCCGCTTTGTTGCTAAAATATATTTCAAAGCGCGGCGTTGTAAACAGTAGTCTACAACGATGCGTTGAACAGGACAGTAATCTCATTATGCACATGTTTCCAAGAAATAGTCTTCTGTGTTCCAAAGATAGCTGGTTCGTTTCTGCATAAAAGCTTTATATGGGGGACGCACGAAACGCGCCGGAACACAGACGTAGTCCAAGATGATGCAACAGGTCAAGAAAATCTAATGCCGACTTTCGAGCTGAGCCACACACAAAACATCCGTAGTCCATTTTTGACCGGACAACTGCATTGTATATGCGAAGCAGACATATTCTATCTGAACCCCATGATCGGTGGGATGGGAGCTTTGTTAAATATATGGATTTCAGATATTTCTGTTTTACATAAGCGATGTGCGCTTTGAAGTTGAGTTTCTTGTCAAAGATCTTACCAAGAAATTTGTGTTCGTCCTTTGCTGTGATTTGCTGTCCTTTATTATGTAGTGTTGGGTCCGGTGTGAGCCTTCGGTATTGAGTGAAAGGTAAGCATATTGTTTTTTCTGCGCAAAATTTAAAACCATTTTCGTTTGCCCATCGCACTATAGAGTTTACACCCAACTGGAGTTGGGGTTAAGTAGGTCAAGTCAGGGTCAAGTAGCCCTATTACAAGAGGAGAAACAAAGTTGAATGTCATCGACATATAAAGAATACATTAAGGAAGAAGGAATAACTGTAGTTATCGAATTGAGCTTCGCTAAATATAGTGAATCTTGGAAGAACGCTAATCAGAAAGGGCACGCCAAAGACTTGAAAAATTATAGACCGATCAGCTTACTGCCCGTTGCCTACAGAGTACTTACTAATGTAATCGCAAATAGAATCAGGAACACCTTAGACTTTTGTCAACCAGAGGACCAGGCAGGATTCCGTAAAGGCTACTCAACAATAGACCATATTCACACTATCAATAAGGTCATAGACAAATGTCCGGCATATAACCAACCCTTATATATAGCTTTCATTGATTACGAAAAAGCGTTTCATTCAGTCGAAACCTCAGCAGTCATGGATGCATTACGGAATCAGTGTGTAGATGAGCCATACGCAAAAATACTGAAAGATATTTATAGCGGCTCCACAGCCACCGTAGTCCTCCACAAAGAAAGCAACAAAATGCCAATGAAGAAAGGCGTCAGACAGGGAGATACGATCTCTCCAATGCGATTCACAGCATGCTTACAGGAGGTATTCAGAGACCTGGAGTGGGAAGAATTGGGGATAAAAGTTGATGGAGAATACCTTAGGAACTAGCGATTCGCTGATGATATTGCCTTGCTTAGTAACTCAGGAGACCAATTGCAATGCATGCTCACTGACCTGGAGAGGCAAAGCAGAAGGGTGGGTCTAGAAATTAATCTGCAGAAAACTAAAGTAATCTTTAACAGTCTCGGAAGAGAACAGCAGTTTACAATAGGTAGCGAAGCACTGGAAGTTGTAAGGGAATACATCTACTTAGGGCAGGTAGTGACCACGGATCCGGATCATGAAACTGAAATAACCAGAAGAATAAGAATGGGCTGGGGTGCGTTTGGAAGGCATTCTCAAATCATGAACAGCAGGTTGCCACTATCCCTCAAAAGAAAGTGTATAACAGCTGTGTGTTACCAGTACTCACATATCGGGCAGAAACCTGGAGGCTTACGAAAAGGGTTTTGCTGAAATTGAGAACGACGCAACGAGCTATGGAAAGAAGAAGCATGGGTGTAATGTTAAGGGATAAGAAAAGAGCAGATTGGGTGAGGGAACAAACGCGGGTAATTGACATCTTAGTTGAAATCAAGAAAAAGAAATGGGCATGGGCCGGACATGTAATGAGGAGGGAAGATAACCGATGGTTATTAAGGGTTACGGAGTGGATTCCAAGGGAAGGGAAGCGTAGCAGGGGGCGGCAGAAAGTTAGGTGGGCGGATGACATTAAGACGTTTGCAGGGACAACATGGCCACAATCAGTACATGACCGGGTTGGTTGGAGAAGTATAGGAGAGGCCTTTGCCCTGCAGTGGGCGTAACTAGGCTGATGATGATGATGATGAAAAATAGTGTAACGCTCAATACTCTACCTTGCGGCACTCCTTTATTTTGCATAAAACAGTTGGAAAAAGTTGGTCCAAAGAGCACCTGAGAACTTCGGTCCTCCAAATAGCCTTTGATTACACGAAGCACGTGCCCTTTTATTCCGTATCTGTGCAAGTCCATTAAAACGCCATGTCTCCACGTCGTATCAACGTCGCCTTTGGACGAAAGATTCACGATTTCTTGTTTCTAACCGCACTATTTGGCCGATTGTACTACGATTGACTCTAAAGCGACACTGGTATTGATCAAGTAACCCGTTGCCTTCCAAAAGGTGTAGAAGCCGTTTGTTAACCATTCTTTCGAATGTTTTCCCTAAACAACTGGTTAGGGCAATGGGGCAATAACTGTTAGGGTCAGAGCGTGCCTTTCCAGGTTTTAGAAGTAGTAAAACTAACGCCTTCTTCCATGCTTTTGGAAAATAGCCTTCCGCCCATAACCTGTTGAAGAGGTGGATGATTGTGTCGTACGTGTTGCTGTATAGGTGCCGCAGCGTTTCATAGTGTATGTTGTCCGGAGCTGCTGAATGGCTGTTACCTAAATATATCGCATGGAAGAGTTCAGTTTTTGTAAAAGGACAGTTATATGGCTCAGTAATATTCAGTGATATCCGAAGATCTTTCTTTACTGCTGTGGCCTTTATCTTAAGAAACTCGGGAGTGTAATGAGCGTCACTCGAAATTCCCGCAAAGTGCTCGCCAAGTATATTTGCTTTCCCTTTAAAATCTGTTTGCTCGTCAAATATAGGGAGCGTGTATTCTGTATGAACACCAACAATTTTTGTAACTTTCTCCCAGACTAATTTACTTGTTGTGTGACTGTTTATCGAGCTCACATTTCTCACCCATGATGTTCATCTTGCTATCCGTCTTTCCCTTCTAATCTCACTGCGCTTTTGTTAAAAAAACAATAAATTCTCGAACGTTTGGTACCTGTTTAGTCGAGACCATGTAAAGTTTTCTTTCCTGTGAGCTTCATCACATGCATCATTCCACCACGGTTTTGGTCTACGTGAAAGCTCCCTTTGTCAAAGTGGTATGGAGTTTTCAGCTGCATCTAAAATTTGTCTCGTTATCGCATCACATAAGTCGTCAGTATCGAGTGGGATGACATCATCAATCCTTATTTCAGAGCTTTCCAAAAAAGAGACCAGTCTGCTTTACCCAGCTTCCATCTCTGTCTTCGTGCTGGCATTGTTGGGGGCGCGTCGATCGGCTTGCGTACTATAGGGTAGTGGTCGCTGCACGTGGTTTTTCCCTCACGTCCCAAGTAAAAAACCCAGCAAGGGACGGCGTGCCACATGAGAGGTCAAAGCTTGACATAGATTGTGAGCTTGCAATAAAATATGTTGGCTTTCCATCATTACAAGGTACACATTGCAGTTGTCTAAACATTCTTCTATCATTTTCCTCCTCGGGTCAGTGTGGCTACTGCCCCATATGTTGTTATGAGCGTTAAAATCACCCAATAAAAGGAGAGGTTCTGATTATTTTCTTGTGATATTCTTACCTGGTGGTAAGTACAGGTAATATACTGTTAGTGTTTTTTCTATCTGAACCTTTACTCCAACAGCTTCTAAATTGGTGTTAAGCTTCACTTCCCGTACTGGGATTCCTTGAGCAACCACTACAGCGACTCCTCCTGATGCGACTGAAGACTGTTCGTTATCTTTTCGAAAGATGCCATATCGACGCAGAGATTGTTTATGGCAACCTTTCAAATGATTTTCTTGCAAACACTTAAATGAAGCCTCAGCATCTTCGAAAAGATCGTAACTGTCATCAATATTAGTTCTTAGACCACGGCAGTTCAACTGCACACTAGTAGCCATATTTGACGATGCGGATTATCAAGTACTTCACGAAGAGATTCTATGTAAAATGTCACAAAGATGACATTGTAAATCAGCAAGAAACTTGCTAAAATGCTTTTTAGATCACGTCTCCCTGGTAGCAGGATTGACCGGAAGTGTACCCCCTTTGTGATTTTTAGGGGGATACCCGACCTTTTTGGTTTGCCTACCAGATGTAGGCTCTTTTGTTTGAATTGTGTTCGGTGGACACACTTTCAACATATCATCAACCTTTGGGCGTTCATCATTGATGGTGCTTGATGAAGGTGGCGATTTCTTGGAAAGAAAGCGGTCCTATGGCACCAATATTGAGACCTTCGTGGCCTCTACCGCGTGCTGACTGACGTCAGCCCCAGCAGAAGCCTCTGGGCCTCTTGGGAGAGGGTTGTGAAAAGTGTCTGTTGTTTTACTGGGTGAGGAGGGCCGGAGCGCTGACACTTTGTCCAGAAACTCCACCTGTGTTCCAACTGATACCATTGGCGGCGCACGCCCTCTATGCCCAGCCTGTGCGTAAGTACCTCTATCGGCAAACGCGACTCTCTTTTTGGCTTCAATGTATGATATTTTCACCCGTACATTCAATGCGATCACTTCTTTTTTCCACTCAGGACATGATCTGCAAAACGCCGCGTGCTGACCCGCTCAGTTTGCACAGCACAGTTGGCTTGTGCACGTTTCATCACCATGGTCTGGTTGACCGCATTTAGCACAGGTTGCTCTTCCGCGACATGACTAGGATCCGTGCCCATATTTCTGACACCGAAAGCACCGGCGGGGATAGTGCAAATATGGTCTCACTCTAAGGTACAGGTAAGCAGCCTTAACGGCACTGGGAAGCGTTATGGAGCTGAAGTTCAGCACAATGTCTTTGGTCGGAGTTTCAATGTCATTTTCTAAATTTAATTCGTCTTGTAGATAGAATACCCTGATCTCTCAAGGCTTCTTCGATTTCCTCGTCTGTACACTTTAGGAGTTCGGTATCTGAAATCACACCCTTCGCATAGTTCAGTGTACGATTTGGTGAGACAGACACACTGTTCTTACCAACCTTCTTAATTTTCTTGAATTTTCGAGACCTATTGCTCGAAGTTATGACGGCTGAGCATAGCAGGCAGATTATTTTCTTGGCTTTCTAGTTCTCACCAATACACTGGTTAAGTGCTTTGGCGATGAGGAAGAGGGACATGTCTTGAATTTTTCGTTCAGTTTCAGACGTGATGACAAAAAAATTTTGTAAAGCTATCATCACTAGGTTTCCTTAAGTTCATTACTTCGGTGCGGTGTCTTTTCGGCCTCCGATCAGGTTTTGCGCAATAAGGGGGTTCTATTCATGAAATTACATATACGTTCGGCAGCTAAGCTGGCCGCCCACCATAGAGCCCGACGCGGGAGTGTTTTAAAAAGCACTAGCCATACATAACTGCTATAACCATATAACCATGACCAAGGAAGGTCACCCCCACATGGTTAACCCTAGCCGCCCGGAAAATTGGAAAGGAAATGAAACAAATAGGAGACAGGAAAGATAAAATAGTGAAAGGAAAAGATAAATATCGAAGAGGGGGACAGGAAAAGGCGACTGCCGATTACCCCCGGTAGGGTCAGTCCCGGGGTGCCGTCTATGTGAAGCAGAGGCCAAAGCGGTGTGTTGCCTCCGCCGGGGGGCCTTAAAGATCCAAACACCATGTATCGGCTCAACATCCAGTATCCCCCATTCCCCAGACACGGCTAAGCCGCGCACGGCTACACGCGGGAGGGTCAACTCTCGTGTGCTCGGGTACGTGATGTCGCGACACACCAAACGGCTGCGTCAGGGGGCCGGCAGTCTTTCTAGCATTGAAACAGCACCTTATATCTCATCGGCTGCGACTCGAGGTTGCGAGAGCGCCTCAAGGGACCGGAGCGTGCCAATGGGTCGACCTGCTGCCGCAGTAGCTCGCCAGATGCGTGAAGGGAGAGGGCATCTCCACAATGCCGCGTCACCAGCGTGCCTCGACGCAGCAGCTGCGGCGACGGCACGCCGCGAGGACGGATGGCTTGTAGTTGGCGAGGCAGTCGCACGACGACCGCGTGCGCGTGCCACCGTCTCGCTCTTAGTAGCCCTGCGCGCGGTCCGCTCCTCTCTGCTCTCTCGTCCTCACTGGGCTTAGCTGCGGCGCGCCTGCCGGCCGTGGTGGACCCTGCCGCTGCCTCGGTCTGTCGTCGCGCAGTACGTTGGCGGCATGCGGCGTTGGCACTGCAGGCTGCTGCTGCCTGCTGGCTCTGTCAGCAAGTACTGCTATGCTACATCACTGGCAGCGTAAACTCGAAGTACTGCTCAGCGCTATTCAATTGGACAACTCAAATGAAATGCTTAGGTGGGTGATCACGACACCGGGAAGTGTATTTAGAGGATGAAAGTCTGGTTCTTTCGGACGCTTGCGAGGATTGTGGAGAGGTATTGCTGGCCGCACTGACACCGTCTATTGCGCCAAGACAGGCCAGCGGCAAAATGCACACCGACAAGGACATCAGTATTGCTAGAACAGACCGACGTCCCTTTCTGACAGTTTGAACTGATCGGGATGAAATTGAACGGCCCTTTTAGGCGTAAAATTGCGACAATAAGTGGATCATCATGGCCAAGGACTATCTTGCACGCGACAATCAAAAGAAAGTCCTGCCTAAATGTAGTGAACGTGAAGTGGCGAAATCATTCGTCGAGAACATCCTGCTACTAAATGATGATCCAGAAGTGCTCACCACCGATACTTTTACAGGGGAGGTGATTCAAGGCACCCTGTCATTCAGCCACACAAGTCATTGGAGGCCAACCATGTGCTCCCCGCAGACTAGCGCGTAGTAAAGATAATTTGCAATTGTATCTTGGTAAGATACAAGATACTCAGGCTACAAGTATTTGAGATAGACATACCAAATAATACCCCGATTATTGTATCCGATATTATACCTTCTGTTTGTATCTTAAGATACTTTGATACATTCATATATTTCTTTGCAAGAACATTCTTTATACGAATGTAATATTATACGGCTATACTTTCGTATATTCGTACTTTGATACATTCGTATAAACACATATGAACAGAAATGATTGCTTGAAAATTTAATAAATCTGATTAATCTCGTTTTATTGGAATGAAATGCTTGACAGCAACTCAACATTTTGGCCTTTCTTGCTCAAAGTTTAATATTTTCATTCCGAAACAGTTTATCGGTGTTGCTTAAACTGCTGAACATGAAAGTTATTAAAAACACTGCGATACTAGTGGTTATTGCTTCTCGCTTTTGCAATTGATTGGAGTCACTGCTCTTATTGTCGAGCAACCAGTGTGTTGCCATACAATTAAAAGAATGTCATAAAAATGGCCTTTGCACGATGGCCGATATACCGCTGTGGAGTTTTACTTTGTCCGCAAATATGTTACCCTTTACGTAACACCGGATCATCGGAGGCATGAACAGCAAGCACAACGCCGCTAGCGAATTTTTCAAGCGAAGTTTGTATTGGCTCACAAGTTTCGATGGCGGTCTCGTCACGCAGAAAGTCAGTTGATCCCAGAGCGGAGGAGCTGTGGGAAAGGGTTATTTGAAGAGTTGACAGCTGCGCCAGTTATGAAGCATGATTCATAAGCAAGAATTCCAGCTGCGTAGGCGCGCGCTCACACCACGCGCGCAACTAATCAGAGCTGTTTCGTTCCCACCGGAGAGGCAAAGGGCAGTAAAGTGTATCGCGCGCGCGGCACCTGCTTCGCTTCCGTTCAGCTTAGTTTCGGAAAACGAATGGGAGTGCCACGCGGTGTGCGTTTTTCGGAGAAATAGGCAGCGTTCGACAAGTAGCGGCAAGAATTTTCCTGTGAAAAAGGCCGCTGCTGGCGCGGCGATTCATCATGTTAGAGTCACCCAAGCGTAGGCAAACTGACAGCTACGAGAAGGTGATCCCGAGTAGAGCGAGCGGGAGACCTTAGCAATCCAGCTTGGTTACACGGGAGCAATTGAACCGTGACGCAAATATCTGGTGTACGTCGGACAACTTCGCTTAACCACATTATCTGGTAGTTGTAGGTTTGGTCATTTTTTCTGACGCATCGCCTATACGAAGAGGAAATAAAGCTTCAGTTACCTTGCATAGTCTAATTATCTGCAGGTGTAAAGCATTCACCAGAGACATATTCATTACCATACCATCCTTTTTACAATGTTACTTCTCCAAGAAAACTTGTTACGCCTAAAAACGTTTCATACGAAACGTAGTGGCACAAAGCGTCGCAGCATACCGCGGCTATTCACACTACTGCAACTTATAGCTCAGATTACTTGGTGATTTGTAACAATCGGAAATTTAGGGGTGAGCTAAAGAAAACTAAAAAAGATATGTCTAGGTATGATGATAATGATTGACGTTTATTGGCGCAAGGCCATCATGGCCAAAGGGCGCCAGAACATGTGTTTTGGTTAAGTAAAATTGTGGGTTAATTTCTATGACTTAAAATAGAGGCTGTATAGAGGCCTACACGTAAGACAAATGTATAAATACTAGTGAATGAATGTTAAAATAAATACGAAGATAAATATGAAGCCTTAAATTCTTGGTGATAGGCACACATAGTAAATTAATGCCGATTGCCCGAGTCCTTTCCTCTACAATTCTTGCTTACGCAAGAAGTGCAAGAGTGCCCAGACATACTATTGTGCATCAGATTGTGCCGCACCTGTGAGGCACAATCTGATGGTTAGGATGGTATAAGATGATGTGCAGAAAGTTAACTTCTGCTAGATAATTGAGCACAATTTTCTAGTTAAAAAATGCATCCCCTGATAGAAACATTGAGGGCTGGACGGGTATACGACTTGAGAAAAGTTCCCTAAAATGAGCGACTCGCTCTCGGTGAAGTTCAGGACATTGATTGAGGACATGTAGGACGGTTAAGCTCTCACCGCAGCGTGTGCACGTCGGTAGGTCAGTTGCAGTCAAGAGCTATTTGTGCGTGTCGTAAGTGTGTCCTATTCTGAGTCGTGCTAGCGTCACTTCGGTGTGTCTATCAAGCTTCAGTGGGAAAGATTTGGTTAACTGCGGTTTAAGCAGTTGGAGCTTATATTCAACTTCCTTGTCCCATTCAGCTAGCCAATGAATACGGATCGCCTTTCGTACCACAGGTTTCATGCCCACACCAAGTATCCTGCTTACATCAACGGTATTCCCATGAGCCGCTTGTCCAGCATTTTTGTCCGCCATTTCATTGGCTGTGATTCCAGATGATGATGATGATGTGTTGTGTTTTGTGGCGCAAGGGCCAGGTTTGGCCAAAGAGCGCCATGACACGTGGTAATGTTGAAGATGTATTATGGAAGATGTGACTTGGCTGTAAAGTGGCCTAAAAATATTCGCTGTAAAGTGCGTAAAATGTTCGTGCTATAAAATTATGGCGATGACTTATGACGAATACTATAGATTAAAATCCATCGTAGAAGAATGATGCAAATTATAAAATATATAAGATCGTAAAATTACTTGCAGCACTGCTGCCTCGACAGAGCCCTTGAAAGACAAGGGCCTAGAGGCATGTGCTATACTAAAGAGATATCGCAGCGGCATCCTCTGAAGAGAGGACCCGCTACGAACATGTGGGGCTAAAAACATGCAAGACAACATCTTTCAGAAAACTTAGGACGGCGTTGGTGTCAAATAAAGGTTCTGGGCCGAGTAGCATTGCGGGATGAAGGGGGATATGATGCCGGTATGCTAAAGGAAAATGTTTCTTTCTTTCATATTCAGCTTCCCGACACTCCAGGAGGACGTGGAGGACGGTCAGCCTCTCCCCGCATCTACCACAGGTTGGAGGCTCGTTTCCTGTGAGTAAAAAGTTATGTGTGCCAAAAGTGTGTCCTATTCTTAGACGGCAGAATAGGACATCTGTCCGGCGGGATTTTGTTACAGGAGGCCAGAAACCTAATTGTGGCTTTATTACATGCAGTTTGTTGTTTATTTCTTCGTCCCACATGTGTTGCCAGTAGTTTCGTAGTTTCCTACTTAAGAAAGGCTTCAGGTCTGTGACAGGGACCGAAGCAGTAGGATTAACTGCATGAAATGAAGTTGATGTGGCCATCTGATCGGCTAGAACGTTTCCCTCGATGCCCCTATGTCCAGGCACCCAGCATATAATCACATGCTGGTTAGATACATATGCTTGACATAACACGGAATAGAGTTCAATTAAAACAGGATTTTTGCGCTTACAGAACGATATCAAAGCCTTCACAACACTTAGGGAGTCCGTAAAAATAACTGATTTTCTGAGTTTTGTTTTCCTTATATGCTTCACGGTCGACAATATTGCGTAGGCCTCAGCCGTAAAGATACTAGTTTCCGGATGCAGTACGTCGGATTCCGAGAAGGATGTACCGACGGCTGCATAGGACACCCCGTCGTGTGACTTCGATGCGTCTGTGTAGAACTCCGTACAGGAGTATTTGTGCTGGAGTTCCCGGAAATGCATTTGGATTGCAATCTCTGGGGCGTTTTTTGTAACTTCCATGAAAGATGTATCGCATTGTATCAACTGCCACTTCCAAGGAGGTAGCAGCTTGGCTGGATGTATTAGGCGAAGTTCGAGAAGTGGAACATGCATTTCATGACTAAGCTCCCTCACACGCAGCGAGAAAGGCTGTCTTACGGAAGGACGATTACGAAACAGTGTAGCATATGTCGTGTCGTTAATGGTGTTAAAACAGGGATGTTCAGGATTAGAGTGGACTTTCAAAAAATATGTTTGGCTGATGTATGTTCTCTGGATATGAAGTGACCACTCATTCGATTCTGCATATAAGCTTTGTATGGGACTCGTTCTGAAAGCTCCTGTGGCTAAACGGATACCCAGATGGTGAACAGGGTCCAGCATCTTTAGCGCGCTCGGGGCGGCAGAGTGATAAATCACGGCACCATAGTCTAGGCGTGAACGAATGAGGCTTTTATAGAGTTTCAATAAAGACATCCTGTCACTACCCCATGTACTCTGGGATAGGAGTTTCATTATGTTCATCGTTTTTAGGCATTTTTCTTTAAGATGTTTAATGTGGGGGACGAAAGTGAGTCTGTAGTCAAGTATGACACCTAGAAATTTGTGTTCTTTGTTTACAGGTATTTGTTGTCCGCCCAGTTCTAAGCAAGGGTCTGGGATCATTCCTCTCTTTCTTGTAAAAAGAACGCAAGTGCTTTTGTTAGGATTGATCTTAAAGCCATTCCTGTCTGCCCACATTGAGACTTTGTTCAGGCCATGCTGTACCTGTCTCTCGCACACTGCGAGGTTACAGGATTTGAAAGCTATCTGAATGTCGTCCACGTAGACAGAGTAAAAGATGGCCTGAGGTAATGAAGCGCGAAGCGTGTTCATCTTCACGATGAAGAGCGTGCAGCTGAGCACGCCTCCTTGGGGTACACCCGTTTCTTGCATAAAAGGACGTGAGAGTGCATTGCCTACTTTTACCCGGATGGTACGATTTGACAGATAGCTTTCCATTATGTTAAGCATATTACCGTGGATGCCCATTTCTGACAGGTCTCTTAAGATTCCGTAACGCCACGTTGTGTCATAGGCCTTTTCCATATCGAGAAATATCGATAGGAAGAACTGTTTATGTATGAATGCCTCCCGAATATTTGCTTCAACACGTACGAGATGATCGGTTGTGGACCGCCCTTCTCGAAAGCCGCATTGATAAGGATCAAGCATTTTGCTCATTTCAAGGAAATGGATCAGTCGCCGATTAATCATTTTTTCAAATACCTTACAAAGGCAACTTGTGAGGGCTATCGGGCGGTAACTTGCCACTGAGGAAGGGTCTTTACCTTGTTTCAAAACAGGGACCACAATAGCTTCCTTCCATGCGGTTGGAAGGTACCCTGCATCCCAGATGGTGTTGAAAAGTGTGAGTAGTGTAACTTGCGTGTCATCGTGTAAGTTTTTGAGCATTTCATACATGATTCTGTCAGATCCGGGTGCAGAGCTCTTGCATGAGCTCAAGGCAGCTTTCAACTCAGCAATACTGAATGGGCAGTTGTAGGATTCACTCTGTGGACATTTTCTTTTGAGTGGCTTACATTCTTCTATTTGCTTATATTTCAGGAAGGATTTCGAATAATGTTTTGAACTTGACACACTCTCAAAGTGCTCCCCAAGTGAGTCTGCCTGATGTTGCAGCGTATCACCCTGTGCGTTTACCAGAGGGAGTGAATATGTTTGTCTCCCTCTAATTCTATTTACGCGGTTCCAGACTTTCGCCTCATCTGTAAACGAGTTGATGTTCGATAAAAACTTTTGCCAGCTCTCTCTTCTGGCCTGTCGGCGGGTTCTCCTGCCTTGAGACTTAACTTTCTTAAAGTTAACGAGATTCTCTGCAGTGGGCGAAGCGCGTAGCAACCCCCACGCTTTGTTTTGATTCCTACGTGCGACTCTACATTCATCGTTCCACCACGGGACATGCCGTTTGCATGCCGAGCCACTTACTTCACGTATGCATTTAGATGCGGCATCTATAATAAAAGCTGTAAGGTAATCCACAGCAGCATCAATTTGTAACGAGGACATGTCATCCCATGATATGCTAGTTATGGTTCGGAATTTCTCCCAGTCGGCTGTGTCGACCTGCCACCTAGGAGCCTGTGGTAGATATTCGTTTTCTTTAAGTGTTCTTAATAGTATGGGGAAGTGGTCGCTTCCGTAAGGATTGTTCGCAACTTCCCACTCCAGTTCAGGCAGTATAGACGAGGAGACTATGCTGAGATCAATTGAAGAAAAGGTATTATTTGCAAGACAGTAATAAGTGGGTTTCTTCTTATTCAAAAGGCACGCACCAGAAGAAAAAAGGAACTGTTCAACAAGACGACCTCGCGCATCTATACGACAGTCACCCCACAGGGAGCTGTGCGCGTTTAGATCGCCAAGAACAACATAAGGTTCTGGCAATTCGTCTATAAATGACTGGAATTCATGTTTGTTTAATTTGTAGTGTGGGGGTACGTAAAGCGAGCTAATGGTGATGAGTTTGTTTAGGAGGACAGCTCGAACTGCCACTGCTTCAAGAGGCGTTTGGAGCTGTAAATGTTGACACGCAATGCTTTTGTGGATAACTACAGCTACACCTCCCGATGATGCGATAGCATCATCGCGATCTTTGCGAAAAGTTATATACTGTCGGAGAAAGTTTGTGTGTTTTGATTTTAGGTGTGTTTCCTGTAAACACAGCACTTTTGGATTGTGTTTGTGTATGAGTTCTTGCAAATCATCAAGGTTTCTAAGGAGACCTCTGATGTTCCATTGAATAATTTGTGTATCCATGTTTAAGGTAAATTGGTGCTGTGTTTACGGAAATGGAGTGGATGCCTTATATTACAGAGCCCTTTCGAGGCCCTGTAATAGGGGTTTTGTTCTTTCTGAAGCGTTCGAGCGAGTCTCGACGCTCCTTAGGCGTTTGGTGCGCCTTGGGGACAGGTGTAGTGTCCATTGCCTCCTGTGAGACGCCGGACAAGCGCTCTTGTGAGCGAGAGGTTTTCAGAGGGAGTCCCGCCTTGGAGGGCAAGACCCCTGCGCCCACCAGCCCGGAGGTCGATGGGGCACCCTGAGGGATTTGGCTGCGCTGGCCGTTGCCAGCGCTGGAGGGGGCCTCGACGGTTGGGGCAGCCTCGGCTGTGCCCACCTTCGGGGTCGCTGGCTCCGTCTGCTCGGTTGGCGGAGCAGCGCTAGCTGCAACCACCGTGGGGGCAGATGGCGTGACTGCCGACTCACTGACTGTGGGTCGGACAGCCGCCGGAGGCCGTTGTGACGCTGCCCCCTGACGCGCCACATCGGCAAAGGTTTTCCTGGGCAGGTACGATACCCGCCTACGTGCCTCCTTGAAACTTATATTTTCCTTTACTTTTATTGTTACAATTTCCTTTTCTTTTTTCCACGATGGGCACGACCGCGAGTACGCGGCGTGCTCCCCATCACAGTTTACACAGTGGAGAGTGTTCGCACAAGCTTCAGTGGCGTGTTCAAGGGCACTGCATTTGGCGCATGTTTGGCGGCCTCGGCAGCTCTGCGAGCTGTGGCCAAAACGCTGGCATTTGAAGCATCTTAGAGGATTTGGCACATATGGTCGGACACGGAGCTTGATGTACCCGGCCTCTACAGACTCGGGCAGACTACTTGAACCGAATGTGAGTATCAGGTGCTTTGTTTGAATTTCTTTTCCATCCCTTCTTATCTTAATTCTTCTCACATTGACAACATTCTGATCACTGAAGCCCTCCAGGAGCTCAGCCTCTGTCAGCTGGAGCAAATCGTCATCCGAGACAACGCCGCGGGTGGTGTTGAGAGTGCGGTGTGGAGTCACTGTTAATGGAACATCTCCAAATGATACTAGACTGGGCAACTTACCGTACTGTTTCTGATCATGGAGCTCTAACAGGAGATCACCACTTGCCAGCCTTGATACCTTGTAGCCTGGACCAAGGACATCAGTTAAGGACTTTGAAACTAGAAAAGGGGAAATGTTTCGTACTTGTTTTTCTGATTTTTCTGAGTGGATCACATGGTAAAGTGGGAAGTTTTGTCTTTGTCGTCCAAGGAACTGGAAAACTTCATCGGTGCGCCCTCTTTTGTGAGGGCGATCAGGAAGCGGAGGGAAGGAGCTAGCCATAAAGGAATTGAATTTTCGGCAACAACGCCAGCCGCCCACCATGGAGCCCTACAAGGGGACGTTACAGGGACTGTAAAAACAGGTCCTGCAAACGCCAGCTTTACGTTGTCACTATAACCAAATATGAGATAACCTAGGTTGGTTATTCACACAAGGTTAACCCTTGCTGCCTGGAAAAATTGGAAGTAAGCGGAAGCTAGGAGAAGACAGGAAAGATGAAAAGTTAGAGAAAGGCGAAGATTAGAGGGAGAGAGAGACAGGAAAAGGCAACTACCGATTTCCCCCGGGTGGGTCAGTCCGGGGGTGCCGTGTACGTGAAGCCGAGGCCAAAGGGGTGTGTTGCCGCCGCCGAGGGGCCGTAAAGGTCCAAACACCCGGCATTGGCTCAACCCCCAGGATCCCCTTTTCCCCGGACACGGCTAAGCCGCGCACGGCTACACGCGGGAGGGTCCAACCCTCGTGTGCTCGGGTACGTGGTGTCGCAACACACCAAACGCCTGCTGACGCAGACGCCCCTGCGGGGTGTGATTCCAGAGTGGCCTGGCAACCCAGCATACAACAAGAGCTAGGTTTTGTTTATACGCTACGTGAATGTGTCTAAGGAGCATGTTTAATACAGGGTTTCGGCTTGCTTTGCCACAGGACAGGGCTGTGACAACGCTTAAAGAATCTGTGTATATTAGAGACTATTGTATTTTGTGCTGTACTATATGCTCAACAGTTTTCAGAATACCGTACGCTTCCGCTGTAAAGATGCTGCTATGTTTAGGTAAGGTTTTAGAGTTGAAGAAGTTTGGGCCATGGGCGGCATATGATACCGAAGTTGCAGACTTTGAAGCATCAGTGAAAAATGCAATAGATATATACATGTCTTCAAGGGCGAAAAAATGTTGCTGAATGAGGGAATTGCACAACTCTTTTTCTTAATTTCTGTAAAGGACAAGTCACACGTGACTGTACATTCATCCCAAGGTGGGATGTGTTCAACGTAGTCGCTTTTTGCCGATCAATGAAATCTACTCGAAGTTTTTCTGCAACGGATTTTAGTGCTAACGGGAACGGCGGGGCTTGTGAAGGCCTGTTTGAATACAACTGACATGTAGACTGATCACTTATGGGTGCTTTGCATGGATGTTGTTTCAGCGAAATGGTGCTTATTGCGTAGGTGACTCCGAGATATGTACGCTGATAATCCAGTGGCCACTGATCCGACTCTGCATAGAGACTTTGGACAGGGCTGGTATGAAAGGCACCAAGTGCTAGGCGAATACCTAAGTGATAGATAGGATCCAGTAGCTTAAGTGCTGTCTTTAAAGCCAACTGAGAAACAATACATCCATAGTCTATGCGTGGCAACACAAGGCTTTGAAAAAGAGATAGGAGACAGTGCCTATCTGTTCCTCACGACTGGTGAGATAATATCTTTATTAGGTTCATTGTTTTAACACATTTCAGCTTCAACTCTTTCAAATGCTGCACGAAGGTTAGCTTGGTATCGAAGAAAACACCCAAAATTTTTGTTCCTTTCTATTTACCATGCTTTTCCCATGCATCGTAATGGAAGCGTCAGGACATATGCCTCTTCGTCTAGAGAACAGCACACAGGAAGTGCTTTTGTGCACTGAATCTTTTTCGTCGGCGCATTTCGTGAGCTGACTAACACTCAACTGTATCTGGCGTTCACATATGGACAGGTTGCAGGATATAAAGCTAATTTGGAAGCAGTCCAAAAGACAGAATAAGACATGATTGGTGGTATAACATAGCGGAGAGAGTTCATTTTGATTATAAAAAGTGTGCAACTTAGCACTCCTCCCTGTGGTACACCGTTTTCTTCAATAAAAGTGCGCGATAGTACATTGCCAATTCTTACGCGTAACTTTCTTTCAGATAAGTAATTTTGCGAAATATTCAGCATACTACCACAAATTCCATAGGACGACAGGTATTGCAGAATACCGTGTCGCCAGGCAGTATCATATGCCTTCTCAAGAACAAACAGTGCAGATAGACAGTATTGGCTGTGTAAAAATGCATCACGGATACATGATTCATCGAGAACTAGATTATCGCTTGTTGACCTCGCTCTTCGGAAGCCAGATTGGCGAGGGTACAATATACCATTATATTCCAAAAAGAACACAAGGCGACGGTTAACCATTTTTTTATATACTTACAGTAAGCAACTAGTGAGTGCAATTGGTCTGTAACTGTTAACTAAGTCAGGGTCTTTGCCGTGTTTGAGTATTGGTAGGACTATTTCTTCTTTCCAAGATGAAGGCATATGTCCAGTTGCAAAAATCTTACTGTAAAGACCTAAGATGCTGTTTAAGGTCTCATAAGGGAGATTATTATTTTATATGTTATTCTGTCAAAACCTGGAGCCGAGCTGCCATAAGAGCCTAGGGCAAGCTT
The DNA here is from genome assembly GCF_050947875.1 of Dermacentor variabilis. Lineage (NCBI taxonomy): Eukaryota > Metazoa > Arthropoda > Arachnida > Ixodida > Ixodidae > Dermacentor > Dermacentor variabilis. Next base: position 232,412,217 of record NC_134569.1, on the reverse strand, counting down.
GAGTTCATAGAATGCTAATAGTCTATTGTACCCTTCTGATGACTTTTTTGGACGCAGAGGAATAATTTCGGCTATTCATTTATTGTTTAAGAAATTTTCGAAATAATTTTCCGAACTCGATACTCTCTCAAAGTTCTCGCCAAGAGTGTTTGCTTGGTCTTCTATTGAATCACCAGAGCCAGTGACGAGAGGAAAAGGATTTGGACGTTGTCCTTTTAGTTTACGTACACTGTTATATAGTTTGCTAACATCCGTGCATGAGTTTATTGAGGATATGTAGCCAGTCCAGCTTTCTCTTTTGGATATTCGGTGGATACAGCGTCCATTTGCTGTGCACCACTAAAATTCCAATAGATTTTCTGTGGTTGGGTAGCGTGAAAATCTGCTCCACGCTTTGTTCTGGCGTTTCTTTGCAGTTTCAGTCTTTGTTCCACCACGGCTTTGGATTGACTTTATCTGTACAGCACTGAGGTATGCAGTTTTTTAGCAAAACAGAGGATAAGTTCAGCGATGTAGCTGGCCAGTTCCTCTAGGCCTAGGTGGTCCATATCTTCCAGGCACAGTTTACATATGTTTCAGAAGTTCGACCAGTCTGCACTATGATGTTTCCATTTTTTGGGCTAAGCTGCTCCATCGCGCCACTTTGTTGTTTCTAGAAGTGTTGGGAAATGATCGCTCCCATACGGATTACTGACAACTCTCCATTCCATGTATGGATGAAGCGATGCTGACCCTATGGCTAAGTCTATACAGGAATACGTGCTGTGTGTAGGACTGTAAAAAGTTTGCTTTGTCTTGTTAAATAGACAGACTCCAGAATAAAGAAGGAAGTTTTCTATTGCCCGTCCTCTCGCATCATAGCTTCAGTCACCCCAGAATGTGCTGTGAGCATTGAAGTCTCCGATTACTATATAGGAATCGGGAAGCTGGTCCCTCAGCTTTTCAAACCGTTCATCAGGCGATAAATATATAGAGCAAATAGTTATAAGTTGGCTGAACAATATAGCCCGAACAGCCACTGCTTCAAATTAACTTTGGAGTGATACATGCTGGCATGCTACTGACTTTTGGGCTATGATTGCCACACCACTCGAAGAAGTATTACCATTATTTCTATGTTTACAGAAAATTGTGTGCTGTCTTAAGAAGTTCTGGTGCGTAAACTTTAGATGTGTTTCTCGAACACAGAACAGTCGTGGCTAACGTTGCTCTAGTATATCTTTGACGTCATCTAGATTGCGAAATAGACCCCTGGCATTCCACTGAATTATTTTTTTCTTTTTAATAGTCTTTATTTCTGAGTTTAATAGGCCAAGCCTTGCGGCAGAAAAGGGGTGCTCTATGGGGGAGGGGGACGGGTGGTCTCTTCTTCCTCGAGGTGGAGCGGTCCCGAGGTCGGCTCTGCAAGAAGGCGGCCAGGCCCTTCCTTGTCCCTGAAAAAGTCCAAAAAAGCACTCGAAAGCTCCACTGAGTCCTTGAGCCTGATGTGCGATGGCGGGTCGAGCCATTCCTGCAGGGTGCCAGGTCGGTTCCCGGCCAGGGAGCGTAGTGTCATTTCTCGGACCGTGTCAAAGGCAGAGCAGCTCTACAGAAGATGTTCGGCCGTACCTCTGGCCGGGCATGCCGAGCACTTGGGGCTCGGGCATAAGTGCGAGTTGATGAGGTGCAGCCTTGCTGGTGACAGAAGCTGGCCGGTCTGGGCTCGGCGAAGAACCGCCTCTATCCTGCGAAATCTGGTGAATGGGCGGCGATATTGTTTCTCAGGGTTGGCGAAATGATGGAGAATGTTGCGGCAATAGCTCTGTGCCCGGCGCCATGTCTCAACCCGATCCATAGGGGGCGACGTCGCTTGTGTAAAGGCTGCAGAGGCCCAGGAAGTGGAAACGACAGTGGGTCCAGGCAAAGGTGCGGAAAGAGCTGCAGCGCGCGCGGCCTCGTGTGCCTTTTCGTTTCCAGTGATTGCATCATGTGCAGGAATCCATTTGACAATTGTGGGGTAGCCTTCCCCTCGCAGGCGTCGGACTTCAGCACGAATGGCCTTAAGAACGGCACAGTCTGCTCCCCCTGAGCGACAGGCGGTGCGCACTGCTTGCGAGTCAGTATGAACATAATAGGTACAGGAGCCGGATCCAGTCTTTCTACCAGGCGAGTGATGCCAAGGCGTATGGCTATGAGTTCAACATTAGTGACAGTATGTTCCTCCGGAAGCCATTGGACTGCAGTGGTATCCGACTCGGAATCACGAGAAGCCACGCCGGCACCATTGGAAGACTGAGTGGCGAAGTTGAATGGTCCCATCTTGGGCTAGCTCGCATGACATCTTCGCGTGGCGTTTTGCGGCAGCTTTACGCCTTTGTGGGCTAGCGGAACTCATCTTTTTGGGTAGTGGCATGCTGTCGACAAGATCGATAAGTTCCCATGGTGGGGCAGGAGATGAGAGCGGCTCTAGATTGTTGACATTGTAGCCTAATGGGCGTAGGATCTGATGGCCAGCCGCCGTTGTGGATAGACGGACACGCTAGGCGTGCAATTGCTGTTCGGCCAGAACCTGCAGGGCATTGATTCTACTACATGCGTGTAGGTCGGCAATAGGGCAGTACTGTGGTAAGCCGGTAACCAGGCGCATCGCCTTGCGGTTGATGCGCTCAAGCTGAAGGCATTAGGTCGCGTTAAGTCTCATGTAAGGATATGCGTACAGTACTTTTGATGCGACGAGGGCTAGGGCTACTTGACGGAGGCCAACTTCTGTAATTCCCCACCTACACGCAGAGGCGCGGTGCATAAGGTGTAAGGCCTGGTGGCAACTAAGAACTGTGCCACGAAGCCAGCTTTTGGCTCCTCCATCCTCGTCAATTAGCATGCCGACTATTCTGATTGTTTGTTGCCGGCAATGACAGAGTCCCCTAAACGAAGGGAGATTAGGTTGCGTACGGCCTCGGCTCGCAGCCGCGGTCCATTAATGACAGCCACGTACTCGGTTTTCTGCGGTGAGGTTTCCAAGCCACACTCCTTAATGTAGTCGTGGACGGCGTTGAGTCCTGCCTGCAGGGCTAGTTCTTGCTCCCCAGGGGACCCCGAGTAGGTCCACAGGGTTATATCGTCGGCATACACGGCATAATTCAGACCGGGTATCGTTGTCAGCAATGATGGGAGGCCTGACATGGAAATGTTAAAAAGAGGGGGAGGTATGACAGCACCTTGAGGGACTCCGATTTCATTACGTTGCCATTCACCGAGCGTATCCCCAACCATCACCGCGAATATTCTGTCCGCAAGAAATGCTTTCACGAAACGGTGCAGGTTCCTACCTATCCCCACTGCCAGAAGTCGGTGAAGTATGGTAGCTTGGGGCACGGAATCAAACGCCTTTTTGACATCGACTCCAACCACTACCCGGAGCTGTGCGCTGCTAGGGTATGCGAGAACGTCCCTATGAAGTCTTCTGAGAATATCTTGCGCTCAGTGCCCACGGCGAAATCCTACTTGCATAGGGCGCAGAATGTTATGTTTATCAAAGTACCATTCAATTCTACGTGAAGCCGTGCGTTCCATCACTTTACAAACGTTAGACGCTAAGGAAATTGGCCTGAGGTCTTGTAATGACCGACTTGGCCTGCCAGATTTTGGAATCGGTATCACCACAGATTTCTTCCAGGCAGGGGGAAGATCACCGTTGATCCAATGTTCATTGATCACTTTCAACAGGGCCAGCTTATACGATTTCGGAAGGTTCAGAAGCGTTGAATAACGTACTCCATCCGGTCCCGGGGCACTATTGTGGTTGGAGTCATACAGTGCTGCCTCTAGTTCATCTAACGTGAAGGGGACGTCGTACTCGTGGGATTTGACTGATGAGGGGTCCGCAGGCAGGGCACCCACATTTTCTGGTTGGGGAAAAAAGACCTTCCCTGCTTGAATAGCAGGCTCAGCCGGGGAGACGTTCAGTTTCAGAGCTATGCTTTGGGACGGTGAATTTGGTCGCTTGCGTCCGAGGATAGCGCGAAATATGCGCCAGGCCTTCGATAAGTTACCTGTGCTGCCAATCTCTGAGAGCGAGTTGCATAGTATACCGCTCTATCTCCTGAGTAATGCGAGAAAGCGCGCGCCTACGACGAGCTGTGCAACCAGATAAGCGATACGCCTTGAGAGCACGGAGCCTACGATTCCACAGGCTCAAAAGATGGGAGTCCGGCTTTGGCGCATAAAATTTAACTAAAAGCGTTGTTGTAGCTTTCTTCTTAGCATCGTTAATTTGACTGATGATCTGATCTAAATGGGTGGGAACGTGATCTTCACCGAGAGCTTGTCGGAATTCATCCCATCAGACGAGCTCCTTTATGCGATCGAGTTGTTGAAGTTCCCGAGATTGCCGCCCTCGGGGTGTCCATGACACCGCCACTGGGTAATGGTCGCTGTCCATGACATCTTCCGCCCGCGTCCATACAATTTCTTGGGGATGAGAAACTAGTGTCAGGTCTGGAGATGTATCCTGCTGGCCTCCGTGTTGGCCAAGGCTAGTGGTTAACGTTAGTTCGTTGACGATGTTTATTTTGGCTTTGGAAATGTGCTGCCATAGGTGGTCTTCCACGAGCATCTGGCCGGTGGTAGCCCCAGCAAGTGTGCATGGCGTTCAAATTGCCCCCAACTATAACGCGATCCTGTGGGTATATTCTTAAGTAATGTGCCACAAAATATATATCTACTCCATATGTCGTTGTGCCGAACGACCTGGCGTAAACCGAAAGCACCAAGGCTTGTTGATCACCGTTTCGAGTGAGGCGCACTCCCGCTACATCCTGCGTCTGCGTGGACCACGCGGAAGTATCAAGCTCTGTATGGGCCGCGTGTGAGAGGACAAGAACGCATGCTTGCCCGTTGGCTACAGCAGGCGCTCTTCGCGATCCTGGCCCAGGACGTCGGTGTTGAATGAAAGGGGTGCAATAAGGTTTGTACCCTATTAGATTAGGGCTATTAGTACTAGTCTCCAGAAGTAAGATAGCTGCCGGAAGCGTGCGCATGATGGACAATCTCCTCTGGAGTTCTGCTCGTTTACGCCAGATTCCCCGGCAGTTGCATTGTAAGAACCAGACAGTAGAATCCGGAGCAAAAATGCCATTTGTTTTCGCACTTGTACCCCCCATTGATAAACTGGGAGGTCCGCAAAATTGAAGCTAATGAGTGCCCAAATCCGATCTCTTGCCTTGGAGAAATCTGCGGCGTATCCAAGAGTGGAAGCAGGCGCTTGATAACCTCGGTGGTAACTAGTTCGAGTTTTTGCCTAGGCTGGTCATGTCTATGCGGACGGTGCGTGAGTGGTCAGTATCAGGATGCATTTCTGCACCTTGTCGTGTATTGCAGAGGGCTTCAGCATAGGCCTTGTGTACGCATGCGTACTTGGGTACCGTCACCTGTTGCTCAAAGGGTGTTGTTTGTGAAGATGAACGAGTGGCATTCGTTTGACGAAAGTTCTCAGGTTCGGTGGATCGTCTGCGAAGGTCTTGCCTCTTAGGTTTGTGGCTGGTTTTGTATCGGAGGGAAATACTTTGGAGCAAACACATATTGCCCCGAGGATGATGGCTGCGTACTGGCAGGGCTCTTTTGCGCCTCCTGCGTAAACGTTTCGTTGCCTTCACAAAGCTCAGCTCGTCGCTGACGCTCCTTTCGTCGGGACAATCGGATACGTCGCAGAATGCCGTTCCTAAGGGTTTTCGTAGCGAGTTACCGAGCAGGGCACTTCGGGTCTGTGGCTACATGTTTACCTCCACAGTTACGGCATAGGGGTTCTGCCGGACAGAACTTGAGGTTGCCATGTGCAGGGCGACCGCAGACCGAGCATCGACGTTGGTCGACTACCGGGCGCGAATTTTTTGGTACCCGATTTAGTGACAAGTCTCACAATAGGCAGCTTCAGGATGGTAAGGTATTACCGGTAGGAGAGTGCTGTATAGGTGGATTTTTCGGGGCAGTTTAGAGCTCTCAAACGTGATAAGAGCTGCTCCGTTCTTACCCATGGGCCTGGCACTGACTATACTGCACGAGTAGCACTTGAGGTTGGCCATAAGCTGTTCGTTTGTAAGCCAATTGGCATGATAGATGACGCCGCGGATCAGGCCCGGGCGAATCGTTTTATAAGCATGTATTGGTCTTTCTCTTCCAGAAATTATGAAACACTTAGGTCCGAGAAGACGGCGCCTAGCATGAGCGTGCGAAACGTCAACTGCAAACTGACTGCTTCGTTGAAGAGAGCGTACTTGAAAGCCTGAATGAAAATGAATTGTCTGTGGCTCGTCAGCAATGGCTCCGTGCAGCCATTCTGCTGGCAAAGTGCCTAGTCGTCCAGGCGAGGTGAGGTTAATTATCACAGTGTGTTTAACACTGATTGTATCGGTGGATGTAGTTTTGTTCTTTCGCCGGACATATTGCCAGTCATCCTCTTCAGTTTGCCAATTATTAGACAAGTGACCTAGCCTGCCTGACAAAGTGCCGTGGAAGCTGATGCACAGCCCTGCACTCGGAAAAGCGCATTCCCATTGCAGGCGTTGTTAGCTGCCTTGGAGCAGGTAAGTTGCTCGCCGTGCTGTTTACTCGCGAGGCGTTCGTTGTGTTGAAGAATGTGGGGAGGGCCCAACAGCCCCCTTGATTTCTGGGCAAATTTCGCAGATGAAACATTGCAAAATCCTACCTCAGAATGGCGCTTTCCAGGCGCGTTTTTCGCGGCAAGAACAGTGAAGGGAGTGGAGACAGGTATCGTCGCAACCACTTGGCTGGATTCGTCATCCGCATACGTAATGCTTGCGTCGGGGTCAAGAAGTTCGCAAGATTCCGTCGCGTTATCTGTGCCGCCGCTCTGAAGCGATGCTGCCGTCGCGTCTTGCTGCAGCTGCTCCGAAGCCTTGTTGACAGCGGCGGCGGCCGTGTCCGATATATCTAACTCATTTTCTGGACCAGTCGCTGACGTGGAAACGTTCGAAACTTTATTCTGGGATGTTGAGGAACATGAACGTGGGGGCCCATCAATCTTTGGGAGCCTAGCCCAAGAACATCCGTGCCCGAAGCTTCAATAACGTCGGAGCGATGCGAACGTGCCTCTGATCGGGCGGCTGCTCGCAGCGCCACACCCTGAAATATTTGTGTAGCCACATCGGCGAAGATTTTGGTTGTCTGTGTTCAAGAGCACGTGGTAAAGATAGATGGCTATGTATACAAAGGGCGGTAACCGTTTGGGTTACCGGTCCCTTTCTTTGAGCAGTTACAGGAATTTTCTCTCTCCTAGCGCGCACCTGAGAGCACTGATCTTTCGGCGTCGATGACGCCGGGGATTTTTGATCGACCTCCATAACCTTCCCTTAGGCGCTGCAGGATCGTGAACTAGGTGCTGAAACTCGCGTCCCGGCATAGAGTTCGGATTGGCTTTGGGACCTGCGAAATCGGAGTCAGCAGGTCCACCTTCGATGTTGAAAGAGCAGCACTTGCTGCAGCCACCAGGGTGGCAGGCGGAGTGATCGCCGGACCACTATCAGTGACCGCGGTAGGCTCCCGAGGAATTTGTGACGCTGCCCCCCTTCGCGCCACCTCGGAAAAGCTTGTGTGATTTAAGTATGACAGACGTTTCCTTACTTCGTGAAATGTTATATTTTTTTTACCTTTAACGCAATGATTTCTTTTTCTTTCTTCCATTTAGGGCACGTTCTAGAGTAGGCTGGATGGCTTCCATCACAGTTCACGCAATGTGGAAATGAGTCGCAAGTGTCTGATGGATGATCGTTCGAGCTGCATTTCACGCAAGTCTGCCTTCCTCAGCATGCCTGGGATCCGTGCCCATACCTCTGGCACTTAAAGCACCGTCGAGGATTTGGAATGTACGGCCTAACACGTACTTTAATATAGCCTGCATCCATTGTACTAGGCATCATACTGGTACCAAAGGTTAGTACAATGTGCTTTGTTCGAAGCTGTTCGTTATTCCAGCGGATTAGGGCTCTTTCTACCTTGATGATTGTGATGCCCAAATATGGGCGCAAATGTTCGTGCACTCAGATGTTCTGACGGTTCTCTTAGGCGGAGCCTCCGAGAACCCAATTGAGGACAAAGTCGTTGGTTTCGAACACACACACACAAACTTTTAATGGAACTAAAAGGATTAAAATCAATAGAAGAAAATAGAAAACATAAAAGAAACACTCAAAGAGACATCACCGTAGTAAGAAACACAATTGGGGCTAGTATGAAGTTAACTAGTGCGCGAGTCCGGGCTTGCCACGACGGCAGGCACACATAAATAACAGTCGACGCGGCGACGCGGCGACAAGCTGACGAAAGGAGTTGCGCCGGTCTCACCAAAGGTCGTGGCGTAAAGCTGGAACCGCATGGCGCGTTTTTCGCGAGCGAAAAACACGAGGCGCGGCAAACGCCCGCGTTGCCGCCGACACGCGAGCACCCGTACGAAAAAAAGAAGCGGCGCTATCGCGCAGCGTTTTTTGGGTTGCCAGACAACTTAACTCTCAACGATATGCATTGTCTCTGTTATCGGATATGTAATATGTCCTTAAACTTACAGAAAACTAAAATGAAAATAATCTTAGTGTAATTGTACAAGGACATTTTTTTTCCGAAGTGTATTTATCAAGCTTAATTTCAAGCAGAAATATTGTGTGCGAAACTGCGACTATGTACCTTCCGCATGCTGAGAGGGCGCTGCTTGTTCACAACTTGACGTATAGAAAGGGAGTGTCAGCCGCTTACTACCGAGCAGAAGAGGCGATTGCTACTATTGAGAGGGACGCTGATACTGAAGCAAGAAAAAATCGGTTTAGGAGGTCTATTGGGTGTGGCCTGCATGGTTGAGAAGCGAGCGAGTACCATACCCTAGTAATATTATTTCAAGTTGGCTTACCAGAATTCGCGATGAGACGCGATGCTTCTCCACTTCAGTTATTAGGGCTTCGTTGAAGGTTGCTTTGTCCATTTTAGGTGAACACGATGCGCGAACCAACACGATGTGCGAACGAAATCACGGTAGCACGTGTTTTCTTTGACGCGCGCGCCAGTTCTGCCGAGGAAAAAAAAATGCGCCAAGGAGGTTCCGTCGAGATGCACAGAGAGTAGGGCCATCTGGTGGCGCTAAAAAACAACAAAATTTCACGTGAGCAAATGCCACGTGACTTACCTGAACTCTTTTTTTTTTTTTTCTCGGAGTAGAAAAACTCTGACGCGTTTTTTTTTTTTCTACTCCGAGCGGCAGCACGCGGCGGCGCGATTTCGTGACAGGCTTCGTCACAAGTAACTACGACAGAACTTGTACCGTGACCAAGATTAAAGCATATATTTCGCTCCAGCCACTTGAAACTCGTCGCACGATAAGTCTTCTTTGCCTTTTCCATAGATACGTCCATGGTAATCGACCTCATGTGTTGCCGCTTGAAGTACCAGCGCGCACGTCACGTCGCCTTAACAATTGCCATAGTTTCATGCGCATATTCGGCAATACACTGTCATTCAACGCATCAGCACTGCCACGTGTCGTAACCGTATGGAACAGTCTTCCTGATAACATTGCTAGCATAACAGATGGTGACGCTTTTCGCGAAGAATTGCAGAGTTTCCTGTAGAAACATTGTATAAGGATGTTATTGACCTGTTTTCCTTCCCTGTTTCTCACATTTGTATTTTTGTATTTTTGTGTGCATGAGTATATTACTGTCTTTACGCTCTCTAAACCTTAGCCTAGACAAATATTTATTGAACTTCGCTTTACTTATCTTGTGAATGCCTGTATTGACATTTATACTGTTTACCCCTATACTGCTTTACTTATCTTGTGAAAGCCTGTATTGATGTTTATACTGTTTACTCCTGTTGAATCACTTAATTGTGTCCCCCCTTACCCAATGCCCTTAAATGGGCCTGTAAGGTATTTTAAATAAATAAATAAATAAACATGCTGGGAACGCGTCAAAATGACGCGCGCGTCCCACCATCCGCGCGTCAATCGCGCCTGAAATCGCGCCATGCGGTTCCAACTTAAGCTGATTGACCGGGCGACCGGAGCGCGCCAGCTTTGGCTTGGAGAGGTAAAGCAGGCGGCTTGGTGGCACGAGCAGACGGCGGCGGCATTCTGGCCGGGCAGCTGGCGTAGAACCAGGGCCCGTAGCCCGACTGGTCTCGTCCTGCCCACGAGCGCAGGAGCTCACCTGACTTGAGCAGTTGGCGGCACGTTCAGGTAGACAGGCGACGCACCGGAACGGGCTGGCAGGAGGCCCCGGTCGGGTGAAGTCCTGGTGGCTCGGGTCCGGAACCCGACGGCCCGTCTTCAACTCCCGGTCCGGTGGTGAACCTCCTCCTGGGGTCGCTTCCTGGAAATCTCCCGGCGTCTCCCCTGCGTTTCCCCGTTCTGCCAGCACACCACGCCTTTTCTTCTCTCTGGCCAATTAGGCATTCCCCGATAGGCTGTCTGACTCCCGGTGGTCTTTCCTAATTGGTTGGATTTTCTTCTTTTAGTTGCTTTTCTTCCGCCGCGCGTCCACGTGCCGGACGCTCTTCGGCGTTGTCGTTTTTCTCCTTCCAGCACGGAATTCGCGTCGGCGCGCGCACTCCTTGTCATCTGCTCCGGTCCGTCCCGACCACCGCACCATGTCGCGCACCACACATCACATAAGTCTCTTTTTTTAAAAGCATGCTCGGAACACTACAGTGATCGTCCGTTCACGAGAACGCACTGCATGGTTCCATTGCACAGTTTTCTGAGCACACAGATAAACCCTTAACGGAAAACACATTCAAAGAAAGCACAAGTAAAAAGTAAAAAAAACTAGCATCAAAGACTAATAGCATGGCATTGCGATGAGACAAGCTTGCTATGGTAACGGTAACGTCAATAGGCGTAGGGTTCTAGCCCCCCCCCCCCTGTATTCTACTCATGTAGTCTGCCCTACGAAGTTCCGCACGTTGACTTTCTTGAAGGTCATCGCCAAGTTTAACTGCTTCTACAGCCGAGCCCTCATTTGTTTTGAAGGAAGCTATAAGGGTGTCCGTCTTCTCTTCCTCCCCTAGGATGAATGATGCTGACTGTGGGGAACTTTCCGGTTCACGCTCTTCATAGCGCTTCAGCATGTTAATATGGAACAACTTTGTAGTATATCCCAAGTCCAGCCAGTAATTAACGTTGCTTTTTTTCCTGTGCCCAAGAAAGGCCCCTTCCAGTGCATCAACAGTTTGTTTGCCGTCGTTGGAAGCAGGATAAGGGCACGGTCAGCGACTTTCAGCTGGCGTATCTTGCTTCCCAGGTCGTAGTAATCTTTCTGGGTTGTTTGAGATCGCGACACGTTCTCTTGTGCCAACCGTAGTGTCTTTTCCAGACGATCTCGGAGATCCAATTCATACCCGTATGTGGTATTGATTTCTTCGCATAGGTGGTCTCCTGTCCATAGTTCCTTAAGTACACTGAGTGGGCCTCGGACGTGTCGACCGTAGATCAACTCGAAAGGAGAAAACCCCATGCTGGCTTGAGGCACTTCACGATACGCAAACAAGAGGGGTGCTAGTAATCGGTCCCATGACTTTGGCTCTTCTTGGCACATCTTGCGTAGCATTTGTTTCAACGTGCCTATAAATCGCTGCACCAGACCATTACACATGGAATGGTACGGCGTTGAGCTTAGATGTTTGATAGCCAACAAGTCATTTATCTCTCTCATTAGGTCGGATGTGAAACAGGAGGCCTGATCGCACAGTATCTCACGTGGAAATCTAATGCGAGGAAACATTTCTATCAGTCCTTCGGCCACTGTAGCCGAATCGATCGACGTCAAAGCTATCGCATCTGGATATCGTTTACCGAAGTCCACAAGGGTCAGTATGTATCGGTTGCCCTTATTTGACGTAGGCTTTAAGGGTCCAGTTATGTCCACCGTAACTCTTTCTAATGGAGTGTCTATTAAAGGCACGCGACGAAGATGTGCCTTGCCCACCTTGCTCTTAGGACACGTTCGCTGGCAAGTGTCGCAAGAGCGTACGCATCTTCTCACTGCTTCTTGGACTCCAGGGCAGTAAAAGGATTCCAGAACCGGATCAATTGTTCTCTTAACTTTTTGGTGCCCTGACTGAAGGGTTTCGTGTACCAAAGTGAGCACTTGGCAGCGTAATCTTTGAGGTACTACCACTTGTTCGGTCATTTTGGCTGAGGGTAGCCGGTAATGACGATACAGCACTCCCCTTACTACTTCGAATTAGTAGGATACTAATCCTTTGCCTTGGAACACTTGACCCACTTTGTTCCTGCAAGATTCTAAGGTCTTACCTTCGTTCTGGGCCGTAGTAGGATCCTTCCTGGTTATTTTCAAGGCGCTGGAATTGATCGTGGTTGTTTTCGGCTGTTGGTCTCAGCTCTTGATGCCGACCAGCAAAGCATACGCGGAATGGTCTTCCCCCTTGGTTCTTTTCCCACATGCTATACCACCTTCGATGGGCTTCTTCTTCAGCCTTTCTGTCCAGGTTTTATCTGGATTATGCGCTTCTCGTGAGCCTGGCACATTTCCGATATTAACATCATATAAAGGAGCTGTCCTGCACTTGACAATCGACGTACCAGAAAAATAAGGTGAATGAATTTCAACCTTTGCCTCAGGAACTTCGTTACTGCTGCCATCCGCCAGGACATGCTTAGCGGTGGTACCTGTCAGAGCCTTCTCTGGTACGAGGGAACGACGCACGACCAGCGTATTGCTTCCCGTATCTCGCAAGACTGACGCGATCTGTCCGAAGATGACGCCCTTTAGCACTGGCATCTTGCGTGCTACAGTCCTTGTGGGGGTCTTCACCGTGCTAGCTATGTCTTCTTGTAGAACGACTACTGCGTTGGAATCTCCTCCTATCAGATGTGGGAAAGGCCTCTAAAGACGTAGTACACGACGTAGGCGTAAAGACGATTGACAGCCGCCGCACACACATGTGGGAGGCAAGGCAAAGCCTAGAATAAAGATGGCTTAAGCAAAAATACACCAAAAAGCTTCGAAACAAGATAGTCACACTCACGGAAGCAATTCAACCCCACTCCGCAGAACTCGCAAGACAGCAGTGGAACCATATCTGCGAAAATGTAAATGGCAATCTAGGCACGAAAGAGACGTGGAATCTTCTGCGGCATCTCCTTGATGCGGAATCGAACTGTGCTGCCACTAAAAAGGAAATCACCAAAATTTTAAACATAGACCCAGGCACGGATCAAGATATTATAAACACGATACAGCAGAAATACTTCTGCACAAATCGAGAGACGAAGTCCCTACCCGATTATAAAGGACAACCTAACCCCATCCTGGACGCTGACATAACAATGGCGGAAATAAGAGCAGCCCTCCTTAAGATACGCACGACATCCGCTCCGGGAGAGGACTGCATTAACAATAAGACACTCAGAAACCTAGACGACGCTTGCATCACAGCCCTCACGGACTTAGCGAGCGGATGTTGGAGGGAACGAAAACTCCCAGCGTCATGGAAACATGCCATCGTTAAAATCATCCCAACACCAGGCAAAAATCTCGCGCTCGAAAACCACAGACTTATTTTGCTTACTTCTTGCATAGGAAAACTGATAGAGCACGTAATACTAGACAGACTGCAGTCAAACATGCACAAACAGAATTTATATTCAAACACTATGGTCGGCTTTAGACCACATTTAACAACACAGGAGACGATGCTCAGACTAGCAAACGAGGTCCTTTCTCAGGAGCAAGAAAGGAGCACAAGGGCAATCCTAGCTCTAGATTTAACCAAAGCATGTGATAACGTCAAACACAAAGCAATCCTAGATTCTCTTTCACCGTTGAATGTAGGCAAAAGAACGTTTAACTACATGAAGGACTTTCTCTCCGATAGAAGGGCTAAAATTCAAATTGGCACAATCAAATCCGACACCTTCACTTTAGGAGACAGAGGAACGCCGCAAGGGTCGGTCCTCTCCCCCTTCTTATTCAATATGACCCTCATTAAAATGGCACATGAACTCGCCAAAATCCCAGACCTAGAGCACTCCTTGTACGCGGACGATATCACCCTTTGGACAACCAAGGGGAGTATCGGCACTATACAAGATACGCTACAACAAGTGGCAGATGACGTAGTAGAGGAGGCACAAGCCGCAGGACTTGCGTGTTCCCCCCAAACATCTGAACTCCTCATCCTACACCCAAAGCCTCAAAGAAAAAATAAAGCGCCTGAGATCAAAATATACGCGGAAGGGGCAGCTATCCCAGAAAAGGAAACACTAAGAATCTTGGGAATGCTGATACAGTCAAACCAAGAAAACGACACACTAATTAAAAAGCTGAGAAACAACGTCAACCAAATCTCCTTCCTCATCAGACGCATCGCGAATAGGCGAGGAGGAGTTATAGAAGCCGAGACCAGGGAACAAATCCAGGCCTTCGTTCTTAGCAGAGTCATCTACTCTGCACCATACGTCACCCTCACAGTCAGACAAAGGGACGACGTGGACTCTCTAATTTGACAATCCTGCATAATTGCGCTCAACCTCCCTCGTTATACCCCAAATGAAAAACTACTACAGTTAGGAATTCATAACACCTTAGCGGAAATGATGGAAGCACACCTCACCGCACAATACGAAAGACTATCAGGCACTAAAACGGGGCGTTTCATCCTAAAGAAGGCAGGAATACAATATGAAGGAATCCGTACACACACCCTGCCGATTGTAAGACACGTGCACGAACACTTAATAGTCCATCCTCTGCCCAAAAACATGCATCCACACTGCGATGCAAACAGAAGAAAGGCTAGGGCACAAAAACTTCACGAAAGATTTTCAGTTCAGAAAGACACGGCGCATGTGGACGTGGCAGAACATGCGGACAGAGACGCCTTTTCCCTGGCAGTTGTCGATCATCGAGGTTCTCCCCTCGCATCGGTGACAATCGATAAAACAAAATTTCCGGAGGAGGCCGAAAAAGCTGCCATAGCTTTAGCCATTACCTCCACCACTGCCAAATACATCATCAGCGACTCTAAAACCGCAATTCGAAATTTTTGCAAAGGAAGGGCCCTCTCAGCAGCCATCAAAATATTACAAAACATCTCCGATACCCGCCAGATCACATTGATCTGGGTCCCCGCCCATTCAGGCCTACTGGAAATGAGGCGGCGCACCAATTTGCCCGAGGATTCGTAGTTAACCGGGAGGTGCGTTACCCCTAGCTCAGGTCGGCCAAGGAGCGAATGAATACCTACAAAGGAATTACTAGCCACTTCAAGCAAGAAAGACAAATCTACCCAGAACCCCATGGATCTCTAAGTAAAACAGAAGTTAGTTGGCGGCAGCTCCAAACAGACACTTTCTTTAATCCGTACATATACTCCATATGGTTCCCAGAGCAGTTCAGCCCCGTCTGTTCTCTCTGTGGGCACCATAAGGCAGACATACCACACATCCTATACTCATGTAATCAAGACAAGCCGTCGAACAGTCTGAAGCTCTCTACCCAATCGCAGGGGGAGGCCGCGCTGCTCCGCTCGGACCCGGAAGTTCAACTCCGAGTGACGGAGTGGGCCGAAGAGGTCGCCGAAAGACATCGTCGGTCGGTCACCTGGCGTCCGGCCTAGAAGAGGAGCCCACCGCGGGGAGGGGAACGTCACCCCAACCCCCGCCTAAGACCTCTTCTTTAATAAAGTTTATCTCCTCCTCCTTCCAGCGGAATTCGCCTCGACGCGCGCACCCCTTGTCGTCTGCTCCTGTCCGTCTCGACCACCGCACCATGTCGCGCACCACACATCACAATGACATTTTGGTCCTGAAAACCTTCAAGCAGCTCTTCGTTGCTAAGCTCCTATAAGTCGCCTTCAGAGATTACTCCACGGCCCGTATTC
Source organism: Dermacentor variabilis (assembly GCF_050947875.1). NCBI lineage: Eukaryota > Metazoa > Arthropoda > Arachnida > Ixodida > Ixodidae > Dermacentor > Dermacentor variabilis. The sequence continues at coordinate 232,396,332 of NC_134569.1, read as the reverse complement.
ATGGTTCGATGTGCCGACACAGTGACTGCTACATCGCCAATGCATTTTAAGTCATTCGTTTTATCATATTGGGTTTTATCTTTAAATTCAAGGAGCAGGTTCTCTATTGGAAATCTTTGTGGCATTATAGCCAGGTCTTATCGTGTTTGCTAGGCATTTCGCCACCAAGAAGGCGGAGAATTTGCGCACGCTTGTGTTGCTTTCACTGTGTATGACATGATAATTAGGGAAGTGTTCCTCATTGCTCTTCGAAAAGAATTGGAAGCTTGCATTGGTGCGCCCTCTTTTCAGAGAGGCGATCAAGGGATAGTGGTTTACTTGAAGCGATAAAGGGGTCTTGAGTTTGGCAGCAGCACCAACCGCCCACCACCGAGCCCAACATGGGGACGGAGCAGATCCTACGAGTAAGACAAGCCCTCGCCAGTTGTACGGTGCTACTATAACCCAATCTGGTGTACCCAAGGTTGGCCACCCACACAAGGTTAACCCTCGCTGCCAGGAAAGTAGGAAGTAATTAGAAGACAGGAGAAGACAGGATAGATTGAGAGAAAGAGAGAAAGACGCAGAATGGTGAGGGGGACAGGAAAATCAAGCTACCGATTTCCCCCGTGTCGGTCACTCCGGGGGTGCCGTCTACGTGAAACCGAGGCTAAAGAGGTGTGTTGCCTCCGCCGAGGGGCCGTAAAGGTCCTAACCTCCGGCATCGGCTCAACCCCCAGGATCATCTTCTCCCCAGACACGGCTAAGCCTCGCAAGGTTAGACGCGGGAGGGACCTACCCTCGTGTGCTCAGGTACGTACTGTCGCAACACACCCAACGCCTGCTGACGCAGACGCCCCTGCGGGGAAATATGTCTATGTAAAACTGAAAGGCGGTTCCGTATGACACAATAACAGTGAACACGTGTAAACATCATACGTGCGGCACCACTAATAGCTACGACATTGAGGCATGTAGTATTGTTAACTTGCCTGCTGTGGACCGACGATACAAAATTCTGTCCCTGTGGAGAATAGCTTAGAACGGCTCTTAATTAGAAAAACGGAGTATGCGATATTGTTTCTCCATTCGTCCTCGTGATATTTTATATGTTTCTCTAGAAGTTTCATAATTATAATACAAACACAATTTCGGCATTCATTATACTAAGTAGTACGCAGAACTTTTGTTATTGTATTCTGAGGCTGCCCAGTATACTATGCTTTCGTCCTCAATATCACTGTAGCGGCATCATAATTTCCTCGAAAGACGCCGCACGAAGCACAGTACGGTAATTACGGGAAAGTGTCATGGCACCGAAGCAACTAAAAACAAAAAAATACATGTAGAAAACAAAAAGTCGGCTGCACGCAGACATTCACGCTTTTTGTTAAGACAGCGGGAACGTGCCCACGTGACTCTGCTTCACCAATAAGGTGGCACAGACCTCATCCGCTGCTCTCCCTGGATGGCTCAGACGGAAAAATAAATCAATGTCGCTGCCTTTACTTTCATTCAGGTGGCTTATTTGCAGCTGTACCAGCTTGAGAAGCGCAGTTCAGGCAACTTTTACTGCTTCGTACGGTGATGTTGCGGTAGCAGGGTCTTGTATCCCAAGATGCACGAAACATTATTTTTCGTATTGGAAATACCTGCTGATACACGTTGATGCGCATTGGTTAGCAGATCGTTTGCCGCAAAGCGCTATGTAACAATTAAAGACAGTCTACACGGGAGTATGCGGCGTATGTTGTGCTTTCTCTCCGCAAGACGGGCACAGCACTGGTGCTCAAGAATTACACAAGACTAAGATTCTCGACAACGCAAGACGTCATGCAATTTACATCCTTTGAGACACGCAGTACTTGTCTATGCTTCTGGGTAAATTTAAGCTGCGTTTGTTCATGAGCTGTACGCGCCGCCAATTAACGCGCGTGCCAATGACTTCTCGCACGCGCATTCGTGGGGTGGATAACAGGTGAGTACGAGAAGCATGCCTCTCACGCCTATGGAAACAAGGGCCAGAGCGAGTGGCCTAATTTTTTAAGTACATAGTGCAGTGCGTGTGGCATCGAATCAGAAAGGGAAACAGCGGTGTTTGCACTAAGGACGAGCGTCTGCGCTCCCAGTGCCCCTGGTTGTCACACAGCCGCTTCCTGATATAGCGCCTCGTCAAAGCGGCCGTACATTCCGCGAGTAGCCGCTTTTCTTTGCCATCTTGATTTGTTTGCATACATTGAGGGTTTGCAAGTGGCATGTGCAAGCAGATGGAAAGGTTGGTGCGTAGTCGAATAAAGGAATTACCAACAAGAAAAGGCTTTGTTAACGAATAGAATGCCTACGTACGAAAATAACCTTGATGCGTCAAACATGAATATTCAGCTTTTTATTATTAGGAGCGAAAAATACGGAACTATGGCGCTTTTTTAACTCGATAAAGGATTTTAGTATTTTGGATTATGCAATTCTTCTTATGAAAACAACTGGTTGAAGGAAGACGCTGGTTTGTCAAAACCAATTATAAAACTATTTTTTTAGATAGAATGGACGGCCGCGAGTCATCGTGCGTTTTTGTTCTAGTGCAATGTTTTATAAACCTTATTATGCAACCTATCCATAGACATTGATATTCGCCATGGGGTCCAGCCAGTGTAATTGCGCGATATATCACGCCACTGATAGTTGGTGCGTTCAGTGGCGTAGCACCTATTTCTTGAGGGAGGGGGGGCAAACCGCAAACCATCTGATCTCTCTCTCTCTCTCTCTCTCTCTCTCTCTATATATATATATATATATATATATATATATATATATATATATATATATATATATATATATATATATATCATACAGCGGTGGTGTTCGCCTAGCAGCACTACATCTAGGCTGTAGCGGTAGGTTGAAACAGGTAGGTGCTATAGCGAAACAGGGAAGAAAGCAATTCTCGTCATCTTCTCTTTCACCACCTCTAATCCCACTGCCCAGTGCCTTCAGTACAATCACTTCAGTACAAAGGGTAGCCATCCTGGTGACCTAAAGACAGGAGAACACCGGGGGGTCATGGTACTGCTCGAGCCGGGAAACGTGGACAATTTCCTGGCCGCGACGACGCTGGTCGAAAGACGCTTCCATTGGCTCAAAGAGGTAGCTTGCCGCGGATGTTTGTTTCAGTGCCCCATAAGGGCCATGGTACTTGGAGAGCAGCTTGGAGGAAAGGCCTGGAGGAATAGAGGGCACCCAGAACCAGACCGGCGAGCCAGAAGCAAAGCACGTAGCAGTAGTGGATGAATCGTGGCGATGCTATTGGCCCCACTGGTTCTGGGATCATATTCACTTTTTCTGGACACGTACCACCTAGCTTCCAAAGCGGGCCCAACACGAAGCTAGCGCGTTTTCAATGAAACGAGCGGATCTTTCAAGAATAACAAAAGCTGCAGGTCGATTATTGAAAAAGGCATGTAACAGATGTGTTCTGGAAGACAATATACACGATCCAAATGCAGTGATCACGCTATGGCACGTAAGAATTTGTTCTCAGAGCGGTCAAATATTTAGCAATGGAAGCCTATAGAAATGACGACAATTTGTACTCGAATTTCGAGGCAACAACGATGGCGGTGATAGAACTACGGCGTATATCGTTGTACGCAATGCAGCGTGTGTAGTCCGGAGACTCAGCTTTCGATTGATGCCTACCTTGACTCCCCGCACATGGCGTAACACTGTTCCCAAAAGCAATTTGTGACACACAGTCGTGCAAGTTCACGTCGTATCTAAAATAACCAAGCGTATCACTTGCGGCAATGTCGGAAACCGTGGCCGAGTCGTTTAACCGCTAGCACATATCTTTCCGCGTCATGCTGGCAGTGGTTCGATACCATGATGCCACTTTTATTTAACGCCGCCAATGACTGAATTCGGCAGTCTTCCACCAGCTGAACGAAACACAAGACTCACGATTTGGTTCTAGTTTTTGTTTCTTCAGGAGGGCGCTTCCGATATCACACTTTCTATTTTTAGTTCCTAAAATGTAGGAATGGGTTGCGTATTTGTTAAGTCATTGTTTTTATGCTCATGCTTTATTCCTTGGACAACACAACAACAAGCGTGCGCATGTCTTTGTGTTAGGTTAAAGAAAAGTATACTATCGTGCCTTGTAGCGTGGACATATTCAGGAATTGTGAATATTGCACCTGGACCATCCTGTGTGTAATTCACATGCGTAACTGAATGGGCAAAATTTTAAACAATTTTATTATAATAGCAGAGTATCAAAAAGTCTCAACTGTCTGCGCCAAGAGGGTAGTCTTTTGTAACAACATATGCATTTCTGGCACTTAGTTGGGTGGATAGATGGATATGTGATGTTTAATGGAGCAAGGGCCAGGTGCGGCCAAAGAGCGCCATGCTAGTGTTAATGAGTTGGCAGTGGACTGATGTGTTCTGCGATCTTAGTGTGACGTGGATGTAAAGAGCCTAAAAGAGTTGATGTAAATTCCATAAAATCTAGGTGTAGTAAGATTATGGAAATGACTACTGACGTGTACAATGAAAATTAGAATACAGAGCGAAAAAATGATGCAATATATAACATCTCTGGGGTGCTAAAATTGACTAGAGCACTACTGCCTCACCAGAGCCCTTGAAATCCAAGGGCCCAGAGGCATGTGCTATACAAAGAAAACTATCGTTGCAGCATCCTCTGGAAAGAGGATGCGCTACGAAATTAGTAGGCTTGTGTCATGGTTGGCTGGTTAGTTGGGGTTTAATGGCACAAAGGCAACTAAGGCCATGCTGCGCCAGTCACAAGACAAAAGGAAACGAAAGGTTAAAGCAGGCAAACCTGCATTACATTATAGTTCGCGTAAATAACCAGTTGTCTCTAAGAAGTGGAATAGGTTAGTAAATGGCACTAGTGGGTCATCTGCCAGTAATAGGGCAGGGTGTAAAGGCATACTTAAATTATATAGGTCGTGCAAAAGCTTCCGTCGCTGTGGCTCAAACTGTGGACATGTTATAAGGATATGTATTACTGTAAGAGGTTGATTGCATTTTTCGCAAGTCGGCGGGTTTTCTTTACGGAGGAGAAAATTGTGTGTTAAATGTGTGTGTCCGATCCGAAGTCGACACAGGATAACCTCAAAGAACCGTTGCTGGGGAGTGCATGACTTCCACTCACAAATTATGGGTTTAGTAAGATGTAGCTTGTTGCTTAAGCAATGGTCCCATGTCTGTTGCCACTTGGCGGTCAAGGCCTTCCTAATCGCCGTGATACTATCCCGATAAGGAAGCGCCGTGTTTGTTATGTATTTGTGCGCTGCCATTGATGCACACCTATCCGCTGCTTCATTTCCCGGTATACCGAAGTGGCTTGGTACCCAGCAAAACCTAATTGGCCGGCCGTATTTGTTTAATGTTACCATGTTTAAAATGTCCCCTATCAGGGGTTCACATTCGGATTTCGCGTGTAGAGCCTTTAGAGTGCTTAATGAATCAGTGTATATTACTGTGTTTTCGTGTTTGTCAGCGATGCTCTTTTTAACTACAGTCCATATTGCGTATACTTCGGCTGTGTAGACAGAGGCATGTTGTGGTAATCGAATACTTGTTTCTGAATTTTCCGTTATGGCCCCACATCCACGTGATCTTTTGTTTTCGAGCCATCAGTGTAATATTGCATGTTATTTTTGATATTTGTCCTGAAGTGCACGGAATTCTTGTATAATGTGTTCGTGTGGAATATCTCTTTTCTTTAGATGTGTTAACGTCCAATCACATAAGTCTGTGAAATCGTACCACGGGGCCAACCGTTGTGGTTTCTTGGCAACCTGGAGGACTTCGGGGGGAATGTCATAGTCCCGACAGTATTGCTCATACTGCAGGACGAGTGGCCTAATCGTGTTCGGTTTATTTGTGTAGTGTAAGCGTGTGTTGCATTGTGTTAAGATGTTGTAGCATATGTGTTGTGGTGAAGACTGAATTCTGAGTACGTAGGAAAAAGTGAGGAATGCTCTGCGCTGCTGTAAGGAGGGTTCATTACACTCGACGTATAAACTTGGGATAGGTGAAGTTCGGTAGGCACCACTTGCCAGTCGCAGTCCAAGGTTATGTACCGGATCAAGTCGCTGGATGTAGGACTGTCTGGCTGAGCCGTAAACCACGGAGCCGTAGTCTAAAAAGCTACGCACAAGAGACCGGTAAACACGTAAAAGGCACGTTCAGTCGGAACCCCAGTGCTTATGAGACAACATTTTAAGGATATTTAGAGCTTTATTTGCTTTCATCTTTAGTGCTTTTATGTGAGCTAGGAAGTTAAGTTTGGTGTCAAAGGTTACTCCTACCCGCCGTGGTTGCTCAGTGGCTATGGTGTTGGGCTGCTGAGCACGAGGTCGCGGGATCGAATCCCGGCCACGGCGGCCGCATTTCTATGGGGGCGAAATGCGAAAAGACCCGTGTGCTTAGATTTAGGTGCACGTTAAAGAACCCCAGGTGGTCAAAATTTCCGGAGTCCTCCACTACGGCGTGCCTCATAATCAGAAAGTGGTTTTGGCACGTAAAACCCCAAATATTATTATTAAAGGTTACTCCTAAACACTTATGGTCTTGTTTCACCGGCAGTATGGTGTCATTCAGTTTTAGGACTGGATCGCTGTGTAGCCCTCGTTTCTGAGAGAACAAAACAGTAACGGTTTTTTGTGTGGAGAAACGGAAACCATTTTAGTTGGCCCATTGTGTAAGTTTGTTTATTGTCATTTGAAGCTGCCTATCACAGGTTGTCAAATTTGAAGCACGGCAAGCCACTTGGAGAACGTCTACGTAAACAGAGTGCATAAGAGACGACGGTATAATCTTATTAACTGAATTCATCTTTGCTATAAACAGCGTCGTGCTGAGAACACAGCCTTGCGGAACGCCATTTTCCTGCGTAAATGTATTAGAATGAACTGTACCCAGACGTACCTGAAATGTACTATTAGACATGAAATCAGTTAGGCAATTCAGCATTTTACCACGGATGCCGAGGTCAGCTCTTAAAATTCCATATCTCCATGTGGTATCATAGGCTTTTTCTAAATCGAAGAAAACTGCAAGACAGTGTTGTTTGTGTAAAAATGCATGTCGAATTTTATGTTCAAGACGGACAAGATGGTCAGTAGTTGAACAACCCCTTTTTATATCCACACTGGTGACGGTCTATGACGTTTCTTGATTCTAAACTAAATGCGAGTCTGATATTGATAATACTTTCATATGATTTTGCCAAACAGCTCGTGAGGGCAATGGGGCTGTAGCTGCTTGCGGATGTTGGGGATTTACCGGCTTTTAGAAATGGAACTACTATGGCTTTTTTCCACTCTTCGGGCATTATACCTGATTCCCAGAATATGTTGAATAACTCAAGGAGAGCTTCTACAGATGCCTGTGATAGATGAGCCAGCATGGCGTAGTGAATACGCTCGTGTCCTGGCGCTGTGTTTTTCCCTGCAGAAAGGACTCTGTTTATTTCTTGTTGTGTGAGGGGGGAATTGTATGGTTTGTTTGATGCCCCAGTAGTGGGCAGCCTCTGTTTTTCAGCAGACTGTTTGTACTGTAAGAATTTCTTTGTATAATTTGCTGAACTGGATACATCACGCAAATGTTCGCCAAGTATATCTGCCTGTTCTTGTATTGTTGTCTGTGTGTCTGGACTTGTAAGTAACGGTATTGTGTAAAATGAGTAATCTCCCCGAAACTTTCCTACCTGATCCCACATGCGTTTAGACGTGACTGAACTGTTTATGGACGATACGTATTTCTTCCATGATGATTTTTCTTCCTGCCTTCTGATAAATCGTGCCTTGGCTTTGGCCTGTTTAAAGCATAAAAGGTTGGTATAGATGGGCTGTCTTCGTAACATTCCCAGGCCCTATTTTGAAGCTTCTTTGTTTCTGTGTACTCAGGAGTCCACCAAGGGAAATGTTTTTTTTTTTTGCACAAGGCTGGATGTTTGAGGTATTGATTTTTCTGCCGCTGTAATTAAAACCGCAGTGAACATCTCATTAATTTCATTTATGCTGAGTTCATTTAAAAGTACTTCTTCGAGTTTTGCATATTTCATAAAAAGCGGCCAGTCGGCAAGATGTGTTTTCCAGCGGCGTGGGTTAGAGTTTATGGTAGGTAATCGCGATGTTAGCACGATGGATGCCGTCAAATGATCACTTCCATATGAAGTGTCCAAGACTTCCCACTTAAAATCGGTAAAAAGAGACGGTGAGCAGAAGGCTAAATCTAGACAGCTAAATATGCGGCAGCTTGGTGAGAAAGGATGATGATGATGATTTGAGATTTTTATGGCGCAGCAGTCGTGCAGACTATAATGTGCCAAGAACAAGTTTTTTGTATTAGCTTATTTGTTTAAATGCTGTAAAATGGTGTAAATGGCCAAGTAAAAGTATAAAACATGAAACGTGCTACAGTTCTTGTAGGATTCCTGTGGCTTTTAAAAAGTTAAACGTATCTTCATATGGTACCAGTGGTTCGTCGCTCAATACGAACATAGGATGAATAGGGATTCTTTTTTCGTAAAAAATCTTAAGATATCTTTCCCTCCATTTTTCTAAGCCAGGACACGTTATTAAAATATGTCGCACGGTTAAAATTTCACCGCAGTGTTGGCAGGCTGGTTGTGGTTTGTTATTAATTAAGTAACTATGTGTCAGGCTTGTGTGACCAATTCTTAAGCGACATAAGATAACCTCGTAAAATCTTTGTATGTGGCGACAACTCTGCCATTCTCGTAAAATAGGTTTTATGCAATGAAGCTTGTTAAGTTTTTCTTGATCCCACACTTTCTGCCAGTGTTTCTCAACTGCTATTTTAAAGTTGCTTTATAATCTTGCCAAGGTAGGCCAACATCATGTAGCTCCAGATCTTTGGTACGGGCTGCCATAAAATCTGCTCTCTCATTACCGGGTATTCCTACATGTCTAGGAATCCAGCAGAAAGTGACATTTAACGCTGTCTTGGGACATGATGTGTATTGATTTTTTATTTTCTTCAGTAGATTATTTCTAGATGGTAGCCTAGATGCGAGAGCTTGAAGAGAGCTGAAGGAGTCGCTAAATATAATAGATTGGTTGTATCCTGTTTTCAGGATGTCTTCAAGAGCTAATGAAATGGCATGAAGTTCTGCAGTAAAGACAGTAGCCTGGCTTGGAAGTCTCATTTGTTTTTCAAATTGATTTGATGTCACTGCAGCGCCTACATTGACCATTGCTTTTTGATCCATCTGTAGAGTATTTCACGCAAAAATTATATTCTGATTCCATTTCTAAATATTCGCTTAGCAACGCCTCTCTTGGTGAAACTTGTTTTCTGTTTTTTGTTAACCTAAAGTCGCATTGCGCATGTTTCATCTCCCAAGGAGCAAAAGAAGGTTCATCTTGCAAGAATTTATTTCTTACGTCGAAATATAGGTCCGCATTCAGCTTTTGGTACCTGATAAAAAAGGAAGGAATGATTGCCGGTTTGTTGCTAAAATGTATTTCAAAGCGCGGCCTTGTAAATAGTAGTCTACAAGGATGCGTTGAGCAGGACAGTACTCTCATTATGTACATGTTTCCAAGAAATAGTCTTCTGTGTTCCAAAGATAGCTGGTTGGTTTCTGCATACAAGCTTTGTGCGGGAGACGTACGAAACGCGCCGGAACACAGACGTAGTCCGAGGTGATGCACCAGATCAAGAACCTCGAATGCCGACTTTCGAGCTGAGCCGTACAGAAAACATCCGTAGTCTAATTGTGACCGGACAACTGCATTGTATATGTGAAGCAGACATATTCTATCTGAAACCCATGATCCGTGGGATAGGAGCGTTATAAAATTTATGGATTTCAGCGATTTCTGTTTTGCATAAGCTATGTGCGCTTTGAAGTTGAGTTTCTTGTCAAAAATCATACCAAGAAATTTGTGTTCCTTCCTTACTGTGATTTGCTGTCCTTTAATATGTAATGTTGGATCCGGTGTGAGCCTTCGGTATTGACTGAAAGGTACGCATATTGCTTTTTCCGCGCAAAATTTAAAACCATTTTCGTTTCCCCATCGCACTATAGAATTTACACCCAACCGGAGTTGGCGTTCGCAAGTAGCCATATTACAAGAGGAGAAACAAAGTTCAATGTCATTGACATATAAAGAATACATTAAGGAAGAAGGAATAACTGTAGTTATCGAATTGAGCTTCACTAAAAATAGTGTAACGCTCAATACTCCACCTTGCGGCACTCCATTCTTCTGTATAAAACTGTTGGAGAAAGTTGGTTCAAACATCACCTGAAAAGTTCGGTCCTCTAGATAGCTTTTGATTATACGAAGCATGTGCCCTTTTATTCCGTATCTGTGCAAGTCCATTAAAATGCCATGTCTCCACGTCGTATCATACGCTTTTGATAAGTCAAAGAAAACGGAGACGCAATGCTGCCTTTGGACGAAAGATTCACGGATTTTTGTTTCTAATCGGACTAATTGGTCGATTGTGCTGCGATTGGCTCTAAAGCCACACTGGTACTGATCAAGTAAACCTTTACTTTCCAAAAGATGTACAAGCCGTTTGTTAACCATTCTTTCGAATGTTTTTCCTAAACAACTGGTTAAGGCAATGGGGCGATAACTGTTAGGGTCAGAGCGTTCCTTTCCAGGTTTTAGAAATGGTAGAACTATCACCTGCTTCCAAGCTTTTGGAAAATAGCCTTCGGCCCACAACCTGTTGAAGAGGTGAAGGATTGTGTCGTACGGGTTCATGTGTAGGTGTCGCAACATTTCATAGTGTATGTAGTCCTGACCTGCTGAATGGCTCTTCCCTAAATATATAAAAAATATAAGAAGAGTTCAGTTTTTGTAAAAGGACAGTTATATGGCTGAGTACTGTTCAGTGATATCCGAAGACCTTTCTTTTCTGCAGTGGCCTTTATCTTAAGAAACTCGGGAGTGTAGTGAGCGTCACTCGAAATTCCAGTAAAGTGCTCACCAAGTCTATTTGCTTGACCTTTAAGATCCGTTTCCTCGTCAAATATAGGGAGTGTGTATTCTGTATGAACTCCGTCAATTTTTCTCACTTTCTCCCAGACTAATTTACTTGTTGTGTGACTGTTTATCGAGCTGACATATTTCACCCATGATGTTCTTTTTGCTATCCATCTTTCCCTTCTAGCCTCACTGCGCTTTGTTTAAAAAACAATAAATTTTCGAAAGGCGGGTACCTGTTTAGTCGAGACCATGCACAGTTTTGTTTCCTACGAGCTTTATCACATGCATCATTCCACCACGGTTTTGGTCTACGTGGAAGCTTCCCTTGTGAAAGTGGTATGGAGTTCTCAGCTGCATCTAAAATTTGTTTCGTTATCGCATCACATAAGTCATCAATATTGAGTGCGATGACATCATGAATCCTTATTTCAGAGCTTTCCAAAAAAAGAGACCAGTCTGCTTTACCAAACTTCCATCTCTGTCTTCGTGCTGGCATTGTTGGAGGCGCGTCGATCGGCTTGAGTATTATAGGGTAGTGGTCGCTGCCACGTGGCTTTTCCCTCACGTTCCAAGTAAAAAACCTAGCAAGTGATGGCGTGCCACAGGAGAGGTCAATGCTTTAGGTAGATTGTTATTTTGCTATAAAATATGTTGGCTTGCCATCATTAAAAAGGTACACATTGCAGTTGTCTCAAAATTCTTCTATCAATTTCCCTCTCGCGTCAGTGTGGCTACTGCCCCAGATGTTGTTATGAGCATTAAATCACCCAATAAAAGGAAAGGTTCTGGAAGTTCTTTCACGAGATTTTCTAATTCTTTTCTTGTGACATTCTTACCTGGTGGTAAGTAAAGGGAGCATACTGTTATTGTTTTTTCTATTTGAACCTTTACTGCAACAGCTTCTAAGTTGGTGTTAAGCTTCACTTCACGTACATGAATTCCTTGAGCAACCACAATAGCGACTCCTCCAGATGCGACTGACGCCTGTTCCCTATCTTTGCGAAAGATGCTATATCGACGCAGAGGTTGTTTATGGCAACCTTTCAAATGAGTTTCTTGCAAACACATAACAGAAGCCTCAGCATCCCCGAAACGATCGTAAATGTCATCAATATTAGTTCTTAAACCACGGCAGTTCCACTGCGCAATAGTAGCCATATTTGGTGATGTGGGTTATCAAATACTTCACGAAGAGATTCTATGTAAGAGGTCACAAAGATGACATATGTGAATGAGCAAGAAACTTGCTAAAATGCTTTTTAGGTCACGTCTCCTTGGCCGGGGGAATGACCGCTAGTGTACCCCCTTTGTATTTTGCAGGGGGGATACCCGACTTTTTGGTTTGCCTAACAGATGTAGGCTCTTTTGTTTGATTCGTGTCCGGCGGACACACTTCCATCATATCATCGCCCTTTGGGCGTTCATCGTTGATGGTGCTTGATGAAGGTGCCGACTTCTTGGAAAGAAAGCGGTCCTTCGGCACCGATGTTCAGACCTTCGTGGCCTCTACCGCGTGCTGACCGACGTCAGCCCCAGCAGAAGCTTCTGGGCCTCTTGGGGGAGGTTTGCTACGAGCGTCTGTTTTTTTACTGGGTGAGGAGGGCCGGAGTGCTGACACTTTGTTCAACAGCTCCACCTGTATTCCAACTGACACCATCGGCGGCGCACGCCCTCTTTGCACAACCTGTGCGTAAGTACCTCTATCGGCAAACGCGACTCTCTTTTTGGCTTCAATGTACGATATGTTCTCCCGTACCTTCAATGCGATCACTTGTTTTTCTTTTTTCCACTCAGGACAAGATCTGGAAAACGCCGCGTGCTTACCCGCGCAGTTTGCACAGCACAGCTCGCTTGTGCACGTTTCATCACCATGGTCTGGTTGACCGCATTTAGCACAGGTTGCTCTTCCGCGACATGACTGGGATCCGTGCCCATATTTCTGATACCGAAAGCACCGGCGGGGATTGGGCAAATATGGTCTTACTCTAAGGTACAGGTAAGCGGCCTTAACGGCACTTGGAAGCGTTAAGGAGTTGAAGGTCAGCACAATGTGTTTGGTCGGATTTTCATTGTTATTTTTCTAAATTTAATTCGTCTTGCACATAGAACACCCTGATCTCTCAAGGCTTCTTCGATTTCCTCGTCTGTGCACTTTAGAAGTTCTGTGTCTGAAATCACACCCTTCACGTAGTTCAGTGTACGGTGTAGCGAGACAGACACACTGTTCTCACCGATCTTGTCAAGTTTCTTAATCTGCCTGCTATGCTCAGCCATCATAACTTCGAGCAAAAGGTCTCCAGAATTCGTTTTCTTTGCTTTGTATGTCTCACCAATACACTCGTTAAGTGCCTTGGCGACGAGGAAAGGGGACTTGTGTTGAATTTTTCGTTCACTTTCAGAAGTGATGACAAAAAATTTTGTAAAGCTATCGCTAGGTATACCTAAGTTCATTACCTCGGTCCGGTGCCTTTTCGGTCTCCGATCAGGTTTTGCTGAAGAGGGGGTTCTATCAATGAAGTTACTTATACTTTCGGCAGCTAAGCTGGCCGCCCACCATGGAGCCCAACATGGGAGTGTTTTAAAAACCACTAGCTATACATAACTACTATAACCATATAACCATGACCAAGGAAGGCCACGCCCACATGGTTAGCTCTTGCCGCCTTGAAATTCGGAAGTGAGAAGACGTGATAAGAAGACAGCAAAGAAGAGACAGCGAGAGAGAAAGACGAAGATTGAAGAGGAGGACAGGAAAAGGTGACTGCCGATTTCCCCCGGGTGGGTCAGTCCGGGGGTGCCGTCTCCGTGAAGCAGAGGCCAAAGAGGTGTGTTGCGGCCGCCGAGGGGCCGTAAAGGTCCAAACACCCGGCATTGGCTCAACCCCCAGGATCCCCCTTTTCCCGGACACGGCTAAGCCGCGCACGGCTACACGCAGAAGGGTCCAACCCTCGTGTGCTCGGGTACGTGGTGTCGCAATACACCAACCCAGGTAGCACACAAAGTCTTGAAAACGTCGTATTAAGGGATTCAACGTCTGAAACGAATTTTTGACCAAAATCGACGCATCAAAGACGTTCCAAACAAGATAGCTTAAAAACGAGGGGTGAATACGTTTTGATAACGTTGGAAGACAGGCAGCTTAAAAACGAGGGGTGAATACGTTTTGAAAACGACTCAAGGCGCCACCGCCACGCCACGGCGCGTCAGCCTCTTTAGCGGCTTCTACAATATTCAACAACCCACCAACGCGATCCAACCTTGCGCAAGGTGGCGATACCGTCGTCAAATCATATGACCAAGGTGGCCACGTGATTCGGGATGCCGGGCAGCCGGGCGAGCCGGGCACAGTCGCGTCGTCATGGCGTCGTCGCGTCACCGCGCTCGCATTGCGCTGCCCTTTGCTATGTAAGTGTTGCAGTGTTTTGCTGTCAAGAAAACGATATTCTGTGATCAGTTTGGGTTGTGCGATATGTTTGTGTGGTTCTAATTAGGAAATCAGTAGTGTTTTCAATTGTTATGTGACCAAGGCGGCCATGTTATTCGTGAAGCCGGGCATAGTTGCGTTATCGCACTCGCATGGCACTATGGTCTGTTTGCGACTGTTCTGAATGTGCTGCCGCTGCCCTTTGTCATGTAAGTGTTGCAGTGCTTTGCTGTCAAGAAAACGGCATTCTGTGATTAGTTTGGGTTGTGCGATCTATTTGAGCCAGGCATAATAGCGTTATCGCACTTGCATTGCGCTGTGGTATGATAGCGGCTGTTCTGAATGTGCTGCCGCTGCCCTTTGTCATGTAAGTGTTGCAGGGTTTTGCCGTCAAGAAAACGACGTTATGTGATTAGTTTGGGTTCTGCGATCTGTTTGTGTAGTTTAATTTGGAAATCAGTAGTGTTTTCAATTGGAGGGCGCGGAGTGGAGGGCACTAATCAGCTCTTCAAGTTCATTGTCATGTTATGTGAGGCACCTTTTCACTGACGCTGTAATTAAGGCGTTAAGGGCAGTATAAGGACGAAAGTTAGAGGGACGAAATCGTGCCTGTGTGTCCCTAGCGTCGGGATCGGCCGCTATGCATGATCCTAACAAGAAAGCATTTTGCAGAATGCGAAGAAAGGCGGCAAAATTTCTGTCTATGCGCACCTTGCCGATCTCCGCAATAGAGCCGTCATCGTGGTATTTTAGTCTCCCGTTTAGCAAGAGTGTTGCAGACAAGGGAACTGGTTCAAACAGGCTTTTTTTAAATGATTCAGTACTAGTGCGGTATATCAAAGGGTGAGGTCAAGTGCTCGCCCTATTTTCTTCCCTCGCGCTACAGCGCACTGACAGAATTTTGCGTGCACCATACCGTGCTTTTATCGTTTGCGCTTCAGGTTCTCGATTGTGTTTTCGCCCTCTTTACGCACGTGATGGGTATTTCATGGTATTACCGGGTACCACATGTGTTCATATATTGTGTCCAATATATGAAACGGCCAAATTCGATTTTATTTGACGCCTCAAATGGTAGTAATGCATTGAGTTCCTTGTAGCTTTGCGCTTGTTATCAATTTTACTATTTGGCGAATGGATACAGCATGTACGCTGCATAACTCGCTTGTGTATACTGCATACGTGAGTCGAGTATACCCTTGGCATAAAATAACTTGTATGCTTTAGGTAGCACGATTGTTTGCAGTTTGGGAAATGTGTCGGATTGTACGCTGTGCGCCCTTCGCGCTTTACGGCGGCCGGCTGAGTTCGTGCGGGTGCCATGTGTGCGCATGGAGTTCGCGAAGCGCTCTCGCAGTTTTTTAATATATATATATATATATATATATATATACATGTGTTCTGTTCGCGCGCTTCGCACAACAGGGCATGTCGCAGTTCTTTGTCCTTGTGCAACACATTTTCCTAGCGTGCGTCTGTGCATTATTTGATACCGGTTTTACACGGGGCTCTTTTAGCCGCTATCCAGTCCGTTACAAATCGAATTTCTCGGTCGTGATTGGCTCCTCTGCGCAAGCTACGAGAGTGAGCCAGTCGCATCGACAATTTCGATCCGGATCGGGCTTGATCGCGATCGAGAGTGGTCGTGTGACACCGGTTTTACACATGGCTCCCACATAGGGAACACTTTAAGTTCAATGCTATTGAGTGAAGAGCGAGTGCATATATATGCCAGTGGTGGTATGTGGGCAAGTCTCTCTGGTGAAGCCAATACTTGTGCATTCAAAACATTTCAATTACCAGCGTAGTGCGTCAATGTTTCTACTTCGACAAAATGGAGCACCAGTGCAATTATCTGAGCATAGCTGTCCAGGGCAGCAAGTGTGTCTACATTGAAACCACTACCAGCATGTGCGGCAGTTCTATTTCCAGCAGCGGGACTGCACAATAATCAGTAGGGTGCTCTCAAGGTGTTTATCTATGAAGCTCTGCCTGGACTGTGTGCCAAATATTTTTGGACATGAAAGTGGGGGTGAATTGGTAAACATCAGTGGAACTGTGCCTGGACTTTGTGGCAAATGTTTTTGGATGTGAAAGTGTGAGTGAACTGGCAAAGAATTTGCTCTGCGCTACATGTGTTAAACGTTTTTCTCATTCCGAGTGCTTTTTTTTTTACTTTAGGAGACTGGAGATGTGCGCAAAGTGTGACATGTCAGTGTGCTAATTAATGTATTTGCTGGTTTGCAAATTATTCGTTGCAACTTTGTTTTTGCCAGAGAGGTACAACTTTGCCTCTTGTAAAGGGCTTTTTAGATAAAACACATACGATTTATTATGACCATTGCTTCCCTTGTTACACAAATGCAGCTTCCAGTGCATTCCAATTTATTTCCATGTTTATGTAAGTTTCTAATATGAGGCTTGCATATTCATTTCTCACGTTCTGGAGTGGCAAGATGCAGCATTACTGTCTCATCGTTCTCTGTACTACAGTAGTGTTCACTTGTTACACTGAATCCCCCGTTTAAGTATTCTGTACTAATTTCACTTTTTGCTTGTTTGTTGTATGGTTATTTTTTCTCACCATTACCTTCTTTGATATATACTAAAAGCAATATTTCCAATTTTGCATTGTTCCCATTTTTTTTACTTCTGTCACAGGATTGTTTTATGATGGTATGCGATGGTATTTCTTTTTGTGCTATTTTCAAGCTTCTAGATGATTGGTAACATTGCTTGGAGGCAGTTACCATCCCATTCATACTCTTGCATTTTTCAGTCTACTTCTTCCATTCGCTCCGATGTCAGTTCTGCATAATTCTGGTCCATCTAATAGCACGTGCACTTTACTATGATAAACTAGACACTTTAATACACTCCAGGTTTTTCTGTTCATTTTTGTATGTGTACTTGGAATTTTGTTTATGTGCTAGTGAATGTTCACTTTCGAGTTCATTACGAATCCTTTACTTTACCTTTACCATTACCTTTACTTCTATTTGCATTTCTCACACAGTTTGTTCGAACCTTGCATAAGCATTACATTTTAATAAAGTGTTTTTGCTTTGTCACAATGTTCTTATTTCATGCACTCTTGGTATGAGGGGCTTGGTCTGGCCACCTGCCAAGACGTGGCCATTTGTTCTTTGCAGGATGTCATTCCCATTGTGTTTGTAAGCATCGTAGCTTACTAAAGACGGTATTAAGGATTTATTATTCCTAACAGGCTCATTTTCGTGCGACTTCGTAGAGGATGCGCCGGCCATGCGGGGAACAGTGCTTGGCACTGCGTCATGGCTCTTACAGTCAACACCGACGCTTTTACTCATCTGGGGCGCGATTGGAGATCGTTGTTCGAAACGCCCGATCACTTTCACCTCACGCGATTGGCCTAGGCCGTGCCAAAGGGTGCGGCTGACGACGTCTGCGCGGCATAGGCCAGTCGCGGGAGGCGAAACTAAACGCGTGTTTTGAACAACGATGTCTGATCGCGCTTGTCACCCGCGAAAATTAGCTTCAGATGATCGTAAACCTTTCAAGACCGCTTCTAGACCAGCTTTTTGATAACGTACTAAAAACGTTTAGAAATTGGTTACGAAGAGTTTTGGCAAAGGGATTACTTATGTCTTTCCCAATCCTATTTCTAGACCAGCTTTTCGAATACGTCTTGCAGACCTGTTCTAGAACGTCTCAAGCAAGTAATTAAGCCGGACATTAGCAGAGATATACGACGTTTTGCCGCCGAAGTTCTCTCATTCGTGTCTTCTTCAACCCGTTTTTATAGTCTTGGATAAACGCTACGAAAACGTTACGTATCTCTTTTGTGCTACCTGGGAAACGCCTGCTTACGCAGAAGCCCCTGCGGGGTTGGTGAGAAATATGTTGGTGAACCCGAGTTTAAAAGATATATGCTGTTAGACAAAATAAAATCTTTGATTACTTGCCCTGTTTGGTCTGTTCTATCACTGCCCCAGAGGCTACAATGGGCATTAAAATCTCCTACTAGAATAAAAGGCTCCGGCAACTGGTGTATTCGATTTTTCAGTTGTCTAGTAGTAAAGTGAGTATGGGGTGGGATGTAGAGTGAACAGATGGCGATGGTTTTATGTGATAGAACGGTAACGGCAACAGCCTCGAAAGAAGTATTCAGCTGAACATTTCGTGTAGGGGTGCCGCCCTGAACGACTATGGCGACTCCTCCTGACAAACGGCTAGAGTGTTCGCGGTCCCTTCGGACTACGGTGAAACCTTTGAGAATGTTACTATTTTTGGGCCAAGATTCGTTTCCTGAAGACACACTGCAATTGGCGAAAAAGTGTTGATAATGTCTTTGATGTCACCTATATTGTGTATAAGACCTCTGCAATTCCAGTGTACAATGAAAGGCATGGTTGTAAAATGAAAAATGTACTGATGTTTGCAAACCTAAAAGTTAAAGGTGACATGCGGTATGGGACAGCACACGTTTAATGGGCAGTAACCGTTCAGGTTGCCTGTCCCTTTTTCTGTATAGTTATAAGGACCTTGTCCTTCTTGGAGCGCTCAGAAGAGCGCTGTTCTTTTGGCGTCAATAACGCAGGGGTTTTCGGATCGAGCTCCATCGCCTTTTCCGAGGCGCTGGACGATCGAGAGCCAGGCGCTGAGGCCCGCGTCTCGGGCCGTGGAGTACGGTTCAACTTCGGGCCCTGAGGCACTGTGGTCTGCTGGGCCGTCTTCGTTGCTGATGGAGCAGCACTGGCTGCAGCCACCAACGGGGCGGTTGGGGTTCCTACAGGGGTACCGGACGTGGACCCTGTAGATTCCTGAGGCCGGTGCGACGCTGCCCCCTGCCGCGTCACACTGGCATAGCTTGTTTGAGGTAAGTGCCCTAGTCTTTTCCTCGCTTCGTAGAATGAAATCTTTTCCTTTACTGTGATTGTAATTATTTCTTTTTCTCTTTTCCAGCAAGGACAGCTCCGCGAGTAAGCAGGATGATCGCCCTTGCAATTGACACATTGTGCGGGAGCGTTGCAGTTCTCAGATGGATGGTCGTTGGCACTACACTTCGCGCATGTTTCCTTTCCTCTGCATGTTTGAGTTGCATGCCCGAACCTCTGGCACTTGAAACACCGCCTTGGGTTGGGTATGTACGGTCTGACGTTGATTTTCAGATATCCTGCGTCGTGAGAACTAGGGACAGTGCTACTGTCAAATGTCAAAATCACATGTTTCGTCGGGATCTGTTGGTCATTTCGTCGTAGTGTTATTCTCTGAACCTTAATTACGCATTGCTCCTGAAATCCTTCAAGTAGCTCTTCGTCGCAGAGGTTGAAGAAGTCTTCTTCAGATATACCTCCCCTGCTAGTGTTGAGTGAGCGGTGTGGAGAGATTGTTACTTTGATGTCACCGATATTGGTGAGTTCGGCGAGCTTTTCTAGTTGACTTTTCTTTGTCAGTTCAAAGAGGAGGTCTCCGCTAGCCATCTTTGAGGCCTTGTAACCCTATCCAATTGTGTTTGCTAGGCATTTCGATACTGTGAATGGCGACAGTTTTCTAACGGTGCTGTTGCCTTAATTATGAAGAACATGGTATTTCGGAAATGTGTCTTCGCTTGGTTTTAAAAAGAACTGGAAAGTTGCTTCGGTGCGACATCTTTTCAGAGGCCGATAAGAAGGTCGCGGGAACGCTTCTGCCATTGGATAGTTTCAAAATTCGGCGGCGGTGGTAACCACCCACCACGGAGCCCATCAAGGGGACGCTACAGGTTCCAAGAAACCTGCAGGCGCCAGCTATACAGCGCCACTATAACCTAATGTACATACCCAAGGTTGAATATATCACACAGGGTTAACCCTTGCCGCCAGGAAATAGGGAAGTAATAAGAAGTGAAGAGAAGACAGGAAAGATGGGAAAGTGGGAGAGAAAGACGAAGATTGGAGAGGAGGACAGGAAAAGGCGACTGCCGATTTCCTCCAGGTGGGTCAGTCTGGAGGTGCCGTCTATGTGAAGATGAGGCCAAAGAGGTGTATTGCCTCTGCCGGGGGGCCTTAAAGGTCCAGACACCCAGCATCGGCTCAACCTCCAGGGTTCCCCTTTCCCAGACACGGTTAAGCCGCGCACGGCTACACGCGGGAGGGTCCAACTCTCGTGTGCTCGGGTACGTGGTGTCGCAACGCACCACACTCCTGCTCACGCAGACGCCCCTGCGGGGTGTGACATGGAGGACAACATCTTTCGAAAGGGCGAGGACCGCTTCGGTCTTAAAAAGTGTTTCGTCGGCAATGCAGGGGATGCAGGGGAACAGAATGACGGTATGCAAAAGGGAAATGTTTTCTCCTGTCTCTTTCGGCTTCGAGGCACTCCAGAAAGACATAGAGGACGGTCAGCCGGTCGTCACATCTACTACAGGTTGAAGGCTTTTTACCGGTAAAGAGAAAGTTATGCGTGCCAAATGTGTGTTCTATTTTCAGTCCAGTGAATAGGACATCTGTTCTTCGTGTTTTCGTAGGTGGGTGCCAGAAACCTAACTTCGGCTTAATTAGGTGAAGCTTATTACTCGTTTCAGCGTCCCACAATCGTTGCCAGTGGCTTCGTAGTTGCTTTCTCAGGAAAGGTTTCATATCTATGGCTGGGACAGATGGAGAACGAATACCTTGCGATGCTATTGATTTAGGTCCCGTCGGCAAGCACATTTCCCTCGATTCCTCTATGGCCAGGAAACGAGCACATTACTACATGTCTATGTTGAGTGGCGTTGAGTTTAATGGCACATAAGCAGCTAAGGCTATCATGCGCCAAACACTAGGTATGTTGAGTTGAGTTGAGTTTAATGGCACATAAGCAGCTTCCGCCATCATGCGCCAAACACTAGGTATGGATTCTTTAAATAAGTTGGGACACCTCAGTGAGTCCTTGTCTGGGCAAGAGCCCGGAGAGTCCCAACAAGTTAACTAAGGACCTCGGCCTTCTTCTCAGGGATGAGAAGGCAGTAGAGGAGTTCTGTAATATGTAGTTAAGCACTCTGCAAGGTTTTAGAGTTTTAAGAGAACGCCAGCTTCTTTTAAAAAGCTAAAAACACATGATACTTCACCAAGCCCATCTTCTCCTAAAATCAAAGCTGGGGCAAAAGGGACATGTTCTTTGTAAAATATGGTAAAACTTCTTCCTCAGCGGTTCAAGTTTTCTGCAAGAAAATAGGATATGGTTTACTGTTAGTTCATCACCACATAGTTCACATTGGGCTTGGTCTTGCTTTGTTAGAATGAAGTTGTGTGTTAGGTGTGTGTGTCCTATGCCAAGACGCCACAGAATCGCTTCTTTGAAACTTTCCTGGTGTGTGCAAGATTTCCATTCGCCTACCACGGGCTTTAACGTGTGTAATTTGTTGTTTGCTTCATTGTGCCAAGCAGACTGCCATTTTTCCCTTAGTTTATGATGTATTAACTTCATGCAGTCGTTAGGAGGTATCTTTACTTTTGTGATTTCTTTGTGCCGGGCCTGTGCCGCGCATGCGTCTACTCTCTCATTGCCACTAATTCCGACGTAGCTCGGAACCCAGCGTAATTTAATGTTCAGTCCTTGTGTGGTGGCTTTTAATAAATTGTCTATAATGTCTCTTAATAATGGTGTGACTATTTTAGGCATGAAGAGCTGTGAGTGCACTTAGGGAGTCTGTGTATATGATACTATTTGCGAGGTTCTCCTTTACTATTTTCTCTTTTGCTATAGAAATGGCGTAACATTCAGCGTAACTCTTTCTTCCCAGTTTCCTTGGACGACTGCACTTCCAACATGGTCCTTTGTTTTAGAACCATCTGTATAAAAATCTGTGAAACTGCTCTATTTTTCTTTTAGTGCTAGGAATTCCTGAATAATGTATTGTGGCAGAGTTTGTGCCTTACGGAACTGTGTTAACGTAAGATCGGAAGCTATTGGAAAGATGAACCATGAGTGTAGTGGATTTTGTGTGTGGGTAATTCCAGGTAAATTCTCCAATATGCCGAGATTCCGGCATATCTCTTCAAATCGCAGCAGCAGTGGTCTTATAGTTTGTGGCTTGTTGATGAAAAGTACTCGTCAATGGCATTTTGTTACGAGTGGGTAGCAAATGTGTTTTGGGAGAAATTGTATCTTAAGAATATATGCACAGGTTAGAGCAGCTCTTCTAGTTTCTAGTAGGGGTTCGCTCGTTTCTACGTAAAGGCTTGTTATAGGAGACGTTCGGAATGCACCACATGAAATACTCAAGCCTGAGTTATGTACTGGGTCTAATTTCTTTAGGTATGTCGGTCTTGCTGAGCCATACACTATGCAGCCATAATCTAAGGAGGAACGCACTAAATGACGATAAATGTATAGAAGATATGTTCTATCAGAACCCCAATGTTTATATGACAGCACTTTGAGTATATTTAGTGACGGGGAAGCTTTCTTTTTGAGAGTGGTTATGTGTGGTAGGAATGTGAGCTTTTTATCGAAAGTTACACCTAGAAATTTTTGTTCATTCTTTACTGGAAGTACGGTTTCATTTAGGTGTAGGGTGGGGTCAACCTGTAGGCCTCTTTTGACTGAGAAGAGGACAGCAACTGTTTTTGGGGTGAAAATTTACACCCATTTTTGTCTGCCCAGTTCGCGAGTTTATTCAATGTAAGATGAATCTGTCTCTCGCATGTTGGTAAGCTTGATGATGTGCATGCTATTTGAAGGTCATCGACGTATACAGAATACTTAATGGATCTAGAAATTATTTTTGCTATGGAGTTTATTTTTACTATGAAAAGTGTCGTACTTAAATTCAACCCTGCGGCACTCCATTCTCCTGCACGAATTTCTTCGAAAGGGTTGCACCCAGGCGCATGGTCGTATGAACGGTCGAACATGAAATCTTTCAGGCAGTTCAGCATCCTGCCACGAATACCAAGTTCTGCTAGGTCCCGGAGAATAGCAAACCTCCAGGTGGTATCGTAAGCCTTATCGATATCGAAAAAGACTGCTAAACAGTGTTGCTTGTGTACTAATGCTTCTCGGACTGTATTTTCTAGGCGGACAAGATGACCAGTTGTTGAGCACGCTTTTTAAATCCACACTGGTGGATGTCAAGGAGTTCACGTGATTTAAGAGTGAACAACAGCCTCATATTCAGGGTACTTTCAAATGATTTTGCGAGAAAACTTGTGAGAGCTATAGGCCCGTAACTGCCAGGGCTGGTTGGTGCCTTTGCAGGCTTCAGAAACGGTACAATCACGGATTTTTTCCAAGCCTCCGGTATTTTCCGCGATACCCATATTCTGTTAAAGAATTGTAAAAGTACATTCACAGCAGCGTCTAAGAGGTGAGCCAGCATTTCAAAATGTATTTCATCAGGGCCGGGTGCCGTCTGTTTACCTGCGGACAGTACTTTTTCGATTTCGCGAAATGTGATTAATGTATTATAGGGCTCATTTGTACAGCGACTTGAAAAAAGTTTTTGCTTTTCGGTTGTATGTTTGTGCTTCAGGAAAGATTGAGTGTAGTGTGAGGAACTTGAAACATTAGAAAAATGTTCCCCTAGTACGTCTGCCTGTTCCTCTATACTTGTTTGTGTGCCAGGAGCTGTTAAAAACGGGATTGTGAAAGGGGAGAAGCTGCCATTTAATTTACGAACTTGTTCCCACATTTTTTTGGATGTGGTTGAGCTGTTAATAGATGATATGTAGTTCTTCCAGGAAGTTTTCTCAGCATCTCGACGGATGCGGCGTGCGTTGGCTTTCGCATTTTTGAAATTTACAAGATTTTCATGGGTTGGGTATCTACGGAAGATGTCCCAGGCGTTGTTTTGTTTCTTTTTTGCTTCCTTACATTCTTGTGTGCACCACGTTTTCTTTATTATGTCGAACCACTCCCGAGCACTGAGGAGTAGCAAGCCGCGCGGCATTAATATTACAGGTTGTGAACAGTTTTGATCAGCGACATTTAGATTACTTGAGAAAACTTTTTCTAGGCTGACCTGTTCTTAAAATAGTGCCCAGTTTGCTAATTGTAGCTTCCAACGACGTGGTTTGCTTGGGATGATTTCTGGTAGGGATAAGTTAATTTTTACAGGGAGGTGATCACTTCCGTAAGGGTTGTCAACAACATCCCATTTAAAATCTGTAAAAAGCGATGGAGAACTAAAAGATAAATCTAAGCAGCTCATCTTGCCTGAGCTCGGAGAGCAATATGTGTGCTTTCCTGTATTGAGCAGGCAGACATCATTTGAAAAAATGAAATCTAAGATACGGCCTATAGTGTCTGTTTGGTCACTCCCCCAAAAGATGAGTGTGCATTAAAATCCCCTACCACTAAATATGGCTCTGGTAGTTTTTTAAAAAGTGCTTCTAAATCATGAAGTGTAACATTTGCATGTGGTTCCAGATACACAGTACATATGGTAATTGTTTTAAAATCAAGGACGGTGACTGCTGCAGCTTCATATTTCGTTTGAAGCCTGATTTCATGAGTAGCCGCACCATTTTCCAGAGAGCCTACTCGCTTGCTGTCTATCACAACGAAATACATTGTAGTTTTTTTAAATGTTCTTATGTTGTGGTCCTAAGCTATTCTCTTGTAAACATAAAGCCACAGCAGAAAATGAGTTTAGGATATCTTTTATGTCGCTGTATGTTTTAATGAGTCCACGACAATTCCAATGTACAAGGAACACCATGTTTAGTTATATTGTAGGGGTGTGGCTATAAAGAATTAGGTTCCTCGTGTTTGAGGACCGGTTATTGGGGTTCTTTCTTTTTTCTTTTTTCAAGTGACTTGAGCCTCCGCAGTGTCGGGGGCGGACTAGAAGTTGTCTCCATGGCCTCTCCTGAGGCACTGGAGCTCCGCGACACCGCGGGTGTGTGTGTTTTAGGCCTCTCCCGTTGGGGAGAAACCTCTTGGGCGGCCGACTTGAGGGCCGGTGGGCTCTCTTTTGTAGGTGCCAGGACAGCTTGTGCTGTCTCTGCCTGGGCCGTGGGTGTCTCTGCCGGAGGCTCGGTAACTGTGGCCTCAGCAGGTGCCGAAGGTTGGTGTGGCGCTACGCCCCGTCGCATCACATCGGCGAAGTTGCTTCCTCCATTGAAAGAGAATGTGTTTGTTAGTGGGATACACCTTCTTGCTTCTTTGAATGAAATGTTTTCTTTGGTTTTGAACGTGATGACTTCTTTTTCTTTTTTGCAGGACAGACACGCCCTGGAGTACGCGGCATGTTCTCCTTCACAGTTTACACAATCCGCTGTACCGTCACGGTTTTCAGAAGTATGTTCTTTAGAAGCACATTTTGCACAAGTTCTGCGGCCCCGCCAACTCTGTGAGCCATGGTCGAACCTGTGACAATTGAAGCATCTGCGGGGGTTGGGAATGTAGTGCCTTACAGGTATTTTTATGTAGCTGAATCCTATTTGTCCAGGAAGTGTGTTGCTGTTGAATTTGAGGATCAGGTGTTTCGTGTTGATTTCTTTGTTGTCCTTCATGATTTTGATCCGGTGAACGTCTATGACATCTTGGTCGGTGAGCCCTTGAAGCATTTCTTGTTCTGTTAAGCGGATGAAGTAAATTTCTAATATTACACCGCGGACAGTGTTGAGGAATCTGTGGGATGTAATGGAGACAGGGGTGTCCCCAATGGACGCGAGGTTTGACAGTTTTGTGTGTTGCCTATTGACTCGAAGTTCAAGCAGCAAGTCGCCACTAGACATTTTTGAAAGCGTGTACCGAGGGCCGAGGGCTCCTGTCAAGGACTTGGATACTGTGTATGGGGACAAGATTCTTGCTGGCTTTTCTTGTACTTCGCTATGTATTACATGATATTTTGGGAAGGTAACTTTACTTTTCTGGAAATATTAACTTGCTTCGGTCCGCCCTCTTTTATAAGAGGGGCGATCATTTTGGGGGAAAGGAGGAGCCATAGGAAAAAAATGTATGGTTCAGCCACGGTGCCAGCCGCCCACAATGGAGCCCAACGAGGGGACGCGACAGGAACATGCGAACAAGTCCTACACACGCCAGCTGTACATCGAGACTATAACCTAATGCGATGTAACCAAGGTAGGTTAGCCCCACAAGGTTAACCCTTGCCACCTACGAAAAATTGAAGTGAATAGAAGATACAAGAAGACAGGACAGGTGTGAAAGAAGAGGGTAAAGAAACAGCGTGTGGAGGAAGAAGACAGGAAAAGGTGACTGCCGATTTCCCCCGGGAGGGTCAGGTCGGGGGTGCCGTCTACGTGAAGCGGAGGCCAAAGATGTGTGTTGCCGCCGCCGGGGAGCCGTATAGCCGTCCAAACATCCGGCATTGGCTCAACCCCCGGGATCCCCTTTTCCCCGGACACGGCTAAGCCGCGGAGGGCTACACGTGGTAGGGTCCAACCCTCGTGGGCTCGGGTACGTGGTGTCGCAACACACCAAACGCCTGCTGACACAGACGCCCCTGCCGGGAAGCACTAGGTACAGATTGCTTAAATAAGTTGGGACACCTCAGTGAGTCCCTGTCTTGGCAAGAGCCCATAGAGTCCCAACAAGTTAACTAAGGACCTCGGCCTTCTCCGGAATGAGAAGGTGAATGAGGTGTTGTCTAATATGTAGTTAAGCACTCCGCGAGGTTTTAATGTTTTATGAGAACTCCAGCTTCCTTTAAAAAGCTAAAAAACACACAATACTTCAACAAGCGTATATTCTCCTAAAATCAAAGCTGGGTGAAAATGGATGTGTTCTTTGTAAAATATGGTAAGAAACTTCTTCCTCAGTGGCTCAAGTTTTCTACATGAAAGTAGGATATGCTTTACTGTTAGTTCATCTCCACATAGTTCACAATGGGGTTTGTCTCGCTTTGTTAGAATGAAGTTGTGTGTTAGGTGTGTGTGTCCTATGCCAAGACGGCACAGAATCACTTCTTTGAAACGTTCCTGGTGTGTGCAAGGTTTCAATTCTCCTAACACGGGTATTAACAGGTGCAATTTGTTGTTTCCTTCATTGTTCCAAGGAGACTGCTATTTTTCATTAGTTTATGATGTAATAACTTTATGCAGTCGTTAGTAGGTATATTTACGTTTGTGATTTCGTTGTGCGGGGCCTGTGCCGCGCATGCGTATGCTCTCTCTTTGCCACTAATTCCGATGTGGCTCGGAACCCAGCATAATTTGATGATGCTATGTGTTTTTTAATGGCGCAAGGGCCAGTTATGGCCTAAGAGCGCCATGACAAATGGTAACTTAAAGGATTTATTCTGAATGGCGTGGACAGTGAATTTATTATGGTAGGTGTGACATCGCTGCATAAGGGCCTAAAAACTTTGGCTGTAAATGACGTAAATATATAGCTAGTAAAATATTGTCATTGATTAGTTATGGACGTGGACGATGGCAGTTGACTTTTGGTAAAAGATGTACGAAAACGAGACGACAGTTACACTAAAGCATCAAGACGGCCCTCGAATACAAGGGCTGGTTGGTAATCACGTGGTCAAATTTCCTGGCCAAATTAATTTCAGCTGTTTCGGCTAAGAAATCTAAGACTACTTGAAGTTTAAAAAGCGGTTCGTCACTAAGAAAAAATCCAGGGTGAAGTGGTATATTTTCCCAATATGCAGAAGGGAAATACTTTTCCCTCTCTGTTTCTATTTGCAGGGCACTGGATAAGAACATGGAGCACTGTCAAGCTATCGCCGTGCCTACTACAAGTAGGAGAATCCCCGCCAGGCAAGAGGTAGGAGTGAGTATGTAACCATGTCCTATTTTTAATCGGCAAAGAAGCACTTCCTTGTAGCTGCTGTTTTCTCACTTATACAATTCCGTAGTTTTGGTTTTATGATGCGTAACCTATTCAATGTTTGTGTATCCCACTTTGCTTGCCAATGTTTACTCAACTTACGGCGAAGAAAGGGCTTTAGGTCTGTGGCTGGAATGGGGATATTTCCATCTGTGTCGCTAAGCTCACTGACGTATCGTTTTCGTCAGCAGCTACGTTGCCTTTTATACCTTTATCGCCAGGTAGCCAGCATAGGATAATCGTTTGGTTGCACATATATGCGGAGCACAACAAGCTATGCAGCTCATTCAAAACGGTATTCTTATGCTTTCGTAAGCTAATTAGGGCTCTCACAACACCTAATAAGTCTGTAAAGACAACAGCCTTAGCGACATCGCTGCGCCTTGTGTTTTTATTAGCCGAAAGTATAGCGTATTCTTCTGGCGTAAAGATACTGGTGTGTGGGTTTTGTGGCCCAGATGTTGAAAATGAGGGAACGAGAGCTGCGTAAGGAACACCAGCAGGAGACTTCGAAGCATCTGTGTAATATTCGTCACCGGAATACTTCTCTTTAAGTTCAAGAATGTGTGATTGTATGTGAGCCTCAGGTGCTTGTTTCGATATTTCTAAGAAGATGTCACATTTCATAGTCTGCCACTCCCAAGGCGGTGGAAGCCGTGTAGGAGCCATTAGGACATTGTGTAAAAGAGGGACCCTTGTATTTTTTGAGAGTGCTTCCAACCGGAGGGACAGAGGAGGCCTAGTGGCCGGGCGGTTACGAAACAGCCGAGCAGTGGACAACTCTCATATAGTAGAATGACAAGGATGTTTAACATCTGAGCTAACATCAAGGGCGTAGGAGAAAGTTAAATATGTACTTTTGTAGTGCAATGACCATTCGTTTGATTCGACGTAGAGGCTTTGCACAGGGCTAGTCTTAAAGGCGCCTGTAGCGATGCTGATACCTAAGTGGTGAATAGGATGTAGCATTTTCAAAGTACTAGGTGCAGCAGAATTATAGACTATTGCTCCGTAGACAAGCCGTGTTAATATTGGGCTTTGGTAAAGTTTTAAAAGGCGCCGCCTGTCGCTTCCCCAAGATGCACGTGAGAAGAGCTTCAGCAAGTTCATAGACTTGAGGCACTTTGATTTCAGATACTTCAGGTGTGGTACAAAAGTGAGCTTACTGTCTAAAAGAATTCCTAGAAATTTGTGTTCATGGTTTACAGACAGCCGTTCTCCATTTAGATCTATTGCGGGGTCCGCAAGTATGCCTGTCTTGTTAGAAAACAGGACGCATGTGCTTTTTTGTGGGTTTAGCTTGAAACCGGTTTTGTCCGCCCACATACATAATTTGTTTATGCAAAGCTGTACGTTCCGCTTGGAGATACTTAGGTTACATGATTGGAAACCTATCTGGATGTCATCCACATATACAGAATGAAACATAGTATGTGGTATGACTGTCTGGATAGAGTTCATTTTGATAACAAAAAGAGTGCATCTCAGCACACCACCTTGTGGAACACCAGCCTTTTGCGTAAATGGACGAGACAGAGCGTTACCAACAATAACAAGGAACGAGCGATTGGAGAGGTAACTCTGAATCACGCTCAGGAAGTTGCCTCGAACTCCCATTTCAAACAGGTCACGGAGGATTCCAAAGCGCCATGTTGTGTCGTATGCCTTCTCCGTATCTAAAAATACTGACAGAAAAAAACTGTTTGTGGGCAATGGCATCACGGATATTTGTCTCGATGCCGACAATGTGATCTGTTGTGGATCTACCCTCCCTAAATCCGCACTGAAAGGGATCTAGTATCTTGTTGCTTTCAAGAAAATGGATGAGGCGACGGTTAATCATCTTGTCAAACAATTTGCGCAGGCAACTTGTCAGAGCTATATGCCTATAACTGTCGGGTGAGGAAGGGTCCTTGCCCTCTTTGAGAGTTGGGATTACGATTGATTCTTTCCAGGCAAACGGAACGTAGCCTGTGGAGAACATAGAATTGAAGAGTGACAGTAGTGTTTCATGGGTTTCAGGGTGTAGGTGTCTCATCATCTCATACATTATTCTGTCACTTCCTGGGGCGGACTTGTTGCCACAGTTCAGTGAGGCCTGGAACTCAGCCATTCCAAATGGACGATTGTATACTTCATTGGATGAGCTGCTCCGACACAAATTCATCTGTTCTGCTAGTCGCTGGTATTTTAGAAATGTATGTGTGTAATGAGATGTACTGGAAATGGGCTCAAATTGTGATCCTAGACAATCTGCCTGATCCTCAATAGTGTCGCCTTGTGTATTTATTAAAGGTAAGTGGTGAGTTTCACGGCCTTTTATTTCGTTCACCCTGTTCCAGGCTTTTCGTTCGTCTGTATATGAATTGATGCTGCTTATGTAGTTTTTCCAACTTTCGCGTTTAGCGTGGCGGCGCGTTCTTCTACCTTGCGACTTGATCGCCTTGAAATTAATCAGATTCTCTGTGGTTGGAGAGTTACGGAGGAGGTTCCAAGCCTTGTTTTGATTTTTCCTGGCTACCTTACACTCCTCATTCCACCATGGAATACGTCGTTTCGAGGGCGACCCATTTATTTGGGGAATGCGTACTGATGCAACATCAATAATGAACGTTGTTATGTATGTTACTGCGTCGTCTAAGCTAAGTTCAGAGATATCATTCCAAGGCAGCTGTGTTAGTTCTTGAAACTTTCTCCAGTCGGTTAAGTCAACTTTCCATCGAGGAAGATGTGCATGACACTCGCTTTGTTTCTTTAAAGTTTAGAACGATGGGGAAGTGATCACTTCCATAGGGGTTAATAATGACATCCCACTCCAGATATGGCACAATTGTACTAGACGCTATGCTTACATCTATCGAAAAAATGTTTTGTGTATACAGCTGTAAAATGTTGGCTTTTTATTGTTCAGCAAGCAGGAACTTGAGGAAAACAGGATGTTTTCTACAAGCCGTCCTCTCGCATCACAGCGAGAGTCGCCCCACAGTGGGCTATGCGCGTTTAGATTACCGACGACTATGTAAGGGTGATGCAGCTCATCAATAAAGCTTTGGAATGTTGTGCTAGAGAGCTGATAGCTTGGGGGGATGCATACGCACGTGATAGTAACTAGTTTATTGAATAGCACTGCTTGGATAGCAACTGCCTCAAGAGGAGTTCGGAGTTTCAGTTGCCGACAAGCAACGCCTCTGTCTACTATTATTGCTACCGCGCCGGACGATGCAAAAGCATCATCTCGGTCTTTACGGAAAATAGCGTATTGCCTAAGAAAGTTTGTTTGCGTAGAGTTAAGATGTGTCTCCTGAACACAGAGCACCATTGGATTGTATTTGTGTAAGAGTTCTTGGATATCATCGAGGTTGTGGATCAGACCTCTCACGTTCCAGTGTAATATTTGTGTATCCATATCGTTTGTGTTTATGTGCTGTGACTCAAGAGGAGTCAAGTTAGAGAAATGACTTACGGAGCCTTTTCAGGCCCGGAGATTATGGTACGGATTTTGTCTTTTTTGGTTTGGTCGCGAGACTCGCGCCCCTCCCGAGGCGCTGGATGCGCTTTCTGGCTCGGGGTAGTGTCCATCGACTTTCCGGAACCACTGGACTTCCGCTCACACAAGCGGAGTGTTTTCACCTTAGGCCTTGCCTCGGAAAGTAGGTCCTTGGAGGCCACCAACCCAGAGGCCGATGGACCCTGCTTCAGAGATGGCGCAGCAGAGCCGGCTGCTGTCGCCTGGGGGCTGGAGGCTCTGCCGTGACCACATTCTTTGTGGTCCGGGCCGAAGCCGGAGTCTGTTGCGGCGTTGCCCCCTTACGCGCAGCAGCAGCATACCCTGCGGTATGAAGAAAGGAAATGCGCTTTCGCGCTTCCTGGATAGAAATGTTCTCTTTTGCTTTGAGGGTAATTATTTCTTTTTCTTTCTGCCATGTAGGGCAAGCTCTAGAGAAAGCTACATGTCCACCGCCGCAATTCGGACAGTGGAGTGCATCATTACAAATATCTGAAAGGTGACCTGGACACTGCACTTTGCGCAGGTTTGTCGGCCCCGGCAACTTTGTGAGGCGGGGTCATACCTGAGGCACTTGAAACATCTCCGAGGGTTCGGCATGTATGGTCGCACTCGAACTTTAGTATAGCCTGTTTCTAATGTTCCTGGCAGCACACTGGATGCAAAGGTAACGATCAGATGCTTAGTTGGAATTTCATTGTTTTCCCGTTTGAATACAATTCTCTTTACTATAGTGACGTTCTGTTCCTTCTAACCTTCTAGAAGTTGTTCCTCGCTCAGGTACAGCAGGTCGTCGTCGGAAATTACTCCTTTGCTTGTATTCATGGATCGATGTGGAGTCACTGTTACGTTTACATTACCGAAGGAGACTAGATTTGGGAGTTTGTCATGCTGTTCTTTATCACAGACCTCAAGAAGGGGGTCACCGCTAGCCATCTTTTTGACTTTGTAGCCTGGGCCAACTGAGTCAGTGAGACATTTCGCAACCATGAACTGTCTTTTCAGGATTTACACTATCAATAACGTGAAATCGTGCGAAAGTTTGCTTAGGTTGACAAGAAAACAGCAACTTTTCTTTGGTGCGTCCTCTTATGTGAAGAGGCCGATCAGACAAAAGGGGGGAATGATGATAAATCCATACATGTTTATTTAATTGCGGCAGCCATGCTGGCCACCCACCATCGAGCCCAACAACGGGACGCTAAAAGACCCGAGTGAAACGCAGACGCCAGCTTTACATAGCCGCTATAACCTAATATGATAGACCAAAGTTGGATAAACTACACCAGGTTAACCCTCGCCACCTGGAAGTCTGGAAGTAAGAAGAAGTGAGGACAGGAAAGATTGAAAGTGACAGAGAAAGACGAAGATTGAAGACAAGGACAGGAAAAGGTGACTGCCGATTTCCTCCAGGTGGGTCAGCCTGGAGGTGCCGTCTATGTGAAGCCGAGGCCAAAGAGGTGTGTTGCCTCCGCCGGGGGCCTTAAAGGTCCAAACACCCAGCATCGGCTCAACCGCCAGGATCCCCTTTTCCCCAGACACGCCTAAGCCGCGCACGGCTACACACGGGAGGGTCAAACCCTCGTGTGCTCGGGTACGTGGTGTCGCAACACACCAAACGCCTGCTGCCGTAGACGCCCCTGCGGGGAACCCAGCATAATTTAATGTTCAGTCCTTGTATGGTGGCTTTTATTAAATTGTGTATAATGTCTCCTAATAATGGTGTGACTGCCTTTCTGGCATGAATAGCTGTGAGTGCACTTAGGGAGTATGTGTATATGATACTATTTGCGAAGTTCTCCTTTACTATTTTCTCTATTGCTATAGAAATGGCGTATCATTCAGCAGTGGAAATGTATGTGCACTGCGGAAGTCTTACTGTTTGTACCCACTTCCCTTGGGCGACTGCACTTCCGACATGGTCATTTGTTCTCGAACCATCTGTGTAAAAATCTGTGAAACTTCTGTATTTTCCTACTAGTGCAAGAAATTTCTGAATAATGTGTTGTGGCGGAGTTAGTGTTTTACGGAACTGTGTTAAAGTAAGATCGGAAGCTATTGGAAAGATGAACCATGAGTATAGTGGATTTTGTGTGTGGGTAATGCCAGGTAAAGTCTCCAATATGCCGAGACTCCGGCATATCGCTTCAAATGGCCGCAGCAGTGGTCTTATAGTTTGAAACTTGTTGTTGAAAAGTACTCGTGTAGGGCATTTTGTTACGAGTGGGTAGCAAATGTGTTTTGGGAGAAATTGTAGCTTAAGAATATATGCAGAGGTTAGAGCGGCTCTTCTATTTTCTAGTGGGGGTTCGTTTGTTTCTATGTAAAGGCTGGTTATAGGAGACGTTCGGTGTGCACCTGATGAAATACGCAAGCCTGAGTTATGTACTGGGTCTAATTTTTTTAGGTATGTCGGTCTTGCTGAACCACACACTATGCAGCCATTATCTAAGGAGGAACGTGCTAAATAACGATAAATGTGTAGAAGACATGTTCTATCAGAGCCCCAATGTTTATATGACAGTACATTGAGTATATTTAATGACTGGGAAGCTTTCTTATTGAGGGTGGTTATGTGTGGTAGGAATGTGAGTTTTTTATCGAAAGTTATAACTGGAGATTTTTGTTTATTCTTTACTGGAAGTACGGTTTCATTTGGGTGTAGGGTGGGGTCAACCAGTAGGCCTCTTTTGAGTGAGAAGAGGACAGCAACTGTTTTTTGGGTTGAAAAATTAAACCCATTTTTGTCTGCCCAGATCGCGAGTTTATTCAATGTAATTTGTATTTGTCTCTCGCATGTGATAAGCTGGAGGATGCACTTGCTATTTGAACGTCATGGACATATACAGAATACATAACCGACCTAGGAATGATTTTTGCCATGGAGTTTATTTTTACTATGAAAAGTGTCGTACTTAAAATACACCCCTGCGGCACTGCATTCTCCTGGACGAATTTCTTCGAAAAAGTTGCACCCAGGCGCACATGGAATGAACGGTCGGACATGAAATCTTTCAGGCAGTTCAGCATCCTGGCACGGATACCAAGGTCTGCTAGGTCGTGGAGAATATTAAACCTCCAGGTGGTATCGTAAGCCTTATCGATATCGAAAAAGATTGCCAAACAGTGTTGCTTGTGCACGAATGCTTCTCGGACTGTATTTTCTAGGCGGACGAGATGATCTGTCGTTGAACACATTTTTTTACGTTTTTTAAATCCGCACTGGTGGATGTCAAGAAGTTCACGTGATTCAAGAGTGAACATCAGCCTTACGTTCAGGATATTTTCAAATGATTTGCGAGACAACTTGTGAGAGCTATATGCCTGTAACTGCCAGGGCTGGTTGGTGGCTTTGCAGGCTTCAGAAACGGTACAATCACGGCTTTTTTGCAAGCCTTCGGTATTTTTCACAGTACCCATACTTTCTTGAACCATTCTAAAAGTACGTTCACAGCGGCGTCTGAGAGGTGAGCCAGCATTTCATAGTGTATTTCATCAGGGTCGGTTGCCGTCTGTTTACGTGCGGACAGTACTTTTTGAATTTCGAGAAATGTGATTAATACATTATAGGCCTCATTTGTACAGCCACTTGTAGGAAGCTTTTGTTTTTCGGTTGTATGTTTGTGCTTCAGGAACGATTGAGTGTAGTGTGAGGAACTTGAAGCATTAGAAAAATGTTCCCCTAGTACGTCTGCCTGTTCCTCTACACTTGTTTGTTTGCCGGGAGCTGTTAAAAACGGGATTGTTAAAGGCGAGAAGCTGCCGTTTAATTTATGGACTTGTTCCCCCATTTTTTATATGTTGTTCAGCTGTTAACAGGTGATATGTAGGTCTTCCAGGAAGTTTTCTCAGCATCTCGATGGACGCGGCGTGCCTTGGCTTTCGCCTTTTTAAAAAACAAGGTTATCATGGGTTGGGTATCTACGGAAGATGCCGCAGGCTTTGTTTTGTTTCTTTTTTGCTTATTTACCTTCTTGTGTGTACCAGATTTTTTTATAATGTCGACCCACTCCCGAGGACTTAGGTATAGCTAGCGGCGCGGCATTAATAATACAGGTTGTCAGCAGTTTGTTTTGATCATCGACATTTAGATTACTTGAGAACAGGCGGGGGGGGGGGGGGCTGTTCTTGAAGTAGTGCCCAGTTTGCTAAGTGTAGCTTCCAACGACGTGGTTTGCTTGGGGTGATTTGTGGTGGGGATGATAAGTTAATTTTTACGGGAAGGTGATCACTTCCATAAGGGTTGTCAACAACATCCCATTTAAAATCTGTAAAAAGCGACGGAGAACTAAAGGATAAATCTACGCAGCTGATTTTTCCTGAGCTCGGAGAGCAATATGTGTGCTTTCCTGTAGCGAGCAGGCAGACATTATTTAATAAAATCAAATCTTCTGGGATACGGCCTCTAGTGTCTGTTTGGTCACTCCCCCAAAAAGATGAGTGTGCATTAAAATCCCCTACTACTAAATATGGATCCGGCAGTTCTTTAAAAAGTGCTTCGAAATCATGAAGTGTAACATTGAAATGTGGTTCCAGGTACACAGTACATATTGTAATTGTTTTAAAATCAAGGACGGTCACTGCTGCAGCTTCATATTTCGTTTGAAGCCTTATTTCATGAGTAGCAGCACCATTTTTCACTATTATCGCGGCACTTCCAGAGAGCCTACTCGCTTGCTCTCTGTCACAACGAAATACTTCGTAGTTTTTTCAAAAGTTCTTAGGTTGTGGTCCTAAGTTTGTCTCTTGTAAACATAAAGCCACAGGAGAAAATGAGTTTAAGATGTCTTTTATGTCGGTTTAGTTTTTAATAAGTCCACGACAATTCCAATGTACCAGTAACGCCATGTTTAATAATTTTGCAGGAGTGTGGCTATAAACAATTAGGTTCCTTGTGTTTGAGAACCCGTTATTGGGGTCCTTCCTTTTTTTCTTTTTTTCAAGTGAGTTGTGCCTTGGCAGTTGCGGGGGCGGACTAGAAGTTGTCTCCATGGCCTCTCCTGAGGCACTGGAGCTCCGCGACACCCCTGGTGTGCGTGTTTCAGGCCTCTTCCGTTAGGGAGATACCTTGGGGGCGGCCTACTTGAAGGCCGGAGGGCACTACTTACTAGGTGGCAGGACAGCTGATGCTGTCTCTGCCTGGGGCGTGGGTTGCTCTGCCTGAGGCTCGGTAACCGCGGCTTCAGCAGGTGTCGAAGGTTGGTGTGGCGCTACGCCCCGTCGCACCACATCGGCGAAGTTGCTTCTTCCATTGAAGGAGAATGTGTTTGTTAGCGTGACACGCCTTCTTGCTTCTTTGAATTAAATGTTTCCTTTGGTTTTCAACGTGATGATTTCTTTTTCTTTTTTCCAGGACGGAAACGCCCTGGAGTACGCGGCATGTTCTCCTTCACAGTTTACGCAATGCGCTGCACCGTCACTGTTTTCAGAAGTGTGGTCTTTAGAAACACATTTTGCACGAGTTCTGCGGCCCCGGCAACTCTCTGAGCCATGGCCGAACCTCTGGCAATTGAAGCATCTGCGGGGGTTGGGAATGTAGTGCCTTACAGGTATTTTCAAGTAGCCGACTTCTATTTGTTCAAGAAGTCTGTTGCTGTTGAAAGTGAGGATCGGGTGTTTTGTGATGATTTCTTTGTTGTCCTTCCGCATTTTGATCCGATGAACGTCTAGGACATCTTGGTCGGTGAGCCCTTCAAGCATTTCTCGTTCTGTTAGGTGTACGAAGTCGATTTCTGATATTACACCGCGGACAGTGTTGAGGGATCGATGGATGTAATGGAGACAGGGGTGTCCCCAATGGACGCGATGTTTGACAGTTTTTTGTGTTGAACATTGTCTCGACGTTCTAGCAGCAAATCGTCACTAGACATTTTTGAAAGCTTGTAGCCAGGGCCGAGGGCTTCTGTCAAGGACTTGGATACTGTGAATGGGGACAAGACTCTTGCTGGCTTCTATTGTACTTCGCTATGTATTACATGGCATTTTGGGAAGTTTTCTTTTCTGGAAAAATTCACTTGCTTCGGTCCGCCCTCTTTTATAAGAGAGGCGATGATTTCGGGGGAAAGGAGGAGCCATAGGAAAAAAATTGCTTTGTTCAGCCACGGTGCCAGCCGCCCCCCATGGAGCCCAACGGGGGACGCGACAGGGACATGGGAACAAGTCCTGCACACGCAAGCTGTACATCGAGACTATAACCTAATACGACGTATGTAAAGCGGACCAATGTATGAATGAATGAATATGTGGTTTTTACTGGCGCAAGGGCCAAGTATGGCAAAAGAGCGCCAAGGCAGTGTTAGTGATTTCGTGGTGGAATGATGAGTTCTGTGAAGATGTGACTTGGCTTTAAAGGGGCCTAAACATAGTCGCTGTAAAGTGCATAAAATCTACGTGCTATAAGATTATGACGATGTCTAATGAGTACTGTGAGCCTTACACTGCAATGCGGGAGAATGTTATGTTGTAAAGAACACGTCAGATCCAAAAATTAGCTACAGCACAACTGCCTCACCAGAGCCCTTGAAGCACAAGGGCCTGGAGGCATGTGCTATACAGTACAACTGTCCCAGCGGCA
This sequence comes from Dermacentor variabilis, assembly GCF_050947875.1. Taxonomy (NCBI): domain Eukaryota; kingdom Metazoa; phylum Arthropoda; class Arachnida; order Ixodida; family Ixodidae; genus Dermacentor; species Dermacentor variabilis. The sequence continues at coordinate 232,358,095 of NC_134569.1, read as the reverse complement.
TCATCTAAAGAGAGGAAGCGCTACAAATGTATGGGATAAATAACATGTAAGGCGGCATCTCTCAGCAAACCTGGGACTGTGTCTGTATTAAAAAGCGGTTCTGGACCGAGAAACATTGCAGGATGGAGAGAAATGTGCCGCTGGTATGCTGAGGAAAAATGTCTTTTTCTCTCAGATTCGGTTTGCCGACACTTTAGGAGGACGTGGAGTACGGTCAGCCTCTTCCCACATCCACCACAGGTTGGTGGCTCTCTTCCAGTAAGTAGAAAATTATGTGTGCCAAATGTGTGTCCTATTCTGAGACGACAGAATAGGACATCTGTACGGCACGATGCTGTAGTAGAGGGCCAGAGTCCTAACTGTGGCTTTATTAGGTGGAGTTTATTATCCGTTTCCGCGTCCCACAATCGTTGCACAGCCTCCTTCGCGAGAAAGGCCTCAGATCTGTGACAGGTACCTCAGCGGTAGGGTTAACGGCTTGCGATGTGATAGACGTGGTCATCTCGTCCACCAGAACGTTGCCCTCGATGCTCCTATGGCCAGGCACCCAGCATATAATCATATGCTGGTTAGATATGTACGCTTTACACAAGACGCTGTACAGTTCATTACGTACTGGATTTTTGTGTCTGTAGAGTGACATCAAGGCCTTCACAACGCTTAGAGGGTCTGCATATATCACTGATTTTTGAAGTTTTGATTTTCCTATATGATTTACAGAAGACAGTACTGCGTAGACCTCGGCCCTGAAGATACTTGTTTCCTGATGCAGTACACCAGATTTTGATAAGGATGGGACGAAGGCAGCATAGGACACCCCAGCATTTGACTTCGAGGCGTCTGTGTAGAACTCTGCGCTGGAGTGCTTGTGCTGGAGTTCTAGAATATGCATTGGGATTTCTATCTCTGGTTCGTGTTTTGTTAATTCAAAAAACGACATGTCACATTCTATCACCTGCGAATCCCAAGGTGGTAAAAGCTTGGTTGGATGCATTAGGCGAAGCTCGAGGAGTGGGACACGCATTTCATCACTAAGCTCCCTCACACGAAGCGAGAAAGGCTGTCTTACAGAGGGACGGTTATGGAAAAGTGTAGTACATGTCATATCGTTAGCCGTGTTAAAACATAGATGTTGATGATTGGAATGTATTTTCAGGAAATATGTAAGGGTGATGTAAGTTCTCTTTAAATGGAGGGACCATTCATTTGAATCCGCGCGTAAGCTTTCAGTAGGGCTTGTCCTGAAAGCTCCAGTGGCCATGCGGATACGTAGATGGCGAACCGGATCTAGAATTTTTAGTGCGCTCGGAGCGGCAGAGTTATATACAACGGCACCATGGTCGAATCGTGATCGAATTAGACTCTAATAAATATTTATCAGACACTTCCTGTTGCTACCCCATGTTGTGTGGGATAGAATTTTAAGTAAATTGATTGTCCTTAGACAGTTTTCTTTATGATATCTAATGTGCTGCATAAAAGTGAGCTGGGAGTCAAGTATAATACCTAGAAATTTGTGTTCTTTGTAGATAGCTATTTTATGTCCATACAGTCGGACACAAAGATCTGTACCAAGGCCTCTCTTTTTAGTAAAAAGAACACAAGAACTTTTGTGGGGGTTAGAAACCCACTTGGAAACCCCACTTGGAAACCTTGTTCAAGCCCTGCTGCTCCCGTTCTCTCGCATACTGCGAGGTTACAGGATTTGAAGCCGATTAGAATGTCGTCTGCGTAGATGGAATAAAGAATGGCAGGTAGTAATGAAGCACGGAGCGTGTTCATCTTCAGGATAAAGAGCGTACAACTAAGCACGACTCCTTGGGGTACACCTGTTTCTTGTGTGAACTGTCGCGACAATACGTTGCCGATTTTCACGCGGTAGATATGATTCAACATGTACATTTTAATTATTTTCAGCATATTTCCACAGATGCCAATTCCCGACAAGCCTCGCAAGATCCCGTAACGCCATGTTGTGTCATACACCTTCTCTATGTCAAGGAATATTGATAAAAAAAACTGTTTATGTAAAAATGCATCCCGAATATATCCTTCAATGCGTACAAGATGATCTGTTGTCGATCTGCGTTCTCTAAAGCCACACTGACAAAGATCAAGTATGTTGTTGAATTGAAGGAAATGTATGTTTCTGCGATTAATCATTTTTTTCAGAAAGCTTGCACAGGCAGCTTGTAAGACCCATCGGGCGATAGCTTGCCTCCAGGGATGGGTCTTTCCCTTGCTTCGAAACATGGACCACAACTGCTTCTTTCCATGTTTGGGGAAGGTATCCGTCAGTGCAAATAGTGTTTAAGAGTGCGAGTAGTGTAACTTGTGTGTCAGTGTGCAAGTTTTTGATCATATCTTACATGACTCGGTCAGTTCCCGGTGCAGAGCTGTCGCATGAGATCCAGGCAGCTCTCTACTCTGCAATACTGATTGGCCGGTTATATGCTTCCTCGTGTCTACAGTTACGTAGAACTGGCTTAAGCTCTTCTATTTCTTTATATTTAAGGAAAGATTGAGATAGTGTATTGAGCTCGACACACGCTCAAAGTTTTCCCCAGGAAAGTCTGCGTGGTCTTGCAAGGTATCCCCTTGGTCGTTGACCAGAGGCAACGGATGGATTTGTTGCCCTTGTAAGTTTCTCAAGGCATTCCACACTTTTGCCCGCTGCGTGTATGAATTAATGCTGGAGAGGAACCTCACCCAGCTTTCTCTCTTTGTCTGACGTCGCGTCCGCCTTCCCTGTGATTTAATCTGTTAAAAGTGGATTAGATTTTCGGTAGTAGGCGATCTGCGCAATACGCCCCATGTCTTGTTCTGCCTCTTTCGCGCCTCTCTACAGTCTTCGTTCCACCAGGAAAAACGTCTTCTAAGTGAAGCACCATTTGTCTGTGGCGTTTGATTCAGTCGAAACCTCAGCAGTCATGGAGGCATTACGGAATCGGGGTGTAGATGAGCCATATGTAAAAATACTGGAAGATATCTATAGCGGCTCCACAGCCACCGTAGTCCTCCATAAAGCAAGCAACAAAATCTCAATAAAGAAAGGCGTCAGGCAGGGAGATACGATATCTCCAATGCTATTCACAGCGTGTTTACAGGAGGTATTCAGAGACCTGGACTGGGAAGAATTGGGGATAAAAGTTAATGGAGAATACCTTAGTAACTTGCGATTCGCTGATGATATTGCCTTGCTTAGTAACTCAGGGGACCAATTGCAATGGATGCTCACTGACCTGGAGAGGCAAAGCAGAAGAGTGGGTCTAAAAATTAATATGCAGAAAACTAAAGTAATGCTTAACAGTCTCGGGAGAGAACAGCAATTTACAATAGGCAGCGAGGCACTGGAAGTCGTAAGGGAATATATCTACTTAGGGCAGGTAGTGACGGCGGATCCGGATCATGAGACGGAAATAATCAGAAGAATAAGAATGGGCTGGAGTGCGTTTGGCAGGCATTCCCAAATCATGAACAGCAGGTTCCCATTATCCCTCAAGAGAAAAGTATATAATAGCTGTGTCTTACCAGTACTCACCTACGGGACAGAAACCTGGAGGCTTACGAAAAGGGTTCTACTCAAATTGAGGACGACACAACGAGCTATGGAAAGAAGAATGATAGGTGTAACGTTAAGGGATAAGAAAAGAGCAGATTGGGTGAGGGAACAAACGCGAGTTAATGACATCTTAGTTGAAATCAAGAAAAAGAAATGGGCATGGGCAGGACATGTAATGAGGAGGGAAGATAACCGATGGTCATTAAGGGTTACGGACTGGATCCCAAGGGAAGGGAAGCGTAGCAGGGGGCGGCAGAAAGTTAGGTGGGCGGATGAGATTAAGAAGTTTGCAGGGACGGCATGGCCACAATTAGTACATGACCGGGGTTGTTGGAGAAGTATGGGAGAGGCCTTTGCCCGGCAGTGGGCGTAACCAGGCTGATGATGATGATGATGATTTGTCTGTGGAATAAACTTCTCGGCTAAATCAACAATAAAAGCGGTAAAATATGCGATGGCATCCCCCTATCTAAAGTAAAATTACTTATAAAATCTGGTGATAAATAAGATGATTCTTTAAAATGCTCCCAATCCGCTGATGCTAATTTCCATCGAGGAATATGCGGAGTATTTTCATGCAAAGTTATCAGGTTGAAACTTAGAGCGAATTGGTCACCTCCATACAATTTATAGATCACGGACCATTGTAGGTGAGGCAGAAGAGAAGAACCGATTGCTAAATCTATTGCTGAATATGTGTTGTGTTGGACACTGTAATACGTCGGCTCCTTCTTGTTAAACAGGTAGGCACTAGCTGTCAAAAGAAAATTTTCAATTACTCGACCTCTCGCGTCGCATTGGGAATCTCCCCACATCGTGTTGTGGGCATTAAAATCACCCACGAGTATGTAGGGGTCAGGAAGCTGATTAATTAGCTTAGGGAAACCGGTTTTTCTCAGGTGACAGGTAGTATGTATAAAGAGCACAGAGTCACTAGTTTGTTAAAAAGAATTGCCCGAACCGATAAGGCCACAAGGGGCCTCTGCAAGGCAATCTGTTGACAAGCTACAGATTTATCCGCAAATATTGCAACAGCGCCGGAGGCGTTAGCCTCGTTCCGGTATTTGCGATACATTATGTACTGACGTAAAAAGTTTGTCTGTGTGGGTTTCAGATGTGTCTCTTGAACACGCAGCAACGTTGGATTATGTTTGTGTAACAGTTCTTTAATGTCGTCGAGGTTACCCAAAAGTCCTCGTACATTCTACTGTAGTATTTGTGCTTCCATTATGATAATGTGTTGGGTGCTGTGTATTTAAGAGATAAGGGTTAGCTCACGGGCCTTTTTCAGGCGCCGTGACGGGAGTTATGTCTCTTCTGGAGTGATCGAGATTGCCTCGCCGTTCCTTAAGCGCTGGTGGCGCCGTCTTGCTGTTGGTTGTGTCCATCGCCTCTTGCGAGGAGCTGAGCACGAGCTCTTCCGAGCGCTTTGTTTGGCGTGAAGGCCTCGGCATATTAGACAGGGCCTTTGATATCACCTTCCCGGAGGTAGATGGCCCCTTCTGCTGGGTTGGCGTAGCAGCGCTAGCTGCAGGCGCCAGGGGGGCGGATGGCGTCACTGCCGCCTCACTGGGTGTGAGTCGGACAGTCGCCGAAGACCGTTGTGGCGCTGCCCCTTGACGCGCCACTTCGGCAAATGTGTTCTTAGGCAAGTAGGGTACCCGCCTGCGTGCCTCCTTGAAACTAATATTTTCCTTCACTTTTATCGTCACTGTTTTCTTTTTTTGCAGGATGGGCACCACCTTGAGTATGCGGCATGCTCCCCTTGAAAATTTACACAATGGAGAGTGTTCTCGCAAGCTTCAGAAGTATGTGCACTTGCAGTGCACTTCGCACAGGTTTGACGACCTCGGCAGCTGTGCTAACTGTGGCTGAAACGTTGGCATTTGAAAAATCTGAACGGATTGGGCACATATGGGCTCACACGGAGCTTGATGTACCCAGCCTCGATTGACGCGGGCAGGACACTTGCTCCGAAGGTGATTATCAAGTGCTTGGTTTGGATTTCTTTGCCAACTCGCCTAATCTGAATTCTTTTGACATTGATTACACTCTGTTCACTGAAGCCCTCCAAGAGTTCAGCCTCTGTGAGCTCCAGCAAGTCATCGTCCGACACAACGCCGCGGGTGGTGTTCATAGTACGGTGCGGGATTACTGTTAGTTGGTTATCCGCAAATGACACTAGCTTAGGCAGTTTCTCGTATTGCTTCTTATCGCCCAGCTCCAGGAGGAGATCACCGCTTGCCATCCTGGTAGCTTTATAACTCGAAAAACATCAGTCAAAGTCTTTGATACAAGGAACGGTGAAATAGTGCGTACTGGTTTGCCGGGTTTTTCCGAATGAACTACATGGAAACGTGGGAAGTTGTGGACTTGGCGTCCGGAAAACTGAAAAACTTAATCGCTGCGCCCTCTTTTCTGAGGGCAATCAGGGAGTGGAGGAAAGGAGCTATCCATAAAGATATGTGAGATTTTGGCAGTAACGCCAGCCACCCACCATGGAGTCCTACAAGGAGACGCTGCACGACCCGTGAAACATGGCCTGCAAACGCCAGCTGTACGTTACCACGATAACTAAATATGAAATAACCTAGGTTGTCTATTCAGAAAAGGTTAGCTCTTGCTGCCTGGAAGAAATGGAAGTGAAGGGGAAGCCAGAAGAAGAAAGCAAAGGTGGAAAGTAAGGGAAAAACGAAGGTTGTAGGAAGAGAGAGACAGGAAAAGGCAACCATTGATTTCCCCCAGGTGGTTCAGTCCGGGGGTCAAAGAGGTGTGTTGCCTCCGCCGGGGGGCCTTAAAGGTCCGAACACCCGGCACCGGCTCAACCTCCAGGATCCCCCTTTCCCCGGACACGGCTAAGCCGTGCACGGCTACACGCGAGAGGGTCCAACCCGCGTATGCTCGGGTACGTGGTGTCGCGACACACCAAACGCCTGCTGACGCAGACGCCCCTGCGGGGGTAAAGCGGACCAAATTGATAGGTTTCACATGAATCTCAAAAAATTTAATATTATGTAAATACAGCTTTGGCGGAACTCTTGTACACAACTTAAGAAATTGACGTAACATATCAATCGGCAAAACAAGGTTGTCCGCCTTCAATGATATGAAAATTGAGGCTTTGAATGGAAATTCCGCTTCCAACAGTAACTAGAATTTAAATTTCTCTCTCAAATGCGACAAATATGATTAAAATCGGTCGGGGGTTATCTCAGAAAAACGTTTTTGCGTTTTGCAGGTATTTCAATAGGTCGCGTCGGAGTTGGGCCCGAGCTAAAGCTTCCTCTGAATCAAGATGGAAAGCGGACAAACCACCAGGAACACGCTTACGGAGCCATATGTTTGACATCCCAAAAGGCTACGTGCGTCAGGTTAACTTTACAGACTTTCTTTTTCGGCGCCAGTTAGGTTTTCTGAGTCCGCTTAATTGGAAAAGATCTGTTCGCATAGCTCTTACTGAAGGATGTTTTATCAAAATGTCTTCCCTCGGCTAGATAATCAAGAGGACGTGCTCCAAACTACTAATTTCCTCTAACCATTATAATCAATACTTGTAAATTTAATTCACGTAGCTTCGTTAATTACGCGCACAACGTCACAACTTATCCGTATCTGGAGGTTACCAATATGAACACTCGAATGATACAATGATCTCACCAAGACATACATTAGTTAGTATTTTTACTTGGTCCAAAAAAAGACAGCCGGCATAATGATAGTGCAGTAGGCTTCCTATGAAGCAAGTGGGAAAGCATGGACAGGTTTTCGTCGCGCAGATCAATTTCATGAGCTTAAACGCACGTGCCAAGCCGTGCACTTCTGCCTCTGCAATGGATTCTTCTAAATTATTCAAGAAGCACCTGAGCGCTACGGTACAGCGCAGAAGGTGTGCAAGAACATTATGTGCGCTCCTGATTACATTTCGTAGCGTTGCTGGCATCGGGCACGATTTCCTGGTGTCACTAAGAATAAAAAAATGGCCGTGGTTTAGCTCTGCTTCGACCAGGTTGAATTTCCAAAGCAAAGTTTCCTGGGCATGTTGCAACCTCTTGCTGTCATTCTTCCTAGCTTGCTTAGCTTTCCCCTTAGAATTTAACTGTTCCGAAGCAGTAGAGAAACTAGATTCAGATATAAACTCTTTGTCGGTAATTTCCATGGCGAGACTGATCAACCAACGCGTAGCACACCGCTATACATCCCAGTGAAGCCGCCACGGAGCGAGCGCAAGGCGAGGAGGCCATCATATGAACGGAGAGACCACCTGTTAGGCCCGGCGCCGACTCGGGGGCCACGGCACACACAACGCGCGGCTCCCTGCTAGCTGCGGCGGGGAGCATGCCGACGTCACGCGTTGTCATAGCAACGAAGAGAGCAGACGCCCCACCACCTACTAAGCGCAGCGCCGGCTCTGGGGGGACCACCTCATACGCGACGAGCAGTTAGACCTGGCGTAGTATTGCTTTCGCAATAAAAGTCGGGGAACGTTTAATTGATGGTGGTGGTAAACATTTATTACTTTAGCCTTTTTACGACATTACTTGTGAGGGGGCTCAGGAGCGCGTAGGGTGGGGGGTCCGGGCGTTTGTGGCCCTCGGCGACCCTCAGAGCCAAGTCCACCAGCCGTATTTGGTCGGCTGGGTTGGAGCTAGACATCGCGGTCTCCCATCCCTCGACGTCGGTGAGTTGCCACTCAGAGGGTGGCTGGAGCTCAGGGCATCAGAACATTATGTGATGGAAGTTGGCTCTAGACGCGACGCAGAGCGTACATTCCTGTCGAGACAGGCCTGGATAAAGCAGGGCGAGAAAAGCTGGAGAAAGAAAAGTTTGTCCCTGAAGCTGGCGCCAGGTATTTTGTTGGAATTTTGTTTAGGATTTATCTGGGGAGGATATCTCAACCGCACTTCGCGGTAGTGAAGGGCGATCTCTTGATATTCGACCAATCGGTCTCTGGCGTTATCCAGGTCATCGGACGGCGTGACTCGGTTGACGGCTACTCGAGCGATAGAATGGGCCATTTCTTTGCCTGGATGGCCTGCGTGCGCGGGCACCCAGATGAGCCTAATTGGTCTGAGGGTGTATGATGACTGAGAACTTTCAGTGCCGGTTCATGAACTCGGCCTTTCGAGTAGTTGCGGATTGTAGTTTTGGAGTCGCTAAGGATAACCTCGGCAGTGATGGTTGAGATGGCCAGCGCTATGGCAGCCTCCTCTGCCTCTATGGATGTGCGCGCCTGTATTGTGGCAGCTGTGATGAACCAAATTTATGTGACACTTCATTTACGGCACAGGCTGGTACTTGGGTAGCTAGCGGCGTCGACACACACTGTGGGGTGTTTGTGTTGGTGTTGTTTTTAGAGGGCTTTGGTCTGCCTGCATGCCTGGTGATGCACGGGGTGCATGTTTTTAGGCAGGGGGAGAATAGTGATGCAGTTTTGTATGTCCGATGGTGAAAGACATGTCTGTTGGGCCATGGAAGTCGGGATTAGTCCAAGTTTGTCCAGGATGTGCCAGCCTGTTCGTGGTAGAGGACAGCCTCTCAATTTAGGCTGTGCGACGGGCTTCCGTGAGCTCATCAAATGTGTTATGTACCTCCATGCGAAGGAGGCGCTCGTTTGGCGTGTGCCTGTAGAGGTTATGTGCCGTCTTATACGCTTGACGTTTAAGGGCATCCACTTTTTCCGTTTCCGCCCGGTTGAGATGTAGGTATGGGAGCGAGTATACTACTCTGCTTATGACAAAGGCCTGCATTAACTTTCTCAAGTCATGCTCTCTAACCCCATTGTGTCTATTGGCTTCCGCTTAATCAGGCGCATAGTGTGATGTACTGTGGTGGTGAGTTTGTTCAAGGTCGCCCTATGTCTGCCGTTGTTCTGTATGACCATGCCAAGCACCCGTACCTGTGAGACCTCTGGAATGGAGTACGTTGGTTGGTTCGTTAGTTTGGGCTTAATGGCACAAAGTCAACTAAGGCCATGCTGCGCCAGACACAAGACAAAACGAAATGCAACGTTAGAGTAGGTAAACCTGTATTACATTTTAGTTGGCGTAAGTGACCAGTTTTTTCTGAAAAGTCGAACACGTTAGCAAATGGCACTAGGGGGTCATCTGCTAGTAATAGGGCAGGGTGTAATGGAGTGTAGAGATTATATAGGCTGTGTAAGAACCTCCGTCTCAGTGTGTCGATGTGTGGACATGTTATAAGGATGTGTATGACTGTCAGAGGTTCAAGGCATTTATCGCAGGTTGGCGGGTTTTCCTTTCGGAGGAGAAAATTGTGCGTCAAATGTGTGTGTCCGATTCGAAGTCGACACAAGATCACCTCGTAGAACGGTTGCTGGTGACTGCATGATTTCCATTCGCCGAATAATGGTTTATTAAGATGCAGCTTGTTTTTTCTACTATTGTCCCATTCGTGTTGCCACTATGATTGATTAATGATTAAAGTTTATTGGCGCAAGGGCATCTAAGGCTAAAGAGCGCCAGGGCATGTTTGTGTTCAGTGAAATTTGGGTTTAGCGCTATGACTTAAAATAGAGGCTGTATAGGGGCCTACACGTCAAACAAATCTATAAATACTAGTGTATGAATTCTCAAATAATTGCCAAGATAAATATAAAGCCTTAAATGTATTGGTTATAGGCACACATGGTAAATTGTTGGGCATTAACCGGGTCCCTTGCCGTACAATTCTTCCTTACGCAAGAAGTGCAAGACAGCTCAGACATACTTTTGTGCATCAGATTGTGCCTCACCTGTGAGGCACAATCTGATGGTTAGGATGATATTAGATGATGTCTAGAAAGTTAACTTCTGCTAGATAATTAGGCACTCTTTTAAAGGTAAAAAATGCATCCTCTGATCAAAACATTGAGGGATGGGAGTGTATATGATCTGAGAAAAATTCCCTAAAATGAGCCATTCGCTCTCGATGAAGTTGAAGACATTGAATGAGGACATGTAGGACGGTTAAGTTCTCACCGCAGCGTGTGCACGTCGGTAGGTCAGTTGCAGTAAAGAGGTATTTGTGTGTGCCGTAAGTGTGTCCTATTCTGAGTCGTGCCAGTGTGACTTCGGTGTGTCTATGAAGCTTCAGTGGGAAATATTTGGTTAACGGCGGTATAAGCAGTTGGAGCTTATTTTCAACTACATTGTCCCATTCAGCTTGCCAATGATTACGGAGCGTCTTTCGTACCACAGGTTTCATGTCCACGCCAGGTATCCAGCTTACATCAACGGTATTCCGATGAGCCGCTTATCCAGCATTTCTGTCCGCCATTTCATTGCCTGCGATCCCAGAGTGGCCTGGTACTCAGCATACAACAAGAGCTAGGTTTTGTTTATACTCTACGTGAATGTGTTTAAGGAGCATGTTTAATACAGGGTTTCGGCTTGCTTTGCCACAGGACAGGGCTGTGACAACGTCTAAGGGATCTGTGTATAATAGAGACTTTTGTATTTTGTGCTGTACTAAATGCTTGGCAGTTATCAGTATACCGTACGCTTCTGCTGTAAAGATGCTGCTACGTTTAGGTAAGGTTTTAGAGTTGGAGAAGTTTGGGCCATGGGCTGCATATGATACCGAAGTTGCAGACTTTGAAGCATCAGTGAAAAATGCAATAGATTTATACCTGTCTTCAAGGGCCAAGAAATCTTGCTGAATGAGGGAATTGGACAACTCTTTTTCTTAATTTCTGTAAAGGACAAGTCACCGGTGACTGTACATTCATCCCAAGGTGGGATGTGTTCAACGTAGTCGCTTTCTGCAGATCTATAACATCTAATCAAAGTTTTTCTGCAATGGATTTTACTGCTAATGGGAAGGGCGGGGCGTGTGAAGGCCTGTTTGAATACAAATGACATGTGGACTGATCACTTATGAGTGCTTTGCATGGATGTTGTTTCAGCGAAATGGTGCTTATTGCGTAGGTGACTCCGAGATATGTACGCCGATAATCCAGTGGCCACAGATCCGGTTCTGCATAGAGACGTTGGACAGGGCTGGTACGAGAGGCACCAAGTGCTAGGCGAATACCTAAGTGATACATAGGATCCAGTAGCTTAAGTGCTGTCTTTGAAGCCAACTTATAAACAATACATCCATAGTCGATGCGTGACAACACAAGGCTTTCAAAAAGAGATATGCGACAGTGCGTATCTGCTCCCCACGACTGGTGAGATAAAATCTTTAACAGGTTCATTGTTTTAACACATTTCAGCTTCAACTCTTTTAGATGCTGCACGAATGTTAGCTTTGTACCGAAGATTACACCCAAAAATTTTTGTCCCTTTCTAATGACCAGGCTTCTCCCATTCATCCTTATGCCAGGGTCAGGACATACCCCTCTTCGTCTGGAAAACAGCACACAGGTTGTCTTTTCTGCACTGAATTTAAAACTGTTTTCCTGTGCCCATCTGGCGAGCCGATTAACCGTTAACTGTATCTGGAGTTCACATATGGACAGATTGCAAGATTTAAAGCTCACTTGGATGTCGCCCACATAGACAGAATAAGACACCACGGATGGTATAGCAGAGCGGAGAGAGCTCATTTTGATTAGGAAAAGTGTGCAACTTAGCACTCCTCCCTGTGGTAAGCCGTTTTCCTGAACAAAAGTGCGCGAAAGTACACTGCCCATTCTTACGCATAACTTTTTTTCGGATAGGTAATTTTGCAAGATCTTTAGCATGTAGCCACCAATTCCACAGGAAGCCAGGTCTTGCAGAATACCGTACCGCCAGGCAGTATCATATGCCTTCCCAAGATCAAAGAATACAGATAGACAGTATTGGCTGTGTACAAATGCATCACGTATATATGACTCAAGGAGAACAAAATTATCGGTTGTAGACCTTGCTCTTCGGAAGCCAGAGTGTTGAGGATCCAATATACCATTATATTCCAAAAAATACAAGGCGACGGTTAATCATTTCTTCAAATACCTTAAGTAAACAGCTTGTGAGTGCAATTGGTCTGTATGTGTTAAGGAAGGGTGGTTGCCGTGTTTGAATATTGGCAGGACTGTCGCATCACATCTTCAGTCACCATTGAAGTCTCCGATTACTATATAGGCTTCGGGAAGCTGGTCAATGAGTTTTTTTCAAATTCTGCTGTGTCAAAACATTCATCAGGCGATATATATATGGCGCAAATAGTTATAAGTTGGTTGAACAATATAGCCTGAACAGCCACTACTTCAAATGAACTCTGAAGTGACACATGCTGGCATGCTACTGACTTTTGGGCTATGATTCCCACGCCACCTGAAGAATAATTACCATTATTTCTATATTTACGGAAAATGATGTACTGTCTTAAGAAGTTCTTGTGTAGAGACTTTAAATGTGTTTCTTGAACACAGAACAGTCGTGGCTTATGTTCCCCTAGTAGATCTTTGACATCGTCTTGATTGCGAAACAGGCTGCTGGCATTCGACTGAATTATTTGTGTAGCCATACCGAGGAAGATTTTTGTTGTCTTTGTACAAGAGCAGGTGGTAAAGATAGATGGATATGTATACTAGGGCGGTAACCGTTTAGGTTACCGGTGCGTTTCTTTGAACCGTTACAGGTATTTTATCTCTTCTAGTGCACTCTGGAAAGCGCTGATCTTTCAGCGTCGATGACGCCGGGGATATTTGATCGACCTCTATAGCCTCCTCAGAGGCACTGGAGGATCGTGAACTAGGCGCTGAAACTCGCGTCCCAGGCCGTGGAGTTCGGATAAGCTTTGGGACCTGCGGAACCGGAGTCGGCATGTCCACCTTCGATGTTGATGGAGCAGCACTTGCTGCAGCCACCAGGGGGGCCGGCGGAGTGATTACCGGACCACTATCAAAAAAGATTACCGCCACCTCGGAAAAGCATGTCTGATTTACGTATGACAGACGTATCCTTGCTTCGTGAAATGTTAGATTTCCTTTTACCTTTAGTGCAATGATTTTTTTTTATTGCTTCCATTTAGGGCACGTTCTAGAGTAGGTTGGATGGCTTCCATCACAGTTCACGCAATGTGGAGTTGACTAACAAGTGTCTGATGGATGGTCGTTCGAGCTGCATTTCGCGCAAGTCTGCCTTCCTCGGCATGTCTGGCATCCGTGCCCATACCTCTGGCACTTAAAGCACCGTCGAGGATTTGGGATGTACGGCCATACACGTACTTTGATATAACCTGCATCCACTGTACTAGGTAACACACTGATACAAAAGGTTCCTACAATGTGCTTTGTTCGAAGTTGTTCGTTATTCCTGCGGATTATAATTCGCTCTACTTTGACGACATTTTCTTTCTGAAAACCATCAAGCCACTCTTCGTTACTAAGGTCCATGAAGTCGTCTTCGGATATTTCTCCACGACTCGTGTTCATGGTCCGATGCCCGGGCACAGTGACCGCTATATCGCCTATGCATTTCAATTCAGCGATCTTATCATCATCATCAGCAGCAGCAGCCTGGTTACGCCCATTGCAGGGCAAAGGCCTCTCCCATACTTCTCCAACAACCCCGGTCATGTACTAATTGTGGCCATGCCATGCCGGCAAACTTCTTAATCTCATCCGCCCACCTAACTTTCTGCCGCCCCCTGCTACACTTCCCTTCCCTTGGGATCCAGTCCATAACCCTTAATGACCATCGGTTATCTTCCCTCCTCATTACATGCCCTGCCCACGCCCATTTCTTTTTCTTGATTTCAACTAAGATGTCATTAACTCGCGTTTGTTCCCTCACCCAATCTGCTCTTTTCTTATCCCTCAACGTTACACCTATCCTTCTTCTTTCCATAGCTCGTTTCGTGGTCCTCAATTTGAGTAGAACCCTTTTCATAAGCCTCCAGGTTTCTGCCCCGTAGGTGAGTACTGGTAAGACACAGCTATAGTATACTTTTCTCTTGAGGGATAATGGCAACCTGCTGTTCATGATCTGAGAATGCCTGTCAAATGCACCCCAGCCCATTCTTATTCTTCTGATTACTTAAGTCTCATGATCCATATCCGCCGTCACTACCTGCCCTAAGTAGATGTATTCCCTTACGACTTCCAGTGCCTCGCTGCCTATTGTAAATTGCTGTTCTCTTCCGAGACTGTTGAGCGTTACTTTGGTTTTCTGCAGATTAATTTTTAGACCCACTCTTCTGCTTTGCCTCTCCAGGTCAGTGAGCATGCATTGCAATTGGTCCCCTGAGTTACTAAGCAAGGCAATATCATCAGCGAATCGCAAGTTACTAAGGTATTCTCCATTAACTATTATCCCAAATTCTTCCCGATCCAGGTCTCTGAATAACTCCTGTAAACACGCTGTAAATAGCATTGGAGATATCGTATCTCCCTGCCTTCGTTAAATTGAGGTTTATACTTCAATTCAATCAGCAGGTCTCCATTGCTCATCTTTGTGGCTTTTTAGCCAGCTTCTATTGTGTTGCCAAGGCATTTCGCCACCAAAAGGGGGAGAAGTTACGTACGCTCGTGTTGCTTTCAGTGTGAATTTTATGGTACCTAAGAAATTTTCTTCATTTTTATCAAGAAGAATTGAAGGTTACATCGGTGCACCCTCTTTTTAGAGGGCGATCAAGGGAATTTGGTTTGCTAGAAGCCATATGGAGATCACGAGTTCAGCAGTAGCGCCCACCGCCCACCACTAAGCCCAACATGAGGACGGAGCAGGTCTTACGATTAAGACAAGCCCTCGCCAGTTGTACGGTGCTACTATAACCGAATCTGGAGTAGCCAAGGTTGGCTACTCACATAAGGTTAACCCTCGCTGCCAGGAAAGTCGGAAATAAATAGAAGAGTGGAGAAAACAGGAAAGATTTAAAGAAAGAAAAAAGACACAGAATGGAGAGAGGGACAGGCATTACAAACTAAGCAAACATGAATTTGAGTCTTTTATAGATACATTGCCTGAACCCTATGTTGTTCTTGGCGATTTAAATGCACATAACTACCTCTAGGGCGACGCTCGTAAAGATGCGCGAGGACGTCTTGTTGAACAGTTCCCTTTTTCTTCTATAAGAAGGAACACACATATTATTCTATTCCAAACAGAACCTATTCTTCAATAGATCTTTGCATAGTCTCCCCATCTGTACTGCCTGAACTTGAATGGGAAGTTACCGACCACCCTTACAGCAGCGACCACTTCCCTATACTGCTAAGATCACCTAAAGAAAACGAATATCCACCACACGCTCCTAGGTGGAAGATTGAGACAACTCATTGGGAGAAATTTCGATCTCTTACTAGTATCTCAGGGGCTGACCTGTCTTCGTTAGGAATTCATGCTGCAGTCGAGTTCTTTACAGCCTTCAAAATAGATGTCGCATCTAAATGCGTATCAGAATTAAATGATTTGGCCTGCAAACCGCGTGTCCCGTGGTGGAACGACGATTGTAGGAACGCTCGTAAAAAACAGAACAGGGTGTGGGGGTTGCTACGCGCTTCTCCTACTGCTCAGAATCTTATCAACTTTAAAGAAGTAAAATCCCAAGGCAGGCGAACCCACCAAAATGTCAAACGGGAAAGTTGGCAGAAGTTTATATCGCGTATCAACTCGTTTACTGATGAGGCCTAAGCCTGGAACAGGGTTAATAGGATAAGAGGGCGACAAGCATATTCACTCCCTTTGGTAAACACACAAGGCGATACGCTACAAGATCAGGCGGACTCACTTGGGGAGTACGTTGAGAGCGTGTCAAATGCCAACCATTCGTCTCAATTTTTTTCTGAAATATAAACAAATAGAAAAATGTAAGGCACTTGTAAGAAAATGTCAGCAGAATGAACCATACAACTGTGCTTTTAGTATTGCCGAGTTGAGAGCTGCCTTGAGCGCATGCAAGAGCTCTGCACCGGGATCTGACAGAATCATGTATGAAATGATCAAAAACTTACACAAAGACACCCAAGTTACACTAGTCACAATTTTAAACACCATTTGGGCTGCAGGATACCTTCCGACTGCAAGGAAAGAAGCCATTGTGATCCCGGTTGTGAAACAAGGCACAGATCCTTCCTCAGTGGCAAGTTACCGCCCGATAGCCCTTACAAGTTGAATTTTTAAAGTATTTAAAAAAATGGTTAATTGGCGACTGATTCATTTCCTTGACCCGAGCAAAATCCTTGATCCCTATCAGTGTGGCGTCAGAGAAGGGCGCTCCACAACTGGCCACCTTGTACGTGTAGAAGCAAATATCCGGGGTGCATTTGTACACAAACAGTTTTTCTTATCCATACTCATCGATATTGAGAAGGCATACGATACAACGTAGCGTTACGGAATCTTAAGAGACTTGTCAGAAATTGGCATCCATGGTAATATGCTAAACCTAATAGAAAGCTATCTGTCCAGTCGTACCTGCCGTGTAAAAGTAGGTAATCTACTTTTGCGTCCTTTTACGCAAGAAACGGGTGTACCCAAGGAGGCGTGCTCAGCTGCACGCTCTTTATCGTGAAGATGAACACGCTTCGCGGTTCATCACCACCGGCCATCGTTTACTCTGACTACGTGGACGACATTCAATATAGCCATTAAATCCTGTAACCTCGCAGTGTGCGAGGGACAGGTACAGCACGGTTTGAACAAAGTATCAAAATGGGCAGACAAAAACGGATTTAAAATCAATCCTAACGAAAGCTCTTGTGTTATTTTACAAGGGAGAGAGGACTGATCCCAGATCCTTGCATAGAACTGGGTGGACAACAAATACCTGTTAACGAGCACAAATTTATAGGTGGTATACTTGAGTACAGACTCACTTTCGCTCCCCACATTAAACATCCTAAAGGAAAATGTCTGAAAGCAATGAACATAATGAAACTTCTGTCCAAGACTACATGGGGTAGTGACAGGAAGTGTTTAATAAAGCTCTAAATAAAGCCTCATTCGATCAAGATTAGACAATGGTGCCATGATTTATCCCTCTGTCGCCCCGAGCGCGCTAAATATGCTATACCCAGTCCTTGAATGAATGAATTTGTGGTTTTTATTGGCGCAAGGTCCAGGTATGGCCAAAGAGCGCCATGCATGTGTTATTGATTTCTTAATAGAGTGATGGGTTCTATGAAGTTGATGTTACGTGGCTGTAAAGGGGCCTAGAATATAGTCACTGTAAAGTGCGTAAAATGTACGTGTAATAAAATTATGGCTATGACAAATGATGAGTACTATGGGCATTTACGTGCATTGCAACAAATTCATACGATAAAAAATGCATAAGTTTCTAAAATTCACTAGAGCACCATGGTCTCTTGGAGCCCTTGAGACACAAGCGCCTGGAGGCATGTGCTATATATATAAAACAAATATTTGAGCGGCACCCTCTGTAGAGAGGATGCGCTACGAAACCTTTGGGCTATTCACGTGCAAGACCACAACTTTTAAAAAACCTAGAACAGCTTGGGTGGTAAAAAGGGGTTCTTTACCAATAAACATAGCAGGATGGAGAGGGAGACAATAGCGGTACGCTAGAGGAAAATGTTCTCTTCTTTCTCTTTGGGCTTCCCGACACTCCACAAGGACGTGGAGGATGGTGAGCCGCTCACCACATCTACGACGGGTTGGAGGTTCATTGCCAGACAATAGAAACTTGTGAGTACCATATGTGTGTCCTATTCTGAGTCGGCAGAATAGGACGTCTACTCTTCGTGATTTAGTAACGGAGGGCCAGAAACCTAACTTTGGTTTAATCAGATGGAGCTTATTATTAGTTTTGCTGTCCCACGAGCGTTGCCAGTGTCTTCTGAGTTTAGTTCGCAAAAAAGGCTTGAGATCTGTGGTAGTTATAGCAGTGGCATGATTTATAGCTTGAGATGTAATTGATGTGGCCATTTTGTCAGCCAGCACATTACCTTCGATGCATCTATGGCCAGGAACCCAGCAAATTATTACATGTCTACGAGCTGAATAAATATTGCACAGATACGAGTAAAGCTGAATAAGAACGGGATTTTTGTGTTTTCTTAAGGACATGAGCGCTTTTACGACACTTAACGAGTCCGTAAATATAATTGCTTTTTCTAGTCCTAATTTCTTTATGTGTTTGACTGCAGACAATTCTGCATAGGCTTCTGCGGTAAATATACTGGTATGGGGATTCAATACACCTGATTCAGAAAAAGAGGAGCCAACAGCCGCGTAAGACACGCCGACATGCGATTTTGATGCATCGGTGTAAAATTCAGGACAAGAATACTTCGATTGGAGTTCATGGAAATGCATCCGAAGTTCGAGTTCCGGTGCATGTTTTGTAAGCCTTACAAAAGATATGTCACATTCAATCATCTGCCACTCCCACGGAGGTAGATACTTCGCTGGAGACATACAGCGGTGTTCGAAGAGTGGGGCACCCATTTCAACGCTTAGCTCCCTTACGCGCAGCGAAAAAGGCCTTCTCCTTGAGGGTCGATTGTGGTAAAGGGCAGTGTACGTCAAATCACTAATGGTTTTAGAACATGGATGATCAAGATTACCATGCATTTGAAGAAAATATGTGCAGCTGATATATGATCTCTGCATATGGAGTGACCACTCATTCGATTCTACGTATAAGGTTTCGATCGGGCTAGTTCTGAACGCGCCTGTCGCCAGACGTATACCGATGTGGTGGACGGGATCCAGCATCTTTAGCGCGCTCGGGGCGGCAGAGTTGTATACTATGGCACCGTAGTCTAGCCGTCATTGAACGAGGCTCTTGTAAATATTCATTAGACATTTCCTGTCGCTACCCCATGTTGTGGGAGATAGCATTTTCAGCAAGTTCATTGTTTTTAGACATTTAGTCTTCAGGTATTTTATGTGCGAGATGAAAGTAAGCTTACAGTCAACTATTACACCTAGAAATTTGTGCTCTTTCTAGACAGGTATTTGCTGTCCACGCAGTTCCACGCTCGGGTCTGGAACCAGGCCGCTCTTTCTTGCAAAATACGTTCCCGACTTTCACGCGGAATGTACGGTTGGACAAATAGCTTTCTATTAGGGTGAGCATATTGCCACGGATGCCCATTCCTGACAAGTCTCTCAAGATTCCGTAGCGCCACGTTGTGTCGTACGCCTTCTCCATATCGAGGAACACGGATAGGAAATACTGTTTATGCAGAAAGGCGTCGCGAATGTTCCCCTCAATGCGCACAAGGTGATCGGCTGCGGGCCGCCCCTCTCTGAATCCACACTGAAAGGGATCAAGCATTTGGTTTAATTCCAGGAAATGTATGAGTTGCCGATTAATCATTTTCTCCAACAGCTTACACATGCAACTTGTGAGGGCTATCGGGCGGTAACTTGACGCTGCTGAAGGATCTTTACCTTGCTTCAGAATGTGAATCACAATCGCTTCTCTCCATGCAAGTGGAAGGTATCCAGCAGCCCAAATAGTGTTGAAAAGTGCAAGTAAAGTCAGCTGTGTATCAGTGTGTGCGTTCTTAATCATGTCGTATATAATTATATCTGGCCCTGGTGCAGAGCTCTTGCATGAGATTAAGGCAGCTCTCAGCTCGGCAGTACTAAAGGGGCGGTTATATGTCTCATTCGCTGAACATTTACGATCAAGTGGCTTACTTTCTGCTATTTGTTTTTGTTTTAGGAATAACTTCGAATAATTGGTGGCGCTGGACACTCGTTCGAAATGCTCTCCGAGAGCATCAGCCTGCTCTTCCAGGCTATATCCTTTATCATTTACCAGGGGTAATGGATGAATTTTGTGTCCCTTTAGCCTTCTTACACCATCCCATACTTTTTTCTCTTGTGTGTAAGAAGTGATATCTGATAGAAATCTAACCCAGCTTTCTCTTTTTGCCTGTCGTCGTGTGCGCCTCCCTTGCGACTTGGTACGCTTGAACTCAATTAGATTCTCCACATTTGGTGATCGACGAAGCCTGCCCCATGCCCTATTCTGCCGCTTTCGCGCTTCTTTACAATCTTCGTTCCAACACGGGACACGTCTTTTGGATGAAAGACCATTTGTTGGTGGTATGCACTTTTGCGCTGCGTCGATAATAAAATGAGTAAAATATGATACGGCATCATCTATATTATAAATTCTAAAAAGTCCCGTGGTAAATAAGTACATTCTTGAAAACTTTTATAATCGGCTGAGGCTAATTTCCATCGAGGGACATGCGGTGGAGAATCATATTATGTTGTTTAGTTTAGAGTGACTGGGAAGTGATGGCTTCCATAAGGATTCTTGATGACATTCCATTTCAGGTCAGACAGAAGACAAGCAGTACCAATTGCTAAGTCTATAGATGAGTATCTGTTGTGATGCACACTGTAATAGGTAGGCTCCTTGTTATCAAGTAAGCATGCACCAGATGTCAAAAGAAAATGTTCTATCAGCCGACCTCTCGCGTCACAACGGGAATCACTCCACAGGGTGTTGTGGGCAATAAAATCCCCCACGAGTATGTAGGGTTCCGGAAGCTGATTAATGAGATTGTAGAAATCTGATTTGTGAAGGTGATAGTTTGGGGGTATGTAAATTGAGCAAACAGTGTCCAACTTATTACAAAGAACTCCTCGCACTGATACTGCTTCGAGGGGTGTCTGTAGGGCTACATGACGACAAGCTATAGACTTGTCTACGACGATTGCTACACCACCGCACGACGCGTTAGCCTCGTCACGGTCTTTTCTGAAGATGGCGTAGTTACGAAGAATGTTTGTGTGCTTCTTAGATGAGTCTCTTGAATACACAGCACCTTTAGATTATGTTTATGTAGGAGTTCCTTGACATCATCTAGATTGTGAAGAAGACCCCTGACATTGCAATATAATATTTGTGTATCCATAGGGAAAGTGTATGGTGATGTGTGTTCAAGAGAGGAAAACTATGTTATCGCACAGGAACCTTGCCAGGGCCTGTGATGCGGGATTTGCCTTTTTTGGGCAGCTCCTGAGAGCTTCGCCAATCCTTCGGCGTCTGAGACGCCGATACACTTGATGTATCCATCGCCTCCATAGAGACGCGGGATGCCCGCTCGCGGTGTACGATCGCGGGTGTTTCGGGCTTCTCGGTGCGAGCAGAAGCCCTAGATGTCGTGGAGCCTGCAAGTCCGGTTGACTGCTGGCTCTTGCTGGGTAGCGGAACAGCACTAGCTGATCCCGCAGTGGGGGCGAGTGGCGCTACCGTCGGTCCACTTTGCGTGGTCCTAACGGCCGCCGAGAACCGTTGTGGCACTGCCCCCTGCCGTGCCACGTCGGAGAAAGAAGGCCCCACAAATGAGAGGCGTTTTCTAGCTTCTTTGAAGGAAATATTTTCTTTTACTTTGAGCGTGATAATTTCTTCTTCTTTCTTCCATGAGGGACAAGAGCGAGAGTATGCCGGGTGTTCACCGTCACGATTTGCACAGTGGGGGGATCATTGCAGTTATCTGCAGGGTGCTCATGTGATGCGCACTTTGCACAGGTGGTACGGCCCCTGCAGCTCTGAGAGCCGTGACCGAATCTTTGGCACTTAAAACAGCGTCAGGGGTTTGGAATGTACGGCCTTACATTTATTTTTATGTAGCCGGTTTCGATGTGTTCAAGGAGTGTGCTAGTACAAAAGGTAAGTGTGAGGTGTTTTGTCGCAATTTCCTTGTCGTCACGTCGGATCTTAATTCGCTGTACATTCGTAACATGTTGCTCTTTCCAGCCTTCAAGGAGCTCTGTCTCAGTCAGTTCTAGCAGGTCCTGATCAGATACTATCCCTCATGTACTATTCAATGAACGATGATGACTTACACAGATTTGGTTGTCGCCAAGCGAGATGAGTTTTTGCAGATTTTCCTGCTGAGCTTTATCACGGACTGCAAGGAGAATGTCACAACTGGCCATTTTCGTGACTTTGTATCCTGTACCTAGGGCTCCAGTTAGGCATTTCGCGACAACGAAATGTGATACAGTTCTTAAGGTCTTGTCGGGGGTTTCGCTGTGAATCACGTGGAAACGAGGAAAAATTTCAGTGGGCTTATTAAAAAAGTGGAAACATTCTTCGGTGCGCCCTCTTTTTGCCTGGGGAAAGAAGAAGCCATAAAAACTGGAGTAATTTCGGCAGTGGTGTCAGCCACCCACCATGGAGCCCGACAAGGGAACGTGACAGGCCTTGTAAATAAACAAGGCCTGCCATCGCCAGCTGTACAACACCACTATAACCAAATATGATATAACCAAGCTTAGTTATTTCACACAAGGTTAACCCTAGCTGCCAGAAGGATCAGAAATTCAGAAGTGAGAAGACTGGAAAGCTGGAAAGTGAGAGAAAGACGAAGGGTCGAGGAAGAGAGAGACAGGAAACGGCAACTACCGAGTTCCCCCGGGTGGGTCAGTCCGGGGGTGCCGTCTACGTGAAGCCGAGGCCAAAGAGGTGTGTTGCCGCCGCCGGGGGGCCGTAAAGGTCCAAACACCCGGCATTGGCTCAATCCCCAGGATCCCCTTTTCCCCGGACACGGCTAAGCCGCGCACGGTTAAACGCGGGAGGGTTCAATCCTCGTGTGCTCGGGTACGTGGTGTCGCAACACACCAAACGCCTGCTGATGCTGACGCCCCTGCGGGCACCCAGTCCTTCATCTAGGAATTCGACTGGGCACTGGCGCTTTCAGAACAAGTACCATACAAAGTTTATATGCAGAATCAAATGAGTGGTCACTTCATCTGCAGAGAACGTACATCAGCCAAACACATTTCCTGCAAGTCCACTCTAATCCTCAACATCCGTGTTTTAATACCTTTAACGATATGAGATATGATACACTCTTACTTAATAGTCGCTCCGTAAGACAGCCTTTCTCGCTGCGTGTGTGGGAGCTTAGTCGTGAAATGCATGACCTACTCCTCGAGCTTCGCCTAATGCATCCACCCAAGCTGCTACCTCCTTGGCAGTGGCAGCTGACACAATGCGCTATATATTTCGTGCGAGTTACAAAACACGCTCCAGAGATTGAAATCCAAAAGCATTTCCGGGAACTCCAGCACAAACACTCCTCCACGGAGTTCTAAACAGACGCATCGAAGTCACACGACGGGGTGTCCTATGCAGCCGTCGGCCCGTCCTTCTCGGAATCCGACGTACTGCATCCGGAAACTAGTATCTTCACGGCTGAGGCCTACGCAATATTGTCGAACGTGAAGCACATAAGGAAATCAAAACTCAAAAAATCAGTTATATATACGGACTCCCTAGGTGGTGTGGCCTTTGATATCGTTCCGTAAGCACAAAAACCCTGTTAGAATTTAACTCTATTCCGTCATTTGTAAAGCAAATGTATCTAACCAGCATGTGATTATATGCTGGGTGCCTGGCCAAAGGGGCATCCAGGGTAACGTTCTAGCGTACCAGAGGGCCACATCAAACTCATTGCATGCAGTTAATCCTAGTGCTTCGGTCCCTGTCACAGGCCTGAAGCCTTTCTTAAGAAGGAAACTGCGAAACCACTGACAACGTATATGGGACGCAGAAGTAAATGACAAACTGCACGTGATAAAGCCACAGTTAGGTTCTTGGCCCTCCGTAACAAAATCACCGCGAAAAGACTTCCTATTCTGTCGCCTCAGAATAGGACATACATTTGGCATGCGTAACTTTTTCCTCACAGAAAATGATCCTCCAACCTGCGGTAGATGCGGGGAGAGGCTGACCGTCCTTCACGTCCTCCTGGAGTGTCGGGCAGCCGAATCTGAGTGAAGGAAACATTCTTCTCTAGCATATCGGCAGAACATCCCCCTACATCCCGTAAGGCTACTCGGCCGCGAACCTTTATTTGACACCAACGCATTCGTAAGTTTTCTCAAAGATGTCTTGCATGTTTTTAGGCCCACATGTTCGTAGCGGGTCCTCTCTTCAGAGGATGCCACTGCGATAGCTTTTTCGTATAGCACATGCATCTAGGGCCTTGTGTTTCAAGGGCTCTGGAGAGGCAGTAGTGCTCCAAGTAATTTTACCATCTTATATATTTTCTATTTTGTATCATCATTCTACGATGGATTTTAATGTTCATAGTATTCGTCATTAGTCACCGCCATAATTTTATAGCACGTAGATTTTACGCACTTTACAGCGACTATTTTTAGGCCACTTTACAGCCAGGTAACATCTTCACGGAACTCATCTTTCCACCGCGCAATCAATAACACTTTCCTGGTGCTCTTTGGCCGTATCTCGCCCTAGCGCCACTAAACCACACACATTCATTCATTAAGAAACCTAGATGATGTCCAAGAAATCCTCTCTAATTTTAAACCTAAAGTGCTCTGTGTGCAAGAAAGTCATCAAACTTCCAAGCACACCAATTTCCTCCGACAATACGTGACTTTCCGAAGAGACCGCGCCGATGCTGTCGCATCATCTGGTGGTGTAGCCATCATTGCTGGCAGAGGTATAGCATGTCAGCATTTCAAGCTCCAAAGGGCCCTTGAGGCAGTGGCTATTCGAGCCGTACTTTTAATTAAACTCATAATCATCTGCTCCTTGTATATGCCAACACATTATCACCTTCACAGACGCGACATAGAATAATTAATAGAAGAGCTCCCGGAGCCCTATTTGATTCTTGGTGATTTTAATGCACACAGTAGTTTGTATGGCGATTAACGCTGTGATGCGCGAGGTCGCGTCATTGAACAACTGCTTTTTTTTTTCTGGAGCATGTCTCTTGAATACAAAGGAGCCTTACAAAATAGAAAGTAATTTTACTATAGATCATGCTGTTTCAATCTTCACCGCTTTTATCATTAAAGCCGCTGAAAAGTTCATTCCTCAAACAAGAGGTACTTCATCCAAAAGACGGGTTCTGGGGTGGAACGACGATTGTAGAGAGGCGAGTATGAGACAAAACAAAGCTTGGAGCAAACTACGTGAATGTTCTACAGCGGAAAATCTTATAGAATTTAAACAGGTTAAATCACAGGGAAGAAGGACACGACGACCCGCAAAGAGGACAAGCTGGCAGAGGTTTCTCCCCGGTGTAAATTCGTATACTCAAGAATCTAAAATATGGGATGGGCTGAAAAGGCTTAAGGGGCAAGAATTCATCCGTTGCCCCTAGTAAACGGCGAAGCAAGCCGCTTGGAAGACCAAGCTGACGCCCTTGGCGAACACTTCCAATATCTTTCCAGTTCTAAACATTACTCCAAAGCGTTTCTAAAACACAAACAAGTAGCAGAACACAAGGCTATCCACCGCAAATGCAGACAGAACGAACCCTTCAACGCGCCTTTTAACATCGCCGAGTTAAGAGCCTCCCTGACTGCATGTCAGAGCTCCGCACCTGGACCGGACTGGATCATGTACGACCTAATTAAATACCTTCCCAGTGATACTCAAATTACTCTGCTAGCACTTTTTAACGCAATATTGGCTGCGGGATACCTCCCTACCGCATGGAAAGAAGCGTTGGTTGTTCCAATTCTTAAACAAGGCAAATACTCCGCATTAGTAACAAGTTATCGCTCAATTGCCCTCACAAGTTGTATATGCAAACTTATTGAAAAAATGATAAACGGTCGACTTTTACACTTCCTTGAATTAAATATATTTCTTGATCAGTATCAGCGTGCTTTTAGAGTCGGACGATCTACAACCGACCATCTAGTGCGCTTTGAAGCAAACATTCGCGACACCTTCGTGCATAAACAATCTTTCTTATCCGCGTTTCTCTACATGGAAAAGGCGTACAATACAACTTGGCGCTACGGCATCTTGCGTGGCCTATCGACGCTGGGGATCCGCGGTACTATGTTAAACATTTTAGAAAGCTACCTGCACAACAGTACATTCCGAGTGAAAATAGATAATGCGCTGTCGCGTGTATTCATAGAGGAAACTGGGGTACCCCAGGGAGGCGTACTGAGCTGCACGCTCTTTGTAGTTAAAATGAACACGCTTCGTAAAACATTACCCCCATCTATTTTTTATTCCGTCTACGTAGACGACATTCAAGTAGGTTTCAAATACTACAACCTAACAGTCTGTGAGAGGCTGGTACAGCATTAATTAAACAAAGTCGTCAAGTGGGCAGAAGAAAACCGATTCAAAGTGAACACCAACAAAAGTGCTTGGGTTCTTTTCACCAGAAAAAAGTGCTTGCTGCAGATCGCACTGTTGAAATATACGGGCAACGAATACCCGTAAACAAGGAACACAAATTCCTAGGTGTTATACTTGACGCCAAGCTTACACTCATCCTACACATAAAATACAATAAAGCAAAATGTCTTAAAACAATGAACTTAATATCCTATCCCACACAACATGGGGTAGCGACTGAAAGCGTAAGTGAATCTTTTTAGGAGCCTAGTCCGATCACGACTGGACTCTGGTGCCGTGGTTTATCACTCTGCCGCACCGAGCGCGCTAAAGACGTTAGACCCCGTTCATCTTCCGGGTATCCGCCTCGCCACTGGCGCATTTAGAACAAGCCCCGTAGGAAGTCTATATGCAGAGTTAGACGAGTGGTCACTACATTTTCAGAGATCATACATCAGCTTCACCTACTTTCTTAAAGTGCGCTCTAATAAGGAACATCCATGTTTCACGACAGTAAACGACTTAACGTGTAAAACACTTTTCCGAAACAGACCCTCTATGAGACTTCCTTTGTCGCTGTGTGTAAGAAAACTTAGTGATGAAGTGGATGTCCCAATACTCGAACATAGCCTAATGGCTCCTGCTGATCTATTACCGCCCTGGGAGTGGCAGGTTCTAGAATGTGACATATCCTTTGTAGAAGTCTCGAAGCACGCTCCTGAGCTTGAAATTGCTATGCATTTTCGAGAGCTTCAATCGAAGTACTCCTGCTACGAATTTTACACAGACGCGTCCAAATCCCATGCTGGCGTAACCTACGCTGCTGTTGGTTCCTCTCTTTCTGAATCTGACGTGTTGAACCCCCTCACAAGTATCTTCACTGCAGAAGCCTATGCAGCACTGTCTGCAGTAAAACATATAAAGACACTGACACTTGACAGAGCAATAATATTCACAGACTCCCTAAGTCTTGTAAAAGCCCTCATTTCGTTACAAAAGCATACAAATCCTGTCTTCAATGAACTCTACACACACTTATGTAACATCTACTCATAACATATACATATAGTTATATGCTAGGGTCCTGGCCATAGAGGAATAGAGGGAAATGTGCTTGCTGAAGAGATGGCGAAATCATTGGTATCGCAGGGTACTCGTTCTGCTGCAGTCCCTGACACAGACATGAAACCTTTCCTCAGAAACAAACTGCGAAGCCACTGGCAACGCTTGTCGGACGTACAAGCGAGAAATAATCTTCACGTAATTAAGCCGAAGTTAGGTTTCTGGCACCCAAAAACGAAAACACGAAGAACAGACGTCCTGTTCACTAGACTAAGAATAGGACAGACGTTCGGCACTCATAATTTTCTCCTGACTGGTAACGAGCCTTCAACCTGTGGTAGATGCGGCGACAGGCTTTCTGTCCTCCACGTCTTCGTGGACTGCCGCGAAGCCGAAAGAGACAGGACGAAACATTTTCATTTTGCATACAGCCATCACGTTCCTCTGCATCTTGCCATGTTTTTTGGTGTAGAACCGCTTTTTAGGACCAAAGCAGCAGCATCAACACCCTGGTTATGCCCACTGCAGGGCAAAGGCCTCTCCCATACTTCTCCAACTACCCCGGTCATGTACTAATTGTAGCCATTTCCTCCCTGCAGACTTCCTAATCTCATACACCCACCTAGCTTTCTGCCGCCCTCTGCTACGCTTCCCTTCCCTTGGAATCCAGTCCGTAACTCTTAATGGCCATCGGCTATCTTCCCTCCTCATTACGTGTCCTGCCCATGCCCATTTATTTTCTTGATTTTAACTAAGATATCATGAACTCGCGTTCGTTCCCTCACCCAATCTGCTCTTTTCTTATCCCTTAACGTTAAACCTATCATTCTTCTTTCCATAGCTCGTTGCGTCGTCCTCAATTTAAGTAGAACCCTTTTCGTAAGCCTCCAGGTTTCTGCCCCGTACGTGACTACTGGTAAGACACAGCTGTTATAAACTTTTTTCTGAAGGGATAATAGCAACCTGCCGTTCCTGATCTTAGAATGCCTGCCAAACGCACCCCAGCCAATTCTTATTCTTCTGATTACTTAAGTCTCATGATCCCGGTCCGCAGCCACTACCTGTCCTAAGTAGATGTATTCCCTTACCACTTCCAGTGCCTCAGAGCCTATTGTAAACTGCTGTTCTCTTCCGGGACTGTGAAACATAACTTTAGTTTTCTGCAGATTAATTATTAGCCACACCCTTCGGCTTTGCCTCTCCATGTCAGTGAGCATGCATTGCAGTTGGTCCCCTGAGCTACTAAGCAAGGCAATATCATCAGCGAATCGCAAGTTACTAAGGTATTCTCCATTAAATCTTATCCCCTGTTCTTCCCAATCCAGGTCTCCGAATACCTCCTGTAAACACGCTGTGAATAGCATTAGAGAGATCGTATCTCCCTGTCTGCCGCCTTTCTTTATTGGGATTTTGTTGCTTTATTTATGGTGGACTACGGTGGCTGTGGAGTGGCTATAGATTTCTTTCAGTATTTTTGCATATGACTCGTCTACACCCTGATTCCGCAATGCCTCCATGACTGCTGAGGTTTCGACTGAATCAAACGCTTTCTCGTAATCAATGAAAGCTATATGTAGTGATTGGTTGTATTCCGCACATATATCTATCACCTGATTGATAGTGTGAATACGGTCTATTGTTGAGTAGCCTTTACGGAATCCTGCCTGGTCCTTTGGTTGACGGAAGTCTCAGGTGTTCCTGATTCTATTTGCAATTACCTTAGTAAAACCTTTGCAGGCAACGGACAGTAAACTGAGCGGTCTATAATTTTTCAAGTCTTTGGCGTCCGCTTTGATACGGATTAGGATTATGTTAACGTTTTTCCAAGATTTCGGTATGCTCGAAGTCATGAGGCATTGCGTATACAGGGTGGCCAGTTTCTCTAGAATAATCTGCCCACCATCCTTCAACAAATCTGCTGTTACCTGGTCCTCCCCAGCTGCTTTCCCTCTTTGCATAGTTCCCAAGGCTTTCTTTACTTCTTCCGGCGTTACCTGTGGGATTTCGAATTCCTCTAGACTATTCTCTCTTCCATTATCCTCGTGGGTGCCACTTGTACAGTATAAATCTCTATAGAACTCCTCAGCCACTTGAACTATCTCATCCCTATTAGTACTGATTTTGCCGGCTTTGTCTCTTAAAGCATACATCTGATTCTTGCCAATTCATGGTTTCTTCTTCACTGCTTTTAGGTTTCCTCCGTACCTGAGAGCATGTTCAATTCTATCCATATAAGACTTCCTTATGTCAGCTGTCTTACGCTTGTTGATTAACTTAGAAAATTCTGCCAGTTCTATTATATCTGTATGGTTAGAGGCTTTCATACATTGGCGTTTCTTGATCAGATTTTTCGTCTCCGGCGATAGCTTACTGGTATCCTGTCTAACGGAGTTCCCACCAACTTCTATTGCACACTCCTTAATGATGCCCACAAGACTGTCGTTCATTGCTTCAACACTAAGGGCCTCTTCCTGAGTTAAAGCCGAATACCACTTCTGTAGCTTGATCTGGAATTCCTCTACTTTCCCTCTTACCGCTAGCTCATTGATCGACTTCTTATGTACCAGTTGTTTCAGTTCCCTCCTCAGGTCTAGGCTAATTCGAGTTCTTACCATCCTATGGTCACTGCAGCGCACCTTGCTGAGTACGTCGTCATCTTGTATGATGCCAGGGTTAGCGCGGAGTATGAAGTCTATTTCATTTCTAGTCTCGCCGTTCGGGCTCCTCCACGTCCACTTTCGGCTATCTCGCGTGCGGTAGAAGGTATTCATTATCCGCATATTATTATGTTTCGCAAACTCCACTAATAACTCTCCCCTGCTATTCCTAGTGTCTATGCCATATTCCCTCAATGCCTTGTCTCCAGCCTGCTTCTTGCCTATCTTGGCATTGAAGTCGCCCATCAGTATAGTGTATTTTGTTTTGACTTTACCCATCGCCGATTCCACGTCTTCATAGAAGCTTTCGACTTCCTGGTCATCATGACTGGATGTAGGGGCGTAGACCTGTACAACCTTCATTTTGTACCTCTTATTAAGTTTAACAACAAGACCTGCCACCCTCTCGTTAATGCTATAGAATTCCTGTATGTTACCAGCTATGTTCTTAATAATGAGGAATCTGACTTCACGTTCTCGCCTCTCTATTAAGCCCTAGTAGCGCAGGACGTGCCCGCTTTTTAGCACTGTATATGCTTCTTTTGGGCTCCTAACATCACTGAGTCCTATTATATCCATTTACTGCCCTCGAATTCCTCCAATAGCACTGCTAGACTCGCCTCACTAGATAACGTTTCAGCGTTAAACATTGCCGGGTTCATATTCCAATGGTAGCCTGCCCGGAGGACGAAAGCAGTCCTCGCTTACTTGAAAGATGTTGTGCTACACGTGACAAGCCCATTAATTCCGTAGTACATGCGCTTTCCAGAGGATACCTGTACGATAGTGTTCTTCGCATAGCACATGCCTCTACGTCCTTGGCTTTCAAGGGCTCTGGTGAGGCAGAACTGCTCCAGACATTTTAGCCTCTCACGTATTTTGTATATTGCATCATTTTTTTCTCAAAGCCTTCTAACTGCAGTTGGTCAGTGAGATGCATTGCAGGGGTGTGCTGGCGATATACAAGGGGAAAATATCTCTTTCCCTCAGCTTCGGCTTCCCGACACTCCACGAGGACGTGGAGAACGGTCAGCCTCTCACCACATCTACCACACGTTGGAGGTTCATTTCCGGTCAGTAAAAAATTGTGGGTGTCATAGGTGTGTCCTATCCTGAATCGACGGAACAGGACATCAGTTCGTCGTGTTTTCGTTTTCGGGGGCCAGAAACCTAACTTTGGCTGAATCAAGTGAAGCTTATTCGTAGCTTCCATGTTCTACAAGCGTTGCCAGTGGCTTCGCAGATTCTTCCGTAGGAGAGGCTTCAGATCGGTGATAGGGACAGCAGCCGTAGGAATAATAGCTTGCGAGGTGATTGATGTAGCCATTTCGTCAACTAGTACATTCCCCTCGATGCCTCTATGGCCAGGCACCCAGCATATAATAACATGCTGGTTAGACATATACGTTCTACAGAGAATGGAATAGAGCTCAGTAAGTACAGGGTTCTTGTGTTGACAGAGTGACTTCAAGGCTTTTACGACGCTTAAGGAGTCTGTAAATATAATTGATTTTTGAAGATTTGATTTTCTGATACGTTTCACAGCCGACAACAGTGCATGGGCCTCAGCCGTAAATATACTTGTTTCAGGTTGCAGTACACCGGATTCCGAGAAGGATGGACCAATCGCTGCGTAGGACACCCCGGCGTGCGACTTAGAAGCGTCTGTGTAGACCACTGGGCACGAGTACTTGTAGTGGAGCTCCAAGAAATGCATTTCGATATGTGTCTGCGATGCAAGTTTAGTGACCTCTACAAAGTATGTGTCACACCCTATCAGCTGCCACTGCCATGGCGCAAACAGTTTCGCTGGAGCCATAAGGCAATGTTCAAGCAGCGGAACAACCATTTCCTCACTGAGGTTCCTTGCGCGCAAAGAGAACGGTCTTCTCGCTGCAGGTCGGTTATGGAAGAGTATGGCATCGGTCATATCGTTTATGCATGAATAAGAGGGGTTTTCGCGGTTAGAATTTACTTTGAGGAAATATGTAAAAGTGCTATATGATCTCTGAAAATGCAGTGACCATACATTTGCTTCTGCATAAAGGCTTTGTACGGGGCTTGTCCTGAAGGCTCCATCGCGAGGCGGATTCCTAATTGATGGACAGGATCCAACATCTTTAATGCCCTTCGTGTAGCGTACTGATATATTATAGCGCCATAGTCAAGACGTGAGCCAATAAGACTCCTATACAAGTTCAAAAGACATTTCCTGTCACTGCCCCATGTTGTACTTGATAGAAGCTTCAATGAGTTCATTGTTTTGAGGCATTTAGCCTTCAAGTATTCAATATGCGGGATGAATGTCAGTTTCGAATCCAGTATGATGCTGAGAAACTTGTGCTCGGCGCTTACAGGTAATCTGCTACCAGAGAGCTCAATAGCAGGACGTGGTACTATTCCTCTCTTATTTGTGAAAAGAACGCAGGTACTTTTCTGTGGGCTCAACCTGAAACCATTTTCGTCAGCCCATTGTGCCACTTTATTTAAGGCATGCTGGACATGTCGTTCACAGATAGTTAAGTTGCACGATTTAAAACCAAGCTGAACGTCATCTACATATACATAGTATGAGATCGTTCGTGGGATAGCCATGCCCAAAGAATTCATTTTCACAATAAAGACTGTGCAGCTAAGCACACCACCTTATGGAACACCAGTTTCTTGGGTGAAAGACCTTGACAAGGCATGGCCCACCCTAACACGAAATGTGCGGTTAGAAAGGTAACTTTCAATGATACTTAACATACTCCCGCGGATACCCATAGCGGAAAGGTCTCGAATAATACCGAAGCGCCATGTGGTGTCGTATGCTTTCTCCAAATCTAGAAATACGGAGAGAAAAAACTATTTGTGTATGAAGGCATCCCTTATATTTGCCTCAATGCGGACAAGGTGGTATGCGGTCGACCTGCCTTTTCTGTAACCACACTGGTAAGCATCTAGTAGTGTATTGCTCTCAAGGATATAGATTAGGCGCCGGTTTATCATCTTTACAAAAAGCTTGCAGAAACAGCTTGTCAAAGCGATAGGCCTGTAACTACTAAGGACAGGTCCTTACCCTGTTTGAGTATGGGTATTATTACAGCTTCTTTCCAAGAAGATGGAATATACCCAGCGGCCCACATGACAATTAAAAGTGAGAGGAATCTTTTCTGAGTTTCATGATGCAGGTATTTGATCATTTCATAAATGATACGGTCACCACCTGGTGCTGAGCTGTTGCAATTAGCAAGAGAAGTTTTGAGCTCAACTAAACTGAACGGGCGGTTGTAATCTTCATTTTGGGCACGTCTCTGACCAAGGCGCTGTTACTCTGCGCGTTCTTTGAACTTCAGGAATGACTGTGAGTAATGCGATGCACTGGAGATATACTCAAAGTGTTCCCCCAGGCAGTCAGCCTGGTCTTCCAGGCCATCTCTACGGGTACTTACTAAGGGCAGGGGTTCGTCTCTCGGCCTTTTAGTTTATTCACCCTATTCCACACTTTTGCCTCGTCTTTGTAAGTATTTATTCTAGATATGTACCGCTCCCAGCTCTCTCTCTTCGCACGTCGACGTATTCTCCTGCCTTGAAATTTCACTTGTTTGAAATGAATAAGATTCTCTGCTGTTGGAGAACTACGAAGCAATCAAAAGCGTGGCGGTTTGGGCGAGTTGGTATGTCACAACTGTTTAAGGCTATTAGCGCAGCTCAGGACGAGCAAAAAAGGAAAGAGGTAGGGGTAATCAAAGGGAGCGGAAAACAGGGTGAGCGCTAACTTCCAACTGAGGTTTATTTCGTGACACAAGACTACTTATACATTCGCAAACCATGTGACATCAACAAAGAAAACCAAGCAAGAAAACCGATACGAACCAAGTGGCAACACATTCATACAGCCTGTGGCTGTAGTTGGAGATACGCCAATTCATTTCTTGATAATGATAAGACAGGCACTTCCGAAGGTTTCGTTGAGACGTGTAGTTAACTATCTGCGTGACAATTCGATTTGCGTGTTACCGGCAGATAAAGAAGGAGGGTTCTGTGTACTCTCAGAAGGGAATTTTCACGCAAAGCTGGTCTGGCAATTTCCGCGGTTTTTAACCGTCAGGATACAGTGTCCTTAAGCAAGGTAAAAGCTAAGGCTAAGAAACTTTGCAGGGAATGCAACTTGGACAAAGTGTTCAGAAACATTGCCAGCAGCAAACGAGACCACCTGGAGGTGTTCTTTAGCGCGAAAACGCACAAACCTGACGTCTCGTTGAGGGTTATTGTTTCAGAAAAGGACACGTGGCAGAAGTCTGTCGCTCTGTTTCTGCAGGCCAAGCTTGCCATTTTACCCGTGAATGAACCGTTGTTAATACGCAACTCCGATGAAGTAATTGAATTTTTAAAGGACAACTCTGATCGAGGCTTTCATGTCTTCTCCGTCGATATCAAGGACCTCTACTATTCTATTCCTCACAATGACCTGATGTCAGCTATTTCGCACACAATTGATGAATTTGGCGTCACCCGTTTTCAAAATAATGCTGGGCTGTCTAGTGATCACTTTTTAGAACTTTTGAGCTTTTATTTGTCATCTACGTTCATTACTTGGAATGACACCATCTATTTGCAGAAAAACGGAGTATGCATTGGTTCCTGCATTGCCCCGCTCCTCAGTGATTTATTTTTAGCTCGCCTAGACGTCGCCATGTCAGTCAAGCTTTATCAGACTAACATTTTTAAAATATTTCGTTACGTGGACGATTTTTTGTTTTGTGCGCAGTGTTCACCGGCTGACCTTGAGACTGAGGTTGCCTCGGTTATGCCAATAATCCAAGAATGCCTTGCGCTCCTCGACGTTACCTACGAACTCCCACAGTATCATAAGATCCGGTTTTTGGACTTGCGCTTATCTTGTTTTGATATTCATACGTGTTGGTACTATGAACCTCGTGCTAACGAACGACTTCTTCCGTTCCATTCCGCCCATTCTAAGTTGGTGAAGAGAGGCATTGCTAACCTTTGCCTTAATAATGCTCTGAAAAAGTCGTGCCACCATAGTGTTTCGTCTAGCTTTGCCTCTCAGTGCGAACGGCTTTCGCAGGCTGGTTATCCCGTGTCCCTACAAGTGTCAATAGCAGAACGAATTCTTAGACAGTGTAGAAAAGACAACCAGCACGCAGATAATCCTGTAACTACTCGGGGTAGGACTAGCGTCATCCCTTATATTCACACCGTCTCACATAATCTTAAGAAAATCGCCCAGCGAGCGAATGTTCTTGTAGTATTTTCTGCCCCCAATAAGTTCATGAGGATTTGCAAACTCACTAATCCGAATAAGGTAGCTCCTTTTTCCTGCGACAAGAACCACAAAATAAGTTTGTTAACTGCGCACATTGTGTTGTTTATTCTTTCCACTCAAGTGCGGAAAACGTTACGTAGGTCAAACTGGCCGATGCCTGAATGACAGGCTGCGCGAGCATGGTTACAATGCCAAGAATTGTATTACAGCTGGGGGGTTTCTCGCGCAGCACTGCAAAACGTGCGGTTGCGAACCTATCTTAGAGGGATGCGTCATTCTTGGTCGCAGTCGTAATCAGCTCACAAGAGAAATCATCGAAGCAAAGGCTATCATTGGTTCGGGCCATGCATGTGTAAGCTCACCCTCATTATCATTATCAAGAAATGAATTGGCGTATCTCCAACTGCAGCCACAGGCTGTATGAATGTGTTGCCACTTGGTTCCTATCGGTTTTCTTGCTTGGTTTTCTTTGTTGATGTCACATGGTTTGCGAATGTATAAGTAGTCTTGTGTCACGAAATAAACCTCAGTTGGAAGTTAGCGCTCACCCTGTTTTCCGCTCCCTTTGATTACCCCTACCTCTTTCCTTTTTTGCTCGTCCTCAGCTGCGCTAATAGCTTTACACAATACGAAGCAATCCCCAAGCTTTGTTTTGATTTTTGCGTCCATTTCGACATTCGTCATTCCACCATGGGATACGACGGTTCTTTGCCAGTCCGTTAAATTGTTTATTGCATTTTGTTGCAGCGTCAATAATAAAACCAGTTAGGTATGCCACAGCATCGTCTATATTAAAATCAGAAATGTCGTTCCACCCTAAACGCGTGATTTCTCGAAACAGTTTAGTTTGCTGATTCGAGGTTCCATCGAGGGAAATGCGGCGAGCATGCATCTGGTTTGGTTAGGTTTAATGTAATTGGGAATTGGTCACTCCCATAGGGGTTCTTGAGAACAGACCACTACAAGTAAGGAAATAGTGAACTCGAAACGATGCTCAAGTCAATGGCCAAGTATGTGCTATGTGTAACATTATAATACGTTGGTTCTTTTTTGTTCAATAAACATGCACCTGAAGAAAACAGAAAATTTTCTATCAGGCGCCCACGCGCATCGGAACGTGAGTCGCCCCACAGGGGGCTATGTGCGTTTAAATCAACAACGGCTATGTATGGTGAAGGAAGTTCATCGATAAGGCTTTGAAACTCTGCTTTAGAAAATTGACAGGAGGGGGAGACGTATATCGAACAAACTGTGATTAACTTACCAAACAGCACAGATCGGACTGCAACTGCCTCAAGGAGAGGTCGTAGTTTGATTTGCAGACATACAATGCCCTTATCGACTATTACGGCTACACCCACTGAGGAGGTGAGTGCATCTTCGCGGTCTTTGCGGAATGTCGCATATTGCCTTAGAAAGTTTCTCTGTGTTACTTTTAGGTGTGTTTCTTGGACACACAGCACTTTCGGAGTGAATTTGCGAAGGAGTTCTTTAACATCATCAAAATTGTGAAGAAGCCCTCACACGTTTCATTGTATTGTTTGGGTATCCATAACGGGAACGAGGTTAGTGCTGTGTGTCAAGAAAGAGAATTTAGGTTACAGGACCCTTTTCCTGTCCTGTAATGCTATGTTTCTCTTTTTTTGGAGCGGTCGAGCGATAATCGCTGCTCCTTAGGCGCTAGTGGCACCCTTTGACTTGGTGTCGCATGCATCGCCTCCTGCGAAGCGCTGGACACCCGCTCTTGTGAGCGATTTGTTTATTGAGACAGCCTCTTCTCAAAGGATGAGGCCCTTGGGGCCACCAGCCCGGAGGTCGCCGGCCCCTTCTCGGATGACGGGGCAGAGCTAGCGGCAACCGCCGAGGGGTCAGGTGACGTCACTGCCGGCTCACTAGGTGTGGGCCGGACAGCCACCGGAGGGCGTTGTGGCGCTGCCCCCTGACGCGCCACTTCGGCAAAGCTATTCTTCGGTAAGAAAGATACGCGCCTGCGTGCCTCCTTAAACGAAATGTTCTCTTTGGTTTTGAGCGCCACTATTTCCTTTTCTTTATTCCAATGTGGGCAGGACCGCGAGTACGCGGGGTGCTCCCCATCACAATTTACACAGTGTGGAGTGTTCTGGCATGACGCGGACGGATGTTCATGGTCGCTGCCTTTGGCACAGGTTAGTCGGCCACGGCAGTTCTGGGAACTGTGGCCAAACCTCCGACACTTAAAACATCGGAGGGGTTTGTGATATACGGCCTCACCCTGATCTTCACATAGCCTGCCTCGGTTGTTTGAAGGACACTTGAACCAAATGTAACCATAAGATGCATAGTCTGAATTTCTTTACCATCGCGCCTCATTTTGATTCGTTTTACATTGCTCACATTCTTGTCACTCCAGCCTTCAAGTAGTTCAGCCTCTGTCAGATCAATCAGGTCACTATCTGCTACAACACCACGGCTGGTGTTCATGGTGCGATGCGGTGTCACATTCACTGGAATGCCACCAAAAGAGACAAGATTCGGCAGCTTTTAGAACTGATTTTTGTCTCGGAGATCCAAAAGGAGATCTCCACTTGCAAGTTTGGTTACATTAAAGCCTTGGCCAAGAATATCGGTTATTCATTTAGACACTAGAAAAGGAGAGACCATTCTCGCTGACTTTGCGGTTTTCTCCAAGTGGATGACATGAAATTTGCGAAAGTTTTCATTATGACGACCATAGAACTTAAATACTTCTTTGGTGCGCCCTCGTTTATGAGGACGATCAGGAAGTGGTGGAAAAGAACTTGCCATAGATATATGCGGAAATTCGGCAGCACCGCCAGCCACCCACCATGGAGCCCAACAAGGGGACGCTGCAGGACCGTGAAAAGACACGGCCTTCACGCGCCAGCTGTACGACACTACTATAACCAAATTTGTTATAACCAAGGCTGGCTATACCACACAAGATTAACACTTGCTGCCTGGAAAAAGTGAAAATAAAAAGGAAGCTAGGAGGAAACAGGAAAGACCGAAAGCAAGAGAAAGACGAAGATTAAAGAGGAGGATAGGAAAAGACAACTACCGATTTCCACCGGGTGGGTCAGTCTAGGGGTGCCGTCTACGTGAAGCCGAGGCCAAAGGGGTGTGTTGCCGCCACCGAGGGGCCGTAAAGGTCCAAACACCCGGCATTGGCTCAACCCCCAGGATCCGCTTTTCCCCGAACATGACCAAGCCGCGCACGGCTACACTCGGGAGGGTCCAACCCTCACATGCTCGGGTACGTGGTGTCGCAACACACCAAACGCCTGCTGACGCAGACGCCCCTGCGGGGTCAACATGATAAAATCAATGAATTGAAATGCATAGGAGATGTAGCGGTCACTGTGTCCGGGCATCGAACCATGAACACGAGACGTGGAGAAATCTCCGAAGACGACTTCATGGACCTTAGTAACGAAGGGTTGCTTGATGGTCGTCAGGACCAAAATGTCGTCAAAGTAGAGCGAATTCTAATCCGCAGGAATAACGAACAACTTCGAACAAAGCACATTGTACTAACCTTTGGTACCAGTGGGTTGCCTGGATGCAGTGGATGCAGGCTATATCAAAGTACATGTAAGGCCGTATATCCCAAATCCTCGACGGTGCTTTAAGTGCCAGAGGTATGGGCACGTATGACAGACATACCGAGGAAGGCAGACTTCCGCGAAATGCAGCTCGAACGACCATCCATCAGACACTTGTGACTCATCTCCACATTGAGTGAAGTGTGATGGAAGCCATCCAGCCTACTCTAGAACGTGCCCTAAATGGAAGCAAGAAAATGAAATCATTGCTATAAATGTAAAACAAAATATAACATCTAACGAAGGAAGGAAACGTCTGTCATACGTAATTCAGACAAGCTTTTCCGAGGTGGCGGTAATCTTTTCCGATAGTGGTCCTGTAATCACTCCGCCTGCCCCCCTGGTGGCTGCAGCAAGTGCTGCTCCATCAACATCGAAGGTGGACCTGCCGACTCCGGTTCCGCGGGTCCCAAAGCTTATCCGAACTCCATGGCCTGGGACGCGAGTTTCATCGCCTAGTTCACGATCCTCCAGCGCCTCTGAGAAGGTTATAGAGGTCGATCAAAAATACCCAGCGTCATCGCCGCCCAAAAGATCAGCGCTTTCAAGTGCGCACTAGAACAGATAAAATACCTGTAACTGTTCAAAGAAACAGACCGGTAACTCAAACCATTACCGCCCTAGTATACATATCCAGCTATCTTTACCACGTGCTCTTGAACACAGACAACAAAAATCTTCCTCGATATGGCTACACAAATAATTCAGTCGAATGCCAGGGGCCTAGTTCGCAATCAAGACGATGTCAAAGATCTAGAGGAATATCAGCCACGACTGTTCTGCGTTCAAGTAACACATTTAAAGTCTACACACAAGAACTTCTTAGGACAGTACATCATTTTCCGTAAAGATAGAATAAATGGTAATTATTCTTCAGGTGGTGCGGCAATCACGGCCCAAATATCAGTAGTATGCCAGTGTATCACTTCAGAGTTCATTTGAAGTAGTGGCTGTTCGGGCTATATTGTTCAACCAACTTATAACTATTTGCTCCATATATATATCGCCTGATGAATGATTTGACACAGCAGAATTTGAAAAACTGATGGACCAGCTTCCCGAACCCTATATAGTAATCGGAGGCTTCAATGCTCACAGCACATTCTGGGGTGACTCAAGATGTGATGCGAGATGACGGGCAATAGAAAACTTCCTTCTTTCTGCTGCAGCCTGTCTATTTAACAAGGCAGAGCCAACCTTTTAAAGTTCCACACACAACACGTATTCATGTATAGATTTAGCCATAGGGTGAGCATCACTTCTTCCATGCCTGGAATGGAGAGTTATCAGTTATCCATATTGGAGCGATCATTTCTCAACACTCCCAGAAACAACAAAGTGATGCGATTGACCAGCTTACCCCTAAAAGTGGGAACTTCACAGTGCAGACTGGTCGAAATTCAGAAACATATGTAAACTGTGCCTAGGTGGACCACATAGTTGTAAAGGAACTGGCCAGCTACATCACTGAAGATATCCTCTGTTTTGCTAAAAATCTGCATACCTCAGTCCTGTACAGATAAAGTCAATCCAAAGCCATGGTGGAACTAAGACTGCGAAACTGCAAAGAAGCTCCAGAACAAAGCATGGAATAGATTTTAACGCTACCCAACCACAGCAAATCTAATAGAATTTAAGCGGTGCAAGGCAAATGGCCGCCGTATCCGCCGAGTATCGAAAAGAGAAAGCTGGACACGATACTTATCATCAATAAACTCATATACACGGATGCTAGCAAAGTGTATAATAGGGTACGCAAACTAAAAGGGCAACAACCAAATCCTTTTCCTCTCATCACTGGCTCTGGCGATACTATAGAAGATCAACAAAACACGCTTGGTGAGAACTTTGAGAGGGTATCAAGCTCCGAAAATTATACCGAAAAGTTCTTACACCATGAAAAATAGCTGAAAATATCCCTCTGCGTCCAACTAAGTTGTCATCAGAAGGATAAAACAAACCACTAACAATCCATGAACTCAAGCTTGCCCTAGGCTCTTGTGGCAGCTCGGCTCCAGGTTCCGACAGAATAACATTCGAAATGATCAAGAATCTGCCTTGTAAGACCCTAAACTGCATCTTAGGTCTCTATAAGATTTTTGCAACAGGTCATATACCTTCATCTTGGAAGGAGGCAATAGTCCTGCCAATACTCAAACACGGCAAACACCCTTCCTTTGTTAAAACATACAGACCAATTTCACTCACAAGCTGTTTACTTAAGGTATTTGAAAAAATGATTAACCGTCGCCTTGTGTTTTTTTTTGGAATAGAATAGTATATTGGATCCTAAACACTCTGGATTCCGAAGAGCAAGGTCTACAACCGATAATCTTGTTCTCCTTGAATGATATATACCTGATGCATTTGTACACAGCCAATTCTGTCTATCTGTATTCTTTGATCTTGGTAAGGCATGTGATACTGCCTAACGATACGGTATTCTGCAAGACCTGGCGTCCTGTAGAATTGGTGGTTATATGCTGAAGACCTTGCAAAACTACCTGTCCGAAAAAAAGTTATGTGCAAGAATGGGCAGTGTACTTTTGCACACTTTTGTTCAGGAAAACGGCGTACCACAGAGAGGAGTGCTAAGTTGCAGACTTTTCCGAATCAAAATGAACTCTCTCCGCTCTGCTATACCATCCGTGGTGTCTTATTCTGTCTATGTGGGCGACATCCAAGTGAGCTTTAAATCTTGCAGTTTGTCCATATGTTAACGCCAGATACAGTTAACTGTTAATCGGCTCGCCAGATGGGCACCGGAAAACAGTTTTAAAGACAACCTGTGTGCTGTTTTCCCGACGAAGAGGAGTATGTCCTGACCCTGGCATAAGGATGAATGGGAGAAGCCTGGTCATTAGAAAGGAACAAAAATTTTTGGTGTAATCTTCGTTACCAAGCTAACCTTCGTGCAGCATTTAAAAGAGTTGACGCTGAAATGTGTTAAAACAATGAACCTATTAAAGATTTTATCTCACCAGTCGTGGGGAACAGATAGGCACTGTCTCCTATCTATTTTCAAAGCCTTGTGTAGTCACGCATAGACTATGGATGCATTGTTTAACAGTCGGCTTCAAATACAGCACTTAAGCGACCGCATCCTATCTATCACTTAGGTATTCGCCTAGCACTTGATGCTTTTCGTACCAGCCCTGTCCAAAGTCTCTATGCAGAGTCGGATCAGTGGATTATCAGTGTACATATCTCGGAGTTACCTACGCAATAACCACCATGTCGCTGAAACAACATCCATGCAAAGCACTGATAAGTGATCAGTCCACGTGTCAGTTGTATTCAAACAGGCCTTCACACGCCCCGCCGTTCCCGTTAGCAGTAAAATCCGTTGCAGAAAAACTTGGAGTAGATTTCATAGGTCTGCAGAAAGCGACTACGTTGAACAAATACCACCTTCGAATGAATGTACAGTCACCTGTGACTTGTCCTTTACAGAAATTAAGAAAAAGAATTGTCGAATTCCCTCATTCAGCATCATTTCTTGGCCCTTGAAGACAAGTGTAAATCTATGGCATTTTTCGCTGATGCTTTAGAGTCTGCAACTTCGGTATCATATGCAGCCCACGGCCCAAACTTCTCCAACTCTAAAACCTTACCTAAACATAGCAGCATCTTTACAGCAGAAGCGTACGGTATTCTGATAACTGTTGAGCATATAGTACAGCACAAAATACAAAAGTCTCTAATATACACAGATCCTTTAGGCGTTGTCACAACCTTGTCCTGTGGCAAAGCAAGCCGAAACCCTGTAGAAACCGCCGACATGCTAGAAGAGAAAGTTGGGAGAAGTTTTTATTGAGTATAAATTCTTATACAGATGAGGCCAAAGTATGGAACAAGGTACATAGAATTAGAGGGCGACAAACATATTTACTCCCTCTGGTAAATACACAGGGCGATACACTGCAAGATCAGGCAGACTCACTTGGGGAGCACTTTGAGCAATTGTCGAGCTCAACGCACTATTCCTAATCCTTTCTTAGACATAAAGCAACAGTAGAGCGTAAGCCAATCATACGAAAGTCCAGGCAGAATGAACCGTATAACCGGCCTTTCGGTATTGCCGAGTTGAGAGCTACCTTGAACACGTGTAAAAGCACTGCACCGGCACCTGACATAGTCATGTATGACATGATCAGAAACATACATACTGACGCACAAGTTACACTTCTTACATTTTTCAATACTATTTGGCATTCGGGATACCTCCCATCCGCATGGAAAGAAGCGATTGTAGTTCCTGTTCTAAAGCCGGGAAAAGACCCTTCCTTGGCATCAAGTTATCGTCCGATAGCACTAACAAATTGTATGCGTAAGATTTTTGAAAAAATGATAAATCGCAGACTTATACATTTCTTTGAGCTCAACAATATGCTCGATCCTTAGCAGTGTGGATTCAGAGAAGGGCGGTCGACAACCGATCATCTGGTGCGCATTGAAGGAAATATCCACGATGAATTTATACATGGACAGTATTTCCTATCAGTAGTCCTTGACATGGAAAAAGCGTATGACACGGCATGGCGTTACTTGATCTTGCGAGACCTGTCGGAGATGGGCATCCGTGGAAATATGCTGAACATAATTGAAAGCTATTTGTCGGATCGTAGCTTCCGCGTGAAAATCGGCAACGTATTGTCGCGACCTTTTATACAGGAAACAGGTGTACCCCAGGGAGGAGTACTCAGTTGCACTCTCTTTATCGTTAAAATGAACACACTTCGTCCTTCACTGCCAGCGGCCATTTTTTTATTCCGTCTACGTAGATGATATACAGATAGGTTTCAGATCTTGCAACCTTACAGTGTGTGAAAGACAAGTACAGCAGGGCTTAAACAAGGTGCCCTAGTGGGCAGACCAAAATAGATTTAAAATCAACCCGCACAAAAGCTGTTGTGTTCTCTTCACAAGAAAGAGAGGCCTGGTACCTGATCCCTGTGTAGAATTGGGTGGACAACAAATTCCCTTCGAGAAAGAGCACAAATTTCTAAGTGTTATTCTCGACTCCAGGCTCACTTTCATTTCACACACAAAATATCTTAAAGAAAAATGTCTAAAAACCATGAA
Source organism: Dermacentor variabilis (assembly GCF_050947875.1). Classification (NCBI taxonomy): domain Eukaryota; kingdom Metazoa; phylum Arthropoda; class Arachnida; order Ixodida; family Ixodidae; genus Dermacentor; species Dermacentor variabilis. The sequence continues at coordinate 232,313,866 of NC_134569.1, read as the reverse complement.
CTTACTTAAAGTTCTATCCCACACTACAAGGGGTAGCGACAGGAGGTGCCTGTTGAATCTCTACAGAAGCCTAGTTAGATCACGGTTAGAATATGGTGCCGTAGTATATCACTCTGCTGCACCGAGTGCGCTAAAAATGTTGGACCCCGTTGTTCATCTCGGTATCCGCCTGGCCACTGGTGCATTTAGAACAAGCCCGATGGAATGTCTATATGCAGAGTCAGACGATTGGTCACTACATTTTCAGAGAACGTACATAAGCTTTACATATTTTCTCAATGTGCGCTCCAATAAAGAACATCCGTGTTTCAAGACTGTTAATGACTTAACGTGTCAAACACTTTGTAATAATAAATCCTCCATGAGACTTCCTTTCTCACTGCGTGCAAGAGAACTTAGCACGGAAATGGATGTCCCTGTTCTTGAACATCGACTAATGCCTCCAACTAAGCTATTACCGCCCTGGGAGTGGCAGGTGATAGACTGTGACGTATCTTTTGTAGAGGTCAGAAAACACGCACCTGACATCGAAATCGCTATGCATTTCCGCGAACTTCAATCGAAGTACAGGTGCTCCGCATTCTACACAGACGCGTCTAAATCACATGCTGGTGTATCTTATGCTGCTGTTGGTCCCTCTCTTTCTATATCTAAATGAACAGCAATCAAGTATCTTCACTGGAGAAGCTTATGCAGTACTGTCTGAAGTAAGACATATACAGAAATTAAAACTCGACAAAGCAATTGTATACAAAGAATCGCTAAGTCTCGTAAAAGCGTTAATTTCATTACAAAAGCTTAAAAATCCTGCATTCATTGAACTTTACTCCCTCTTATGCAGTATTTATATATCACATATACATTTAGTAATATGCTGGGTACGTGGCCATAGAGGTACCGAGGGTAATGTACTGGCTGATAAAATGGCCACATCACTCACATCACTAAACACTTTTTCTGCAGCTGCTGTCCCGGTCACAGATCTGAAGCCTTTCTTGCGTAAGAAACTGCGCCAACACTGGCAAGGCATGTGGAACGCAGAAATAAATAATAAACTTCACTTCATAAAGCCACAGCTAGGTTTTTGTCCCTCCCCAACAAAATCATGGCGAACAGATGTCTTATTCTGCCGCCTCAGAATAGGGCACACATTTGGTACACACAATTTTCTGCTTACTGGAAATGAACCGCCAACCTGTGGTCGATGTGGTGAGAGGCTGACCGTCCACCACGTCCTCTTGGAGTGTCGCAAAGCCGAACCTGAAAGGGAGAAGCATTTTCCTTTTGCATATCGTTATTGCATACCTCTTCACCCAGCTATGTTTCTTCGTAAAGAACCATTTTTCAACACCAAAGCAGTCCTCAATTTTTTAAATGAGGTTGTCCTACATGCTATGAGCCCAATAAATTTGTAGCACATCCTCTCTCCAGAGGATGCCGCTGTGATAGTTGTTTTATATAGCACATGCCTCCAGGCCCTTGTGTCTCAAGGGCTCTAACGAGGCTATGGTGCTCTAGGTAATTTTAGAAGACTATGCATTTTTATATCGTATCATTATTTTACAATGCACCTCAATGCTCATAGTACACGTCATTTGTCACCGCCATCGTTTTATTACACGTACATTTTACGCACTTTACAGTAACTATGTTTTAGGCCCTTTTACAGCCACGTCACATCCACTTCACAGAATTCATAACTCCACTGCGAAATCACTAACACTGGCATGGCGCGCTTCGGCCATACCTGGCCCTTTCGCCAATAAAAACCACACATTATCATTCAAAACAATGAACCTAATGAAACTTCTGTCGCAGACTACATGGGGTAGTGACAGGAAGTGTTTAATGAACCTATCATCATCATCATCATCATTAGCCTAGTTACGCCCACTGCAGGGCAAAGGCCTCTCCCATATTTCTCCAACAACCCCGGTCATGTACTAATTGTGGCCATGTTGTCCCTGCAAACGTCTTAATGTCATCCGCCACCTAACTTTCTGCCGCCCCCTGCTACGCATCCCTTCCCTTGGAATCCAGTCCGTAACCCTTAGTGACCATCGGTTATCTTCCCTCCTCATTACATGCCCGGCCCATGCCCATTTCTTTTTCTTGATTTCAACTAAGATGTCGTTTACCCGCGTTTGTTGCCTCACCCAATCTGCTCTTTTCTTATCCCTTAACGTCACACCCATCATTCTTATTTCCATAGCTCGTTGCGTCGTCCTCAATTTCAGCAGAACCCTTTTCGTAAGTCTCCAGGTTTCTGCCCCATATGTGAGTACTGGTAACACACAGCTGTTATACACTTTCCTTTTGAGGGATAGTGGCAACCTGCTGTTCATGATTTGAGAATGCCTGCCAAACGCACCCCAGCCCATTCTTATTCTTCTGGTTATTTCAGTCTCATGATCCGGATCCGTGGTCACTACCTGCCCTAAGTAGATGTAGTCCCTTACCCCTTCCAGTGCTTCGCTACCTATCGTAAACTGCTGTTCTCTTCCGAGCCTGTTAAACATTACTTTACTTTTCTGCAGATTAATTTTCAGACCCACCCTTCTGCTTTGCCTCTCCAGGTCAGTGAGCATGCATTGCAATTGGTCTCCTGAGTTACTAAGCAAGGCAATATCATCAGCGAATCGCAAGTTGCTAAGCTATTCTCCATCAACTTTTATCCCCAATTCTTCCCACTCCAGGCCACTGAATACCTCCTGTAAACATGCTGTGAATAGCATTGGAGATATCGTATCTCCCTGTCTGACGCCTTTCTTTATAGGGATTTTGTTGCTTTCTTTGTGGAGGACTACGGTGGCTGTGGAGCCGCTATAGATATCTTCCAGTATCTTTACATATGGCTCATCTACACCCTGATTCCGTAATGCCTCCATTACAGCTGAGGTTTCGACTGAATCAAACGCTTTCTCGTAATCAATGAAAGCTATATATAACGGTTGGTTATATTCTGCACATTTCTCTATCACTTGATTGATAGTGTGAATATGGTCTATTGTTGAGTAGCCTTTACGGAATCCTGCCTGGTCCTTTGGTTGACAGAAATCTAAGGTGTTCCTGATTCTATTTGCGATTACCTTAGTAAATACTTTGTTGGCAACGGACAGTAAGCTGATCGGTCTATAATTTTTCAAGTCTTTGGCGTCCCCTTTCTTATGGATTAGGATTATGTTAGCGTCCTTCCAAGATTCCGGTACGCTCGAGGTTATGAGGCATTGCGTATACAGGGTGGCCAGTTTCTCTAGAACAATCTGACCACCATCCTTCAACAAATCTGCTGTTACCTGATCCTCCCCAGCTGCCTTCCCCCTTTGCATAGCTCCTAAGGCTTTCTTTAATTCTTCTGGCGTTACCTGTGGGATTTCGAATTCCTCTAGGCTATTCTCTCTTCCACTATCGTCGTGGGTGCCACTGGTACTGTATAAATCTCTATAGAACTCCTCATCCACTTTAACTATCTCATCCATATTAGTAACGATATTGCCGGCTTTGTCTCTTAACGCACACATCTGATTCTTGCCTATTCCTAGTTTCTTCTTCACTGTTTTTAGGCTTCCTCCGTTCCTGAGAGCCTGTTCAATTCTATCCATATTATAGTTCCTGATGTCCGCTGTCTTACGCTTGTTGATTAACTTAGAAAGTTCTGCCAGTTCTACTCTAGCTGTAGGGTTAGAGGCTTTCATACATTGGCGTTTCTTGATCAGATCTTTCGTCTCCTGCGATAGCTTACTGGTTTCCTGTCTAACGGAGTTACCACCGACTTCTATTGCGCACTCCTTAGTGGTTCCCATGAGATAGTCGTTCATTGCTTCAACACTAAGGTCCTCTTCCTGAGTTAAAGCCGAATACCTGTTCTGTAGCTTGATCCGGAATTCCTCTAGTTTCCCTCTTACCGCTAACTCATTGATTGGCTTCTTGTGTACCAGTTTCTTCCGTTCCCTCCTCAAGTCTAGGCTAATTCGAGTTCTTACCATCCTATGGTCACTGCAGCGTACCTTGCCGAGTACGTCTACATCTTGTATGATGCCAGGGTTCGCGCAGAGTATGAAGTCGATTTCATTTCTAGTCTCACCATTCGGGCTCCTCCACGTCCACTTTCGACTAACCCGCTCGCGGAAAAAGGTGTTCATTATCCGCATATTATTCTGTTCTGCAAACTCTACTAATAATTCTCCTCTGCTATTCCTAGAGCCTATGCCATATTCCCCCACTGACTTGTCTCCAGCCTGCTTCTTGCCTACCCTGGCACTGAAATCGCCCATCAGTATAGTGTATTTTGTTTTGACTTTACCCATCGCCGATTCCACGTCTTCATAAAAGCTTTCGACTTCCTGGTCATCATGACTGCATGTAGGGGCATAGACTTGTACCACCTTCAATTTGTACCTCTTATTAAGTTTCACAACAAGACCTGCCACCCTCTCGTTAATGCTATAGAATTCCTGTATGTTACCAGCTATTTCCTTATTAATCAGGAATACGACTCCTAGTTCTCGTCTCTCCGCTAAGCCCCGGTAACACAGTACATGCCCGCTTTTTAGCACTGTATATGCTTCTTTTGTCCTCCTAACCTCACTGAGCCCTATTATATCCTATTTACTACCCTCTAATTCCTCCAATAACACTGCTAGACTCGCCTCACTAGATAGCGTTCCAACGTTAAACGTTGCCAGGTTCAGACTCCAATGGCGGCCTGTCCGGAGCCAGGTATTCTTAGCACATTCTGCAGCGTTACAGATCTGACCGCCGCCGTGGTCAGTTGCTTCGCGGCTGCTGGGGACTGAGGGCCGGGGTTTGATTGTTGTATTCATATAGGAGGTTGTGGCCAAGTACTGCACCAGGGTGGCCAATCCTGCTCTGGTGAGAGAGTGCGTTACCGGATCTGGTCACCGGGATCAGGCCGCACTCCAGGCCTGTTTGTGCAATTTTCTCAACACACGGTTTTTTTTTTGTATTTCCCGGTGGAGAATTGCGCGGCACCGGGATTTGAATCACGGTCCTCTTGCACTGGAGACGGATACTCTACCGTCCCCGCAGGAGTTAGATTAAAAATTGAATTATGGTGTTTTGCGTGACAAAAACCACTTTCTGATTATGCACGCCGTAGTGGAGGACTCCGAAAATTTCGACCACCTGGGGTTCTTTAACGTGCACCTAATTCTAAGTACACGGGTGTTTTCGCATTTCGCCCCCATCGAAATGTGGCCGCCGTGGCCGGGGTCCGGTCCCGCGACCTCGTGCTCAGCAGTCTAACACCATGACCACTGAGCAACCACGGCGGGTCCCGCAGGAGTTGTACGCTTCATTTAACCTACAGTGGTGCCCTATTTGATCAGTCAAGGTGGACCAATCTGAGCTCGGTTATACCGCATGGATGGCACACGGCTAGAGAACCTGGTATTTATGACCTGCACATGTGTGGCCACACATAATTGAGGATATATAATTTTTTTTAGGAGGGTTTCCGTACAGTGATAAAAGGAAGGAAAATACATTAAAAGAAAGAAAAAAAAGGAAAAAAAGAAAGGAACATAACATGTGACTTGAACTCGTGATCCTTCAATGTTGCCCGGAAAGGTAGCTCAGTCGGTTGGTTCGTCAAGCCAACGGTTACTTTGAAGCGCCAAAGTTCCTGCTCCGAGCCTCACACTTGTGTGGAAAGGGACTGATGTTGTCCGCGGCAGTCGATTGGTTGGAAGGTTGGTTGGTTGGCTGAGTGGTTGGAAGGCATAATTTCTTGGAAAAATGGCCGCCAGAGGAGCAGCGTGAACTCGAGCGGCTTTATAGACTAGGACAACTGCCTTAAAATATTTAGACTTGAGGGCAAGCTTCGTTAACAAACTATAACACGGCAATCAGCACTCGTATACGACGAGAGAAATTATTGAGACGTGGAAGATTCCCTTGAAATAAATCTGGTTTGCGAGACAAATGCTTGTATGTATTGAATCTCTTAAAAGATGAGGGGGGAAATATGCGCTCACCGAGAGGGCATCGTCAGCACGAGACCACCACCAGGCGCCTTACTGAGATGTAGAGAGCTTCGCGGCCGGAACAAAGTCTCCCCTCTCCGCCGGTCCAGGGTGGAAAACGCGCTTTCCGATCGCTCAAGGTTGCGCGGACATTGTATAGCTCTAGCGTCTAGGAAAAAGCTTAAACAGGTGCGGGGGCGGCACGCATAGCGTGGGAAGCTAGCCGCCGGAATCTCTATCTCAAGTACTGCTGCTGGCGAGGGCGAAATACCCTCGTGTAATTTTAATAACCCTAATAGGACTTCTTTCAAAGAAAAAAAAAGAGAAGAAAAAGAAAAGGGAAACGGCTCAGAAGGCTATACTACGAGAGCTATGACTGATACTTTTCTATATATATGTATTCATCTCATCTATGGGATCGCATGCGCGCGCTGTTGGTTTTAAAGCGCAACCGCAACCAATGAACCTATACAAGAGCCTAAATCGGTCTCGATTGGATTATGGTGCTGTAGTATATAACTCTGCCGCTCCGAGCGCACTAAATATCCAAGATCCTATCCACCACCTAGGTATCCGTTTAGCCACTGGCGCTTTCAGAACAAGCCCGATTGAAAGCTTATACGCGAAATCAAATGAATGGTCCCTACATCTACAGAGAACTTACATCAGCCTTACATATTTCCTAAAGATACAATCCAATCATCAACATCCATGTTTTAACGCTGTTAACGATATGACCTGCACTACACTTTTCCATAATCGCCACTCTGTAAGAAAGCCTTTCTCGCTTCGAGTGAGGGAGCTTAGTCATGAAATGCGTGTCACACTCCTCGAGCTTCGCCTAATGCATCCAACCAAGTTGTTACCGCCTTGGGAGTGGCAGGTCATAGAATGTGACATATCCTTTTTAAACCTAACAAAGCACGCACCAGAGATCGAAATACAAACTCATTTCCTAGAACTCCAGCACAAGCACTCCTGCGCAGAATTCTAATGGCGGAGTGTCGCATGCTGCCGTCGGCCCATCCTTCTCAGAATCCGATGTACTACATCCGGAAACAAGTATATTTACTGCCGAGGCCTACGCATTACTGTCTGCTGTGAAGCATATAAGAACATCAGAACTCCAAAAGCCACCGATATATACAGACTCTCTGAGTGTCGTGAAGGCACTGATGTCACTCTATACACACAAAATCCAGTACTTAATGAACTATATTCCGTCTTGTGTATAGCGTACAGATCTAACCAGCGTATCGTTATATGGTGGGCGCCTGGCCATAGGAGTGTCGAGGATAACGTTCTGGCGGACGACATGGCCACGTCAATCGCACCGCAATCTGTTAACCCTACTGCTGCGGTGCTTCTTACAGATCTGAGGCCTTTCTTGCGAAGGAGATTGCGAGACCACTGGCAACGCATGTGGGACGCGGGAACGGATAATAAGCTCCACTTGATAAAACCACAGTTAGGATTCTAGCCCTCTACTACAAAATCGCGCCGAACAGATGTCCTATTCTGTCGTCTCAGAATAGGACACACGTTTGCCAGCCATAATTTACTACTCACCGGAAGTGAGCCTCCAACCTGTGGTAGATGCGGGGAGAGGCTGACCGTACTCCACGTCCTCCTGGAGTGTCGGGAAGCCGAATCTGAGAGAAAGAGACATTTTTCATTAGCATACTGACAGCACATTCCTCTTCATCCTGCAATGCGTCTTGGTCCAGAACCGCTTTTTAATACAGACACAGTCCTAGGTTTCCTCAGAGATGTCGTCTTACATGTTATTAGTCCCATGCATTCGTAGCGCCTCCTCTCTCCAGAGGATGCCACTGCGATAATTGTTTTGCATAGCACATGCCTCCAGGCCCTTGTGCTTCAAGGGCTCTAAGGAGGCAGTAGTGCTCTAGCATTACTTATAATCTGATATATTTTACGTATCGTATTGTTCTTTTTATATGCATCTAAATGTTCATAGTACAAGTCATACGACACCGCCATAATTTTATTATACAGATTTTACGCACTTTAGAGCGTATATTTTAAGGCCCCTTTAAAGCCACGTCACACCAATTTCACAGTAGTCATAATTACACAGCAAACTCATTACCACAGACATAGCGCTCTTTGGCCATACCTGGCCCTTGCGCCATAAAACCCCATACATCATCATCATCATCTTTGTAGATTAAGAATAGGACATCTTTACGACCCCGCAGGAGCGTCTGTGTCAGCAGGCGTTTGGTGATTTGCGACACCACGTAGCCGAGCACGGCTACGTGGTGTAAGCCCGCGCGTAGCCGTGCGCGGCTTAGCCGTGTCCGGGGAAAAGGGGATCCTGGGGGTTGAGCCAATGCCGGGTGTTTGGACCTATACGGCTCCCCGGCGGCGGCAACACACCTGTTTGGCCTCGGCTTCACGTAGACGGCACACACGGACTGACCCACCCAGGGGAAATCGGTAGTTGCCTTTTCCTGTCCCCCTCTCCACTCTTCTTCTTTCTCTCTCACATTGAATCTTTCCTGTCTTCTACTCACGTCAGTTTGCTTCTCATTTTCCAGGCAGCAATGGTTAACCGTGTGTATCTACCCAACTTTGGGCACATATATTAGGTTATAGCAGAGTTGTATAGCTGACGTATATAGGTATGTTCCTAACCTCGTAGCGTGCCCTTGTTGGGCTCGGTGGCGGGTGGCTACCATCGCCGCTGAATATTCTAAGAATACATGGCAAATGCATTTCCCCTCCTTGCAGATTGTTCTAGCAAAAGAGGGCGCGCAGAAGCAATTTTCGATTTCACTTTGAAAACCAACGCAGTAACGTTCCCACGCTACCATGTGATCCACAGTGAAGGATCTCTGCCAATGGGAAAACTATCGTCATTCCTAATAGCAAAATGTGTAGTAGAGAAAATCTGAAAGCAATACAAAGCTTCAAAGATGTCAAGTGGGGACCTCCTCCTTGAACTCAAAAGCATAGACCAAGTCGCAAAGCTCGCTAATCTCACCAGTGTCGGCAACACCAAAGTCACAATCTCAGCACACCGTTCTCTCAACACAAGCAGGGGTGTAATATCAGAAGAAGATTTCTTAAACCTAAGCGATGAAGAACTCCTGGAAGGTTTCCAAGAAGAAAGTGTAATCAAAGTTCAAAGAATAACCCTCTGAAGAATAACCCTCCGAACAAATCCCGACCAAACACGTTATACTTACATTTGGTATTGGTATTGTACCTACTACACTTAATGCAGGATCAACTTAAGGTCAGGCTCAACTTAAGGTCAGGCTCAACTTAAGGCTTAAGATCAACGTAGGACCACATATCCCAAACCCGAGGCGGTGTTTCAAGTGCCAGAGGTTCGGACATGCATCGCAATTATGCAGAGGTAAATCAACATGTGCAAAGTGTAGTGCCAATGACCATGAGTCGGAAAACTGTAATGCTGTTCCACATTGTACAAACTGCAAAGGAGATCATCCAGCATATTCACGATGTTGCCCCTGCTGGAAGAAAGAGAAAGAGATAATTGCACTTACAGTGAAAGAGAAGATTTCCTTTTATGAAGCTAGAAAGAAACTAGCACACTTACCTCAAACAACCTACGCCAGTGCGCTGCGGCAGGGGACAGCACTGCAGTGGTCTCAGGAGTCTACACGGACCGCAGTCAGTGGCCCAGTAGTAACTCCATCCCCTCGCCTTGGTGGCAGCAGCCAGTGCTACTCCATCATCATAATCAGAGACGGGCCTGCAGACCCCGGTTCCCCAAGGCCCCAGGCTAAATTGAACTCCCAGGCTTGAGACGCGCGTCTCAGCGCCTATGAGAAGGTTATGGATGTCGACATCCAAACTCAGGCGTCATCGACGCCAAAACATCAGCGCCTTATGGAGCGCACAAAGAAAGACAAGCTCACAATAACTACGCGAACAAAGGGACCGGTAACCTGAACGGTTACCGTTCTTCCAATAGTACATTCCCACTAACAAATGTCACCTACAGTTACTTAGTACATATATATAAATTACCATTCTCAATTCTGCCACTATTGCTTTTAACGTGCATTGGAATTGTAGAGGACTTATTCACAATTTAGGAGACATCAAAGACATAACAAATAACTTTTCGCCAATCGCATTTTGCCTACAAGAAACAAATTTAGGCCCTAAACACAGTCAATTCCTTAGAGGCTTCACCGTTATCCGAAAGGACCGCGAATGTTCCAGCCGTTTGTCGGGAGGAGTGGCTATAGCCGTACAGGGTGGCACTGCCACCCGAAATGTCCAATTAAATACATCTTTAGAAGCCGTAGCTGTCGCCATTCTATCCTATAAAACCATCACCATTTGCTTAGTATATATTCGACTCCGCACACATTTTACTATTAAAGACATAGAAAAACTAACAGATCAGTTGACGGAGCCATTCGCCCTGGTAGGAGATTTTAATGCTCATGGTACTCTTTGGGGCAATGTCAAGACTGACCAAAAAGGACAACTCGTTGAAGATTTTATTCTATCAAATGATATCTGTATTTTAAGCCCAGGTGCGCCAACTTATTTCTCACCGGCTACCCGCACATTCAGTTTAGATTTAGCTTTTTGCTCACCCTCTCTTTTTGCTGATTTTATATGGGAAGCTCTCGACACGTCATATCGTAGCGACCACTTACCCGCATTCATCAAACTCCTACCACCACCACAAACTTTAGTAACTAGACCACGCCGATGAAAATTACAGCTCGCTGACTGGCAGGTTCTTATGGAGAACGCGAAACTGGAAAATGTCTTTTCGCCAGAGCCTCATATTGATGAACCTAATAAAAAAATCACTGAAGTCATAATCACCGCGGCAGAAAAGGCGATACCCCTGTCATCGGGTGCAGTGCACAAAAAGCTAAACCCCTTGGTGGATGAAGGAGTGTACCGACGCTACAAAAGAACAAAATAAGGCCTGGGGAATCCTACGGAGGTACCCCACCTATAGCAACATGGTAAACTTCAAACGAGCCAAAGCCAAATCACGTTTCATTCGAAGACATGCTGATAAATCATCATGGCAAAAATACATCTCTTCAATTAATAGTACGGTAATGTCGAAACGAATGTGGGAGCAGGTTAGGAAATTTAGAGGACAATACTCATTTTACACAATACCGTTACCTACAAATCCAGACACACAAACAACAATACAAGAACAGGCAGATATTCCTGGAGGACATTTCCGCGATGTATCCAGTTCAGAGAATTATACAAAGGAATTTTTACAATACAAACAGTCTGCTGAAAAACACAAGCTGCCCCTACTGGCGCATCAAATGAGCGGTACAATTCCCCCCTCACCAAACAAGAAAAAAACAGAGCTATTTCTGCAACGAAAAACACAGCGCCAGGTCACGACCGTATTCATTACGCCATGCTGGTTCATCTATCTCAAGCATCTGTAAACGCTCTCCTTAAATTTTTTAACTTAATCTGGGAATCTGGCACAATGCCGGAAGAATGGAAAAAGGCAATAGTAGTTCCATTTCCAAAAGCCGATAAATCCCCCACATCAGCTAGCAACTACAGACCTATTGCCCTCAGAAGCTCTTTGGCAAAATCATGTGAAAGCATAATCAATATAAGACTTTCGTTTATTTTAGAATCAAGAAACCTTATTGACCCCCATCAGTGTGGATACAAAAAGGGTTGTTCAACCACTGACTATCTTGTCCGTCTAGAACATGAAATTCGGCATGCGTTTTTACACAAACACCACTCTCTTGCAGTTTTCTTCGATTTAGAAAAAGCCTATGATACCACATGGAGATATGGAATCTTAAAAGACCTGGCTGACCTCGGCATCCGTGGTAAAATGCTAAATAGCCTAGTTGATTTTATGTCTAACAGAACATTTCAGGTACGTCTGGGTACAGTACATTTTCATACATTTACTCAGGAAAATGGCGTTCCGCAAGGCTGTGTTCTCAGCACGACACTGTTTATAGTGCAAATGAACTCAGTTATTAAGATTATACCACCGTCCCTTATGCACTCTGTTTACGTAGACGATCTCCAAGTGGCTTGCCGTGCCTCCAATTTGCCAACCTGTGAGAGACAGCTTCAAATGACAATAAATAAACTTACACAATGGGCTTACAAAAATGGCTTCCGCTCCTCCACACAGAAAACAGTTACTGTTTTGTTCTCCCAGAAACGAGGGCTACGCAGCGATCCAGTCCTAAAACTGAACGACCCCACACTGCCGGTGAAACAAGACCATAAGTTTTAGGAGTAACCTTTGGCAACAAACTTAACTTCCTAACTCACATAAAAGCACTAAAGATTAAAGCAAATAAAGCTATAAATATCCTTAAAACTTTGTGGCATAAGCAGTGGGGTTCCTACCGAACGTGCCTTTTACATGTTTACCGGTCTCTTGTGCGTAGCCTTTTAGACTACGGCTCCGTGGTTTACGGCTCAGCCAGACAGTCCCACATCCAACGACTTGATCCGGTACATAACCTTGAACTGCGACTGGCAAGTGGTGCCTACCGAACTTCACCTATTCCAAGTTTATACGTCGATTGTAATGAACCCTCCTTACAGCAGCGCAGCGCATTCCTCACTTTTTCCTACGTACTTAGAATTCAGTCTTCACCACAACACCTATGCTACAACATCCTCACACAATGCAACACACGCTTACACTACACAAATAAACCGAACACGATTAGGCCACTTGTCCTGCGGTATGAGCAATACTGTCGGGACTATGACATTCCCCACGAGGTCCTCCAGGTTGCCAAGAAACCACAACGGTTGGCCCCATGGTACGATTTCACACACTAATGTGATTGGACGTTAATAGATCTAAAGAAAAGAGACATCCCACACGAACACATTATACAAGAATTCCGTGCACTTCAGGATAAATATCAAAATAACATGCAATATTACACTGATGGCTCGACAACAAAAGATCACGTGGGTGTGGGGGCCGTAACGGAAAATTGGGAAACAAGTATTCGATTACCACAACATGTCTCTGTCTACACAGCCGAAGCATACGCAATATGGACTGTGGTTAAAAAGAGCATCGCTGACAAACACGAAAACACAGTAATACACACTGATTCATTAAGCACTCTTAAGGCTCTACACGCGAAATGCGAATGTGAACCCCTGATAGGGGACATTTTAAACATGGTAACATTAAGCAAATACCGCCGGTCAATTAGGTTTTGCTGGGTACCAAGCCATGTCGGAATACCGGGAAACGAAGCAGCGGATAGGTGTGCATCAATGGCAGCGCGCAAATACATAACAAACACGGCGCTTCCATATCGGGATAGTATCACGGCGATTAGGAAGGCCTTGACAGCCAAATGGCAACAGACATGGGACCATTGCTTAAGCAACAAGCTACATCTTACTAAACCTGTAATTGGTGAGTGCAAGTCGTGCGCTCACCAGCAACGGTTCTGTAAGCTTATCCTGTGTCGACTTCGGATCGGACACACACATTTAACACACAACTTTCTCCTCCGTAAAGAAAACCCGCCGACTTGCAAAAAATGCAATCAACCTCTTACAGTAATACATATCCTTATAGCATGTCCACAGTTTGAAACACAGCGACGGAAGCTTTTACACGACCTATATAATTTAAATATGCCTTTACACCCTGCCCTATTACTGGCAGATGACCCACTAGTGCCATTTACTAACCTATTCCACTTTTTTAGAGACAACTGGTTACTTACGCGAACTATAACGTAATGCAGGTTTGCCTGCTTTAATCTTTCGTTTCCTTTTGTCTTGTGACTGGCGCAGCATGGCTTTAGTTGCTTTTGTGCCATTAAACCCCAACTAATCAACCAACATAATTACGGCACTCACTCCTACCTATTGACGGGAAGGGAACCTCCGACATGTACCAAATGTGGGAGCAGGCTTACAGTTATTCATGTTCTTATCGACTGCACTTAAATAGAGGCAGAAAGGAAAATGTACTTTCCCTCCGCTTATCTTCTTTTCCAGCATTTTTCCCCGCAGGGGCGGCTGCGTCAGCAGGCGTTTGGTGTGTTGCGACACCAGGTACCCGAGCACAAAAGGGTTCGACCGTCGCGCTAGCCGTGCGCGGCTTAGCCGTGTCTGGGGAAAGGGTGATCCTGGGGGTTGTGCTGATGCTGGGTGTTTGGACCTTTAAGGCCCCAGCGCAGGCAACACACCCCTTTGGCCTCTGCTTCACATAGACAGTACCCCCGGGCGGACCCAACCTGGGGAAATCGGCAGTCACCTTTTCCTGTCTCTCTCTTCCTACAACTTTCTTCTTTCCCTTACATTCAACCTTTCCTGTCTCCTTCTCTCTTCTATTTCCTTTCTTCTTCTTGGTGGCAAGGGTTAACCCGGTGTGGCTATCCAACCTTGGGTACACCATATTTGGTTATAGTGGCGGCGTGCAGACTGGCCGTCGTGCAGATTTGTATGTAAGCTCAGCCGCGTCCCCTCGTTGGGCTGCGTGGTGGGCGGTCGACGCTGCTGCCGAATTTTTATATATTTTCAGGGAAACTGCTTTCCCCAAACTTCCTCATCGCCCTCAGAAAGGAGGGCGCACCGAAGATGTCTTTAGGTTTTTTGGCAATCGTACACAGAACTTTCCCCGCTTTCATGTCATTCACTCTGATAAGCCTGAGAAGACGGTAAGAATGATCTCACCTTTCGTTGTCTCGAAACCTCTGACAGACGTTTTCCGTCCCGGATACAAAGCATCGAAAATGGCTAGCAGTGATCTTCTCCAAGAGCTCCGCGATCAACAACAATATGAAAAACTGTCCAAACTTGTATCTTTTGGGGGTGTTCCAGTCACAGTGATCCTACACCGTACCATGAATACCACCCGTGGCGTTGTATCGGATGCTGATCTGCTAGAATTGTCTGAAGCTGAACTTCTAGAGGGTTGGAATGATCAGATTGTGATCAATGTTAAGAGAATTAAAATAAGACGTGACGGAAAAGAAATCAATACCATGCACCTAATACTTACATTTGGCTCGAGCAATCTACCCGACACTATCGAGACAGGGTATGTGGAAATCCGAGTGAGACTGTACATTCCAAATCTTCTACGATGCTTTAAGTGCCAGCGATTCGGCCACAGCTCACAGAACTGCCGAGGCCGCCAGACATGCGCAAAATTTAGTTCCCGTGACCATGCCTCTGAAACTGTGATGGCGAGCATGCCGCATACTCGCGGTCATGCCTGTTTTGGAAGAAAGAAAAAGAAATAGTCACTATCAAAGTAAAAGAAAACATATCATTCAAAGAGGCACGAAGGCAGGTTTCATACCTTCCTAAGGCCAGCTTTGCCGAAGTGGCGCGTCAGGGGGCTGCGTCACAACGGCCTCCGGCGGCTGTCCGACCCACAAGCCGTGAGTTGGAAGTTACGCCATCTGCGCCCGCAGCGGTTGCAGCTAGCGCTGCTCTGATAACCCAGCAGACGGGGCCACCGACCCCGAAGGTGGGCGCAGCTGAGGCTGCCCCAACCTCCCCGGCCCTTTCCAGCGCTGGCAACAGCCGGCGCAGCCAAATCCCTCAGGGAGCCCCATCGACCTCCGGGCTGGTGGGAGCAGGGGTCTTGCCCTCGAAGGCGGGACAATCTTTTGTAACTTTTCGCTCGCAAGAGCACAGGTCCGGCGCCTCACAAGAGGCAATGGACACTGCACCTGTCCTCAAGGCACACCAAACGCCTAAGGAGCGGCGAGGCTCCCTCGAACGCTCCAGAAAGGGCAGAACCCCCGTTACAGGGCCTCGAAAAAGTTCTGTAACCTAAGCCATCACCCCCCGTAGGGGCACATGCGTCAGCAGGCGTTTGGTGTGTTGCGACACCACGTACCCGAGCACACGAGGGTTAGACCCACCCGCGTGTAGCCGTGCGCGGCTTAGCCGTGTCTGGCGAAAGGGGGATCCTGGAGGTTGAGCCGATGCTGGGTGTTTGAACCTTTAAGGGCTGCCGGCGGAGGCAACACACCTCTTCGGTCTCTGCTTCACATAGACGACATCCCCGGACTGACCCCCGCTGGGGAAATCGGTAGTCGCCTCTTCCTGTCTCTCTCTTCTCAAAGCTTCGTCTTTATCTCTCACTTTATATCTTTCCTGTCTTCTTCTCTCTTCCATTTACCTCCTTTCTCCACGGCGGCAAGGGTTAACCTTGTGTGGATATCCTACCTTGCGTACACCATATCGGGTTATAGTGATGGCGTACGGCTGGCATCATGCAGGCTTGTACACAAGCTCTGCCGCGTCCCCTCGTTGGGCTCCATAGTGGCCGGTCGGCGCTGTTACCGAACACACACTTTCCTATGGCAGCTCAAATCTCTGTTGTCCAAGATCGGCGTCTGAAAAGATGCCGCACCGAAGTACCATTTCAATTCTCCTTTCGAAGCAACGCTCCATCTTTCCCCAAATACTATGTAATTCACAGTGAAAGCAACACGCCTGTCAGAAAACTCTCTCCATTCCTGGTAGCCAAATGCCTGAAAGATAAAATCGGACAGACATACAAAGCCTCCAAAATGTCTAGCGGGGACCTCCTCCTAGAACTGAATAACAAAGATCAAGCAGATAAGCTGTCTGAACTTACCAGTATAGGCGAGGCGACAGTGACTGTTTAAGCCCACAGAACGCTTAAGACAAGCAGGGAAGTAATATCTGAAGTAGACTTTATTGGTTTAAGCGACGAGGAACTGCTGGAAGGTTTCCAGAAACAAAATGGCACCAAAGTACAAAGAATAGTAATCCGCAGAAACGACCAAGAAGTCCCTACCAAACATGTTATACGCACCTTCGGAACAAGCGTAATGGCTACTTCCCTCGATGCAAGTTATGTTAAAGTCAATGTAAGACCATATATCCCGAACCCCAGAAGATGTTTCAAGTGTCAAAGGTTCGGACATGCTTCACATGCATGCCGAGGCCAAGTAACCTGTGCTAAATGCAGCTCAAATGATCACGAATCTGACTACTGCACCTCTTCGCCACATTGTGTTAACTGTAAAGGAGATCATCCAGCTTACTCGCGGTCTTTCGCATGCTGGAAAAAGAAAAAGAAGTCATTGCACTAACTGTGAAAGAAAAAATTTCGTTCTTTGAAGCTAGGAAGCGGCTATCATGCCTTACGCGAAGAAGTTATGCCGATGTGATGCAGGCGGGGGCAGCGTCACCGAGGCCTCCGGAATCCTCCGAGCCCACGCGCAGTGGTGCCGCAGTGACTCCTCCCGCCCCTGTGGTGGAAGCAGTCAGTACTGCTCCGGTCTCTTCAACGGCCCTGCAGACAGCAGTCCCGCAGGGCCCTAAGATCAAGTGCATTGAAAGGCCCGAGACACGAGTATCGGCGCCAAACTCTCGGTCTCCAGCGCCTCAGAGAGAGCAATGGAGGGCCCGATGTCCTGTCTCACCAAACCCCGGTGTCCTGGACACCACAGGACAAGCGCTCTCTCGAGCGCGGTAAGAGGGACAAAATCTCAATAACAACTCTAAATAAGAAGGCGATAACCTAAATGTTATCGTTCTGTTGTATCTGCCTTCTTCAGATCCATGTCACCTAACATCTTCCTTATCTCCCATTCACTCGTTAATATCATTTTTACCTTTCAATTTTATAATGGCTTTTATGATCCATTGGAATTGTAGAGGTCTCTTACATAACTTAGGTGACATAAAAGACCTGTTAATGAACTTCTCTCCTGTGGCCCTGTGCTTACAGGAACCCAACCTAGGCGATAAACACAAAAACATACTAAAAGGTTTCACAGTTGTACGGCGCAACCGTACTCAGGCGAACCGGCTGTCAGGCGGTGTAGCCATTGTTCTTCCAGGTGGTATAGCAGCCAGAGAAGTTCCCATTAACACTCACATAGAAGCCGTTGCTGTCACCATTTTAGCTCAAAAAGAAATCACCATTTCTTCAGTATACATTCCGCCGTATTCACATTTTACCGTAAGAGACCTAGAGTTAATTTTAAACCAGCTACCTGAATCATTTTAATAGGCGGGGATTTTATTTCACATAACATGTTATGGAGTAGTAAAGCTACTCACAACAGGGGTCAAACGCTTGAAGATTTTATCCTAACAAATGACATATGCCTTTTAAACACCGGTGCGGCAACTAACTACTCCCCAAGCACAGGAGTTACTGGTTGCTTAGATCTGGCACTGTGCTCTCCATCTCTTTTTTGCGATCTTCAGTGGAATGTTATTGAGAACCCCTATGGTAGTGACCATAAGCCTGCTGTCATTAGAAGAACATCTCCTTTTCCTACCATGCCAATGAGGCCACCCCGTCGGAAACTCCATCTAGCAGACTGGCCTCTCTTTACTGAAAAGGCCACTCTGGATAACAAATCAGATGAACTAACCAAAGATGAAATGAACGATCAGATCACCGCCTGTATACTCGCTGCAGCAGCAGTATCAATCCCACAATCGTCAGGCTTCCTAAGAAAAAACCTAAAACACTGGTGGATGAAATGATATACGCAAACAAAAAACTACAAAGCAAAGTGTGGGGTATCTTTCGGCGATACCCAACACAAGATAATCTACTGTCTTTCAAAATAGCAAAAGCCAAAGCCGGGTACACACGCAGACAAGCGGAAAGGCAGTGATGGAAAAATTATGTTTCGTCTATAAATAGTTCAATAACATCCAAACGAATGTGGGTTCAGCTTTGCAAGTTTAGAGGCGATTACGCTTCTTACACTATCCCCATACTGTCACCTCCAGGCACACAAACAAATATAGAAGAACAAGCAGACATATTAGGGAAACATTTCCATGAAATATCAAGTTCGAAAAACTACTCTGCTGCGTTCCTGAAACATAAGCAATTAGCAGAAAAACTAAAGCTTCCGACCACAGGAAGTTCAGAAAGACTGTATAATGGTGCTTTAACACTTCCGAAATCAACAGAGTACTTACTAGTGGCAAGAAAACAGCACGCGGCCCGGACAGGGTACACTATTCAATGCTAGCTCACCTATCCCCTAAAGCAGTTGAGACCTTGCTTCATTTCTTCAACATAATCTGGGAAACGGGAAAAATTCCCAAAGAGTGGAAGAAAGCTATCCTACTCCCGTTCTTGAAAGCTGGAAATCCTCCCACAACAGCAACCAATTATAGACCCATAGCACTCACAAGTTGTCTTGCAAAGTCATATGAAGCCATTATCAACATAAAATTGACATACGTCCTTGAAACGGAGAATTTGCTAGATAACCTTCAGTGTGGATACAAGAAAGGTTGCTCCACAATAGACCACTTAGTCCGGCTAGAAGATGAGATACGTGCGGCCTTCCTACACAAGCAATATTGTCTCACAGTTTTCTTTGATCTTGAAAAGGCGTACGACACAACATGGAGATTTGGTATCTTAAGCACTTAGCAGATTTGGGAATCCAGGTAGAATGCTCAAATGTCTAGCTTATTTTATGTCGAACGGAACATTCCAGGTGCGTTTAGGAACGGCGCTCTCACGAGTATTCATTCACGAAAATGGTGTGCCACAAGGATGCGTACTAAGCACAACACTCTTTATAGTAAAAATGAACTCTGTTAACAAAGTCGTTCCTCCCTCTGTTACGCACTCCATATACGTCGATGATCTGCAAATAGCGTGCCGCGCCTCAAACTTACAAACATGTGAAAGGCAGCTCCAGATAACAATTAATAAACTAACAAAGTGGGCTGATAAAAATGGCTTCCGCTACTCTACTCAAAAAACCGTTACAGTGCTGTTCTCGCAAAAACGAGGATTGTACATAGACACGGTTCTGAGATAGAATGATGTCCCGCTGCCGGTAAAACAAGAATATAAATTCTTGGGAATAATCTTGATAAAAAATTGAACTTCCTAGCCCACAATAAAACACTAAAGATTAAGGCAAATAAAGCATTGAATATCCTAAAAGTTTTGTCTCGTAAGCACAGGGGTTCCGACCGAATCTGTCTTTTACGTATTTACCGGTCTCTTGTGCGTAGCCTTTTAGACTACGGCTCCATAGTTTACGGCTCAGCCAGGCAGTCCTACATCTAACTACTTGATCCAGTACATAACCTTGGATTGCGACTGGCAAGTGGTGCCTACAAAACGTCACCCATTCAAAGTTTATTTGTTGAGTGTAATGAACCCTCATTACAGCAGTGCAGAGCATTACTAACATTCTCTTACCTACTCAGAATTCAGTCATCGCCGCAACACATATGCTACAACATCCTTACACAGTGCAACTCACGCTTACACTACACAAATAAACCGAACATGATTAGGCCACTTGTCCTACGGTTTGAATGAATGAATGAATGTTTGATGTTTTATGGCGCAAGGGCGAAGTATGACAAATAAACCGAACATGATTAGGCCACTTGTCCTACGGTTTGAATGAATGAATGAATGTTTGATGTTTTATGGCGCAAGGGCGAAGTATGACCAAAGAGCGCCATGTCCGTGTTGATGAGTTTGCAGTGAAATCATGAGTTTGATGAAGTTGGTGTGACGTGGCTGTAGAGGGGCCTTAAAAAATAGTCGCGCTAAAGTGCGCAAAATCTATATAATAAGATTATGGCGATGACTTATGACGTGTACCATGAACAGTAAGATGCATTTAAATAGAATGATACGATGCGTAAAAATATATAAGGTTATAAGATATGCTAGAGCATTGCTGCCTCCTTAGAGCACTTGAAGAACATGGGCCTGGAGGCATGTGCTATGCAAAACTGTTATCGAAGTGGCATCCTCTGGAGCGAGGATGCTCTACGAATTTAATGGGCATATAACGTGTAGTACGACATCATTTAAATAGTTGAGGATTGCCTTGGTGTCAAAAAGCGGTTCCTTGCCGAGAAACATAGCCGGGTGTAGAGAGATTCTGTAATGGTAAGCAAGCGGAAAATGTTTCTTTCTCTCCGTTTCGGCTTCCCGACACTCCAGGAGCACGTGGAGGACGGTAAGCCTCTCTCCGCATCTACCACAGATTGGAGGTTCACTTCCAGTAAGCAGATAATTATGGGTGCCAAATGTGTGTCCTATTCTGAGGCGACAGAAAAGGACATCTGTTCGCCGAGATTTTGTTGGGGCGGGCCAAAAACCTAACTGTGGCTTTAGAACGTGCAGTTTATTATCTATTTCTGCGTCTCACATGCGTTGCCAGTGGTTTCGCAGTTTCTTTCGTATGTAAGGTTTCAGATCTGTGAAGGGCACCAAAGGAGTATTATTAACGGCAGAGAGTGCAATTGACGTAGCCATCTGGTCTGCCAAAGCGTTACCTTCGATTCCCCTGTGGCTGGGTACCCAGCATATGATGATTTGCTGGTTGGATAGATAAGCTTTGCACATGTCGGAATAGACCTCAGTAAGTACAGGATTTTTATGTTTGTAGGGTGACATTAAGGCCTTCACCACACTTAGGGAGTCTGTATATATAACGGCTTTTTGGAGTTTTGCTTTCTTTATATGCTTTACAGCCGACCATACAGCGTAGGCCTCTGCCGTAAAGATACTTGTTTCTGGATGTAGTACATCGGATTCCGAAAAAGAAGGACCAACGGCTGCATATGATACTCCGCCATGTGACTTGGAAGCGTCTGTGTAGAACTCTGTGCATGAATGTTTGTACTGAAGTTCTAGGAAATGCATTCGAATTTCAACCTCTGGAGCATGCTTTGAAACTTTTGCAAAGGATACGTCGCATTCTATGACCTGCCAGTCCCAAGGAGGTAATAGCTTGGGTGGGCGCATTAAGCGGTGCTCCAGGAGTGGGACATGCATTTCATCGCTAAGCTCCTTCAGACGCAGCGAGAAAGGCTGTCTTATGGACGAGCGGTTGCGGAAAAGTGTAGCATACGTAATATCGGTAATGGTATTAAAACATGGGTGTTCAGGAATGGAATGCACTTTAAGGAAATAAGTAAAGCTGACGTATGATCTCTGTAAGTGGGGCGGCCACTCATTCGATTCGGCATATAGGCTTTCGATCGAGCTTGTTCTGAAAGCACCAGTGGCTAGGCGGATACCTAGATGATGCACAGGATCCAGCATCCTTAGCGCGCTCGGGGCGGCAGAGTTATACACAACGGCCCATAATACAATCGTGACCGTATTAGGATCTTGTAGAGATTCATTAGACACTTTCTGTCACTACCCCACGTAGTCTTGGATAGAAGTTTCATTAAGTTCATTGTTTTTAGACATTTTTCTTTGAGATATTTGATGTGCGGAATCAAAGTGAGTCTATCGTCAAGCATAATACCTAGGAATTTGTGCTCTTTGTTGGTAGGAATTTGTTGTCCACACAGTTCTAAGCAAGGATCCGGGACCACGCCTCTCTTTCGTTTAAAAAGAACACAAGAACTTTTGCGAGGATTGATTTTCAATCCGTTTTTCTATGCCCATTTTGATACTTCGTTCAACCATGCTGTACCTGCCTCTCGCACACTGCGAGGTTACAGGATTTAAAAGCTATTTGAATGTCGTCCACATAGATAGAGTAAAAATGGCCGGAGGTAATGAAGCACGAAGCGTGTTCATCTTCACTATGAAGAGCGTGCAGCTAAGCACGCTTCCCTGGGGTACACCAGTTTCTTGTGTAAAAGGACGTGACAGTACATTGCCGACTTTTACACGGAATGTGCAATTGGACAAATAGCTTTCTCTGAGGCTTAGCATATTACCGTGAATGCCCATTTCTGCCAAGTCTCTTAAGATCCCGTATCGCCACGTTGTGTCGTATGCCTTCTCCATATCGAGGAATATGGATAGGAAAAACTGTTTGTGTACAAATGCGTCACGGATGTTTACTTCAATACGTACAAGGTGATCAGTTGTGGAGCGCCCTTGCCTGAAGCCACACTGATAGGGATCAAGTATTTTGTTCTGTTCAAGGAAATGGATGAGGCGTCGATTTATCATTCTTTCAAATACATTACACATGCAACTTGTGAGGGCTATAGGGAGGTAGCTTGCCACTGAGGAAGGATCTTTGCCTTGTTTTAAAACAGGGACCACAATGGCTTCTTTCCATGCGGTCGGAAGGTACCCTGCGTCCCAGATACTGTTGAAAAGTGTAAGTAGTGTAACTTGCGTGTCATTGTGTAAGTTTTTCAGCATTTCATACATGATTCTGTCAGATCCCAGTGCGGAGCTCTTGCATGCGCTCAAGGCAGCTCTAAACTCTGCAATACAAAAAGGACGGTTGTATGGTTGATTTTGACGACATTTTCTGTTGAAAGGCTTACGTTCTTCTATTTGTTTTTATTTGAGGAAGGATTGTGAATTATTTGCTGAACTTGACACGTTCTCAAAATACTCCACAAGTGAGTCTCCCTGGTCTTGCAGTGTATCGCCCTGTGTGTTTACCAGAGGGTGTGAATATGTTTGGCGCCCTCTAATCCTATTCACCCTGTTCCAGGCTTTGGCCTCATCTCTGAACGAGTTAATACTGGATAAAAACTTGTGCCAACTTTCTCTTTTGGCCTGTCGGCGGGTTCGCCTGCCTTGGGACTATACTTTTTTAAAGTTCATAAGATTCTCTGCTGTGGGAGAAGCGCGTAGCAACCCCCACGCCTTGTTCTGATTCTTACGGGCGATCCTACATTCGCTGTTCCACCACGGTACATGTCGTTTGCATGCCAGACCACTTACTTCGGATATGCATTTTGCTGAGGCATCTATTATGAATTATGTAAGATAATCCACGGCAGCATCAATTTCTAAAGATGGAATGTCGACCCATGAGATGCTGGTGAGAGTTCGAAATTTCTCCCAGTCGGCTGTGTCTATCTTCCACCTAGGAGTTTGTGGAGAATATTCGTTTTCTTTACATGTTCTTATCAGTATGGGGAAGTGGTCACTTCCGTAAGGATTGTTTGTAACTTCCTATTCGAGTTCGGGCAGTATGGATGGAGAAACTATGCTGAGATCAATTAAAGAGAAGGTTTTGTTTGCAAGACAGTAATCTGTGGCTTCCTTCTTATTTAGAAGGCACGCACCGGAAGAGAAAAGGAACTGTTCAACAAGACGACCTCGCTCATCTCTACGAGAGTCGCCCTACAGGCAACTGTGCACATTGAAGTCGCCAAGAACAACGTAAGGTTCAGGCAATTCGTCTATAAAGGACTGAAATTCATGTTTGTTTAAGTTATAATGTGGGGGTATGTAAAGTGAACAAATGGTAATGAGTCTGTTTAGGAGAACCGCCCGAACCGCCACTGCTGTGAGGATAAGATGCTTAGTGGGGATTTCCTTGTTGTCTCGTCTAATTAAAATACGTTTTACGTCAGTAACATTTTGTTCTTTCCATCCTTCCAGGAGTTCAGTTTCTGTCAAGTCTAGGAGGTCTGCCTCTGACACGACTCCCCGTGAGCTATTCATTGTTCGGTGTTGTGTAACAGAAATTGGTATGTTACCAAAGGTCACCAGACTGCCTAGCTTTTCGTATTGATTTTTCTGAGGGATCTCAAGAAGAAGATCTCCGCCTGCCATTTTCGTTACCTTATAACCTGACCCTAAGGCTTCGGTCAAAGATTTTGCTACTGTGAATGGAGAAATAAGTCTAGCTTGTTTTTCAGGATTCTCACTGTGTACTACGTGGTATTTTGGATAGGTCTCATTCGTGCGGTTGAAACAAGTGCTTAAGTCTTCAGTGCGTCCGCTCTTCTGAGGGTGACGATCAAGTAGGCGGGGAAATGCAGGTGTTCCCATAGTAATTTGGTATGTTTTCAGCAGCAATGGCGGCCACCCACCAAGGAGCCCAACTTGCGAACGCTGCAGGACTTAACGGGTAAGGCTGCAGGCACCAACCGTACACTGCCACTATAACCTAATATATTATACCCAAGGGAGGGCACATACACAAGGTTAACCCTTGCCGCCGTGGAGAAAGGAAGTAAATGGAAGAGAGAAGAAGACAGGAAAGATGAAAAAGGGGAGAGAGAAAGACGAAAATTGGAGAGGAGGACAGGAAAAGGTGACTGCCGATGTCCCCCGGGTGGGTCAGTCCGGGGGTGCAGTCTACGTGAAGCAGAGGCCAAAGAGTTGTGTTGCCTCCGCCGGGGGGCCTTAAAGGTCCTAACACCCGGTCTCGGCTCAACCCCCAGGATCCCCATTTCTCCGGACACGGCTAAGCCGCGCACGCCTAGACGCGGGAGGGTCCAACCCTCGTGTGCTCGGGTGCGTGGTGTCGCAACACACCAAACGCCTGCTGACGCAGACGCCCCTGCGGGGGTCCTACGGTTTGAGCAATAATGTCGGGACTATGACATTCCCAACGAAGTCCTCCAGGTTTCCAAGAAACCACAATGGTTGGCGCCATGGTACAATTTCACACAGTTGTGCGACTGGACATTAACGCATTTAAAGAAAAGAAACACTCCACACGAACACATCATAACAAGAATTCCGTGCTCTTCAGGACAAACATAATAATCACATGGAATTCTACGCGGATGTCTCCAAAAGAAAAGAACATGTGGGTGTGGGGGCCGTAACAGAAAATTGGGAAACAAGTATTCGTCTACCAAAACATGCTTCTGTTTTCACTGCTGAAGTTTATGCTGTATGGGTTGTAGTTAAAAAGGTTATCACTGGCAAGCACAAAAACACAGTCATATACACTGATTCCTTAAGTACACTGAAGGCTCTAAATCTGAAATCTGAGTGTGAACCCGTATTCGGGGCCATACTAAACATGGTCGCGCTTAACAAATATGGGAGATCAATCCGCTTCTGCTGGGTACCTAGTCATATTGGGATACCGTGTAACGAAGCAGCCGATAGATGTGCCTGGATGGCAGCATTCAAAGACCTAATAAGCACAACACTTCCTTATAAAGATAACATCCGTGCCATTAGGAAGGCCTTAACTACAATGGTCTCATTTGTGTTGCCAATTTGATGAGAAAACAAGCTATATCTCACTAAACCCGTACTTGGTGAGTGGAAGTCGTGCAACCATCAGGAGCGCTTTTTTGAAGTAGTTCTATGCCGACTACGCATTGGACACACACACCTCACACACAATTATCTACTTACAAAAGAAGACGTGCCAACATGTCAAAAATGCCAAGAACAACTAATAGCCATGCATATACTACTCACATGCACAAACATTGAAGTGCAAAGACGAAATTTCTGCACAACCGATATCAAATGCACATCCTTTACATGCCTTTACATCCTTCTTTAATTTCAGGAGATGATTCGATAATCCCATTACGTGACCTGCGTAAATTCCTAAACGACACTGGCTTTTTAAGCAAAATATAGATTAACACGGCCTTTCTCCTCCTAAATAGTATTATAAAACACCTCGTGTTTGGCGCAGCATAGCCTTAGCCGCTCTTGCGCCACTAAACCGCATTTAACCAACCAACTAAGGCATCACCTTCGTATCCACACACACAGCACTTATTTACATTCAATATGGTTACACAAATTATTCAATGGAACGTCAGAGGTCTTCTTAGGAACCTTGATAACGTACAAGAGCTTATGCAAAAACACAATCCAAAAGTGCTGTGTTTACAGGAAACACACTTAAAATCCCAACACACAAACTTTCTCCGAACGTATGTTACGTTTCGCGAAGATCGCGATGATGCTCTCGCATCATCGGGCGGTGTTGCAATTGTAATTCAAAAAAGCATAGACCTGTCAACGTTTACAGCTACGAACGGCCCTTGAGGCAGTGGCGGTTCGAGTTATTCTGCTAAACAAGCTTATCACTATTTGCTCACTTTATATACCCCCCATTATAAACTAAGCAAACATGAATTTCAGTCCTTTATAGATAAATTGCCAGAACCCTATGTTGTTCTTGGCGATTTCAATGCACATAACTACCTGAGGGGCGACCCTCGTATAGATGCGCGAGGACGTCTTGTCGAACAGTTCCTTTTTTCTTCTGGTGCGTGTCTGTCGAATAAAAAGGAACACACATATTACTCTCTTGCGAACAGAACATATTCTTCCATAGACCTAAGCATAGTCTCCCCGTCTGTACTGCCCGAACTTGAGTGGGATGTTACCGACAACCCTTACGGCAGCGGCCACTTCCCTATACTGCTAAGATCACCTAAAAAAACGAATAAGCACCACATGCTCCTAGGTGGAAGATTGAGACAGCTGATTGCGAGAAATTTCGATCTCTTACTAGTATCTCATGGGCTGACCTGTCTTCGTTCGGAATTGATGCTGCAGTCGAGCTCTTTACAGCCTTCATAATAGATGTCGCATCTAAATGCATATAAGAAGTAAAAGGCTTGGCCTGCAAACGGCGTGTCCCGTGGTGGAACGACGATTGTAGGATCGCTCGTAAAAAACAGAACAGGGCGTGGCGGTTGCTACGCGCTTCTCCCACACCCGAAAATCTTAGCAACCTTTCAAAAGTAAAATCCCAAAGCAGGGAAACCGCCGACAGGCCAGACGAGAAAGTTGGCAGAAGTTTCTATCGCGTATCAACTCGATTACTGATGAGGCCAAAGCCTGGAACAGGGTCAATAGTATAAGAGGGCGACAAGCATATTCACTCCCTTTGGTAAACACACAAGGCGATACCCTACAAGATCAGGCGGACTCCCTTGGGGAGCACTTTGAGAGCGAGTGAAGTGCCAACCATTACTCGCAATCCTTTCTGAAATGTAAACAAATATGAGAATGTAAGCCACTCATAAGAAAATATCAACAGAATGAATCATACAATTGTCCTTTTAGTATTGCCGAGTTGAGAGCTGCCTTGAGCGCATGCGAGAGCTCTGCACCGCGATCTGACAGAATCATGTATGAAATGATCAAAAACATACATAAAGACACACAAGTTACACTAGTCACAATTTTCAACACCATTCAGGCTGCGGGATACCTCCCGACTGCATGGAAAGAAGTCATCGTGATCCCGGTTTTGAAACAAGGCAAAGATCCTTCCTCAGTGGTAAGTTACCGCCCGATAGCCCTGACAAGCTGCCTTTGTAAGGTATTTGAAAAAATTATCAATCGCCGTCTCGTACATCTCCTAGAATCCGGTAAAATGCTTGACCCATTTCAATGTGGTTCTCGGGAAGGGCGATATACAACCCACCATCTTGTGCGCATCGAAGCGAGCACTGATAACTGATTTCTGTGATTTATTTATATGCTTTACGGCCGACAGCAGTGCGTAGGCCCCAGCCGTAAAGATACTAGTTTCCGGATGCAGTACGTCCGATTCCGAGAAGGATCGACCGACGGCTGCATAGGACACCCCGTCGCGCGATTTCGATGCGTCTTTGTAGAACTCGGTGCAGGCATACTTGTACTGGAGTTCCCGGAAATGCATTTGGATTTCGATATCTGGAGCATGCTTTGTGACTTGCACAAAAGATATATCGCATTTTATGAGCTGCCACTCCCAAGGAGGTAGCAGCTTGGCTGGATGCATTAGGCGGAGCTCGAGGAGTGGGACATGCATTTGATCACTAAGCTCCCTCGCACGCAGCGAGAAAGGCTGTCTTACGGAGGGACGATTGCGAAAGAGTGTAGCATATGTTATGTCATTAACGGTTTTAAAACAGGGATGTTCAGGATTTGAGTGGACTTTCAGAAAATATATTTGGCTGATGTATGTTGTCTGGATAAGAAGTGACCACTCATTCGATTCTGCATATAAACTTTGTATGGGACTCATTCTGAAAGCTCCTGTGCCTAAACTGATACCTACATGGTGAACAGGGCCTAGCATCTTTAGCGCACTTGGAGCGGCAGAATGATAGATCACGGCACCATAATCTAGTCGTGAACGAATCAGGCTCTTAAAGAGATTAATTAGGCACTTCCTGTCACTAGCCCACGAAGTATGGGATAGAAGTTCCATTAGGTTCATTTTTTTCAGACATTTTTTCTTTAAGATGCTTAATGTGGGGGACGAAAGTGAGTCAGTAGTCTAGTATACCACCTAGAAATTTGTGCTCTTTGTTTACGGGTATTTGTTGCCCACATAATTCTAAGCAAGGATCTTGGATCATTCCTCTCTTTCTTGTAAAAAGAACGCAAGAGCTATTGTTAGGATTGATGTTAAATCCATTCTTGTCTGCCCACATTGAGACTTTGTTCAGGCCATGCTGTACCTGACTCTCGCAGACTGCGAGGTTACAAGATTTGAAAGCTTTTTGTATGTCGTCCACGTAGACAGAATAAAAGATTGCCGATGGTAATGAAGCGCGAAGCGTGTTCATCTTCACGATGAAGAGTGTGCAGCTGAGCACGCCTCCTTGGGGTACACCCGTTTCTTGCATAAAAGGACGTGAATGTACATTACCGACTTTTACCCGGAAGGTACGACTGGACAGACAGCTTTGTATAAGGTTAAGCATATTTCAATTCATGCCCATTTCTAGAAGTCTCTTAGGATTGCGTAACGCCACGCTGTACCATACGCCTTTTCCATATCGAGAAATATCGATAGGAAGAACTGTTTATGTATGATTGCGTCCCGGATATTTCCATCAACACGTACGAGATGATGGAGCGCCATTCTCGGAAGCCGCACTGATAACGATTAAGCATTTTGCTCTGTTCAAGGGAATGAATGAGTCGCCGATTTATCATTTTTTCAAAAACCTTACAAATGCAACTTGTGAGGGCTATTGGGCGGTAATTTGTCACTGAGGAAGGGTCTTTGCCTTGTTTGAGAACAGGAACCACAATGGCTTCCTTCCATGCGGTGGGAAGGTACCCTGCATTCCAGATGGTGTTGAAAAGTGTGAGTAGTATAACTTTTGTATCATTGTGTATGTTTTTGAGCATTTCATACATGATTCTATCAGATCCTGGTGCGGAGCTGTTGCATGCGCTCAGGGCAGCTCTCAATTCGGCAATACTAAAGGGACGGTTGTAAGGCTCATTCTCTCGACTTTTTCTTTTTAATGACTTAAGTTCTTGTGTTTGCTTGTATTTTAGAAAGAATTGCAAATAATTTGTTGGACTTGGCACGCTCTCAATGTACTCCCCAAGTGAGTCTGCCTGGTCTTATAGTGTATCGCCCTGTGTGTTTACCAGAGGGAGTGAATATGCTTGGTGCCCTCTAATCCTATTCCCCCTGTTCCAGACTTTGGCCTCATCTCTGAACGAGTTAATACTCAGTAAGAGCTTGTGGCAACTTTCTCTTCTGGCCTGTCGGCGGGTTCTCCTGCCTTGGGAGTTTGTTTTCCTAAAGTCGACAAGATTTTCTGCAGTGGCCGAAGCGCGTAGCAACCCCCCCGCTTTGTTCTGATTCCTGATGAT
This sequence comes from Dermacentor variabilis, assembly GCF_050947875.1. Classification (NCBI taxonomy): domain Eukaryota; kingdom Metazoa; phylum Arthropoda; class Arachnida; order Ixodida; family Ixodidae; genus Dermacentor; species Dermacentor variabilis. The sequence goes on along the minus strand of NC_134569.1, from coordinate 232,283,590 downwards.
GATGATGATGTGTGGTGTTTTGTGGCGCAAGGGCCAGGTTTGGCCAAAGAGCGCCATGACAAGTTAGTTCATTCGGGTTTTATGGCGCAAAAGCAACTAAGGCCATGCTGCGCCAGCCACAAGATATTCAGGATTCAAATGTTAAACAGTGGAAGCAACGTAGTAGACAAGTTCGGTCAGATCCCCAGTGCTTGTGTGATAGCACCTTGAGGATATTTAATGCTTTATATGTTTTAATTTTAGTTCTGTTAATGTGGGCCAGGAAGTTCAGCTTTGTGTCAAACGTTACGCCTAGAAATTTATAGTGTTCTTTGACCGGCAAGGTTGTACCATGCAATGTGAGAACTGGGTTCAAGTGTAATCCTCGTTTCTGGGAGAAGAGAACTGTAATAGTTTTCTCTGTTAAAAACGGAATCCATTTTTGTCAGCCCATTGTGTAAGGTAATTTATCGTTATTTGTAGTTGTCTTTCGCAAGTGGATAGATTTGAGGCGCGGCAAGCAACTTGTAGATCGTCGACATATATCGAGTGCATAACAGAGGATGGTACGATCTTATTAACAGAGTTCATTTTGATTATGAAGAGTGTCGTACTCAGAATACAACCCTGTGGAACGCCATTTTCCTGTGTAAATGTGCGTGAAAGTATTGCGCCGAGACCCACCTGAAATGTTCTATTTGCCATAAAATCAGATAGACAGTTTAGCATTCTGCCACGCACTCCCAATTCAGCCAGGTCACTTAAAATTCCATACCGCCAAGTGGTATCATACGCTTTCTCTAGATCGAAAAATACTGTGAGACAGTGTTGTTTGTGTAGAAACGCGTTACGTATTTCATGTTCTAGTCGTACGAGGTGGTCAGTTGTTGAGCAGCCCTTTCTGTATCCGCACTGGTGCACGTCTATTAGATTCCGTGATTCAAGGATGAATGTGAGCCTTATGTTTATGATACTCTCGTAGGTTTTGGCTAGACAGCTTGTTAAGGCAATGGGTCTATAGCTGCTTGGGGACGTTGTGGATTTACCTGATTTCAAAAAAGGCACTATTACTGCATTTTTCCAGTCTGTGGGCATTATTCCAGATTCCCAGATCTTGTTGAAAAATTTAAGAAGTGTTTCTGTGGATGCTTGAGAGAGGTGTGCCAACATTGTGTAGGGAACACGGTCAAGGCCTGTTGCTGTTTTTTTACCGGCAGAGAGAACCCTGTTCAATTCTTGCATTGTGAGGGCGTTATTATAAGGTTCATTTGAAGCCCCAGTAGTGGGCTGTCTCTGTTTCTCCGCCGACATTTTATATTTTAAGAAGTCACTTGAGTAGTTTGCTGAGCTTGAGAATTTGTAAAAATGTTCGCCTAATAAGTTCGCCTGGTCCTGCAGTGTTGTTTGTGTGGCTGGACATGTGAGTAGTGGAATTGTGTATGATGTGTACTCTCCTCTAAACTTTCTTACCTGGTCCCACATTCGTTTTGACGTGACCGTATTATTAATTGAGGATACATATTTTTGCCATGACGATTTCTCTGCCTGCCTTCGAATAAATCGTGCTGTGGCTTTGGCCTGTTTGAAATTTAAAAGGTTGCTATAAGTGGGGTACCTACGTAGAATTCCCCAGGCCTTATTTTGTTTCTTTTTGGCTTCGGTACACTCGTTCGTCCACCAGCGATTTAACCTTTTGTGTACAATACCGGATGACTGGGGTATTGCCTTTTCTGCTGCAGAGATTATTACTTCAGTGATTTTTTTATTAAGTTCATCAATGCTTAGTTCTTGTGAAAAGACAACTTCCAGTCTCGCGTTTTCCGTAAAAAGCGGCCAGTCAGCGAGCTGTAATTTCCACTGGCGTGGCCTTGTGATTAAGGTTGGTGGTAATGATAAAAATTTGATGATTGCGGGCAAGTGATCACTACCATAAGACTTGTCGACGGTTTCCCATTTAAAATCATTAAAAAGAGATGGTGATCAAAAAGCTAAATCTAAACAACTAAAAGTGCGGGAAGTTGGTGAAAAGTATGTCGGTGCACCTGAATTCAAAAGGCAGATATCATTGGATAGAATAAAACCCTCAACCATTTGCCCTCTTTGGTCAGTTTTGATACTGCCCCAAAGAGTACCGTGAGCATTAAAATTCCCCACTAAAACAAATGGCTCCGGTAATTGACCTGTTATATTTTCTAAATGTTTAGTGGTAAAATGGGTGTGGGGTGGGATATACAGCGACCAAATGTTGATGGTTTTGTGAGTTATAACAGTGACAGCAACAGCTTCTATGTGACTGGTAATCGGAACTTCTCTAACTGCAATACCGCCCTGCACAATAATGGCTACACCACCCGAAAGCCGGTTCATCTGAGTACGGTAGCGCCGTACAACAGTGAAACCTTTTAAAATATGTTTGTGTTTTTCACCTAGGTTTGTTTCCTGTAAGCATAAGGCCACAGGAGAGAAGCTAAATAACAGGTCTTTAATGTCACCTAAGTTATGTAAAAGACCTCTACAGTTCCAGTGAATAATAAAAGCCATTATGGAATTGAAGTGTAAAAATAGCTTTAACAGTTGAATAGGAGGTAAGTAAGATATTAGGTGACGTTGATCTCAGGAAGGGTGATACAAAGGAGCGATAACCTTCAGGTTATCGCTTTCTTATTTTGGGTAGTTATTGGGATCTTGTCCCTCTTACCGCGCTCAAGAGAGCGCTTGTCCTTCAGTGTCAATGACACCGGGTTTTTTGTGTCGACCTCCATCGCTCTCTCTGAGGCGCTGGAGGACCGAGAGTTAGGCGCCGAGACACGTGCCTCGGGCCTTGGGGTTCGTTTGATTTTAGGGCCCTGCGGGGCTGTTGTCTGCAGGGCCGTCTAAGAGGGTGGAGCAGTACTGACTGCTTCCACCACGGGGGCGGGAGGAGTCACTGCGGCACCACTGAGTGGTGCCCCACTGAGTGGTGCCCCACACGGGGGCACCACTCGGAGGACTCCGGAGGCCTCTATGACGCTGCCCCCGCCTGCGTCACTTCGGCATAACTTCTTCGGGGAAGGTACAACAGTCTTTTCCTGGCTTCGAAGAACGAGATTTTTTCTTTAACAGTTAGTGCAATGACTTCTTTTTCTTTTTTCCAGCAAGGGCAGGACCGCGAATAAGCTGGGTGATCTCCCTTGCAGTTAACACAATGTGGCGAAGAAGTGCAATTCTCTGATTGGTGGTCGTTAGAGCTGCATTTAGCACAAGTTGTTTATCCTCGGCATGCATGTGAAGCATGTCCAAATCTTTGGCACTTGAAACATCGTCTAGGATTCGGGATATACGGTCTCACATTGACTTTGACATAACCTGCATCGAGTGAAGTAGGTATTACGCTTGTTCCGAAGGTGAGTATCACATGTTTGATGGGGATTTCTTGATCGTTTCTGCGGATTACTATTCTCTGTACTTTGGTAACATTTAGTTCCTGGTAACCTTCCAGCAGTTCCTCGTCGCTTAATCCAATAAAATCTTCGGTGCGGCAGAGTGATGTACTACGGCCCCATAATCTAACCGTGATCAAACTAGGCTCTTGTAAATATTCAATAAACACTGTCTGTCGCTCCCCCACGTTGTGTGGGATAGAATTTTAAGTAAGTTCATTGTTCTAAGACATTTTTCTTTAAGATGTTTTATGTGAGGAATGAAAGTGAGCCTCGAGTCAAGAATTACACCAAGGAATTTGTGTTCTTTTCTGACAGGAATTTGTTGTCCGCCCAGTTCTACACAAGGATCTGGGACCAGGCCTCTCTTTCTTGTGAAGAGAACACAAGAACTTTTGTGGGGGTTGACCTGAAATCCCTTTTCGTCTGCCCACTTGGAAACCTTGTTCAAGCCCTGCTGTACCTGTCTTTCGCATACTGTGAGGTTGCAGGATTTGAAGCCTATTTGTATATCGTCTACGTATACGGAATAAAAAATGGCAGGTGGAAGTGAAGCACGTAGCGTGTTCATCTTAACAATAATGAGAGTGCAGCTGAGCACGCCTCCCTGGGGTACACCAGTTTCCTGCGTAAAGGGACGTGACAGTTCATTGCCGACTTTTACTCGGAAGGTACGATTTGACAAATAGCTTTCAATTGTGTTCAGCATATTTCCACGGATGCCAATTTCCGACAGGTCTCGCAAGATCCCGTAACGCCATGCCATGTCATATGCCTTCTCCATATCGAGGAATATCGATAGGAAAAACTGTTTATGTATAAAGGCATCGCGGATGTTTCCTTCCATGCGCACAAGATGATCGGTTGTCGACCGCCCTTCTCGGAATCCACACTGATAAGGATCGAGCATATTGTTGAGCTCAAGGAAATGTACAAGTCTGCGATTTATCATTTTTTCAAAAAGTTTACACAGACAATTAGTTAGAGCTATCGAACGGTAACTTGCCGCCAAGGAAGGGTCTTTTCCCTGCTTTACAACAGGAACCACAATCGCTTCTGTCCATGTGGATGGGAGGAATTCCGAAGCCCAAATAGTATTCAACTGTGTAAGAAGCGTAACTTGTGCGCCAGTATGTAGGTTTCTGATCATGTCATACATGACTCTGTCAGGTCCTGGTGCAGTGCTTTTACATATGTTCAAGGCAGCTCACAACTCGGCAATACCGAAAGGCCGGTTATACGGTTCCTTCTGCCTCGACTTTCATATGATTGGCTTACGCTCTACTATTTCTTTATGTTTAGGAAAGGATTGGGAATAGTGCGTTGAGCTCGACACTCGCTCAAAGTGCCCCCAAGTGAGTCTGCCTGGTCTTTTAGTGTATCGCCCTGTGTGTTTACCAGAGGTAGTGAATATGTTTGTCGCACTCTTATCCTATTAACCTTGTTCCAGACTTTGGCCTCATCTCTATAGGAATTTATACTCGATAAGAACTTCTCCCAACTTTCTCTTTTATCTGTCGGCGGGTTCTCCTGCCCTGGGACTTTATTTTCTTAAAGTTAATAAGATTCTCCGCAGTGGGAGACACGCGTAGCAACCTCCACGCCTTTTTCTGTTTTTTACGAGCGATCCTACGATCATCGTTCCACCACGGGACACGCCGTTTGCATGCCAGGCCATTTACTTCTGATATGCATTTTGATGCGGCATCTATTATAAAGACTGTAAAATACTCAACAGCAGCATCAATTCCTAGCGAGGACAGCTCATCCCATAATATACTAAATAGGGTTCGGAATTTCTCCCAGTCAGCTGTGTCAATCTTCCACCTAGGAGCCTGTGGTGGATATTCGTTCTCTGTAGGTGTTATTAGCAGTATGGGAAAGTGGTCACTTCCGTAAGGATTGTTGATAACTTCCCATTCGAGTTCGGGCAGTATACACGGGGAAACTACACTGAGGTAAATTGAAGAAAATGTTCTGTTTGTGAGAGAATAATATGTGGGTGCCTTCTTATTCAGCAGACACGCACCAGAAGAGAGAAGGAACTGTTCAACAAGACGACCTCGCGCATTTATACGAGCGTCGCCCCACTGGCAGTTGTGCGCATTGAAATCCCCAAGCACAACGTAAGGTTCTGGCAATTCATCTATAAAGGACTGAAATTCATGTTTAGTTAATTTGTAGTGTGGGTGTATGTAGAGCGAGCAAACGGTGATAAGTTTGTTTAGCAGAACAACTCGCACCGCCACTGCTTCAAGGGGCGTTCGTAGCTGTAAAGATTGACATGCTATATCTTTATGAGTAAGAATCGCAATACCACCCGATGATGCGACGACATCATCGCGATCTTTGCGAAACGTAACATACGTACGGAGAAAGTTTGCGTGGTTGGATTTTAAGTGTGTTTCCTGTAGACACAGCACTTTTGGATTGTGTGTTCGGATAAGCTCTTATACATCATCAAGATTCCTAAGTAGACCTCTGACATTCCATTGAATGATTTGTGTGTCCATATATTAAATTAAATTGGTGCTGTGTTTACGGAAACGGAAGGGATGTCTTAGATTACAGAGCCCTTTCGAGGCGCTGTAACCGGGGTTTTGCTTTTTTTGAAGCGTTCGAGTGAACCTCGCCGCTCCTTAGGCGTCTGGTGCGCCTTGAGGATAGGTGTAGTGTCCATTGCCTCTTGTGAGGCGCCGGACACGTGCTCTTGCGAGCGAGAAGGTTCCCTTGAAATTCTCGCCTTGGTGGGCAAGACCCCTGCGCCCACAAGCCCGGAGGTCGATGGGGCTCCCTAAAGGATTTGGCTGCGCCGGCTGTTGCCAGCGCTCGAAGGGGCCGGGGAGGTTGGGGCAGCCTCAGCCTCGCCCACCTTCGGGGTTGATGGTCCCTTCTGCTCGGTTGGTGGAGCAGCGCTAGCTGCAACCTCCGTGGGGTAGATGGCGTAACTGTCGACTCACTTCTTGTTGGTCGGACAGCCGCCGAAGGCCGTTGTGACGCTGCCCCCTGACGCGCCACATCGGCAAAGCTTTTTTTGGCAGGTTTGCTACCCGCCTTCGTGCCTCTGAATGATATATTCTCTTTTACTTTTATGCTTACAATTTATTTTTCCTTCTTCCAGCAGGGGCACGACCGCGAGTACGTGGCGTGATCCCCGTCACTGTTTACACAGTGAAGAGAGTTCTTACAAACTTCAGTGGCGTGTTCAAGGGCACTGCATTTCGCACAAGTTTGGCGGCCCCGGCAGCTCTGCGAACTGTGGCCGAAACGCTGGCATTTGAAACATCTTAGGGAATTCGGCACATATGGTCGGACACGGAGCTTGATGTACCCGGTCTCTACAGACTCGGGTAGAATACTTCAACCGAATGTGAGTATTATGTCCTTGGTTGCAATTTCTTTGCCATCCCGCCTCATCTTAATTCTATTGACATTGACAACATTCTGCTCACTGAAGCCATCCAGGAGCTCAGCCACTGTCAGCTGGAGCACATCAACATCCGAGACAACGCCGCGGGTGGTGTTCAGAGTACGGTGTGGAATTACTGTCAGCGGAACATCCCCAAATGACACAAGACTGGGCAATTTTTCATATTGTTTCTGATCATGCAGTTCTAAAAGGAGATCACGGCTTGCCATTGCTGTCGCCTTGTAACCTGGACCAAGGGCCTCAGTTAAAGACTTTGATAGTAGAAATGGGTAGATTGCACGCACTTGTGTGTCGGCCTTTTCCGAGTGAATCACATGATATAGTGGGAAGTTGGGTCTTTCACGACCAAAGAACTTGAATACATCTTCGGTGCGCCCTCTTTTGTTAGGGCGATCAGGGAGGCGAGGGAAGGAACTAGCCATAGAATAATGTAATTTTTGGCAATAACGCTAACCACCCACCGTGGAGCCCTACAAGGGGACGTTACAGAGACTGCAAAAACAGGTCCTGCAAACGCCAGCTGTACGTTATCACTTTAACCAAATATGAGATAACCTAGGTTGGTTATTCACACCAGGTTAACCCTTGCTGCCTGGTAAAATTGGAAGTAAAGGCAAGCTAGGAGAAGACAGGAAAGGTGGAATGTGAGAGAAAGACGAAGGCTGGAGGGAGAGAGAGATAGGAAAAGGGAACTACCGATTTCCCCCGGTAGGGTCAGTCGGAGGGTGCCGTCTACGTGAAGCAGTGGCCCAAAAAGGTGTGTTGCCTCAGTCGGGGGGCCTTAATGGTCCGAACACCCAGCATCGGCTCAACCCCCAGGATCCCCCTTTCCCCGGACACGGCTAAGCCGCGCACGGCTACACGCGGGAGGGTCCAACCCTCGTGTGCTCGGGAACGTGGTGTCGCAACACACCAAACGCCTGCTGACGCAGACGCCCCTGCGGGGGCAGCAAGGGTTAACCTTGTGTGAATAGCCAACCTAGGTCATCTCATATTTGGTTCTAGTGATAATGTACAGCTGTCGTTTACAGGAGCTGCTTTTTACAGTCCCTATAGCGTCCTCGTGTATGGCTCCATGGTGGGTGGCTGGCGTTATTGCCGAAAATTAAATACTTTTTTGGCAAAGTCCTTCCCACCCCTCCTTGATCGCCCTCTGAAAAGAGGGCGCACCGAAGATGAATTCAAGTTATTTGGTCGTCAAAGACCCAACTTTCCACGATTTCACGTCTTTAACTCGGAAAAGTCAGATACACAAGTTCGCACAATCTCCCGATTTTTAGTATCAAAATCTTTAACTGAGGCTCTTGGTCCAGGTTACAAGGCAACAAGGATGGCAAGTGGAGATCTTCTCTCGGAGCTCCAGGACCTTGAACAATTCGAAACTTTACCCAATCTCGTGTCATTTGGGGACGTTCAAGTGACAGTGACTTCGCACCGCATTATGAACACTAACCGCTGCATTGTCTCAGACGATGATTTGCTTCAGCTGGCAGACGAAGAGCTCTTGGAGGGCTTTAGTGAGCAGTAATGCAGTCAATGTGAAAAGAACAAAGATGAGGCGAGATGGTAAAGAGATTGCGACCAAATACCTAGTTCTCACCTTCAATTCAATGTCCTGCCCCAGTCTATCGAGGCCGGATACATAAAGCTCCGTGTTAGACCTTACGTACCCAATCCACTAAGATCCCCGCAGGGGGGCCTGCGTCAGAAGGCGTTTGCTGCGTTGCGACACCACGTACCCGAGTACCCGAGGGTTGGACTCTCCTGCGTGTAGCCGTGCGCGGCTCAGCCGTGTCCGTGGAAAGAAGCATCCTGGGCGTTGAGCCGATGCCGGGTGTTGAAAAATTTAAGGCCCTACGGCGGAGGCAACACACCTCTTTGGCCTCTGCTTCACGTAGACGGCACCCCCGGACTGACCCACCCGGGGCAAATCGGTAGTTGCCTTTTCCTGTCTCTCTCCCTCTCTCTCTACAACCTTCGTCTTTTCTTTACTTTCCACCTTTCCTATCTACTTCTGGCTTCCCTTCACTGCCAATTTTTCCTTGCAGTAAGGGTTAACCTTCTGTGAATAGCCAACTTAGGTTATTTCATATTTGGTTATAGTGGTAATGTACAGCTGGCGCTTGCAGGCCGTATTTCACAGGTCCTGCAGTGTCCCCTTGTGGGACTCCACGGTGGGTGGCTGGCGTTGCTCCCGAAATTTCACATACCTTTATGGCTAGATCCTTGCCCCCCCTCCCTGACCGCCCTAAGTAAAAGAAGGCACACCGATGAACTATTCACAGTTAGGTTATTGGCCCTCCTTAACAAAATCACGGCGAACGGATGTCCTATTGGACACACATTTGGCATGCATAACTTCTTACTCACTGAAAATGATCGCCGAACCTGCGGTAGATGCGGGGAGAAGCTGACCGTCCTCCACGTCCTCCTGGAGTGTCGGGCAGCCGAATCTGAGAGAAGGAAACCTTTATCTCTAGCATACCGGCAGCACATCCCCCTACATCCCGTAATGCTACTTGGTCCAGAACCTTTATTCGACACGAACACAGTCCTAAGATTTCTGAAAGATGTTGTCTTGCATGTTGTTAGCCCCACATGTTCGTAGCGGGTCCTGTCTTCAGAGGATGCCGCTGTGATAGCTCTTTCATACAGCACATGCCTCTAGGCCCTTGTGTTTCAAGGGCTCTGGCGAGGCAGCAGTGCTCCAAGTTTTCAAAGATTCAAAGATTCAAAGAGTTTATTCAGACAACGTGGTACAGTTGCCTAGGGCGCAGACCAAAAGGCAAGTGGTCGCCTGACAAGGAGTCTGTGCCCTTGCTCCCATTCGAGAGCACAAGACATTCAGCGCATAAAATCAACACTAAACATGATCGAAATACAGAGTGGTTGGTAACATTGAGACGAGAGTTATTTCATATTGAATATGTATGTACAATTGGGAAAATTGCTGTAAGAGACAACAGAAAAAAAAAGAAAGGAGTGGTTATGCCTGCAGTGACAATAGATACATAGTGATGCTATATTTTAAAGCTTTGAATGATTTACTTTCTTGGATAATGTTTACAGCAGGATGGTGATCGTTTAAAAAACTGGAAATTCTGTAGCTAAGTTTCTGGGTGCCGTAGTTTGTACGTATTTTTTCATTATTGTAACATATGTGCCGGGTGTTGTAGGTGTGTGCTTTCGTTAGATATTGTTGAAAAAAAGCCGTAGGATCGGAATGCATTTGTAGGTAACTAGCTAACGCTATCTTTTTGTTTATAACATTCCACAGTGTAAGCAGTTGATGTTTTCTAAACAGTGGGGCAGTGTGGCTAAGGTATAGTGCATTATCTATTAGGCGCAAAAATTTCTTTTGTAATAAATATATGTTTTCTATGCTTGTTTTAGGTGCTGTGCCCCAGACAAGAAGACAATAGTGGAAACCATCTTATATTACCATCTTATATATTTTCTATTTTGCAGCAGTCTTCTACGATGGATTTTAATGTTCATAGTATTCGTCATTAGTCATCGTCATAATTTTATAGCACGTAGATTTTACGCACTTTACAGCGACTATTTTTAGGTCACTTTACAGCCAAGTCACATCTTCCATAATATATCGTCAGCATTACCACTTGTCATGGTGCTCTTTGGCCAAATCTGACCCTTGCGCCATAAAACACCATACATCATCAGGAACTATTCCATTTTTTGTCGGCAAAAAGAATCTTTCCCTCGTTTCCAGATCATACATTCTGAACAACCAGCTAATCAAGTGCGATCAATTTCACCATTCCTTGTATTTCAACTTTCCGTTGGGTATGTTGTGAGAAAACGTACCCGAGCACATGAGGGTTGGACGCTCCTACATGTAGCCCTGCGCGGCTTAGCCGTGTCCGGGCAAAGGGGGAACCTGGGGGGTTAGCCGATGCCGGGGGTTCAGACCTTTAAGGCCCACCGGTGGAAGCAACACACCTCTATGGCCTCTGCTTCACGTAGACGGCACCCCCGGTCTGACCCACCCGGGGGAAATCGGCAGTCGCCTCTTCCTGTCTCTCTCTCTCCTCGAACCTTTGTCTTTATCTCTCACTTTTTTATCTTTCCTGTCTTCTCTCTTCCAGTTACTTCCTTTCTCCACGGCCACAAGGGTTAACCTTGTGTGACTATCCTATCTTGGGTACACCATATTTGGTTATAGTGATGACGTACGGCTTCCGTCGTGCATGCTTGAACACAAGTTCTGCCGCGTCCCTTCTTTGGGCTCCGTGGTGGGCGGTCGGCGCTGTTGCCGAGCATACATATTTTCTCATCGCAGTACAAGCCTCCGTTGTTTATGATCGGCGTCTGAAGAGATGCCGCACCAATGTGCCATTCCAATTTTCCTTTCGGAACACCGCTCCGTCTTTCCACAAGTACTATGTAGTTCACAGTGAAAACAACACGCCTGTCAGAAAACTCTCTCCATTCCTGGTAGCCAAATGCCTGAAAGATAAAATCGGACAGACATGCAAAGCCTCCAAAATATATAGCGGGGACCTCCTCCTAGAACTGAATAACAAAGATCAAGCAGATAAGCTGTCTGAACTTACCATCACTGGCGGTGCCATAGTGACAATTTCACCACATAGAACACTGAACTTAAGCTGGGGTGTGATATCAGAGGAAGACTTTATTGGCCTGAGCGATGCGGAACTCCTTGAGGGTTTCCAGGAGCAAAAGGTTACAAAAGTACAAAGAATAGTCATCCGCAGAAATGACCAAGAGATCCCAACAAAACATGTCATACTTACATTTGGAGCAAGCATAATGCCTTCTTCTCTGGATTCAGGGTACGTAAAATAAACGTCAGACCATATATCCCCAACCCAAGATGGTGTTTCGAGTGCCAAAATTCGGAAATGCTTTACATGCATGCCGAGGCCAAACAACCTGCCCTAAACGCAGCTCAAATGATCATCAATCTGAAAACTGCACTTCTTCCCCCACATTATATCAACTGCAAAGGAGACCATCCAGCCTACTCGCGATCTTGCCCATGCTGTAAAAAAAAGGAAATAATTACACTAACTGTAAAAGGAAAATATTCGGTCTTTGAAGCCAGGAAGTTGCTATCATGCCTTCCGCGAAGACGTTATGCCGCCGTGACACAGGCGGGGCAGCGTCACAGAGACCTACGGAGTCCTCCGAGCGCACGCGCAGTGTTGCCGCAGTGAATTCTCCCGCCCCCGTGATAGAAGCAGCCGAAGCTGCTCCATCAAAAACCCCGCTGTCATTGACACCGAAGGACAAGCGCATTTCTGCGAATAGTCATCCGCAGAAATGACCAAGAGATCCCAACAAAACATGTCATACTTACATTTGGAGCAAGCATAATGCTTTCCTCTCTGGATGCAGGGTAGGTAAAATAAACGTCAGACCATATATCCCCAACCCAAGACGGTGTTTCAAGTGCCAAAATTCGGAAATGCTTTACATGCATGCCGAGGCCAAACAGCCTGCGCTAAATGCAGCTCAAATGATCATCAATCTGAAAACTGCACTTCTTCTCCCACATTATATCAACTGCAAAGGAGACCATCCAGCCTACTCGCGGTCTTGCCCATGCTGTAAAAAAAAGGAAATAATTACACTAACTGTAAAAGGAAAATATTCGGTCTTTGAAGCCAGGAAGTTGCTATCATGCATTCCGCGAAGACGTTATGCCGCCGTGACGCAGGCGGGGGCAGCGTCACAGAGGACTCCGGAGTCCTCCGAGCGCACGCGCAGTGTTGCCGCAGTGAATTCTCCCGCCCCCGTGATAGAAGCAGCCGAAGCTGCTCCATCAAAAACCCCGCTGTCATTGACACCGAAGGACAAGCGCTCTCTTTGGGTGGGTATTGGGATCAGATCCCAATACCCACCCAAAATAAGAAGGCGATAACCTGAAGGTTATCGCTCCTTTGTATCACCCTTCCTACGATCTACGTCACCTAACATCTTTCCTATCTCCTATTCAACTGTTAAAGCCATTTTTTACCCGTCAATTCCATATAGGCTTTTATTATTCACTGGAATTGTAGAGGTCTTTTATATAACTTAGGCGACATTAAAGACCTGTTATTTAACTTCTCTCCTGCGGTCTTATGCTTGCAGGAAACAAACCTCGGCGAAAAACATAAACATATTTTAAAAGGTTTCACTGTTGTACGGCGCAACCGTACTCACCTGAACCGGTTTTCGGGTGGTGTAGCCATTGTTGTACAGGGCGGTATTGCTGTTAGAGAAGTTCCAATTATCAGTCATATAGAAGCCGTTGCTCTCACCGTTATGACTCACAAAACCATCACCATTTGCTCGCTGTATACCCCACCCCCACACCCATCTTACCACTAAAGACTTAGAAAATATAACAGGTAAATTACCGGACCCGTTTGTTTTAGTGGGGGATTTTAATGCTCACGGTACTCTTTGGGGCAGTATCAAAACTGACCAAAGAGGGAAACTAGTTCAAGGTTTGATTCTGTCAAATGATATCTGCCTTTTAAATTCATGTGCACCGACATACTTTTCACCGACTTCCCAAAGTTTTAGTTGTTTAGATTTAGCTTTTTGCTCACCATCGCTTTTTAATGATCTTATATGGGCAACCGTCGAAAAGTCTTATGCCAGTGATCACTTGCCTGCAATCATCAAATTTTTATCGTCACCAACAACCTTAATCATTAGGCCACTGCAGTGGAAATTACAGCTCGCTGACTGGTCGCTTTTTACGCAAAACGCGAAACTGGAAATTGTCTTTTGATAATGTGTTGTGTTTTTTGGCGCAAGGGACAGGTTTGGCCAAAGAGCGCCATGACAAGTGGTGGTGTTGACGATGTATTATGGAGATGTGACTTGGCTGTAAACTGGCCTAAAAATTGTCGCTGTAAAGTGCATAAAATCTACGTGCTATAAAATTATGGCGATGACTAATGACGAATACTATGAACATTAAAATCCATCGTAAAAGAATAATGCAAAGTAGAAAAATATAGGATGGTAAAATTACTTGGAGCACTGCTGCCTCGCCAGAGCCCTTGAAACACAAGGGCCTAGAGGCATGTGCTATACGAAAAAGCTATCACAGCGGCATCCTCTGAAGAGAGGACCCGCTACGAACACGTGGGGCATAAACATGCAAGACATCTTTCAGAAAACTTAGGACTGCTTTGGTGTCGAATAAAGGTTCTGGACCGAGTAACATAACAGGATGAAGGGGGATGAGCTGCCCGTATGCTAAGGGAAAATGTTTCTTTCTGTCATATTCGGCTTCCCGACACTCCAGGAGGACGTGGAGGACGGTCAGCCTCTCCCCGCATCTACCGGAGGTTGGAGGATCATTTTCAGTGAGTAAATAGTTATGCGTGCCAAATGTGTGTCCTATTCTGAGACCGCAGAATAGGACATCTGTTCGGAATGATTTTGTTACAGAGGGCCAGAATCCTAACTGTGGCTTTATCACGTGGAGCTTATTATTTGTTTCCGCGTCCCATAGGCGTTGCCAGTGGTTCCCTGGTTTCCTCCGTAAGAAGGGCTTCAGATCTGTGACAGGAACTGCAGCGGTGGGATTAGCAGAATGCCATGCAACTGACGTGGCCATCTGGTCCGCCAGAACATTACCTTCGATGGCCCTATGACCTGGCAACCAGCATATAATCACATGCTCGTTAGATACATATGCTTTACATAAGACAGAATAGAGTTCAATTATAACAGGATTTTTGTGCTTACAGAACGATATCAAAGCCTTGACAACATTTAGGGAGTCCGTATATATAACTGATTTCTTGGGTTTTGATTTAATTATATGCTTCACAGTCGACAATATTGCGTAGACCTCAGCCGTAAAGATACTAGTTTCCGGATGCAGTACGTCGGATTCCGAGAAGGATGGACCGAAGGCTGCATAGGACACCCCATCGTGTGAATTCGATGCGTCTGTGTAGAACTCCGTGCAGGAGGGTTTGTGCTGGAGTTCCCGGAAATGCATTTGGATTTCAATGTCTGAAGCGTGTTTTGTAACTTGCATGAAAGATATATCGCATTGTATCAGCTGCCACTGCCAAGGAGGTAGCAGCTTTGCTGGATGCATTAGGTGGAGCTCGAGGAGTGGGACATGCATTTGATCACAAAGCTCCTTCACACGCAGCGAGAAAGGCTGTCTTACGGAGGGACGATGATGATGATGTGTAGTGTTTTGTGGCGCAAGGGCCAGGTTTGGCCAAAGAGCGCCATGACAAGTGGTAAAGTTGCGATGTATTATGGAAGATGTGATTTGGCTGTAAAGTGGCCTAAAATAGTCGCTGTAAAGTGCGTAAAATCTACGTGCTATAAAATAATGGCGATGACTAATGACGTATAATATGAACAATAAAATCCATCCTAAAAGAATGACACAGAATAGAAAATATATGAGATAATAAAAATACCTGGAGCACTGTTGCCTCACCGGAGCCCTTGAAACACAAGGGCCTAGAGGCACGTGCTATACAAAAGAGCTATCACAGCGCCATCCTCCGAAGAGAGGAGACGCTACGAACATGTGGGGCTAACAACATGCAACACAACATCTTTCAGGAAACTTAGGACTGCATTGGTGTCAAATAGCGGTTCTGGGCCGAGTAGCATTGCAGGATGAAGGGGGATCTGCTGCCGGTATGCTAAGGGAAAATGTTTCTTTCTGTCATATTCGGCTTCCCGACACTCCAGGAGGACGTGGAGGACGGTCAGCCTCTCCCCGCATCTACCGCAGGTTGGAGGCTCATTTCCAGTGAGTAAAAAGTTATGCGTGCCAAAAGTGTGTCCTATTCTTGGACGACAGAATAGGACATCTGTCCGGCGTGATTTTGTTACAGGAGGCCAGAAACCTAATTGTGGCTTTATTACATGCAGCATATTATTTGTTTCCAGGTCCCACAAGCGTTGCCAGTAGTTTCGCGGTTTCCTTCTTAAGAAAGGTTTCAGGTCTGTGACAGGGACTGCAGCGGTAGAATTAACAGTGTGTGATGCAGTTGATTTGGCCATCTGATCCACTAGAACGTTACCCTGGATGCCGTTATGGCCAGGCACCCAGCATATAATCACATGCTGGTTAGATACATATGCTTTACATAAGACGGAATAGAGTTCGATTGTTATAGGATTTTTGTGCTTACAGAACGACATCAAAGACTTCACAACACTAAGGGAGTCCATATATATAACTGATTTTCTGAGTTTTGATTTCCTTATATGCTTCACGGTCGACAATATTGCGTAGGCCTCAGCCGTGAAGATACTAGTTTCGGGATGCAGTAAATCGGATTTCGAGAAGGATGGACCGATGGCTGCATATGACACCCCCTCGCATGACTTCGATGCGTTTGTGTAAAACTCCGTGCAGGGGTGTTTGTATTGCAGTTCCCGGAAATGCATCTGGATTTCAATCTCTGGAGCGTGTTTTGTAACCTGCATGAAAAATATATCGCATTTTATCGTCTGCCACTCCCAAGGAGGTAGCAGCTTACCTGGAGGCATAAGGCGGAGCTCGAGGAGTGGGACATGCATTTCATCACTAAGCTCCCTCACACGCAGCGAGAAAGGCTGTCTTATTGAGGGACGATTGCGAAAAAGTGTAGCATATGTCGTGTCATTAACGGTGTTAAAACACGGATGTTGAAGATTTGAGTGAACTTTCAGAAAATATGCTTGGCTGATGTATGTTCTCTGCAGATGAAGTGACCACTCATTCGATTCTACATATAAGCTTTGTATGGGACTCGTTCTGAAAGCGCCAGTGGCCAGTCGGATTCCTAGATGGTGCACTGGGTCTAGCATCTTTAGTGCGCTCGGGGCGGCAGAGTGATAAATCACGGCGCCATAGTCAAGTCGCGATCGAATGAGGCTTTTATAGAGATTCATTAAACACTTCCTGTCACTACCCCGTGTAGTCTGGGATAGAAGTTTCATTATGTTCATTGTTTTCAGACATTTTTCTTTAAGATGTTTAATGTGGGGACCAAAGTGAGTCTGCAGTCGAGTATAACACCTAGGAACTTGTGCTCTTTGTTTACAGGCATTTGTTGTCCGCCCAGTTCTAAGCAAGGGTCTGGGGTCATTCCTCTCTTTCTTGTAAAAAGGACACAAGAGCTTTTGTTAGGATTGATCTTAAATCCATTCCTGTCTGCCCAACATTGACACTTTGTTCAGGCCATGCTGTACCTGTCTCTCGCATACAGCGAGGTTACAGGATTTGAAAGCTATTTGTATGTCGTCCACGTAAACAGAATAAATGATATCCGGTGGTAATGAAGCGCGAAGCGTGCTCATCTTTACGATGAAGAGTGTGCAGCTGAGCACGCCTCCGTGGGGTACACCCGTTTCTTGCGTAAAAGAACGCGAAAGTACATTACCGACTTTTACCCGGAAGGTACGACTGGACAGATAGCTTTCTATTAAGTTTAGCATATTACCATGGATGCCCATTTCTGACAAGTCTCTTAGGATTCCGTAACGCCACGTCGTGTCGTACGCCTTCTCCATATCAAGGAATATGGATAAGAAAACTGTTTGCGAACAAAAGCGTCTCGGATATTTGCTTCTACACGTACGAGATGGTCAGTTGTGGAGCGCCCTTCTTGGAAGCCACACTGATAAGGATCAAGCATTTTGCTCTGTTCAAGGAAATGAACGAGTCGCTGATTAATCATTTTTTCGAATACCTTACAAAGGCAACTTGTCAGGGCTATCGGGCGGTAACTTGCCACTGAGGAAGGATCATTGCCTTGTTTCAAAACCGGGATCACAATGGCTTCCTTCCACGCGGTTGGAAGGTACCCTGCATCCCAAATGGTGTTGAAAAGTGTGAGTAGTGTAACCTGCGTGTCATTGTGTAAGTTTATGATCATTTCATACATGATTCTGTCAGATCCCGGTGCAGAGCTCTTGCATGCGCTCAAGGCAGCTCTCAACTCGGCAATGCTAAAAGGACACTTGTATGGTTCATTCTGTTGACATTTTCTCATGAGTGGCTTACTTTCTTCTATTTGTTTATATTTCAGAAAGGATTGCGAGTAATGGTTGGCACTTGACAGGCTCTCAAAGTGCTCCCCAAGTGAGTCCGCCTGATCTTGTAGGGTATCGCCTTCTGTGTTTACCAAAGGGAGTGCATGTGCTTGTCGCCCTCTTATCCTATTGACCATGTTCCAGGCTTTCGCCTCATCTCTGAACGAGTTAATACTCGATAGAAACTTCTGCCAACTTTCTCGTCTGGCCTGTCGGCGGGTTCGCCTACCTTCGGATTTTACTTTTTTAAAGTTGAGTAGATTCTCTCCAGTGGGAGAAGCGCGTAGCAACCCCCACGCCCTGTTCTGTTTTTTACGAGCGATCCTACAATCGTCGTTCCACCATGGGACACGCCGTTTGCAGGCCAAGCCTTTTACTTCTGATATGCATTTAAATTCGACATCTAATATGAATGCTGTAAAAAACTCGACTGCAGCGTCAATTCCTAACGAAGACAGGTCCGCCCATGGCATACTAGTTAGAGATCGAAATTTCTCCCGATCAGCTGTCTCAATCTTCCACCTAGGAGCGTGTGGTAAATATCCGTTTTCTTTATGTGATCTTAGCAGTATAGGGAAGTGGTCGCTACCGTAAGGGTTGTCAGTAACTTCCCATTCAAGTTCAGGCAGTACAGACGGGGAGACAATAGCAAGATCTATTGACGAAAAGGATCGGTTTGCAAGAGAGTTATATGTGGGTTCTTTCTTATTGAGAAGGCACGCTCCGGAAGAAAAAAGGAACTGTTCAACAAGACGACCTCGCGCATCTGTACGAGAGTCGCCCCACAGGCAGCTGTGTGCATTGAAATCGCCAAGAACAACATAAGGTTCTGGCAATTCGTCTATAAATGACTGGAATTCATGTTCTTTAATTTGTAGTGTGGGGAAACGTAAAGCGAGCAAATGGTGACGAGTTTATTAAAGAAAACAGCTCGAACCGCCACTGCCTCAAGGGCCGTTCGTAGCTGTAAACGTTGG
Source organism: Dermacentor variabilis (assembly GCF_050947875.1). Lineage (NCBI taxonomy): Eukaryota > Metazoa > Arthropoda > Arachnida > Ixodida > Ixodidae > Dermacentor > Dermacentor variabilis. The sequence goes on along the minus strand of NC_134569.1, from coordinate 232,264,736 downwards.
CACGCTACGCTTTTTTGAATTATAATTGCGACACCGCCCGATGATGCGACAGCATCATCGCGATCTTTCCGAAAAGTAACATATTGTCGAAGAAAGTTTGTGTATTTTGATTTTAAATTTGTTTCCTGTAAACACAGAACTTTTGGATTATGTGTGTGGATGAGTTCTTGCAAATCATCAAGGTTTCTAACGAGACCTCTGACGTTCCATTGTATGATTTGTGTATCCATATTTAATGTAAATTAGTGCTGTGTGTACGGAAACGGAAAGATGCCTTAGATTACAAAGCCCTTTCGAGGCCCTGTAATAGGTGTTTTGTTCTTTTTGAAGCGTTCAAGCGATTCTCGACGCTCCTTAGGTGTTTGGTGCGCCTTGGGGACAGGTGTAGTGTCCATTGCCTCGTGTGAGACGCCGGACAAGAGCTCTTGCGAGCGAGAGGTTTTCAGAGGGAGTCCCGCCTTGGAGGGCAAGACCCCTGCGCCCACCAGCCCGGAGGTCGGTGGGACTTCCTTAGGGATTTGGCTGCGCTAGCCGTTGCCAGCGCTTGAAGGGGCCTCGGAGGTTGGGGCAGCCTCGGCTGCACCCACCTTCGGGGTGCATGGTCCCTTCTCCTCGGTTGACGGAGCAGCGCTAGCTGCAACCGCCGCGGGGGCAGATGGCGTGACTGCCGACTCACTGCTTGTGGGTCGGACAGCCGCCGGAGGCCGTTGTGACGCTGCCCCCTGACGCGCCACTTCGGCAAAGCTGGCCTTAGGAAGGTATGCAACCCGCCTGCGTGCCTCTTTGAATGATGTGTTTTCTTTTACTTTGATAGTGACTATTTCTTTTTCTTTTTTCCAAGACGGGCATGACCGCGAGTATGCGGCATGCTCGCCATCACAGTTCACGGAGTGTGGAGCGTTTTCGCACGTTTCAGAGGCATGGTCACGGGAACTACATTTTGCACATGTCTGGCGGCCTCGGCAGTTCTGTGAGCTGTGGCCGAATCGCTGGCACTTAAAGCATCGTAGGGGATTTGGAATGTACGGTCTCACTCGGATTTTCACATAGCCTGTCTCGATAGTGTCTGGTAGGTTGCTTGAGCCAAATGTAAGTATTAGGTGCATGGTATTGATTTCTTTTCCGTCACGTCTTATTTTATTTCTCTTAATATTGATCACGTTCTGATCATTCCAACCCTCTAGAAGTTCAACTTCAGACAATTCAAGCAGATCAGCATCCGATACAACGCCACGGGTAGTATTCATGGTACGGTGTGGGGTCACTGTGACTGGAACACCCCCAAAATATACAACTTTGGACAGTTTTTCAAATTGTTTCTGATCGCGGAGCTCTAGGACAAGATCACCGCTAGCCATTTTCGATGCTTTATATCCGGGACCAAAAACTTCTGTCAGACATTTCGAGACAACGAAAGGTGAGATCATTCTTACAGTCTTCTCAGGCTTATCGGAGTGGATGACATGAAAGCGGGGAAAGTTCTGTGTACGATTGCCAAAAAACTTAAAGACATCTTCGGTGCGCCCTCGTTTCTGAGGGCGATTAGGAAGTTTGGGGAAACCAGTTTCCATGAAGATATATAAAAATTCGGCAACAGCGCCGACCGCCCACCACGCAGCCCAACGCGGGGACGCGGCAGAGCTTGCATACAACTCTGCACGACGCCAGTCGTACGCCGCCACTATAACCAAATATGGTGTACCCAAGGTTGGATAGCCACACAGGGTTAACCCTTGCCACCAAGAAGAAGGAAGTAAATAGAAGAGAGAAGGAGACAGGAAAGTACTAAAAGTGGAAGGGAAAGACGAAGGTTTCAGGAGAGAGAGACAGGAAAAGGCGACTGCCGATTTCCCCCGGGTGGGTCAGTCCGGCGGTGCCGTCTACGTGAAGCAGAGGCCAAAGAGGTGTGTTGCCTCCGCCGGGGGGCCTTAAAGGTCCGAACACCCGGCATCGGCTCAACCTCCAGGATCCCCCTTTCCCCGGACACGGCTAAGCCTCGCACGGCAACACGCGGGAGCGTCCAACCCTCGTGTGCTCGGGTACGTGGTTTCGCAACACACCAAACGCCTGCTGACGCAGACGCCCCTACGGGGAGGAGGGACGATTATGAAAGAGTGTGGCATATGTCATCTCGTTAATGGTACTAAAACACGGATGTTGAGGATTAGAGTGGACTTTCAGAAAATATGTTTGGCTGATGTATGTTCTCTACAGATGAAGCGACCACTCATTTGATTCTGCATATAAACTTTCAATGGGACTTGTTCTGAAAGCTCCAGTGGCCAGTCGGATTCCTAGATGGTGGACCGGATCTAGCATCTTTAGCGCGCTCGGGGCTGCTGAATGATAGATCACGGCACCGTAGTCCAACCGTGATCGAATGAGGCTCTTGTAAAGATTCATTAAACATTTCCTGTCGCTGCCCCATGTTGTGTGGGATAATACTTTAAATAAGTTCGTTGTTTTTAAGCATTTGACCTTGAGGTATTTTATGTGTGCAATGAAAGTTAATTTAGAATCAAGTATGATGCCTAAGAACTTGTATTCTTTGTTCACAGGAATTCGCAGACCATACATTTCGATACTGGGTTCTGCAATGAGCCCTCTCTTTCTTGTGAAAACTACACAAGAACTTTTGTTGGGGTTCACTTTAAATCCGTTTTCGTCTGCCCACTTCGAAACCTTGTTCAAGCCCTGCTGTACCTGTCTCTCACATACTGTGAGGTTGCAGGATTTGAAACCTATTTGTATATCGTCTACGTATACGGAATAAAAAATGGCCGGTGGCAGTGAAGCACGTAGCGTTTTCATCTTAACGATAAAGAGAGTGCAGCTGAGCACGCCTCCCTGGTGTACACCAGTTTCCGGCGTAAAGGACGTGACAGTGCATTACCGACTAAATTGTCTTTTCCCGAGGCCTAAGCATTGACGAACTTGACAAAAAAATCACTGAGGTCATAATCTCTGCAGGAGAAAAGGCAATACCCCAGTCATCCGGCATTTTACACAGCAGGGTAAAATCCTGGTGGACGCACGAATGTACCGAAGTCAAAAAGAAACAAAATAAGGCCGGGGAAATCCTATGGAGGTACCCCCACTTATAGAAACCTTCTAAATTTCAAACAGGCCAAAGCCAAAGCACGATTTATTTGAAGACAGGCAGAGAAATCATCATGGCAAATATATGTATCTTCAATTATTAATACGGTCACGTCAAAACGAATGAGGGACCAGGTAAGGAAATTGAAAGGAGAGTACACATCATAAACAATACCACTACTCACATGTCCAGGAACACAAACAAAACTACAGGATCAGGCCAACTTATTAGGCGAACATTTTTACAAGGTCTCCAGCTCAGCAATCTACTCAAGTGGTTTCTCAAAATATAGAAAGTCGGCGGAGAAACAGACACTGCCCGCTACTGGAACTTCAAATGAACCCTATAATAACGTCCTCACAATGCAAGAACTGAGCAAGGTTCTCTCTGCCGGTAAAAAAAACAGCAACAGGTCTTTTCCGTGTCCACAACAATGTTGGCACACCTATCTCAAGCATTGGAAGAAACACTTAAATTTTTCAAGAAGATCTGGGAATCTGTAGTAATGCCTACAGACTGAAAAATGCAGTAATAGTGTAGTAATAGTAATAGTGTACCTGATTTTTTGAAATCAGGCACACCCGCAATGTCCCCAAGCAGCTACAGGCCCATTGTCTTAACAAGCTGTCTAGCCAACTCCAACGAGAGTATCATAAACATATGGCTCACATTCATCCTTGAATCACAGAACCTAATAGACCTGCACCAGTGCGGACGCAGAAAGGGCTGCTCGACGACTGACCACCTCGTACGACTACAACATGAAATACGTAACGCGTTTCTACACAAACAACGCTGTCTCACAGTATTTTTCGATCTAGAGTAAGCATATGATACCACGTGGCGGTATGGAAGTTTAGCCGACCTGGCTGACTTGGGAGCACGCGCCAGAATGCTAAACTGTCTATCTGATTTTGTGACAAATAGAACATTTCAGGTGCGTCTCGGCACAATACTTTCACGCACATTTACACAGGAAAATGGCATTCCACAGGGCTGGATTCTGAGCACGACACTATTCATAATCAAAATGAACTCTGTTAATAGGATCATACTATCCTCTGTTATGCACTCTATATATGTCGACGATTTGCAAGTGGCTTGCCGCGCCTCAAATCCTCCCATTTGCGAAAGGCACATAAACAACCTTGTACAACGGGCTGACAAAAATGGATTTCGTTTTTCAACTGAAGAAACTGTTACAGTTCTCTTCTCCCAAAAACCAGGGTTACACGTCAATCCAGTTCTCACATTCCATGGCACAACCTTGCTGGTCAAAGAAGACTACAAATTTTTAGGCGTAAGATTTGACACACAGCTGAACTTCCTGGCCCACATTACCCCAACTAAAATTAAAGCAAATAAAGAATTAAATATCGTCAATGTGCTATCACACAAGCACTGGGGATCTGACCACACTTGTCTACTAGGTATATACCGGCCCCTCGTGCGTAGCATCGACGACTAAGGTAGAGTAGTTTATGGTGCCGCTAGGCAGTAATACATCAAGCGACTCCATCCGGTTCATAATCTCGGCCTATGACTGGCGAGCGGTGCCTACAGAACATCGCCTGTCCAAAGTTTATATGTTGACTGCAATGAGCCGTCCTTACAGCAATGCAGAGCACTGCACTTTCCTATGTACTACGAATTCGATCATCACCGCAGCATATATGCTACAGCATCGTAACACAGTACAAATCACGGATACATTACCCCGCAGGGGCGCCTGCGTAAGCAGGCGTTTGGTGTGTTGCGACACCACGTACCCGAGCACATGAGGGTTGGACCTTTCCGCGTGTAGCCGTGCGCGGCTTAGCCGTGTCTAGGGAAAAGGGGATCCTGGGGGTTGAGCAGATGCTGGGTGTTTGGACCTTTTAGGCCCCCCGGCAGAGGCAACACACCCCTTCGGCCTCGGCTTCATATAGACGGCACATCCAGACTGACCCACCTGGAGGAAATCGGCAGTCGCCTTTTCCTGTCTCTCTCTTCCTGCAACCTTCGTCTTTCCCTTACTTTCCACATTTCCTGTCTCCTTGTCTCTTCTATTTACTTCCTACTTCTTGGTGGCAAGAGTTTACCCAGTCTGGCTATCCAACCTTGGGTACACCATATTTGGTTATAGTGGCGGCGTACGACTGGCGTCGTGCAGACTTGCATGCAAGCTCTGCCGCGTCCCCTCGTTGGGCTCCGTGGTGGGCGGTCGGCGCTGTTGCCGAATTTTTAAATATTTTCATGGAAACTTATTTCCCCAAACTTCCTGATCGCCCTCAGGAACAAGGGCGCACCGCAGATGTATTTCAGTACTTTGGACACCAAGTCCAGAATTTTCCCCGGTTCCATGTTATTCACTCTGAAAAGCCAAACAAACCAGTGCGAAACATTTCACCATTTCTTGCGTCAAAGTGCTTGACGGATCTTTTTGGTCCAGGTTAGAAGGTGTCCAGGATGGCAAGCGGTGACCTACTCTTGGAGCTCCGCGATTTGAAACAATATGAAAAACTACCGAAACTAGTGTCATTTGTGGAGAACCACATAACAGTAACCCCGCACCGTACAGTGAACACCACCTGCGGTGTTGTGTCGGATGATGATTTGCTTGAGCTGACTGAAGCGGAACTCCTGCAGGGCTTCAGCTAACAAAATGTGATCAATGTCAGAAGAATTTAGATGAGGCGAGATGGTGAAGAGATTCAGACGAAGCACTTAATAATCACCTTTGGCTCAAGTGTCCTACCCGAGTCAATCGAGGCCGGGTACATCAAGCTCCGTGTTAGGCCGTATGTGCCAAACCCACTCCGTTGTTTCAAATGCCAGTGCTTCGGCCACAGCTCGCAGAGCTGCCGAGGCCGCCAAACTTGTGCTAAATGCTGTGCCAAAGAAAACACCACTGAAATTTGTGAGAACGCTCTCCACTGCCTAAACTGTGATGGGGAGCAAGCCGCGTACTCGCGGTCGTGCCCATCTTGGAAGAAAGAAAAAGAAATCGTAACGATCAAAGGGAAAGAAAATATCTCATTCAAGGAGGCACGCAGGCGGGTTGTGATACAATCCTAAGGCCAGCATTGCCGAAGTGGCGCGCCAGGGGGCAGCGTCACAACGGCCTCCGGCGGCTGTCCTATACACAGGCCGTGAGTCGGCAGTTACGCCATCTGCCACCGCGGCGGTTGCAGCTAGCGCTGCTCCGTCAACCGAGGAGAAAGGACCATCGACCCCGAAGGTGGGCGCAGCCGAGGCTGCCTCAACCTCCCAGGCCCCTTCCAGCGCTGGCAACGGCCGGCGCAGCCATATCCCCCAGGGAGCCCCATCGACCTCCGGGCCGGTGGCCGCAGGGGCCTTGCCCTCCAAGACGGGACTCTCCCTGGTAACTTCTCGCTCGCAAGAGCACGTGTCCGTCGCCTCACAAGAGGCAATGGACACCACACCTATTCTGAAGGGGCGCCAAGCGCCTAAGGAGCGGCGAGGTTCCCTCGAACACTCCAGAAAGGGCGAGACCCCGATTACAGGGCTGATGATGATGTTTGAGGTTTAATGGCGCCAGGGCCAGGTATGGCCAAACAGCGCCATGCTAGTGGTAATCAATATGTCGTGGTCTGATGGGATCTGTGAATTTAATGTGACGTGGCTGTAAAGGCGCCTAAAAGAGTTTGTGTATATTGCATAAAAATACACGTAATAAATTATGGCAATGATTAATGACGAGTACTATGATCACTAAAATGCATTAAGAAAGAATGATGCTATATATAAAATATGTGATTATCTAGATAAAATAGTCTAGAGCACTACTGCCTACCCGGGGGCCTTAAAATCCATGGGCCTAGAGGCATGTGCTATACAGAGAATCTATCGTAGCGATATCCTCTGGAAAGAGGATGCGCTACGAAGTGAATGGGCTGGTAACATGTAGTACAACATCTTTTAAGAAAGCGAGGACTGCTTTGGTCTTAAAAAGCGGTTGTTCACGAAAAAACAGCCGGGTGCAGAGGTATACAATGGAGGTATGCAAACGGGAAATGTTTCCTATTGTCTCTTTCCGCTTCCCGGCACTCCAGGAAGACATGGAGGACGGTCTGCCGGTCGTTACATCTGCCACCGGTTGGAGGCTCGTTACCGGGCACGAGAAAGCTGTGACTGCCAAATGTCTGTCTTATTCGCAGTCTATTGAATAGGACATCTGTTTTTCGTATTTTCGTAGTTGGGTGCCAGGGACCGAACTTCAGCTTAATTAGGTGAAGCTTATTACTTGTTTCTGTGTCCCACATGCGCTGCCAGTGGCTCCGGAGTTTGTATCTTAGGAACGGCTTCATGTCTGTGGCAGGGACAGCAGCAGAACGAATACCTTGTGATGCTATTGATTTGTCGATCTCGTCGGCAAGCACATTTCCCTCGATTCCTTTATGGCCAGGAACCCAGCATATTACTACATGTCTATGTGACAAGTAGATGTTACATAAGAGTGAGTAGATTTCTTTGAAGACAGGAATCTTATGCTTTTGAGAAGAAATAAGTGCTTTTACAAGACTTAAGGAGCCTGTGAACATGATGGCCTTGTCAAGTTTCAGTTTCTTCATATGTTTTACTGCACACAGTACTGCGTAGACATCTGCTGTGAAGATACTTGTTATGGGGTTCAACACGTCAGATTCTGTAAAAGAGGGACCCACAGCAGCGTACGATACGCCAGCATGTGATTTTGATGCGTCTGTGTAAAACTCTGAGCAGGAGTACTTCAAGTGAAGCTCCCGGAAATGCATGACAATTTCTAGCTCAGGAGCGTGCTTTGTGACCTTTACAAACGATACGTCACATTCTATGACCTGCCACTGCCAGGGCGGTGACAGCTTAACAGCAGGCATTAGGCGATGTTCGAGAAATGGGACGTCCATTTCTTCGCCAAGATCTCTTACATGCAGTGAGAAAGGTAATATTATAGAGGGCCTATTACGAAAAAGTGTTTCACACTTCAAGTCGTTCACGGTTGTGAAACACGGGTGTTCCTTATTAGAGCGCACTTTCAGAAAGTAGTTAAAACTGATGTATGTTCTCCGACAATGGAGTGACCACTCATCGGACTCGACATACAGACCTTCAACAGGGCTTGTTCTAAATGCGCCAGTGGCCCGGCAGATTTCCAGATGATGAATGGGGTCTAACATCTTTAGTGCGCTCGGGGCGGCAGAGTGATATACTACGGCACCATAGTCTATTCGTGATCGAACTAGGCTCCTGTAAAGATTCAACAGGCACTTCCTGTCACTACCCCATGTTTTGTGGGATAGGATTTTAAGTATGTTCATTGTTTTTAGACATTTTAGGTGTGGAATGAAAGTAAGCTCTAAGTCACGTATAACACCTACAAATTTGTGCATTTGTTAAAAGGAATTTGTTTTCCGCCCAGTTCATGAAAAGGATCTGGGACGAGGCCTCTCTTTCTTGTGAAGAGAACGCAGGAACTTTTGTGGGGGTTGATTTTACATCCATTTTGGTCTGCCCACATGAACACCTTGTTTAGGGCCTGCTGTACCTCTCTCTCTCAGACTGTGAGGTTGCACGATTTGAAACCTATTTGTCTATCGTCTACATAGACGGAATAAAAAATAGCTGGTGGTAATGATGTACGAAGCGTGTTCATCTTTATGACAAAGAGTGTGCAGCTGAGTACGCCACCCTGGTGTAGCCCAGTTTCCTGTATCAATGTACGCGACAGTGCAGGACCTATTTTCACCCGAAATGTACGATTCTCTGGGAAGCTCTCTATGATAGTTAACATATTGCCGCGGATGCCCAGCGCCGTAAGGTCGCGCAGGATTCCGTACCGCCACGTTGTGTCGTATGCGTTTTCCATATCCAGAAATACAGATAAGGATTCTTTGTGTACGAAGGCATCGCGAATGCTCGCTTCGATGCGCACGAGATGGTCGGTTGTAGATCGCCCTTGCCTAAAACCCCATTGAAATGGGTTAAGCATTTTACTAGACCCTTAGAGATGTATCAGACGGCGATTGATCATTTTTTCGAAAAGCTTACAGAGGCAGCTTGTAAGCGCTACGGGAGGGTAGCTAGCGAGCAATGAAGTGTCTTTATCATGCTTCAAAATAGGGATCACAATAGCCTCCTTCCACTTCGATGGGAGATACCCAGCAGCCCAGATGGCATTGAGAAGTGTAAGTAGCGTGATTTGCGTGTCGGAGTGCAGGTGTTTAAGCATATCATACATGATTCTATCGGGGCCCGGTACAGAGCTCCAACATACTGACACGGAGGCTTTAAGTTCAGCAATGGTAAGAGGGCGATTATAAGGATCGTTTGGCGTCCATTTCTGATTCAGAGGCTTGAGTTCTTCTATTTCTTTATATTTAAGGAAGTTCTCTGAATAGTGAGTGGAGCTAGACACGCGCTCGAAGTGTTCACCCAGAGCATCAGCCGCGTCTTGCAGGCTATCGCCTTGTGTGTTTACCAAATGGAGGGAGTATGTTTGTCGCCCTCTTATGCTATTTACCTTGTTCCAGACTTTGGCCTCATCTGTATACGTGTTGATACCCGATAAAAAATGGCGGTGGCTTAGCTAAGGTTAAGCCCAGGATGCGAAGCATACTAGCCTTTATTTTAGTTGTTGAACCACTGTTTAGCCTGGTGAACTGCTGTTGCTTGGCTATATTTGGTTCGGCTAGACGAAGAAACAACTCATGCGTTACTCTGCTTCGCCTACAAGAGTGGAACGCGACAGCGTTCCCGTCGACCCGCCAAGGGGTGTAAGACAATGGGCTACGGCGCAGCGACTACGCGCCCCGCATTGGACGCGGTGAGCGTCGAGCAACGCAGCGTTCGGCGCGGCAACGAAATGTGCGCCTGAGCAAGCGACGCACGCCTGAGCTTTAGAAACAGCTCGTTTCTAAGGCAACACCGCACTCCCTAGAGGGAGTGTGGTTTGTACCGCTTTGAAGCATCGTACTCGTGGCTCAGTGGTAGCGTCTCCGTCTCACACTCCGGAGACCCTGGTTCGATTCCCACCCAGCCCATCTTGCAAGAGTTGAGCCAAAGCCACCCAGAAACAAGCGCAGCTGCTTATATACCGCCGCGACGGCGCGAGTTGGAGCCCCGTTTCTCCTCTGTCGTGACGTCACGGTGTCACGTGGTCAGCCTTGAAGGCGACACCGCCGCGCCTGAGGAGCTGGGTTGAGCTCTAGTAATATGCTTCGCATAAAACTCCTGCCAACTGTCTGCGGTCTCGCCTGCATTGTGATTTTACTTTTTTAAAGTTAATAAGATTCTCCGCAGTGGGGAAGGCCGGTAGCAACCCCCACGCATTGTTTTGTTTCTTTCGAGTGATCCTACAATCGTCGTTCCACCAGGGGACACGCCGTTTACATGCCAAGCCAGTCACTTGTGATATGCATTTATATGCGGCCTCTATTATGAAAGCTGTGAAAAACTCCACTGCAGCATCAATTCCAAACGAAGACATGTCAGCCCATGAGTTTCTAGTAAGAGATCGAAATTTCTCCCAATCAGCTGTCTCAATCTTCCACCTAGGAGCGTGTGGTGGATATTCGTTTAATTTAGGTGATCTTAGCAGTATAGGGAAGTGGTCGCTGCCGTAAGGGTTGTTGGCAACTTCCCATTCAAGTTCAAGCAGTACACACGGGGAGACTATGCTAAGATCTATTGAAGAATAGGTTCTGTTTGCAAGAGAGTAATATGTGTGTTCCTTCTTATTCAACAGGCACGCAGAAGTAAAGAGAAGATACTGTTCAACAAGTCATCCTCGCGCATCTATACGAGGGTCGCCCCGCAGGTAGTCGTGTGCATTGAAATCGCCAAGAACAATATAAGGTTCTGGCAATTCATCTATGAAGGACTAAAATTCATATTTAGTTAATTTTTAATGTGGGGGTATGTAGAGCGAGCACACAGTGACAAGTTTGTTTAGGAGAACAGCACGAACCGCCACTGCTTCAAGGGGCGTTTGTAGATGCAAATGTTGACACGCTATGCCTTTCTGAAGAACAATGGCAACATCGCCCGATGATGCGAGAGCATCATCGCGATCTCTGCGAAACGTAACATACTGTAGGAGGAAATTTGTGTGTTTCAATTTTAAGTGTCTTTCCTGTAGACACAGCACTTTTGGATTGTGTTTGTGGATGAGTTCCTGCACATTATCAAGGTTTCTAAGAAGACCTCTGACGTTCCATTGTATTATCTGTGTATCCATATTTGAAGTAAATAGGTGCTGTGTGTACGGAAACAGAAGTATTAATTACAGAGATTTCAGAGATTAGATTACAGAGCTCTTTCGAGGCCCTGTAATCGGGGTCTTGCCCTTTCTGGAGCGTTTGAGGGAACCTCGCCGCTCCTTAGGCGCTTGGCGCCCCTTGAGGATAGGCGTAGTGTCCATTGCCTCTTGTGAGGCGCTGGACACGTGCTCTTGCGAGCGAGATGTTTCCCGAGAGAGTCCCGCCTTGGAGGGCAGGACCCCTGCGCCCACCAGGCCGGAGGTCGATGGGGCTCCGTGAGGGATTTGGCTGCGCCGGCTGTTGCCAGCGCTGGAAGGGGCCGGGGAGGTTGTGGCAGTCTCGGCTGCGCCCGCCTTCGGGGTTGGTAGTCCCGTCTGCTCGGTTTGTGGAGCAGCGCTAGCTGCGACCACCGTGGGGGCAGATGGCGTGACTGCCGACTCACTATTTGTGGGGCGGACAGTCGCCGGAGGCCGTTGTGACACTGCCCCCTGACGCGCCACTTCGGCAAAGCTTTTCTTTGGCAGGTATGCTACCCGCCTTCGTGCCTCTTTGAACGATATATTCTCTTTTACTTTTATAGTTACAATTTCTTTTTCCTTCTTCCACGAGGGGCACGACCGCGAGTGCGCGGCGTGATCCCCGTCACAGTTTACACAGTGGAGAGAGCTATTGCGTGTTTCAGTGGCGTGTTCAAGGGCACTATATTTCGCACTTGTTTGGCGGCCTCGGCAGCTCTGCGAGCTGTGGCCGAAACGCTGGCATTTGAAACACCTTAGGGGATTCGGCACATATGGTCGGACACGGAGCTTGATGTACCCGGCCTTTACAGACTCGGGTAGAATACTTGAGCCGAATTTGAGTATTAGGTGCTTCGTTTGAATTTCTTTACCATCCCTTCTCATCTTAATTCTTCTGACATTGACGACGTTCTGCTCACTGAAGCCCTCCAATAACTCCACCTCTGTCAGCTGGAGCAAATCGCCATCCGACACAAGGCCGCGGGTGGTGTTCAGAGTGCGGTGAGGAGTTACTGTCAATGGAACATCCCCAAATGACACTCGACTGGGCAACTTTTCGTATTGTTTCTGATCATGCAGTTCTAACAAGAGTTCATCACTTGCCAACCTTGATACCTTGTAGCTTGTACCAAGGACATCAGTTAAGGACTTGGAATCTAGAAAAGTGAGATATTTCGGATTTGTTTATCGAATTTTTCAGAGTGGATGACATGGTAACGTGGGAAGTTCGGTCTTTGACGACCAAAGAACTGGAATACATCTTCGGTGCGCCCTCTTTTTTGAGGGCGATCAGGAATTGGAGGAAAGGAAATTGCCATAGAAAAAAGTAGTTTTCGGCAATAACGCCAGCCACCAACCATAGAGCCCTGCGAGTGGACGCTACAGGGACTGTATGAACAGGTCCTGTAAACGCCAGCTGTATGTCTTCACTATAATCAAATATGAAATAACCTAAGTTGGCTATTCAGACAAGGTTACCCCTTGCTGCCTGGAAACGTGGAAATAAGGGAAGCTACGAGAAGACAGGAAAGATGAAAAGTGAGAAAAAGACGAAGGTTGGCGGGAGAAAGAGACAGGAAAAGGCAACTACCGATGTCCCCCGGGTGGGTCAGTCCGGGGATGCCGTCTACGTGAAGCCGAGGCCAAAGGGGTGTGTTGCCTCCGCCGAAGGGCCGTAAAGGTCCAAACACCTGCCATCGGTTCAACCCCCAGGATCCCCTTTTCCCCGGACACGGCTAAGCCACGCACGGTTAAATGCGGGAGGGTCCAACCCTCGTGTGCTCGGGTACGTGGTGTCGCAACACACCAAACGCCTGCTGACGCAGACGCCCCTGCGGGGATCGAAGTGGAAGGAGGCTATTGTGATCCCTATTTTGAAGCATGGTAAAGACACTTCATTGCTCACTAGCTACCGTCTCATAGCGCTTACAAGCTTTTCAAAAAAATGATCAATCGCGTCTGATAGATCTCCTAGAGTCTAGTAAAATGGTTGACCCATTTCAATGTGGTTTTAGGGAAGGGCGCTCTACAACCGACCATCTCGTGCACATCGAAGCGAGCATTCGGGATGCGTTCGTACACAAACAATCCTTTTGATCTGTATTTCTAGATATGGAAAAAGCATACGACACAACCTGGCGGTACGGAATCCTGCGCGACCTTTCGGCGCTGGGCAGCCGCGGCAATATGTTAACTATCATAGAGAGCTACCTAGAAAACCGTACATTTCGGGTGAAAATAGGTCCTGCACTGTCGCGTACATACGTATAGGAAACTGGGGTACCCCAGGGTGGCGTACTCAGCTGCACGCTCTTTGTCGTAAAGATGAACACGCTTCGTGCATCATTACCACCAGCTATTTTTTATTCCGTCTATGTAGACAATATACAAATAGGCTTTAAATCCTGCAACCTCACAGTCTGCGAGAGACAGGTACAGCAGGCCCTCAACAAGGTGTCCATGTGGGCAAACCAAAATGGATTTAAAATCAACCCCCACAAAAGTTCCTGCGTTCTCTTCACAAAAAAGAGAGGCCTCGTCCAAGGTCCTTTTCTAGAACTAGGCAGACAACAAATTCCTTTTAACAATGTGCACAAATTTCTAGGTGTTATACTTGACTCCAAGCTTACTTTCATTCCACACCTAAAATGTCTAAAAACAATGAACCTACTTAAAATCCTATCCCACACTACATGGGGTAGCGACAGGAAGTGCCTGTTGAATCCTTACAGGAGCCTAGTTCGATTACGAATAGACTATGGTGCCGTAGTATATCACTCTGCCGCCCCGAGCGCACTAAAGATGTTAGACCCCGTTCATCATCTGGGAATCCGCCTGGCCACTGGCGCATTTAGAACCAGCCCCTTTCAAGGTCTGTATGTCGAGTCCGAGGAGTGCTCACTAGATTTTCGGAGAACGTACATCAGCTTTAACTACTTTCTGAAAGTGCGCTCTAATAAGGAACATCCGTGTTTCACAACCGTGGACGACTTGACGTGTGAAACATGATGATGTGTGGTGTTTTATGGCGCAAGGGCCTGGTTTGGCCAGAGAGCGCCATGGCAAGTGGTAATGTTGACCATGTGTTAGGGATGGCATGCACAATGAATTCCTCATGGTAGATGTCACATGGCTGCAAAAGGGCCTAAGATCTGTAGCTGTAAGTGGCTTAGAATATATAGTTGCTAAAATAATGACGGTGACTAGGCAGTGATGTGGGCTATGGCAATGAGCTGTCGGTAAAACATTATGAAATAAAACGACACTGACACCAGAGTTTCAGGAGAGCCCTTGAATGCAGGGCTGTTAGTCACGTGCTAAAAATTGCCTGGTTAAATGATTTTCAGAATGTCGGTTTCGGCTAAAAAACCTAAGACTATTTGCAGTTTAAAAAGCGGTTCGTCACTAAGAATAACTGCAGGATGAAGAGGTATATTTTCCCGATATGCAGAAGGGAAATACTTTTTCCTCTCCGTTTCTATTGCAGGGCACTGGATAAGGACATGGAAGACTGTCAGGCTGTCGCCGCACCTACTACAAGTAGGAGGATCCCCGCCTGTCAAGAGGTAGGAGTGAGTACTGTAAGTGTGTCCTATCCTTAATCGGCAAAGAAGTACTTCCTTGTACCGTGCTGTTTTGTCACTTATCCAATTCCGCAATCTTGGTTTTATAATATGTAATTTATTCAATATTTGTGTATCCCACTCTGCTTGCCAATGCTTCCTCAATTTACGGCGCAGAAGGGGCTTTAGGTCTGTGGCAGGAATGGGGATATTTCCATCTGTGTCACTAAAACTCACTGACGTAGCGTTTTCGTTAGCAGCTACGTTGCCTTTTATACCTTTATGGCCAGGTACCCAGCATATAATAATCGTTTGGTTGCAGATATATGCGGAGCACAACAATCTATACAGCTCATTCAAAACGGGATTCTTATGCTTTCGTAAGCTAATTAGGGCTCTCACGACACTTAATGAGACTGTAAAGGCAACAGCCTTAGCGGCATTTCTTCACCTTATGTGTTTAATAGCCGAAAGTATACCGTATGCTTCTGCCGTAAAGATACTGGTGTGTTGGTTTTGTGGCCCTGATGTTGAAAATGAGGGTCCGAGAGCTGCGTAAGCAACACCAGCAGGAGATTTCGAAGCATCTGTGTCATATTCGTCACAGGAATACTTCTCTTTAAGTTCAAGAATGTGTAATTGTATGTGAGTCTAAGGTACTTGTTTCGATATTTCTAAGAAGGAGATGTCACATTTCATAGTCTGCCACTCCCAAGGTGGTGGAAGCCCTGTAGTAGCCATTAGGACATTGTGTAAAAGAGGGACCCCTGTATTTCCTGAGAGTGCTTCCAACTGGAGGGACAGAGGAGGCCTAGTGACCGGGCGGTTACGAAACAGCCTAGCAGTGAACAAGTTGCATATAGTAGCTTGACTAGGATGTTTAAAAACTGAGCTAACTTTCAGGGCGTAGGAGAAAGTTAAATATGTCCTTTGGTTCTGTAATGACCATTCGTTTGATTCGATGTAGAGGCTTTGCACAGGCCTAGTCCTAAAGGCGCCTGTAGCAAGGCGGATACCTAAGTGGTGAATAGGATCTAGCATTTTCAAAGCGCTAGGTGCAGCAGAATTATAGACTATTGCTCCGTAGTCAAGCCGTGTTAATATTAGACTTTTGTAAAGTTTTAAAAGGCACCGTCTGTCGCTTCCCCAACAGGTACGTGACAAGAGCTTCAGGGGATTCATCGTCTTGAGGCACTTTGATTTCAGATACTTCAGGTGTGGTACAAAAGTCAGCTTACTGTCTAAAAGGATTCCTAGAAATTTGTGTTCATGGCTAACAGACAGCCGTTCTCCATTTAGATCTATTGCGGGGTCCGCAAGTATGCCTCTCTTGTTAGAAAACAGGACGCATGTGCGTTTTTGTGGGTTTAGCTTGAAACCGTTTTTGTCCGCCCACATACATAATTTATTTATGCAAAGCTGTACTTGCCGCTCGCAGATACTTTGGTTACATGATAGGTTTCCAATCTGGATGTCATCCACACATACAGAATAAAACATGCTACGAGGTATGGCAGTCTGGATCGAGTTCATTTTGACAATGAAAAGGGTGCAGCTCAGCACACCACCTCGTGGAACACCAGCCTCTTGTGTAAATGGACGAGACAGAGCGTTACCAACTCTAACACGGAACGTGCGATTAGAGAGGTAACTCTGAATCACGTTCAGCAAGTTGCCTCGAACTCCCATTTCAGACAGGTCACGGAGGATTTCATAGCGCCAGGTTGTGTCGTATGTCTTTTCCATATCTAAAAATACTGATAGAAAAAACTGTTTGTGGACAAAGGCATCACGGATATTTGTCTCGATGCGGACAAGGTCATCTGTTGTGGATCTACCCTCTCTAAAACCGCATTGAAAGGGATCGAGTATCTTGTTGCTTTCAAGAAAATGGATGAGGCGACGGTCAATCATTTTCTCAAATAATTTGCATAGACAACTTGTCAGAGCTATAGGCCTATAACTGTTGGGTGAGGAGGGGTCCTTGCCCTGTTTGAGAATGGGGATTACGATAGCTTCTTTCCAGGCAGAAGGAATGTAGCCGGCAGAGAACATGGAATTGAAGAGTGACAGTAGTGTTTTTTGGGTTTCAGGGTGTAAGTGTCTGATCATCTCATACATTATTCTGTCGCTTCCTGGAACGGACTTGTTGCAACAGTTCAGTGAGGCCTGGAACTCAGCCATACTAAATGGACGATTGTATGCTGCATTTGATGTGCTTTTCCGACCCACATGCAGCTGTTCTGCTAGTCGCTGGTATTTTAGGAATGTTTCTGTGTAATGAGATGTACTGGAAATGTGCTCGAAATGTACTCCTAGACAATCAGCTTGGTCCTCAAGAGTGTCTGCTTGTGTGTTTACTAATGGTATAGGATGAGTTTCGCGGCCTTTTAATTTGTTTACCCTGTTCCAGGCTTTTCTTTCGTCTGTATAAGAGTTGATTCCGGAAATGTATTTTGCCAGCTATTCCTTTTGGCACGGCGGCGCGTTCTTCTGCCTTCTGATATGATTTTCTTAAAACTGATAAGATTTTCGACAGTCGGAGAGTCACGGAGCTGATTCCAAGCCTTATTCTGTTTCTTTCGTGCTTCCTTACATTTGTCGTTCCACCAGGGAACACGTCGTTTATTAGGCGATGCATTTGTTTGAGGGATACATATTGACGCTATGGCGAGAATAACTGCGGTTAAATATGACACTGCATCGTCAATACTGAGTGCACGAATATCATCCCAGGTCATATATGTTAGTTCTCTGTATCGCTGCCGGTTGGCTGAGTCAACTTTCCACTGGGGTACATGTGGAGAACATTCGTCCCGTTTCCTTAATTTTAAAACAATTGGGAAATGATCACTCCCGTATAGGCCCTTATGTACATTCCACTCCAAGTACGGCACGACTGTACTTGAAACAATGGATAAATCTATAGATGAAAATGTCTTGTGCGCAACGCTGTACAAAGTTGACTCCCTCTTATTTAGCAAGCATGCTCCCGTACTGAAGAGGAAGTTTTCAATCAGACGCCCTCTGGCATCACACCTAGAGTCGCCCCACAAGGCATGAAGGGCATTTAAGTCTCCAACGACAATGTAGGGTTCCAGAAGTTGCGCAATAAAGCTTACAAATTCAGTTTTGGAGAGTTGACAGTTGGGAGGAATGTATAAGGATGGAATTGTCAGCAGCTTACTAAAAAGCACTGCTCTCACTGCAACGGCCTCTAGGGGCGTTTTAAGCCTTAACTGCCGGCAAGCAACACTCCTATCTACTATTACTGCCACACCGCCCGACGAGGCAAGGGCCTCGTTGCGGTCTTTTCGGAAAATGGCATACATTCGAAGGAAGTTTGTTTGCGAAGGTTTAAGATGTGTTTCTTGGACAGACAGCACCTTTGGGGTGTACTTATGTAAAAGCTTCTTAATGTCGTCTAGGTTCTGGAGTAAACCCTTCACATTCCATCGTATTATCTGTGTATCCATAATGTATGTGTTTTGTGATGTGTGTCTAAGAAATATAGATTAGATTATCTCACGGGACCTTTCCAGGCCCCGTGAAACGAGATTTCTCTATCTTCCGGACACGCTCGAGGGAGCTGCGCCGTTCCTTGGGTGTCTGAGACGCCGGATTTGTGTTCGTATCCATCACCTCATCTGAGGCGGTGGATAGTGTCTGCGCAGCGGGCACGTTCGGGGGGGCGGCGGGCCTATCTTCACGCGCAGTGGCCCTGGGTTCAACAGGCCCGAGGGTCTGCTGTTCCTCCCTTGAGGGGGCCCGAACAGCGCTGGCTGTTCCAGGCGGGGGGGGTGGGGGCGTCTGGTGGCGGGACCGCCGTCACACTCCGTGTGACTTGGGCGGCCGCCGAATGATGTAGCGCTGCCCCCCGGCGCGCCACATCGGTGTAAGACGGACTAGATTAGTTCATCGAGAAGCGCTTGCGTGCCTCTTGGAAGGAAAGGTTCAGTTCGATTTTGATTTCGATTATTTGTTTTTCTTTTTTCCAGGATGGGCATGAATGGGAGTATGCTGGGAGATCCCCGTCAAAGTTAGCACAATGGGTGGTGGAAGTATAAATGAATGTGTGGTTTTTCTTGGAGCAAGGGCCAGGTATGGCCAAAGAGCGCCATGCAAGTGTTAATGATTTCGCAGTGGAGTGATGGCTTCTATGAGTTTATGTGACGTGGCTGTAAAGGGGCCTAAAATAGTCGCTGTAAAGTGCGCAAAATGTATCTGTAATAATATTATGGCGATGACAAATGACGCATACTATGAGCATTGAGGTGCATTTCAGAATAATTATACGATATTAAAAATTGCATGAGTTTCTAAAATTAACTAGAGCACCATGGCCTCGTTAGAGCTCTTGCGACACAAGGGCCTGGAGGCATGTGCTATATAAAACAACTATCACAGCGGCATCCTCTGGAAAGAGGATGCGCTACGAGTTTAATGGTCTTATTACATGTAGCAAAACATCATTTAAAAAGTTGAGGACTGTCTTGGTGTCAAAAAGCGGTTCCTTACCGAGAAACATAGCCGGGTGTAGAGGGATGTTATAATAGTAAGCAAGCGGAAAACGTTTCTTTCTCTCCGTTTCGGCTTCCCGGCACTCCAGGAGCACGTGGAGGACGCTAAGCCTCTCACCGCATCTACCACAGGTTGGAGGTTCACTTTCAGTAAGCAGATAACTATGGGTGCCAAATGTGTGTCCTATTCTGAGGCGACAGAATAGGAGATCTCTTCGCCGAGATTTTGTTGGAGAGGGCCAAAAACCTATCTGGGGCTTTATAACGTGCAGTTTGTTATTTGTTTGCGCGTGCCAATGCACTGCCAGTGATGTCGCAGTTTATTTCGTAAGAAAGGCCTCTGATCTGTGGCAGGCACATCAGCGGTAAGGTTAACAGCTTGCGATGTGATTGACCTGGCCATCTCGTCCGCGAGAACGTTACCTTCGATTCCCCTATGGCCAGGGACCCAGCATATTATGATGTTCTGGTTAGATGAGTACGCTTTACACAATCCCGAATACAGTTCATTGAATACGGGATTCTTATGTTTGTAGAGTGACATTAGGGCCTTCACGACGCTTAGAGAGTCTGTATAGATCGCTGCTTTTGGAAGTTTTGATCTTCTTATATGCTTCTTAGCAGAGAGTAATGCGTAGGCCTCGGCCGTAAAGATGCTTGTTTCCGGATGCAGTACATCGGATTCCGAGAAGGATGGGCCGGCGGCTGCATGGATACCCAGGCATTTGACTTCGAAGCGTCTGTGTAGAACTCTGCGCAGGAGTGTTTGTACTGCAGTTCTAGGAAATGCATTCTGATTTCGGCCTCAGGAGCGTGCTTTGTAACTTTTCTAAAAGACATGTCACATTGTATCACCTGCCACTCCCAAGGAGGTAAGAGCTTGGTTAGGTGCATTAATCGATGCTCGAGGAGTGGGACATGCATTTCATCGCTAAGCTCCCTCACACGCAGCGAGAAAGGCTGTCTTATGGAGGGGCGATTGCTGAAAAGTGTAGCGCACGTCATATCGGTAACGGTATGAAAACATGAATGTTCAGGATTGGAGTGTACTTTAAGGAAATATGTAAAGCTAATGTATGATCTCTGTGGGTGGAGAGACCATTCATTCGATTCGGCATATAAGCTTTCAATCGGGCTTGTTCTGAAAGCGCCCGTGGCTAAGCGGATACCTAGATGGTGAACAGGGTCTAGCATCTTTAGCGCGCTCGGGGCGGCAGAGTTATATACCACGGCACCATAATCTAATAGCGACCGGAAGAGGCTCTTATAGAGATTCATTAGGCACTTCCTTTCACTACCCCACGTGGTCTGGGATTGAAGTTTCATTAGGTTCATTGTTTTCAGACACTTTTCTTTAAGATGTTTAATGTGTGGGACGAAAGTAATTTTGTTGTCGAGTATAACACCTTGAAATTTGTGCTCTTTGTTTACAGGTATCTGATGTCCACAGATTTCCAAGCAAGGATCCGGAGCCAGACCTCTCTGCCTTGTAAACAGCACACAAGAACTCTTTCGAGGATTGATTTTAAAACCATTTTTCTCTGCCCACCCTGACACCTTGTTCAAAATATGCTGTACCTGTCTCTCGCATACTGCGAGGTTACAGGATTTGAAGCCTATTTGAATGTCGTCCACATAGACGGAATACAAAATGGCCGGTGGTAAGGCAGCACGAAGCGTTGTCATCTTAACAATAAAAAGTTTCTTGTGTAAAAGGACGTGACAGCACATTGCCGACTTTCACCCGGAAGGTACGATTGGACAAGTAGCTTTTTATTAGGTTGAGCATATTACCATGAATGCCCATTTCCGATAAGTCTCGCAAGATCCCGTGTCGCCACGTTGTGTCATACGCCTTTTCCATATCGAGAAATATCGAGAGGAAGAACTGTTTATGTATATATGCGTCCCGGATATTTCCTTCAATACGTACAAGATGGTCGGTTGTGGAGCGTCCTTCTCGGAAGCTACACTGATAGGGATCAAGCATTTTGTTCTGTTCAAGGAAATGGATCAGTCGCCGATTTATTATTTTTTCAAATACCTTACATATGCAACTTGTGAGGGCTATCGGGCGGTAGCTTGCCACTGAGGAAGGATCTTTGCCTTGTTTTAAAACAGGGACCACAATGGCTTGTTTCCATGCGGTCGGAAGGTGCCCTGCGTCTTAGATAGTGTTGAAAAGTGTAAGTAGTGTCACTTGCGTGTCATTGTGTAAGTTTTTCAGCATTTCGTACATGATTCTATTAGATCCTGGTGCGGAGCTCTTGCATGCGCTCAAGGCAGCTCTCAATTCGGCTATAATGAAAGGACGGTTGTAAGGCTCATTCTCTCGACTTTTCTTGTTAATGGCTTACGTTCTTCTATTTGTTTATATACGAGAAAAGATTGCGAATAATTGTTTGAACTTGACACGCTCTGAAAGTGCTCCGCAAGTGAGTCTGCCTGATCTTGCAGTGTATCGCCCTGTGTATTTACCAGAGGGAGTGAATATGTTTGTCGCCCTATAATTATATTTACCCTGTTCCAGACTTTGGCCTCGTCTGTGAACGAGTTAATGCTCGATAAATACTTCTGCCAGCTTTCTCTTCTGGCCAGTCGGCGGGTTCTCCAGCCTTGGGATTTTACTTGCTTAAGGTTGACTAGATTCTCTGCAGTGGGAGAAGCGCGTAGCAACCCCCACACTTTGTTTTGTTTCTTACAAGCGATCCTGCAATCTTCGTTCCACCACGGGAATGAATGAATGTGTGTGGTTTAGTGGCGCAAGGGCCAGATATGGCCAAAGAGCGCCAAGACAGTGTTAGTGATTTCGCGGTGATGATAATGAGTTCTGTAAAGATGTGGCTTGGCTGTAAAGAGGCCTAAAAATAGTCGCTGTAAAGTGCGTAAAATCTACGTGCTATAAAATTATGGCGATGTCTAATGACGAATACTATGAACATTAAAATACATCGTAGAAGAATGATGCATTGTTTAAAATATGCGAGATGTTGAATTGCTTACAGCACTACTGCCTCGCCAGAGCCCTTGAACCACAAGGGCCTAGAGGCATGTGCTATTTAAAATAATTATCGCAGCGGCATCCTCTGAAGAGAGGAAGCGCTACGAACGTGTGGGGCTAATAACATGCAATACAACATCTTTCAAAAAACCTAAGACGGCGTTGGTGTCAAAGAGTGGTTCTGGACCAAGTAACATAACAGGATGAAGGGGGATGTGTTGCCGGTACGCTAAGAGAAAATGTTTCTTTCTTTCAGATTCGGCTTCCCGACACTCCAGTAGGACGTGGAGGACGGTCAGCCTCTCGCCGCAGCTACCACAGGTTGGAGGCTCGTTTCCTGTGAGTAAAAAGTTATGTGTGCCAAAAGTGTGTCCTATTCTTAGACGGCAGAATAGGACATCTGTCCGGCGAGATATTGTTACAGGAGGTCAGAAACCTAATTGTGGCTTTATTACATGCAGTTTGTTATTTATTTCTTCGTCCCACATGTGTTGCCAGTAGTTTCGTAGTTTCCTTCTTAAGAAAGGCTTCAGGTCTGTGACAGCGACCGAAGCAGTAGGATGAACTGCATGAAATGAAGTTGATGTGGCCATCTGGTCGGCTAGAACGTTTCCCTCGATGCCCCTATGTCCAGGCACCCAGCATATAATCAGATGTTGGTTAGATATATATGCCTTACACAGTGCGGAGTAGAGCAAATTAAATACTGGATTTTTGTGGTTACAGAAAGACATCAAGGCCTTCACAACACTGAGGGAGTCCGTATATATAACTGATTTCTTGAGTTGTGCTTTATTTATATGCTTTACGGCCGACAGCAGTGCGTAGGCCTCAGCCGTAAAGATACTAGTTTCCGGGTGCAGTATGTCGGATTCCGAGCAGGATGGACCGACGGCTGCATAGCACACCCCCTTGCGCGATTTCGATGCGTCTGTGTAGAACTCGGTGCAGGCATACTTGTACTGGAGTTCCCGGAAATGCATTTGGATTTCGATATCTGGAGCATGCTTTGTGACTTGCACAAAAGCTATATCTCATTGTATGAGCTGCCACTCCCAAAGAGCTAGCAGCTTGGCTGGATGCATTAGGCGGAGCTCGAGGAGTGGGACATGCATTTGATCACTAAGCTCCCACACACGCAGCGAGAAAGGCTGTCTTACTGAGGGACGATTATGAAAGAGTGTATCATATGTCATATCGTTAATGGTATTAAAACACGGATGTTGAGGATTAGAGTGGACTTTCAGAAAATATGTTTGGCTGATGTATGTTCTCTGGATATGAAGTGACCACTCATTCGATTCTGCATATAAACTTTGTATGGGACTCGTTCTGAAAGCTCCTGTGGCTAAACGGATACCTAGATGGTGAACAGGGTCTAGCATCTTTAGCGCACTTGGAGCGGCAGAATGATGGATCACGGCACCATAATCTAATCATGAACGAATCACGCTGTTATAGAGATTAATTAAGCACTTCCTGTCACTACCCCACGAAGTGTGGGATAGAAGTTTGATTAGGTTCATTGTTTTCAGACATTTTTTTTAATATGTTTGATGTGGGGGACGAAAGTGAGTCTCTAGTCTAGTATAACACCTAGAAATTTGTGCTCTTTGTTTACGGGTACTTGTTGTCCACATAGTTCAAAGCCAGGATCTGGGATCATTCCTCTCTTGCTTGTAAAAAGAACGCAAGAGCTTTTGTTAGGACTGATCTTCAATCCATTCTTGTCTGCCCACATCGACACTTTGTTCATGCCATGCTGTACCTCTCTCTCGCACACTGCGAGGTTACAAGATTTGAAAGCTATTTGTATGTCGTCCACGTAGACAGAATAAGAGATTGCCTGTGGTAATGAAGCGCGAAGCGTGTTCATCTTCACGATGAAGAGTGTGCAGCTGAGCACGCCTCCTTGGGGTACTTCCGTTTCTTGCGTAAAAGGACGCGAAAGTACATTACCGACTTTTACGCGGAAGGTACGAGTGGACAGATAGCTTTCTATTAGGTTTAGCATATTGCCATGGATGCCCGTTTCTGACAAGTCTCTTAAGATTCCGTAGCGCCACGTCGTGTCGTACGCCTTCTCCATATCGAGGAATATGGTTAAGAAGAATTGTTTGTGTACAAATGCGTCCCGGATATTTGCTTCTACACGTACAAGATGGTCAGTTGTGGAGAGCCCTTCTCGGAAGCCGCACTGATGGGGATCAAGGATTTTGCTCAGTTCAAGGAAATGAATTAGTCGCCGATTAATCATTTTTTCAAACGCCTTACAAATGCAACTCGTGAGGGCTATCGGGTGGTAACTTGCCACTGAGGAGGGGTCCTTGCCTTGTTTCAATACAGGGACCACAATGGCTTCCTTCCATGAGGTTGGAAGGTACCCTGCATCCCAAATGGTGTTGAAAAGTGTGAGTAGTGTAACCTGCGTGTGATTGTGTAAGTTTTTGAGCATTTCGTACATGATTCTGTCAGATCCCGGTGCAGAGCTCTTGCATGAGCTCAAGGCAGCTCAACTCGGCAATACTGAAAGGGAAGTTGTACGATTCATTCTGTAGACATTTTCTTTTGAGTGGCTTACATTCTTCTATTTGCCTATATTTCAGAAAGGATTCCGAATCATGTTTTGAACTTGACACACTCTCAAAGTGCTCGCCAAGTGAGTCTGCCTGATGTTGCAGCCTATCACCCTGTGTGTTTACCAGAGGGAGTGAATATGTTTGTCTCCCTCTAATGCTATTTACGCGGTTCCAGACTTTCGCCTCATCTGTAAACGAGTTGATGTGCGATAAAAACTTTTGCCAACTCTCTTTTCTGGCCTGTGGGCGGGTACTCCTGCCTTGAGACTTAACTTTCTTAAAGTTAACAAGATTCTCTGCAGTGGGCGAAGCACGTAGCAACCCCCCCGCTTTATTTTGATTCCTACGTGCGGCTCTACATTCATCGTTCCACCACGGGACATGCCGTTTCCATGCCAAGCCACTTACTTCACGTATGCATTTAGATGCGGCATCTATAATGAAAGCTGTAAAGTAATCCACAGCAGCATCAATTTCTAACGAGGACATGTCATCCCATGATATGCTAGTTAAGGTTCGGAATTTCTCCCAGTCGGCTGTATCGATTTTCCACCTAGGAGCCTGTGGTAGACATTCGTTTACTTTATGTGTTCTTAGTAGTATAGGGAAGTGGTCGCTCCCGTAAGGATTGTCGTTAACTTCCCATTCAAGTTCAGACAGTAGTGCCGGGGAGACTAGGCTAAGATCTATTGAAGAGAACGTTTTGTTTGCAAGAGAATAGTATGTCGCTTCCTTCTTATTCAGAAGACAAGCACCAGAAGAGAAAAGGAACTGTTCAACAAGACGTCCTCGCGCATCTATACGAGGGTCGCCCCACAGGTAGTTCTGTGCATTGAAGTCACCAAGAACCAGATAAGGTTCTGGCAATTCATCTATAAAGGATTGAAATTCATGTTTACTTAAATTGTAATGTGGGGGTATATAAAGCGAGCAAATAGTGATGAGTTTGTTTAGCAGAACAGCTTGCACCGCCACTGCTTCAAGGGACGTTCGTAGCTGTAAAGGTTGACATGCTATACTTTTATGGGTGAGAATCGCCACACCACCCGATGATGCGACGGCATCATCGCGATCTTTGCGAAACGTAACATACTGCCACGACCTCGACACAGCTGACAGCCACTCGGTGCAAGTCGGTGCCACATGCTAGGCACGTTGGGTGGCTCCGAGAAGAAGAGAACGACGAAGGTGCCAGGACAGCGATAGATATAAAAGATCTCTAGCGTCGACCGAAGTCTTTTGTGGCTTTGTCTGTGACAAACTGGTGGAAGTGCGGGGTACGCGTCTATGTACTCTGACCCCCAGGAACAGGGAGCGGACAACCTACGCAAAAGCCGACGGCTTCAAAGACTGCCTCCGGAATACGGCCTGCAAGACCTGCCGAGGATGTCCACCACAACCGCAAGCCAGACACAGGAGACGTACGGTACGGGACAGCCTCCTGCGTCGCTGGTTCTCCACACCCCACGCTGGCCGCGGCCGTTCCATGGTGAACCTTTTGAGGACGTGGAAGACTGGCTCGACGACTTCGATCGTGTGGCTGACGTCAATTATTGGGACGAGCAGAAAAAGTTAAGGAACGTGTACTTCGCCCTAGAGGACTCTGCCCGAACATGGTTCGCTAACCACGAGCCATCCATCACCACCTGGCAAAAATTTCAACGGCAGATACGCGATACGTACAGCAGCCCCGCAAGAAAAGAGCGAGCAGAGCAAGCCCTTCAGAATAGGTTTCAAAGGCCGAACGAAAGCGTAGCCATGTTCGTAGAAGACATGTCGCGGCTTTTCAAGCGTGCTGACCCTGGCATGACAGAAGCGAAGAAAGTACGGCTACTGATGCGTGCGGTAAAAGAACAGCTGTTTGCTGGACTGATGCGAAGGCCTCCAGCTACAGTAGCTGAGTTCGTCAGTGAGGCGACAACAATGGAGCGAGCCCTTCAACAACGCTCCTCGGTCTACGATCGCCAAATCAATCTGGGATCAGCATCTTCGCTCTCGTTACCCTATGACACCGATGCGCTTCGAGAGCTTGTGCGTAGTGTCGTGCGTGAGGAGCTCGACCGGCTACAGGGAGTGCGATTTCAACCGACCGTAACATCCCTCACAGATATCGTCCGCGAAGAAGTTCGCCAGGCAGCACAGCCATTCGTGCAAACCAGACCTGAAGCCGCCCCCGTACTGACTTATGCGCAAGCAGTGAGGCTACCTGCGCAACCCGGGAACCACCGTAACCCGCCTTCTTCTGAAGAACCGCTGTGCCACTTCCAGGGCCAAGGTTCACGTACAAATATGTACGGGTCCACGAGCCCCCGAATCAATACGCGAAAGTCAGACGTGTGGCGCACACCTGACTATCAGCCACTCTGCTTCCACTGTGGCGAAGCGGGCCACTTGTACCGTGCCTGCTACTACCGAAGAATTGGACTCCAGGGCTATCACCCCGGCGCTCGTCGCCCACGTGAGGGAGAGCGTCCGAGAGAAATCCAGCAATATCTGGCCAGTCAACCTTCGTCGCCGTACGCGCAGTTCCCACCGGTTGAACAGCCCCTGCCAACGACCCGATCTCCGTCTCCGCAGAGGCGCCAGTCACGATCACCACCTCCTCGACGATCGGCGTCACCTAGCCGCTACACTACGTTCTCCGCTTCCGTGGGCAACCGGCCCACGAGCCCAAGTCGGGGAAACTGAGAACAGCGACCTCCGGAGGTGGGGCCGCTGTCCAACGCACTTCGAAAGATCCTCCGCTGCGACACCCCGACGACGACGATAACGACGAAGACAACGACGACTGCGTACCTTCGACACCTTCCTTCGAAACCCGTGAGCCTGTTTCAGCCGACATACTCGTTTCTGTCGATAACCACCCGGTAACCGCTCTTGTCGATACTGGCGCCGATTATTCTGTCATGAGCGGACAACTGGTTGCGGCACTTCGCAAGGTGACGACACCGTGGCCAGGACCTAAGCTCCGTACAGCCGGCGGTCATGTCCTCACGCCGATCGGCAAATGCACTGCGAGGGTACAAATTCGTGAGGTCACATTTGTCGGTTCATTTATTATACTGGAAGAGTGCTCTAGGCAGGTCATACTCGGCATGGACTTTCTTCGGGAGTACGGCGCAATCATAAACCTTCGCGAGTTGCTTGTCACATTTTCCAGCGAACACGCAACTATTTCGGACGACTACCACCCACAGTCCACGGTGTTACGCGTTTCGGGTGACTGTGCTACTTTACCACCTCGGAGTACTGCGTTGATCACCGTAGAAACAGACGATGATCCTCCCCATCTCGGAATCGCTGAAGGCAATCTGTCAGTCTTGTTGGCTCGACAGGTTTGCGTAGCCCGCGGCATCTTGCAGCTGTCGTCACGGACTGCTCAGATTTTAGTGGCCAATTTCAGTCGTGAATACCAGCACTTCGCCCCACGAACTGCCATCGCCTATTTGGAGCCAGTCAGTGATTTTCCCGCTTGTTTAACTGTAGGGCAAACTGATGGTGATTGTAACTGTGACGTACCAGCCAACAGCAATATTGATGTGAATTCTAAAATATCGGGTCAACAACACGCTAGCATTCGAAGCCTTTTACAGTCTTTTGCGGACTGTTTCGCTTCAACATCGAAGGTCAACCAAACGCCTATTGCGAAACACAGAATTATTACAAATCCCAATGAAAGACCCGTGCGCCAACGTGCTTACCGTGTTTCTCGTAAAGAGCAAGACGCCATCCGAAATCAAGTCCAACAAATGCTTACCGACGATATCATACAACCCTCCACCAGTCCATGGGCGTCACCTGTGGTTCTGGTGAAAAAGAAAGACGGCACACTGCGTTTTTGCGTTGACTATCGCAAGCTTAACAACGTTACGAAGAAGGACGTTTATCCCCTTCCCC
Source organism: Dermacentor variabilis (assembly GCF_050947875.1). Taxonomy (NCBI): domain Eukaryota; kingdom Metazoa; phylum Arthropoda; class Arachnida; order Ixodida; family Ixodidae; genus Dermacentor; species Dermacentor variabilis. The sequence continues at coordinate 232,235,819 of NC_134569.1, read as the reverse complement.
GCATCGACGACTCTTTGGACCGCCTTCGAAATGCTCGATACTTCTCATCGATGGACCTTCGCAGCGGCTACTGGCAAATAGAGGTTGATGAGCGTGACCGTGAGAAAACCGCATTTATTACGCCTGACGGACTTTACGAATTCTAGGTCCTTCCTTTCGGATTGTGCTCTGCGCCTGCTACTTTTCAGCGCATGATGGACACGGTTCTATCAGGTCTCAAGTGGCAGTCATGCCTTGTCTATTTAGATGATATCGTTGTCTTTTCAGAAACTTTTCAGCAGCACCTCCAGCGCTTACACGCAGTTCTAGACGCAATTCGTACTGCTGGCCTGTCTTTAAAGCCTGACAAATGCCATTTCGGGTATGACGAACTCAAATTTTTAGGCCATGTCGTCAGCTACGAGGGCATTCGACCAGATCCCGACAAAACCATTGCTGTTGCTTCGTTTCCAACACCTTCGAACAAACACGAACTCCGCCGTTTTCTAGGGCTTTGCGCATATTATCGACGCTTCGCGGCCAACTTTTCACGAATAGCCGAACCGTTGCAACGGTTGACTAAGGATAATGTTCCGTTTGTCTGGGAGCAGGACCAACAAGAGGCCTTCTGTGAACTCCAGAAACGTCTGCACACACCTCCTGTTCTAGGACACTTTGACGAAGACAGTGACACCGAGTTGCACACGGATGCCAGCAACGTTGGCCTTGGTGCCGTCCTCGTACAGTGGCAAGATGGAGCCGAGCGCGTCATTGCGTACGCAAGCCGCACTTTGTCTCCAGCTGTAAGGAACTATTCCACTACGGAGAAGGAATGCTTGGCCGTTGTGTGGGCAATTGCTAAGTTCCGACCATATTTGTACGGCCGATCATTTCGAGTTGTGACAGATCACCATTCATTGTGCTGGCTCGCCAATCTCAAGGATCCATCCGGCCGTCTTGCACGCTGGAGTCTTCGCTTGCAAGAATACGATATGACGATAGCGTTCAAGTGCGGGCGTAAACACACCGACGCCGACTGCCTGTCACGTGCTCCACTTCAACCGTCGCCATACGACTTTGATGAAGAGGACGCATTTCTGTCCATTATCACAGTATCAGACATCAGCAAGCAACAGCGCGATGATTCAGAACTCCGGCCTCTCATCGACTACCTTGAGAACCGTCTACCAGAGCCGCCTCGTATGTTCATCCGCAAATTATCCTCGTTTTTTCTCCGAGATGGCGTTCTCTACAAACTGGGTTTTCCCTCGACTGCAACCGCCTGCCTTCTTGTAGTGCCGTCTTCACTGCGTGACGATATCCTGCGGGCCACTCACGACGAGCCATCTTCGGGCCACTTGGGATTCGCACGGACGTTTTCACGCATACGCCAAAAGTACTTCTGGCCTAACCTTCGCCGTGACGTAAAGCAATACGTGAAGACCTGCCGCGACTGCCAGAGACGCAAGACACCACCCGCGCGTCCGGCTGGCCTTCTCCATCCCGTGGATCCTCCGCGGATCCCTTTTCAGCAGGTTGGCATAGATTTGCTTGGGCCATTCCCCACGTCGAGGGCTGGTAACCGTTGGATTGCTGTTGCCACAGACTACCTTACACGTTACATTGAAACCCGAGCACTCCCACGAGGCACTGCTAATGATATTGCTACCTTCTTTGTACATGGTATCTTACTCCGCCACGGTGCTCCAACAGTGGTTATAACCGACCGGGGCACAGCATTTACAGCGCAGCTCACAGAAGATATCAGGCTTCTCAGTGGTACAGTTCACCGCAAAGCCACTGCTTACCATCCCCAGACGAATGGGCTCACAGGAAGGCTAAACAAAACGATCGCTGATATGATTTCCATGTATGTTGACGTCGACCACAAAAACTGGGACGACGTTCTCCCATACGTTACGTTTGCATATAATACTGCCGTTCAAGAAACTACCGGCTTCACCCCTTTTCGCTTAGTACACGGCCGGGAAGCTGTTACAACGTTGGACGCAATGCTTCTACCCACCTACTGTTCTAATGTTGTCACTGATGCTGCGGAATTCGCTCGATGTGCCGAAGAGGCACGCCAGCTCGCACGAATGCGTATCCGCCACCAACAACACAACGACGCCGACCGGTACAATCTTCGTCACCGCGACGTCACTTATCAACCCGGTGACAAAGTATGGGTGTGGACACCGATCCGCCAGCGTGGTCGGTCGGAGAAACTTTTGCGCCGCTACTTTGGACCTTATAGGATAGTTCAACGACTCGGCGACGTCACATACGAAGTGATTCCTGAAGGAGAAGGCACCACTCGCCGTCCCCGACGCCCAGGCCTGTCCGATGTCGTTCACGTCTCTAGATTGAAGTTGTATAACTTCAATCTAGAGACTTCAAACTTCAATCTTCCCGCTGAACGCAAAGCTCCGCACCTCTCTCACCATCTACGTCTGTCTTAACAGTATCACCGTCGCTATCTCCAGTGCGTCAATGTTCCGCATCGAGACGATACTTCTAGGGAGGGGGGTAATGCCACGACCTCGACACAGCTGACAGCCACTCGGTGCAAGTCGGTGCCACATGCTAGGCACGTTGGGTGGCTCCGAGAAGAAGAGAACGACGAAGGTGCCAGGACAGCGATAGATATAAAAGATCTCTAGCGTCGACCGAAGTCTTTTGTGGCTTTGTCTGTGACAATACGTACGGAGAAAATTTGTGTGTTTGGATTTTAAGTGTGTTTCCAGTAAACACAGCACTTTTGAATTAGGTTTGTAGATGAGTTCTTGAAAATCATCAAGGTTTCTAAGAAGACCTCGGACGTTCCACTGAATTATTTGTGTATCCATTTTTAAAGTAAATTGGTGCTGTGTTTGCGGAAATGGTAGTGATGCCTTAGGTTATAGAGCTCTTTCGAGGCCCTGTAACCGGGGTTTTGCTTTTTCTGAAGCGTTCGAGGGAGCCTCGCCACTCCTTAGGCGCTTCGTGCGCCTTGAGGGTTGGTGTAGTGTCCATTGCCTCTAGTGAAGCGCCGGACACGTGTTCTTGTGAGTGAGATGTCAGGGAGGGTGCCGCCTTGGAGCGCAAGACCCCTGCGCCCACCAGCCTGGAGGTCGATGGGGCACCCTGAGGAATTTGGCTGCGCCGGCTGTTGCCAGCGCTAGAAGGGGCGGGGGAGGGTGGGGCAGCCTCGGCTGCGCCCACCTTCGGGGTCGTTGGCCCCGTCTGCTGAGTAGACGGAGCAGCGCTAGCTGCAACCGCCGTGGCGGCTGATGGCGTAACTGCCGACTCACGGCTTGTGGGTCGGACAGCCGCCGGAGGCCGTTGTGACGCTGCCGCTTGACGCGCCACTTCGGCAAAGCTGGCCTTAGGAAGGTATGCAACCCGCCTGCGTGCCTCTTTGAATGATATGTTTTCTTTTACTTTGATTGTTACTATTTCTTTTTCTTTCTTCCAAGACGGGCATGACCGCAAATATGCGGCATGCTCGCCATCACAATTTACACAGTGGAAAGAATTCTCAGAAGCTTCAGAGGAGTGTTCATGCGCGCTGCATTTCGCACAAGTTTGGCGGCCTCGGCAGCTCTGCGAACTGTGGCCAAAACGCTGGCACTTGAAACATCGGAGGGGATTTGGCACGTATGGTCTTACACGGAGCTTGATGTACCCGGCCTCGATTGACTCGGGCAGGACACTTGAATTGAAGGTGAGTATTAGGTGTTTGGTCGCAAGTTCTTTGCCATCTCGCCTCATCCTAATTCTTTAGACATTTATAACATTTTGTTCCTTGAAGCCCTCCAAGAGCTCAGCCTCAGTGAGCTCCAGCAAATCATCGTCCGAGACAGCGCCGCGGGAGGTATTCATTGTGCGGTGCGGGGTTACTACTACTTGCGTCTCCCCAAATGATGCTACCTGAGGCAGTTTCTGAAATTGCTTCTGATCGCGGAGCTCCAAGAGGAGGTCACCGCTAGCCATCATCGACACCTTATATCCTGGACCAAAAACTTCGGAAAGAGACTTAGATACAAGGAACGGGGAGATTGTTCGCACTTGTTTAGCTGGTTTTCCTGAGTGGATGACATGAAAACGAGGAAAATTGTGGACTTGTCGTCCGAAAAACTGAAAAACTTCTTCGGTGCCCCCTCGTTTCTGAGGGCGATCAGGTAGTTTAGGAAAAGCATGTTCCATAAGTAATGTTGGGTTTTCGGCCGCGATGCCGACCACCCACCATGGAGTCCAACAGGGGGACGTGATAGAAGTTCCTGCTAGAGAGACCCTGCCAACGCCAGCCGTACATCGCTGCTATAACCAAATACATCATAACCAAGGCTGGCTAGCTACACAAGGTTAACCCTTGCCGCCGGGGAACAAGGAAGTGAGGAGAAGTGATGAGAAGACAGGAAAGATGAAAAAGGCAAGAGAGAAAGACGAAGATTGGAGAGGAGGACAGGAAAAGGCGACTGCCGATTTCCCCCGGGTGGGTCAGTCCGGGGGTGCCGTCTACGTGAAGCCGAGGCGAAAGGGGTGTGTTACCGCCGCCGAGGGGCCATAAAGGTCCAAAGACCCGGCATTGGCTCAACCCCCAGGATCCCTTTTTCCCCGGACACCCCTAAGTCGCGCACGGCTACACGCGGGAGGGTCTAACCCTCGTGTGCTCGGGTACGTGGTGTCGCAACACCCCAAACGTCTGCTGACGCAGACGCCCCTGCGGGTTCCACCACGGGACCCGCCATTTACATGCCAAGCAATTTACTTCTGATATGCATTTAGATGCAATATCTATAATGAAGGCTGTGAGATACTGCACAGCAGCATCAATTCCTAAACAAGACATGTAATTCCATGAGATATTAGTTAAGTTTCGGAACTTCTCCAAGTCGGCTGTATCGATCTTTCACATAGGAGCCTGTGGTAGACATTCTTTTTCATTATGTGTTTTTAGCAGTAGGGGGAAGTGGTCGCTTCCGTAAGGATTCTTGGTAACTTCCCATTCGAGTTCAGACAGTAAACAAGGGGAAACTAGGCTGAGGTCAATTGAAGAAAATGTTCTGTTTGCGAGAGAATAATATGTGGGTGTCTCCTTATTCAGCAGACACGCACCGGACGAAAAAAGGAACTGTTCAACGAGGCGACCTCGCGCATCGATACGAGAGTCTCCCCAGAGGCTGCTGTGCGCATTGAGATCGCCAAGAACAACATAGGGTTCTGGCAATTGATCTTTCAAGGACTGAAATTCATGTTTGTTTAGTTGGTAATGTGGGGGTATGTAAAGCGAGCAAATGGTGATGAGTTTGTTTAGTAGGACAGCTCGAACCGTCACTGCTTCAAGGGGCGTTTGTAGCTGTAAAGGTTGGCACGCTATACTTCTATGAGTGGCTATGGCAACACCACCCGATGATGCGACGGCATCATCGCGATCTTTGCGGAAAGTTGGATACTGTCGAAGAAAGTTTGTGTGTTTGTTTTTTAAATGTGTTTCCTGTAAACACAGCACTTTTGGATTGTGTTTTTGTATAAGTTCCTGCACATCATCAAGGTTTCGGAGAAGACCTCTGACGTTCCATTGAATTATTTGTGTATCCATATTGGGAGATAATATGTGCGGTGTGTACAGAAACAGAAGTAGTGATTATGGAAATTACAGTGATTAAATTACAGAGCCCTTTCGAGGCCCTGTAACGGGAGTTTTGCTTTTTCTGGAGCGTTCGAGGGAGCCTCGCCGCTCCTTAGGCGCTTGGTGCGCCTTGAGGATAGTTGTTGTGTCCATTGCCTCTTGTGAGGCGCCGGACACGTGCTCTTGCGAGCGAGAAGTTTTCAGAGAGAGTCCCGCCTTGGAGGGCAAGGCCCCTGCGCCCACCAGGCCGGAGGTCGATGGGGCTCCCTGAGGAATTTGGCTGCGCCGGCTGTTGCCAGCGCTGGAAGGGGCCGGGGAGGGTGGGGCAGCCTCGGCTGCGCTCACCTTCAGGGTCAGTGGCCTCGTCCGCTGGGTAGATGGAGCAGCGCTAGCTGCAACCGCCGCGGGGGCAGATGGCGTAACTGCCTACTCACGGCTTGTTGGTCGGACAGCCGCCGGAGGCCGTTGTGACGCTGGCCCCTGACGCGCCACTTCGGCAAAGCTGGTCTTAGGAAGGTATGCAACCCGCCTGCGTGCCTCTTTGAATGATATGTTTTCTTTTACTTTGATTGTTACTATTTCTTTTTCTTTCTTCCAAGGAAGGTATGCAACCCGCCTGCGTGCCTCTTTGAATGATATGTTTTCTTTTACTTTGATTGTTACTATTTCTTTTTCTTTCTTCCAAGACGGGCAGGACCACGAGTATGCGGCATGCTCGCAATCACAATTTACACAGTGGAAAGAATTCTCACAAGCTTCAGAGGAGTGTTCATGCGCGCTGCATTTCGCACAAGTTTGGCGGCCTCGGCAGTTCTGCGAACTATGGCCGAAACGCTGGCATTTGAAACATCTTAGTGGATTTGGCACGTACGGCCTAACACGGAGCTTGATGTACCCGGCCTCGATTGACTCGGGCAAGATACTTGATCCAAAAGTAATTATTAGGTGCTTCGTCTGAATCTCTTTACCATCCCGCCTCATCTCAATTCTTTTGACATTGATCACATTTTGTTCGCTGAAGCCCTCCAGGAGTTCTGCTTCAGTCAGCTCAAGGAAATCATCATCTGACACAACACCATTGTACGGTGTGGGGTTACTGTTATAGGGGTCTCCCCGAATGACACTAGTTGCGGTAGTTTCTCATATTGTTTTACGTCGCGGGGCTCCAAGAGGAGGTCGCCGCTTGCCATCCTCGACACCTTGTAACCTGGACCAAAAACATCAGTCAGGGATTTTGAAACAAGGAATGGTGAGATGTTTCGGACTACTTTGTTTGGCTTTTCAGAATGAATAACGTGAAAGCGGGCAAAATTCTGGGTTTGGCGTCCAAAAAACTTGAAGACATCTTCGGTGCGCCCTCGTTTCTGAGCACGATCAGCAAGGGAGGGGAAAGAAGTTTCCATGAAAAAATGTATATTTTCGGCAACAGCGCCGACCGCCGACCACGGAGCCCAACGAGGGACGCGGCAGAGCTTGCATACAAGTCTGCACGACGCCAGTCGTACGCCGTCACTATAACCGAATATGGTGTACCCAAGGTTGGATAGCCACACAGGGTTAACCCCCCTTGCCGCCAGGAGAAAAGAAGTAAAAAGAAGAGAGAAGGAGACAGGAAAGGTGAAAAAGTGAGAGATAAATACGAACATTGAAGGAGGAAGAGACAGGAAAAGGCGACTGCCGATTTCCCAAGGGTGGGTCAGTCCGGGGGATGATGATGATGATGTGTTGTGTTTTGTGGCGCAAGGGCCAGGTTTGGCCAAAGAGCGCCATGACACGTGGTAATTTTGACGATGTACTATGGAAGATGTGACTTGGCTGTAAAGTGGCCTAAAAATATTCGCTGTATAGTGCGTAAAATCTATGGGCTATAAAATTATGGCGATGGTTAATGACGAGTACTATGAACATTAAAATCCGTCGTAGAAGGATGATGCAAAATATAAAATATATAAGATGGTAAAATTTCTTGGAGCACTGCTACCTCGCCAGAGCCCTTGAACCACAAGGGCCTAGAGGCATGTGCTATTCAAAATAATTATCACAGCGCCATCCTCTGAAGAGAGGAGACGCTACGAACATGTGGGGCTAAAAACATGAAACACAACATCTTTCAGATAACTTAGGACCGCGTTGGTGTCAAATAGCGGTTCTGGGCCGAGTAACATTACTGGATGAAGGGGGATCTGCTGCCGGTATGCTATGGGAAAATGTTTCTTTCTTTCATATTCGGCTTTCCGACACTCCATAAGGACGTGGAGGACGGTGAGCCTCTCCCCGCATCTACCGCAGGTTGGAGGCTCGTTTCCAGTGAGTAAAAAGTTATGTGTGCCAAATGTGTGTCCTATTCTTAGACGACAGAATAGGACATCTGTCCGGCGTGATTTTGTTACGGAAGGCCAGAATCCTAACTGTGGCTTTATCACGTGGAGCTTATTATTTGTTTCCGCGTCCCATAGGCGTTGCCACTGGTTCCGTAGTTTCCTCCGTAAGAAGGGCTTCAGGTCTGTGACAGGAACTGCAGCCGTGTGATTAGCAGAATGTGATGCAACTGACGTGGCCATCTGGTCCGCCACAACGTTACCTTCAATGCCCCTATGACCTGGCACCCAGCATATGATGACATGTTGGTTAGATATATATGATTTGCACAGTGCGGAGTAGAGTTCAATAAATACTGGATTTTTGTGATTACAGAAAGACATCAAGGCCTTCACAACACTGAGGGAGTCCGTATATATAACTGATTTCGGGAGTTGTGATTTATTTATATGTTTTACGGCCGACAGCAGTGCGTAGGCCTCAGCCGTAAAGATGCTAGTTTCCGGATGCAGTACGTCGGATTCCGAGAAGGATGGACCGACGGCTGCATAGGACACCCCGTCGTGTGACTTTGATGCGTCTGTGTAGAACTCCGTGCAGGAGTATTTGTGCTGGAGTTCCCGGAAATGCATCAGGATTTCAATCTCTGGAGCATGCTTTGTGACTTCCACGAAAGATATATCACATTGTATGAGCTGCCACTCCCAAGGAGGTAGCAGCTTGGCTGGATGCATTAGGCGAAGCTCGAGGAGTGGAACGTGCATTTCTTCACTAAGCTCCCTCACACGCAGCGAGAAAGGCTGTCTTACGGAGGGACGATTGCGAAAGAGTGTAGCATATGTCATGTCATTAATGGTATTAAAACAGGGATGTTGAGGATTTGAGTGGACTTTCAGAAAATATGTTTGGCTGATGTACGTTCTCTGGATATGAAGTGACCATTCATTCGATTCTGCATATAAACTTTGTATGGGACTCGTTCTGAAAGCGCCAGTGGCCAGTCGGATTCCTAGATGGTGCACTGGGTCTAGCATCTTTAGTGCGCTCGGGGCGGCAGAGTGATAAATCACGGCACCATAGTCTAGTCGCGATCGAATGAGGCTTTTATATAGATTCATTAAACACTTCCTCTCACTACCCCACGTAGTCTGGGACAGAAGTTTCATTATGTTCATTGTTTTTAGACATTTTTCTTTAAGATGTTTAATGTGGGGGACGAAAGTGAGTCTGTAGTCAAGTATGACACCTAGAAATTTGTGTTCTTTGTTTACAGGTATCTGTTGTCCACACACTTCTAAGCAGGGATCCGGAACCAGGCCTCTCTTCCTTGTAAACAAAACACAAGAACTCTTATGAGGATTGATTTTGAATCCAGTTTTCTCTGCCCATCCTGACACCTTGTTCAGACCATGCTGTACCTGTCTCTCGCACACTGCGAGGTTACAGGATTTGAAACCCATTTGGATGTCGTCCACATAGACGGAATACATAATGGCCGGTGGTAAGGAAGCACGAAGTGTTGTCATCTTAACAATAAAGAGTGTGCAGCTGAGCACGCCACCCTGGGGTACACCGGTTTCTTGTGCAAAAGGACGTGACAGCACATTGCCTACTTTCACCCGGAAGGTACGATTGGACAAGTAGCTTTTTATTACGTTTAGCATATTATCATAAATGCCCATTTCTGACAAATCTCTCAAGATTCCGTAGCGCCAGGTCGTATCGTACGCCTTCTCCATATCGAGGAATATCGATAAGAAGAACTGTTTGTGTACAAACGCGTCACGAATATGTCCTTCAATACGTACAAGATGGTCGGTTGTGCAGCGCCCTTCTCGGAAGCCACACTGAGAGGGATCAAGCATTTTGTTTTGTTCAAGGAAATGGATGAGTCGCCGATTTATCATTTTTTCAAATACCTTACACATGCAGCTTGTGAGGGCTATCGGGCGGTAATTTGCCACTGAAGAAGGGTCTTTCCCTGGTTTCAAAACAGGGACCACAATGGCTTCTTTCCACGCCGTTGGAAGGTAGCCTGCGTCCCAGATAGTGTTGAAAAGTGTAAGTAGTGTTACTTGCGTGTCATTGTGTAAGTGTTTGAGCATTTCATACATGATTCTATCAGATCCTGGTGCGGAACTCTTGCATGCGCTCAAGGCAGCTTTCAACTCGGCAGCACTAAAAGGGCAATTGTACGGTTCATTCTGTCGGCATTTATTGATGAGTGGCTTGCATTCTTCTATTTGTTTATATTTTAGGAAGGATTGCGAATAATGATTTGAGCTTGATACACTCTCAAAGTGCTCCCCAAGTGAATCGGCTTGATCTTTCAGTGTATCGCCCTGTGTATCCACTAGAGGAAGTGAATATGTTTGCCGCCCTCTAATCCTATTAACCCTGTTCCAGGCTTTGGCCTCATCTCTGAACGAGTTAATACTCGCTAAAAACTTGTGCCAGCTTTCTCTTCTGGCCTGCCGGCGGGTACTTCTACCTTGGGATTTTATTTTTTTAAAGTTGGCAATATTCTCAGCGGTGGGAGAAGCTCGCAGCAACCCCCACGCCTTGTTCTGATTCTTACGGGCGGTCCGACATTCGCTGTTCCACCACGGTACACGTGGTTTGCATTCCAAACCACTTACTTCGGATATGCATTTTGATGCGGCATCTATTATGAATGCTGTAAGATAATCCACAGCAGCATAAATTTCTAAAGAAGACAGGTGAGCCCATGAGATGCAAGAGAGAGTTCGAAATTTCTGCCAGTCGGCTGTGTCTATCTTCCACCTAGCAGCTTGTGGAGGATATTCGCTTTCTTTAGATGTTTTTATCAGTATGGGGAAGTGGTCGCTCCCGTAAGGATTGTTCATAACTTCCCATTCGAGTTCAGGCAGTATAGACGGGGAAACTAGGCTGAGGTCAATTGATGAAAATGTTCTGTTGGCGAGAGAATAATATGTGGGTGCCTTCTTATTCAGCAGGCATGCACCAGAAGAGAAGAGGAGCTGTTCAACAAGACGACCTCGCGCATCTATTCGAGAGTCGCCCCACAGGCTGTTGTGAGCATTGAAATCCCCAAGTACAACGTAAGGTTCTGGCAATTCATCTATGAAGGACTGAAATTCATGTTTGCTTAGTTTGTAGTGTGGGGGTATATAAATCGAGCAAATAGTGATGAGTTTGTTTAGCAAAACAATTCGAACCGCCACTGCTTCAAGGGCCGTTCGCAGCTGTAAATGTTGACAGGCTATGCTTTTATGAGTGAGAATCGCAACACCACCGGATGATGAGACGGCATCATCACGATCTTTGCGAAATGTAACATACGTTCGGAGGAAGTTTGTGTGTTTCGATTTTAGGTGTGTTTCCTGTAAACAAAGCACCTTTGGATTATGTTTGTGGATGAGTTCTTGCAAGTCATCAAGGTTTCTAAGGAGTCCTCTGATGTTCCATTGAATAATTTGTGTATCCATATTTAATGTAAATAAGTGCTGTGTGTACGGAAATGGAAATTATGCCTTAGATTACAGAGCTCTTTCGAGGCCCTGTAATCGGGGTTTTGCCCTTTCTGGAGCGTTCGAGGGAGCCTCGCCGCTCCTTAGGCGCTTGGCGCGCCGTGAGGACAGGTGAAGTGTCCATTGCCTCTTGCGAGGTGCCGGACACATGCCCTTGCGAGCGAGAAGTTTTCTGTGAGGGTCCTGCCTCAGAAGGCAAGACCCCTGCGCCCACCAGCCCGGAGGTCGATGGGGCTCCCTGAGGGATCTGGCTGCGCCGGCTGTTGCCAGCGCTGGATGGGGCCGGGGAGGTTGGGGTAGCCTCGGCTGCGCCCACCTTCGGGGTCGTTGGCCCCGCCTGCTGTGTTGGCGTAGCAGCGTTAGCTGCAGTCGCCGAGGGGGCGGATGGCGTCACTGCCGCCTCACTGGGTGTGGGTCGTACAGCCGCCGGAGGCCTTTGTGGCGCTGCCCCCTGACGCGCCACTTCGGCAAATGTGTTCTTAGGCAGGTATGCCACCCGCCTACGTGCCTCCTTGAATGATATATTTTCTTTCACTTTGATCGTGACAATTTCTTTTTCTTTTTTCCAAGATGGGCACGACCGCGCGTACGCGGCGTGCTCTCCATCACAGTTTACACAATGCAAAGAGTTCACGCAAGCTTCAGACGTGTGTTCATGGGCACTGCATTTTGCACATGTTTGGCGGCCTCGGCAGCTCTGCGAGCTGTGGCCAAAACGTTGGCATTTGAAACATCTCAGGGGATTTGGCACATACGGCCTTACTCGGAGCTTGATGTACCCGGCCTCGATTGACTCGGGTAGGACACTTGAATTGAAGGTGAGTATTAAGTGTTTGGTCGCGATTTCTTTACCCTCGCGCCTTATCTTGATTCTTTTGACATTTATGACATTCTGTTCACTGAAGCCCTCCAAGAGTTCAGCCTCAGAGAGCTCCAGCAAATCATCGTCCGAGACAACGCCGCGGGTGGTATTCATCGTACGGTGCGGGGTTACTACGATTTGGGTCTCCCCAAATGATACTAGTTTAGGCAGTTTTTCAAATTGTTTCTGATCACGGAGCTCCAAGAGGAGGTCACCGCTAGCCATCCTCGACGCCTTATAGCCTGGGCCAAAAACTTCGGTAAGGGACTTCGATACAAGGAATGGGGAAATTGTTCGCACTGGTTTAGCTGGTTTTTCAGAATGGATGACGTGGAAACGAGCGAAAGATTCTTTTTCCCGACCAAAATATTTGAATACTTCATCGGTGCGCCCTCTTTTCTGAGGGCGATCAGGGAGTGGGGGGAAGGAGTTAGCAATAAGAAATGTGAGATTTCGGCAGTAACGCCAGCCACCCACCGTGGAGTCCTACAAGGGGACGCTGCAGGACCTGTGAAACACGGCCTGCAAACGCCAGCTGTACATTACCGCTATAACCAAATATGAAATAACCAAGGTTGGCTATCCACACAAGGTTAACCCTTGCTGCCTGGAAATATTGGAAGTAAACGGAAGCTAGGAGAAGACAGGAAAGATGAAAAAGTAAGAGAAAGACGAAGGCTGGAGGGAGAGAGAGACAGGAAAAGGCAACTACCGATTTCCCCCGGGTGGGTCAATCCGGGGGTGCCGTCTACGTGAAGCCGAGGCCAAAGGGGTGTGTTGCCTCCGCCGGGGGGCCTTAAAGGTCCGAACACCCAGCATCGGCTCAACCCCCAGGATCCCCTTTTCCCCGGACACGGCTAAGCCACGCACGGTTAAACGCGGGAGGGTCCAACCCTCGTGTGCTCGGGTACGTGGTGTCGCAACACACCAAACGCCTGCTGACGCAGACGCCCCTGCGGGGCAGTCCGGGGGCGCCGTCGATGTGAAGCAGAGGCCAAAGGGGTGTGTTGCCTCCGCCGGGGGGCTTTACAGGTCCAAACACCCAGCATCAGCTCAACCCCCAGGATCCCCCTTTCCCCAGACACGGCTAAGCCGCGCTCGGCTACACGCGGGAGGGTCCAACCCTCGTGTGCTCGGGTACGTGGTGTCGCAACACACCAAACGCCTACTGATGCAGACGCCCCTACGGGGGGGTGGTGGAAGTGCAACTGTCAGATGAGTGCTCGTTTGGTGCACATTTTGCACAACTAGTGCGCCCTCGGCAACTTTATAACCGTGCCCGAACCGCTGACACTTGAAGCATCGGCGTGGGTTAGGAATGTATGGCCTTACACGGAGTTTGCAGTATCCTTTTTCTATTGAGTCTGGTAAGTTTCTAGTTCCAAAAGTTAAGATTATGTGTTTTTTAGGGATTTCCTTGCCGTCACGCCTAATCGCTATTCTCTGGACGTTTACTTCATCTTGAACTTGCAATCCCTCAAGTAGCTCATTTTCACTAAGATCGAGCAGGTCATCTTCAGCGACGACACCGCGGACAGTGTTCAAAGATCTATGTGGGCCTACTGAAACTGGAATGTTCCCAAAAGCAATTAGTTTTGACAACTTACTGTACTGTGTCTGGTCACGAAGTTCAAGAAGAAGATCGCCGCTTCCCATTTTAGTTACTTTGTAACCTGGGCCGATGGAGTTTGCCAGTGATTAGGCCACAACAAAAGGAGATATTGTTCGGACTGTCTTGCTTTCATGTTGACTGTGAATAACACGGTATTTTGGGAATGTTTCTTTGTGACTCATGAAGAAGTTGAAGGAATCTTCGGTGCGCCCACTCTTGAAGGAGCGATCAGGTAGTGGAGGGAAATTTGATTTCATTAGGAATAATAATATATTTGGCAGGGATGGCCTTCCCCACCATGGAGCCCAACCAAGGGATGACACAGGACGGAAAGTATTTAGTTCTACGCCAGTGGTACATCACCACTATAACCAAATACCTATACCCGAGGTTGGGCATAATGCGCAAGGTTAATCCTTGCCGCCAGGAAATAAGGAAGTAATAAGAAGTGAAGAGAAGACAGGAAAGATGAAGAAGGCGACAGAGAAAGACGAAGTAGTAGAGGAAGGCAGGAAAAGGCGACTGCCGATTTCCCCCGGGTGGTCAGTCCGGGGGTGCCGTCTACGTGAAGCAGAGGCCAAACAGGCGTGTTGCCTCCACCGGGGGGCCTTAAAGGTCCAAAGACCCAGCATCGGCACAACCCCCAGGATCCCCCTTTCCCCGGACACGGCTAAGCCGCGCACGGCTAAGCCGCGCACGGCTACACGCGGGAGGGTCCAACCCTCGTGTGCTCGGGTACGTGGTGTCGCAACCCACCAAACGCCGGCTGACGCAGACGACCCTGCGGGGTTGACGTGTGAAACACTTTTTCGTAATAGACCCTCTATGAGATTACCTTTCTCACTGCATGTAAGAGAACTTGGCGAAGAAATGAATGTCCCATTTCTCGAACATCGCCTAATGCCTACTGTTAAGCTATTACCGCCCTGGCAGTGGCAGGTGATAGAATGGGACGTATCATTTGTAAAGGTCACAAAGCACGCTCCTGAGCTTGAAATTATCATGCATTTCCGGGAGCTGCAATTGAAGTACTCCTGCTCCGAGTTTTACACAGACGCATCAAAATCACATGCTGGCGTATCCTACACTGCTGTTGGTCCCTCTTTTACTGAATCTGACGTGTTGAACCCCATAACAAGTATCTTCATTGCAGAAGTCTACGCAGTACTGTGTGCAGTAAAACATATAAAACTGAAACGGGACAAAGCCATCATATTCACAGACTCCTTAAGTCTTGTAAAAGCCCTCATTTCTTCTCAAAACATACGAATCCTGTCTTCAATTAACTCTACTCACTCTTATGTAACATCTACTTATCACATAGGTGTGTAGTAATATGCTGGGTTCCTGGCCATAGAGGAATCGAGGGAAATGTGCTTGCCGACGAGATCGCCAAATCAATAGCATCGCAAGGTATTCGTTCTGCTGCTGTCCCTGCTACAGACATGAAGCCTTTTGAAAGACACAAACTCCGAAGCCACGGGCAGCGCATGTGGGACACAGAAAGAAGTTATAAGTTTCACCTAATTAAGCCGAAGCTAGGTCCCTGGCACCCAACTACGAAAATACGAAAGAAAGATGTCCAATTCACTAGACTGAGAATAGGACACACATTTGGCACTCACAACTTTCTCTTGTCCGGTAACGAGCCTCCAACCTGTGGCAGATGTGGGGACCGGCTGACCGTCCTCCATGACTTCCTGGAGTGCCGGGAAGCCGAAAGAGTCAGGATGAAACATTTCCCGTTTGCATACCGACATTGTATTCCCCTGCATTCTGCTATGTTTCTTGGTGAAGAACCGCTTTTTAAGACCAAAGCAGTCCTCGCTTTCTTAAAAGATGTTGTACTACATGTTACACGCCCATTCATTTAGTAGCGCATCCTCTTTCCAGAGTTTATCGCTAGTATAGATTCTCTGTATAGCACATGCCTCAAGGCCCTTGGGTTTCAAGGGCCCCGGGTAGGCAGTAGTGCTCTAAACTATCTTATACATCGAGATAATCACATATTTTATATATTACATCATTCTATCTCAATTCCTTCTAATAATCATAGTACACGTCAATAGTCATTCCCATAATTTTATTACTCCTACATTTTATGGAATTTGAACCAACTCTTTTAGGCCCCTTTAGAGCCAAGGCACATAAAGATCAGAGAACCGATCTGTCCACTATGAACTCATTACCATAACCCCGCAGAGGCGTCTGCGTCAGCAGGCGTTTGGTGTGTAGCGACACCACATACCCGAGCACACGAGGGTTGGACCCTACCGCGTGTAGCCGTGCGCGGCTTAGCCGTGTCCGGGGAAAAGGGGATCCTGGGGGTTGAGTCGATGCCGGGTGTTCGGACCTTTAAAGGCCCCGGCGGAGGCAACACACCTCTTCGGCCTCGGCTTCACATAGACGGCACCTCCAGACTGACCCACCCGGGGGAAATCGGCAGTTGGCTTTTCCTGTCTCTGTCTCCCTACAACCTTCGTCTTTCCCTTACTTTCCACATTTCCTGTCTCTTTCTCTCTTCTATTTACTTCCTTCTTCTTGGCAGCAAGAGTTAACCCGGTCTGGCTATCCAACCTTGGGTACACCATATTTGGTTATAGTGGCAGCGTACGACTGGCGTCGTGCAGACTTGCATGCAAGCTCTGCCGCGTCCCCTCGTTGGGCTCCGTGGTGGGCGGTTGGCGCTGTTGCCGAATTTTTAAATATTTTCATGGAAACTTATTTCCCCAAACTTCCTGATCGCCCTCAGGAACGAGGGCGCACCGAAGATGTATTTAAGTTCTTTGGACACCAAATCCAGAATTTTCCCCGGTTCCATGTTATTCACTCTGAAAAGCCAAACAAACAAGTGCGAAACATTTCGCCATTTCTTGTGTCAAAGTCCTTGACTTTCGACCTTTCCTGTTTCCTTCTCATTTCTTTATTACTTCCGACTTTGTGTGAGTAGCGAACCTTGGTTATGTCATATTGGGTTATAGTGGCAACATACAGCTGGCGTTTGCAGGCCCTGTTTTTCAGGCCCTGCAGCGTCCCCATGTTAGACTCCATGGTGGGTGGCTGGCGTTGCTGCCGAAAACTACATTTCCACACATGGCTACTTCCTTCCCTCCACTACCTGATCGCCCTCAGAAAAGAGGGCGCACCAATGAAGTCTTCCAAGTATTTGGGCTGCTAAAAAGAATCCTTCCCGCGTTTCCATGCCATCCATTCTGCAAAACCAGATAAACCGGTAAGAACTATCTCACCCTTCCTTGTTTCGAAGTCACTGACTGAAGCCTTTGGTCCTGGAAATAAGGCGTCGAGAATGTAAAGGTTTGATCTCCCCTTGGAGCGCCGCGATCAAAAACAATATGAAAAATTGTCAACACTAGTGTCATTTGGGGAAACCCAAATAATTATAACCCTGCACCGCAGGATGAACACCACCCGTGGTGTTGTCTCTGACGATGACTTGATGGAGCTCTCTGAGGCTGAACTATTGCAGGGCTTCAGTGACCAGAATGTTATCAATGTTAAACGAATTAAAATGACGAGAGATGGAAAAGAGATGAAGACGAAACACCTGATACTCACTTTCGGCTCAAGTGTCCTTCCCGAGTCCATCGAGGCTGGTTATATCAAACTTCGTGTTCGGCCATACTTTCGCAATCCTCTCAGATGCTTTAAGTGACAACGTTTCGGCCACCGTTCACAGAACTGTCGAAGCCGGCTGACTTGCAGCAAGCCGGCCAAGCCGGTGCCAAGTGCAGTGACAATGAACATTCCTCCGAAACGTGCCAGAACACACCACATTGTGTCAACTGTGATGGCGAGCCCCCCGCATACTCGCGCGTCTGCCCATCCTGGAAAAGAGAAAAAGAGCTTGTGACAATCAAAGTCAAAGAAAACATATCTTTCAAGGAGGCACGTAGGCGGGTGTCATACCTGTCTAAGAGTAGCTTTGCCGATGTGGCGCGTCAGGGGGCAGCGTCACAATGGCCTCCGGCGGCTCTCCGACCCATAGGCTGTGAGTCTGTAGTTACGCCATCTGGCCCAGCGGCGGTTGCAGCTAGCGCTGCTCCGTCAACACAGCAAGGGGGACCATCGATCCCGAAGGGGGCGCAGCTAAGGCTGCCCCAATCTCCCCGGCCCCTTCCAGCGCTGGCAACAGCCGGCGCAGCCAAATCCCGCAGGGTGCCCCATCGACCTCCTGGCTGGTGGGCGCAGGGATCTTGCCCTCCAAGGCAGGACTCTCCCTTGTAACTTCTCACTCGCAAGAGCACGTGTCTGGCGCCTCACAAGAGGCAATGGACACTAAACCTGTCCTCAAGGCGCTCCAAACGCCTAAGGAGCGGCAAGGCTCCCTCAAACCCTCCAGAATGGGCAGAACCCCCGTTACAGGGCCTCGAAAGAGCTCTGTAACCTAAAGCATCACCTCCGTTTCCATACACACAGCACTTATTTGCTTCCAATATGGCTACACAAATAATTCAATGGAATGTCAGAGGTCTTCTTAGGAACCTTGATGACGTACAAGAGCTTATCCAATGATGATGTTTGATGATGATGGTGATGATGGTGTTTAATGGCGCAAGGGCCAAGTATGACCAAAGAGCGCCATGCCAAAAGGTAATTTTAACAATGTATTGTGAATGCAGTGGATAGTGGATTTATCATGGTAAATGTGACATGGCTGTAAAAAGGCCTAAAAACTGTCGCTGTGAATGGCGTAAAATAAATACGTACTAAAATGATGACACTGATTAGGGCATGGACGATGGCAATTGGATTTCGTTAAAAACATGATGGAACAAGGCAACACATAACAGTGATAGCAGAACCTCAAGAGAGCCCTTTTATTAGAAGGGCTGTTAGTCGTGTGCTAAAAATTTCCTGTCCAAATCTTTTTGAGAGTATCTGTTTCCAATAAAAACTGTAAGACTAATTTCATGTTAAAAAGCGGTTCATCACTAAGAAAAAATGCAGGGTGAAGAGATGTATTTTCACGATATGCAGAAGGAAAATACTTTTTCCTCTCTGTTTCTATTGCAGGGCATTGAATAAGAACATGGAGTAGTGTGAGAATATTGCCGCACTTACCACAAGTCGGGGGATCGCCTCCAGTCAAGAGATAAGAGTGAGTACCGTATGTGTGGCCTATCTTTAGTCGGCAAAGAATTACTTCCTTGTAACGTGCTGTTTTCCCACTGATCCAGTTCCCCAGTTTTGGTTTTATTATGTGAAGCTTATTCATTACTTGTGTATCCCACTTGCCTTGCCAATGATTCCTTAATTTACGGCGTAGAAAAGGCTTTAGGTCTGTTGCAGGGATGGGAATATTTCCACCTCTGTCGCTAAAAGTTACGGATGTAGCGCCTTCGTCAGCTGCTTCGTTCCCTTTTATACCTTTGTGACCGGGTACCCAGCATATGACAATCACTTGATTGCACATAAATAGGGCGCACAAAAAGTTATACAGCACATTGAAAACGGAATTCTTATGTTTTTGTAAACTAATTAGTGCTCTCACGACACTTAACGAGTCTGTGAAGAGAACAGCCTTAGCGATGTTTGTGAGCCTGACGTGTTTAATAGCCGAGAGTATAGCGTATGCATCCGCTGTAAAGATGCTTGTGTGTGGGTTTAGTGTCCCAGATATTGAAAATGATGGTCCAAGAGCCGCGTAACAACACCATCAGCAGACTTCGAAGCATCCGTGTAGAATTCAGCACAAGAATACTTCTCTTTTAGTTCAAGAAAATGTGATTTTATGTGAGCCTCAGGCGCTCATTTCGATATTTCTAGGAAAGATCTGTCACATTGGATAGTTTGCCACTCCCAAGGCGGTGGGAACCGAATAGGAGCCATTGGGATATTTTCTACAAAAGGGACGCCTGTTTCTTCTGACAGTGCTTCCACTCGGAGGGACAGAGGAGCCCTGATGGCTGGGCGGTTACGGAATAGCCTGGCAGTGGACAAGTCGCTAATTGCAAAATGACATGTATGTTAAATATCTGATTTAACTTTCAAGGCGTAAGACAAAGATAAATATGCTCTTTGTAGATGAAGAGACCATTCGTTCGATTCAACGTACAGGCTCTCTACAGGGCTAGTCCTGAAGGCACCTGTAGCAAGACGGATACCCAAGTGGTGAATCGAATCTAACATCTTCAAGGCACTAGGCGTAGCAGAACTATACACTATAGCACCATAGTCAAGGCGTGACCTTATCAGACTTTTATACAGGCTCAAAAGGCATCTTCTGTCACTTCCCCAGGATGTACGGGACGAGAGCTTCAGAAGAATCATTGTCTTCATGCACTTCGCCTTCAGATATTTCAAGTGGGGGATAAATGTTAATTTAGTGTCTAATATGAGGCCCAAAAATTTATGTTCATGGCTCACTGGGAGCTGTTGTCGATTAAGATAAATAGCGGGTTCAGGTAATATACCTCTTTTGTTCGAGAAGAGAACACACGTGCTTTTTGCGGGTTTAATTTAAACCTATTCTCGTCAGCCCACATTGACAATTTGTTTAGCCCAAGCTGTACATGTCGCTCACAGATGGAAAGACTACATGATTTAAAACCTATTTGTACGTCATCTACATACACAGAATAAAACATTGTAGGTGGTATGATAGTATAAAGTGAGTTCATTTTTATAACGAATAGAGTGCAGCTAAGCACGCCACCCTTTGGTACACCTGTGTCCTGTGTAAATAGACGAGATAGCACATTACCAACTCTGACGCGGAACGTGCGGTTAGACAGGTAACTTTGGATGACATTCAACAAATTACCTCGGACTCCCATTTCGGCCAGATCACGGAGAATTCCGAACCGCCACGTCGTGTCGTAAGCCTTCTCCAGGTCAATAAATACTGACAAAAAGAACTGCTTATGTACAAAAGCATCGCGAATATTCGTCTCGATGCGGACAAGGTGATCAGTCGTGGATTTACCTTCCCTGAAACCACACTGTAGGGGATCTAATAGTTTGTTACTTTCAAGAAAATGAAGGAGACGCCGGTTAACCATTTTTTCAAAGAGTTTACGTAGGCAACTTGTCAACGCTATAGGCCTATAGCTGTTGACTGAAGTTGGGTCCTTGCAGTCTTTTAGTATCGGAACAATTATTGCTTCCTTCCAGGCGGATGGAATGTACCCGGCAGAGAACACAGAGTTGAAGAGTGGCAGTAGTGTTTTGTGGGTTTCAGGGTGCAGGTGTTTGATCATTATATACAATATTCTGTCACTTCCTGGAGCGGACTTGTTACAGCCATTCAGCGCAGCCTTAAATTCCGCCATGTTGAATGGGCGGTTGTAAGGTTCGTTGCTATTTCCTTTCCGACTCAGAGGCAGTCGTTCCGCTTGTTGCCGGTATCTCAGAAATGTGTCTGAATAGTGGAATGAGCTAGAAATCCTTTCAAAATGTACCCCTAGAGAGTCGGCTTGGTCAATGAGTTTGTCTCCTTGTGTATTTACCAATGGTAGAGGGTGAGTTTCGCGGCCTTTTATTTTGTTTACCCTGTTCCAGGCTTTTCCCTCATCTGTATAAGAATTAATACTAGAGATGTATTTTTGCCAGCTTTCCCGTTTGGCAAGGCGGCGCGTTCTTCTACCTTGTGATTTTATTTTCTTGATGATGATGATGATGTATGGCGTTTTGTGGCGCAAGGGCCAGGTATGGCCAAAGAGCGCCATGTCTGTGCTAATGGGTTTGCAATGTACTTATGATTACTATGAGGTTGGTGTGACGTGGCTGTAAAGGGGCCTTAAAATACACGCAATAAAGTGCGTAAAATCTGTATAATAAAATTATGGCGATGACGTATGACTTGTACTATGAACATTTAGATGCATTTAAAAAGAATGGTACGATAGGTAAAATATAGCAGATTATAAGAAATGCTAGAGCACTACTGCCTCCATATGGCCCTTGAAAACACAAGGGCCTGGAGGCATGTGCTATTCAGAACAATTATCGCAGCAGCATCCTCTGGAGCGAGGATGCTCTACGAATTTATTGGGCTTATAACGTGTAGAAGTACATCCTTTAAGAAGTCGAGGACTGCCTTGGTGTTAAAAAGCGGTTCCTTACCAAGAAACATTGCTGGGTGAAGAGGTATGCAATGACGACATGCAATAGGAAAATGCTTCTTTCTTTCACGTTCGGCTTCGCGACACTCCAAGAGGACGTGGAGGACGGTCAGCCTCTCACCACATCGACCACAGGTTGGCGGTTCGTTTCCAGTAAGAAGAAAATTGTGTGTACCAAATGTGTGCCCTATTCTGAGGCGGCAGAATAGGACATCTGTTCGCCGTGATTTTGATGGGAAGGGCCAAAAACCTAGCTGTGGCTTTATAACGTGCAGTTTATTGTTTATTTCTGCGTTCCACATGCGTTGCCAGTGTTGTCGCAGTTTCTTACGCAAGAAAGGCTTCAGATCTGTGACCGGGACAGCAACTGCAGAAGTGTTTAGTGATGTGAGTGATGTGGCCATTTGATCAGCCAGTACATTGCCCTCGATACCTCTGTGGCCAGGTACCCAGCATATTATAATGTTCTGGTTAGATGTGTACGCTTTACACAATACCGAATACAGTTCATTGAATACGGGATTTTTATGTTTGTAGAGTGACATTAGGGCCTTCACGACGCTTAGAGCGTCTGTATAGATCGCTGCTTTTGGAAGTTTTGATCTTCTAATATGCTTCACAGCAGCGAGTAATGCGTAGGCCTCGGCCGTAAAAATGCTGGTTTCCGGATGCAGTACGTCGGTTTCCGAGAGGGATGGGCCGACGGCTGCATAGGATACCCCGGCATTTGACTTCGAAGCGTCTGTGTAGTACTCTGCGCAGGAGTGTTTGTACTGCAGCTCTAGGAAATGCATTCTGATTTCAGCCTCAGGAGCGTGCTTTGTAATTTTTATAAAGGATATGTCACATTGTATAACCTGCCACTCCCAAGGAGGTAAGAGATTGGTTAGGTGCATTAAGCGATGCTCGAGGAGTGGGACATGGATTTCATCGCTAAGCTCCTTCACACGCAGCGAGAAAGGCTGTCTTATGGAGGGGCGATTGCTGAAAAGTGTAGCGCACCTCATATCGGTAACGGTATCAAAACATGGATGTTCAGGATTAGAGCGTACTTTAAGGAGATATGTAAAGCTGATGTATGACCTCTGTAGGTAGAAAGACCATTCATTGGATTCGGCACATAGGCTTTCAATCGGGCTTGTTCTGAAAGCGCCTGTGGCTAAACGGATACCTAGATGGTGAACAATGTCTAGCATCTTTAGCGTGCTTGGGGCGGCAGAGTTATATATCACGGCACCATAATCTAATCGTGACCGGATTAGGCTCTTATAGAGATTCATTAGGCACTTCCTGTCACTACCCCACGTAGTCTTGGATAGAAGTTTTATTATGTTCATTGTTTTTAGACATTTTTCTTTCAGATGTTTAATGTGTGGGACGAAAGTGAGTCTATTGTCAAGTATAACACCTAGAAATTTGTGCTCTTTGTTTACAGGTATCTGTTGTCCACACAGTTCTAAGGAAGGGTCCGGAACCAGGCCTCTCTTCCTTGTAAACAACACACAAGAACTCTTGTGAGGATTGATTTTAAATCCATTTTTCTCTGCCTAGCCTGACACCTCGTTCAAACCATGCTGTACCTGTCTCTCACAGACTGCGAGGTTACAGGACTTGAAACCTATGATGATGATGTGTGTTATTTTGTGGCGCAAGGGCCAGGTTTGGCCAAAGAGCGCCATGACAAGTGGTAGCGTTAACGATGTATTATGAAAGATGTGACTTGGCTGTAAAGTGGCCTAAAAATAGTCGCTGTAAATTGCGTAAAATCTACGTTCTATAAAATTATGGCGATGACTATGAACATTAAAATGCATCGTAAAAGAATGATGCATTGTTTAAAATATGCGAGATGTTAAATTGGTTACAGCATTACTGCCTCACCCGAGCCCTTGAACCACAAGGGCCTAGAGGCATGTGCTATTCAAAATAACTATCGCAACGGCATCCTCTGGAGAGAGGAAGCGCTACGAACGTGTGGGGCTAATAACATGCAACACAACAGCTTTCAAAAAACCTAGGACGGCGCTGGTGTCAAAGAGTGGTTCTGGACCTAGTAACATAACAGGATGAAGGGTGATGTGGTGGCGGTATGCTAAGAGAAAATGTTTTTTTCTTTCGGATTCGGCTTCCCGACACTCCAGTAGGACGTGGAGGACGGTCAGCCTTTCCCCGCATCTACCACAGGTTGGAGGCTCGTTTCCCGTGAGTAAAAAGTTATGTGTGCCAAAAGTGTGTCCTATTCTTAGACGGCAGAATAGGACATCTGTCCGGCGGGATTTTGTTACAGGAGGCCAGAAACCTAATTGTGGCTTTATTACATGCAGTTTATTATTTATTTCTTCGTCCCACATGCGTAGCCAGTGGTTTCGTAGTTTCCTTCTTAAGAAAGGCTTCAGGTCTGTGACAGGGACCGAAGCAGTAGAGTTAACTGCATGCAATGAGATTGATGTGGCCATCTGGTCGGCTAGAACGTTTCCCTCGATGCCCCTATGTCCAGGCACCCAGCATATGATCACATGTTGGTTAGATATATATGATTTGCACAGTGCGGAGTAGAGTTCATTAAATACTGGATTTTTGTGATTACGGAAAGACATCAAGGCCTTCACAACACTGAGGGAGTCCGTATATATAACTGATTTCGGGAGTTGTGATTTATTTATGTCTTACGGCCGACAGGAGTGCGTAGGCCTCAGCCGTAAAGATGCTAGTTTCCGGATGCAGTACGTCGGATTCCGAGAAGGATGGACCGACGGCTGCATAGGACACCCCGTCGTGTGACTTTGATGCGTCTGTGTAGAACTCCGTGCAGGAGTATTTGTGCTGGAGTTCCCGGAAATGCATTAGGATTTCAATCTCTGGAGCATGCTTTGTGACTTCCACGAAGGATATATCACATTGTATGAGCTGCCACTCCCAAGGAGGTAGCAGCTTGGCTGGATGCATTAGGCGAAGCTCGAGGAGTGGAACGTGCATTTCTTCACTAAGCTCCCTCACACGCAGCGAGAAAGGCTGTCTTACGGAGGGACGATTGCGAAAGAGTGTAGCATATGTCATGTCATTAATGGTATTAAAACAGGGATGCTGAGGATTTGAGTGGACTTTCAGAAAATATGTATGGCTGATGTATGTTCTCTGCAGATGAAGTGACCACTCATTTGATTCTACATATAAACTTTGTAAGGGACTCGTTCTGAAAGCGCCAGTGGCCAGTCGGATTCCTAGATGGTGCACTGGGTCTAGCATCTTTAGTGCGCTCGGGGCGGCAGAGTGATAAATCACGGCACCATAGTCTAGTCGCGATCCAATGAGGCTTTTATATAGATTCATTAAACACTTCCTGTCACTACCCCACGTAGTCTGGGACAGAAGTTTCATTATGTTCATTGTTTTCAGACATTTTTCTTTAAGATGTTTAATGTGGGGGACGAAAGTGAGTCTGTAGTCAAGTATGACACCTAGAAATTTGTGTTCTTTGTTTACAGGTATCTGTTGTCCACGCAGTTCTATGCAAGGATCTGGGATAAGTCCTCTCTTTCTTGTAAAAAGAACACAAGAGCTTTTGTTAGGATTGATCTTAAACCCATTCTTGTCTGCCCACATTGACACTTTGTTCAGGCCATGCTGTACCTGTCTCTCGCAGACTGCGAGGTTACAGGATTTGAAAGCTATTTGAATGTCGTCCACGTAGACAGAGTAAAAGATGGCGGGTGGTAGTGAAGCACGAAGCGTGTTCATCTTCACGATAAAGAGCGTGCAGCTAAGCACGCCTCCCTGGGGTACACCCGTTTCTTGCGTAAAAGGACGTGAGAGTGCATTGCCGACTTTTACCCGGAAGGTACGATTTGACAGATAGCTTTTTATTATATTAAACATATTACCGTGGATGCCCATTTCTGACAGGTCTCTTAAGATTCCGTAACGCCACGTTGTGTCATACGCCTTTTCCATATCGAGAAATATCGATAGGAAGAACTGTTTATGTATAAATGCATTCCGGGTATTCCCTTCAACACGCACGAGATGATCGGTTGTGGAGCGCCCTTCTCGGAAGCCGCACTGATAAGGATCAAGCATTTTGATCTGTTCAAGGAAATGAATGAGTCGCCGATTTATCATTTTTTCGAACCCCTTACAAATGCAACTTGTGAGGGCTATCGGGCGGTAACTTGCCACTGAGGAAGGGTCTTTGCCTTGTTTCAAAACAGGGACTACAATGGCTTCCTTCCAGGCGGTTGGAAGGTACCCTGCATCCCAGATGGTGTTGAAAAGTGTGAGTAGTGTAAGTTGCGTGTCATTGTGTAAGTTTTTGAGCATTTCATATAAGATTCTATCAGATCCTGGTGCGGAACTCTTGCATGCGCTCAAGGCAGCTTTCAACTCGGCAGCACTAAAAGGGCAATTGTACGGTTCATTCTGTCGGCATTTATTGATGAGTGGCTTGCATTCTTCTATTTGTTTATATTTTAGGAAGGATTGCGAATAATGATTTGAGCTTGATACACTCTCAAAGTGCTCCCCAAGTGAGTTGGCCTGGTCTTGCAGTGTATCGCCCTGTGTGTTTACCAGGGGGACTGAGTATGTTTGCCTACCTCTAATCCTATTAACTCTGTTCCAGGCTTTGGCCTCATCCCTAAACGAGTTAATACTCGATAGATACTTTTGCCAGCTTTCTCTTCTGGCCTGTCGGCGGGTTCTCCTACCTTGGGATTTTACTTTTTTAAAGTTAACAAGATTCTCAGCGGTGGGAGAAGCTCGCAGCAACCCCCACGCCTTGTTCTGATTCTTACGGGCGGTCCGACATTCGCTGTTCCACCATGGTACACGTGGTTTGCATGCCAAACCACTTACTTCGCATATGCATTTTGACGCAGCATCTATTATGAATGCTGTAAGATAATCCACAGCAGCATCAATTTCTAAAGAAGACAGGTCAGCCCATGAGATGCTACAGAGAGTTCGAAATTTCTGCCAGTCGGCTGAGTCTATCTTCCCCCTAGGAGCTTGTGGAGGATATTCGTTTTCTTTAGATGTTCTTATGAGTATGGGGAAGTGGTCGCTCCCGTAAGGATTGTTCATAACTTCCCATTTGAGTTCAGGCAGTATACAGGGGGAAACTAGGCTGAGGTCAATTGATGAAAATGTTCTGTTGGCGAGAGAATAATATGTGGGTGCCTTCTTATTCAGCAGGCATACACCAGAAGAGAAGAGCAACTGTTCAACAAGACGACCTCGCGCATCTATACGAGAGTCGCCCCACAGGCTGTTGTGCGCATTGAAATCCCCAAGTACAACGTAAGGTTCTGGCAATTCATCTATGAAGGACTGAAATTCGTGTTTGCTTAGTTTGTAGTGTGGGGGTATATAAATCGAGCAAATAGTGATAAGTTTGTTTAGCAAAACAATTCGAACCGCCACTGCTTCAAGGGCCGTTCGTAGCTGTAAATGTTGACATGCTATGCTCTTTTGGATTACAATTGCAACACCTCCCGATGATGCGATTGCATCATCGCGATCTTTGCGAAAAGTAACATGCTGTCGGAGAAAGTTTGTGTGTTGTGATTTTAGGTGTGTTTCCTGTAGACACAGCACTTTTCGATTGTGTTTGTGTATAATCTCTTGCACATCATCAAGGTTCCTAAGAAGACCTCTGACATTCCATTGAATGATTTGTGTATCCATATTTAATGTAAATAATTGCTGCGTGTACGGAAAGGGAGGTGATGCCTTAGGTTACAGAGCTCTTTCGAGGCCCTGTAACGAGGGTTCTGCCCTTTCTGGAGCGGTCGAGAGAGCCTCGCCGCTCCTTACGCGTTTGGTGCGCCTTGAGGACAGGTGTTGTGTCCATTGCCTCTTGTGAGGCGCCGGACACGTGCTCTTGCGAGCGAGAAGTTACCAGGGAAGGTCCCGCCTTGGAGGGCAAGACCCCTGCGCCCACCAGCCCGGAGGTCGATGGGGCACCCTGCGGGATTTGGCTGCTCCGGCTGTTGCCAGCGCTGGAAGGGGCCGGGGATGTTGGCGCAGCCTCGGCTGTGCCCTCCTTCGGGGTCGATGGTCCCCTCTGCTTTGTTGACGGAGCAGCGCGAGCTGCAACCGCCGCGGGGGCAGATGGCGTAGCTGCCGACTCACTGCCTGTGGGTCGGACAGCCGCCGGAGGCCTTTGTGACGCTGCCCCCTTACGCGCCACATCGGCAAAGCTGCTCTTAGACAGGTATGACACCCGCCTACATGCCTCTTTGAAAGATATGTTTTCTTTGACTTTGATTGTCACAATCTCTTTTTCTCTTTTCCAGGACGGGCAGGACCGCGTGTATGCGGCATGCTCGCCTTCACAGTTGACGCAATGTGGAGTGTTCTGGCACGTTTCGGAAGAATGTTCTTTGTCACTGCACTTGGCACATGTCAGCCGGCCTCGACAGTTCTGTGAACTGTGGCCGAACCTTTGGCACTTAAAGCATCTAAGAGGATTGGGCACGTATGGCCTAACACGTAGTTTAATATAACCGGCCTCGATGGACTCGGGGAGGACACTAGAACCGAAAGTGAGAATCAGGTGTTTCGTCTTGATCTCTTTACAATCTCGCCTCATCTTAATTCGCTTAACATTTATGACATTCTGTTCGCTGAAGCCCTCCAAGAGTTCAGCCTCAGTGAGCTCCATCAAGTCATCGTCAGAGACAACACCACGGGTGGTGTTCATCGTGCGGTGCGGGGTTATAATTATTTGGGTTTCCCCAAATGAAACTAGTGTTGACAATTTTTCATATTGTTTTTGATCGCGGAGCTCCAAGAGGAGGTCACCGCTTGCCATCCTCGACGCCTTATATCCAGGACCAAAGATTTCAGTCAATGACTTCGAAACAAGAAAGGGTGAGATAGTTCTTACTGGTTTATCTGGTTTTTCAGAGTGGATCACATGAAAACGGGGGAAAGATTCTTTTTGCCGTCCAAAAAACTGGAATACTTCATCGGTGCGCCCTCTTTTTTGAGGGCGATCAGGAAGCGGAGGAAAGGATGTTGCCATAAAGGAATTGAATTTTCGGCAATAACGCCAGCCACCCACCATGGAGTCCTACAAGCGGACGCTACAGGGACTGTGAGAACAGGTCCTGCAAACGCCAGCTGTACGTCATCACTATAACCGAATATGAAATAACCTAGGTTGGCTAATCACACAAGGTTAACCCTTGCTGCCTGGAAAATTTAGAAGTAAGCGGAAGGAAGAAGAAGACAGGAAAGATGAAAAGTGAGAGAAAGACGAAGGCTGGAGGGAGAGAGAGACAGGAAAAGGCAACTACCGATTTCCCCCGGGTGGGTCAGTCCGGGGGTGCCGTCTATGCGAAGCAGAGGCCAAAGGGGTCTATTGCCTCCGCCGGGGGGCCTTAAAGGTCCACACACCCAACATCAGCTCAACCCCCAGGATCCCCCTTTCCCTAGGCCCGGCTGAGCCGCGCACGGCTACACGCGGGAGGGTCCAACCCTCGTGTGCTCGGGTACGTGGTGTCGCAACACACCAAACGCCTGCTTACGCAGACGCCCCTGCGGGGGACATGAAACCTATTTGAATGTCGTCCACATAGCCAGAATACAGGATGGCCGGTGGTAAGGAAGCACCAAGTGTTGTCATCTTAACAATAAAGAGTGTGCAACTGAGCACGCCACCCTGGGGTACACCAGTTTCTTGTGTAAAAGGACGTGAGAAGACATTGCAAACTTTTACCCGGAAGGTGCGATTGGCAAAGTAGCTTTTTATTACGTTTAGCATATTACCATGAATGCCCATTTCTGAGAAGTCTCTCAAGATTCCGTAGCGCCACGTCGTATCGTACGCCTTCTCCATATCGAGGAATATCGATAAGAAGAACTGTTTATGTACAAACGCGTCACGAATATGTCCTTCAATACGTACAAGATGGTCGGTTGTGCAGCGCCCTTCTCGGAAGCCACACTGATAGGGATCAAGCATTTTGTTTTGTTCAAGGAAATGGATGAGACGCCGATTTATCATTTTTTCAAATACCTTGCACATGCAGCTTGTGAGGGCTATCGGGCGGTAACTTGCCACTGAAGAAGGGTCTTTCCCTTGTTTCAAAACAGGGACCAGAATGGCTTCTTGCCATGCCGTTGGAATGTACCCTGCGTCCCAGATGGTGTTGAAAAGTGTAAGTAGTGTTACTTGCGTGTCATTGTGCGTGTTTTTGAGCATTTCGTACATGATTCTATCAGAGCCCGGTGCAGAGCTTTTGCATGCGCTCAAGGCAGCTCTCAACTCGGCAATGCTAAAAGGACAGTTGTATGGTTGATTCTGTTGACATTTTCTCATGAGTGGCTTACATTCTTCTATTTGTTTATATTTCAGAAAGGATTGAGAGTAATGGGTGGCACTTGACACGCTCTCAAAGTGCTCCCCAAGCGAGTCCGCCTGATCTTGTAGGGTATCGCCTTCTGTGTTTACCAAAGGGAGTCCACGTGCTTGTCGGCCTCTTATCCTGTTGACCCTGTTCCAGGCTTTCGCCTCATCTCTGAACGAGTTAATACTCGAGAGAAACTTCTGCCAACTTTCTCGTCTGGCCTGTCGCCGGGTTCGCCTACCTTCGGATTTTACTTTTTTAAAGTTGACTAGATTCTCTGCAGTGGGAGAAGCGCGTAGCAACCGCCACGCCCTGTTCTGTTTTTTACGAGCGATCCTACAATCGTCGTTCCACCATGGGACACGCCGTTTGCAGGCCAAGCCTTTTACTTCTGATATGCATTTAAATGCGACATCTATTATGAATGCTGTAAAAACCTCGACTGCAGCGTCAATTCCTAATGAAGACAGGTCAGCCCATGGGATACTAGTTAGAGATCGAAATTTCTCCCAATCAGCTGTCTCAATCTTCCACCTAGGAGCGTGTGGTGGATATTAGTTTTCTTTATGTGATCTTAGCAGTATAGGGAAGTGGTCGCTACCGTAAGGGTTGTCGGTAACTTCCCATTCAAGTTCAGGCAGTACAGACGGGGAGACTATAGTAAGATCTATTGACGAAAAGGATCGGTTTGCAAGAGAGTAATATGTGGGTTCTTTCTTATTGAGAAGGCACGCTCCGGAAGAAAAAAGGAACTGTTCAACAAGACGACCTCGCGCATCTGTACGAAAGTCGCCCCACAGGCAGCTGTGCGCATTGAAATCGCCAAGAACAACATAAGGTTCTGGCAATTCGTCTATAAATGACTGAAATTCATGTTTGTTTAATTTGTAGTGTGGGAATACGTAAAGCGAGCAAATGGTGACGAGTTTATTAAGGAAAACAGCTCGAACCGCCACTGCCTCAAGGGCCGTTCGTAGCTGTAAACGTTGGCACGCTACGCTTTTTTGAATTATAATTGCGACACCGCCCGATGATGCGACAGCATCATCGCGATCTTTCCGGAAAGTAACATATTGTCGAAGAAAGGTTGTGTATTTTGATTTTAAGTGTGTTTCCTGTAAACACAGCACTTTTGGATTATGTGTGTGGATGAGTTCTTGCAAATCATCAAGGTTTCTAACGAGACCTCTGACGTTCCATTGTATGATTTGTGTATCCATTTTTAATGTAAATTAGTGCTGTGTGTACGGAAACGGAAAGATGCCTTAGATTACAGAGCCCTTTCGAGGCCCTGTAATAGGTGTTTTGTTCTATTTGAAGCGTTCAAGCGATTCTCGACGCTCTTTAGGCGTTCGGTGCGCCTTGGGGATAGGTGTAGTGTCCATTGCCTCGTGTGAGACGCCGGACAAGAGCTCTTGCGAGCGAGAGGTTTTCAGAGGGAGTCCCGCCTTGGAGGGCAAGACCCCTGCGCCCACCAGCCCGGAGGTCGATGGGACTCCCTGAGGGATTTGGCTGCGCTGGCCGTTGCCAGCGCTGGAAGGGGCCTCGGAGGTAGGGGCAGCCTCGGCTGCACCCACCTTCGGGGTGGATGGTCCCCTCTTCTCGGTTGACGGAGCAGCGCTAGCTGCAACCGCCGCGGGGGCAGATGGCCTGACTGCCGACTCACTGCTTGTGGGTCGGACAGACGCCGGAGGCCGTTGTGACGCTGCCCCCTGACGCGCCACTTCGGCAAAGCTGGCCTTAGGAAGGTATGCAACCCGCCTGCGTGCCTCTTTGAATGATACGTTTTCTTTTACTTTGATAGTGACTATTTCTTTTTCTTTTTTCCAAGACTGGCATGACCGCGAGTATGCGGCATGCTCGCCATCACAGTTCACGCAGTGTGGAGCGTTTTCTCACGTTTCAGAAGCATGGTCACGGGAACTACATTTTGCACATGTCTGGCGGCCTCGGCAGTTCTGTGAGCTGTGGCCGAATCGCTGGCACTTAAAGCATCGTAGGGGATTTGGAATGTACGGTCTCACTCGGATTTTCACATAGCCTGTCTCGATAGTGTCTGGTAGGTTGCTTGAGCCAAATGTAAGTATTAGGTGCATGGTATTGATTTCTTTTCCGTCACGTCTTATTTTAATTCTCTTAACATTGATCACGTTCTGATAATTCCAACCCTCTAGAAGTTCAGCTTCAGACAATTCAAGCAGATCAGCATCCGATACAACGCCACGGGTAGTATTCATGGTACGGTGTGGGGTCACTGTGACTGGAACACCCCCAAAAGATACAAGTTTGGACAGTTGTTCAAATTGTTTCTGATCGCGGAGCTCTAGGAGAAGATCACCGCTAGCCATTTTCGATGCTTTGTATCCGGGACCAAAAACTTCTGTCAGAGATTTCGAGACAACGAAAGGTGAGATCATTCTTACAGTCTTCTCAGGCTTATCGGAGTGGATGACACGAAAGCGGGGAAAGTTCTCTGTACGATTGCCAAAAAACTTAAAGACATCTTCGGTGTGCCCTCGTTTCTGAGGGCGATCAGGAAGTTTGGGGAAACCAGTTTCCATGAAGATGTATAAAAATTCGGCAACAGCGCCGACCGCCCACCACGGAGCCCAACGCGGGGACGCGGCAGAGCTTGCATACAAGTCTGCACGACGCCAGTCGTACGCCGCCACTATAACCAAATATGGTGTACCCAAGGTTGGATAGCCACACAGGGTTAACCCTTGCCACCAAGAAGAAGGAAGTAAATAGAAGAGAGAAGGAGACAGGAAAGTACTAAAAGTGGAAGGGAAAGACGAAGGTTTCAGGAGAGAGAGACAGGAAAAGGCGACTGCCGATTTCCCCCGGGTGGGTCAGTCCGGGGGTGCCGTCTACGTGAAGCAGAGGCCAAAGAGGTGTGTTGCCTCCGCCGGGGGCCTTAAAGGTCCGAACACCCGGCATCGGCTCAACCTCCAGGATCCCCCTTTCCCCGGACACGGCTAAGCCGCGCACGGCTACACGCGGGACGGTCCAACCCTCGTGTGCTCGGGTACGTGGTGTCGCAACACACCAAACGCCTGCTGACGCAGACGCCCCTGCGGGGAGGCAGAAGGAATGTAGCCGGCAGAGAACATGGAATTGAAGAGTGACAGTAGTGTTTTTTGGGTTTCAGGGTGTAAGTGTCTGATCATCTCATACAATATTCTGTCACTTCCTAGAGTGGACTTGTTGCAACAGTTCAGTGAAGCCTGGAACTCAGCCATTCCAAATGGACGATTGTATGCTTCATTGGATGTGCCCTTCCGACTCAAATGCAGCTGTTCTGCTAGTCGCTGGTATTTTAGGAATGTATCTGTATAATGAGATGTACTGGAAATGTGCTCGAAATGTGTTCCTAGACAATCAGCTTGTTCCTCAAGAGTGTCTGCTTGTGTGTTCACTAATGGTAGTGGATGGGTTTCACGGCCTTTTAATTTGTTTACCCTGTTCCAGGCTTTTCTTTCGTCTGTATACGAATTAATGCCGGAAATATATTTTTGCCAGCTATCCCTTTTGGCACGGCGGCGCGTTCTTCTTCCTTCTGACTTTATTTTCTTAAAGCTGATAAGGTTCTCGATTGTCGGAGAGTCACGGAGCTGATTCCAGGCCTTATTCTGTTTCTTTCGTGCTTGCTTACATTCATCGTTCCACCAGGGAACACGTCGTTTATTAGGCGATGCATTTGTTTGTGGGATACATATTGACGCTACGTCGAGAATAAATGCGGTTAAATATGAGACTGCATCGTCAATACTGAGTGCACGAATATCATCCCAGGTCATATATGTTAGTTCTCTGTATCGCTGCCGGTTGGCTGAGTCAACTTTCCACTGGGGTACATGTGGAGAACATTCGTCCCGTTTCCTTAATTTTAAAACAATCGGGAAATGATCACTCCCGTATGGGTCCTTATGTACATGCCACTCCAAGTACGGCACGACTGTACTTGAAACAATGGATAGATATATAGATGAAAATGTCTTGTGTGCACCGCTGTAAAAAGTTGGCTCCTTCTTATTTAGCAAGCATGCACCCGTACTGAATAGGAAATTTTCAATCAGACGCCCTCTGGCATCACACCTAGAGTCGCCCCACAAGGTATGATGGGCATTTAAGTCTCCAACGACAATGTAGGGTTCCGGGAGTTGCGCAATAAAGCTATCAAATTCAGTTTTGGGGAGTTGACAGTTGGGAGGAATGTATAAAGATGCAATTGTCAGCAGCTTACTAAAAAGCACTGCTCTGACTGCCACTGCCTCTAGGGGCGTTTTAAGGCGTAACTGCAGGCAAGCAACATACTTATCTACTATTATTGCCACACCGCCCGACGAGGCAAGGGCCTCGTTGCGGTCTTTTCGGAAAATGGCATACATTCGAAGGAAGTTTGTTTGCGAAGGTTTAAGATGTGTTTCTTGGACACACAGCATCTTTGGTCTGTACTTATGCAAAAGTTCTTTAATGTCGTCTAGGTTGTGGAGGAAACCCCGGACATTCCATTGTATAATCTGTGTATCCATAATGTATGTGTTTTGTGCTGTGTGTCTAAGAAATATGGATTAGATTATCTCACGAGACCTTTCCAGGCACCGTGAAACGCGATCTCTCTAACTTTCGGGCGCGCTCGAGGGAGCTGCGCGGTTCCTTCGGCGTCTGAGACGCCGGATTGGTATTTGTATCCATCACCTCGTCTGAGGCGGTGGATAGCGCCTGCGCAGCGGGCACGTTCGCGGGGGTGGTAGGCCTATCTGCACGCGCAGTGGCCTTGGGTCCAACAGGCCCGAGGGTCTGCTGGTCCTCCTTTGTGGGGGCCGGTACAGCGCTGGCTGTTCCAGCCGGGGGGGCTGATGGCGTGACCGCCGTCACACTCCGTGTGACTTGGGCGGCCGCCGAAGGATGTAGCGCTGCCCCCCGGCGCGCCACATCGGTGTAAGACGGACTAGACTGGTTCATCGAGAAGCGCTTGCGCGCCTCTTGGAAGGAAAGGTTCAGTTTGATTTTGATTTCGATGATTTGTTTTTCTTTTTTCCAGGATGGGCAAGAACGAGAGTACGCTGGGTGATCCCCGTCACAGTTAGCACAATGGGTGGTGGAAGTGCAAGTGTCGGATGAGTGCTCGTTTGATGCACACTTTGCACAAGTAGTGCGCCCTCGGCAGCTTTGTGAACCGTGCCCGAATCGCTGACACTTGAAGCATCGGCGTGGGTTAGGTATGTATGGTCTTACACGGAGTTTGCAGTATCCTGTTTCTATTGAGTCTGGTAAAGTGCTAGTTCCAAAAGTTAAGATTATGTGTTTTGTGGGGATTTCCTTGCCGTCGCGCCTAATCGTTATTCTCTGGACCTTTACTACATTTTGATCTTGCCATCCCTCAAGTAGCTCACTTTCACTAAGATCAAGCAGGTCATCTTCAGAGACGACACCGCGGAGAGTGTTCAAAGATCTGTGTGGGCCTACTGAAACTGGAATGTCCCCAAAAGCAATTAGTTTTGACAATTTACTGTACTGCGTCTTGTCACGAAGTTCAAGAAGATGATCGCCGCTTCCCATTTTAGTTACTTTGTAACCTGGGCCGATGGAGTTTGCCAATGATTTTGCCACAACAAAAGGAGATATTGTTCGGACTGTCTTGCTTTCATGTTGACTGTGAATGACATGGTATTTTGGGAATGTTTCTTTGTGACTCATGAAGAAGTTGAAGGAACCTTCGGTGCGCCCCCTCTTGAAGGAGCGATCAGGGAGTGGAGGGAAATTTGATTCCATAAGTAATATTAATATTCGGCAGGGATGGCCGCCACCCACCATGGAGCCCAACCAGGGGACGACACAGGATGGCAAGTATACAGTTCTGCGCACGCCAGCGGTACATCCCCACTATAACCAAATACCTATACCCGAGGTTGGGCATAATGCACATAGTTAACCCTTGCCGCCAAGGAAATACGGAAGTAATAAGAAGTGAAGAGAAGACAGGAAAGATGAAAAGGCGAGAGAGAAAGACGAAGATTGGAGAGGAGGACAGGAAAAGGCGACTACCGATTTCCCCCAGGTGGGTCAGTCCGGGGGTGCCGTCTACGTGAAGCAGAGGCCAAAGAGGTGTGTTGCCTACGCCGGGGGGCCTTAACGGTCCGAACACCCGGCATCGGCTCAACCTCCAGGATCCCCCTTTCCCCGGACACGGCTAAGCCGCGCACGGCTTCACGCGGGAGGGTCCAACCCTCGTGTGCTCGGGTACGTGGTGTCGCAACGCACCAAACGCCTGCTGACGCAGACGCCCCTGCGGGGTTTAGCTTCTTGTTCATTCTCTGCTTCTTCCAGCGCTTGGTGAGGCCGCGGCGTGCTTCCCATAGCCCCAGCCGCCGCTTGTCCACCTTCGGTGCCTGTTCTGATGATGTGTGGTATTTTGTGGCACAAGGGCCAGGTTTGGCCAAAGAGCGCCATGACAAGTAGTAATGTTAATGTATTATGGAAGATGTGACTTGGCTGTAAAGTGGCCTAAAAATAGTCGCAGTAAACTGCGTAAAATCTGCGTGCTATAAAATTATGGCGATGACTAATGACGAATGCTATGAACACTAGAATGCATTGGGAAAATGATGCAATGTACAAAATATGCGACATGCTAAAATTTCCTAATAGCTCTACTGCCTTGCCAGAGCCCTTGAACCCAAGGGACGAGAGGCATGCGCTATGCGAAACAACTATCACAGCGCTATCCTCTATAGAGAGGAGGCGCTGCGAACATACGGACTAATCACATGTAATACAACATCTTTCAGGAAACCTAGGACTGCGCTGGTATCAAAGAGCGGTTCTGCACCGAGTAACTTAACAGGATGAAGGGCGATGTGCTGCCGGTACGCTAAGGGAAAATGTTCCTTTCTGTCATATTCTGCTTCCCGACACTCCAGGAGGACGTGGAGGATGGTCAGCCTCTCACCGCATCTACCACAGGTTGTAGGTTCATTTCCAGTGAGTAAAAAGTTATGCGTCCCAAAAGTGTGTCCTATTCTTAGACGACAGAAGAGGACATCTGTCTGGCGTGATTTTGTTACAGGAGGCGAGAAACCTAATTGTGGCTTTATTACATGCCGTTTATTATTTGTTTCCAGGTCCCACAAGCGTTGCCAGTAGTTTCGCAGTTTCCTTCTTAAGAAAGGTTTCAGGTCTGTGACAGGGACTGCAGTGGTAGAATTAACAGTGTGGTGATGCAATTGATGTGGCCATCTGGTCCGCTAGAACGTTACCCTGGGTGGCCCTATGGCCAGGCCCACAGCATATAATCACATGCTAGTTAGATACATATGCTTTACATAAGACGCAATAGGGTTCAATTATTATCGGATTTTAGTGCTTACAGAACGACATCAAACACTTCACAACGCTAAGGGAGTCCGTATATATCACTGATTTCTAGAGTTTTGATTTCCTTATGTGCTTCACGGTCGACAATATTGCGTAGGCCTCAGCCGTGAAGATACTAGTTTTCGGATGCAGTAAATCGGATTCCGAGAAAGATGGAACGACGGCTGCATAGGACACCCCCTCGCGCGATTTCGGTGCATATGTGTTGAACTTGGTGCAGGCATACTTGTACTGAAGGTCCAGGAAATGCATTTGGATTTCGATATCTGGAGCATGCTTTGTGACCTTCATAAAAGATATATCGCATTGTATGAGCTGCCACTCCCAAGGAGGTAGCAGTTCGGCTGGATGCATTAGGCGGAGCCCGAGGAGTGGGACATGCATTTGATCACTTAGCTCCCTCACACGCAGCGAGAAAGGCTGTCTTACGGAGGGACGATTATGAGAGTGTAGCATATGTCGTATCGTTAATGGTATTAAAACACGGATGTTGAGGATTAGAGTGGACTTTCAGAAAATATGTTTGG
This sequence comes from Dermacentor variabilis, assembly GCF_050947875.1. Classification (NCBI taxonomy): domain Eukaryota; kingdom Metazoa; phylum Arthropoda; class Arachnida; order Ixodida; family Ixodidae; genus Dermacentor; species Dermacentor variabilis. The sequence goes on along the minus strand of NC_134569.1, from coordinate 232,197,579 downwards.
CTGATGTATACTCTCTGCATATGAAGTGACCACTCATTTGATTCTGCATATTACTTTCGATGGGACTTGTTCTGAAAGCTCCAGTGGCCAGTCGGATTCCTAGATGGTGGACCGGATCTAGCATCTTTAGCGCGCTCGGGGCTGCAGAATGATAGATCACGGCATCGCAGCCCAACCGTGATCGGATGAGGCTCTTGTGAAAATTCATTAAGCATTTCCATTCGCTGCCCCACGTTATGTGGGATAACACTTTAGGTAAGTTCATTGTTTTTAAGCATTGGACCTTGAGGTACTTTATGTGTGCAATAAAAGTTAATTTAGGATGTGTGTTGTTTAGTGGCGCAAGGGCCAGGTGTGGCCAAAGAGCGCCATGACTGATAATGATGTGTTAAGCGCTGATTGGTGAGTTACGATGATGGGGTGTAGCATGGCTGTAATGTGGCCTAAAATTAGTCGCTATCGTAGAAGCATAAAACGATATATAGGTATAAAATTTTCCCCGCAGGGGCGTCTGCGTCAGCAGGCGTTTGGTGTGCTGCGACACCACGTACCCGAGCACACGAGGGTTGGACCCTCCCGCGTGTAGCCGTGCGCGGCTTAGCCTTGTCTGGGGAAAATGGGATCCTGGGGGTTGAGCCGATGCTGGGTGTTTGGACCTTTAAGGCCCCCCGGCGGAGGCAACACACCTCTTCGGCCTCGGCTTCACATAGACGGCATCCCTGGACTGACCCACCCGGGGAAATCGGTAGTTGCCTTTTCCTGTCTCTCTCTCCCTCTAGCCTTCGTCTTTCCCTTACTTTCCACCTTTCCTGTCTCCTTCTCTCTTCTATTTACTTCCTTCTTCTTGGCGGCAAGGGTTAACCCTGTGTGGCTATCCAACCTTGGGTACACCATATTTGGTTATAGTGGCGGCGTACGACTGGCGTAGTGCAGACTTGGATGCAAGCTCTGCCGCGTCCCCTTTGTTGGGCTCTATGGTGGGCGGTCGGCGCTGTTGCCGAATTTATTATGCCTATTTATGGAAAATTCTTTTCCCCCATTTCCTGATCGCCCCCCTAAACGAGGGCGCACCGAAGTCTTTCAATTTCCGGGCAACCGAACATGTAACTTTCCCCGCTTTCACGTCGTCCACTCTGATCAATCTGGAAAGACGGTGAGAATGATCTCACCTTTTCTAGTATCGAAAACCCTGACTGAAGTCTTTGGACCTGGCTACAAAGCGGCGAAAATGACAAGCGGCGATCTCCTACTGGAGCTTCGTGATAAGAAACAACATGAAAAACTACCTAAACTAGTGTCCTTTGGCGATGTTCCGGTTACAGTTACCCCACACCGTACCATGAATACCACGCGCGGCGTCGTCTCCGATGCTGATTTGCTAGAGCTATCTGAAACTGAACTCCTGGAGGGCTGGAGTGATCAGAACGTCGTCCGTGTCAAACGAATTAAGATTAGGCGGGAAGGAAAAGAAATTCAGACAAAACACCTAATACTTACTTTCGCCTCTAGTGTTCTGCCCGACACCATCGATGCCGGGTACCTCAAGATTCGTGTTAGGCCATATGTGCCAAATCCCCTGAGATGCTTCAAGTGTCAAAGGTTCGGCCACAGCTCACAGAACTGTCAAGGCCGGATGACTTGGGCCAAGTGTAGTGAACACGAACACTCCTCTGAAACATGCCAGAATACCCCACACTGTGTCAACTGTGATGGCCAGCATGCCGCGTACTCGCGGTCCTGCCCGTCTTGGAAAAAAGAAAAAGAAATAGTGACCATGAAAGTAAAAGAAAATATCACTTTCAAAGAGGCACGCAGGTGGGTTTCATACCTGCCCAAGAAAAGCTTTGCCGATGTGACGCGCCAGGGGGCAGCGACACAAAGGCTTCCAGCGGCTGTCCGACCCACAGTCAGTGAGTCGGCAGTTACGCAATCTGCCCCCGCGGCGGTTGCAGCTAGGGCTGCTCCGTCAACCGAGGAGAACGGATCATCGACCCCGAAGGTGGGTGCAGCCGAGGCTGCCTCAACCTCCCAGGTCCCTTCCAGCGCTGGCAACGGCCGGCGCAGCCAAATCCCCCAGGGAGCCCCTTCGACCTCCGGGCTGGTGGGCGCAGGGGTCTTGCCCTCCAAGGCGGGACTCTCCCTGGTAACTTCTCGCTCGCAAGAGCACGTGTCCGGCGCCTCACAAGAGGCAATGGACACTACACCTATTCTCAAGGCGCACCAAGCGCCTAAGGAGCGGCGAGGCTTCCTTGAACGCTCCAGAAAGGGCAGAACCCCCGTTACTGGGCCTCGAAAGAGCTCTGTAACCTAAGCGGCATCACCTCCGTTTCCGTAAACACAGCACAAATTTTTCTTTAAATATGGATACACAAATCATCCAATGGAGTGTCAGAGGTCTTCTTAGAAATGTCGATGATCTACAAGAACTCATCTACCAACACAATCCAAAAGTGCTGTGTCTACAGGAAACACACCTAAAAACACAACACAAACTTTCTCCGACAGTATATTACTTTTCGCAAAGATCGCGACGATACAATCGCATCATCGGGAGGTGTTGCAATTGTAATCCAAAAGAGCATAGCATGTCAACATTTACAGCTACGAACCGCCCTTGAAGCAGTGGCGGTTCGAATAGTTTTGCTAAACAAACTTATCACTATTTGCTCAATTTATATACCCCCACACTACAAACTAAGCAAACATGAATTTCAGTCCTTCAGAGATGAATTGCCAGAACCTTATGTTGTTCTTGGCGATTTCAATGCACACAGCACCTTCTGGGGAGACTCTCGTATCGATGCGCGATTTCGTCTCGTTGAACAGTTCCTTTTCTCTTCTGGAGCGTGCCTTCTAAATAAGAAAGAACCCATTATATTACTCTCTTGCGAACAGAACCTTTTCGTCAATAGATCTTAGTATTGTTTCCGCCTCTTTACTGCTCGAACTCGAATGGGAAGTTACGAGAAACCCTTACGGGAGCGATCACTTCCCCATATTGCTAAGAACATCTAAAGAAAATGAACTTCCTCCACGAGCTCCTAGGTGGAAGATGGATACAGCCGACTGGGAGAAATTTCGAACTCTCACTAACATCTCATGGGCCGACATGTCTTCTTTAGAAATTTATGCGGTTGTGGAATATCTTACATCATTCATAATAGATGCCGCATCAAAATGCATATCCGAAGTGAGCGGTCTGGCATGCAAACGACATGTGCCGTGGTGGAACAGCGAATGTAGGATCGCCCGTAAGAATCAGAACAAGGCGTGGGGGTTGCTACGCGCATCTCCCACTGCAGAGAATCTTATGAACTTTAAAAAAATAAAGTCCCAAGGCAGGCGAACCCGCCGACATGCCAGAAGAGAAAGCTGGCACAAGTTTTTATCAAGTATTAACTCGTTCAGGGATGAGGCCAAAGCCTGGAACAGAGTAAATAGGTTTAGAGGGCGGCAAACACATTCACTCCCCCTGGTAAACGCACAGGTAGATACACTGCAAGACCAGGCAGACTCACTTGGGGAATATTTTGAGAGCGTGTCAAGTCCAACAAATTATACACAATCCTTTCTCAAATACAAAGAAACAGAAGAACGTAAGCCATTAACAAGAAAAGGTCGAGAGAATGAGCCTTACAACCGTCCCTTTAGCATTGCCGAGCTAAGAGCTGCCTTGATCACATGCAAGAGCTCTGCCCCAGGACCTAACAGAATTATGTACGACATAATTAAGAACGTACACACTGATACACAACTGACATCACTTGAACTTTTTAACACTATTTGGGCTGCTGGATATCTTCCAGTTGCATGGAGAGAAGCGATTGTGATTCCGATTCTGAAACAAGGTAAAGATCCTTCGTTGGCGTCAAGTTACCGCCCGATAGCCCTCACAAGTTGCATTTGTAAGCTGTTTGAGAAAATGGTTAATCGGCGACTCATACATTTTCTGGAATTAAACCAAATGCTTGATCCCTTTCAGTGTGGCTTCAGGGAAGGGCGGTCCACAATTGATCACCTTGTGCGCATTGGGGGAAACATTCGCGACGCCTTTCTACATAAGCAATATTTCCTATCCGTGTTCCTAGATATGGAGAAGGCGTACGACATAACCTGGTGCTACGGAATCTTGAGAGACTTGTCGGGAATGGGCATCCGTGACAATATGCTCGCCCTAATAGAAAGCTATTTGTCCAATCGTACCTTCCGAGTAAAAGTCGGTAATGCACTGTTACGTCCTTTACGCAGGAAACTGGTGTACCCCAGGGAGGTGTGCTCAGCTGCACTCGTTTTATTGTTAAGATGAACACACTACGTGCTTCACTGCCACCGGCCATTTTTTCTTCCGTATACGTCGACGATAAACAAATAGGCTTTAAGTCCTGCAACCTCGCAGTATGCGAGAGACAGGTACAGCAGGGCATGAACAAGGTTTCCAAGTGGGCTGACGAAAGCGGATTCAAGATCAACCACCGTAAAAGCACTTGTGTTCTTTTTACTAGAAAGAGAGGCCTGGTTCCAGATCCGTGTGTTCTACTGTGTGGACATCAAATACCCATAAACAAAGAACACAAATTTTTAGGTATTATACTAGACTCCAAGCTTACTTTTATACAGCGCATTAAATATCTTAAAGAAAAATGTCTAAGGACAATGAACCTACTTAAAATTCTATCCCACTCAACATGGGGTAGCGACAGGAAGTGTCTGATGAATGTTTATAAGAGCCTAATTCGATCACGACTAGACTATGGTGCCGTCGTATATAACTCTGCCGCTCCGAGCGCACTAAAGATCCTAGATCCTATCCACCATCTAGGTATCCGCTTAGCCACTGGTGCTTTCAGAAAAAGCCCGATTGAAAGCTTATACGATGATGATGATATGTGGTGTTTAATGGCGCAAGGGCCAGGTGTGGCCAAAGAGCGCCATGACAAGTGGTGATGTTGACGATGTATTATGGAGATGTGACTTGGCTGTAAAGTGGCCTAAAAATAGTTTCTGTAAAGTGGATAAAATCTACGTGATATAAAATTGTGGCGATGACTAATGACGAATACTGTGAACATTAAAATCCATCGTATAGAATGACATAGCATTGAAAATATATAAGATGGTAAAAATGGCTTGAGCACTGTTGCCTCGCCGGAGCCCTTGAAACACAAGGGCCTAGAGGCACGTGCTATACGAAAGAGCTATCACAGCGGTATCCTCTGAAGAGAGGACCCGCTATGAACATGTGGGGCTAATAACATGCAGGACAACATCTTTCAGGAAACTTAGGACTGCGTTGGTGTCAAATAAAGGTTCTGGGCCGAGTAGCATTGCGGGATGAAGGGGGATCTGCTGCCGGTATGCTAGGGGAAAATGCTTCTTTCTCTAAGATTCGGCTGCCCGACACTCCAGGAGGACGTGGAGGACGGTCAGCCTCTACCACAGCATCTACCGCAGGTTGGAGGATCATTTTCGGTGAGTAAGAAGTTATGTGTGCCAAATGTGTGTCCTATTCTGAGGCGACAGAATAGGACATCTGTTCGCCGTGATTTTGTTACGGAGGGCCAAGAACCTAAACGTGGCTTTATCACGTGCAGTTCGTCATTTACTTCTGCGCCCCACTTACGTTGCCAGTGGTTTCGCAGTTTCCATTTTAAAAAAGGCTTCAGGTCTGTCACAGGGACCGAAGCAGTAGGATTAACTATATGCAATGAAATTGATGTGGCCATCTGGTCTGCTAGAACGTTACCCTCAATGCCCCTATGCCCGGGCACCCAGCATATAATGACATGCTGGTTAGACATGTATGCTCTACAGAGAATGGAATAGAGCTCGATTATTACGGGGTTTCTGTGTTTACAGTGTGACTTCAGGGCTTTAACGACACTTAAGGAGTATGTAAATAAAATTGTTTTTTGAATATTTGATTTTCTGATATGTTTCACAGCCGACAATAGTGCATGGGCCTCAGCCGTAAATATACTTGTTTCAGGGTGCAGTACACCGGATTCCGAGAAGGACGGACCAATGGCTGCGTAGGACACCCCGGCATGCGACTTAGAAGCGTCTGTGTAAAACTCTGTGCACGAGTACTTGTATTGGAGCTCCAAGAAATGCATTTTGATATGTGTCTCTGGCGCATGTTTAGTGACCTCTACAAAGGATGTGTCACACTCTATCAGCTGCCACACCCAGGGCGGTACTAGCTTAGATGGAGGCATTAGGCGTTGTTCGAGAACTGGGACATCCATTTCCGTGCTAAGTTCTCTTGCACGCAGTGAGAAAGGAAGTCTCATAGAGGGTCTGTTATGAAAAAGTGTTTGACACGTCAAGTCGTTAGCGATTGTGAAACACGGATGTTCCTTATTAGAGCGAACCTTGAGAAAATACGTTAAGCTGATGTTTGTTCTCTGAAGATGGAATGACCACTCACCTGACTCTAAATATAGGCTTTCAACAGGGCTTGTCCTAAATGCGCCAGTGGCCAGACGGATACCCAGATGGTGAACGGGGTCTAACATCTTAAGTGCGCTCGGTGCGGCAGGGTGATATACTACGGCACTATAATCTAACCGTGATCGAACTAGGCTCTTGTAAATATTCAATAAACACTGTCTGTCGCTACCCCACGTTGTGTGGGATAGGATTTTAAGTAAGTTCATTGTTCTAAGACATTTTTCTTTAAGATGTTTTATGTGAGGTATGAAAGTGAGCCTGGAGTCAAGAATACCACCAAGGAATTTGTGTTCTTTGTTGACAGGGATTTGTTGTCCGCCCACTTCTACACAAGGATCTGGGACCAGGCCTCTCTTTTTTGTGAAGAGAACACAAGAACTTTTGCGGGGGTTGACCTTAAATTCGTTTTCGTCTGCCCACTTGGAAACCTTGTTCAAGCCCTGCTGTACCTGTCTTTCGCATACTGTGAGGTTGCAGAATTTGAAGCCTATTTGTATATCGTCTACGTATACGGAATAAAAAATGGCAGGTGGTTGTGAAGCACGTAGCGTGTTCATCTTAACGATAAAGAGTGTGCAGCTGAGCACGCCTCCCTGGGGTACACCAGTTTCCTGCGTAAAGGGACGTGACAGTGCATTGCCGGCTTTTACTCGGAAGGTAGGATTTGACAAATTGCTTTCAATTGTGTTCAGCATATTTCCACGGATGCCAATTTCCGACAGGTCTCGCAAGATACCGTAACGCCATGCCGTGTCATATGCCTTCTCCATATCGAGGAATATCGATAGGAAAGACTGTTTATGTATAAAGGCATCGCGGATATTTCCTTCCATGCGCACAAGATGATCGGTCGTCGACCGCCCTTCTCGGATACCACACTGATACGGATCAAGCATATTGTTGACCTCGAGGAAATATATGTCTGCGATTTACCATTTTTTCAAAAAGCTTACACAGACAATTAGTTAGAGCTATCGGACGGTAACTTGCCGCAAAGGAGGGGTCTTTTCCGTGCTTTAGAACAGGGACTACAATCGCTTCTTTCGATGTGGATGGGAGGTATCCGGAAGCCCAAATAGTGTTGAATAGTGTAAGTAGTGTAACTTGTGTGTCAGTATGTAGGTTTCTGATCATGTCATACATGACTCTGTCAGGTCCCGGTGCAGTGCTTTTGCATTTGTTCAAGGCAGCTTTCAACTCGGCAATACTGAAAGGCCGGTTATACGGTTCAGTCTGCCTGGATTTTCGTATGATTGGCTTACGTTCTATTATTTCTTTATGTTAAAGAAAGAACTGGGAATAATTAATTGAGCTGGACACACGCTCAAAGTGCTCCCCAAGTGAATCTGCCTGGTCTTGCAGAGTTTCGCCTTGTGTGTTTACCAAAGGGAGGGAGTATGTTTGTCGCCCTTTTATCCTACTAACCCTGTTCCAGACTTGCGCCTCATCTGTGTACGAGTTGATGCCCGATAAAAAGTTCTGCCAGCTTTCTCTTCTAGCCTGTCGGCGGGTTCGCCTGCCTTCGGATTTTACTTTTTTAAAGTTGATAAGATTTTCTGCAGTGGCAGAAGCGCGTAGCAAACACCACGCTTTGTTCTGTTTTTTACTTGCGATCCTACAATCGTCGGTCCACCACGGGACGCGCCGTTTGCACGAAAGGCCATTTACTTGTGATATGCATTTAGATGCGGCATCTATTATGAAGGCTGTAAAATACTCCACAGCAGCATCAATTTCTAACGAGAAATTTCTAAGATGTTATGCCATGCGATACCAGTAAGAGTTCGAAATGTGTCCCAATCAGCTGTCTCAAACTTCCACCGAGGTGCCTGTGGTGGATATTCGTTTTCTTGAGGTGTTCTTAGTAGTATTGGGAAGTGATCGCTTCCGTATTCTCCGGGAGAATAGAAGGAGAAACTATGTTGAGATCGATTGAAGAAAAGGTTCTGTTTGCTAGAGAGTAATATGTGGGTTCCTTCTTATTCAAAAGGCACGCACCACAAGAAAAAAGGAACTGTTCAACAAGACGACTTCGCGCATCTATACGAGAGTCGCCCCACAGGGAGCTGTGCGCATTGAAGTCGCCAAGCACAACATAGCGTTCTGGCAGTTCATCTATAAAGGACTGAAATTCATGGTTAGTTAATTTGTAACGCGGGGGTATATAAAGCGAGCAAATAGTGATGAGTTTGTTTAGCAGAACAACTCGCACCGCCACTGCTTCAAGGGGCGTTCGAAGCTGTAAAGGTTGACATGCTATACTTTTATGAGTGAGAATCGCAACACCACCCGATGATGCGATGGCATCATCGCGATCTTTGCGAAACGTAACATACGTACGGAGAAAGTTTGCGTGTCTGGATTTTAAATCTGTTTCCTGTAAACACAGCACTTTTGGATTATGTTTGTGGATGAGTTCTTGCAAATCATCAAGGTTTGTAAGGAGACCTCTAATGTTCCATTGAATGATTTGGGTATCCATATTTAAAATAAATTGGTGCTGTGTTTACGGAAACAGACGGGATGCCTTAGATTACAGAACCCTTTCGAGGCACTGTAATAGGGGTTTTGTTCTTTCTGGAGCGTTCGAGCGATTCTCGACGCTCCTTAGGCGTTTGGTGCGCCTTGGCGACAGGTGTAGTGTCCATTGCCTCGTGTGAGGCGCCGGACAAGCGCTCTTGCGAGCGAGAGGTTTTCAGAGGCAGTCCCGCCTTGGAGGGCAAGACCCCTGCGCCCACCAGCCCGGAGGTCGATGGGTCTCCCTGAGGGATTTGGCTGCGCTGGCCGTTGCCAGCGCTGGAAGGGGCCTCGGAGGTTGGGGCAGCCTCGGCTGCACCCACCTTTGGGGTGGATGGTCCCTTCTCCTCGGTTGACGGAGCAGCGCTAGCTGCAACCGCCGCGGGGGCAGATGGCGTAACTGCCGACTCACTGCCTGCGTGTCGGACAGCCGCCGGAGGCCGTTGTGACGCTGCCCCCTTACGCGCCACATCGGCAAAGCTGCTCTTAGGCAGGTATGACACCCGCCTACGTGCCTCCTTGAAAGATATATTTTCTTTGACTTTGATTGTGACAATCTCTTTTTCTCTTTTCCAGGACGGGCAGGACCGCGAGTATGCGGCATGCTCGCCCTCACAGTTGACACAATGTGGAGTGTTCTGGCACGTTTCGGAGGAATGTTCTTTGTCACTGCACTTGGCACATGTCAGCCGGCCTTGACAGTTCTGTGAACTGTGGCCGAACCTTTGGCACTTAAAGCATCTAAGAGGATTGGGCACGTATGGCCTAACACGAAGTTTGATATAACCGGCCTCGATGGACTCGGGGAGCACGCTTGAACCAAAAGTGAGTATCAGGTGTTTTGTTTGGATTTCTTTTCCATCTCGCCTCATCTTAGTTCTTTTGACATTTATAACATTCTGTCCGCTGAAGCCCTCTAAGAGCTCAGCCTCAGTGAGCTCCAGCAAATCATCGTCCGAGACAACGCCGCGTGAGGTATTCATCGTGCGGTGCGGGGTTACTACTACTTGGGTGTCCCCAAATGATAATAACTGAGGCAGTTTCTCAAATTGCTTTTGATCGCGGAGCTCCTGGAGGAGGTCACCGCTAGCCATCCTAGACACCTTATATCCTGGACCAAAAAGTTCGGTAAGAGACTTAGATACAAGGAACGGGGAGATTGTTCGCACTTGTTTAGCTGGTTTTTATGCGTGTATTACATGAAAACGAGGAAAATTCTGGACTTGGCGTCCGAAAAACTGGAAGATCTCTTCGGTGCGCCCTCGTTTCTGAGGGCGATCAGGGAGTTTAGGAAAAGCGTTTTCCATGAGTACAGTTGGGTTTTCGGCCGCGATGCCGACCACCCACCATGGAGCCCAACAGGGGGACGTGACAGGACTTTCTGCTAGAGAAACCCTGGCAACGCCAGCCATACATCGCTGCTATAACCAAATACAGCATAACCAAGGCTGGCTAGCTACACAAGGTTAACCCTTGCCGCCGGGAAACTAGGAAGTGAGGAGAAGTGATGAGAAGACAGGAAAGATGAAAAAGGCGAGAGAGAAAGACGAAGATTGGAGAGGAGGACAGGAAAAGGCGACTGCCGATTTCCCCCGGGTGGGTCAGTCCGGGGGTGCCGTCTATGTGAAGCCGAGGCCGAAGAGGTGTGTTGCCTCCGCCGGGGGGCCTTAAAGGTCCAAACACCCAGCTTCGGCTCAACCCCCAGGATCCCCTCTTCCCCAGACACGGCTAAGCCGCGCACTGGTACACGCGGGAGGGTCCAACCATCGTGTGCTCGGGTCCGTGGTGTCGCCACACACCAAACGCCTGCTTGCGCAGACGCCCCTGCGGGGAGGACAGGAAAAGGCGACTGCCGATTTTCCCCGGGTGGGTCCGTCCGGGGGTGCCGTCTACGTGAAGCAGAGGCCAAAGAGGTGTGTTGCCTCCGCCGGGGGGCCTTAAAGGTCCGAACACCCGGCATCGGCTCAACCCCCAGGATCCCCCTTTCCCCGGACACGGCTTAGCCACGCATGGTTAGGCGCGGGAGGGTCCAACCCTCGTGTGCTCGGGTACGTGGTCTCGCAACACACCAAACGCCTGCTGACGCGGACGTCCCTGCGGGGAAGTTTGTTGAGGAGAACAGCAGGAACCGCTACTGCTTCAAGGGGCGTTTGTAGCTGCAAAAGTTGACACGCTATCCCTTTCTGAATAACAATGGAAACACCACTCGATGATGCGAGGGCATCATCGCGATCTCTGCGAAACGTAACATACTGTCGAAGAAAGTTTGTGTATATTGGTTTTAAGTGTGTTTCCTGTAAACACAGCACTTTTGGATTGTGTTTATGGATAAGTTGTTGCAAATCATCAAGGTTTCTAAGGAGACCTCTGATGTTCCATTGAATAATTTGTGTATCCATATTTATTTCAGTAAGTACTGTGTCTACGTAAAGGGACGTGATGCCTTAGGTTACAGAGCTCTCTCGAGGCCCTGTAACCGGGGTTTTGCTTTTTCTGGAGCGTTCGAGGGAACCTCGCCGCTCCTTAGGCACTTGGTGCGCCGTGGAGATAGGTGTTGTGTCCATTGCCTGCCGGACACGCGCTCTTGCGAGCGAGAAGTTTTTCGGGAGAGTATCACCTCGGAAGGCAAGACCCCTGCGCCCACCAGCCCGGAGGTCGATGGGGCTCCCTGTGAAATTTGGCTGCGCGGGCTGTTGCCAGTGCTGGGAGGGGCCGGGGAGGTCGAGGCAGCCTCGGCTGCGCCTACCTTCGGGGCCACTATCGGTACTGCGGGATCGCTGCGTGTGATACCTGTGATACACGGTCTGCAAACGCCAGCTGTACATTACCACTATAACCAAATATGAAATAACCTAGGTTTGCCAGTCGCACAAGGTTAACCCATCCTGTCTGGAAAAATTGGAAGTAAGCGGAAGCTAGGAGAAAACAGGAGGGATCAAAAGTAAGAGAAAGACGAAGGTTGTAGGGAGAGAGAGACAGGAAAAGGCAACTACCGATTTCCCCTGGGTGGGTCAGTCCGGGGGTGCCGTCTATGTGAAGCAGAGGCCAAAGAGGTGTGTTGCCTCCGCCGGGGGGCCTTAAAGGTCCAAACACCCGGCATCGGCTCAACCCCCAGGATCCCCCTTTCCCCGGACACGGCCAAGCCGCGCACGGCTACACGCGGGAGGGTCCAACCCTCGTGTGCTCGGGTACGTGGTGTTGCGCCGCACCAAACGCCTGCTGACGCAGACGCCCCTGCGGGGGAGATGCGTCATTGACGTTCGAAGCAGGAAACCCACATCGAAAATGATTTTTGATCAACCTGCGCATATTTCTGGCATTTTCCTGCACGTTCGCGACATCCATGAATGTAAAATATTTCGCCGAACCGATTGTACACACCACATCGGCTGATTTCTAATTTTCGTATGTTAAACCATTCAATAACTGCTTCGAGTCAGTAGCGAGTGGCCCGTTGTGCCACGTCTTTCATTGCGTGGAACTTGTTTCTTTGGCAGATTGAATTTTTTCTTGAAAGCTCAGGGCTACTAACAATTGCACTTCGGAGCTTATTAGAACACACGAACCGAACCAAAAGCCTAGGAATGACTGAAGCATGAACTGCCAGCTTCTAGGTAATAATTAAGAAATGTATTATTAGATGGGCATCATTTATTATCTAAAGAAAGCTTCGGAGAATGATTGTGCTTGTCATTATAAAACTGCGGTGGTTAGGACAATTGTTTGAAAACTACGGTCATGTGCTTTGCAGTGCTGTTCATACATTCACGAGGTCTATTCGGGACGCTGTATTATTCGGTAAGGGTCATACATACGCTCAACAGAAGCACTCCATCCTTTTTGTCTATTTGTGTATTGGGATGCAAAGGTCTCGATTTCAATCAAATAAATACATATTTATATAAAATGTATGAACAATAAAGCAGTGAATGCAACGATGTTTGCAGATGCGTCATTGATAAAAATCATTTTCGATGTTGGTTTCCTTCATCGAACGTCAATCTGCCCATATTTCTGGTATTTTCGTGCACGTGCGCGACATCCATGAATGTAAAATATTTCGCCGAACCGAGTGTACACACCACATCGGATGATTTCTAATTTTCGTATGTTAAGCTATTCAATTACTGCTCTGAGTCAGTAGCGAGTGGCCCGTTGAGCCACGTCTTTCGTAGCGTGGAACTTGTTTCTTTGGCGGATTGAATTTATTCTTGAAAGCTCTGGGCTACTAACAATTGCACTTCGGAGCTTATTAGAACACACGAACCGAACCGAAAGTTAGTTAGTTAGTTAAATGGGGTTTAATGGCGCAAAAGCGGCTAAGGCTATGCTGCGCCAAACACGAGGTGTTTTAAAATCCAGGGAATGAAGGAAAAGCCTTTGTTAATAATCTATATTTTATGTAAAAGTCCAGTGTCGTCTAAAAATTTACGGATGTCACATAATGTGACTAGCGGATCATCACCTAAAATTAGAACAGGGTGTGGAGGTATGTGTAGTTGATATAATTTGTGCAAAAGTGTTCGTCTGTGTGTTTCAGTCTGGGTACATGTGAGTAATATGTGCATAACTGTTATTTGCTGTTGACATTTCTCGCATGTTGGTGTGTCTTCTTTCGTAAGTGAGTAATTGTGTGTGAGGTGTGTGTGCCCAATGCGTAGTCGGCATAAAACTACTTCGATGAACCGCTCCTGATGATAGCATGACTTCCACTCGCCAACTATGGGTTTCGTGAGATGTAGTTTGTTGTCAGCACAACGGTCCCATTCGTGTTGCCATTTCGCCGTTAAGGCTTTTCTAATCGCGCGGATGCTATCTTTGTATGAAAGTGTTGTGTTTGTTATATCTTTGTTCGCTGCCATCGATGCACATCTATCGGCTGCTTCGTTCCCCGGTATCCCAACATGACTTGGTACCCAGAAGAAGCGGATTGATCTCCCATATTTATTAGGCGCGACCAAGTTTAGTATATCCCCTAACAGGGGTTCACACTCAGATTCCAGATTTAGATACTTCAGTGTACTTAAGGAATCAGTGTATATGACTGTCTTTTTGTGCTTGCCAGTGATAATCTTTAACTACTACCCATACAGCATAAACTTCAGCAGTGAAAACCGAAGCATGTTTTGGTAGACGAATACTTGTTTCCCAATTGTCTGTTACGGCCCCTACACCCACGTGTTCTTTTGTTTTGGAGCCATCCGTATGGAATTCCATGTGATTTTGATACTTGTCCTGAAGAGCACGGAATTCTTGTATGATGTGTTCGTGTGGAGTGTCTTTTCTTTAGATGTGTTAACGTCCAATCACATAAGTGTGTGAAATCGTGCCACGGGGCCAACCGTTGAGGTTTCTTGGCAACCTGGAGGACTTCCTGGGGAATGTCATAATCCCGACAGTACTGCTCATACCGCAGGACAAGTGGCCTAATCATATTCGGTGTATTTGTGTAGTGTAAGCGTGAGTTGCACTGCGTAAGGATGTTGTAGCATATGTGTTGATGTGATGACTGAATTCTGAGTACGTAGGAAAAAGTGAGTAATGCTCTGCGCTGCTGTAAGGAGGGTTCATTACACTCAACATATAAACTTTGAATGGGTGACTTCTGTAGGCACCACTTGCCAGTCGCAATCCAAGGTTATGTACTGGATCAAGTAGTTGGATGTAGGACTGCCTGGCTGAACCATAAACCACGGAGCGGTAGTCTAAAAGGCTACGCACAAGAGACCGGTAAATACGTAAAAGACAGGTTGGGTCGGAACCCTAGTGCTTATGATACAAAACTTTTAGGATATTCAATGCTTTATTTGCCTTAATTTTTAGTGTTTTAATGTGGGCTAGGAAGTTTAGTTTTTTGTCAAACATTACTCCCAAGAATTTACATTCTTGTTTTGCCGGCAGTGCGACATCATTCAATTTTATAAGCGGGTCTAAATACAATCCTCGTTTTTGCGAGAATAGCACTTTAACGGTTTTTTGAGTAGAGAAACGGAAGCCTTTTTTTCAGCCCACTCCATTAGTTTATTAATTGTTATCTGGAGCTGCCTATCACATGTATGTAAGTTTGAGGCGCGGCACGCTATTTGCAGATCATCGACGTATATTGAGTGCATAATAGAGGGGGGAATGACTTTGTTAACAGAGTTCATTTTTAGTATAAAGAGTGTTCTGCTTAGTACGCATCATCGTGGCACGCCATTTTCCTGAATAAATACACGTGACAGCACCGTTCCTAAACGCACCTGGAATGTTCGGTCCGAAATGAAATCGGCTAGATATTTCAGCATTCTACCTCGGATTCCTAAATCTGCTAAGCCCCTAATATACCAAACCTCCATGTTGTGTCGTACCCCCTTTCTAAGTCAAAGAAAACAGTGAGACAATATTGTTTGTGTAGGAAGGCCGCACGTATCTCGTCTTCTAGCCGGACTAGGTGATCTGTTGTGGAGCAACCTTTCTTGTATCCACACTGATGGTTATCTAGCATGTTTTCTGCGTCAAGGACGTATGTCAATCTTATGTTGATGATGGCCTCATAGGACTTTGCAAGACAACTTGTGAGTGCTATGGGTCTATAACTGGTTGCTGTTGTGGGAGACTTTCCGGCTTTCAAGAACGGGATAATGATAGCTTTCTTCCACTCTTTGGGCATTTTCCCCGTTTCCCAGATTATGTTGAAGAAATGAAGCAAGGTCTCAACTGCTTTAGGGGATAGGTGAACTAGCATTGCATAGTGTACCCTGTCCGGACCGGGTGCTGTTTTTTTGCCACTAGTGAGGACTCTGTTGATTTCTGGAAGTGTTAGAGGGCATTATACAGTCTTTCTGAACTTCCTGTGGTCGGAAGCTTTAGTTTTTCTGCTAATTGCTTATGTTTCAGGAATGCGGCAGAGTAGTTTTTCTAGCTTGATATATCATGGAAATGTTGCCCTAATATGTCTGCTTGTTCTTATATATTTGTTTGTGAGCCTGGAGGTGACAGTATGGGGATAGCTAGTTAATTCGGGTTTAATGGCGCAAAAGCGACTAAGGCCATGCTGCGCCAGTCACAGGACAGTATAAGATCCAATATTAAGGTAGTTATAGCTGTGTTATCTTAAAGTCGATGTAGATAATTGGTTTCACCTAAAAACTGGAACAGGTTAGTGAATGGCACTAGTGGGTCATCGCCCAATATTAAGGCAGGGTGCAGAGGTATATGTAAGTGATAGAAATTTTTGAAACGTTTCCGTCTCTGTGTTTCAGTGTGTGGGCATGATATAATGATGTGGGTTACTGTGAGCGTTTCGTGACATTTCTCGCATGTTGCTGGACTTTCGTTTCGAAGTAAAAAATTGTGTGTTAGATGCGTGTGTCCAATTCGAAGTCGACATAACATTACCTCATAGAACCGTTCTTGGCGAGTACATGATTTCCACTCGCGAAGCAGGGGTTTAGTTATATGTAACTTGTTATTTACGCACGTGTTCCATTCTTGTTGCCATTTTGATGCTAGGACCTTGATGATATGTAGCGTTTAATGGCGCAAGGGCCAGGTTTGGCCAAAGAGCGCCATGACAAATGGTAGTGTTATCGATGTATTATGGAGATGTGACTTGGCTGTAAAGTGGCCTAAAAATTGTCGCTGTAAAGTGCGTAAAATCTACGTGCTATAAAATTATGGCGATGACTAATGACGATTACTAAGAACATTAAAATCCATCGTAGAAGAATGATGCAAAATCAAAAATATGTAGGATGTTAAAATTACTTGGAGCACTGCTGCCTCGCCAGAGCCCTTGAAAGACAAGGGCCTAGAGGCATGTGCTATACTAAAGAGATATCGCAGCGGCATCCTCTGAAGAGAGGACCCGCTACGAACATGTGGGGCTAAAAACATGCAGGACGACATCTTTCAGGAAATTTAGTACTGTGTTGGTGTCAAATAAAGGTTGCCGAGTAGCATTACGGGATGTAGGGGGATGTGCTGCCGGTATGCTAGGGAAAAATGTTTCCTTCTTTCAGATTCAGCTGCCCGACACTCCAGGAGGACGTGGAGGACGGTCAGCCTCTCCCCGCATCTACCGCAGGTTGGAGGATCATTTTCAGTGAGTAAAAAGTTATGTGTGCCAAATGTGTGTCCTATTCTGAGGCGACAGAATAGGACATCTGTCCGGCGCGATTTTGTTACAGGAGGCCAGAAACCTAATTGTGGCTTTATTAAATGCAACTTATTATTTGTTTCCAGGTCCCACAATCGTTGCCAGTAGTTTCGCAGTTTCCTTCTTAAGAAGGGTTTCAGGTCTGTGACGGGGACTGCAGCAGTAGAATTAACAGTGTGAGATGCAATTGATGTGGCCATCTGGTCCGCTAGAACGTTACCCTGGATGCCCCTATGGCCAGGCACCCAGCATATAACCACATCCTGGTTAGATGCATATGCTTTGCATAAGACGGAATAGAGTTCAATTATTATAGGATTTTTGTGCTTACAGAACGACATCAAAGACTTCACAACACTAAGGGAGTCCGTATATATAACTGACTTTTTGAGTTTTGATTTCCTTATATGCTTCACGGTCGACAATATTGCGTAGGCCTCAGCCGTGAAGATACTAGCTTCTGGATGCAGTAAATCGGATTCCGAGAAGGATGGACCGACGGCTGCATATGACACCCCCTCGCGTGACTTCGATGCGTCTGTGTAAAACTCCGTGCAGGAGTGTTTGTATTGCAGTTCCTGGAAATGCATCTGGATTTCAATCTCTGGAGCGTGTTTTGTAACCTGCATGAAAGATATGTCGCATTGTATCATCTGCCACTCCCAAGGAGGTAGCAGCTTAGCTGGAGGCATTAGGCGGAACTCGAGGAGTGGGACATGCATTTCATCACTAAGCTCCCTCACACGCAGCGAGAAAGGCTGTCTTACGGAGGGACGATTGCGAAAGAGTGTAGCATATGTCATGTCATTAACGGTTTTAAAACAGGGATGTTCAGGATTTGAGTGGATTTTCAGAAAATATGTTTGGCTGATGTACGTTCTCTGGATATGAAGTGACCATTCATTCGATTCTGCATATAAACTTTGTACGGGACTCGTTCTGAAAGCTCCTGTGGCTAAACGGATACCTAGATGGTGAACAGGGTCTAGCATCTTTAGCGCACTTGGAGCGGCAGAATGATAGATCACGGCACCATAATCTAATCGTGAACGGATCAGGCTCTTATAGAGATTAAATAAGCACTTCCTGTCACTACCCCACCACGTATGGGATAGAAGTTTCATTAGGTTCATTGTTTTCAGACATTTTTCTTTAATATGTTTAATGTGGGGGACGAAAGTGAGTCTGTAGTCTAATATAACACCTAGAAATTTGTGCTCTTTGTTTACGGGTATTTGTTGTCCACATAGTTCTAAGCAAGGATCTGGGATAAGTCCTCTCTTTCTTGTAAAAAGAACACAAGAGCTTTTGTTAGGATTGATCTTAAATCCATTCTTGTCTGCCCACATCGACACTTTGTTCAGGCCATGCTGTACCTGTCTTTCGCACACTGCGAGGTTACAAGATTTGAAAGCTATTTGTATGTCGTCCACGTAGACAGAATAAGAGATTGCCGATGGTAATGAAGCGCGAAGCGTGTTCATCTTCACGATGAAGAGTGTGCAGCTGAGCACGCCTCCTTGGGGTACTCCAGTTTCTTGCGTAAAAGGACGCGAAAGTACATAACCGACTTTTACGCGGAAGGTACGAGGGGACAGATAGCTTTCTATTAGGTTTAGCATATTGCCATGGATGCCCATTTCTGACAAGTCTCTTAAAATTCCGTAACGCCACGTCGTATCGTACGCCTTCTCCATATCGAGAAATATTGATAAGAAGAACTGTTTATGTATAAAGGCGTCCCGGATATTTCCTTCAATACGTACAAGATGGTCGGTAGTGGAGCGCCCTTCTCGGAAGCCACACTGATAGGGATCAAGCATTTTGTTCTGTTCAAGGAAATGGATGAATCGCCGATTTATCATTTTTTCAAATACCTTACACATGCAACTTGTGAGGGCTATCGGGCGGTAGCTTGCCACTGAGGAGGGATCTTTGCCTTGTTTTAAAACAGGGACCACTATGGCTTCTTTCCATGCGGTCGGAAGGTACCCTGCGTCCCAAATGGTGTTGAAAAGTGTGAGTAGTGTAACCTGCGTGTCATTGTGTAAGTTTTTGAGCATTTCGTACATGATTCTGTCAGATCCCGATGCAGAGCTCTTGCATGAGCTCAAGGCAGCTCTCAACTCGGCAATACTGAAAGGGCAATTGTACGATTCATTCTGTAGACATTTTGTTTTGAGTGGCTTACATTCTTCTATTTGCTTATACTTCAGGAAGGATTTCGAATAATGTTTTGAACTTGACACACTCTCAAAGTGCTCCCCAAGTGAGTCTGCCTGATGTTGCAGCGTATCACCCTGTGTGTTTACCAGAGGGAGTGAATATGTTTGTGTCCCTCTAATTCTATTTACGCGGTTCCAGACTTTCGCCTCATCTGTAAACGAGTTGATGTTCGATAAAAACTTTTGCCAACTCTCTCTTCTGGCCTGTCGGCGAGTTCTCCTGCCTTGAGACTTAACTTTCTTAAAGTTAACAAGATTCTCTGCAGTGGGTGAAGCACGTAGCAACCCCCACGCTTTGTTTTGATTCCTACGTGCGACTCTACATTCATCGTTCCACCACGGGACATGCCGTTTGCATGCCGAGCCACTTACTTCACGTATGCATTTAGATGCGGCATCTATAATGAAAGCTGTAAAGTAATCCACAGCAGCATCAATTTCTAACGAGGACATGTCATCCCATGATATGCTAGTTAAGGTTCGGAATTTCTCCCAGTCGGCTGTATCGATTTTCCACCTAGGAGCCTGTGGTAGACATTCGTTTTCTTTATATGTTCTTAGTAGTATCGGGAAGTGGTCGCTCCCGTAAGGATTGTCGTTAACTTCCCATTCAAGTTCAGAGAGCAGTGACGGGGAGACTAGGCTAAGATCTATTGAAGAAAATGTTCTGTTTGCAAGAGAATAGTATGTCGCTTCCTTCTTATTCAGAAGACAAGCACCAGAAGAGAAAAGGAACTGTTCAACGAGACGACCTCGCGCGTCTGTACGAGAGTCGCCCCACAGGGAGCTGTGCGCATTGAAATCGCCAAGAACAACATAAGGTTCTGGCAACTGATCTATATAGGATTGAAATTCTTGTTTCGTTAATTTGTAATGTGGGGGTATGTAAAGAGAGCTAATGGTGATGAGTTTGTTTAGGAGAACAGCTCGAACCGCCACTGCTTCGAGAGGCGTTTGTAGCTGTAAAAGTTGACACGCAATGCTCTTATGGATAACAATGGCGACACCGCCCGATGATGCAACAGCATCATCGCGATCTTTACGAAAAGTTATGTACTGTCGGAGAAAGCTTGTGTGTTTGGATTTTAAGTGTGTTTCCTGTAAACACAGCACTTTTGGATTGTATTGGTGGATCAGTTCTTGTACATCATCAAGGTTTCTAAGGAGACCTCTGACGTTCCATTGTATGATTTGTGTATCCATATTTAAAGCGAATTGGTGCTGTGTTTACGGAAACGGAAGTGATGCCTTAGATTACAGAGCTCTTGCGAGGCCCTTTAACCGGGGTTCTGCCTTTTTTGGAGCGTTCGAGGGAGCCTCGCCGCTCCTTAGGCGCTTGGAGCGCCTTGGGGATAGGTGTTGTGTCCATTGCCTCTTGTGAGGCGCCGCACACGCGCTCTTGAGAGCGAGAAGTTTTTCGAGAGATTCTCACCTCGGAAGGCGAGACCCCTGCGCCCACCAGCCCGGAGGTCGATGGGGCTCCCTGAGGGATTTGGGTGCGCCGGCTGTTGCCAGCGCTGGAAGGGGCCGGGGAGGTTGGAGCAGCCTCGGCTGCGCCCACCTTCGGGGTTGATGGTCCCCTTTGCAGTGTTGACGGAGCAGCGCTAGCTGCAACCGCCGCAGGGGCAGATGGCGTAACTGCCGACTCACTGCTTGTGGGTCGGACAGCCGCCGGAGGCCGTTGTGACGCTGCCCCCTTACGTGCCACATCGGCAAAGCTGCTCTTAGACAGGTATGACACCCGCCTACGTGCCTCTTTGAAAGATATGTTTTCTTTGACTTTGATTGTCACAATCTCTTTTTCTCTTTTCCAGGACGGGCAGGCGCGCGAGTATGCGGCATGCTCGCCATCACAGTTCACACAATGTGGAGTGTTTTGGCACGTTTCGGAGGAATGTTCGTTGTCACTGCACTTGGCACAAGTCAGCCGGCCTCGACAGTTCTGTGAACTGTGGCCAAAACGTTGGCACTTAAAGCATCTGAGAGGATTGGGAACGTATGGCCGAACACGAAGTTTGATATAACCAGCCTCGATGGACTCGGGAAGGACACTTGAGCCGAAAGTCAGTATCAGGTGTTTCGTCTTGATCTCTTTTCCATCTCTCCTCATCTTAATTCGTTTAACATTGATAACATTCTGGTCACTGAAGCCCTCCAAGAGTTCAGCCTCAGTGAGCTCCATTAAGTCATCGTCAGAGACAACACCACGGGTGGTGTTCATCGTGCGGTGCGGTGTTATAATTATTTCGGTTTCCCCAAATGACACTAGTGTTGACAATTTATCATATTGTTTTTGATCGCGGAGCTCCAAGAGGAGATCGCCGCTTGACATCCTCGACGCCTTATATCCAGGACCAAAGGCTTCAGTCAGTGACTTGGAAACAAGGAAGGGTGAGATAGTTCTTACTGGTTTATCTGGTTTTGCAGAGTGGATGACATGGAAACGCGGGAAGGATTCTTTTTGGCGGCCAAAAAATTGGAAGACTTCATCGGTGCGCCCTCTTTTCTGAGGGCGATCAGGTAATGGAGGGAAAGAGGTAGCCATGAGTGGACATGTAGTTTTCGGCAGCAACGCCAGCCACCCACCAAGGAGTCCAACAAGGGGACGCTGCAGGGCCTGAAAAACAGGGCCTGCAAACGCCAGCTGTACGTTGCCACTATAACCCAATATGACATAACCAAGGTTGGCTACTCACACAAGGTTAACCCTTGCCGCCAAGAAGAAGGAAGTAAATAGAAGAGAGAAGGAGACAGGAAAGTGGGAAAGTAAGGGAAAGACGAAGGTTGTAGGAAGAGAAAGACAGGAAAAGGCGACTGCCGATTTCCTCCAGGTGGGTCAGTCTGGAGGTGCCGTCTATGTGAAGCCGAGGCCGAAGAGGTGTGTTGCCTCCGCCGGGGGGCCTTAAAGGTCTGAGCACCCAGCATCGGCTCAACCCCCAGGATCCCCTTTTCCCCAGACACGGCTAAGCCGCGCACGGCTGCACGCGGGAGGGTCCAACCCTCGTGTGCTCGGGTACGTGGTGTCGCAACACACCAAACGCCTGCTTGCGCAGACGCCCCTGCGGGGATGCTAGGACCTTACGAACTACTCTGATGCTGTCTTTGTATGGAAGTGTTATGTGTGTGATGCTTTTGTCCGCTGCCATGGATGCGCTTCTATCTGCAGCTTCATTCCCTGCTATCCCAACATGGCTTGGGACCCAGCAGAATCCTATGGTTCCTTCGTATTTCTTGTTAAACACTATGTTTAAGATATCGCCAAGCAGGGGTTCAGACGCGGAGTTTAAGTTAAGGGCTTTTAGGGCACTTAACGAGTCGGTATAAATAATAGCATTCTTCTGCTTGTCGGAAGTGATTTTCTTAACTGCCATCCAAATCGCATAAACTTCGGCGGTAAAGACTGAAGAAAAATTACTTATGCGAATGCTATTTTCCCAATTTTTTGTTACGATCCCGACACCTACGTATTCTTGTGTTTTAGAGCCGTCAGTGTAAAATTCTGTGTAATTTTTATATTTTTCTTGGACAGCTCGGAACTCTTGTATTATATGCTCTTGTGGAATGTCTTTTTTCTTTATATGTGTTAAGGTCCAGTCACACAGTTGTGTAAAATTGCACCACGGGGGCAATCTTGGTGGCCTTTCGGCAACCTGCAGGGCTTCAGGAGGGATATCATTAGTCTGACAGTATTGTTCGTGTCTTAAGATGAGTGGCCGAATCATGTTTGGTTTATTTGTGTAGTGTATTCGTGATTGGCACTGTGTTACGATGTTGTAGCATATATGTTGTGGTGATGACCGAATTCTTAGTACATAGGAAATTGTAAGTAGTGCTCTGCGGTGCTTTAATGAAGGCTCATTAGCGTCAACGTATAAACTTTGTACAGGCGATTTCCTGTAGGCACCGCTCGCCAGTCGTAGGCCAAGATTGTGAACTGGATCAAGTCGGTTAATGTAGGACTGCCTATCTGCACCATAAACTACACTACCGTAGTCGAGGATGCTACGTACAAGGGATCAGTATATACGTAGCAGACATGTACGGTCAGATCCCCAGTGCTTATGAGATAAAACCTTGAGGATATTTAGTGCTTTATTTGCTTTAATTTTGGTTGCGTTAATGTGGGCCAGGAAGTTCAGTTTGGTGTCAAATGTTACGCCTAGAAATTTATAGTGTTCTTTGACCGGTAGCGTTATACCATGCAATGTGAGACCTGGAGTACAGTGTAACCCTCGCTTTTTGGAAAAGAGAACTGTAACAGTTTTGTGTGTTGAGAAGCGGAAACCATTTTTGTTAGCCCATTGTGTAAGATTATTTATCGTTATTTGTAGTTGTCGTTCACAGGTGGGTAACCTTGAGGCGCGGCAAGCCATTTGCAAATCGTCGACATATATTGAGTGCATAACAGATGATGGGATGATTTTATTCACAGAGTTCATTTTGACTATGAAGAGCGTCGTGCTCAGAATGCAACCTTGTGGAACGCCATTTTCTTGTGTGAATGTGCGCGAGAGTATTGTGCCGAGACGTACTTGAAATGTTCGGTTTGACATGAAATCGCATAGACAATTCAGCATTCTTCCGCGAATTCCCATGTCAGCCAGGCCTCTCAAAATTCCGTATCGCCATGTGGTATCATATGCCTTTTCAAAATCAAAGAAAACCGCGAGGCACTATTGCTTGTGAAGAAACGTGTCACGTATCTCATGCTCTAGTCGCACGAGATGGTCAGTGGTGGAACAGCCCTTTTTGTATCCGCACTGGTGTTTGTCTATTAGGTTTCTTGTTTCTAGGATGAATGTGAGTCTTATGTTTATAATGCTCTCATAAGATTTGGCTAGACAACTTGTTAGTGCAATGGGTCTATAGCTGCTTGGGGATGTACCGGGTTTACCAGGTTTTAGAAAAGGTACTACTACCGCTTTTTTCCAATCTGTGGGCATTACCCCACACTCCCATATCTTATTGAAAAATTTAAGAAGTGTCCCTACCGACGCTTGGGATAGGTGTGCCAGCATTGTGTAGTGCACACGGTCAAGACCTGTTGCCGTTTTTTTACCAGCAGAGAGAACTCTGTTCAATTCATGTATTGTGAGGGGTTTTATTTATTTATTTACTTATTTATTTATTTATCATACCCTCAAGATACGGTTGTACATTGCAGAGGGGAGGGGCAAAGTAAGTAAATACAGAGGCAATCACAAAATAAGGAGGGAAGGCAAACAACATGGCAAAAAACATCGTATACAAAACAAGAATGGTAAATAGAAACTTGTGAGCGTGGCAAAAATACATGGCGGAACAAAATAAAGAAAGGAAAGAACATACGATATAAAAATACAAGCAATAATGTAAAACAATGGCATAAAAGCAGTTATTATACAGAACAAGCAAACGCAACAATTATTTATAACATGAAGCTTTGAAGTGTGCTTTTAAAGTTATTGGTGTCAATAATGCTTGTAAGTAATGCGGGTAAGTTATTCCAATCTTTGCTCGTTTGGGGAAGAAATGAGTATGAAAAGCCGACGGTGTTGCAGTGCGGAATGTTTACCTTTTGGCGGTGGTCTATGCGAGATGAAATGTATGGTGGTGGTTGGACAAAGATAGAGCGTAAATATGTGTTATTGTAGTAGATTTTATGGAAAAGACATATGCGAGATAGTTTTCTACGGGTTGATAACAACGGGAGGTGAAGGAGAGCTTTCATGTTAGTGACACTCGCAGTTCTTTGGTAGTTGGTGAGAATGAAATGGGCTGATCGATTCTGTATTGCCTCTAGAGAGTGTATGAGGGTGTCATGATGGGGTCCCATACTGATGACGCGTACTCTAGTTGTGGGCGAATGTAAGTTGTGTACAATAAGAGTTTTAGTGATGATGGTGCTTGAGAAAATTTTCCACGAAAGTATCCCAGCGTGCGAGTGGTCTTAGATGTTATGTGATCAATGTGAGTTTTCCAGGATAGATTGCTGGCAATGTGAACCCCCAAGTATCGATATGACGTTACACATTCTAGTGGGATGTTATTTAGCGTATAGGTGGGGCAGATGACGTTAGTACGAGAAATCCTCATAGTCTTACACTTTCTAATGTTTAATTCCATGCGCCATGTACGACACCACTCATTTATGTTATTGAGATCCTCCTGAATTAGTAGAATATCTGAAGAATTAGTTATTTTACGATACAAGACGCAGTCATCCGCAAAAAGACAAATGTTCGAGGAAACGTGAGTGGGCAAGTCATTAATATAAATTAGGAATAATAAAGGACCGAGCACAGACCCTTGCGGGACGCCGGAGTCAACTGGGGCTAAAGGTGAGTTAGCGTCATTAGTGGTTACATATTGAACAGGTGATGTCAGAAACGCGCGAATCCAATTAATTACGGAGGGGTCGATGTTTAGAACGCCTAATTTATGAAGAAGCAATGCATGGTTCACTTTGTCAAATGCTTTAGAGAAGTCGAGAAATATACAATCTGTTAAAAAACCAGAATCTAAATTGGCATGTAGGGCATTAGTGAAGAGGATAAGCTGAGTATCACAAGAGAAGTTTTTACGGAATCCATGCTGCATAACTGTGAAGAAGTTGTTATTTTCAAGAAAATTAACCAGATGTGTGTATATTATATGCTCCATAACTTTGCATGGTACAGATGTAAGTGAAATAGGTCTGTAGTTGTGTGGATCATGGGTTGGTCCGGTTTTGTGAATGGGGATTACTTTGCCAATTTTCCAATCATACGGTAAGGTGCCAGAGTTGTAATATTGTGAGTAAATGCATTCTAGTAGGATTGAACAGTATTCCGCTGCGTTTTGTAAGAATATAGTGTTAATTTCATCTACCCACATGATGCTTTAGGTTTTAAGTTTTGTACTATGGCTTTGATACCAGTTGCGTCGAAAACGATAGGATCCATGAAATGGTAGTTAGTTGATTTTATCTCGGGCATCGGATCAGGGGTCTGAGGTGATGAGAATGACTGAGTGAAGGTATTGTTAAGCACGGTAGAACACAATAGGTCAGGTACTGGGTCCTCAGAAGTTGTTAGCAATGAGATTCCAGTTTTATGGTTGTTTCCTCGTATGGCTTCCCAGAAGCGTTTTGGATTAGCCTTCAATAAATTTGGAAGTGTACAATTAAGGAATGAAAATTTGGCTGACCTTAGGGCTTTAATATATGAAATTGCTGCGTGTTTATATGCTAGCCAATGTGTCTGTTTTGAGGAATGTTTCGCTGTACGGAATAAACGTTTTTTCCTGTTCGATAACCGATTAAGATATGTGCTGTACCATGGTGCTTTATTGTTAGCATAGACGGATCGAAGGGGTACGTGTTTGTTGATAAGCTCACTTATTTTATTTTTGAAGATAGACCAGTTAGTTTCTATGGAGCGTTGCAGATAAAGTGGTAGGAAAGTGTCTAGAAATATGCATAGTTCTCTGTTGATGGCTTGATAGTTAGCTTTTTTATATTCTCGGAACTTTTTCCGCTGTCGGAATGTTTTTTGTTGTGTTGTTGTAAGTGTAAAATGCAAGATGTCATGATCGCTCACTCCGGGCATGTGTGTCACCGCAGACAAGTTATCGGGCGATGACGTTAGAATGAGGTCCAGGAGTGATGATGTGTTATGTGCTACACGTGTTGGAAGTCTGACGATCTGCGATAAGCCGAAGTCAGAGCAAATGGAAATGAACCGATTGGCCTCAGCCGACGAAGGATTAGAAAATGGATTGACATGTGACCAGACAATGTTAGGAAAATTAAAATCGCCTAAGAGTATAATTTCAGTTCCGGGGAAACGCATGGTAATCTTATTTAAACAATCATATAAGTCATCGCAAAAGGATGAGTCGCTTGATGGGGATCGGTAGCACACACCTAGTATTATTTTTTTAAAACTAATAGTTATAGAGCACCAAATTAGCTCGAAATTGGTATCAATGGTCACAAAAAAACAATTAATACATTCTTTAACGGCGAGCAGAACGCCACCACCAATTCTACCAGTTCGGTCAATTCGGTAAACAACGTATTGGTTCTCGCACTGAAACAATTCGGGGTTTGTTATTTTACTATTTAACCATGTTTCTGCGAGTACAATGATGTCAGCATTACAGTCGTTAATAACAGCACATAATTCGTCTTTCTTAGGAAAAAAACTACGAATGTTAGTAAAAAGAACTGAACACCCGCAATCTTTTAAGGCACCTCCCCTCGGATGGCCCTAACTTGGCTGTAACTTACGGCCAGAACGAAGAGTTGTACCAGGTGTATGCGTTCTGCGCATTTTATAAATACTTTCACTGGCTTCGTCATATGCGTAGCATTTCCCATCCAACATTAGTTTTTTATACCTTAGTTTGAAAAGCGTGTTTTTCGATTTGCCATATTCTATTAATTTTTTCCTTATGTTACGAGTGGCTTGGCAGAAATCTTCACTCATTGCTGTGTCAGTGTTTTTTAACAAACCCCGCTTTGAAGAGACTAGCTCCCTGGTTTTATAGGTTTCAAATTTAGTTATTATTGGTCGAGTTTTCGCTGAATCAAAACGACCAATTCTGTGCGCCCGGCATATGTCAGAACCGGTTATGTTAACCTTCAATGTATTAGTCAGCAGGTTTAGTATCTTATTTTCCGATTCTGATGAAGTTTCGTCTGCGGTGTCCGGGATACCATAAAAGATCAGATTATTTCTGCGAGATCGATCTTCTGCGTCATCAAGACGTGAGTGAAACGCACTCGTGTCTTTTTTGAGGCGCTCTACCGTGGCATGCAATTCTTTCATATCTTTTTGGCACTGCTCGAAAACAGACGTTTGAGTTTCGACTTTCGCTAGTCTGTCCTTTATTTCGGACATCGCTTCTGAAACAGACTGCTGCTGTTGCTTTACTTCAGCTACTGTTTCCAATATTGTTTTTTGCGCTGATTCAATTCTCTTTGTGCGCTCATTCAAGTCTTTCATCGTTTTCAGGACTTCTGCAAGATTATCGGGGCCAGGGTTGCTTTCAACATCCCCACAAAGAAGAAGCAGCAAGGAGCAAAAAGGCAATAGGACGGCTTCAGGGCACGCAAGCACGATAGCGAATGGATCATCTGATCTGAAGCTACGACAAGGTAATTTAGAAAGGCAACTAACCTGCAGGACGAAAAAAGAGGTGCGTAAGCCTTTGGTTCTTCCACTCATCGTGCCTCCGTGCCCACTGGAGAGATACTGTTCGATGCTTGGTCTTATCCTTTCCAGACGTGATGACGTTGACGTCGCAGCTGCGCACTGGCGCAATTGCAGGTGGCGCCCGATGCGCACTGTCAGGTCCACGTGAGCTGTTGCCAGCAGGTGTGGGTCCGGAGCAGAGGCGGCATCACAAATTCCGTCCAAGGGTGGAAGGTTATCCCGAAGGCCAACCACCGATGCGCCGGCCGCGAAGACAACGACGAACTGTAGCACGAAAAAAGAGGTGCGTAAGCCTTTGGTTCTTCCACTCATCGTGCCTCCGTGCCCACTCATCTTTATTTATTGTACATTTCAGCTGAAGCCCCAGTGGTAGGCAGCCTCTCTTTCTCAGCCGATTCTTTGTATATTAAAAATGTATTTGAATAGTTTGCTGAGCTGGATATGTTATGAAAGTGTTCACCTAATAAGTTGGCCTGGTCCTGTAGTGTTGTTTGTGTGCCTGGACATGTAAGTAGTGGTATAGTGTATGATGAGTACTCTCCTCTAAATTTCCTCACCTGGTGCCACATTCGTTTTGATGTCACTGTACTATTGATTGAAGATATGTATTTTTGCCATGATAATTTTTCTGCATTTCTTCGAATATATCGTGCTTTGGCTTTGGCCTGTTTCAAATTTAGAAGATTGTCATAAGTGGGGTACCTTCGTAGGATTCCCCAGGCCTTATTTTGTTCTTTTTTGGCTTTAGTACATTCGTTTGTCCACCAAGGATTTAGCTTTTTGCGCACAATACCGGAAGACTGCGGTATCGCCTTTTCAGCATAACTTCCGTGATTTTTTTATTAAGATCATCAATACTGAGCTCTGGCGAAAAGACATTTTCCAGTTTCGCGTTCTGCATAAAAACCTCCCAGTCAGCGAGCTGTAATTTCCATCGGCATGGTCTAGTTAGTAGGGTTTGTGGTGATGATAGGTGTTTGATGAGTGCGGGTAAGTGGTCGCTACCATATGACGTGTCGAGAGTTTCCCATTTAAAATCAGTAAAAAGAGAGGGTGAACAAAAAGCTAAATCTAAACAACTAAATGTGCGAGAAGTCGGTGAAAAGTAAGTTGGCGCACCTGCGTTTAAAAGACAAATATTATTTGACAGGATAAAATCTTCAACGAGTTGCCCCCTTTGGTCAATTTTGACACTGCCCCAAAGAGTACAATGAGCGTTAAAATCTCCTACCAAGACAAATGGCTCCGGTAACTGTTCTGTTAGATTTTCTAAGTCTTTGATAGTAAAATGTGTGTGGTGTGGGATATATAGTGAGCAAATGGTGATTGTTTTGTAGGCTAGAAGGGTGACAGCTACAGCCTCTAAAGGCGTATTTAATGGGACATTTCGGGTAGGAGTGCCGCCCTGCACGACTATAGCCACTCCACCTGACAACCGGCTGGAACATTCGCGGTCCTTTCGGACAACGGTGAAACCTCTAAGGAATTGACTGTGTTTAGGGCCTAAGTTTGTTTCCTGTAGGCAAAATGCGATTGGCGAAAAGTTATTTATTATGTCCTTAATGTCACCTAAATTGCGAATCAGTCCTCTACAATTCCAATGCACTATAACAGCCATAGTGGCACACTTGAGAATGGTAATTTACATATATGTACTAAGTAACTGTAGGTGACATTTGTTAGTGGGAATGTGCTATTGGAAGAACGGTAACCGTTCAGGTTACCGGTCCCTTTGTTTGCGTAGTTATTGTGAGCCTGTCTTTCTTAGTGCGCTCCAGAGAGGGCTGATGTTTTGGCGTCGATGACGCCGGAGTTTTGGTGTCGACCTCCATAACCTTCTCCGAGGCGCTGGATGATCGAGAACCAGGCGCTGAGACGCGCGTCTCAGGCCTGGGAGTTCGATTTAGCCTGGGGCCCTGGGGAACCGGGTCTGCAGGCCCGTCTGTGAAGATGATTATGGAGCAGCACTGGCTGCTGCCACCAAACGGACGGATGGAGTTACTACTGGGCCACTGACTGCGGTCCCTGTAGACTCTTTATACCACTGCGGTGCTGTCCCCTTTCGCACCGCACTGGCGTAGGTTGTTTGAGGTAAGTGTGCTAGTTTCTTTCTTGCTTCATAAAAGGAAATCTTCTCTTTCGCTGTAAGTGCAATTATCTCTTTCTCTTTCTTCCAGCAGGGGCAAGATCGTGAATATGCTGGATGATCTCCTTTGCAGTTTGTACAGTGTGGAGCAGCATTACAGTTTTCCGACTGATGGTCATTGGCACTACACTTTGCAGATGTCGATTTACCTCTGCATAATTGCGATGCCCGTCCGAATCTCTGGCACTTGAAACACCGCCTCGGGTTTGGGATATACGGTCTTACGTTGATCTTAAGATAGCCTGCATCAAGTGTAGTAGGTACAATACTGGTACCAAAGGTGAGTATAACGTGTTTGGTCGGGATTTGGTCATCATTTCTTCGGAGAGTTATTCTTTGAACTTTGATTACACTTTGTTCTTGGAAACCTTCCAGGAGTTCTTCATCGCTTAGGTTTAAGAAATCTTCTTCTGATATTACACCCCTGCTTGTGTTGAGAGAACAGTGTGCTGAGATTGTGACTTTGGTGTTGCCGACAATGGTGAGATTAGCGAGCTTTGCGACTTGGTCTTTGGTTTTGAGTTCAAGGAGGAGGTCCCCATTTGACATCTTTGAAGCTTTGTATTGCTTTCAGATTTTCTCTACTACACATTTTGCTATTAGGAATGGCGATAGTTTTCTCATTGGCAGAGATCCTTCACTGTGGATCACATGGTAGCGTGGGAACGTTTCTGCGTTGGTTTTCAACGTAAAATCAAAAATTGCTTCGGTGCGCCCTCTTTTGATAGGACGATCTGCAAGGGGGGGGAATGCATTTGCCATGTATTCTTGGAATATTCAGCGGCGATGGTAGCCACCCACCACCGAGCCCAACAAGGGGACGCTACGAGGTTAGGAACATACCTGTATGCGTCAGCTATACAACGCCGCTATAACCTAATATATGTACCCAAGGTTGGGTAGATACACACGGTTAACCCTTGCTGCCTGGAAAATGAGAAGTAAACTGAAGTGAGTAGAGGACAGGAAAGATTCAAAGTGAGAGAGAAAGACAAAGAGTGGAGAGGGGGACAGGAAGAGGCAACTGCCGATTTCCCCCGTGTGGGTCAGTCCGGGGGTGCCGTCTACGTGAAGCCGAGGCCAAAGAGGCGTGTTGCCGCCGCCGGGGGGCCGTAAAGGTCCAAACACCCGGCATTGGCTCAACCCCCAGGATCCCCTTTTTCCCGGACACGGCTAAGCCGCGCACGGCTACACGCGGGAGGGTCCAACCCTCGTGTGCTCGGGTCCGTGGTGTCGCAACACACCAAACGCCTGCTGACGCAGACGCCCCTGCGGGGGTATGGGGATAGTGTAAGAAGCGTAATCGCGTCTAAACTTGCGAAGCTGATCCCACATTTGTTTGGATGTTATTGAACTATTTACAGACGATACATAATTTTTCCATGACTGTCTTTCTGCTTGTCTGCGTGTGTACCTGGCTTTCGCTTTTGCTTTCTTGAAAGAGAGTAGATTATCTTGTGTTGGGTATCGCCGAACGATACCCCGTGCTTTGTTTTGTAGTTTTTTTGTTTGCGTACATTCTTTCGTTCACCAGGGTTTTAGGTTTTTTCGTAGGAAGCCTGACGATTGTGGGATTGTTTCTGCTGCTGCAGCAAGTATACAGGCGGTGATCTCGTCGTTCATTTCATCTATGGTTAGCTCATCTGTTATGTTATCCAGAGTGGCCTTTTCAGTAAAGAGAGGCCAGTCTGCTAGATGGAGTTTCCAACGGGGTGGCCTCAGTGGGATGGCAGGAAAAGTAGATGTTCTTTTAATGATAGCGGGCATATGGTCATTACCATAGGGGTTCTGAATAACATTCCACTGAAAATCGCAAAAAAGAGATGGAGAGCACAGTGCTAGATCTAAGCAACTCATAGCTCCTGTGCTTGGGGAGTAGTAAGTAGCCGCACCAGTGTTTAAAAGGCATATGTCATTTGTTAGGATAAAATCTTCAAGCGTTTGACCCTTGTTGTCAGTAGTTTTACTACCCCATAACGTGTTATGCGAATTAAAATCACAGCCTATTAAAAATGGTTCAGGTAGCTGGTTTAAAATTAACTCTAGGTCTCTTACGGTAAAATGTGAATGCGGCGGAATGTACACTGAACAAATGGTGATGGTTTTGTGAGCTAAAACGGTGACAGCAACGGCTTCTATGCGAGTGTTAATGGGAACTTCTCTGGCTGGTATACCACCTGGCAGGACAATGCCTACACCACCTGACAGCCGGCTCGCCTGAGTACGGTCGCGCCGTACAACGGTGAAGCCTTTTAAAATGTTTTTGTGTTTATCGCCTAGGTTGCTTTCCTGTAAGCACAGGGCCACAGGAGAGAAGTTTATTAACAGGTCTTTTATGTCACCTAAGTTACGTAAGAGACCTCTACAATTCCATTGGATCATAACAGCCATTGTAAAATTGAAAGGTAAAAAATGATATTAACGAGTGAATGGGAGATAAGAAAGATGTTAGGTGACATGGATCTGAAGAAGGCAGATACAACAGAGCGATAACCCTTAGGTTATCGCCTTCTTATTTAGAGTTGTTATTGGGATTTTGTCCCTCTTACCGCGCTCGAGAGAGCGCTTGTCCTTTGGTGTCGAGGACACCGGGGTTTTCGTGTCGACCTCCATTGCTCTCTCTGAGGCGCTGGAGGACCGAAAGTTTGGCGCCGAGACACGTGTCTCGGGCCTTGGAGTGCGCTTGATCTTAGGGCCCTGCGGGACTGCTGTCTGCAGCGCCGTTGAAGAGGGCGGAGCAGTACTGACTGCTTCCACCACGGGGGCGGGAGGAGTCTCTGCGGCAGCACTGCGCGTGGGGTCGGAGGACTCAGGGGGCCTCTGTGACGCTGCCCCCGCCTGCGTCACACCGGCATAACTGCGTCGCGAAAGGTACGACAGTCGTTTTCTGGCTTCGAAGAACGAGATTTTTTCTTTTACAGTTAGTGCAATGATCGCCTTTTCCTTTTTCCAGCATGGGCACGAACGCGAGTGGGCTGGATGGTCTCCTTTACAGTTAACACAAAATGGTGGAGAGGTGCAACGCTCAGATTGGTGATCGTTGGAGCTGCATTTAGCACAAGTTGTTTGTCCTCGGCGTGCATGTGAAGCATGTCCGAATGTTTGGCATTTGAAACATCGTCTGGGGTTTGGGATATATGGTCTCACATTGACTTTGACATAACCGGCATCCAGAGAGGTAGGCATTACACTTGTTCCAAGGTGAGTATAACATGTTTAGTGGGAATTTCTTGATCGTTTCTACGGATTACTATTCTTTGTACTTTTGTTACATTTTGTTCTTGGAAACCCTCAAGGAGTTCCTCATCGCTCAGTCCAATAAACTCTTCTTCAGATATCACTCCCCGGCTTGTGTTCAGTGTTCTATGTGGTGAAATTGTCACTGTGGCGTCGCCAAAACTGGTAAGGTCAGTGAGCTTCTCTGCTTGGTCTTTATCATTCAGTTCTAGGAGGAGGTCCCCGCTAGACATGGAATGGTGAGAGTTTTCTTACTGGCATGTTACTTTCGCTATGTACTACATAGTACTCGGGGAAGGATGGAGCGTTGCTCCGAAAGGAGAAATGGAATGGTACTTCGGTGCGGCATCTTTTCAGACGCCGATCATAGACGACAGAGGTTTGTGCTGCCATAGAAAATGAGTATGTTCGGCAACAGCGCCGACCGCCCACCACGGAGCCCAACGAGGGGACGCGGCAGAGCTTGTGTACAAGCGTGCACGGCGCCAGCCGTATGCCATCGCTATTACCAAATATGGTGTACCCAAGGTAGGATATCCACACAAGGTTAACCCTAGCCACCGTGGAGAAAGGAAGCAATGAATGAATGTATGTGGTTTAGTGGCGCAAGGGCCAGATATGGCCAAAGAGCGCCAAGACAGTGTTAGTGATTTCGCGGTGGAATGATGAGTTCTGTGACGAAGATGTGACTTGGCTGTATAGTGGCCTAAAAACAGTCGCTGTAAAGTGCGTAAAATCTATGTTCTATAAAATTATGGCGATGATTAATGACGAGTACTATGAACATTAAAATCCATCGTGGAAGGATGATGCAAAATATAAAATATATAAGATGGTAAAATTTCTTGGAGCACTGCTGCCTCGCCAGAGCCCTTGAACCACAAGGGCCTAGAGGCATGTGCTATTCAAAATAGTTATCACAGCGCCATCCTCTGAAGAGAGGAGACGCTACGAACATGTGGGGCTAAAAACATGAAACACAACATCTTTCAGATAACTTAGGACCGCGTTGGTATCAAATAGCGGTTCTGGGCCGAGTAACATTACTGGATGAAGGGGGATCTGCTGCCGGTATGCTATGGGAAAATGTTTCTTTCTTTCGTATTCGGCTTTCCGACACTCCAGAAGGACGTGGAGGACGGTGAGCCTCTCCCCGCATCTACCGCAGGTTGGAGGCTCGTTTCCGGTGAGTAAAAAGTTATGTGTGCCAAATGTGTGTCCTATTCTTAGACGGCAGAATAGGACATCTGTCCGGCGTGATTTTGTTACGGAAGGCCAGAATCCTAACTGTGGCTTTATCCCGTGGAGCTTATTATTTGTTTCCACGTCCCATAGGCGTTGCCAGTGGTTCCGTAGTTTCCTCCGTAAGAAGGGCTTCAGGTCTGTGACAGGGACCGAAGCAGTAGGGTTAACTGCATGTAATGAAATTGATGTGGCCATCTGGTCGACTAGAACGTTTCCCTCGATGCCCCTATGACCTGGCACCCAGCATATGATGACATGTTGATTACCTATATAGGCTTTACACAGAGCAGAATAGAGTTCGTTAATTACCGGATTTTTGTGGTTAGAGAATGATACCAAGGCCTTTACAACACTAAGGGAGTCCGTATATATGACTGATTTCTGGAGTTTTGATTTCCTGATATGCTTCACAGCCGACAAAAGTGCGTAGGCCTCAGCCGTAAAGATACTAGTTTCCGGGTGCAGTACGTCGGATTCCGAGAAGGATGGACCGACGGCTGCATAGGATACCCCGTCGTGTGACTTTGATGCGTCTGTGTAGAACTCCGTGCAGGAGTATTTGTGCTGGAGTTCCCGGAAATGCATCTTGATTTCAATCTCTGGGGCATGCTTTGTGACTTCCACGAACGATATATCACATTGTATGAGCTGCCACTCCCAAGGAGGTAGCAGCTTGGCTGGATGCATTAGGCCAAGCTCGAGGAGTGGAACGTGCATTTCTTCGCTAAGCTCCCTCACACGCAGCGAAAAAGGCTGTCTTACGGACGGACGATTGCGAAAGAGTGTAGCACATGTCATGTCATTAATGGTACTAAAACAGGGATGTTGGGGGTTTGAGTGGACTTTCAGAAAATATGTATGGCTGATGTATGTTCTCTGCAAATGAAGTGACCACTCATTTGATTCTACATATAAACTTTGTATGGGACTCGTTCTGAAAGCGCCAGTGGCCAGTCGGATTCCTAGATTGTGGACTGGGTCTAGCATCCTTAGTGCGCTCGGGGCGGCAGAGTGATAAATCACGGCGCCATAGTCTAGTCGTGATCGAATGAGGCTTTTATAGAGATTCATTAAGCACTTCCTGTCACTACCCCACGTAGTCTGGGATAGCAGTTTGATTATGTTCATTGTTTTTAGACACTTTTCTTTGAGATGTTTAATGTGGGGGACGAAGGTGAGTCTGTAGTCAAGTGTGACACCTAGAAATTTGTGTTCTTTGTTTACAGGTATCTGTTGTCCACGCAGTTCTATGCAAGGATCTGGGATAAGTCCTCTCTTTCTTGTAAAAAGAACACAAGAGCTTTTGTTAGGATTGATCTTAAACCCATTCTTGTCTGCCCACATTGACACTTTGTTCAGGCCATGCTGTACCTGTCTCTCGCAGACTGCGAGGTTACAAGATTTGAAAGCTATTTGAATGTCGTCCACGTAGACAGAGTAAAAGATGGCGGGTGGTAGTGAAGCACGAAGCGTGTTCATCTTCACGATAAAAAGCGTGCAGCTGAGCACGCCTCCTTGGGGTACACCCGTTTCTTGCGTAAAAGGACGTGAGAGTGCATTGCCGACTTTTACCCGGAAGGTACGATTTGACAGATAGCTTTTTATTATATTAAACATATTACCGTGGATGCCCATTTCTGACAGGTCTCTTAAGATTCCGTAACGCCACGTTGTGTCATACGCCTTTTCCATATCGAGAAATATCGATAGGAAGAACTGTTTATGTATGAATGCCTCCCGAATATTTGCTTCAACACGTACGAGATGATCGGTTGTGGACCGCCCTTCTCGAAAGCCGCATTGATAAGGATCAAGCATTTTGCTCATTTCAAGGAAATGGATCAGTCGCCGATTAATCATTTTTTCGAACACCTTACAAATGCAACTTGTGAGGGCTATCGGGCGGTAACTTGCCACTGAGGAAGGGTCTTTGCCTTGTTTCAAAACAGGGACTACAATGGCTTCCTTCCAGACGGTTGGAAGGTACCCTGCATCCCAGATGGTGTTGAAAAGTGTGAGTAGTGTAAGTTGCGTGTCATTGTGTAAGTTTTTGAGCATTTCATACATGATTCTATCAGATCCTGGTGCGGAACTCTTGCATGCGCTCAAGGCAGATTTCAACTCAGCAACACTAAAAGGGCAATTGTACGGTTCATTCTGTCGGCATTTATTGATGAGTGGCTTGCATTCTTCTATTTGTTTATATTTTAGGAAGGAATGCGAATAATGATTTGAGCTTGATACACTCTCAAAGTGCTCCCCAAGTGAGTTGGCCTGGTCTTGCAGTGTATCGCCCTGTGTGTTTACCAGGGGGACTGAGTATGTTTGCCGCCCTCTAATCCTATTAACTCTGTTCCAGGCTTTGGCCTCATCCCTAAACGAGTTAATACTCGATAGATACTTTTGCCAGCTTTCTCTTCTGGCCTGTCGGCGGGTTCTCCTACCTTGGGATTTTACTTTTTTAAAGTTGACAAGATTTTCTGCAGTGGGCGAAGCGCGCAGCAACCCCCACGCTTTGTTCTGATTCCTACGTGCGATTCTGCATTCATTGTTCCACCACGGGACATGCCGTTTGCATGCCGAGCCGCTTAATTCACGTATGCATTTAGATGCGGCATCTATTACGAAGGCTGTGAAGTACTCCACAGCAGCATCGATTTCTAAAGAAGACATGTCGTCCCATGATATACTAGTTAAGTTTCGGAACCTCTCCCAGTCTGCTGTGTCAATCTTCCACCTAGGAGCGTGTGGTGGATATTCGTTTTCTTTAGGTGATCTTAGCAATATAGGGAAGTGGTCGCTACCGTAAGGGTTGTCGGTAACTTCCCATTCAAGTTCAGGCAGTACAGACGGAGACACTATACTAAGATCTATTGACGAAAATGATCGGTTTGCAAGAGAGTAATATGTGGGTTCTTTCTTATTGAGAAGGCACGCTCCAGAAGAAAAAAGGAACTGTTCAACAAGGCGACCTCGCGCATCTCTACGAGAGTCGCCCCACAGGGAGCTGTGCGCATTGAGATCGCCAAGAACAGCATAAGGTTCTGGCAATTGATCGATCAAGGAGTGAAATTCATGTTTGTTCAGTTGGTAATGTGGGGGTATATAAAGGGAGCAAATGGTGATGAGTTTGTTTAGTAGGACAACTCGAACCGCCACTGCTTCAAGGGGCGTTTGTAGCTGTAAAGGTTGACACGCAATACTTCTATGAGTAAGAATCGCAACACCACCCGATGATGCGACGGCATCATCGCGATCTTTTCGAAACGTAACATACGTACGGAGAAAGTTTGTGTGTTTAGATTTTAAGTGTGTCTCCTGTAAACACAGCACTTTTGGATTATGTTGGTGGATGAGTTCTTGCAAATCATCAAGGTTTCTAAGGAGACCTCTGATGTTCCATTGAATTATTTGTGTATCCATGTTTAAGGTAAATTTGTGCTGTCTTTACGGAAAAGGAGTGGATGCCTTATATTACAGAGCCCTTTCGAGGCCCTGTAATAGGTGTTTTGTTCTTTCTGAAGCGCTCGAGCGATTCTCGACGCTCCTTAGGCGTTTGGTGCGCCTTGGGGACAGGTGTAGTGTCCATTGCCTCCTGTGAGACGCCGGACAAGCGCTCTTGCGAGCGAGAGCTTTTCCTAGAGAGTCCTGCCCCGGAAGGCAAGACCCCTGCGCCCACCTGCCCGGAGGTGGATGGGGCTCCCTGAGGGATTTGGCTGCGCTGGCCGTTGCCAGCGCTGGAAGGGGCCTCGGAGGTTGGGGCAGCCTCGGCTGCACCCACCTTCGGGGTGGATGGTCCCTTCTCCTCGGTTGACGGAGCAGCGCTAGCTGCAACCGCCGCGGGGGCAGATGGCGTAACTGCCGACTCACTGCCTGTGGGTCGGACAGCCGCCGGAGGCCGTTGTGACGCTGCCCCCTTACGCGCCACATCGGCAAAGCTGCTCTTAGACAGGTATGACACCCGCCTACGTGCCTCCTTGAAAGATATATTTTCTTTGACTTTGATTGTCACAATCTCTTTTTCTCTTTTCCAGGACGGGCAGGCGCGCGAGTATGCGGCGTGCTCGCCATCACAGTTGACACAATGTGGAGTCTTCTGGCATGTTTCGGAGGAATGTTCAGTGTCACTACACTTGGCACATGTCAGCCGGCCTCGACAGTTCTGTGAACTGTGGCCGAACCTTTGGCACTTAAAGCATCTGAGAGGATTGGGCACGTATGGCCTAACACGAAGTTTCATATAACCGGCCTCGATGGACTCGGGGAGGACACTTGAACCGAAAGTGAGTATCAGGTGTTTCGTATTGATCTCTTTACCGTCTCGCCTGATCTTAATTCGCTTAACATTTATGACATTCTGTTCACTGAAGCCCTCCAAGAGTTCAGCTTCAGTGAGCTCTAGCATGTCATCATCCGAGACAACGCCGCGGGTGGTGTTCATGGTACGGTGCGGGGTTACTGTTACTTGATGATGATGATGATGATGATGTGTGGTATTTTGTGGCGCAAGGGCCAGGTTTGGCCAAAGAGCGCCATGACAAGTGGTAGCGTTAGCGATGTATTATGAAAGATGTGACTTGGCTGTAAAGTGGCCTAAAAATAGTCGCTGTAAAGTGCGTAAAATCTACGTTCTATAAAATTATTGCGATGACTATGAACATTAAAATCCATTGTAAAAGAATGATGCATTGTTTAAAATATGCGAGATGTTAAATTGGTTACAGCACTACTGCCTCACCCGAGCCCTTGAACCACAAGGGCCTAGAGGCATGTGCTATTCAAAATAACTATCGCAGCGGCATCCTCTGGAGAGAGGAAGCGCTACGAACGTGTGGGGCTAATAACATGCAACACAACATCTTTCAAAAAACCTAGGACGGCGCTGGTGTCAAAGAGTGGTTCTGGACCTAGTAACATAACAGGATGGAGGGGGATGTGGTGGCGGTATGCTAAGAGAAAATGTTTTTTTCTTTCGGATTCGGCTTCCCGACACTCCAGTAGGACGTGGAGGACGGTCAGCCTCTCCCCGCATCTACCACAGGTTGGAGGCTCGTTTCCCGTGAGTAAGAAGTTATGTGTGCCAAAAGTGTGTCCTATTCTTAGACGGCAGAATAGGACATCTGTCCGGCGGGATTTTGTTACAGGAGGCCAGAAAGCTAATTGTGGCTTTATTACATGCAGTTTATTATTTGTTTCCATGTCCCACGACCGTTGCCAGTAGTTCCGCAGTTTTCTGCGCAAGTAGGGCCTCAGATCTGTGACAGGGACTGCTGCGGTAGGATTTACAGAATACGATGCAATTGATGTGGCCATCTGGTCCGCCAGAACATTGCCTTCGATGCCCCTATGACCGGGCACCCAGCATATGATGACATACTGGTTACATATATACGTTTTACATAGGACGGAATAGAGTTCGTTGATGACTGGGTTTTTGTGCTTAGAAAATGACATTAGGGCCTTCACAGCACTTAGGGAGTCCGTATATATAACTGATTTCTCGAGTTTTGATTTCTTTATATACTTTACAGCCGACAGCAGTGTGTAGGCCTCAGC
Organism: Dermacentor variabilis; assembly: GCF_050947875.1. NCBI lineage: Eukaryota > Metazoa > Arthropoda > Arachnida > Ixodida > Ixodidae > Dermacentor > Dermacentor variabilis. The sequence continues at coordinate 232,156,884 of NC_134569.1, read as the reverse complement.
CGTAAAGATGCTTGTTTCCGGATGCAGTACATCGGATTCCGAGAAGGATGGGCCGACGGCTGCATAGGACACCCCCTCGCGTGACTTCGATGCGTCTGTGTAGAACTCCGCGCAGGAGTGTTTGTATTGGAGTTCCCGGAAATGCATTTGTATTTCAATCTCTGAAGCGTGTTTTGTGACTTGCATGAAAGATGTATCGCATTGTATCAACTGCCACTCCCAAGGAGGTAGCAGCTTCGCTGGATTCATTAGGCGAAGTTCGAGGAGTGGAACATGCATTTCATGACTAAGCTCCCTCACACGCAGCGAGAAAGGCTGTCTTACGGAAGGACGATTACGAAACAGTGCAGCACATGTCATATCATTAACGGTGTTAAAACAAGGATGTTCAGGATTAGAATGGACTTTCAAAAAATATGTTTGGCTGATGTATGTTCTCTGGATATGAAGTGACCACTCATTCGATTCTGCATATAAACTTTGTACGGGACTCGTTCTGAAAGCTCCTGTGGCTAAACGGATACCCAGATGGTGAACAGGGTCTAGCATCTTTAGCGCGCTCGGGGCGGCAGAGTTATATACCACGGCACCATAATCTAATCGTGACCGGATGAGGCTCTTATAGAGATTCAATAGGCACTTCCTGTCACTACCCCACATCGTCTGGGATAGAAGTTTCATTATGTTCATTGTTTTTAGACACTTTTCTTTAAGATGTTTAATGTGTGGGACGAAAGTGAGTCTATTGTCGAGTATAACACCTAGAAATTTGTGCTCTTTGTTTACAGGTATCTGTTGTCCACACATTTCCAAGCAAGGATCCGGAACCAGGCCTCTCTTCCTTGTAAACAGCACGCAAGAACTCTTTTGAGGATTGATTTTAAAACCATTTTTCTCTGCCCATCCTGACACCTTGTTCAGGCCCTGCTGTACCTGTCTCTCGCATACTGCGAGGTTGCAGGATTTAAAGCCTATTTGTATATCGTCGACGTATACGGAATAAAAAATGGCCGGTGGCAGTGAAGCACGTAGTGTGTTCATCTTAACAATAAAAAGAGTGCAGCTGAGCACACCTCCCTGGGGTACACCAGTTTCCTGCGTAAAAGGACGTGACAGTGCATTACCGACTTTTACTCGGAAGGTACGGTTGGACAAATAACTTTCTATTAGGGCGAGCATATTGCCACGGATGCCCATTCCCGACAAGTCTCTCAAGATTCCGTAGCGCCACGATGTGTCGTACGCCTTCTCCATATCGAGGAACACGGATAGGAAATATTGCTTATGTAGAAAGGCGTCGCCAATGTTTCCCTCAATGCGCACAAGGTGATCAATTGTGGACCGCCCTTCCCTGAAGCCACACTGAAAGGGATCAAGCATTTGGTTTAATTCCAGGAAGTGTATGAGTCGCCGATTAATCATTTTCTCAAACAGTTTGCAAATGCAACTTGTGAGGGCTATCGGGCGGTAACTTGACGCCAACGAAGGATCTTTACCTTGCTTCAGAATGGGAATCACAATCGCTTCTCTCCATGCAAGTGGAAGATATCCAGCAGCCCAAATAGTGTTAAAAAGTGCAAGTAAAGTCAGTTGTGTATCAGTGTGTACGTTCTTAATTATGTCGTACATAATTCTGTCAGGTCCTGGTGCAGAGCTCTTGCATGTGATCAAGGCAGCTCTTAGCTCGGCAATGCTAAAGCGACGGTTGTAAGGCTCATTTTCTCGACCTTTTCTTGTTAATGGCTTACGTTCTTCTGTTTCTTTGTATTTGAGGAAGGATTGTGTGTAATTTGTTGGACTTGACACGCTCTCAAAATATTCCCCAAGGGAGTCTGCCTGGTCTTCCAGTGTATCTCCCTGCGTGTTTACCAGGGGGAGTGAATGTGTTTGCCGCCCTCTAATCCTATTTACTCTGTTCCAGGCTTTAGCCTCATCCCTAAATGAGTTAATACTTGATAAAAACTTGTGCCAGCTTTCTCTTCTGGCCTGTCGGCGGGTTCGCCTGCCTTGGGACTTTATTTTTTTAAAGTTCATAAGATTCTCTGCAGTGGGAGAAGCGCGCAGCAACCCCCACGCCTTGTTCTGATTCTTACGGGCGATCCTACATTCGCTGTTCCACCACGGCACACGTCGTTTGCATGCCAGACCACTCACTTCGGATATGCATTTTGTTGCGGCATCTATTATGAATGATGTAAGATATTCCACAGCAGCATCAATTTCTAAAGAAGACATGTCGGCCCATGAGATGTTAGTGAGAGTTCGAAATTTCTCCCAGTCGGCTGTGTCTATCTTCCACCTAGGAGCTTGCGGAGGATATTCGTTTTCTTTAGATGTTCTTATCAGTATAGGGAAGTGGTCGCTCCCGTAAGGATTGTTCGTTACTTCCCATACGAATTCGAGTAGTATGGACGGAGAAACTATGCTAAGATCTATTGAAGAAAAGGTTCTGTTTGCTAGGGAGTAATACGTGGGTTCCTTCTTATTCAGTAAGCACGCACCTGAAGAAAAGAGGAACTGTTCAACGAGACGACCTCGCGCATCGATACGAGAGTCGCCCCATAGGGAGTTGTGCGCATTGAAATCGCCAAGAACAACATAAGGTTCTGGCAATTGATCTATATAGGATTGAAATTCTTGTTTCGTTAATTTGTAATGGGGGGGTATGTAAAGAGAGCTAATGGTGATGAGTTTGTTTAGGAGAACAGCTCGAACCGCCACTGCTTCGAGAGGCGTTTGTAGCTGTAAAAGTTGACACGCAATCCTCTTATGGATAACAATGGCGACACCGCCCGATGATGCAACAGCATCATCGCGATCTTTGCGAAAAGTTATATACTGTCGGAGAAAGTTTGTGTGTTTGGATTTTAGGTGTGTTTCCTGTAAACACAGCACTTTTGGATTGTGTTTGTGTATGAGTTCTTGCAAATCATCAAGGTTTCTAAGGAGACCTCTGATGTTCCATTGAATGATTTGTGTATCCATGTTTAAGGTAAATTGGTGCTGTGTTTACGGAAATTGAGTGGATGCCTTATATTACAGAGCCCTTTCGAGGCCCTGTAATAGGGGTTTTGTTCTTTCTGAAGCGTTCGAGCGAGTCTCGACGCTCCTTAGGCATTTGGTGCGCCTTGGGGACAGGTGTAGTGTCCATTGCCTCCTGTGAGACGCCGGACAAGCGCTCTTGTGAGCGAGAGGTTTTCAGAGGGAGTCCCGCCTTGGAGGGCAAGACCCCTGCGCCCACCAGCCCGGAGGTCGATGGGACACCCTGAGGGATTTGGTTGCGCTGGCCGTTGCCAGCGCTGGAGGGGGCCTCGACGGTTGGGGCAGCCTCGGCTGCGCCCACCTTCGGGGTCGATGGCTCCGTCTGCTCGGTTGGCGGAGCAGCGCTAGCTGCAACCACCGTGGGGGCAGATGGCGTGACTGCCGACTCACTGACTGTGGGTCGGACAGCCGCCGGAGGCCGTTGTGACGCTGCCCCCTGACGCGCCACATCGGCAAAGGTTTTCCTGGGCAGGTACGATACCCGCCTACGTGCCTCCTTGAAACTTATATTTTCCTTTACTTTTATTGTTACAATTTCCTTTTCTTTTTTCCACGATGGGCACGACCGCGAGTACGCGGCGTGCTCCCCATCACAGTTTACACAGTGGAGAGTGTTCGCACAAGCTTCAGTGGCGTGTTCAAGGGCACTGCATTTGGCGCATGTTTGGCGGCCTCGGCAGCTCTGCGAGCTGTGGCCAAAACGCTGGCATTTGAAGCATCTTAGGGGATTTGGCACATATGGTCTGACACGGAGCTTTATGTACCCGGCCTCTACAGACTCGGGGAGAATACTTGAACCGAATGTGAGTATCAGGTGCTTTGTTTGAATTTCTTTTCCATCCCTTCTTATCTTAATTCTTCTCACATTGACAACATTCTGATCACTGAAGCCCTCCAGGAGCTCAGCCTCTGTCAGCTGGAGCAAATCGTCATCCGAGACAACGCCGCGGGTGGTGTTGAGAGTGCGGTGTGGAGTCACTGTTAATGGAACATCTCCAAATGATACTAGACTGGGCAACTTATCGTACTGTTTCTGATCATGGAGCTCTAACAGCAGATCACCACTTGCCAGCCTTGATACCTTGTAGCCTGGACCAAGGACATCAGTTAAGGACTTTGAAACTAGAAAAGGCGAAATGTTTCGTACTTGTTTTTCTGATTTTTCTGAGTGGATCACATGGTAAAGTGGGAAGTTTTGTCTTTGTCGTCCAAGGAACTGGAAAACTTCATCGGTGCGCCCTCTTTTGTGAGGGCGATCAGGAAGCGGAGGGAAGGAGCTAGCCATAAAGGAATTGAATTTTCGGCAACAACGCCAGCCACCCACCATGGAGCCCTACAAGGGGACGTTACAGGGACTGTAAAAACAGGTCCTGCAAACGCCAGCTTTACGTTGTCACTATAACCAAATATGAGATAACCTAGGTTGGTTATTCACACAAGGTTAACCCTTGCTGCCTGGAAAAATTGGAAGTAAGTGGAAGCTAGGAGAAGACAGGAAAGATGAAAAGTAAGAGAAAGGCGAAGATTAGAGGGAGAGAGAGACAGGAAAAGGCAACTACCGATTTCCCCCGGGTGGGTCAGTCCGGGAGTGCCGTCTACGCGAAGCCGAGGCCAAAGGGGTGTGTTGCCGCCGCCGAGGGGCCGTAAAGGTCCAAACACCCGGCATTGGCTCAACCCCCAGGATCCCCTTTTCCCCGGACACGGCTAAGCCGCGCACGGCTACACGCGGGAGGGTCCAACCCTCGTGTGCTCGGGTACGTGGTGTCGCAACACACCAAACGCCTGCTGACGCAGACGCCCCTGCGGGGTACTGTTACTTGGGTCTCCCCAAATGACACAAGTTTCGGGAGCTTCTCATACTGCTTCTGATTTTGGAGCTCCAAAAGGAGATCACCACTTGACATTCTCGACACCTTATATCCTGTACCGAAAACTTCGGTCAAGGACTTGGAAACAAGGAATGGTGAAATGGATCGCACTAGTTTGTCTGTCTTTTCTGAGTGAATCACGTGGAATCGAGGAAAGTTGTGGACTTGTCGTCCGAAAAATTGAAACAGATCTTCGGTGCGCCCTCGTTTCTGAGGGCGATCAGGAAGTTTGGGGAAGGAGTTTTCCATGAAGATGTATAAAAATTCGGCAACAGCGCCGACCGCCCACCACGGAGCCCAACGAGGGGACGCGGCAGAGCTTGCATGCAAGTCTGCACGACGCCAGTCGTACGCCGCCACTATAACCAAATATGGTGTACCCAAGGTTGGGTAGCCACACAGGGTTAACCCTTGCCGCCAAGGAGAAAGGAAGTAAACAGAAGAGAGAAGGAGACAGGAAAGGTGGAAAGTAAGGGAAAGACGAAGGTTGTAGGGAGAGAGAGACAGGAAAAGGCAACTGCCGATTTCCCCCGGGTGGGTCAGTCCGGGGGTGCCGTCTACGTGCAGCAGAGGCCAAAGAGGTGTGTTGCCTCCGCCGAGGGGCCTTAAAGGTCCGAACGCCCGGCATCAGCTCAACCTTAAATTTCCCCCTTTCCCCGGACACGGCTAAGCCGCGCACGGCTACACGCGGTAGGGTCCAACCCTCGTGTGCTCGGGTACGTGGTGTCGCAACATACCAAACGCCTGCTGATGTAGACGCCCCTGCGGGGGAACCGAAAGCCTAGGAATGACTGAACCATGAACTGCCAGCTTCTAGGTAATACTTAAGAAATGTATTATTAGATGGGCATCATTTATTATCTAAAGAATGCTTTGGAGGATCATTGTGCTTGTCATTATAAAACTGCGGCGGTTAGGACGATTGTTTGGCGACTACAGTCATGTGATTTAGAGTCCTGTTCATACATTCGCGAGGTCTATTTGGGACGCTGTATAATTCGGTAAGGGTCACACATACGCTCAACAGAAGCTCTCCTCCCTTTTTGTCTATTTATGTTTTTGGATGCAAAGGTGTCGATTTCAATTACATATATACATATTTATATAAAATTTTTGAACTATAAAACAGTGCATGCAACGATGTTTGCAGATGCGTCATTGACGTTCGATGAAGGAAACCCACATCGAAAATGATTTTTATCAATCTGCCCATATTTCTGGTATTTTCGTGCACGTGCGCGACATCCATGAATGTAAAATATTTCGCCGAACCGATGATGATGATAATGTGTGGTGTTTTATGGCCCAAGGGCCAGGTTTGACCGAAGAGCGCCATGACATGTGGTAATGTTGACGATGTATTGTGGATGACATGCACAATGAACTCATCATGGTAGATGTGATATGGCTGTAAAAGGGCCTAAAAAACTTACGCTGTAAGTGGAGTGGAATATATAGGTGGTAAAATAATGACGGTGACTAGTATGTATTGTGGGCTATGGCAGTGTACTTTCGTTAAAATATGATGCATTAAAACCATAGCACTGACACCAGAGCTTCAAGAGAGCCCTTGAATGCAGGGCTGTTAGTCGTGTGCTTAAAAGTTGCCTGGCCAGATGATTTTCAGGGTGTCCGTTTCGGCTAAAAACTCTAAGACTGTTTGCAGACTAAAAAGAGGTTCATCGCTAAGAAAGAATGCAGGGTGAAGGGGTAACTTCTCGCGATATGTAGCAGGGAAATACTTTTTCCTCTCTGTTTCTATTTCAAGGCACTGAATAAGAGCACGCAGGGCAGTGAGAGTATTGCCGCACTTAACACAAGTTGGAGGATGAATGAATGAATGTGTAGTTTTTATTGGAGCAAGGGCCAGGTATGGCCAAAGAGCGCCATGCAAGTGTTAGTGATTTCGCAGTGGAGTTATGAATTCTGTGAAGTTGATGTGACGTAGCTGTAAAGGGGCCTAAAATATAGTCACTCTAAAGTGCGCAAAATGTACGTGTAATAAAATTATGGCGATGACTTATGAAGTGTACTATGAACAATAAGACGCATTTAAAAAGAATGATATGATGTCTAAAAATATATCAGGTTATATAAGATATCCTAGAGCACTACTGCCTCCTAAGAGCCCTTCAAACACAAGGGCCTGGAGGCATGTGCCATCCAAAACAATTATCGCAGTGGCATCCTCTGAAGCGAGGATGCTCTACGAATTTAATGGGCTTATAACGCGTAGAACTACATCCTTTAAGAAGTCGAGAACTGCCTTGGTGTTAAAAAGCGGTTCCTTACCAATAAACATAGCCGGGTGTAGAGGGATGTTATAACGGTATGCAAGTGGAAAATGTTTCTTTCTTTCAGGTTCGGCTTTCCGACACTCCAAGAGGACATGGAGGACGGTCAGCCTCTAACCGCATCTACCACAGGTTGGAGGTTCACTTCCAGTAAGTAGAAAATTATGGGTACCAAATGTGTGTCCTATTCTTAGACGACAGAATAGGACATCTGTTCGGCGTGATCTTGTTGCAGAAGGCCAGAACCCTAATTGTGGCTTTATTACGTGCAGCTTATTAATTGTTTCCATGTCCCACGAGCGTTGCCAGTAGTTTCGCAGTTTCCTGCGCAAGAAGGGCCTCAGATCTGTTACAGGGACTGCAGTGGTAGGGTTAACAGAATACGATGCAATTGATGCGGCCATCTGGTCCGCCCGAACGTTACCTTCGATGCCCCTATGACCCGGCACCCAGCATATGATGACATGCTTGTTACATATATACGCTTTACATAGGACGGAATATAGTTCATTGATTACTGGATTTTTGTGCTTAGAAAATGATATTAAGGCCTTCACAGCACTTAGGGAGTCCGTTTATATAACTGATTTCTGGAGTTTTGATTTCTTTATATGCTTTACAGTCGACAACAGTGCGTAGGCCTCAGCCGTAAGGATACTAGTTTCCGGATGCAGTACATCGGATTCCGAGAAGAATGGACCCACAGCTGCATAGGACACCCCGTCGCGTGATTTCGATGCGTCTGTGTAGAACTCCGCGCAGGAGTACTTGCACTGGAGTTCCAGGAAATGCATTCGGATTTCGATATCTGGGGCTTCCTTTGTAACTTCTCGGAAAGATATATCGCATTGTATCATTTGCCACTCCCAAGGAGGTAGCAGCGTAGCTGGAGGCATTAGGCGAAGTTTGAGGATTGGGACATCCATTTCAACACTAAGCTCCCTCACACGAAGTGAAAAGGGCTGTCTTACAGAGGAACGATTACGAAAGAATGTATCATATGTCATATCATTAACGGTATTGAAACATGGATGTTGAGGATTGGAGTGGGTTTTCAGGAAATATGTTTGGCTGATGTATGTTCTTTGAAGATGGAGTGACCACTCATCAAACAACTTACAAACTACAACTTTCCATGGGACTTGTTCTGAAAGCGCCAGTGGCCAAGCGGATTCCTAAATGGTGAACCGGATCTAGCATCTTTAGCGCGCTCGTGGCTGCGGAATGATAAATCACGGCACCATAGCCCAATCGTGATCGAATGAGGCTTTTGTGAAGATTCTTTAAACATTTTCTGTCGCTGCTCCATGTTGTATAGGATAAAATTTTCAGTAAGTTCATTGTTTTTAAGCATTTCACCTTGAGATACTTTATGTGTGGAATAAATGTAAGTCTAGAGTCAAGTATGATACCTAAGAACTTGATGATATGTGGTGTTTAATGGCGCAAGGGCCAGGTGTGGCCAAAGAGCGCCATGACAAGTGGTGATGTTGACGATGTATTATGGAGATGTGACTTGGCTGTAAAGTGGCCTAAGAATAGTTGCTGTAAAGTGCATAAAATCTACGTGATATAAAATTATGGCGATGACTAATGACGAATACTGTGAACATTAAAATCCATCGTAAAAGAATGACATAGCATTGAAAATATATGAGATGGTAAAAATGGCTGGAGCACTGTTGCCTCGCCGGAACCCTTGAAACACAAGGGCCTAGAGGCACGTGCTATACGAAAGAGCTATCACAGTGGTATCCTCTGAAGAGAGGACCCGCTAAGAACATGTGGGGCTAATAACATGCAGGACAACATCTTTCAGGAAACTTAGGACTGCGTTAGTATCAAATAGCGGTTCTGGGCCGAGTAACATTGCGGGATGAACGGGGATCTGCTGCCGGTATGCTAGGGGAAAATGCTTCTTTCTCTCAGATTCGGCTGCCCGACACTCCAGGAGGACGTGGAGGACGGTCAGCCTCTCCCCGAATCTACCGCAGGTCGGAGGATCATTTTCATGGAGTAAAAAATTATGTGTGCCAAATGTGTGTCCTATTCTGAGGCGACAGAATAGGACATCTGTTCGCCGTGATTTTGTTACGGAGGGCCAAGAACCTAAACGTGGCTTTATCACGTGCAGTTCGTCATTTACTTCTGCGCCCCACTTACGTTGCCAGTGGTTTCGCAGTTTCCATTTTAAAAAAGGCTTCAGGTCTGTCACAGGGACCGAAGCAGTAGGATTAACTATATGCAATGAAATTGATGTGGCCATCTGGTCTGCTAGAACGTTACCCTCAATGCCCCTATGCCCGGGCACCCAGCATATAATGACATGCTGGTTAGACATGTATGCTCTACAGAGAATGGAATAGAGCTCGATTATTGCGGGGTTTCTGTGTTTACAGTGTGACTTCAGGGCTTTAACGACACTTAAGGAGTATGTAAATAAAATTGTTTTTTGAATATTTGATTTTCTGATATGTTTCACAGCCGACAATAGTGCATGGGCCTCAGCCGTAAATATACTTGTTTCAGGGTGCAGTACACCGGATTCCGAGAAGGACGGACCAATGGCTGCGTAGGACACCCCGGCATGCGACTTAGAAGCGTCTGTGTAAAACTCTGTGCACGAGTACTTGTATTGGAGCTCCAAGAAATGCATTTTGATATGTGTCTCTGGCGCATGTTTAGTGACCTCTACAAAGGATGTGTCACACTCTATCAGCTGCCACACCCAGGGCGGTACTAGCTTAGATGGAGGCATTAGGCGTTGTTCGAGAACTGGGACATCCATTTCCGTGCTAAGTTCTCTTGCACGCAGTGAGAAAGGAAGTCTCATAGAGGGTCTGTTATGAAAAAGTGTTTGACACGTCAAGTCGTTAGCGATTGTGAAACACGGATGTTCCTTATTAGAGCGAACCTTGAGAAAATACGTTAAGCTGATGTTTGTTCTCTGAAGATGGAATGACCACTCACCTGACTCTAAATATAGGCTTTCAACAGGGCTTGTCCTAAATGCGCCAGTGGCCAGACGGATACCCAGATGGTGAACGGGGTCTAACATCTTAAGTGCGCTCGGTGCGGCAGAGTGATATACTACGGCACCATAATCTAACCGTGATCGAACTAGGCTCTTGTAAATATTCAATAAACACTGTCTGTCGCTACCCCACGTTGTGTGGGATAGGATTTTAAGTAAGTTAATTGTTCTAAGACATTTTTCTTTAAGATGTTTTATGTGAGGTATGAAAGTGAGCCTGGAGTCAAGAATAACACCAAGGAATTTGTGTTCTTTGTTGACAGGGATTTGTGGTCCACCCAGTTCTACACAAGGATCTGGGACCAGGCCTCTTTCTCTTGAAGAGAACACAAGAAGTTTTGTGGGGGTTGACCTTAAATCCGTTTTCGTCTGCCCACTTGGAAACCTTGTTCAAGCCCTGCTGTACCTGTCTTTCGCATACTGTGAGGTTGCAGGATTTGAAGCCTATTTGTATATCGTCTACGTATACGGAATAAAAAATGGCAGGTGGTAGTGAAGCACGTAGCGTGTTCATCTTAACGATAAAGAGAGTGCAGCTGAGCACGCCTCCCTGGGGTACACCAGTTTCCTGCGTAAAGGGACGTGACAGTGCATTGTGCGACTTTTACTCGGAAGGTACGATTTGACAAATAGCTTTCAATTGTGTTCAGCATATTTCCACGGATGCCAATTTCCGACAGGTCTCGCAAGATACCGTAACGCCATGCCGTGTCATATGCCTTCTCCATATCGAGGAATATCGATAGGAAAGACTGTTTATGTATAAAGGCATCGCGGATATTTCCTTCCATGCGCACAAGATGATCGGTCGTCGACCGCCCTTCTCGGAATCCACACTGATAAGGATCGAGCATATTGTTGACCTCGAGGAAATGTATAAGTCTGCGATTTACCATTTTTTCAAAAAGCTTACACAGACAATTAGTTAGAGCTATCGGACGGTAACTTGCCGCCAAGGAAGGGTCTTTTCCGTGCTTCAGAACAGGGACTACAATCGCTTCTTTCCATGTGGATGGGAGGTATCCGGAAGCCCAAATAGTGTTGAATCGTGTAAGTAGTGTAACTTGTGTGTCAGTATGTAGATTTCTGATCATGTCATACATGACTCTGTCAGGTCCCGGTGCAGTGCATTTGCATGTGTTCAAGGTAGCTTTCAACTCGGCAATACTGAAAGGCCGGTTATACGGTTCATTCTGCCTGGATTTTCGTATGATTGGCTTACGTTCTATTATTTCTTTATGTTTAGGAAAGGACTGGGAATAATTGATTGAGCTCGACACACGCTCAAAGTGCTCCCCAAGTGAATCTGCCTGGTCTTGCAGAGTTTCGCCTTGTGTGTTTACCAAAGGGAGGGAGAATGTTTGTCGACCTCTTATCCTACTAACCCTGTTCCAGACTTTCGCCTCATCTGTGTACGAGTTGATGCCCGATAAAAAGTTCTGCCAGCTTTCTCTTCTAGCCTGTCGGCGGGTTCGCCTGCCTTCGGATTTTACTTTTTTAAAGTTGATAAGATTTTCTGCAGTGGGAGAAGCGCGTAGCAAACCCCACGCTTTGTTCTGTTTTTTACGCGCGATCCTACAATCGTCGGTCCACCACGGGACGCGCCGTTTGCACGAGAGGCCATTTACTTGTGAAATGCATTTAGATGCGGCATCTATTATAAAGGCTGTAAAATACTCCACAGCAGCATCAATTTCTAACGAGGAGATGTTATGCCATGCGATACCAGTAAGAGTTCGAAATTTGTCCCAATCAGCTGTCTCAATCTTCCACCGAGGTGCCTGTGGTGGATATTCGTTTTCTTGAGGTGTTCTTAGTAGTATGGGGAAATGATCGCTTCCGTAAGGGTTCTTTGTAATTTCCCATTCAAGTTCAGGCAGAATAGAAGGAGAAACTATGCTGAGATCGATTGAAGAAAAGGTTCTGTTTGCTAGAGAGTAATATGTGGGTTCCTTCTTATTCAAAAGGCACGCACCACAAGAAAAAAGGAACTGTTCAACAAGACGACCTCGCGCATCTATACGAGAGTCGCCCCACAGGGAGCTGTGCGCATTGAAGTCGCCAAGAGCAACATAGGGTTCTGGCAGTTCATCTATAAAGGACTGAAATTCATGTTTAGTTAATTTGTAATGCGGTGGTATATAAAGCGAGCAAATGATGATGTGTGTTATTTTGTGGCGCAAGGGCCAGGTTTGGCCAAAGAGCGCCATGACAAGTGGTAGCGTTAACCATGTATTATGAAAGATGTGACTTGGCTGTAAAGTGGCCTAAAAATAGTCGCTGTAAAGTGCGTAAAATCTACGTTCTATAAAATTATGGCGATGACTATGAACATTAAAATCCATCGTAAAAGAATGATGCATTGTTTAAAATATGCGAGATGTTAAATTGGTTACAGCACTGCTGCCTCACCCGAGCCCTTGAACCACAAGGGCCTAGAGGCATGTGCTATTCAAAATAACTATCGCAGCGGCATCCTCTGGAGAGAGGAAGCGCTACGAACGTGTGGGGCTAATAACATGCAACACAACATCTTTCAAAAAACCTAGGACGGCGCTGGTGTCAAAGAGTGGTTCTGGACCTAGTAACATAACAGGATGAAGGGGGATGTGGTGGCGGTATGCTAAGAGAAAATGTTTTTTTCTTTCGGATTCGGCTTCCCGACACTCCAGTAGGACGTGGAGGACGGTCAGCCTTTCCCCGCATCTACCACAGGTTGGAGGCTCGTTTCCCGTGAGCAAAAAGTTATGTGTGCCAAAAGTGTGTCCTATTCTTAGACGGCAGAATAGGACATCTGTCCGGCGGGATTTTGTTACAGGAGGCCAGAAACCTAATTGTGGCTTTATTACATGCAGTTTATTATTTATTTCTTCGTCCCACATGCGTTGCCAGTGATTTCGTAGTTTCCTTCTTAAGAAAGGCTTCAGGTCTGTGACAGGGACCGAAGCAGTAGACTTAACTGCATGCAATGAGATCGATGTGGCCATCTGGTCGGCTAGAACGTTTCCCTCGATGCCCCTATGTCCAGGCACCCAGCATATGATCACATGTTGGTTAGATATATATGATTTGCACAGTGCGGAGTAGAATTCATTAAATACTGGATTTTTGTGATTTCGGAAAGACATCAAGGCCTTCACAACACTGAGGGAGTCCGTATATATAACTGATTTCGGGAGTTGTGATTTATTTATATGTTTTACGGCCGACAGGAGTGCGTAGGCTTCAGCCGTAAAGATGCTAGTTTCCGGATGCAGTACGTCGGATTCCGAGAAGGATGGACCGACGGCTGCATAGGACACCCCGTCGTGTGACTTTGATGCGTCTGTGTAGAACTCCGTGCAGGAGTACTTGTGCTGGAGTTCCCGGAAACGCATTAGGATTTCAATCTCTGGAGCATGCTTTGTGACTTCCACGAAAGATATATCACATTGTATGAGCTGCCACTCCCAAGGAGGTAGCAGCTTGGCTGGATGCATTAGGCGAAGCTCGAGGAGTGGAACGTGCATTTCTTCACTAAGCTCCCTCACACGCAGCGAGAAAGGCTGTCTTACGGAGGGACGATTGCGAAAGAGTGTAGCATATGTCATGTCATTAATGGTATTACAACAGGGATGCTGAGGATTTGAGTGGACTTTCAGAAAATATGTATGGCTGATGTATGTTCTCTGCAGATGAAGTGACCACTCATTTGATTCTACATATAAACTTTGTATGGGACTCGTTCTGAAAGCGCCAGTGGCCAGTCGGATTCCTAGATGGTGCACAGGGTCTAGCATCTTTAGTGCGCTCGGGGCGGCAGAGTGATAAATCACGGCACCATAGTCTAGTCACGATCGAATGTGGCTTTTATATAGATTCATTAAACACTTCCTGTCACTACCCCACGTAGTCTGGGACAGAAGTTTCATTATGTTCATTGTTTTCAGACATTTTTCTTTAAGATGTTTAATGTGGGGGACGAAAGTGAGTCTGTAGTCAAGTATGACACCTAGAAATTTGTGTTCTTTGTTTACAGGTATCTGTTGTCCACGCAGTTCTATGCAAGGATCTGGGATAAGTCCTCTCTTTCTTGTAAAAAGAACACATGAGCTTTTGTTAGGATTGAAATTAAACCCATTCTTGTCTGCCCACATTGACACTTTGTTCAGGCCATGCTGTACCTGTCTCTCGCAGACTGCGAGGTTACAGGATTTGAAAGCTATTTGAATGTCGTCCACGTAGACAGAGTAAAAGATGGCGGGTGGTAGTGAAGCACGAAACGTGTTCATCTTCACGATAAATAGCGTGCAGCTGAGCACGCCTCCTTGGGGTACACCCGTTTCTTGCGTAAAAGGACGTGAGAGTGCATTGCCGACTTTTACCCGGAAGGTACGATTTGACAGATAGCTTTTTATTATATTAAACATATTACCGTGGATGCCCATTTCTGACATGTCTCTTAAGATTCCGTAACGCCACGTTGTGTCATACGCCTTTTCCATATCGAGAAATATCGATAGGAAGAACTGTTTATGTATAAATGCATCCCGGATATTCCCTTCAACACGCACGAGATGATCGGTTGTGGAGCGCCCTTCTCGGAAGCCGCACTGATGGGGATCAAGGATTTTGCTCAGTTCAAGGAAATGAATGAGTCGCCGATTTATCATTTTTTCGAACACCTTACAAATGCAACTTGTGAGGGCTATCGGGCGGTAACTTGCCACTGAGGAAGGGTCTTTGCCTTGTTTCAAAACAGGGACTACAATGGCTTCCTTCCAGGCGGTTGGAAGGTACCCTGCATCCCAGATGGTGTTGAAAAGTGTGAGTAGTGTAAGTTGCGTGTCATTGTGTAAGTTTTTGAGCATTTCATACATGATTCTATCAGATCCTGGTGCGGAACTCTTGCATGCGCTCAAGGCAGCTTTCAACTCGGCAGCACTAAAAGGGGAATTGTACGGTTAATTCTGTCGGCATTTATTGATGAGTGGCTTGCATTCTTCTATTTGTTTATATTTTAGGAAGGATTGCGAATAATGTTTTGAACTTGACACACTCTCAAAGTGCTCCCCAAGTGAGTCTGCCTGATGTTGCAGCGTATCACCCTGTGTGTTTACCAGAGGGAGTGAATATGTTTGTCTCCCTCTAATCCTATTTACTCTGTTCCAGGCTTTGGCCTCATCCCTAAACGAGTTAATACTTGATAAAAACTTGTGCCAGCTTTCTCTTCTGGCCTGTCGGCGGGTTCGCCTGCCTTGAGACTTTATTTTTTTAAAGTTCATAAGATTCTCTGCAGTGGGAGAAGCGCGTAGCAACCCCCACGCCTTGTTCTGATTCTTACGGGCGATCCTACATTCGCTGTTCCACCACGGCACACGTCGTTTGCATGCCAGACCGCTCACTTCCGATATGCATTTTGATGCGGCATCTATTATGAATGATGTAAGTTATTCCACAGCAGCATCAATTTCTAAAGAAGACATGTCGGCCCATGAGATGTTAGTGAGAGTTCGAAATTTCTCCCAGTCGGCTGTGTCTATCTTCCACCTAGGAGCTTGCGGAGGATATTCGTTTTCTTTAGATGTTCTTATCAGTATTGGGAAGTGGTCGCTCCCGTAAGGATTGTTCGTTACTTCCCATTCGAGTTCGGGCAGTATGGACGGGGAAACTATGCTAAGATCTATTGAAGAAAAGGTTCTGCTTGCTAGGGAGTAATACGTGGGTTCCTTCTTATTCAGTAAGCACGCACCTGAAGAAAAGAGAAACTGTTCAACGAGACGACCTCGCGCGTCTGTACGAGAGTCGCCCCACAGGGAGCTGTGCGCATTGAAATCGCCGAGAACAACATAAGGTTCTGGCAATTGATCTATATAGGATTGAAATTCTTGTTTCGTTAATTTGTAATGTGGGGGTATGTAAAGAGAGCTAATGGTGATGAGTTTGTTTAGGAGAACAGCTCGAACAGCCACTGCTTCGAGAGGCGTTTGTAGCTGTAAAAGTTGACACGCAATGCTCTTGTGGATAACAATGGCGACACCGCCCGATGATGCAACAGCATCATCGCGATCTTTGCTAAAAGTTATGTACTGTAGGAGAACGTTTGTGTGTTTGGATTTTAAGTGTGTTTCCTGTAAACACAGCACATTTGGATTGTGTTGGTGGATTAGTTCTTGTACATCATCAAGGTTTCTAAGGAGACCTCTGACGTTCCATTGTATGATTTTTGTATCCATATTTAATGTAAATTAGTGCTGTGTGTACGGAAATGGAAAGATGCCTTAGGTTACAGAGCCCTTTCGAGGCCCTGTAATAGGTGTTTTGTTCTTTCTGAAGCGTTCGAGCGATTCTCGACGCTCCTTAGGCGTTTGGTGCGCCTTGGGGACAGGTGTAGTGTCCATTGCCTCTTGTGAGGCTCCGGACACGTGCTCTTGCGAGCGAGAGGTTTTCAGGGGTAGTCCCGCCTTGGAGGGCAAGACCCCTGCGCTCACCAGCCCGGAGGTCGATGGGGCTCCCTGAGGGATTTGGCTGTGCTGGCCGTTGCCAGCGCTGGAGGGGCCCTCGCAGGTTGGGGCAGCCTCGGCTACGCCCACCTTCGGGGTCGATGGCTCCGTCTGCTCGGTTGGCGGAGCAGCTCTAGCTGCAACCACCGTGGGGGCAGATGGCGTGACTGCCGACTCACTGACTGTGGGTCGGACAGCCGCCGGAGGCCGTTGTGACGCTGCCCCCTGACGCACCACATCGGCAAAGGTTTTCTTTGGCAGGTATGCTACCCGCCTTCGTGCCTCTTTGAACGATATATTCTCTTTTACTTTTATAGTCACAATTTCTTTTTCCTTCTTCCAGGAGGGGCACGACCGCGAGTACGCGGCGTGGTCCCCGTCACAGTTTACACAGTGTAGAGAGTTCTTACATGCTTCAGTGGCGTGTTCAAGGGCACTGCATTTGGCGCATGTTTGGCGGCCTCGGCAGCTCTGCGAGCTGTGGCCAAAACGTTGGCATTTGAAACATCTCAAGGGATTCGGCACATACGGTCTTATACGAAGCTTGATGTACCCGGCCTCGATTGACTCGGGCAGGACACTGGAGTTGAAGGTGAGTATTAGGTGTTTGGTCGCAATTTCTTTTCCGTCTCGCCTTATCTTGATTCTTCTGACATTTATGACATTCTGTTCGCTGAAGCCCTCCAAGAGCTCAGCCTCAGTCTGCTCCAATAAATCATCATCGGAGACTACGCCACGGGTGGTATTCATGGTACGATGAGGAGTTACTGTTACTTTGGCGTCACCAAATGAAACTAGATTGGGTAGATTTTCATATTGTTTCTGGTTGCGGAGCTCCAAAAGGAGATCGCCGCTTGCCATCCTGGATGCTTTATAACCTGTACCAAAAACTTGGGTAAGAGACTTGGACACGAGGAATGGAGAGATTGTTCGCACGGGTTTGCCTGGTGTTTCAGAGTGCACTACATGGAAACGAGGAAAAGTTTCTTTTTGGCGGGCAAAAAATTCAAAGACATCATCGGTGCGCCCCCTCTTGAGGGAGCGATCGGGTAATGGGGGGAAAGAAGAAGCCATAAGAGATTGTAATTTCGGCAGTAAAGCCAGCCACCCACCGTGGAGTCCTACAAGGGGACGCTGCAGGATCCGTAAAACACGGCCTGCAAACGCCAGCAGTACGTTACCACTATAACCAAATACGAAATAACCTAGGTTGGCTATTCACACAAGGTTAACCCTTGCTGCCAGGAAAAATTGGAAGTAAGTGGAAGCTAGGAGAAGACAGGAAAGATAAAAAGTGAGAGAAAGACGAAGATGAGAGGGAGAGAGAGACAGGAAAAGGCAACTACCGATTTCCCCCGGGTGGGTCAGTCCGGGGGTGCCGTCTATGTGAAGCAGAGGCCAAAGAGGCGTGTTGCCTCCGCCGGGGGGCCTTAAAGGTCCAAACACCCGGCATCGGCTCAACCTCCAGGATCCCCCTTTCCCCAGACACGGCTAAGCCGCGCACGGCGACACGCGGGAGGGTCCAACCCTCGTGTGCTCGGGTACGTGGTGTCGCAACACACCAAACGCCTGCTGACGCAGAAAGCGAGCAAATAGTGATGAGTTTATTTAGCAGAACAGCTCGCACCGCCACTGCTTCAAGGGGCGTTCGAAGCTGTAAAGGTTGACATGCTATACTTTTATGAGTGAGAATCGCAACACCACCCGATGATGCGATGGCATCATCGCGATCTTTGCGAAACGTAACATACGTACGGAGAAAGTTTGCGTGTCTGAATTTTAAATGTGTTTCCTGTAAACACAGCACTTTTGGATTATGTTTGTGGATGAGTTCTTGCAAATCATCAAGGTTTGTAAGGAGACCTCTAATGTTCCATTGAATGATTTGTGTATCCATATTTAAAATAAATTGGTGCTGTGTTTACGGAAACGGACGGGATGCCTTAGATTACAGAACCCTTTCGAGGCCCTGTAATAGGGGTTTTGTTCTTTCTGGAGCGTTCGAGGGAGCCTCGCCGCTCCGTAGGCGCTTGGTGTGCCTTGAGGATGGGTGTAGTGTCCATTGCCTCTTGTGAGGCGCCGGACACGTGCTCTTGCGAGCGGGAAGTTTTCAGAGGGAGTCCCGCCTTGGAGGGCAAGACACCTGCGCCCACCAGTCCGGAGGTCGATGGGGCTCCCAGAGGGATTTGGCTACGCCGGCCGTTGCCAGCGCAGGAAGGGACCTGGAAGGTTGAGGCAGCCTCGGCTGCGCCCACCTTCGGGGTCGATGGTTCCTTCTCAGTTGACGGAGCAGCGCTAGCTGCAACCGTCGCGGGGGCAGATGGCGTGACTGCCGACTCACTGCTGGTGGGTCGGACAGCCGCCGGAGGCCGTTGTGACGCTGCCCCCTGACGCGCCACTTCGGCAAAGCTTTTCTTTGGCAGGTATGCTACCCGCCTTCGTGCCTCTTTGAACGATATATTCTCTTTTACTTTTATGGTTACAATTTCTTTTTCCTTCTTCCAGGAGGGGCACGACCGTGAGTACGCGGCGTGATCCCCATCACACTTTACACAATGGAGAGAGTTATTACATGCTTCAGTGGCGTGTTCAAGGGCACTACATTTCGCACATGTTTGGCGGCCTCGGCAGCTCTGCGAGCTGTGGCCGAAACGCTGGCATTTGAAACATCTCAAGGGATTTGGCACATATGGTCTGACACGAAGCTTGATGTACCCAGCCTCGATTGACTGGGGCAGGACACTTGAATTGAAGGTGAGTATTATGTGTTTGGTCGCAATTTCTTTGCCGTCTCGCCTCATCTTGATTCTTTCGACATTTATGACATTTTGTTCACTGAAGCCCTCCAACAGTTCAGCCTCAGTGAGCTCCTGCAAATCATCGTCGGAGACAACGCCGTGGGAGGTATTCATCGTGCGGTGCGGGGTTACTACTACTTGGGTCTCACCAAATGATACTAGTTTAGGCAGTTTCTCAAATTGTTTCAGGTCGCGGAGCTCCAAGAGGAGGTCACCGCTAGCCATCCTCGACACCTTATATCCTGGGCCAAAAACTTCGGTAAGAGACTTAGACACAAGGAACGGGGAGATTGTTCGAACTTGTTTAGCTGGTTTTTCTGCGTGGATGACATGAAAACGAGGGAAATTGTGGACTTGGCGTCCGAAAAATTGAAAGACCTCTTCGGTGCGCCCTCGTTTCTGAGGCCGATCAGGGATTTTAGGAAAAGCGTTTTCCATAAGTACAGTTGGGTTTTCGGCCGCGATGCCAACCACCCACTATGGAGCCCAACAGGGGGACGTCACAGGAGCTCCTGCTATAGAAACCCTGCCAACGCCAGCCGTACATCGCTGCTATAACCAAATACAGCATAACCAAGGCTGGCCAGCTACACAAGGTTAACCCTTGCCGCCGGGAAACTAGGAAGTGAGGAGAAGTGATGAGAAGACAGGAAAGATGAAAAAGGCGAGAGAGAAAGACGAAGATTGGAGAGAAGGACAGGAAAAGGCGACTGCCGATTTCCCCCAGGTGGGTCAGTCCGAGGGTGCCGTCTATGTGAAGCCGAGGCCGAAGAGGTGTGTTGCCTCCGCCGGGGGGCCGTAATGGTCCAAACACCCACCTTCGGCTCAACCCCTAGGATCCCCTTTTCCCCAGACACGGCTAAGCCACGCACGGCTACACGCGGGAGGGTCCAACCCTCGTGTGCTCGGGTACGTGGTGTCGCAACACACCAAACGCCTGCGGACGCAGACGCCCCTGCGGGGATGGTCGGTTGTAGATCGCCCTTCCCTGAAGCCACATTGAAGTGGGTCAAGCATATTGGTAGACTCTAGAAAATGTTCGAGGCGGCGATTGATCATTTTTTCAAAAAGCTTGCAAAGACAGCTCGTAAGCGCTATAGGACGGTAGCTGGTCAGCAGTGATGTATCTTTATCGTGCTTCAAAACAGGGATAATAATAGCTTCTTTCCATTTAGATGGGAGGTACCCGGCAGCCCATATAGCATTGAAAAGTGCGAGTAGCGTTATTTGAGCATCATTGTGGAGATGTTTAAGCATATCGTACATGATCCTGTCAGGGCCAGGTGCGGAGCTCTGACATGCAGTCAAAGCAGCTGTCAATTCGGCAATGTTAAAAGGCTGGTTATACAATTCGTTCTGTCTGCATTTGCGGTTGATGGCCTCACGTTCTGCTGTTTGTTTTTGCTTTAGGTATGCCTTGGAATAATTATTTGAGCTGGAAATCCGCTCAAAATGTTCCCCGAGTGCGTCAGCTTGATCTTCTAAGCTATTGCCTTCATCGTTTACTAGGGGCAACGGATGAATTTCTTGTCCCTTTAGCCTTCTAAGCCCGTCCCACACTTTAGCCTCTTGAATGTATGAATTTATATCTGAAAGCAACCTCTGCCAGCTTGCCCTCTTTGCCTGTCTTCGCGTTCGTCTTCCCTGGGATTTAATCTGTTTAAATTCTACTATATTTTCGGCAGTAGGGCATTCGCGTAGTTTGCCCCAGGCTTTATTCTGTCTCATCCGTGCCTTTCTGCAATCGTTATTCCACCAGGGGACCCGTCTTTTCAATGACGTGCCGTTTGTCTGAGGGATGAATTTCTCTGCTGCATCAATGATAAAAGCGGTAAAATATGATACAGCATGATCTATGCTAAAATCACTTATAAAATCTGGTAATATGTAGGTGGATTCTTTAAAGCATTCCCAATTAGCCTCCGCTCGTTTCCAGCGAGGAACAGGCGGAGGGGAGTCATGTTGTGTTACTAGGTTTAGAGTTAATGGGAAGTGATCACTTCCAAATGGATATTTAATTACAGACTATTCTAAATCAGGGAAGTTAGAACCAGAACCTATAGACAGGTCTATTGAGGAGTATAAATTATGCTGTGGATTGTAGTAGGTCGGTCCTTTCTTATTAAAGAGGCACGAGCTGGAGTTTAAAAGGAAATTTTCAATGAGTCGACCTCTCGCGTCGCATCGTGAGTCTCCCCACATCGTGTTATGAGCGTTAAAATCTCCCACGAGTATGTAAGGCTCGGGGAGCTGGTCAATGAGGTTATAAAAGTCTGTTTTTTCGAGACGTTGCTTTGGCGGTATATAAATGGAACACACTGTTACTAATTTGTGAAAAAGAATGGCCCGAACTGACACTGCCTCGAGGGGCGTGTTAAGGGCGACGGGTCGGCAAGCGACAGATCTGTGGGCTACTATTGCTACACCGCCAGAGGCGGTAGCCTCGTCGCGGTCATTCCGAAAGATAGAGTAATTACGAAGGTAATTAGTGTTTGGAGGTTTCAGATGTGTCTCTTGAACACACAGCAACCTTGGATTATGTTTGTGTAACAGTTCGTTAATGTCGTCGAGGTTACGTAAAAGTCCTCGTACATTCCACTGTAGTATTTGTGTTTCCATTATGATAAGTGTGTTGGGTGCTGTGTGTTTAAGAGAGAAGAGTTAGCTCACGGGCGCTTTTCAGGCGCCGTGACGGGAGTTTTGTCTCTTTTGGAGTGGTTGAGAGTGCCTCGCCGCTCCTTAGGCGCTGGCGGCGCCGTCTTGCTGGTTGTTGTGTCCATCGCCTCTTGCGAGGCGCTGGACAGGCGCTCTTCCGAGCGCTTTGTTTGACGTGAAGGCCTCGGCACGTTGGACGAGGCCTTTGAGGTCACCTGCACGGAGGTAGATGGCCCCTTCTCCTGGGTTGGCGTAGCAGCGTTAGCTGCAGGCGCCGAGGGGGCGGATGGCGTCACTGCCGCCTCACTGGGTGTGGGTCGGACAGTCGCCGAAGACCGTTGTGGCGCTGCCCCCTGACGCGCCACATTGGCAAAGGTGTGCTTTGGCAGGAAGGATACCCGCCTGCGTGCCTCTTTGAAACTTATGTTTTCTTTTACTTTAATTGTAACTATTTCCTTTTCTTTCTTCCACGATGGGCACGACCGCGAGTATGCAGCGTGCTCCCCTTCACAGTTAACACAATGGAGAGAGTTTTCATAAGTTTCAGAGGTGTGCTCATGAGCACTGCATTTCGCGCAGGTTTGGCGGCCTCGACAGCCCTGTGAACTGTGACCGAAACGCTGGCATTTGAAGCAGCGCAGGGGATTTGGAACATATGGGCGAACACGGAGCTTGATATAGCCGGCCTCGATGGACTCGGGCAGAACACTTGTGCCAAAAGTAAGTATCAGGTGTTTGGTCTGAATTTCCTTATTGTCACGCCTCATCTTAATTGGCTTAACATGGATGACGTTCTGCTCACTGAAGCCCTCCAAGAGCTCAGCCTCAGTCAGCTCCAAGAGATCATCATCGGAGACTACGCCACGGCTGGTATTCATTGTACGATGCGGTGTTACTGTTACTTTGGCGTCGCCAAATGATACTAGTTTGGGTAGCTTTTCGTATTGCTTCAGGTTGCGGAGCTCCAAGAGGAGATCGCCGCTTGCCATTCTGGATGCTTTGTAACCGGTACCAGAAACTTGGGTCAGAGACTTGGACACGAGGAATGGTGAGATTGTTCGAACGGGTTTGTTTGGTGTTTCAGAGTGGACTGCATGGAATCGAGGAAAAATTTCTTTTTGACGGGCAAAAAACTCTAAGACATCATCGGTGCGCCCCCTCTTCAGGGAGCGATCAGGCAGTGGGGGGAAAGAAGAAGCCATAAGAGATTGTAATTTCGGCAGTAACGGCAGCCACCCACCGTGGAGTCCTACAAGGGGACGCTGCAGGGCCTGTGAAACACGGCCTGCAAACGCCAGCTGTACATTACCACTATAACCAAATATGAAATAACCTAGGTTGGCTATTCACACAAGGTTAACCCTTGCCGCCGTGGAGACAGGAAGTAACTGGAAGAGAGAAGAAGACAGGAAAGATCAAAAAGTGAGAGATAAACACGAAGGTTTGAGGAGAGAGAGAGACAGGAAGAGGCGACTGCCGATTTCCCCCGGGTGGGTCAGTCCGGGGGTGCCGTCTACGTGAAGCAGAGGCCAAAGAGGTGTGTTGCCTCCGCCGGGGGGCCTTAAAGGTCCAAAAACCCAGCATCGGCTCAACCCCCTGGATCCCCCTTTCCCCGGACACGGCAAAGCCACGCACGGCTACACGTGGGAGGGTCCAACCCTCGTGTGCTCGGGTACGTGGTGTCGCCACACACCTAACGCCTGCTGACGCAGACGCCCCTGTTTGGGAGTTGGAGGATTGCCCCCAGTCAAGAGATGAGAGTGGGTGCCGTATGTGTGGCCTATCCTTAATCGGCAAAGAAGTACCTCCTTGTACCTTGCTATTTTCTCATTTATCCAGTTCCCCAGTTTTGGTTTTATTATGTGAAGCTTATTCATTGCTTTTTTATCCCATTGGCCTTGCCAATGATTCCGCAATTTACTGTGTAGAAAAGGCTTTAGGTCTGTGGCAGAGATGGGGATATTTGAATCTGCATCGCTAAAAGTTACTCACCCCGCGCTTTCGTCAGCAGCTTCGTTGCCTGTTATACCTTTGTGACTAGGTACCCAGCATATCACAATCACTTGATTGCACATTACATAGGGAGCACAACAGACTGTACAGCTCACTAAAAACTGAGTTTTTATATTTTCTTGGTCTAAGTAGGGCTCTGACTACACTTAATGAGTCTGTAAATACAATAGCCCTAGCAAGTTTTGTGAGCCTTATGTTTTCAACAGCCGAGCGTATAGCGTAGGCTTCAGCTGTAAATATACTTGTGTGTGGATTTAGTGCTCCGGATATTGAAAATGAAGGTCCCAGAGCTGCGTAGGAAACTCCTTTAGAGGACTTGGAAGCGTCTGTATAATATTCATTACAGGAGTACTTCTCCTGAAGTTCGCGAAAATGGAATTGTATATGTGCTTCTGGTGCCCTCTTAGATATTTCTACAAAAGAGACGTCGCATTCAATGTTCTGCCATTCCCATGGTGGAAGCAGGCGAGTGGGTGCCATTAGGACATTCTCTGGGACTAAGACGCCTGTTTCTTCTGCCAGTGTTGTCAAACGAACACTCAGCGGAGCTCTAATAGCTGGGCGGTTACGAAATAATCTGGCTGTAGACACTTCATGAATAGATGAGTGACATGGATGGTGCACGTCTGATTTGACCTTGAGAGCATAAGAAAAAGTTAAATATGTCCTTTGGAGATGTAATGACCATTCATTACTCTCCACATACAGGCTTTCTACGGGACTTGTCCTAAAAGCGCCTGTAGCCAGGTGTATACCCAAGTGGTGAATGGGATCTAGCATATTTAAAGCATTGGGCGCAGCAGAGCTATATACTATTGCTCCATAGTCGAGGCGGGACCGTATAAGGCTTTTGTAGAGGCTAAAAAGGCATCTCCTGTCACTTCCCCAAGATGTGCGGTACAAGAGCTTTAGTAAATTCATTGTCTTCAGACATCTCGCTCTCAGATACCTAAGGTGAGGGACAAATGTTAGTTTCGAGTCTAAGATGATTCCTAAAAATTTATGTTCGTGGCTGACAGATAGCTGTTGTCCATTAAGGTGGATAGCAGGGTCAGGAAATATACCTCTTTTTTTAGAGAATTGAAGGCACGTGGTCTTTTCGGGGTTTAACTTGAATCCATTCTCGTCAGCCCACTTAGATATTTTGTTTAGGCCAAGCTGTACATGTCGCTCACAGATAGAAATATTACATGATTTAAATCCTATCTGTACGTCATACACACACAATGAACAAAACATTGTTCGTGGTATGACGCTATAGAGGGAATTCATTTGTACTATGAATAGCGTGCAGCTCAGCACACCACCTTGTGGCACACCTGTTTCCTGTGTAAATTGACGAGACAACACTTGACCAACCCTCACACGGAACGTACTATTAGAAAGGTAGCTTTGGATCAGGTTCAGCAGATTGCCTCTGACACCCATACCAGCCAGATCACGAAGAATTCCGAAACGCCAGGCTGTGTCGTATGCCTTTTCCATGTCTAAAAATACCGCTAATAAAAACTGCTTGTGCACGAAGGCATCTTGGATATTCGCCTCCATGCGGACAAGGTGATCTGTCGTACATCTACCCTCCCTAAAACCACACTGCAAGGGGTCTAGTAGTGTGTTGCTTTCAAGATAATGAAGTAGGCGTCTGTTTACCATTTTCGCAAAGAGTTTGCATAGGCAGCTTGTCAGGGCAATAGGCCTGTAGCTGCTGACCGAAGTTGAATCCTTGCCCTCTTTGAGAATAGGAATTACGACTGCTTGCTTCCAGGCAGATGGAATATACCTGGCGGAGAATATGGAATTATAAAGTGATAGTAGGCTTTTATGTGTTTCGGCGTGTAGGTATTCGATCATCTCATAAACTATTCGATCGCCCCCGGGAGCTGACTTATTGCAACAGTTCCGCGCAGCCTGAAATTCCGCCATGTTAAATGGCCGGTTGTAAGGTTCATTTTTATTTCCTTTCTGATTCAGAGGCTGCCGTTCCGCTTGTCGCTTGTATCATAGAAATGTATCTGAGTACTGAGATGAACTCGAGATGTACTGAAAATGTGCTCCTGGCGAATCAGCCTGGTCCTCAATAGTGTCTCCTTGGGTGTTTACCAAAGGTTGAGGATGAGTTTCGCGGCCTTTTATTCTGTTGACCCTATTCCAGGCTTTCCGCTCGTCTGTATATGAATTGATGCTACTAATTTATTTTTGCCAACTTTCCCGTTTGGCCCGTCGGGGTGTTCTTCTGCCTAGTGACTTTATTTTCTTGAAATTGATGAGATTCTCGGCAGTTGGAGATTCGTGAAGGTGACTCCACGCCTTATTTTGATTCTTACGAGCTTCTTTGCACTCCGCATTCCACCAGGGAACACGTCGTTTGAAGGGCGATCTACTTGATTCAGGGATGCATAGTGACGCCGCATCAACAATAAATGCTGTCAGATATACCACGGCGTCATCAATAGAAAGTGGAGAGATGTCTTCCCAAATCATGCGGGTGAGTTCTTTGTAACGCTTCCAGTCGGCTGACTCAATTTTCCAGTGGTGGACGCATGGAGAGCATTCATCACGTTTTGTTGATTTTATTACAATTGGAAAATGGTCGCTGCCATATGGATTTTTAAGCACGTTCCACTCTAGATACGGTACGAGTATACCACATGCAATACTTAAATCTATCGATGAAAATGTTTTGTTTGCCACGCTATAGAACGTAGGCTCTTTATTATTTAGTAAGCATGCACCTGTAGTGAAGAGGAGGCTTTCTACTAAGCGTCCCCTGGCATCACAATGACAACCTCCCCAAAGAGTATTGTGTGCATTAAAATCTCCGACGACAATATATGGTTCAGGTAGTTCATTCATAAGGCTTTGGAATTGCGTTTTTAAAAGATGGTAGTTCGGGGGGATGTATAGCGAGGAAATTGTTACCAGTTTATCAAACAGTATCGCACGGACTGCAACTGCCTCTAGGTGTGTTTTAAGCGGTAATTGCCGGCAAGCAACACCCTTATCTACAATTATTGCCACACTGCGAGACGAGGTAAGGGCATCGTTGCGATCTTTTCGGTAAATGGCATACTGTCGGAGAAAATTCGTGTGTGAAGGATTAAGATTCGTTTCTTGGACACACAGCACCCTTGGATTGTACTTATTTAAGAGTTCCTTGATGTTGTCTAAGTTGTGGAGTAAACCCCTGATGTTCCATTGTATTATCTGTGTATCCATAATGTATGTGTTTTGTGCTGTGTGTCTAAGAAATATAGATTATATAAGCTCACGAGACCTTTTCAGGCCCCTTGATACGAGCTCTCTCTTTCTTCCCGGCGCGCTCGAGTGAGCTGCGCCGTTCCTTGGGCGTCTGAGACGCCGGATTTGTGCTTGTATCCATCACCTCGTCTGAGGCGGTGGATACTGCCCGCGGAGCAGGCACTTTCGCGGGAGTGATAGGCCGATCTGCTCGAGCAGTGGCCCTGGGTACAACAGGCCCGGAGGTCTGCTGGCCCTCATTTGCGGGCGACGGAACAGCGCTGGCTGTCCCAGTTAGGGGGGCGGATGGCGTGACCGCCGTCACTCTCCGAGTGACTTGGGCGGGCGCCGAATGATGTGGCGCTGCCCCCCAGCACGCCACATCGGTGTAGGAAGGGCTGTTCTGATTGTTGGAAAAGAAACGCTTGCGTGCCTCTGGAAAAGTCAGATTTAGTTTCACTTTGAGTTCTATTATTTGTTTTGCCTTTTTCCACGAAGGGCAGGATCTCGAGTAAGCAGGGTGGTCTCCTTCACAGTTGGCACAGTGCGTTGCTGAACTGCAAACGTCAGAAGAGTGTTCGATGGAGCTACACTTGGCAAAAGTCGCACGCCCTCTGCAGGTTTGTGACCCGTGCCCAAAACGCTGACACTTAAAATATCGACGCGGGTTTGGAATGTATGGTCTGACACGTAGCTTGCAGTAACCGGTCTCGATTGATTCAGAAAGAATGCTGGTTCCAAAAGTTATGATAATGTGCCTAGATGGTATTTCTTTGTCATCTCGTCTTATTTTAATCATTTGCACCTTGAAAACGTTCTGTTCCTGCCATCCTTCTAGTCATTCACTTTCACTAAGTTCGAGAAGGTCATCTTCCGAGATGACCCCGCGCACTGTATTCATCGTCCTGTGTGGGCCTACTGAGACGGGAATGTCCCCGAACGCTACAAGTTTCCAGAGTCTGTCGTACTGTGGCTTGTCGCGAACTTCGAGAAGAAGATCACCGCTTCCCATCATTGTTACTTTATAACCTGGGCCTATTGCTTCTGTGAGGGATTTGGCTACAAGAAAAGGTGATAGCATTCGGACTGTCTTAGTTTCGTGTTGACTGTGAACAACGTGGTATTTCGGAAATGACTTTTTTTGGTTGCATAAAAAAGCTGAAAGGTTCATCGGTGCGCCCCCTCTTCAGGGAGCGATCAGGCAGGGGGGGAAAAGCGTTTGCCATACAAAGTGTGGAAATTCGGCGGCGATGGTGGCCACCCACCACCGAGCCCAACAAGGGGACGCTACATGGTCGCGAAAATACCTGCAGACGCCAGCCATGCATCGCCGCTATAACCTAATATACGATACCCAAGGTTGGATAACCACAATAGGTTAACCCTCGCCACCTGGAAGTCTGGAAGTAATAAGAAGCGAAGAGAAGACAGGAAAGATTGAAAGTGAGAGAGAAAGACGAAGATTGAAGAGAAGGACAGGAAAAGGTGACTGCCGATTTCCTCCAGGTGGGTCAGCCTGTAGGTGCGTCTATGTGAAGCCGAGGCCGAAGAGGCGTGTTGCCTCCGCCGGGGGGCCTTAAAGGTCCAAACACCCGGCATCGGCTCATCCCCGAGGATACCCCTTTCCCCGGACACGGCAAAGCCACGCACGGCTACACGTGGGAGGGTCCAACCCTCGTGTGCTCGGGTACGTGGTGTCGCCACACACCAAACGCCTGCTGACGCAGACGCCCCTGCGGGGACACCACATCGGATGATTTCCAATTTTCGTATGTTAAACTATTCAATAACTGCTTCGAGTCAGTACCGAGTGGTCCGCTGTTCCACGTCTTTCATGGCCTGGAACTTGTTTTTTGGCGGATTGAATTTAATTCTTGAAGGCTAAGGGCTACTAACAGTTGCACTTCGGAGCTTATAGGAACACACGACTAGAACCGAAAGCCTAGGATTGACTGAAGCATGAACTGCCAGCTTCTAGGTAATATTTAAGAAACGTATTATTATATGGGTATCATTAATTATCTAATGAAAGCTTTGCAGAATCATTGTGCTTGTCATTATAAAACTGCGGCTTTTAGGACGATTGTTTGGCGACTACTGTTATGTGCTTTGCAGTGCTGTTGAAACATTCACCAGGTCTATTCGGAACCTTGCATTTTTCGGTAAGGGTCACTCATACGCTCAACAGAAGCACTCCTCCCTTATTGTTTGTGTATTTGGATGCATTGTTGTCGATTTCAATCAAATAGATACATATCTATATAAAATTTATGAACTATGAAGCAGTGCATGCAACGATGTTTCCACATGCGTCATTGATGTTCGATGAAGGAAACCCACATCGAAAGTGATTTTTAATCAACCTGCCTATATTTCTGGCATTTTCCTGCACGCGCGCAACATCCATGAATGTAAAATATTTCGCCGAACCGAGTGCACACACCACATCGGATGATTTTTAATTTTCGTATGTTAAACTATTCATTGACTGCTTCGAGTCAGTAGCGAGTGGCCCGTTGTGCCACGTCTTTCACTGCGTGGAACTTGTTTATTTGGCGGATTGAATTTATTCTTGAAAGCTAAGGGCTACCAACAGTTGCACTTCGGAGCTTGTAGGAACACACAAACCAAACAGAAAGCCTAGGATTGACTGAAGCATGAACTGCCGGCTTCTAGGTAATATTTAAGAAACGTATTATTAGATGGGCATCAGTTATTATCTAAAGAAAGCTTTGGAGAATCATTGTGCTTGTCATTATAAAACTTCGGCGGTTAGGACGATTTTTTGGCGACTACTGTCATGTGATTTAGAGTGCTGTTGACACAATCACGAGGTCTATTTGGGACGGTGTATTATTCGGTAAGGGTCACACATACGCTCAACAGAAGCACTCCTCCCTTTTTGTCTATTTATGTTTTTGGATGCAAAGGTGTCGATTTGAATCCCATATATACATATTTATATAAAATTTATGAACTATAAAGCAGTGCATGCAACGATGTTTCCAGATGCGTTCATCGACATTCCATGAGGGAAACCCACATCGAAAATGATTTTTAATCAACCTGCCTATATTTCTGGCATTTTCTTGCACGTGCGCCACATTCATGATTGTAAAATATTTCGACGAAACGAGTGTACACACCACATTGGATGATTTCTAATTTTCGTATGTTAAACTATTCAATAACTGATTCGAGTCAGTACCGAGTGGCGCGTTGTTCCACGTCTGTCATTGCGTGGAACCTGTCTCTTTGGGGGATTGAATTTATTCCTTAAAGCTAAGGGCTACTAACTTTAGCACTTCGGAGCTTTAGGAACACACGATCCGAACCGAAAGCCCAGGATTGACTGAAGCATGAACTGCCAGCCTCTAGGTAGTATTTAAGAAACGTATTATTAGATGGGCATCATTTATTATCTAAAGAAAGCTTTGGAGAATCATTGTGCTTATCATTATAAAACTGCGGCGGTTGGGACGATTGCTTGGAGAATACTGTCATGTGCTTTGCAGTGCTGTTGATACATTCACGAGGTCTATGGCGACCCTGTATTACTCGGTAATGGTCACACATACGCTCAACAGAAGCACTCCTCCCTTTTTGTTTGTGTATTTGGATGCATTGTTGTCGATTTCAATCAAATAGATACATATCTATATAAAATTTATGAACTATGAAGCAGTGCATGCAACGATGTTTGCAGATGCGTCATTGACATTCGATGAAGGAAACCCACATCGAAAATGATTTTTAATCAAACTGCCCATATTTCTGGTATTTTCCTGCACGTGCGCGAATTCCTTTAATGTAAAATATTTCGCTGAAACGAGTGTACACACCACATCGGATGATTTCTAATTTTATTATGTTAAACTATTCAATAACTGATTCGAGTCAGTAGCGTGTGGCCCGTTGTTCCACGTCTTTCTTTGCCTGGAACTTGTTTCTTTGGCGGATTGAATTTATTCTTGAAAGCTAAGGGCTACTAACAGTTGCACTTCAGAGCTTATAGGAACACACGACCAGAACCGAAAGCCTAGGATTGACTGAAGCATGTACTGCCAGCTTCTAGGTAATATTTAAGAAACGTATTATTATATGGGCATTATTAATTATCTAAAGAAAGCTTTGGAGAATCATTGTGCTTGTCATTATAAAACTGTGGCTGTTAGGACGATTGCTTGGAGACTGCTGTCAAGTCCTTTGCAGTTCTGTCGATACAATCACCAGGTCTATTCGGGACCTTGTATTTTTCGGTAAGGGTCACTCATACGCTCAACAGAAGCACTCCTCCCTTATTGTTTGTGTATTTGGATGCATTGTTGTCGATTTCAATCAAATAGATACATATCTATATAAAATTTATGGACTATGAAGCAGTGCATGCAACGATGTTTCCACATGCGTCATTGACGTTCGATGAAGGAAACACACATCGAAAGTGATTTTTAATCAACCTGCCTATATTTCTGGCATTTTCCTGCACGTGCGCAACATCCATGAATGTAAAATATTTCGCCGAACCCAGTGCACACACCACATCGGATGATATTCAATTTTCGTATGTTAAACTATTCATTGACTGTTTCGAGTCAGTAGCGAGTGGCCCGTTGTGCTACGTCTTCAATTGCGTGGAACTTGTTTATTTCGCGGATTGAATTTATTCTTGAAAGCTAAGGGCTACCAACAGTTGCACTTCGGAGCTTGTAGGAACACACAAACCGAACAGAAAGCCTAGGATTGACTGAAGCATGAACTGCCGGCTTCTAGGTAATATTTAAGAAACGTATTATTAGATGGGCATCATTTATTATCTAAAGAAAGCTTTGGAGAATCATTGTGCTTGTCATTATAAAACTTCGGCGGTTAGGACGATTTTTTGGCGACTACTGTCATGTGATTTAGAGTGCTGTTGACACAATCGCAAAGGTCTATTTGGGACGCTGTATTATTCGGTAAGGGTCACACATACGCTCAACAGAAGCAGTCCTCCCTTTTTGTCTATTTATGTTTTTGGATGCAAAGGTGTCGATTTGAATCCCATATATACATATTTATATAAAATTTTTGAACTATAAAGCAGTGCATGCAACGATGTTTGCAGATGCGTCATTGACATTCGATGAAGGAAACCCACATCGAAAATGATTTTTAATCAACCTGCCCATATTTCTGGTATTTTCCTGCACGTGCGCGAATTCCTTTAATGTAAAATATTTCGCTGAAACGAGTGTACACACCACATCGGATGATTTCTAATTTTATTATGTTAAACTATTCAATAACTGATTCGAGTCAGTAGCGTGTGGCCCGTTGTTCCACGTCTTTCATTGCCTGGAACTTGTTTCTTTGGCGGATTGAATTTATTCCTGAAAGCTAAGGGCTCCTAACTATTGCACTTCGGAGCTTATAGGAACACACGACCAGAACCGAAAGCCTAGGATTGATTGAAGCATGAACTGCCAGCTTCTAGGTAATATTTAAGAAACGTATTATTATATGGGCATCATTAATTATCTAAAGAAAGCTTTGGAGAATCATTGTGCTTGTCATTATAAAACTGCGGCGGTTAGGACTATTGTTTGGAGACTACTGTCAAGTGCTTTGCAGTGCTGTTGATACATTCACGAGGTCTATGGCGACCCTGTATTACTCGGTAATGGTCACACATACGCTCAACAGAAGCACTCCTCCCTTTTTGTTTGTGTTTTTGGATGCAAAGGTGTCGATTTCAATCACATATCTACATATTTATATAAAATTTATGAACTATAAAGCAGCGCATGCAACGATGTTTGCAGATGCGTCATTGACATTCGATGAAGGAAACCCACATCGAAAATGATTTTTAATCAACCTGCCCATATTTCTGGCATTCTCCTGCACATGCGCCACATCCATGAATGTAAAATATTTCGCCGAACCGAGTGTACACACCACATCGGATGATTTCTAATTTTCGTATGTTAAACTATTAAATAACTGATTCGAGTCAGTACCGAGTGGCCCGTTGTTCCACGTCTTTCATTGCGTGGAACTTGTTTCTTTGGCGGATTGAATTTATTTTTGAAAGCTAAGGGCTACCAACAGTTGCACTTCGGAGCTTGTAGGAACACACAAACCGAACAGAAAGCCTAGGATTGACTGAAGCATGAACTGCCGGCTTCAAGGTAATATTTAAGAAACGTATTATTAGATGGGCATCATTTATTATCTAAAGAAGGCTTTGGAGAATCATTGTGCTTGTCATTATAAAACTGCGGCGGTTAGGACGATTTTTTGGCGACTACTGTCATGTGATTTAGAGTGCTGTTGATACAATCACGAGATCTATTTGGGACGCTGTATTATTCGGTAAGGGTCACACATACGCTCAACAGAAGCACTCCTCCCTTTTTGTCTATTTATGTTTTTGGATGCAAAGGTGTCGATTTGAATCCCATATATACATATTTATATAAAATTTTTGAACTATAAAGCAGTGCATGCAACGATGTTTGCAGATGCGTCATTTACATTCGATGAAGGATACCCGCATCGAAAATGATTTGTAATCAACCTGCCCATATTTCTGGTATTTTCCTGCACGTGCGCGAATTCCTTGAATGTAAAATATTTCGCCGAAACGAGTGTACACACCACATCGGATGATTTCTAATTTTATTATGTTAAACTATTCAATAACTGATTCGAGTCAGTAGTGAGTGGCCCATTGTGCCACGTTTTTCACGGCGTGGAACTTGTTTCTTTGGCGGATGGAATTTGTTCCAGAAAGCTAAGGGCTACTAACTTTAGCACTTCGGAGCTTTAGGAACACACGATCTGAACCGAAAGCCCAGGATTGACTGAAGCATGAACTGCCAGCCTCTAGGTAGTATTTAAAAAACGTATTATTAGATGGGCATCATTTATTATGTAAAGAAAGCTTTGGAGAATCATTGTGTTTGTCATTATAAAACTGCGGCGGTTGGGACGATTGCTTGGAGAATACTGTCATGTGCTTTGCAGTGCTGTTGATACATTCACGAGGTCTATTCGGGACCCTGTATTACTCGGTAATGGTCACACATACGCTCAACAGAAGCACTCCTCCCTTTTTGTTTTTGTTTTTGGATCCAAAGGTGTCGATTTCAATCACATATATACATATTTATATACAATTTATGAACTATAAAGCAGTGCATGCAACGATGTTTCCACATGCGTCATTGACATTCGATGAAGGAAACCCACATCGACAATGATTTTAATCCACCTGCCCATATTTCTGGCATTTTCCTGCACGTGCGACACATCCATGAATGTAAAATATTTCGCTGAACCGAGTGTACACACCACATCTAATGATTTCTAATTTTCGTACGTTAAACTATTCAATAACTGCTTCGAGTCAGTAGCGAGTGGCCCATTGTGCCACGTCTTTCATTGCGTGGGACTTGTTTCTGTCGCAGATTGAATTTATTCCTGAAAGCTAAGTGCTCCTAACTATTGCACTTCGGAGCTTATAGGAACACACGACCAGAACCGAAAGCGTAGGATTGACTGAAGCATGAACTGCCAGCTTCTAGGTAATATTTAAGAAACGTATTATTATATGGGCATCATGAATTATCTAAAGAAAGCTTTGGAGAATCATTGTGCTTGTCATTATAAATATGCGGCGGTTAGGACTATTGTTTGGAGACTACTGTCAAGTGCTTTGCAGTGCTGTTGATACATTCACGAGGTCTATGGCGACCCTGTATTACTCGGTAATGGTCACACATACGCTCAACAGAAGCACTCCTCCCTTTTTGTTTGTGTTTTTGGATGCAAAGGTGTCGATTTCAATCACATATATCCATATTTATATAAAATTTATGAACTATAAAGCAGCGCATGCAACGATGTTTGCAGATGCGTCATTGACATTCGATGAAGAAAATCCACATCGAAAATGATTTTTAATCAACCTGCCCATATTTCTGGCATTAAACTGCATTTGCGCGACATCCTTGAATGTAAAATATTTCGCCGAAACGAGTGTACACACCACATCGGATGATTTCTAATATTGGTACGTTAAACTATTCAATAACTGCTTCGAGTCAGTAGCGAGTGGCCCGTTGTGCCACCTCTTTCATTGCGTGGAACTTGTTTCTTTGGCGGATTGAATTTGTTCCAGAAAGCTAAGGGCTACTAACTTTAGCACTTCGGAGCTTTAGGAACACACGACCAGAACCGAAAGCCTAGGATTGACTGAAGCATGAACTGCCAGCTTCTAGGTCCTAATTAAAAAACGTATTATTAGTTGGGCATCATTTATTATCTAAAGAAAGCTTTGGAGAATCATTGTGCTTGTCATTATAAAACTGCGGCGGTTAGGACGATTGTTTGGCGACTACTGTCATGTGATTTAGAGTCCTGTTCATACATTCGCGAGGTCTATTTGGGACGCTGTATAATTCGGTAAGGGTCACACATACGCTCAACAGAAGCACTCCTCCATTTTTGTCTATTTATGTTTTTGGATGCAAAGGTGTCGATTTCAATCACATATATACGTATTTATATGAAATTTATCAACTATAAAGCAGTGCATGCAACGATGTTTCCAGATGCGTCATTGACATTCGATGAAGGAAACCCACATCGAAAATGATTTTTAAACAATCTGCCCATATTTCTGGCATTCTCCTGCACGTGCGCCACATCCATGAATGTAAAATATTTCGGCGAACCGAGTGTACACACCACATCGGATGATTTCTAATTTTCGTATGTTAAACTATTAAATAACTGATTCGAGTCAGTACCGAGTGGCCCGTTGTTCCACGTCTTTCATTGCGTGGAACTTGTTTCTTTGGAGGATTGAATTTATTTCTTGAAGGCTAAGGGCTACTAACAATTGCACTTCGGAGCTTATAGGAACAGACGAACTGAACCGAAAGCCTAGGATTGACTGAAACATTAACTGCCAGCTTCTAGGTAATATTTAAGAAACGTATTATTAGATGGGCATCATTTATTATGTAAAGAATGCTTTGGAGAATCATTGTGCTTGTCATTATAAAGCTGCGGCGGTTGGGACGATTGCTTGGAGAATACTGTCATGTGCTTTGCAGTGCTGTTGATACATTCACGAGGTCTATTCGGGACCCTGTATTTTTCGGTAAGGGTCACTCATACGCTCAACGGAAGGACTCCTACCTTGTTGGCTATTTGTGCATTTGGTTGCAAATGTGTCGATTTCAATGAAATATATACATATCTATAGAAAATTTATGAACTATAAAGCAGTGCATGCAACGATGTTTCCAGATGCGTTCATCGACATTCGATGAAGGAAACCCACATCGAAAATGATTTTTAATCAACCTGCCTATATTTCTGGCATTTTCTTGCACGTGCGCCACATTCATGATTGTAAAATATTTCGACGAAACGAGTGTACACACCACATTGGATGATTTCTAATTTTCGTATGTTAAACTATTCAATAACTGATTCGAGTCAGTACCGAGTGGCCCGTTGTTCCACGTCTTTCATTGCGTGGAACCTGTCTCTTTGGCGGATTGAATTTATTCCTTAAAGCTAAGGGCTACTAACTATTGCACTTCGGAGCTTATAGGAACACACGACCCGAACCGAAAGCCCAGGATTGACTGAAGCATGAACTGCCAGCCTCTAGGTAGTATTTAAGAAACGTATTATTAGATGGGCATCATTTATTATCTAAAGAAAGCTTTGGAGAATCATTGTGCTTGTCATTATAAAACTGCGGCGGTTAGGACGATTTTTTGGCGACTACTGTCATGTGATTTAGAGTGCTGTTGATACAATCACGAGGTCTATTTGGGACGCTGTATTATTCGGTAAGGGTCACACATACGCTCAACAGAAGCACTCCTCCCTTTTTGTCTATTTGTTTTTGGATGCAAAGGTGTCGATTTGAATCCCATATATACATATTTATATAAAATTTTTGAACTATAAAGCAGTGCATGCAACGAGGTTTGCAGATGCGTCATTGACATTCGATGAAGGAAACCCACATCGAAAATGATTTTTAATCAACCTGCCCATATTTCTGGTATTTTCCTGCACGTGCGCGAATTCCTTTAATGTAAAATATTTCGCTGAAACGAGTGTACACACCACATTGGATGATTTCTAATTTTATTATGTTAAACTATTCAATAACTGATTCGAGTCAGTAGCGTGTGGCCCGTTGTTCCACGTCTTTCATTGCCTGGAACTTGTTTCTTTGGCGGATTGAATTTATTCTTGAAAGCTAAGGGCTACTAACAGTTGCACTTCAGAGCTTATAGGAACACACGACCAGAACCGAAAGCCTAGGATTGACTGAAGCATGTACTGCCAGCTTCTAGGTAATATTTAAGAAACGTATTATTATATGGGCATTATTTATTATCTAAAGAAAGCTTTGGAGAATCATTGTGCTTGTCATTATAAAACTGTGGCTGTTAGGACGATTGCTTGGAGACTGCTGTCAGGTCCTTTGCAGTTCTGTCGATACAATCACCAGGTCTATTCGGGACCTTGTATTTTTCGGTAAGGGTCACTCATACGCTCAACAGAAGCACTCCTCCCTTATTGTTTGTGTATTTGGATGCATTGTTGTCGATTTCAATCAAATAGATACATATCTATATAAAATTTATGAACTATGAAGCAGTGCATGCAACGATGTTTCCACATGCGTCATTGACGTTCGATGAAGGAAACCCACATCGAAAGTGATTTTTAATCAACCTGCCTATATTTCTGGCATTTTCCTGCACGTGCGCAACATCCATGAATGTAAAATATTTCGCCGAACCGAGTGCACACACCACATCGGATGATTTTTAATTTTCGTATGTTAAACTATTCATTGACTGCTTCGAGTCAGTAGCGAGTGGCCCGTTGTGCCACGTCTTCAATTGCGTGGAACTTGTTTATTTGGCGGATTGAATTTATTCTTGAAAGCTAAGGGCTACCAACAGTTGCACTTCGGAGCTTGTAGGAACACACAAACCGAACAGAAAGCCTAGGATTGACTGAAGCATGAACTGCCGGCTTCTAGGTAATATTTAAGAAACGTAATATTAGATGGGCATCATTTATTATCTAGAGAAAGCTTTGGAGAATCATTGTGCTTGTCATTATAAAACTGCGGCGGTTAGGACGATTTTTTGGCGACTACTGTCATGTGATTTAGAGTGCTGTTGACACATTCACGAGGTCTATTCAGGACCCTGTATTTTTCGGTAAGGGTCACTCATACGCTCAACGGAAGGACTCCTTCCTTGTTTATGTGTATTTGGATTCAATGGTGTCGATTTCAATCAAATATATACATATCTATATAAAATTTATGAACTATAAAGCAGTGCATGCAACGATGTTTCCAGATGCGTCATTGACGTTCGATGAAGGAAACCCACATCGAAAATGATTTTTAATCAACCTGCCCATATTTCTGGCATTCAACTGCATTTGCGCGACATCCTTGAATGTAAAATATTTCGCCGAAACGAGTGTACAAACCACATCGGATGATTTTTAATTTTCGTATGTTAAACTATTCAATAACTGCTTCGAGTCAGTAGCGAGTGGCCCGTTGTGCCACCTCTTTCATTGCGTGGAACTTGTTTCTTTGGCGGATTGAATTTGTTCCAGAAAGCTAAGGGCTACTAACTTTAGCACTTCGGAGCTTTAGGAACACACGACCAGAACCGAAAGCCTAGGATTGACTGAAGCATGAACTGCCAGCTTCTAGGTCATAATTAAAAAACGTATTATTAGTTGGGCATCATTTATTATCTAAAGAAAGCTTTGGAGAATCATTGTGCTTGTCATTATAAAACTGCGGCTGTTAGGACGATTGTTTGGCGACTACTGTCATGTGATTTAGAGTCCTGTTCATACATTCGCGAGGTCTATTTGGGACGCTGTATAATTCGGTAAGGGTCACACATACGCTCAACAGAAGCACTCCTCCCTTTTTGTCTATTTATGTTTTTGGATGCAAAGGTGTCGATTTCAATCACATATATACATATTTATATGAAATTTATCAACTATAAAGCAGTGCATGCAACGATGTTTCCAGATGCGTCATTGACGTTTGATGAAGGAAACCCCCATCGAAAATGATTTTTAATCAACCTGCCCATATTTCTGGCATTCTCCTGCACGTGCCCCACATCCATGAATGTAAAATATTTCGCCGAACCGAGTGTACACACCACATCGGATGATTTCTAATTTTCGTATGTTAAACTATTAAATAACTGATTCGAGTCAGTACCGAGTGGCCCGTTGTTCCACGCCTTTCATTGCGTGGAACTTGTTTCTTTGGAGGATTGAATTTATTTCTTGAAGGCTAAGGGCTACTAACAATTGCACTTCGGAGCTTATAGGAACAGACGAACCGAACCGAAAGCCTAGGATTGACTGAAACATTAACTGCCAGCTTCTAGGTAATATTTAAGAAACGTATTATTAGATGGGCATCATTTATTATGTAAAGAAAGCTTTGGAGAATCATTGTGCTCGTCATTATAAAACTGCGGCGGTTGGGACGATTGCTTGGAGAATACTGTCATGTGCTTTGCAGTGCTGTTGATACATTCACGAGGTCTATTCGGGACCCTGTATTATTCGGTAAGGGTCACACATACGCTCAACAGAAGCACTCCTCCCTTTTTGTCTATTAATGTTTTTGGATGCAAAGGTGTCGATTTGAATCCCATATATACATATTTATATAAAATTTTTGAACTATAAAGCAGTGCATGCAACGATGTTTGCAGATGCGTCATTGACATTCGATGAAGGAAACCCACATCGAAAATGATTTTTAATCAACCTGCCCATATTTCTGGTATTTTCCTGCACGTGCGCGAATTCCTTTAATGTAAAATATTTCGCTGAAACGAGTGTACACACCACATTGGATGATTTCTAATTTTATTATGTTAAACTATTCCATAACTGATTCGAGTCAGTAGCGTGTGGCCCGTTGTTCCACGTCTTTCATTGCCTGGAACTTGTTTCTTTGGCGGATTGAATTTATTCTTGAAAGCTAAGGGCTACTAACAGTTGCACTTCAGAG
Organism: Dermacentor variabilis; assembly: GCF_050947875.1. Taxonomy (NCBI): domain Eukaryota; kingdom Metazoa; phylum Arthropoda; class Arachnida; order Ixodida; family Ixodidae; genus Dermacentor; species Dermacentor variabilis. The sequence goes on along the minus strand of NC_134569.1, from coordinate 232,116,356 downwards.
CTTATAGGAACACACTACCAGAACCGAAAGCCTAGGATTGACTGAAGCATGTACTGCCAGCTTCTAGGTAATATTTAAGAAACGTATTATTATATGGGCATTATTAATTATCTAAAGAAAGCTTTGGAGAATCATTGTGCTTGTCATTATAAAACTGTGGCTGTTAGGACGATTGCTTGGAGACTGCTGTCAAGTCCTTTGCAGTTCTGTCGATACAATCACCAGGTCTATTCGGGACCTTGTATTTTTCGGTAAGGGTCACTCATACGCTCAACAGAAGTACTCCTTCCTTATTGTTTGTGTATTTGGATGCATTGTTGTCGATTTCAATCAAATAGATACATATCTATATAAAATTTATGAACTATGAAGCAGTGCATGCAACGATGTTTCCACATGCGTCATTGACGTTCGATGAAGGAAACCCACATCGAAAGTGATTTTTAATCAACCCGCCTATATTTCTGGCATTTTCCTGCACGTGCGCAACATCCATGAATGTAAAATATTTCGCCGAACCGAGTGCACACACCACATTGGATGATTTTTAATTTTCGTATGTTAAACTATTCATTGACTGCTTCGAGTCAGTAGCGACTGGCCCGTTGTGCCACGTCTTCAATTGCGTGGAACTTGTTTATTTGGCGGATTGAATTTATTCTTGAAAGCTAAGGGCTACCAACAGTTGCACTTCGGAGCTTGTAGGAACACACAAACCGAACAGAAAGCCTAGGATTGACTGAAGCATGAACTGCCAGCTTCTAGGTAATAATTAAAAAACGTATTATTAGATGGGCATCATTTATTATCTGAAGAAAGCTTTGGAGAATCATTGTGCTTGTCAATATAAAAGTGCGGCGGTTAGGACGATTGTTTGGAGACTACTGTCATGTGATTTAGAGTGCTGTTGATAAATTCACGAGGTCTATGGGGACCCTGTATTACTCGGTAATGGTCACACATACGCTCAACAGAAGCACTCCTCCCTTTTTGTTTTTGTTTTTGGATGCAAAGGTGTCGATTTCAATCACATATATACATATTTATATAAAATTTATGAACTATAAAGCAGTGCATGCAACGATGTTTCCACATGCGTCATTGACATTCGATGAAGGAAACCCACATCGACAATGATTTTTAATCAACCTGCCCATATTTCTGGCATTTTCCTGCACGTGCGACACATCCATGAATGTAAAATATTTCGCTGAACCGAGTGTACACACCACATCTAATGATTTCTAATTTTCGTACGTTAAACTATTCAATAACTGCTTCGAGTCAGTAGCGAGTGGCCCATTGTGCCACGTCTTTCATTGCGTGGGACTTGTTTCTGTCGCAGATTGAATTTATTCCTGAAAGCTAAGGGCTCCTAACTATTGCACTTCGGAGCTTATAGGAACACACGACCAGAACCGAAAGCCTAGGATTGACTGAAGCATGAACTGCCAGCTTCTAGGTAATATTTAAGAAACGTATTATTATATGGGCATCATGAATTATCTAAAGAAAGCTTTGGAGAATCATTGTGCTTGTCATTATAAATATGCGGCGGTTAGGACTATTGTTTGGAGACTACTGTCAAGTGCTTTGCAGTGCTGTTGATACATTCACGAGGTCTATGGCGACCCTGTATTACTCGGTAATGGTCACACATACGCTCAACAGAAGCACTCCTCCCTTTTTGTTTGTGTTTTTGGATGCAAAGGTGTCGATTTCAATCACATATATACATATTTATATAAAATTTATGAACTATAAAGCAGCGCATGCAACGATGTTTGCAGATGCGTCATTGACATTCGATGAAGAAAATCCACATCGAAAATGATTTTTAATCAACCTGCCCATATTTCTGGCATTCAACTGCATTTGCGCGACATCCTTGAATGTAAAATATTTCGCCGAAACGAGTGTACACACCACATCGGATGATTTCTAATATTGGTACGTTAAACTGTTCAATAACTGCTTCGAGTCAGTAGGGAGTGGCCCGTTGTTCCACCTCTTTCATTGCGTGGAACTTGTTTCTTTGGCGGATTGAATTTGTTCCAGAAAGCTAAGGGCTACTAACTTTAGCACTTCGGAGCTTTAGGAACACACGACCAGAACCGAAAGCCTAGGATTGACTGAAGCATGAACTGCCAGCTTCTAGGTCATAATTAAAAAACGTATTATTAGTTGGGCATCATTTGTTATCTAAAGAAAGCTTTGGAGAATCATTGTGCTTGTCATTATAAAACTGCGGCGGTTAGGACTATTGTTTGGAGACTACTGTCAAGTGCTTTTCAGCGCTGTTGATACAATCATGAGGTCTATTCGGTACCCTGTATTATTAGGTAAGGGTCACACATACGCTCAACGGAAGCACTCCTCCCTTTTTGTTTATTTGTGTATTTGGATGCAATGGTGTCGATTTCAATCAAATATATACATATCTATATAAAATTATTGAACTATAAAGCAGTGCATGCAACGATGTTTCCAGATGCGTCATTGACGTTTGATGAAGGAAACCCACATCGAAAATGATTTTTAATCAACCTGCCCATATTTCTGGCATTCTCCTGCACGTGCGCCACATCCATGAATGTAAAATATTTCGCCAAACCAAGTGTACACACCACATCGGACGATTTCTAATTTTCGTATGTTAAACTATTCAATAACTGCTTCGAGTCAGTAGTGAGTGGCCCATTGTGCCATGTCTTTCATTGCGTGGAACTTGTTTCTTTGGCGGATGGAATTTATTCCAGGAAGCTAAGGGCTACTAACTTTAGCACTTCGGAGCTTTAGGAACGCACGATCCGAACCGAAAGCCCAGGATTGACTGAAGCATGAACTGCCAGCCTCTAGGTAGTATTTAGGAAACGTATTATTAGATGGGCATCATTTATTATCTAAAGAAAGCTTTGGAGAATCATTGTGCTTGTCATTATAAAACTGCGGCGGTTAGGACGATTGTTTGGCGACTACTGTCATGTGATTTAGAGTCCTGTTCATACATTCGCGAGGTCTATTTGGGACGCTGTATAATTCGGTAAGGGTCACACATACGCTCAACAGAAGCACTCCTCCATTTTTGTCTATTTATGTTTTTGGATGCAAAGGTGTCGATTTCAATCACATATATACGTATTTATATGAAATTTATCAACTATAAAGCAGTGCATGCAACGATGTTTCCAGATGCGTCATTGACATTCGATGAAGGAAACCCACATCGAAAATGATTTTTAAACAATCTGCCCATATTTCTGGCATTCTCCTGCACGTGCGCCACATCCATGAATGTAAAATATTTCGGCGAAACGAGTGTACACACCACATCGGATGATTTCTAATTTTCGTATGTTAAACTATTAAATAACTGATTCGAGTCAGTACCGAGTGGCCCGTTGTTCCACGTCTTTCATTGCGTGGAACTTGTTTCTTTGGAGGATTGAATTTATTTCTTGAAGGCTAAGGGTTACTAACAATTGCACTTCGGAGCTTATAGGAACAGACGAACCGAACCGAAAGCCTAGGATTGACTGAAACATTAACTGCCAGCTTCTAGGTAATATTTAAGAAACGTATTATTAGATGGGCATCATTTATTATGTAAAGAATGCTTTGGAGAATCATTGTGCTTGTCATTATAAAGCTGCGGCGGTTGGGACGATTGCTTGGAGAATACTGTCATGTGCTTTGCAGTGCTGTTGATACATTCACGAGGTCTATTCGGGACCCTGTATTTTTCGGTAAGGGTCACTCATACGCTCAACGGAAGGACTCCTACCTTGTTGGCTATTTGTGCATTTGGTTGCAAATGTGTCGATTTCAATGAAATATATACATATCTATAGAAAATTTATGAACTATAAAGCAGTGCATGCAACGATGTTTCCAGATGCGTTCATCGACATTCGATGAAGGAAACCCACATCGAAAATGATTTTTAATCAACCTGCCTATATTTCTGGCATTTTCTTGCACGTGCGCCACATTCATGATTGTAAAATATTTCGACGAAACGAGTGTACACACCACATTGGATGATTTCTAATTTTCGTATGTTAAACTATTCAATAACTGATTCGAGTCAGTACCGAGTGGCCCGTTGTTCCACGTCTTTCATTGCGTGGAACTTGTTTCTTTGGAGGATTGAATTTATTTCTTGAAGGCTAAGGGCTACTAACAATTGCACTTCGGAGCTTATAGGAACAGACGAACCGAACCGAAAGCCTAGGATTGACTGAAACATTAACTGCCAGCTTCTAGGTAATATTTAAGAAACGTATTATTAGATGGGCATCATTTATTATGTCAAGAAAGCTTTGGAGAATCATTGTGCTCGTCATTATAAAACTGCGGCGGTTGGGACGATTGCTTGGAGAATACTGTCATGTGCTTTGCAGTGCTGTTGATACATTCACGAGGTCTATTCGGGACCCTGTATTATTCGGTAAGGGTCACACATACGCTCAACAGAAGCACTCCTCCCTTTTTGTCTATTAATGTTTTTGGATGCAAAGGTGTCGATTTGAATCCCATATATACATATTTATATAAAATTTTTGAACTATAAAGCAGTGCATGCAACGATGTTTGCAGATGCGTCATTGACATTCGATGAAGGAAACCCACATCGAAAATGATTTTTAATCAACCTGCCCATATTTCTGGCATTTTCCTGCACGTGCGCGAATTCCTTTAATGTAAAATATTTCGCTGAAACGAGTGTACACACCACATTGGATGATTTCTAATTTTATTATGTTAAACTATTCAATAACTGATTCGAGTCAGTAGCGTGTGGCCCGTTGTTCCACGTCTTTCATTGCCTGGAACTTGTTTCTTTGGCGGATTGAATTTATTCTTGAAAGCTAAGGGCTACTAACAGTTGCACTTCAGAGCTTATAGGAACACACGACCAGAACCGAAAGCCTAGGATTGACTGAAGCATGTACTGCCAGCTTCTAGGTAATATTTAAGAAACGTATTATTATATGGGCATTATTAATTATCTAAAGAAAGCTTTGGAGAATCATTGTGCTTGTCATTATAAAACTGTGGCTGTTAGGACGATTGCTTGGAGACTGCTGTCAAGTCCTTTGCAGTTCTGTCGATACAATCACCAGGTCTATTCGGGACCTTGTATTTTTCGGTAAGGGTCACTCATACGCTCAACAGAAGTACTCCTTCCTTATTGTTTGTGTATTTGGATGCATTGTTGTCGATTTCAATCAAATAGATACATATCTATATAAAATTTATGAACTATGAAGCAGTGCATGCAACGATGTTTCCACATGCGTCATTGACGTTCGATGAAGGAAACCCACATCGAAAGTGATTTTTAATCAACCCGCCTATATTTCTGGCATTTTCCTGCACGTGCGCAACATCCATGAATGTAAAATATTTCGCCGAACCGAGTGCACACACCACATTGGATGATTTTTAATTTTCGTATGTTAAACTATTCATTGACTGCTTCGAGTCAGTAGCGACTGGCCCGTTGTGCCACGTCTTCAATTGCGTGGAACTTGTTTATTTGGCGGATTGAATTTATTCTTGAAAGCTAAGGGCTACCAACAGTTGCACTTCGGAGCTTGTAGGAACACACAAACCGAACAGAAAGCCTAGGATTGACTGAAGCATGAACTGCCAGCTTCTAGGTAATAATTAAAAAACGTATTATTAGATGGGCATCATTTATTATCTGAAGAAAGCTTTGGAGAATCATTGTGCTTGTCAATATAAAACTGCGGCGGTTAGGACGATTGTTTGGAGACTACTGTCATGTGATTTAGAGTGCTGTTGATAAATTCACGAGGTCTATGGGGACCCTGTATTACTCGGTAATGGTCACACATACGCTCAACAGAAGCACTCCTCCCTTTTTGTTTTTGTTTTTGGATGCAAAGGTGTCGATTTCAATCACATATATACATATTTATATAAAATTTATGAACTATAAAGCAGTGCATGCAACGATGTTTCCACATGCGTCATTGACATTCGATGAAGGAAACCCACATCGACAATGATTTTTAATCAACCTGCCCATATTTCTGGCATTTTCCTGCACGTGCGACACATCCATGAATGTAAAATATTTCGCTGAACCGAGTGTACACACCACATCTAATGATTTCTAATTTTCGTACGTTAAACTATTCAATAACTGCTTCGAGTCAGTAGCGAGTGGCCCATTGTGCCACGTCTTTCATTGCGTGGGACTTGTTTCTGTCGCAGATTGAATTTATTCCCGAAAGCTAAGGGCTCCTAACTATTGCACTTCGGAGCTTATAGGAACACACGACCAGAACCGAAAGCCTAGGATTGACTGAAGCATGAACTGCCAGCTTCTAGGTAATATTTAAGAAACGTATTATTATATGGGCATCATGAATTATCTAAAGAAAGCTTTGGAGAATCATTGTGCTTGTCATTATAAATATGCGGCGGTTAGGACTATTGTTTGGAGACTACTGTCAAGTGCTTTGCAGTGCTGTTGATACATTCACGAGGTCTATGGCGACCCTGTATTACTCGGTAATGGTCACACATACGCTCAACAGAAGCACTCCTCCCTTTTTGTTTGTGTTTTTGGATGCAAAGGTGTCGATTTCAATCACATATATACATATTTATATAAAATTTATGAACTATAAAGCAGCGCATGCAACGATGTTTGCAGATGCGTCATTGACATTCGATGAAGAAAATCCACATCGAAAATGATTTTTAATCAACCTGCCCATATTTCTGGCATTCAACTGCATTTGCGCGACATCCTTGAATGTAAAATATTTCGCCGAAACGAGTGTACACACCACATCGGATGATTTCTAATATTGGTACGTTAAACTGTTCAATAACTGCTTCGAGTCAGTAGGGAGTGGCCCGTTGTTCCACCTCTTTCATTGCGTGGAACTTGTTTCTTTGGCGGATTGAATTTGTTCCAGAAAGCTAAGGGCTACTAACTTTAGCACTTCGGAGCTTTAGGAACACACGACCAGAACCGAAAGCCTAGGATTGACTGAAGCATGAACTGCCAGCTTCTAGGTCATAATTAAAAAACGTATTATTAGTTGGGCATCATTTGTTATCTAAAGAAAGCTTTGGAGAATCATTGTGCTTGTCATTATAAAACTGCGGCGGTTAGGACTATTGTTTGGAGACTACTGTCAAGTGCTTTTCAGCGCTGTTGATACAATCATGAGGTCTATTCGGTACCCTGTATTATTAGGTAAGGGTCACACATACGCTCAACGGAAGCACTCCTCCCTTTTTGTTTATTTGTGTATTTGGATGCAATGGTGTCGATTTCAATCAAATATATACATATCTATATAAAATTATTGAACTATAAAGCAGTGCATGCAACGATGTTTCCAGATGCGTCATTGACGTTTGATGAAGGAAACCCACATCGAAAATGATTTTTAATCAACCTGCCCATATTTCTGGCATTCTCCTGCACGTGCGCCACATCCATGAATGTAAAATATTTCGCCAAACCAAGTGTACACACCACATCGGACGATTTCTAATTTTCGTATGTTAAACTATTCAATAACTGCTTCGAGTCAGTAGTGAGTGGCCCATTGTGCCATGTCTTTCATTGCGTGGAACTTGTTTCTTTGGCGGATGGAATTTATTCCAGGAAGCTAAGGGCTACTAACTTTAGCACTTCGGAGCTTTAGGAACGCACGATCCGAACCGAAAGCCCAGGATTGACTGAAGCATGAACTGCCAGCCTCTAGGTAGTATTTAGGAAACGTATTATTAGATGGGCATCATTTATTATCTAAAGAAAGCTTTGGAGAATCATTGTGCTTGTCATTATAAAACTGCGGCGGTTAGGACGATTGTTTGGCGACTACTGTCATGTGATTTAGAGTCCTGTTCATACATTCGCGAGGTCTATTTGGGACGCTGTATAATTCGGTAAGGGTCACACATACGCTCAACAGAAGCACTCCTCCATTTTTGTCTATTTATGTTTTTGGATGCAAAGGTGTCGATTTCAATCACATATATACGTATTTATATGAAATTTATCAACTATAAAGCAGTGCATGCAACGATGTTTCCAGATGCGTCATTGACATTCGATGAAGGAAACCCACATCGAAAATGATTTTTAAACAATCTGCCCATATTTCTGGCATTCTCCTGCACGTGCGCCACATCCATGAATGTAAAATATTTCGGCGAAACGAGTGTACACACCACATCGGATGATTTCTAATTTTCGTATGTTAAACTATTAAATAACTGATTCGAGTCAGTACCGAGTGGCCCGTTGTTCCACGTCTTTCATTGCGTGGAACTTGTTTCTTTGGAGGATTGAATTTATTTCTTGAAGGCTAAGGGTTACTAACAATTGCACTTCGGAGCTTATAGGAACAGACGAACCGAACCGAAAGCCTAGGATTGACTGAAACATTAACTGCCAGCTTCTAGGTAATATTTAAGAAACGTATTATTAGATGGGCATCATTTATTATGTAAAGAATGCTTTGGAGAATCATTGTGCTTGTCATTATAAAGCTGCGGCGGTTGGGACGATTGCTTGGAGAATACTGTCATGTGCTTTGCAGTGCTGTTGATACATTCACGAGGTCTATTCGGGACCCTGTATTTTTCGGTAAGGGTCACTCATACGCTCAACGGAAGGACTCCTACCTTGTTGGCTATTTGTGCATTTGGTTGCAAATGTGTCGATTTCAATGAAATATATACATATCTATAGAAAATTTATGAACTATAAAGCAGTGCATGCAACGATGTTTCCAGATGCGTTCATCGACATTCGATGAAGGAAACCCACATCGAAAATGATTTTTAATCAACCTGCCTATATTTCTGGCATTTTCTTGCACGTGCGCCACATTCATGATTGTAAAATATTTCGACGAAACGAGTGTACACACCACATTGGATGATTTCTAATTTTCGTATGTTAAACTATTCAATAACTGATTCGAGTCAGTACCGAGTGGCCCGTTGTTCCACGTCTTTCATTGCGTGGAACTTGTTTCTTTGGAGGATTGAATTTATTTCTTGAAGGCTAAGGGCTACTAACAATTGCACTTCGGAGCTTATAGGAACAGACGAACCGAACCGAAAGCCTAGGATTGACTGAAACATTAACTGCCAGCTTCTAGGTAATATTTAAGAAACGTATTATTAGATGGGCATCATTTATTATGTCAAGAAAGCTTTGGAGAATCATTGTGCTCGTCATTATAAAACTGCGGCGGTTGGGACGATTGCTTGGAGAATACTGTCATGTGCTTTGCAGTGCTGTTGATACATTCACGAGGTCTATTCGGGACCCTGTATTATTCGGTAAGGGTCACACATACGCTCAACAGAAGCACTCCTCCCTTTTTGTCTATTAATGTTTTTGGATGCAAAGGTGTCGATTTGAATCCCATATATACATATTTATATAAAATTTTTGAACTATAAAGCAGTGCATGCAACGATGTTTGCAGATGCGTCATTGACATTCGATGAAGGAAACCCACATCGAAAATGATTTTTAATCAACCTGCCCATATTTCTGGCATTTTCCTGCACGTGCGCGAATTCCTTTAATGTAAAATATTTCGCTGAAACGAGTGTACACACCACATTGGATGATTTCTAATTTTATTATGTTAAACTATTCAATAACTGATTCGAGTCAGTAGCGTGTGGCCCGTTGTTCCACGTCTTTCATTGCCTGGAACTTGTTTCTTTGGCGGATTGAATTTATTCTTGAAAGCTAAGGGCTACTAACAGTTGCACTTCAGAGCTTATAGGAACACACGACCAGAACCGAAAGCCTAGGATTGACTGAAGCATGTACTGCCAGCTTCTAGGTAATATTTAAGAAACGTATTATTATATGGGCATTATTAATTATCTAAAGAAAGCTTTGGAGAATCATTGTGCTTGTCATTATAAAACTGTGGCTGTTAGGACGATTGCTTGGAGACTGCTGTCAAGTCCTTTGCAGTTCTGTCGATACAATCACCAGGTCTATTCGGGACCTTGTATTTTTCGGTAAGGGTCACTCATACGCTCAACAGAAGTACTCCTTCCTTATTGTTTGTGTATTTGGATGCATTGTTGTCGATTTCAATCAAATAGATACATATCTATATAAAATTTATGAACTATGAAGCAGTGCATGCAACGATGTTTCCACATGCGTCATTGACGTTCGATGAAGGAAACCCACATCGAAAGTGATTTTTAATCAACCCGCCTATATTTCTGGCATTTTCCTGCACGTGCGCAACATCCATGAATGTAAAATATTTCGCCGAACCGAGTGCACACACCACATTGGATGATTTTTAATTTTCGTATGTTAAACTATTCATTGACTGCTTCGAGTCAGTAGCGACTGGCCCGTTGTGCCACGTCTTCAATTGCGTGGAACTTGTTTATTTGGCGGATTGAATTTATTCTTGAAAGCTAAGGGCTACCAACAGTTGCACTTCGGAGCTTGTAGGAACACACAAACCGAACAGAAAGCCTAGGATTGACTGAAGCATGAACTGCCAGCTTCTAGGTAATAATTAAAAAACGTATTATTAGATGGGCATCATTTATTATCTGAAGAAAGCTTTGGAGAATCATTGTGCTTGTCAATATAAAACTGCGGCGGTTAGGACGATTGTTTGGAGACTACTGTCATGTGATTTAGAGTGCTGTTGATAAATTCACGAGGTCTATGGGGACCCTGTATTACTCGGTAATGGTCACACATACGCTCAACAGAAGCACTCCTCCCTTTTTGTTTTTGTTTTTGGATGCAAAGGTGTCGATTTCAATCACATATATACATATTTATATAAAATTTATGAACTATAAAGCAGTGCATGCAACGATGTTTCCACATGCGTCATTGACATTCGATGAAGGAAACCCACATCGACAATGATTTTTAATCAACCTGCCCATATTTCTGGCATTTTCCTGCACGTGCGACACATCCATGAATGTAAAATATTTCGCTGAACCGAGTGTACACACCACATCTAATGATTTCTAATTTTCGTACGTTAAACTATTCAATAACTGCTTCGAGTCAGTAGCGAGTGGCCCATTGTGCCACGTCTTTCATTGCGTGGGACTTGTTTCTGTCGCAGATTGAATTTATTCCTGAAAGCTAAGGGCTCCTAACTATTGCACTTCGGAGCTTATAGGAACACACGACCAGAACCGAAAGCCTAGGATTGACTGAAGCATGAACTGCCAGCTTCTAGGTAATATTTAAGAAACGTATTATTATATGGGCATCATGAATTATCTAAAGAAAGCTTTGGAGAATCATTGTGCTTGTCATTTTAAATATGCGGCGGTTAGGACTATTGTTTGGAGACTACTGTCAAGTGCTTTGCAGTGCTGTTGATACATTCACGAGGTCTATGGCGACCCTGTATTACTCGGTAATGGTCACACATACGCTCAACAGAAGCACTCCTCCCTTTTTGTTTGTGTTTTTGGATGCAAAGGTGTCGATTTCAATCACATATATACATATTTATATAAAATTTATGAACTATAAAGCAGCGCATGCAACGATGTTTGCAGATGCGTCATTGACATTCGATGAAGAAAATCCACATCGAAAATGATTTTTAATCAACCTGCCCATATTTCTGGCATTCAACTGCATTTGCGCGACATCCTTGAATGTAAAATATTTCGCCGAAACGAGTGTACACACCACATCGGATGATTTCTAATATTGGTACGTTAAACTATTCAATAACTGATTCGAGTCAGTAGCGAGTGGCCCGTTGTGCCACCTCTTTCATTGCGTGGAACTTGTTTCTTTGGCGGATGGAATTTATTCCAGAAAGCTAAGGGCTACTAACTTTAGCACTTCGGAGCTTTAGGAACGCACGATCCGAACCGAAAGCCCAGGATTGACTGAAGCATGAACTGCCAGCCTCTAGGTAGTATTTAGGAAACGTATTATTAGATGGGCATCATTTATTATCTAAAGAAAGCTTTGGAGAATCATTGTGCTTGTCATTATAAAGCTGCGGCGGTTGGGACGATTGCTTGGAGAATACTGTCATGTGCTTTGCAGTGCTGTTGATACATTCACGAGGTCTATTCGGGACCCTGTATTTTTCGGTAAGGGTCACTCATACGCTCAACGGAAGGACTCCTACCTTGTTGGCTATTTGTGCATTTGGTTGCAAATATGTCGATTTCAATGAAATATATACATATCTATAGAAAATTTATGAACTATAAAGCAGTGCATGCAACGATGTTTCCAGATGCGTTCATCGACATTCGATGAAGGAAACCCACATCGAAAATGATTTTTAATCAACCTGCCTATATTTCTGGCATTTTCTTGCACGTGCGCCACATTCATGATTGTAAAATATTTCGACGAAACGAGTGTACACACCACATTGGATGATTTCTAATTTTCGTATGTTAAACTATTCAATAACTGATTCGAGTCAGTACCGAGTGGCCCGTTGTTCCACGTCTTTCATTGCGTGGAACCTGTCTCTTTGGCGGATTGAATTTATTCCTTAAAGCTAAGGGCTACTAACTATTGCACTTCGGAGCTTATAGGAACACACGACCCGAACCGAAAGCCCAGGATTGACTGAAGCATGAACTGCCAGCCTCTAGGTAGTATTTAAGAAACGTATTATTAGATGGGCATTATTTATTATCTAAAGAAAGCTTTGGAGAATCATAGTGCTTGTCATTATAAAACTGCGGCGGTTAGGACGATTTTTTGGCGACTACTGTCATGTGATTTAGAGTGCTGTTGATACAATCACGAGGTCTATTTGGGACGCTGTATTATTCGGTAAGGGTCACACATACGCTCAACAGAAGCACTCCTCCCTTTTTGTCTATTTGTTTTTGGATGCAAAGGTGTCGATTTGAATCCCATATATACATATTTATATAAAATTTTTGAACTATAAAGCAGTGCATGCAACGAGGTTTGCAGATGCGTCATTGACATTCGATGAAGGAAACCCACATCGAAAATGATTTTTAATCAACCTGCCCATATTTCTGGTATTTTCCTGCACGTGCGCGAATTCCTTTAATGTAAAATATTTCGCTGAAACGAGTGTACACACCACATTGGATGATTTCTAATTTTATTATGTTAAACTATTCAATAACTGATTCGAGTCAGTAGCGTGTGGCCCGTTGTTCCACGTCTTTCATTGCCTGGAACTTGTTTCTTTGGCGGATTGAATTTATTCTTGAAAGCTAAGGGCTACTAACAGTTGCACTTCAGAGCTTATAGGAACACACTACCAGAACCGAAAGCCTAGGATTGACTGAAGCATGTACTGCCAGCTTCTAGGTAATATTTAAGAAACGTATTATTATATGGGCATTATTAATTATCTAAAGAAAGCTTTGGAGAATCATTGTGCTTGTCATTATAAAACTGTGGCTGTTAGGACGATTGCTTGGAGACTGCTGTCAAGTCCTTTGCAGTTCTGTCGATACAATCACCAGGTCTATTCGGGACCTTGTATTTTTCGGTAAGGGTCACTCATACGCTCAACAGAAGTACTCCTTCCTTATTGTTTGTGTATTTGGATGCATTGTTGTCGATTTCAATCAAATAGATACATATCTATATAAAATTTATGAACTATGAAGCAGTGCATGCAACGATGTTTCCACATGCGTCATTGACGTTCGATGAAGGAAACCCACATCGAAAGTGATTTTTAATCAACCCGCGTATATTTCTGGCATTTTCCTGCACGTGCGCAACATCCATGAATGTAAAATATTTCGCCGAACCGAGTGCACACACCACATTGGATGATTTTTAATTTTCGTATGTTAAACTATTCATTGACTGCTTCGAGTCAGTAGCGACTGGCCCGTTGTGCCACGTCTTCAATTGCGTGGAACTTGTTTATTTGGCGGATTGAATTTATTCTTGAAAGCTAAGGGCTACCAACAGTTGCACTTCGGAGCTTGTAGGAACACACAAACCGAACAGAAAGCCTAGGATTGACTGAAGCATGAACTGCCAGCTTCTAGGTAATAATTAAAAAACGTATTATTAGATGGGCATCATTTATTATCTGAAGAAAGCTTTGGAGAATCATTGTGCTTGTCAATATAAAAGTGCGGCGGTTAGGACGATTGTTTGGAGACTACTGTCATGTGATTTAGAGTGCTGTTGATAAATTCACGAGGTCTATGGGGACCCTGTATTACTCGGTAATGGTCACACATACGCTCAACAGAAGCACTCCTCCCTTTTTGTTTTTGTTTTTGGATGCAAAGGTGTCGATTTCAATCACATATATACATATTTATATAAAATTTATGAACTATAAAGCAGTGCATGCAACGATGTTTCCACATGCGTCATTGACATTCGATGAAGGAAACCCACATCGACAATGATTTTTAATCAACCTGCCCATATTTCTGGCATTTTCCTGCACGTGCGACACATCCATGAATGTAAAATATTTCGCTGAACCGAGTGTACACACCACATCTAATGATTTCTAATTTTCGTACGTTAAACTATTCAATAACTGCTTCGAGTCAGTAGCGAGTGGCCCATTGTGCCACGTCTTTCATTGCGTGGGACTTGTTTCTGTCGCAGATTGAATTTATTCCTGAAAGCTAAGGGCTCCTAACTATTGCACTTCGGAGCTTATAGGAACACACGACCAGAACCGAAAGCCTAGGATTGACTTAAGCATGAACTGCCAGCTTCTAGGTAATATTTAAGAAACGTATTATTATATGGGCATCATGAATTATCTAAAGAAAGCTTTGGAGAATCATTGTGCTTGTCATTATAAATATGCGGCGGTTAGGACTATTGTTTGGAGACTACTGTCAAGTGCTTTGCAGTGCTGTTGATACATTCACGAGGTCTATGGCGACCCTGTATTACTCGGTAATGGTCACACATACGCTCAACAGAAGCACTCCTCCCTTTTTGTTTGTGTTTTTGGATGCAAAGGTGTCGATTTCAATCACATATATACATATTTATATAAAATTTATGAACTATAAAGCAGCGCATGCAACGATGTTTGCAGATGCGTCATTGACATTCGATGAAGAAAATCCACATCGAAAATGATTTTTAATCAACCTGCCCATATTTCTGGCATTCAACTGCATTTGCGCGACATCCTTGAATGTAAAATATTTCGCCGAAACGAGTGTACACACCACATCGGATGATTTCTAATATTGGTACGTTAAGCTATTCAATAACTGATTCGAGTCAGTAGCGAGTGGCCCGTTGTGCCACCTCTTTCATTGCGTGGAACTTGTTTCTTTGGCGGATGGAATTTATTCCAGAAAGCTAAGGGCTACTAACTTTAGCACTTCGGAGCTTTAGGAACGCACGATCCGAACCGAAAGCCCAGGATTGACTGAAGCATGAACTGCCAGCCTCTAGGTAGTATTTAGGAAACGTATTATTAGATGGGCATCATTTATTATCTAAAGAAAGCTTTGGAGAATCATTGTGCTTGTCATTATAAAGCTGCGGCGGTTGGGACGATTGCTTGGAGAATACTGTCATGTGCTTTGCAGTGCTGTTGATACATTCACGAGGTCTATTCGGGACCCTGTATTTTTCGGTAAGGGTCACTCATACGCTCAACGGAAGGACTCCTACCTTGTTGGCTATTTGTGCATTTGGTTGCAAATATGTCGATTTCAATGAAATATATACATATCTATAGAAAATTTATGAACTATAAAGCAGTGCATGCAACGATGTTTCCAGATGCGTTCATCGACATTCGATGAAGGAAACCCACATCGAAAATGATTTTTAATCAACCTGCCTATATTTCTGGCATTTTCTTGCACGTGCGCCACATTCATGATTGTAAAATAAATATTTCGACGAAACCAGTGTACACACCACATTGGATGATTTCTAATTTTCGTATGTTAAACTATTCAATAACTGATTCGAGTCAGTACCGAGTGGCCCGTTGTTCCACGTCTTTCATTGCGTGGAACCTGTCTCTTTGGCGGATTGAATTTATTCCTTAAAGCTAAGGGCTACTAACTTTTGCACTTCGGAGCTTATAGGAACACACGACCCGAACCGAAAGCCCAGGATTGACTGAAGCATGAACTGCCAGCCTCTAGGTAGTATTTAAGAAACGTATTATTAGATGGGCATCATTTATTATCTAAAGAAAGCTTTGGAGAATCATTGTGCTTGTCATTATAAAACTGCGGCGGTTAGGACGATTTTTTGGCGACTACTGTCATGTGATTTAGAGTGCTGTTGATACAATCACGAGGTCTATTTGGGACGCTGTATTATTCGGTTAGGGTCACACATACGCTCAACAGAAGCACTCCTCCCTTTTTGTCTATTTGTTTTTGGATGCAAAGGTGTCGATTTGAATCCCATATATACATATTTATATAAAATTTTTGAACTATAAAGCAGTGCATGCAACGAGGTTTGCAGATGCGTCATTGACATTCGATGAAGGAAACCCACATCGAAAATGATTTTTAATCAACCTGCCCATATTTCTGGTATTTTCCTGCACGTGCGCGAATTCCTTTAATGTAAAATATTTCGCTGAAACAAGTGTACACACCACATTGGCTGATTTCTAATTTTATTATGTTAAACTTTTCAATAACTGATTCGAGTCAGTAGCGTGTGGCCCGTTGTTCCACGTCTTTCATTGCCTGGAACTTGTTTCTGTGGCGGATTGAATTTATTCTTGAAAGCTAAGGGCTACTAACAGTTGCACTTCAGAGCTTATAGGAACACACGACCAGAACCGAAAGCCTAGGATTGACTGAAGCATGTACTGCCAGCTTCTAGGTAATATTTAAGAAACGTATTATTATATGGGCGTTATTTATTATCTAAAGAAAGCTTTGGAGAATCATTGTGCTTGTCATTATAAAACTGTGGCTGTTAGGACGATTGCTTGGAGACTGCTGTCAGGTCCTTTGCAGTTCTGTCGATACAAACAGCAGGTCTATTCGGGACCTTGTATTTTTCGGTAAGGGTCACTCATACGCTCAACAGAAGCACTCCTCCCTTATTGTTTGTGTATTTGGATGCATTGTTGTCGATTTCAATCAAATAGATACATATCTATATAAAATTTATGAACTATGAAGCAGTGCATGCAACGATGTTTCCACATGCGTCATTGACGTTCGATGAAGGAAACCCACATCGAAAGTGATTTTTAATCAACCTGCCTATATTTCTGGCATTTTCCTGCACGTGCGCAACATCCATGAATGTAAAATATTTCGCCGAACCGAGTGCACACACCACATCGGATGATTTTTAATTTTCGTATGTTAAACTATTCATTGACTGCTTCGAGTCAGTAGCGAGTGGCCCGTTGTGCCACGTCTTCAATTGCGTGGAACTTGTTTATTTGGCGGATTGAATTTATTCTTGAAAGCTAAGGGCTACCAACAGTTGCACTTCGGAGCTTGTAGGAACACACAAACCGAACAGAAAGCCTAGGATTGACTGAAGCATGAACTGCCGGCTTCTAGGTAATATTTAAGAAACGTAATATTAGATGGGCATCATTTATTATCTAAAGAAAGCTTTGGAGAATCATTGTGCTTGTCATTATAAAACTGCGGCGGTTAGGACGATTTTTTGGCGACTACTGTCATGTGATTTAGAGTGCTGTTGACACATTCACGAGGTCTATTCAGGACCCTGTATTTTTCGGTAAGGGTCACTCATACGCTCAACGGAAGGACTCCTTCCTTGTTTATGTGTATTTGGATTCAATGGTGTCGATTTCAAACAAATATATACATATCTATATAAAATTTATGAACTATAAAGCAGTGCATGCAACGATGTTTCCAGATGCGTCATTGACGTTCGATGAAGGAAACCCACATCGAAAATTATTTTTAATCAACCTGCCCATATTTCTGGCATTCAACTGCATTTGCGCGACATCCTTGAATGTAAAATATTTCGCCGAAACGAGTGTACACACCACATCGCATGATTTCTAATATTGGTGCGTTAAACTGTTCAATAACTGCTTCGAGTCAGTAGCGAGTGGCCCGTTGTGCCACCTCTTTCATTGCGTGGAACTTGTTTCTTTGGCGGATTGAATTTGTTCCAGAAAGCTAAGGGCTACTAACTTTAGCACTTCGGAGCTTTAGGAACACACGACCAGAACCGAAAGCCTAGGATTGACTGAAGCATGAACTGCCAGCTTCTAGGTCATAATTAAAAAACGTATTATTAGTTGGGCATCATTTATTATCTAAAGAAAGCTTTGGAGAATCATTGTGCTTGTCATTATAAAACTGCGGCGGTTAGGACTATTGTTTGGAGACTACTGTCAAGTGCTTTGCAGCGCTGTTGATACAATCACGAGGTCTATTCGGTACCCTGTATTATTAGGTAAGGGTCACACATACGCTCAACGGAAGCACTCCTCCCTTTTTGTTTATTTGTGTATTTGGATGCAATGGTGTCGATTTCAATCAAATATATACATATCTATATAAAATTATTGAACTATAAAGCAGTGCATGCAACGATGTTTCCAGATGCGTCATTGACGTTTGATGAAGGAAACCCACATCGAAAATGATTTTTAATCAACCTGCCCATATTTCTGGCATTCTCCTGCACGTGCGCCACATCCATGAATGTAAAATATTTCGCCGAACCAAGTGTACACACCACATCGGACGATTTCTAATTTTCGTATGTTAAACTATTCAATAACTGCTTCGAGTCAGTAGTGAGTGGCCCATTGTGCCATGTCTTTCATTGCGTGGAACTTGTTTCTTTGGCGGATGGAATTTATTCCAGAAAGCTAAGGGCTACTAACTTTAGCACTTCGGAGCTTTAGGAACGCACGATCCGAACCGAAAGCCCAGGATTGACTGAAGCATGAACTGCCAGCCTCTAGGTAGTATTTAGGAAACGTATTATTAGATGGGCATCATTTATTATCTAAAGAAAGCTTTGGAGAATCATTGTGCTTGTCATTATAAAACTGCGGCTGTTAGGACGATTGTTTGGCGACTACTGTCATGTGATTTAAAGTCCTGTTCATACATTCGCGAGGTCTATTTGGGACGCTGTATAATTCGGTAAGGGTCACACATACGCTCAACAGAAGCACTCCTCCCTTTTTGTCTATTTATGTTTTTGGATGCAAAGGTGTCGATTTCAATCACATATATACATATCTATATGAAATTTATCAACTATAAAGCAGTGCATGCAACGATGTTTCCAAATGCGTCATTGAGGTTTGATGAAGGAAACCCACATCGAAAATGATTTTTAATCAACCTGCCCATATTTCTGGCATTCTCCTGCACGTGCGCCACATCCATGAATGTAAAATATTTCGCCGAACCGAGTGTACACACCACATCGGATGATTTCTAATTTTCGTATGTTAAACTATTAAATAACTGATTCGAGTCAGTACCGAGTGGCCCGTTGTTCCAAGTCTTTCATTGCGTGGAACTTGTTTCTTTGGAGGATTGAATTTATTTCTTGAAGGCTAAGGGCTACTAACAATTGCACTTCGGAGCTTATAGGAACAGACGAACCGAACCGAAAGCCTAGGATTGACTGAAACATTAACTGCCAGCTTCTAGGTAATATTTAAGAAACGTATTATTAGATGGGCATCATTTATTATGTAAAGAATGCTTTGGAGAATCATTGTGCTCGTCATTATAAAACGGCGGCGGTTGGGACGATTGCTTGGAGAATACTGTCATGTGCTTTGCAGTGCTGTTGATACATTCACGAGGTCTATTCGGGACCCTGTATTATTCGGTAAGGGTCACACATACGCTCAACAGAAGCACTCCTCCCTTTTTGTCTATTTATGTTTTTGGATGCAAAGGTGTCGATTTGAATCCCATATATACATATTTATATAAAATTTTTGAACTATAAAGCAGTGCATGCAACGATGTTTGCAGATGCGTCATTGACATTCGATGAAGGAAACCCACATCGAAAATGATTTTTAATCAACCTGCCCATATTTCTGGTATTTTCCTGCACGTGCGCGAATTCCTCTAATGTAAAATATTTCGCTGAAACGAGTGTACACACCACATCGGATGATTTCTAATTTTATTATGTTAAACTATTCAATAACTGATTCGAGTCAGTAGCGTGTGGCCCGTTGTTCCACGTCTTTCATTGCCTGGAACTTGTTTCTTTGGCGGATTGAATTTATTCTTGAAAGCTAAGGGCTACTAACAGTTGCACTTCAGAGCTTATAGGAACACACGACCAGAACCGAAAGCCTAGGATTGACTGAAGCATGTACTGCCAGCTTCTAGGTAATATTTAAGAAACGTATTATTATATGGGCATTATTAATTATCTAAAGAAAGCTTTGGAGAATCATTGTGCTTGTCATTATAAAACTGTGGCTGTTAGGACGATTGCTTGGAGACTGCTGTCAAGTCCTTTGCAGTTCTGTCGATACAATCACCAGGTCTATTCGGGACCTTGTATTTTTCGGTAAGGGTCACTCATACGCTCAACAGAAGCACTCCTTCCTTATTGTTTGTGTATTTGGATGCATTGTTGTCGATTTCAATGAAATAGATACATATCTATATAAAATTTATGAACTATAAAGCAGTGCATGCAACGATGTTTCCAGATGCGTCATTGACGTTCGATGAAGGAAACCCACATCGAAAATGATTTTTAATCAACCTGCCCATATTTCTGGCATTCAACTGCATTTGCGCGACATCCTTGAATGTAAAATATTTCGCCGAAACGAGTGTACACACCACATCGGATGATTTCTAATATTGGTGCGTTAAACTATTCAATAACTGCTTCGAGTCAGCAGCGAGTGGCCCGTTGTGCCACCTCTTTCATTGCGTGGAACTTGTTTCTTTGGCGGATTGAATTTGTTCCAGAAAGCTAAGGGCTACTAACTTTAGCACTTCGGAGCTTTAGGAACACACGACCAGAACCGAAAGCCTAGGATTGACTGAAGCATGAACTGCCAGCTTCTAGGTCATAATTAAAAAACGTATTATTAGTTGGGCATCATTTATTATCTAAAGAAAGCTTTGGAGAATCATTGTGCTTTTCATTATAAAACTGCGGCGGTTAGGACTATTGTTTGGAGACTACTGTCAAGTGCTTTGCAGCGCTGTTGATACAATCACGAGGTCTATTCGGTACCCTGTATTATTAGGTAAGGGTCACACATACGCTCAACGGAAGCACTCCTCCCTTTTTGTTTATTTGTGTATTTGGATGCAATGGTGTCGATTTCAATCAAATATATACATATCTATATAAAATTATTGAACTATAAAGCAGTGCATGCAACGATGTTTCCAGATGCGTCATTGACGTTTGATGAAGGAAACCCACATCGAAAATGATTTTTAATCAACCTGCCAATATTTCTGGCATTCTCCTGCACGTGCGCCACATCCATGAATGTAAAATATTTCGCCGAACCAAGTGTACACACCACATCGGACGATTTCTAATTTTCGTATGTTAAACTATACAATAACTGCTTCGAGTCAGTAGTGAGTGGCCCATTGTGCCATGTTTTTCATTGCGTGGAACTTGTTTCTTTGGCGGATGGAATTTATTCCAGAAAGCTAAGGGCTACTAACTTTAGCACTTCGGAGCTTTAGGAACGCACGATCCGAACCGAAAGCCCAGGATTGACTGAAGCATGAACTGCCAGCCTCTAGGTAGTATTTAGGAAACGTATTATTAGATGGGCATCATTTATTATCTAAACAAAGCTTTGGAGAATCATTGTGCTTGTCATTATAAAACTGCGGCTGTT
The DNA here is from genome assembly GCF_050947875.1 of Dermacentor variabilis. Taxonomy (NCBI): domain Eukaryota; kingdom Metazoa; phylum Arthropoda; class Arachnida; order Ixodida; family Ixodidae; genus Dermacentor; species Dermacentor variabilis. Next base: position 232,094,499 of record NC_134569.1, on the reverse strand, counting down.
AGGACGATTGTTTGGCGACTACTGTCATGTGATTTAGAGTCCTGTTCATACATTCGCGAGGTCTATTTGGGACGCTGTATAATTCGGTAAGGGTCACACATACGCTCAACAGAAGCACTCCTCCCTTTTTGTCTATTTATGTTTTTGGATGCAAAGGTGTCGATTTCAATCACATATATACATATTTATATGAAATTTATCAACTATAAAGCAGTGCATGCAACGATGTTTCCAGATGCGTCATTGACGTTTGATGAAGGAAACCCACATCGAAAATGATTTTTAATCAACCTGCCCATATTTCTGGCATTCTCCTGCACGTGCGCCACATCCATGAATGTAAAATATTTCGCCGAACCGAGTGTACACACCACATCGGATGATTTCTAATTTTCGTATGTTAAACTATTAAATAACTGATTCGAGTCAGTACCGAGTGGCCCGTTGTTCCACGTCTTTCATTGCGTGGAACTTGTTTCTTTGGAGGATTGAATTTATTTCTTGAAGGCTAAGGGCTACTAACAATTGCACTTAGGAGCTTATAGGAACAGACGAACCGAACCGAAAGCCTAGGATTGACTGAAACATAAACTGCCAGCTTCTAGGTAATATTTAAGAAACGTATTATTAGATGGGCATCATTTATTATGTAAAGAAAGCTTTGGAGAATCATTGTGCTTGTCATTATAAAACTGCGGCGGTTGGGACGATTGCTTGGAGAATACTGTCATGTGCTTTGCAGTGCTGTTGATACATTCACGAGGTCTATTCGGGACGCTGTATTATTCGGTAAGGGTCACTCATACGCTCAACGGAAGGACTCCTACCTTGTTGGCTATTTGTGCATTTGGTTGCAAATGTGTCGATTTCAATGAAATATATACATATCTATAGAAAATTTATGAACTATAAAGCAGTGCATGCAACGATGTTTCCAGATGCGTTCATCGACATTCGATGAAGGAAACCCACATCGAAAATGATTTTTAATCAACCTGCCCATATTTCTGGCATTCTCCTGCACGTGCGCCACATCCATGAATGTTAAATATTTCGCCGAACCGAGTGTACACACCACATCGGATGATTTCTAATTTTCGTATGTTAAACTATTAAATAACTGATTCGAGTCAGTACCGAGTGGCCCGTTGTTCCACGTCTTTCATTGCGTGGAACCTGTCTCTTTGGCGGATTGAATTTATTCCTTAAAGCTAAGGGCTACTAACTATTGCACTTCGGTGCTTATAGGAACACACGACCCGAACCGAAAGCCCAGGATTGACTGAAGCATGAACTGCCAGCTTCTAGCTAATATTTAAGAAACGTATTACTATATGGGCATCATTTATTATCCAAAGAAAGCTTTGGAGAATCATTGTGCTTGTCATTATATAACTGCGGCGGTTGGGACGATTGCTTGGAGAATACTGTCATTTGCTTTGCAGTGCTGTTTATACATTCACGAGGTCTATTCGGGACGCTGTATTATTCGGTATAGGTCACACATACGCTCAACGGAAGCACTCTTCCCTTTTTCTCTATTTGTGTATTTGGATGCAAAGGTGTCGATTTCAATCAAATAAATACATATTTATCTAAAATTTATGAACTATAAAGCAGTGCATGCAACGATGTTTGCAGATGCGTCATTGACGTTCGATGAGGGAAACCCACATCGAAAATGATTTTTATCAATCTGGCCACATTTCTGGTATTTTCGTGCACGTGCGCGACATCCATGAATGTAAAATATTTCGCGGAAACGAGTGTACACACCACATCGTATGATTTCTAATTTTCGTATGTTAAACTATTCAATAACTGCTCCGAGTCAGTAGCGAGTGGCCCGTTGTGCCACGTCTTTCATTGCGTGGAACTTGTTTCTTTGGCGGATTGAATTTATTCTTGAAAGCTAAGGGCTACTATAAATTACAATTCGGACCTCATAGGAACACACGAACGGAACCGAAAGCCTAGGATTGACTGAAGCAGGAACTGCCAGCTTCTAGGTAATATTTGAGAAAGGTAATATATGTGCGTTATTTATTATCTGAGAAAGCTTTTGAGAATGATTGCGCTTGTCGCGTACAACTACTGCGGATAGGACGAATGTTTGGAGACTACTGTCAAGTGCTTGTCAGAGCTGCTTATACATTCACGAGGTGCATTAGGGACCCTGTTTTATTTTTTTGTGTCACTATAGGCTCAGGAGAAGCACACTCCGTTTGTTTTATGTACTAGGACGCAGAGGGGTCTAATTCAATCAAATGAGTACAAAAATATTAAACTTATACGCTATGCATGCAAAGATGTTCCGAGAGACGTCACTAACGTTCGAGGAAGCAAGCCTGCCTCGGCGATGATTGTTATTAAAGGTTCCCATGTTTGTGGCAGCTTCCTGCACTTGCCTATCCATAAATGTAAAATGCTTTTCCGAACCCAGTGTATATACCGCTTCGTATAACTTATATTTTCGTAAATCTTTTTTCGAACTGCCAGCTTCTAGGTAATATTTAAGAAATCAATCAATCAATCAAGTTTTATTTTCGCCGCAGACAGTACATTTTTACTGCGAAAATAGGGGGCCAGAGAAAAAAGCTGCATCTGTGCAGCTTGACTAAGCTCTAGCCACCCGTACAACAGCAGTGACACGACGATTTATTATCTTGATTCAGTTATATAAACATATCAGCAAATAAACGATCAGGCAGTCCGATCACAAATGACAACTACGAGAACAATTAGAAGCATAAGCAGTTTCAATAAAGTCAAACAAAGAGGTCAAATAAGGTTTTGTTAGTAAGGGCCAGAACGTTCACACCTTTCCGGTCTAGCTCATTTAGTGTAGTTGCCAGGGCGTAGTTTTTCTTTCCCATAATGGGTGCGCGAGGAGGGAAAGTAGTATGGCGGTTGATATCGGAATGGGTAGGAAATTGTACTTTTCCTGAGATTTGATAATTCTTGGAATAGTTCCGCCCTACCTATAATGGCGTTTTTATAGGTTCTTAGTAATTTGTATTTGTATATATCGTGGATTTTTAGAATTTTATGTTTATGAAAGAGTGGTTCTGTGTGTTCTAAGAACGAGGAATTTTCTATTGATCTAAGTGCTTTTTTCTGAATACTGAAGAGTTTCTGCAAGTTGAATGCTGTCGTGTTTCCCCATATTAGCATGCAGTAATGTAAGTGAGAGTTAAAGAGGGCAAAATATAACATCTTTTTAATGCTGACTGGAAAAGTGCGACGGTTCTGGCTTAATACACCGGCGGCTCTACTTAATTTTGGTAATAAAGTTTTCACATGTTCATTCCAAGACATGTTTTCTAAAAAAATGACACCTAGAATATTAACAAACTTTTCTATTTTAATTTTAAATGGCCCGAGAGCAATATGGTCGTCTATATTTTCTAAGGTACCTGGGGTGCGAAACAACACACACTTAGTTTTTGACTCATTAAGAATTAGCCTATTGTTCTGGCACCAAATCAGCAAGTTGTGACAGAACGCACTTCCCTTTTGTCTTACAGTATCAATGTTTTTTCCCTTAACGAGCACCGAGCAATCATCGGCATAAATAACATATCTACAATCCTGATATATTTTTACAATGTCATTAATATAGAAAAGAAAGAGAATTGGTCCCAGTATACTACCCTGTGGAACTCCAAATTTAATAGACCGTAGGTGAGATTTATGCTTATTTAGTTCTACCTATTTATGGCGCGAACTCAAGTAAGATTTAATAAGTTGTAGTGTTGTGCCAGGAAACCCATAATGCTATAATTTATCTAACAATATCGGATGGTTGACTCGATCGAAGACATTGCTAAAGTCTAAGAGTATACCCAATGTCATTAACTTACTTTCAAAATTGTTTAATATTTCTTCCTTCTGAGCTAGAAGTGCTGTCTCGGTGCAGCGTCCCTTTCTGAAACCAAATTGGCAGTCCGTTAAGAGGTTATATTTCCTAGTAAATTTCTCAATGCGAGAATTAATCACATTCTCCAGTCCCTTAGAGAATACAGGCAAGATTGACACAGGGCGATAATTATCTAAACAATTTTTGTCACCATTCTTGTAGATTACTGAAACTCTTGCTACCTGCATGTTGTTTGGAAAACTCCCCGTTGATGATGATGATGATATGTGGTGTTTAATGGCGCAAGGGCCAAGTTTGGCCAAAGAGCGCCATGACAAGTGGTGATGTTGACGATGTATTATGGAGATGTGACTTGGCTGTAAACTGGCCTAAAAATTGTTGCTGTAAAGTGCGTAAAATCTACATGCTATAAAAGTATGGCGATGACTGATGACGAATACTATGAACATTAAAATCCATCGTAGAAGAAGGATGCAAAATATAAAATATATAAGATGGTAAAATTACTTGGAGCACTGCTGCCTCGCCAGAGCCCTTGAAACACAAGGGCCTAGAGGCGCGTGCTACACGAAAGACCTATCACAGCGGCATCCTCTGAAGAGAGGACCCGCTACGAACATGTGGGGCTAAAAACATGCAGGACAACATCTTTCAGTAAATTTAGTACTGTGTTGGTGTCAAATAAAGATTCTGGGCCGAGTAGCATTACGAGATGTAGGGGGATGTGCTGCTGGTATGCTAGGCAAAAATGTTTCCTTCTTTCAGATTCGGCTGCCCGACACTCCAGGAGGACGAGGAGGACGGTCAGCCTCTCCCCGCATCTACCGCAGGTTGGAGGATCATTTTCAGTGAGTAAAAAGTTATGTCGGCCAAATGTGTGTCCTATTCTGAGGCGACAGAATAGGACATCTGTCCGGCGTGATTTTGTTACAGGAGGCCACAAACCTAATTGTGGCTTTATTAAATGCAACTTATTATTTGTTTCCAGGTCCCACAATCGTTACCAGTACTTTCGCAGTTTTTTTCTTAAGAAGGGTTTCAGGTCTGTGACAGGGACTGCAGCGGTAGAATTAACAGTGTGTGATGCAATTGATGTGGCCATCTGGTCCGCTAGAACACTACCCTGGATGCCCCTATGGCCAGGCACCCAGCATATAACCACATCCTGGTTAGATACATATGCTTTACATAAGACGGAATAGAGTTCAATTATTATAGGATTTTTGTGCTTACAGAACGACATCAAAGACTTCACAACACTAAGGGAGTCCGTATATATAACTGATTTTTTGAGTTTTGATTTCCTTATATGCTTCACGGTCGACAATATTGCGTAGGCGTCAGCCGTGAAGATACTAGTTTCCGGCTGCAGTAAATCGGATTCCGAGAAGGATGGACCGACGGCAGCATATGACACCCCCTCGCGTGACTTCGATGCGTCTGTGTAAAACTCCGTGCAGGAGTGTTTGTATTGCAGTTCCTGGAAATGCATCTGGATTTCAATCTCTGGAGCGTGTTTTGTAACCTGCATGAAAGATATGTCGCATTGTATCATCTGCCACTCCCAAGGAGGTAGCAGCTTAGCTGGAGGCATTAGGCGGAACTCGAGGAGTGGGACATGCATTTCATCACTAAGCTCCCTCACACGTAGCGAGAAAGGCTGTCTTACGGAGGGACGATTGCGAAAGAGTGTAGCATATGTCATGTCATTAACGGTTTTAAAACAGGGATGTTCAGGATTTGAGTGGACTTTCAGAAAATATGTTTGGCTGATGTACGTTCTCTGGATATGAAGTGACCATTCATTCAATTCTGCATATAAATTTTGTACGGGACTCGTTCTGAAAGCTCCTGTGGCTAAACGGATACCTAGATGGTGAACAGGGTCTAGCATCTTTAGCGCACTCGGGGCGGCAGAGTGACAGATTACGGCACCATAATCTAATCGCGAACGGATCAGGCTCTTATAGCGATTAATTAAGCACTTCCTGTCACTACCCCACGATGTATGGGATAGAAGTTTCATTAGGTTCATTGTTTTCAGACATTTTTCTTTAATATGTTTAATGTGGGGGACGAAAGTGAGTCTGTAGTCTAATATACCACCTAGAAATTTGTGCTCTTTGTTTACGGGTATTTGTTGTCCACATAGTTCTAAGCAAGGATCTGGGATCATTCCTCTCTTTCTTGTAAAAAGAACGCAAGAGCTTTTGTTAGGATTGATCTTAAATCCATTATTGTCTGCCCACATTGAGACTTTGTTCAGGCCATGCTGTACCTGCCTCTCGCAGACTGCGAGGTTACAAGATTTGAAAGCTATTTGTATATCGTCCACGTAGACAGAATAAAAGATTGCCGGTGGTAATGAAGCGCGAAGCGTGTTCATCTTCACGATGAAAAGTGTGCAGCTGAGCACGCCTCCTTGGGGTACACCCGTTTCTTGCATAAAACGTCGTGAAAATACATTGCCGACTTTTACCCGGAAGGTACGACTGGACAGATAGCTTTCTATTAGGTTAAGCATATTTCCATGGATACCCATTTCTAACAAGTCTCTTAGGATTCCGTAACGCCGCGTCGTATCGTACGCCTTCTCCATATCGAGGAATATGGATAAGAAGAATTGTTTGTGTACAAATGCGTCCCGGATATTTGCTTCTACACGTATAAGATGGTCAGTTGTGGAGCGCCCTTCTCGGAAGCCGCACTGATAGGGATCAAGGATTTTGCTCTGTTCAAGGAAATGAATGAGTCGCCGGTTAATCATTTCTTCAAACACCTTACAAATGCAACTTGTGAGGGCTATCGGGCGGTAACTAGCCACTGAGGAAGGGTCCTTGCCTTGTTTCAAAACAGGGACCACAATGGCTTCTTTCCATGCGGTTGGAAGGTACCCTGCATCCCAAATGGTGTTGAAAAGTATGAGTAGTGTAACCTGCGTGTCATTGTTTAAGTTTTTGAGCATTTCATACATGATTCTATCAGATCCTGGTGCGGAGCTCTTGCATGCGCTCAAGGCAGCTCTCAATTCGGCAATACAAAAAGGACGGTTGTAAGGCTCATTCTTTCGACTTTTTCTTATTAATGGCTTACGTTCTTCTGTTTGTTGGTATTTGAGAAAGGATTGTGTATAATTTGTTGAACTTGAGACGCTCTCAAAATATTCCCCAAGTGAGTCTGCCTGGTCTTGCAGTGTATCGCCCTGTGTGTTTACCAGGGGGACTGAGTATGTTTGCCGCCCTCTAATCCTATTAACTCTGTTCTAGGCTTTGGCCTCATCCTTAAACGAGTTAATACTCGATAGATACTTTTGTTAGCTTTCTCTTCAGGCCTTTCGGTGGGTTCTCCTACCTTGGGATTTTACTTTTTTAAAGTTGACAAGATTTTCTGCAGTGGGCGAAGCGCGTAGCAACCCCCAAGCTTTGTTATGATTCCTACGTGCGATTCTGCATTCATTGTTCCACCACGGGACATGCCGTTTGCATGCCGAGCCGCTTAATTCACGTATGCATTTAGATGCGGCATCTATTACGAAGGCTGTGAAGTACTCCACAGCAGCATCGATTTCTAAAGAAGACATGTCATCCCATTATATACTAGTTAAGTTTCGGAACCTCTCCCAGTCTCCTGTGTCAATCTTCCACCTAGGAGCGCGTGGTGGATATTCGTTTTCTTTAGGTGATCTTAGCAGTATAGGGAAGTGGTCGCTGCCGTAAGGGTTGTCGGTAACTTCCCATTCAAGTTCAGGCAGTACAGACGGGGAGACTATGCTAAGATCTACGGAAGAATAGGTTCTGTTTGCTAGAGAGTAATATGTGTGTTGCTTCTTATTCAACAGACACGCACCAGAAGAAAAAAGGAATTGTTCGACAAGACGTCCTCGCGCATCTATACGAGGGTCGCCCCACAGGTAGTTATGCACATTGAAATGGCCAAGAACAACATAGGGTTCTGGCAATTCATCTATAAAGGACTGAAATTCATGTTTGCTTAGTTTATAATGTGGGGGAATATAAAGCGAGGAAATAGTGATAAGTTTGTTTAGCAGAATAGCCCGAACCGCCATTGCCTCAAGGGCCGTTCGTAGCTGTACACATTGACAGGCTATGCTTTTTTGAATTATAATTGCAACACCGCCCGATGATGCGACAGTATCATCGCGATCTTTGCGAAATGTAACATACTGTCGAAGAAAGTTTTTGTATTCTGATTTCAAGTGTGTTTCCTGTAAACACAGCACTTTTAGATTATGTTTATGGATGAGTTCTTGAACATCATCAAGATTCCTAAGTAGACCTCTGACATTCCATTGAATGATTTGTGTATCCATATTTTAAATTAAATTAGTGCTGTGTTTACGGAAAGGCAAGGGATGTCTTAGATTACAGAACCCTTTCGAGGCCCTGTAATAGGGGTTTTGCTCTTTCTGAAGCGTTCGAGCGAACCTCGGTACTCCTTAGGCGTTTGGTGCGCCTTGAGGACAGGTGTAGTGTCCATTGCCTCTTGTGAGACGCCGGACAAGCGCTCTTGCGAGCGAGAGGTTTTCCGAGGGAGTCCCGCCTTGGAGGGCCAGACCCCTGCGCCCCCCAGCCCGGAGGTCGATGGGGCTTCCTGAGGTATTTGGCTGCGCCGGCCGTTGCCAGCGCTGGAAGGGGCCTCGGAGGTTGGGCCAGCCTCGGCTGCGCCAACCTTCGGGTTCGATGGCCCCGTCTGCTGGGTTGGCGGAGCAGCGCTAGCTGCAACCACCGTGGGGGCAGATGGCGTGACTGCCGACTCACTGACTGTGGGTCGGACAGCCGCCGGAGGCCGTTGTGGCGCTGCCCCCTGACGCGCCACATCGGCAAAGGTTTTCTTTGGCAGGTATGCTACCCGCCTTCGTGCCTCTTTGAACGATATATTCTCTTTTATTTTTATAGTCACAATTTCTTTTTCCTTCTTCCAGGAGGGGCACGACCGCGAGTACGCGGCGTGGTCCCCGTCACAGTTTGCACAGTGTAGAGAGTTCTTACATGCTTCAGTGGCGTGTTCAAGGGCACTGCATTTTGCGCATGTTTGGCGGCCTCGGTAGCTCTGCGAGCTGTGGCCGAAACGCTGGCATTTGAAGCATCTTAGGGGATTTGGCACACATGGTCTGACACGGAGCTTGATGTACCCGGCCTCTACAGACTCGGGCAGAATACTTGAACCGAATGTGAGTATCAGGCGCTTTGTTTGAATTTCTTTTCCATCCCTTCTTATCCTAATTCTTCTCACATTGACAACATTCTGATCACTGAAGCCTTCCAGGAGCTCAGCCTCTGTCAGCTGGAGCAAATCGTCATCCGAGACAACGCCGCGGGTGGTGTTGAGAGTGTGGTGTGGAGTCACTGTTAATGGAACATCTCCAAATGATACTAGACTGGGAAACTTCTCGTACTGTTTCTGATCATGGAGCTCTAACAGGAGATCACCACTTGCCAGCCTTGATACCTTGTAGCCTGGACCAAGGACATTAGTTAAGGACTTTGAAACTTGAAAAGGGGAAATGTTTCGTACTTGTTTTTCTGATTTTTCTGAGTGGATCACATGGTAACGTGGGAAGTTTTGTCTTTGTCGTCCAAGGAACTGGAAAACTTCATCGGTGCGCCCTCTTTTGTGAGGGCGATCAGGAAGCGGAGGGAAGGAGCTAGCCATAAAGGAATTGAATTTTCGGCAACAACGCCAGCCACCCACCATGGAGCCTTACAAGGGGACGTTACAGGGACTGTAAAAACTGGTCCTGCAAACGCCAGCTTTACGATGTCACTATAACCAAATATGAGATAACCTAGGTTGGTTATTCACACAAGGTTAACCCTTGCTGCCTGGAAAAATTGGAAGTAGGCGGAAGCTAGGAGAAGACAGGAAAGATGAAAAGTAAGAGAAAGACGAAGATTAGAGGGAGAGAGAGACAGGAAAAGGCAACTACCGATTTCCCCCGGGTGGGTCAGACCGGGGGTGCCGTCTACGTGAAGCCGAGGCCAAAGGGGTGTGTTGCCGCCGACGAGGGGCCGTAAAGGTCCAAACACCCGGCATTGGCTCAACCCCCAGGATCCCCTTTTCCCCGGACACGGCTAAGCCGCGCACGGCTACGCGCGGGAGGGTCCAACCCTCGTGTGCTCGGGTACGTGGTGTCGCAACACACCAAACGCCTGCTGACGTAGACGCCCCTGCGGGGAATCCCCGTTGAAAGAGAGACGTTATATATGTGTGTAAGCGCTGGCGCAATTAAATCTATGACCTATTTCACTGGTTTGATTTCTAGATCATCTACATCGCGGCTACGGCTATTTTTAAGCTCCTGATATAACGTTGTTACTTCAGCGATGGATGTAGGCAGTAAGTACATTGTGTGGAATAATCTCGGAATATGATTAGCAGCTTCATGACAGTATGTACTGGTGCCAATTTCAACAAAGAAATCGTTAAAAAGGTTAGCTAGTTCATTTCCACCAACCTTTTTGTTATGTTTAACAAGGTTGTCAATCGTGGCATCCTTAGTGCTCTTGTTTAAAACCTCGTTAATTATCCTCCACACTTTGCCGCTATCACGCAAGCAATTGTTGTCAAATACACGCTTGTAATATTCGCTTTTTGATCTTTTTATATCTTTAATTAACCTATTTCGAAACATTCTAAGTTCTTGTAATTTTTCCATGCTTCGTGACTTAAGAAAGTTGTCAAAAAGATTGTTCTTATGCTTGATAAGCTTGATATGTTCATGTGTGATCCATGGTTTACGCAACCTTTTTTGTTTATGGTATGTGCGTAATGGGAAAGACTCGAAATAATGTTTCTTGAAGATTCTTAAAAATGAGTCATAGCACTTGTTGCTGTTTTCAAAAGTAAATGTTTCCTTCCAGTCTGTTTGAGCGATCTTATCCCTAAAATTTTCTAACGTGATAGATGATATTTCCCGGCACGTGAGTTCAGGCCACTCCTTTTGTTTAAATGCGCAGTTACGCTGAAGCATACAAAATGTAGGTAAGTGATCACTGATGTCACTGTTTATGACACCAGAGAAAACGTTATTAGGATTTAAGGTAGTAATGAATAAATCCAGCACAGATGCAGTTGAAAGAGTAACGCGTGTTGGCGTTGCTATAACATTCTGAAAACCATTACTCTGCAACATAAACAAAAAGTCATTCGCCCGACTTCAGACCTTTTGAACATCGATATTCATATCACCGCCTATTGTTAGTAACCATCCATTTTCATTGGCACAAGAAAGTAAAGAATCAAGGAAGTTTAAGAACGTGACGAGAGTGCCGCTTGGCGGTCTGTACAGCACAGCGAACAAATATATTAGATGTGCCTCACTTGTTATCTAGACAAAGCTTCGGAGAATGACTGTGCTTGTCATAAAACTTCTGCGATTAGGACGATTGTCTGGATACTACTGTCAAGTGCTTTGCAGTGCTGCTGACACATTCACGAGGTCCATTCGGGACCCTGTATTATTGGTAAGGGTCACACATACGCTCAGGAGAAGCACTTCTCCCTTTCTGTTTATTTGTGTATTTCAGGGCAGCGTTTTCGATTTCAATCACATATATACATATCTATATAAAATCTATAAACTATGATGAAATGCAGGCAACGATGTTTGGAGATATGTCATTGGCTTCGGGGAAATGACATACGGATTCTGACAGCTTGTCTCGATCGCCGATAGAGTCACCTGCTCCGCCCGAAGAAGACTCAGCATTTCTTTGTGTTATGGACATATCCGCCATCGCGCAACAACAACAGGACGACCCTGAGTTGCTTGAACTAATTAATTACTTGGAGGAAAGATCTGCGAAACCACCTAGAGTTTTCGCAAGAGGACTGTATGTCGTTTTGTTTACGGGCCAACGTCCTCTACAAAAAAAACTTTTCTTGGACTGGGTCCCCGTATCTGCTTGTCATTCCTGCAGCTCTTCGCACGGAAGTACTTCAAGCTTACCACAGCGAGGTGACTTCTGGTCACTTAATCTAGACGCGAACATTAGCCAGAGTGCAGCAAAGGTACTACTCGCCGAGACTTACCACACCCGTGAAACTTCACGTTCGCACTTGTCTCGCCTGCCAGAGGCGCAAGTCGCCTCCGACGAAACCAGCCGGCCGCCTACAACCCGTCCAGGACCCTCGAAGACCATTTGATCAAATCGGAATGGACATTTTCGGCCTACTTCCTGCTTCTACTGCAGGGAATCGCTTTTGTTATCGTCGAAAGAGTCTATCTCACACGTTAAGCTGACACAAAGGCAATCCCGAGCAGCACAGCAGCCGAGGTAGCGCGCTTTTTCATTGAGCATGTGGTGTTGCGACACGGCTCGAACCCTCGTAATAACAGATCGAGGAACCGCATTTACGGCTGCACCTTTAGATCACATCTTGCTACTAAGTGGAACGGCCCACCGAAAGTCAACCGCCTACGATCCACAAACCAATGGGTTAACAGAGCGCCTAAACAAAACCATTGAAGACATGGCATCAATGTACGTGGATGTCGAACATAAAAATTGGGACGACATCCTACCGTATATCACCTTTGCATATAACACGGCGAAACAACAGACGACGCGCATGAGTCCGTTCACCCTTTTTCACCGACGAGATGTACGAACGATGCTGGATGCGATGCTTCCACATGACTGACGACACTGATATGGACGCCAATGTGTTTACGCAACGCGCAGAAGAAGCTCGGCAGCTTGCGCACTTGCGGATCTGCCAGCAGCAAGACTACGATGCAGGCCGCTACGATCTTCACCGTAGAATAGTTACCTATGAAGTCGGCGGCAGAGTGTGGCAAACGAGGCCTCTCCGAGAAACTTAAGGCGATACTTCGGACCATATCGGTTATTGCGGCGACTCAGTGATATCACCTACCAGGTCGTTCGCGATAATCCCAAATGTACGCGGCGCCACACAGACCGTCCTGAACTTGTGCGCGTTGTCCGCATGAAGCCGTATGTGAGCGAATAATTATGCTAGCGGCCTTTACTTCCGCAAGTAACATTTCTTGTCTAGCATCGGGACGATGCCCTCGTAGGGAGGGACAAAGGACGCGGGTATTCTTTGCAGACGGCGACGACGACGACGATGGGAGCACTAACGGACTCCGCCTAGTGGGTCAGTGAGATTGGATGATGACGAAGAAGGCGTGTGATGATGATGTATGGGGTTTTATGGCGTAAGGGCCAGGTATGGCCAAAGAGCGCCATGTCTGTGGTAATAGGTTTGCTGTGTAATTATGACTACTGTGAAATTGGTGTGACGTGGCTGTAAAGGGGCCTTAAAATATACTCTCTGAAGTGCGTAAAATCTGTATAATTAAATATATGCCGAGGACGTATGACTTGTACTATGAATATTTAGATGCATATAAAAATAATGATACAATAGGTAAAATGTATCAGATTATAAGAAATGCTAGAGCACTACTACCTCCTTAGAGCCCTTGAAGCACAAGGGCCTAGAGGCATGTGCTATTCAAAACAATCATCGCAGCGGCATCCTCTGGAGTGAGGATGCTCTACGAATTTAATGGGCGTATAAGGTGTAGAACTACATCCTTTAACAAGTCGAGGACTGCCTTGGTGTTAAAAACCGGTTCCTTACCAAGAAATGTGGCCGGGTGTAGAGGGATGTAATTACGGTATGCAAGCGGAGAATGTTTTTTTTCTTTCAGGTTCGGCTTTCCGACACTCCAAGAGGACATGGGGGACGGTCAGCGTCTCACCACATCTACCACAGGTTGGAGGTTCACTTCCAGTAAGTAGAAAATGATGGGTCCCAAATGTGTGTCCTATTCTGAGGCGACAGAATAGGACATCTGTTCGCCGAGATTTTGTTGGGGAGGGCCAAAAACCTAACTGGGGCTTTATAACGTGCAGTTTGTTATTTGTTTGCGCGTCCCACGTGCACTGCCAGTGATCTCGCACTTTATTTCGTAAGAAAGGCCTCAGATCGGTGACAGGCACATCGGCGGTAGGGTTAACAGCTTGCGATGTGATTGACGTGGCCATCTCGTCCGCGAGAACGTTACCTTCGATTCCCCTATGGCCTGGGACCCAGCATATTGTGATATTCTGGTTAGATGAGTACGCTTTACATAATACCGAATACAGTTCATTGAATACGGGATTTTTATGTTTGTAGAGTGACATAAGGCCTTCACGACGCAAAGAGAGTCTGTATAGATCACTGCTTTTGAAAGTTTTGATCTTCTTTTATGCTTCACAGCAGAGAGTAATGCGTAGGCCTCGGCCGTAAAGATGCTTGTTTCCGGATGCAGCACATCGGATTCCGAGAAGGATTGGCTGACGACTGCATCCCGATACCCCGGCATTTGACTTCGAAGCGTCTGTGTAGAACTCTGCGCAGGAGTGTTTATACTGAAGTTCTAGGAAATGCATTCTGATTTCGGCCTCAGGAGCGTGCTTTGTAACTTTTATAAAGGATATGTCACATTGTATCACCTGCCACTTCCAAGGAGGTAAGAGCTTGATTATATGCATTAAGCGATGCTCGAGGAGTGGGACATGCATTTCATTGCTTAGCTCATTCACACGCAGCGAAAAAGGCTGTCTTATAGAGGGACGAATGCTGAAAAGTGTAGCGCACGTCATATCGGTAACGGTACCAAACATGGATGTTCAAGATTAGAGCGCACTTTAAGGAAATATGTGACGCTGATGTATGATCTCTGTAGGCGGAGAGACCATTCATTGGATTCGGCATATAAGCTTTCAATCGGGCTTGTTCTGAAAGTGCCCGTGGCTAAGCGGTTACCTAGGTGGTGAACAGGGTCTAGCATCTTCAGCGTGCTCGGGGCCGCAGAGTTATATACCACGGCACCATAATCTAATCGTGACCGGATGAGGCTTTTATAGGAGATTCATTAGGCACTTCCTGTCACTACCCCACGTAGTTAGGTTCATTGTTTTCAGACGCTTTTCTTTAAGACGTTTAATGTGTGGGACGAATGTGAGTCTATTGTCAAGTATAAAACCTAGAAATTTGTGCTCTTTGTTTACAGGTATGTATTCTCCACACAGTTCTAAGCAAGGGTCCGGAACCAGGCCTCTTTTTCTTGTAAACCAAACACAAGAACTCTTATGAGGATTGATTTTAAATCCGTTTTTCTCTCCCCACCCTGACACATTGTTCAAACCATGCTGTACCTGTATCTCGCACACTGCGAAGTTACAGGATTTGAAACCTATTTGAATGTTGTCCACAGACGGAATACAAAATGACCGGTGGTAAAGAAGCACGAAGTGTTGTCATCTTAACAATAAATTGTGTGAAACTGAGCACGCCACACTGGGGTACACCAGTTTCTTGTGTAAAAGGACGTGACAGCACATTGCCAACTTTTACCCAAAAGGTTCGATTTGACAAGTAGCTTTTTATTACGTTTAGCATATTACCATGAATGCCCATTTCCGATAAGTCTCGCAAGATCCCGTATCGCCACGTTGTGTCATACGCCTTTTCCTTATGGAGAAATATTGATAAGAAGAACTGTTTATGTATAAATGCGTCCCGGATATTTCCTTCAATACGTACAAGATGATCGGTTGTGGAGAGCCCTTCTGATAGGGATCAAGCATTTTGTTCTGTGCAAGGAAATGGATGAGTCGCCGATTTATCATTGTTTCAAATACCTTACACATACAACTTGTGAGGGCTATCGGGCGGTAGCTTGCCACTGAGGAAGGATCTTTGCCTTGTTTTAAAACAGGGACCACAATGGCTTCTTTCCATGTGGTCGGAAGGTACCCTGCGTCCCAGATAGTGTTGAAAAGTGTAAGTAGTGTAACTTGCGTGTAATTGTGTAAGTTTATCAACATTTCATACATGATTCTGCGAGATCCCGGTGCAGAGCTCTTGCATGCGCTGAAGGCAGCTCTCAACTCTGCAATACTAAAGGGGCGGTTGAACGGTTCATTCTGCCGACACTTTCTTATGAGTGGCTGGCATTCTTCTATTTGTTTATATTTGAGAAAGGGTTTTGAGTAATTGTTGGAACTTGACACGCTCTGAAAGTACTCCCCAAGTGAGTGTGCTTGTTCAAGCAGGGTATCGCCTTGAGTGTTTACCAGGGGGAGTGAATAAGTTTGTCGTCCTTTTATCCTGTTAACCCTTTTCCAGACTTTCCCCTCCTCTGTATAAGAGTTGATACCCGATAAAAACTTCTGCCAACTCTCTCTTCTGGCCTGTCGTCGCGTTCTCCTGCTTTGGGATTTTGCTTTTTAAGGTAATAAGATTCTCCGCAGTGGGAGAGGCGCGTAGCAACCCCCACGCTTTATTTTGTTTCTTACGGGCGGTTTCCACCATGGAACGCGCTGTTTGCTTGCGAAACCACTTCAGATATGCATTTAGATGCGGCATCTATAATGAAGGCTGCAAAATACTGCACAGCAGCATCAATTCCTAAGGAGGACATGTCATTCCATGAGATACTGGTGAGAGTTCGGAACTTCTCCCAGTCGGCTGTATCGATTTTCCACCTAGGAGCCTGTGGTAGACTTTCGTTTTCTTTATATGTTCTTAGTAGTATAGGGAAGTGGTCGCTCCCGTAAGGATTGTCGTTAACTTCCCATTCAAGTTCAGACAGTCGTGACGGGGAGACTAGACTAAGATCTATTGAAGAAAATCTTCTGTTTGCAAAAGAATAGTTTGTCGCTTCCTTCTTATTCAGACGACAAGCACCAGAAGAGAAAAGGAACTGTTGAACAAGACTTCCCCGCGCATCTATACGAGGGTCGCCCCACAGGTAGTTGTGTCCATTGAAGTCGCCAAGAATAACATAAGGTTCTGGAAATTCATCTATAAAGGACTGAAATTCATGTTTAGTTAATTTGTAAAGGGGGGGTATATAAAGCGAGCGAATAGAGATGAGTTTGTTTAGCAGAACAACTCGCACCGCCACTGCTTCAAGGGGCGTTCGTAGCTGTAGAGGTTTAGATGCTATACATTTATGAGTGAGAATCGCAACACCACCCGATGATGCGACGGCATCATCGCGATCTTTGCGAAATGTAACATACGCACGGAGAAAGTTTGTGTGTTTGGATTTTAAGTGTGTTTCCTGTAAACACGGCATTTTTGAATTATGTTTGTTTGATGACTTCTTGCAAATCATCAAGGTTTCTAAGGAGACCTCTGATGTTCCATTGAATACTTTGTGTATCCACATTTAATGTAAATAAGTGCTGTGTGTACGGAAAGGGAGGTGATGCTTTAGGTTACAGAGCTCTTTCCAGGCCCTGTAACGGGGGTTCTGCCCTTTCTGGAGCGTTCGAGGGAGATTCGCCGCTCCTTAGGCGCTTGGTGCGCCTTGAGAATAGGTGTAGTCCATTGCCTCTTGTGAGGCACCGGACACGTGCTCTTGCGAGCGAGATGTTTCCCGAGGAAGTCCCACCTGGGAGGGCAGGACCCCTGCGCCCACCAGCACGGAGGTCGATGGGGCTCCCTGATGGATTTGGCTGCGCCGGCTGTTGCCAGCGCTGGAAGGGGAGAGTGAGGTTGGGGCAGCCTCGGCTGCGCCAACCTTCGGGTTTGGTAGTCCCTTCTGCTCGGTTGATGGAGCGATGCTAGCTGCGACCACCGTGAGGGCAGATGGCGTGACTGCCGACTCACTATTTGTGGGTCGGACAGTCACCGGAGGCCGTTGTGACGCTGCCCCCTGACGCGCCACTTCGGCAAAGCTTTTGTTTGGCAGGTATGCTACCCGCCTTCGTGCCTCTTTGAACGATATATTCTCTTTTACTTTTATACTTACAATTTCTTTTTCCTTCTTCCATGAGGGGCACGACAGCGAGTACGCGGCGTGATCCCCGTCACAGTTTACACAGTGGAGAGAGTTATTACATGCTTCAGTGGCGTGTTCAAGGGCACTACATTTCGCACATGTTTGGCGGCCCCGGCAGCTCTGCGAACTGTGGCCGAAACGCTGGCATTTGAAACATCTTTTGGGATTCGGCACATATGGTCTGACACGGAGCTTGATGTACCCCGCCCTTACAGACTCGGGCAGAATACTTGAACCAAATGTGAGTATTAGGTGCTTCGTTTGAATTTCTTTACCACACCTTCTCATCTTATTACTTCTGACATTGACAACGTTCTGCTCACTGAAGCTCGCCAAGACCTCAGCCTCTGTCAGCTGGAGCAAATCGTCATCAGACACAACGCCGCTTGTGGTGTTCAGAGTGACGTGAGTAGCTACTGTAAATGGAACATCCCCAAATGAGACTAGACTGGGCAGCTTTTCGTATTGTTTCTGGTCATGCAGTTCTAACAGGAGATCACCACTTGCAGGCCTTGATACCTTGTAGCCTGGACCAAGGACATCAGTTAAGGACTTGGAAACTAGAAAAGGGGAGATATTTCGCACTTGTTTATGGAATTTTTCAGAGTGGATGACATGGTACCGTGGGAAGTTCGGTCTCTGACGACCAAAGAACTGGAATACATCTTCGGTGCGCCCTCTTTCTTGAGGGCGATCAGGAATTGGAGGAAAGGAACTTGCCATAGAAAAATGTAGTTTTAGGCAATAACGCCAGCCACCCACCATGGAGCCCTACGAGGGGACGCTATAGGGACTGTACGAACATGTCCTGTAAACGCCAGCTGTATGTGATCACTATAACCAAATATAAATAACCTAGGTTGGCTATTCACACAAGGTTAACCCTTGCTGTCTGGAAACTTTGAAGTAACGGAAGCTAGAAGAAGACAGGAAAGATGGAAAGTGAGAAAAAGACGCAGGTTGGAGGGAGAGAGAGACAGGAAAAGGCAACTACCGATTTCCCCCGAGTGGGCCAGTCCGGGGGTGCCGTCTACGTGAAGCCGAGGCCAAAGGGGTGTGTTGCCTCCGCCTAGGGGCCGTAAAGGTCCAAACACCAGCCTTCGGCTCAACCCCGAGGATCCCCTTTTCCCCGGACAGGGCTAAGCCACGCACGGTTAAACGCGGGAGGGTGGAACCCTTGTGTGCTCGGGTACGTGGTGTCGCAACACACCAAACTCCTGCTTACGCAGACACCCCTGCGGGGAAGAAGGCGTGTCGCTACTCTGTTTGTTATTGAACAGATTGTCGTGTTTTTCGTGAAGCACGTCTCCGTGTGTTCTGTCCGCGTTGAACCGCGACAATATGCATTTTCAATGACGAATTCTATACTCGTCATTCTTAATCACAAGCAAATAACGCTTTCTTCAGGTGAACTGTGCACAAGTGCGAATAGAAAGAATGATCACGAATAAAATCCGCGTTTACCTATGACAGTAGCGAGCGTCTGAAACTACATTCAATGAAAGGAATTGAATGCCGTCGCTAAACAAAAGCGCACAACAGGCAGAGACAGCGTTTCTTTGATGTGCCAAGGATCAGGCGCATGTCGTTTATTAACTTTGCTCTCGCACAACGATTTGCAGAAAATGCTAGCGGTACGGAGATCTAGCGAAAGTCATTAAAAATATTCCTAGTGCGAGCAACCATCCATTGGTTCCGTGTCACTAACGCTCATATATTTTTAATGAATACTATTCTTCACTCGGGCATCTGAAGATGAACAGCACTAATGAGCTATATCTTAGTTCTTCTTGAGTGGAATAATAATTTGTGAAGAAAAATGGTTGACAGGAAAAGCAGATAGCGACTCCACGATAGTCATTCTAATGACAGGTCAACAACAAAAAAAAACGCAGCATACGTTTCTGCTTAGTCGTACAAATACCGATTCCCTTCGTGCTTTGAAGCTGGCATGGAAACAGATTAGGCGGCCTTAATCTTGTGTCTTCACCGATTCTTTCTCAACATTCAGCAAGCTCAGCGCTTCAGATATTCTGACAGGTAAATATGCGCAATACGGAATAACGACAGGGAGACCGCAGAACAGACTAATTATCTGAGCCTGCATATTCCAGAGCAACTGTAAGGAGACGCGAGGTGGCTTATTGAACACAGCATTTATGCTCTTTTAGGTGGAAAATATCAAAGCAAGTCACAACACCTGGATTAAACAATGGAAAACAAGCATCCTTGTCACACACAAACTTTAATTGGATCTGGAGTGACACCTTTGTTCCTGCGCCGCTGTTTTTCTGGAACTCGATAGCGCAAATAGAGGAGAGATATATACCAGAATTGCTGGTAAATATAGTGATATACTGCTGGAAAAGCACAGATTTTTCAGCCCCTGAAAGCACCTTGACCCTGGCGCAGAAATGCTTTGTTAGTCCAAGGAAGGGATAGATTTCGTTGCGTTATATTGAACATCATGCCTAATATTCGCTACAGGTGTTCAATAAAGCAGTAAATGTGGTGCGAATTTCCGTGAGTAAGTGTGATAAGTTGACACAAGCAGCTTTGTATCCAATCGGCTATGCACCGCATTGGGAAAAGGAGAAAGGGAAATCTTTTAGAACAGCAATCTGATGTTTATATGTTACATGTTATCATTTGTGTACGTAATGTTCTGTGTTTTATCTCATGCTTCCGTAAAAATGTTTTAGATGTTCAGTGATTTAGATCGAAACATTCGCTTCAAAATTTAGAGAATTTTTGAGAAAACCGTTCGCTTAGTTTCGTTAAACATAACCGCAAACGTGCTCCCGTACACTTAAGCAAATTGGCATACACAACACTAATACGCCCTAAAATAGAGTACGCGTCAGCCATGTGGGATCCCCATCAGACATACCTAATAACTGACTTAAAAGCCCTGCAGAACCACGCTGTACGCTTCGTCTTTTCAGATTATTCACAAAAAAACAGTGTAACAGCATTAAAAGATCGCGCCGAGCTTGAAGCCTTGGCCCTTCGACGTAGTATAACTCGTTTAACACTACCCCATAAGCTTTACTATCACGTATCTCTTCATAACGAGTTCATGTGTGAACCCTCAGCCATTTTTCCCCGTGGGAATCATTCTTGCAAAGTCAAATGCATCATGTGTTATTACCTCGCATTTGGTTAGTCATTTGTACCTCGCACCGCGAAAGAGTGGAATAATCTGTCATCGCACATTGTCACACAAACAAATGCCTCGAAATTTACAGACGCTCTATGCAGTACCATGGACACTTAATATATCACGTTTCACTCTTATTTGTAAACTGTTCTTTCTTAATGCACCAATAATGAAAGCCTCCACGACGTCCATAGTTTGTACAAATCATTTAGAGCTGCTGTACTGATAACTATACTTTTTTGTCTGTTTATACGTTGGACTGTAATTAATTTTGCCCGAGTTTTCTTTTCTATGGTATTTAC